>NC_140590.1:149559344-150774928 GCF_964204655.1 Triturus cristatus | reverse complement strand
TTGCCTGCCGCGGGTACTTGGGCCTCCCACACAAGTGAGGCACCATTTTTACTGGGAGACCTGGGGGAACGCTGGGTGGTGGTAAATTTGTGTGAGCCCGGTGATGCCACTACTTTCCCACCCCAAAATGTGTGAAAAAAGTGATTTTTTGAGCAAACATTGAGGTTTGCAGGGGATTCTGGGTAAGGAAACGTTGGGGGATCCACGCAAGCCATACCTCCCTGGAAGCCGCCGGGTGTCTAGTTTTCAGAAATGCATGGGTTTGCTAGGTTTCCCTAGGTGCCGGCAGGGCTAGGGTTCAAAATCTACAGCTAGTCACTTTGCCAAAAAAAGGGCCATTTTTCGCTACAAAACCACGTTGCGTTTTGCGCCGTTTCCTGTCGCGGGCACTAGGCCGACCCGCACAAGTGAGGTACCATTTTTCTCGTAGGACGTTGGGGAACGCGGGGTGGGTGGAAATTTGTGGATCCACGCAGATTCCAGAACTTTCCATCACAGAAATGTGGGGAAAATGTGTTTTTTTTGTCAATTTTTTACGTTTGCAAGGGATTCTGGGTAACAGACCATGGTGGGAGGCAGTCAAGTCACCCCATCCTGGATTCCCCTGGGTGTCTAGTTTTCAAAAATGTATAGGTTTGCTAGGTTTCCCTAGGTGCCGGCAGGGCTAGGGTACAAAATCTACAGCTAGTCACTTTGCCAAAAAAAGGGTCATTTTTCACTGCAAAACCACGTTGCGTTTTGCGCCGTTTCCTGTCGCGGGCACTAGGCCGACCCGCACAAGTGAGGTACCATTTTTCTCGTAGGGCTTTGGGGAACGCGGGGTGTGTGGAAATTTCTTGATCCACGCAGATTCCAGAACTTTCCATCACAGAAATGTGGGGAAAATGTGTTTTTTTTGTCAATTTTTTACGTTTGCAAGGAATTCTGGGTAACAGACCATGGTGGGAGGCAGTCAAGTCACCCCATCCTGGATTCCCCTGCGTGTCTAGTTTTGAAAAATGTATAGGTTTGCTAGGTTTCCCTAGGTGCCTGCAGGGCTAGGGTACAAAATCTACAGCTAGTCACTTTGCCAAAAAAAGGGTCAATTTTCACTGCAAAACCACGTTGCGTTTTGCGCCGTTTCCTGTCGCGGGCACTAGGCCGACCCGCACAAGTGAGGTACCATTTTTCTCGTAGGACTTTGGGGAACGCGGGGTGGGTGGAAATTTGTGGATCCACGCAGATTCCAGAACTTTCCATCACAGAAATGTGGGGAAAATGTGTTTTTTTTGTCAATTTTTTACGTTTGCAAGGGATTCTGGGTAACAGACCATGGTGGGAGGCAGTCAAGTCACCCCATCCTGGATTCCCCTGGGTGTCTAGTCTTCAAAAATGTATAGGTTTGCTAGTTTTCCCTAGGTGCTTGCAGGGCTAGGGTTCAAAATCTACAGCTAGTCACTTTGCCAAAAAAAGGGTCATTTTTCACTGCAAAACCACGTTGCGTTTTGCGCCGTTTCCTGTCGCAGGCACTAGGCCGACCCGCACAAGTGAGGTACCATTTTTCTCGTAGGACTTTGGGGAACGCGGGGTGGGTGGAAATTTGTAGATCCACGCAGATTCCAGAACTTTCCATCACAGAAATGTGGGGAAAATGTGTTTTTTTTGTCAATTTTTTACGTTTGCAAGGGATTCTGGGTAACAGACCATGGTGGGAGGCAGTCAAGTCACCCCATCCTGGATTCCCCTGGGTGTCTAGTTTTCAAAAATGTATAGGTTTGCTAGGTTTCCCTAGGTGCCGGCAGGGCTAGGGTACAAAATCTAAAGCTAGTCACTTTGCCAAAAAAAGGGTCATTTTTCACTGCAAAACCACGTTGCGTTTTGCGCCGTTTCCTGTCGCGGGCACTAGGCTGACCCGCACAAGTGAGGTACCATTTTTCTCGTAGGACTTTGGGGAACGCGGGGTGGGTGGAAATTTGTGGATCCACGCAGATTCCAGAACTTTCCATCACAGAAATGTGGGGAAAATGTGTTTTGTTTGTCAATTTTTTACGTTTGCAAGGGATTCTGGGTAACAGACCATGGTGGGAGGCAGTCAAGCCACCCCATCCTGGATTCCCCTGGGTGTCTAGTTTTCAAAAATGTATAGGTTTGCTAGGTTTCCCTAGGTGCCGGCAGGGCTAGGGTTCAAAATCTACAGCTAGTCACTTTGCCAAAAAAAGGGTCATTTTGCACTGCAAAACCACGTTGCGTTTTGCACCGTTTCCTGTTGCGGGCACTATGCCGACCCGCACAAGTGAGGTACCATTTTTCTCGTAGGACTTTGGGGAACGCGGGGTGGGTGGAAATTTGTGGATCCACGCAGATTCCAGAACTTTCCATCACAGAAATGTGGGGAAAATGTGTTTTTTTTTGTCAATTTTTTATGTTTGCAAGGGATTCTGGGTAACAGTCCATGGTGGGAGGCAGTCAAGTCACCCCATCCTGGATTCCCCTGGGTGTCTAGTTTTCAAAAATGTATAGGTTTGCTAGGTTTCCCTAGGTGCCGGCAGGGCTAGGGTACAAAATCTACAGCTAGTCACTTTGCCAAAAAAAGGGTCATTTTTCACTGCAAAACCACGTTGCGTTTTGCGCCGTTTCCTGTCGCGGGCACTAGGCCGACCCGCACAAGTGAGGTACCATTTTTCTTGTAGGACTTTGGGGAACGCGGGGTGGGTGGAAATTTATGGATCCACGCAGATTCCAGAACTTTCCATCACAGAAATGTGGGGAAAATGTGTTTTTTTGTCAATTTTTTACGTTTGCAAGGGATTCTGGGTAACAGACCATGGTGGGAGGCAGTCAAGTCACCCCATCCTGGATTCCCCTGGGTGTCTAGTTTTCAAAAATGTATAGGTTTGCTAGGTTTCTCTAGGTGCCGGCAGGGCTAGGGTACAAAATCTACAGCTAGTCACTTTGCCAAAAAAAGGGTCATTTTTCACTGCAAAACCACGTTGCGTTTTGCGCCGTTTCCTGTCGCGGGCACTAGGCCGACCCGCACAAGTGAGGTACCATTTTTCTCGTAGGACTTTGGGGAACGCGGGGTGGGTGGAAATTTGTGGATCCACGCAGATTCCAGAACTTTCCATCACAGAAATGTGGGGAAAATGTGTTTTTTTTGTCAATTTTTTACGTTTGCAAGGGATTCTGGGTAACAGACCATGGTGGGAGGCAGTCAAGTCACCCCATCCTGGATTCCCCTGGGTGTCTAGTTTAGAAAAATGTATAGGTTTGCTAGGTTTCCCTAGGTGCCGGCAGGGCTAGGGTACAAAATCTACAGCTAGTCACTTTGCCAAAAAAAGGGTCATTTTTCACTGCAAAACCACGTTGCGTTTTGCGCCGTTTCCTGTCGCGGGCACTAGGCCGACCCGCACAAGTGAGGTACCATTTTTCTCGTAGGACTTTGGGGAACGCGGGGTGGGTGGAAATTTGTGGATCCACGCAGATTCCAGAACTTTCCATCACAGAAATGTGGGGAAAATGTGTTTTTTTTGTCAATTTTTTACGTTTGCAAGGGATTCTGGGTAACAGACCATGGTGGGAGGCAGTCAAGCCACCCCATCCTGGATTTCCCTGGGTGTCTAGTTTTCAAAAATGTATAGGTTTGCTAGGTTTCCCTAGGTGCCGGCAGGGCTAGGGTTCAAAATCTACAGCTAGTCACTTTGCCAAAAAAAGGGTCATTTTGCACTGCAAAACCACGTTGCGTTTTGCACCGTTTCCTGTCGCGGGCACTATGCCGACCCGCACAAGTGAGGTACCATTTTTCTCGTAGGACTTTGGGGAACGCAGGGTGGGTGGAAATTTGTGGATCCACGCAGATTCCAGAACTTTCCATCACAGAAATGTGGGGAAAATGTGTTTTTTTTGTCAATTTTTTACGTTTGCAAGGGATTCTGGGTAACAGACCATGGTGGGAGGCAGTCAAGTCACCCCATCCTGGATTCCCCTGGGTGTCTAGTTTTAAAAAATGTATAGGTTTGCTAGTTTTCCCTAGGTGCTTGCAGGGCTAGGGTTCAAAATCTACAGCTAGTCACTTTGCCAAAAAAAGGGTCATTTTGCACTGCAAAACCACGTTGCGTTTTGCACCGTTTCCTGTCGCGGGCACTATGCTGACCCGCACAAGTGAGGTACCATTTTTCTCGTAGGACTTTGGGGAACGCGGGGTGGGTGGAAATTTGTGGATCCACGCAGATTCCAGAACTTTCCATCACAGAAATGTGGGGAAAATGTGTTTTTTTTGTCAATTTTTTACGTTTGCAAGGGATTCTGGGTAACAGACCATGGTGGGAGGCAGTCAAGTCACCCCATCCTGGATTCCCCTGGGTGTCTAGTTTTCAAAAATGTATAGGTATGCTAGTTTTCCCTAGGTGCTTGCAGGGCTAGGGTTCAAAATCTACAGCTAGTCACTTTGCCAAAAAAAGGGTCATTTTTCACTGCAAAACCACGTTGCGTTTTGCGCCGTTTCCTGTCGCGGGCACTAGGCCGACCCGCACAAGTGAGGTACCATTTTTCTCGTAGGACTTTGGGGAACGTGGGGTGGGTGGAAATTTGTGGATCCACGCAGATTCCAGAACTTTCCATCACAGAAATGTGGGGAAAATGTGTTTTTTTTGTCAATTTTTTACGTTTGCAAGGGATTCTGGGTAACAGACCATGGTGGGAGGCAGTCAAGCCACCCCATCCTGGATTCCCCTGGGTGTCTAGTTTTCAAAAATGTATAGGTTTGCTAGGTTTCCCTAGGTGCCGGCAGGGCTAGGGTTCAAAATCTACAGCTAGTCACTTTGCCAAAAAAAGGGTCATTTTGCACTGCAAAACCACGTTGCGTTTTGCACCGTTTCCTGTCGCGGGCACTATGCCGACCCGCACAAGTGAGGTACCGTTTTTCTCGTAGGACTTTGGGGAACGCGGGGTGGGTGGAAATTTGTGGATCCAAGCAGATTCCAGAACTTTCCATCACAGAAATGTGGGGAAAATTTGTTTTTTTTGTCAATTTTTTACGTTTGCAAGGGATTCTGGGTTACAGACCATGGTGGGAGGCAGTCAAGTCACCCCATCCTGGATTCCCCTGGGTGTCTAGTTTTCAAAAATGTATAGGTTTGCTAGTTTTCCCTAGGTGCTTGCAGGGCTAGGGTTCAAAATCTACAGCTAGTCACTTTGCCAAAAAAAGGGTCATTTTTCACTGCAAAACCACGTTGCGTTTTGCGCCGTTTCCTGTCGCAGGCACTAGGCCGACCCGCACAAGTGAGGTACCATTTTTCTCGTAGGACTTTGGGGAACGCGGGGTGGGTGGAAATTTGTGGATCCACGCAGATTCCAGAACTTTCCATCACAGAAATGTGGGGAAAATGTGTTTTTTTTGTCAATTTTTTATGTTTGCAAGGGATTCTGGGTAACAGACCATGGTGGGAGGCAGTCAAGTCACCCCATCCTGGATTCCCCTGGGTGTCTAGTTTTCAAAAATGTATAGGTTTGCTAGGTTTCCCTAGGTGCTGGCAGGGCTAGGGTTCAAAAACTACAGCTAGACTCTTTGCAAAAAAAGTGTAAATTTTCAGTGTGAAAATGTGGTGTGTTCACCTTAGGTTTTGAGCCACTTCCTGTCGTGGGCACTATGCCTACCCACACAAGTGAGGTACCATTTTTATCGGGAGACATAGGGTAGTTCAAATTTGTAAAGCAACTGTTCTTACCTATTGATTTTTGATGCATTTCTCCCTTCCAAATGAAAGACATTGTGTAAAAAAAAAGTCATTTTGAAAAATGACCAATAATTGTCATGCAAATATGAGTATTCCCAATTTCGAAAATGTGCAAATATGCACTGCTTCTGAACTCTGTAATTTGTTCCCATTTCAGAAATACATAGGTGACTTTCATACCGATTTTTCCATGTATACATTTTCCCACAATAATTGCTATATACCCGGACCAAAAAAAAAAAACATTACAAAATGCTGCTCATTTTTCTACTCTGGGTTCGTTGGGCTCTTGGTGAACCTACAAGTCCTATATGTCCCCACAACCAGGAAGGTCTACCGGATGTAACGGTACATTGCTCTCAAAGAGATGTCATAATTCGAAGAAGTTACAGGTAAAAACGTTGACTCAAAAGGCTCCTTTTTTCAACAAATTTTTAATTTTTCCTATATTTGCCTGTAAATTTCTATAAAGAAACCTTGATGGATCTACACAAATGACGGAAAACAAAGAGGGGAGTAGAGAGGTACCACTCAGCGAGTGGTGGAGGTGGATACTTCCTCCCGGTCAATAGTACATAAACAAAGGGATCCACCCACGAGTACAAGAGATCACTCGATTACTCAATGTGTATCCCACGGTCGTGGAGAATACACATTATTTGTTTAAATACCCCTCACACACCAAAAGGGCCCTTGGTGTCATGCTTCATCATAGGGGTCTTCCTGCCCCTCTACGGGACAGGGCGTGCTACGACCTACGAATACGCGGGAGCACTGTTGTTAATGAGACAGCTATGTGTGATGCGGGGGTGTGAGAGGAAGGGTCAGGAGTGGATAAAGAGTGAGTTAAAAAATACCTGGCTCTCAGGTCTAGGAAAATTTATTCTGCCGGTCGAGCTGGTATTATTAAAAGGTGGGGTGAGGAGGGTATAAGCCTCAATGAGCTATAACTCCCAGTGGTGTCGACATGTTTCGAAGCTTCCCCAAGCTTCTTCGTCAGGACCTTAAGGATCCCTTCCTGTCACTAACTGTGTTGTGTTTATAAAAAAGATGAAAAAATTAAATGATATGTAAAAGGAAGTAAATAACCTCCACGGAATAAATGCCTTAATAGGTCTTACATAGTCCTATTAACCTAGAGGAAATAAAAGGCGAATTAATTAAGTAGGAAGTAACTCAATCCATTCCGTGAGTATGGTGATCTGTAAAAAAAGTGAAGGGTGCTGGTCTCTTTAACGCTATCGATAACGTTATCACGTGATCTGTGGTGAAGTCACTGTGTGATAAATGGACATACAACATAAAACATAACACACGCACACAACAGAAAGCACACACTCTATTTGAAAAAAATAGTTCAATGTATATCCATGTCACAGTAAAGATCCCCACAAAGGTATGGACATACTTGCTAGCAGAAGATAAGTAACCTCATGAGCTCGTAAACCGAGTGGTGGGCGTGCCAAATAGGCCACCTGCATGAAGAGAGGAACCAAAGAGGACAAAGTTGGCCAATGATTAAAAATATTAGCGTTGTCAAAACGAATTATCAATTTCCACTGAAACCGCCGTACTTACGACTCCAGGGATCAGTGTCCCGCCAGATCAACCACCCCGGTCGGCTCCGTCGATGGAACTGAATCGGAGGGTGCTATGTTTAAATAGCTGCATCAATTAGGGAAAAAGCGCGAAAAAAGTGAATGCCCAATGCGCGCTGATTCTGCACGTAAGGACCCGGAAACGGAAGTGGACCGTCCGGGTCATTCCTACTGATTGACTGGGCCATGACTGAAGATGGAAGGACCCAAGGAGATGGACCGGGGTGTCCAAATACAATGCCTGACTCATAAATAGGCAAAAAAACTTATTTTGCAAAAGAGCTGAAACAGAGTAAATGCCATAGTTATTTACCCGTCTAGGCTCCCACAGGGAAAGTCGAGGAAGTTGTTTGTAGTTTACTGGGACTAGTGATCAAAATGGCCCCCCAGACGACCCATATCGAGCCTGGAATTACAGGAGATGGACCTTAGGGACATAGGTGTCCAAACTAAGTGCCCGCATGAATTCTATATCAATGCACATAAAGGGTCGAAAGATTGGCAGTTTAAGTGACCAAAGGGATTTTGAGAGAGCGTAATAATAGAGGGCAAGAGGAGTATAAACTTGCACTCAGTCTATGTGTATGGAGGGAGTGGTATAACCTCACATGGAAAAGAAAGGGTTCACAATAGTGATAGATTACATAGCCCCATATCATTAGTGACGATCTGACAGAGTGGCAAAAAAGCACAGTTATATGGATTGATTCCCAGAATAAATAGATGGAATCCACATTCATAACATTAGGAGGGAGGAACACTCCCACTGGAGACGGAGAGGTATCTGATAGTTACAGCTGTGAAATTATCGCCCCAGATACACAGGAGCTCCAGTGAGGTGTTAGAGCTCCAGAAAGTGAGCCATTCAATCAGCAATGGGAATTATTAAAGATGGAACTGGTTCCATGGTATATCGTCATTTAATCCATGGATGTGAGTACCCAAACGAAAAACCCAACGTTGTTCTTTTTCCAGAAGGCCATGCTCGCTGCCCATCTGTTCAATCACTGTCCATAGTAGATCATTAACGCCATGTCCACTAGAGATATAGTGGGTGGACATTTTGGTAGTACTGCGCCCACACCTGACATTGCTCCGGTGTTCTCCAATGCGTGTCTTGATGGGTCTCGTGGTCATACCCACATATTCAAGACCGCACGGGCAGGTGATTAAGTAAACAACGTTTTTACTATTGCAATTGGTAAAATTCCTCTGGTCCCATTTCTCGCCATTGCGGAATTGAATATGTCTGCTTTTCTTAGTGAGTGGGCAAGTATTACAATTGCCACAGGGATGATGACCCTGTACTGGAGGTAGCAGACCCTCAATTCTTGGCTGGGATGTATTCTTGGGTCTGGTGTGGACAAGCATGTCCTTAAGGTTGCGACCCCTCTTGTGTGCAAACATGGGTTTCGTGATGTGCAAGCCACAACTGTTGAGCAGACGCCAGTGTTTATTCACTATCTTAGTGATCCTGTTGGAGTGTGTGTTAAAGGTGGTCACACAGATGGGCCTTTCATCAGTCTGAGTGACCACTTTGTCTTCCAAGAGTGCTTCTCTATTATTGTTTCTCGCTCTCTTGAGGGCTTTGTCAATGATCTGCTCGGGGTAGTTACGCTCGATCAGTTTCAGGCGTAGTTCGGATGCTTGTTTTCTGAACTCTTTGACCTCTGTGCAGTTTCTCCGAAGACGGAGGAATTGACCATAGGGTAGATTTATCCTCAGATGGCGAGGATGAAAACTGTCAAACAGAAGTAAACAGTTCTTGGCTGTTGCCTTAAAATGAGTGGTGGTTTTCAATCTGCCCTGCTCCGGGTAGATATTGAGGTCCAGAAACACCAGATTTTGAGCTGATACAGTGTGTGTGAATTTCAAGAACCTGTTCTGTTGATTGAGCCACAACATGAAAGCGTCAGTAGAATTTATATCACCTTCCCACACGACCAGAACATCGTCTATGTATCTTTTCCAGACTCTGATGTGCGGCAGGAAGGGGTTCATTGTGTGTAAGATTCTACTTGTCTCGAGATGGTGTACATAAAGACCCGCTAGACTAGGAGCGAAGGTACTCCCCATGCTGGTACCGTGTCGTTGCTCATAGATGTCATCACCATACATGAAGAAATTACGGGTAAGTGCTAATGATACGCATTCCATCACCAGATTGCGTGGTGTTTGGTATTCCCACGGGGCAGAAAAGAGTACCTCCTCAATAATGAGTAATGTTTCATCATGGGGGAGGCTGGTGTACAGGCTTTCCACATCAAGTCCTATGAGTAAGTTCTTAGTGGGGTCAAATTCAATGTCCTGTAGTATTTGCAGGACATTCTTAGTATCACGAAGGTAGGTGCTGGTACCTTGAACCAATGGTCGAAGGAACGCGTCCGCGAACCTGGACAGTGGTTCCAAAATAGAATTTACGCCAGAGACGATAGGTCTACCGGGGGGGGAAAACAAATTCTTATGGATTTTGGGTATCGTGTAGAAGTACGGGATCCTGGGGTTGGCATTGACCAGGAACTCCGCCTCCTTCTTAGTAATCCAGTCATTTGCCAAAGCTTCCTCCACCATCGTGACGATTCTAATCCTGATTGATTCGGTAGGATCTATCTGTAGAATGCCATAGTTCCTACGATCATCTAGTAGTTTCCTGCATTCAATGTCATAATTGACTGTGGTCTGTAACACAATTGCTCCCCCCTTGTCCGCTGGTTTGATGATAATGTCATGGTTCATGGACAATTCACGTATGGCCTCCTTTTCTTCCCTTGTGGTGTTATGAAAGGTTTGACTGTTCTCAGTTGGAATCTCCTGTATCTCACCCATCACTGCCTTCTCAAAAGCAAGGATCTCCACCGGTAGTGCAGAATTGGGGGGTACAAAAGTGGATTTATTACGGAGACCTGTGTCCTTTCTCATTATTTCCGTAGTAGGTAGATCACTGAAAAACACTCTCAACTTTAATTTACGGATGAATTCATTGATCTCTGTCAGGGTCTTGAATTTATCGTATCGATTGGTGGGCACGAAACCGAGTCCCCTCTCAAGGACCCTGCTTTGTGTGGGTGTTAGGGTCAGATCAGTGAGATTGACCACTAGGTTCACTTTCGACTCGTTGATGGTTGGGGGGGTATGTTGCTGGTCATGCTCCTGGTTGAGACCCGTGGGGTCTGGGTCTCTGGTGTTGACCAATGGACATTGTATCCCCCTCTGTTCCGTGCTCTTCGTGGCCCTTGGCGAGCCCCTAAAAAAGGCTGTGGGGTGTAATTATACTCAAATTCTTGTGGTGGAGGTATCCACTGAGGGAAAGGTCCGCCCATCATAGGTGGACCATATGCAAATGGAGGGTAGGTCGGGGGTCCTTGATAACCGTTCCAGCCACCACCCCTTTGATAGAAAGGGCGTTGGTTGTAATTGCCCCTCCCTCTATTGAACCGTTTGCCACTACCCCTACTAGAATTAGAGTTATCTGAGCCAGTGTCAGAGGAGTCATCATCATAATTCTGATTCTGATTCTTTGGGACATAGTCTTCTCGTGTGTAAGGATATACACGTTCGTGGCTGAACCGTGCAGTATCCTTCTTGAGTTTGTTATATTTACTCTGCTTCAATGTCATCTCAAAATCAGTTATCTCCTGGTTGAGTTCCTCCAGGCGTTTTTTAAGGACACTCGGGGATATATAAGCCTTCAAACGGACTTCTAGGTTTAGAATCTCAACCTTCAGTTCCTGTGTTAGTCTGGTGGCTGTTTTTATAATTAGCACTAACCAATCTCTGGTACAGTGCCATGAAATTAGTGACCAATCACGTTTAAAGGTTTTATCTTGTTGAAAGATAAATGGTTCGTTACGAACTATCAAACCCTGGGGGGCTGCATTGGCCCGTAGGTATTCAGTCATTAATAATCCATGTAAGGCAGTTCTGATCTGTTCTCTCCTCAGGTTGGCCAGTTCATCCCAATCAGCACTGTTGGGCCCTGGGTCAGTGTTGCTCAGCCCCTCAAAGGGGTTAATGGCGGCCAGAATTCTTTCAACTTCGTCATCTGCGAAGGTTAATCCCATATTGTCTGCCATCTTGGTCTCTCTTGGAATATGATTGTGGTGTGGAGGAAAGAGGTGTGTGTGTGTCTGTCCAGAGCTGCTATGTGTCCAGTGTCATAAAAAAGTGGTGGTCTAATGTGCACTTATTATGTCAAAAAGGGGTAGATAGCCCCTAGTCTACGGGGGTAAATAGCCTCACGTAGAAAGAATGTATCTAAGTGCTACTAATAGTAGTACTGATGCCAGACAATCCTAGAGATACCAAAAAAACCCAAAAGAACTCCCACAGCTGTACGCTGTCTATCATATAAAGGAAAACAAAGAGGGGAGTAGAGAGGTACCACTCAGCGAGTGGTGGAGGTGGATACTTCCTCCCGGTCAATAGTACATAAACAAAGGGATCCACCCACGAGTACAAGAGATCACTCGATTACTCAATGTGTAAAAAATTAAATGATATGTAAAAGGAAGTAAATAACCTCCACGGAATAAATGCCTTAATAGGTCTTACATAGTCCTATTAACCTAGAGGAAATAAAAGGCGAATTAATTAAGTAGGAAGTAACTCAATCCATTCCGTGAGTATGGTGATCTGTAAAAAAACTTTTGGTGTGTGAGGGGTATTTAAACAAATAATGTGTATTCTCCACGACCGTGGGATACACATTGAGTAATCGAGTGATCTCTTGTACTCGTGGGTGGATCCCTTTGTTTATGTTCTACACAAATGACCCCTTGCTGAATTCAGAATTTTGTCTACTTTTCAAAAATGTATAGCTTTCCAGGATCCATTATTGTTTTTGTACCCATTTCTACCGTTAACTGGAAGGAGGTTGAAAGCACAAAAAATAGCAAAAATAGGGTATGTCCCAGAAAAATGCCAAAACTGTGTAAAAAATGTTGGTTTTCTAACAAAATTCTGTCATTCCCTAAAAGCTGGAGAAATTGTGATTTCAGCCCCACAAACCCTTTTTTGATACCATTTGCAGAGAAAAACCCAGAAGCTTTCATTTGCAGCCCGTTTTTCACATTTTTCACAAAAAAAAAAAAATTGCTGTATTTTGACTAATTTCTGGGAACCCTCTAGGAGAATCCACAAACCCTGGGTACCTTTAGAATCCCCAAGATGTTGGAAGAAAAGGACGCAAATTTGGCGTGGATACCTAATGTGGTCAAAAAGTTACAGGGGCCTAAGCGCGCACTACCTCAAATAGCCCAAAAAAGGCTTAGCACAGGAGGGGAAAAGGCCTAGCAGCGAAGGGGTTAATCCCTTTGTAATTTTTGTTGTTTTTTAAGTTTCTCTTCACTTTCATGCTTTCACAAACTTTCCTATACACAAAGAAACAGGAGTATACCAGTTAAGACCCAGGTGAAGTATGCATACAAAAAACAATGTCTTAATCGGAAATTATTTCACTTGGCAATTTGAACAAACAGAATTAATCAAAAGGAGAGTTGGAAAAAAGGGAGACCTAAAGAAATTCGTAGAAAAGCAAAAGTTCTTATTTGCAAGTAGTTATAACAGCACTACAGTACATTGTATGTATACGTAACCTTAAGTGGGTTGTGCACTGAACCTGCTTGTGACAGTGAACAGCGCAGTGACACAATAAGGTGAGAGAACTGCATGAACGGCGCAAAAAACAAAAAACATTTGTGGTCAATATCAATATTTAAAAGTTTAAAAAAATTATTGACTACATTGGAGCCAAAGGTAACGCTGGGTGGTCGAAGGCATTTCGACCTACCAGACTTCAGGTCGTCATCACAACCAGGTTACTTGAATTGTTAAGCAAAGAGAAACAGGAGTAAGGCCCAAGGGTGACCAAACGGTCATGTAGAAATGACATAGATAGAGTGAAGTGGGGAAAACATGTGAATGGTAGGAGAGGGAGTCCCAAACTCGGTATGAATGGAGAAAGGGCTGTCCAAAGGAAATCTAGGGGGAGAAGGGTTGATTATAGATGTGTACCAGGGCATAAGGAAAGGCAAGTATTGTAGGCAAAGGCCCTGAACCATACCTGCAGGTGAATTGAGCAGGTAGTGTAATGTAGGAAGGATGACTCTTCCTTCGTAGTGCATAAAATTCTGCAGGCAGGCAATGGTAAGAGTTAAGCGCAGAGATGAGGCGTGTGAAGGAACAGCGGCTGTGGGATACAAGAAGGGAGGGAGGGGGGCCGAGTTAATTGAAGAAACAGGCTGTCAGTAGAAGCTGTTGAGCCGAATTGAGGGAAGGAACATCACATTCCTGGTAGAACACAAACGAGGTGGTAATTGCAGCGACAATCCTCAAAAGGTAATTCAATGAATGTGGGTCGATGGGTGCGGGCATGGAGGCGCCGCAACAACAGGTCACTCAGATCTCTGGTGTGCTGAATGGGAACAATGTGGTAATCCGCAGAAAGTATAAAGACGTTACAGCGAGGAGCTATCAATGCTTGGAGGATGGCTGGCGAAGAGAAACGACCCTTCAAGATGCCCAAAGGTGAATGGAGCAACGAGGGGGCCGGAGAGAGGATACACTAACAAGGGAGGGAGACGGGTTACGTGTTGAATGCGGAACTAGCCCGAGAGCTAGAGAACATTACTTGGTGCCCCCATGAATGCGGAACTAGCCCGAGAGCTAGAGAACATTATGTGGTGCACCAGGGGGACGGGATAGAGAATGAAAGAGCTGAAAAAGGCTTCCGAGATCGTGACAAGTATTAGTGCTCTGTACAACAATGAGGACAATTGTACATTGGAATAAAATATGACGCATAAGAAATGCGGGTAAAAACTATTTAAAATTGTTATTGACCACAAATTTTGTTGTATTTTTGCACTGTTCACGCTGTTCTCTTGCTTTATTGTGTCACTGCGCCGTTCACTCTCACAAGCAAGTTCAGTGCACAACCCACTTATGGTTACTTATATATACAATGTACTGTAGTGCTGTAATAACTACTTGCAAATAAGAACCTGTGCTTTTCTATGAATTTCTTTGGGTCTCCCTTTTTTCCAACTCTCCTTTTGATCAATTCTGTTTGTTCAAATTGCCTTGTGAAATAATTTCTGGTTGGCACATTGTTCACAAACTTTCCATCATTTTATCTTGGAATTCTTTCACAGCTTTCGGGTTGTCAATATTCTCAATTTCCACCTGCACATTCCTTAATTCTTCCTGTATTTTGGCCAGATCTAATTCTGCATATTTTACTAGTATTACAATCATGCCTGCATTTGATTTAGCCGTGAAATCTGCTCATTCTTCTAACAATCCCAGGAATTGGACCACGCAGGTAGGGACTGTAAAGATCCTCAGTCCTCTCGGCACTCTGGTAACCTCCAAATATCTTCTTAATGAAGTTAGCTCCCGCCACTTGCTAATTTCTTTCTTAGGCAGTTTTTCAAATTTAAACAATATTTGCGTCATCATTAATGTACCTGCAGTATTAGCAGTGGCACCTCCAATGCTTCTATCAGCAGGCTCCTCCGTATCATCAAAGACTTGTTTGGCCGCCTCTAGACGTTCCCGGTCAAAATCTTTCAAGGAAAATGCTGACTGTTGTGTCATCATCTTTCCTCGTCTTGCTGTCTCAAGAGCGTCTATCCAACTTGAGACACAATCGCCATTACTTCTGCAGAAATCTCCACTCGTACTTCTGTTTCCACAAGCTGGATGCTGGAATAATTGCAATTGATCAGCCCGCACTTTGCCCCATTCAAATGCAGTTACATTCCCACCTGCATCAGAGCATTTAAAATCCCAACTTCACGATTGTGGTTGCGGCGGCGGGGATCGCTTTCAACCACAAATCAATTCTCTTCTTCCAAACTCTGTACTGCGATCACATCCACCTTCATGCGGATGCACCACGGCTGGAATTGCTCCACACTACACATCCATTTCACATCTCTCGATACATGATAAAGAGTTGGCACTCCAGGTAAGGTACGAATAAATTCACTTACTAATTACAGCATTACAGGTCCCCGACGCCTTTCGGCTGATCCCAGCCTTTTTAAAAGTTACAGTAGCCATTGGCCCATATCTTTTTAAAGGTGCAGCATATCATAGATATGGAAGACATGTTTCCTTACTCTTTTTTCGTATTTCTTTTATCATCTATGTATTATAATTCATTTAGTAAAACATAATCATGTTGATGAAATGCACATATTCATCCTATAAAGATTTTTTTTCATTTATTTGCAGATAAAAAGTCTTCACACTTATTCACACATCCTTCAAAGTGTACAAGGTTTTGACTTGGGAACCAAGAGGCCAGTAGGTAGTTATAGTTAGGACCTAGTTTCCATAGGAAAAGCGTTTTTTTGTTTTCCCAATAACTTTGGCGCCGGATGACAAATCTTTCCGAAATTTTCAAAGCTCGTGGGGTGCTCTGGTCAGCTCCTCTCTGGAAAGTTTCAGGGTGATTTGTCAAGCGGGGACCGAGAAAAAATGGGGTCCCAAAACGTGTTTTCTCCATGTTATTTTCTATAGGAAACTTTAGACACGGCTACAGCTCGAACTGCTGAACAGAATTACACCAAATTTGGCAAAAAAGTAGCCCTTGGTTCAAAAAGAGAATTTTTTGTTAAATGGTGTAAATCCGTTCAGTAGTTCCTGAGAAATTAAAAAAAAAAAGAGGTCAGAAAATCAATTTCCCATATTAAACTTTAGACACGGCTACAGCTCGAACTGCTGAACGGAATTACACCAAATTTGGCAAAAGGGTAGCCCTTGGTTCAGAAAGAGACCTTTTTTAAAAATGGTGTAAATCTGCTCAGTAGTTGCTGAGAAAATAAAAAAATAAAAGATTTGATATCTAGAGGTGCGGTGGATCCGTGGACCCTCCCGACCACGAGCTTTATTCTAATTGGTTGTCAACACTCCAAACCAGGAAGTGTTGGCAGCCATCTTGTGACTTGGTAGAACGAGTCACAAGAAAACAGAAAAACAAATGCGTAAAACAAGAAAAGGGGGCAGGGTAGAAACACCCTGACCCCCTAGGCCTGCTTAGGGGGTCCCACAAGGACCACCAGGGCCAAAAAAAGCTTTTTTTTAAAATCGGCAAAAGTCACGAAGGATCCGCGGATCCTGCTGTGAAAATAAAAAAAACGAAGCACGGGCTCCCGTGCTTCGTTATTATTTAGCCCCCGGGTGGGCCAAGTCCCGGGGGCATGTTATATTGTGATTGCGGGGGCTCAGGGGGGCCCCCGTAGCCCCAGAGACCGCCACCTCACAGGGCTTTCCTTAAATATTTGCGGAGGGCACATGGCCCCCCTGCAGCCCCGGGACCGCCACCCCGGGGCTTGTTTTTAAAATGGGTGGGGTCCTCCTAGGTCCCCCCCAAGCCCTGGGGACCTCCACCCCCTGGGACTTTTCTTAAATATTTGTGGGGCGCACATGGCCCCCACGCAGCCCCAGAGACTGCCACCCCACGGGGCTTGCTTTTTTAATAAAGAACCTGTGTGGAGGGCTCGAGCCCCCCCCACACACCCCAGGGACTGCCACCTCCCCGGGGCACTAACTATGTAAATTTGTGGGTCCGTTATGGACCCCAAAGCCCCGGGGACCACCACCTCCCCGGGGCTTTGCCAATGTTGGGAAGGGGGCCACACAGCCCCCCTCCAGGAGCCCTTGATGGCCCTGGGAACCACCACCCCCCAGGGCCGGCTCCTGTATTGTCCCGGGGTGCCCACCCCCGGGACACTGCTGTTTGCAATGACAGGGCGGGAGCGGTGCGGCTCTCACCCTGTCATTGTAAACTGCTTTGCTTCATTGAAGCGAGAGCAGGGAAACCTGCTCTCACTTCAATGAAGCAAATTAGATTGCTTTTCCACATGGGGAGCTGCATGTCAGCAGCTCCCCAGGTGGAAAAACAATGCAGGCTCCTGCAGGATGTGGGGAGCTGGCGGGACCGTGGGGGCATTGGGGCTCCCCCCATGGTCCCCAACGGATAGGGCCTGCCTCGGGGGATGGGGCCCCCAGGGCTAGAAGTGGCCTGGTAGGGGGGCACATGGCCCCACTCCCCAAAATTAAAAAATGTTTACAAAATAAAGGCTGGCCCCTGGGATGGGGTTGCAGGGCCAATAGAGGCCTCAGGAGGGGGGCCACGCAGACCCCCTCCACATAAAAAAAAATGTGGCCATGCTCTGGGGGATGGGGCCCCCAGGGCTGGAATTGGCATGGGCCAAAAAATAGGGAAAAGAAGAGGGCCACACAGCCTCCCTTCTTAAAAAGTAAAAAAATAAAAAGACCACAATTGTGCTGGAGGCCCCGCCCCCTCCCAGCAACACTGCAAACGCACCCTGTGGCACGTTTTAAATTGGGGAATTAATTTCCCTTTAATACTGGGGGTACCTGGGGGCAACTAGCCCACCAGGTACCTCCAGTAAGCGCCACAGGACTGCGTTGCAGAGAGGTGGTCCAGGCCACGCCCCTTTTTACCCCTCTCTGCAACGCAGCACTGTGGCACTTTTGGAGGTACCTGGTGGGCTAATTGGAACCCACGGACCCTCAGGATTCAAGGGGACTTAATCCCCCAACTTAAAACGCACCACAGGACGCGTTTGCACAGTGATGAAGGGAGGGGGTGGGGCCTGAGGTGACATATGTGCAAAATTCCGGATCGTTCTTCTATAAACCAAAAATCCATCACTGGCCTCCCTCCCATCAAGGGGAATCATTGCTGTGGTACATGTCAGGCATGTCCTAATGCTATTGTGGGCGACACCATTAAAAGTAATGAACACATGTTTTCTCTACGTGAAATGACCAACTGCTGTACTTCCAACATCATATATGTCATTCTCTATCCATGTCATCTGGCGTATATCGGAGAATCAGGCAGAGAATGCAGGACAAGGATTGGAGAGCATAAATCGAACATCAGAACCAAGAAATCCTCTGCCCCCTTGGTCAATCATTGGCTGGAGTGTGGCCATACTGATACAGACCTTAAGTAGTCTATTTTGGAAAAAATACAAGTCCCAATGGGAAAGGAACCTACAGCTATAAGAAGAAAAAGAGAGGTCTTTTGGATCTACTTCCTGAATACTGTTGACAAAGGACTCAACAAACTTTTTCCTTGGGAAAGTGCCATCCTGTAATCTTTAGCCCCTATAGGTTGATATTCACAACTAAACCTATTTCATGTATGATGAACGCACCTTTCTATACCTGTTGATTTTCTGATGAGATCGGTAGATCGGTTTAGACCCTAATCCTCTTTTCTTTTTCCTCTCTTTTTCTTTTTATTCAGACTGATCGTTTATTTTTATTCTATCTCTGTAGTAATACTCGTTAGTTGGCTCCGTGTATTATCTGTTTTATTGTGAGTTCTTGCTTTTTCATGTACAAACTCACTTTATGCCCTCTATTTAGTTTACTTCTGCGTTGTCTGTTATCTTCCTTAACTTACTGGCTATTGTCACATCCTGTGAGTGACTTTGCTAACATCGATACCTTCAGCTTCCCCGTTCAAACATGGCCGCTTCCAATCCATTCCTGAGAACATGTCTGTAGTAGTCCCCTTTTTATTACCACTACCCGTAGTCCTGCCTTGCACGTTTGGCGTATTTCACCTCTGAAGCCCTTAAATACTGCTTGCAATGCCCGTGCGCCACAGATGATACTCGTGGAGTTTATCGCCCAGTTTGCCTCCACAGGACCCCCATGTGCGGCCCGTTAGGATCTTATTCAGGTAAGCCAATTTTCGTTAAAACCCCCCCCGCTCCATGTTGAACATTCTCTGAAATGTACGGCCGCTGGGGATGTCCATCTCTATCCTATAAACAGTTATTACGGGTGTATATCTTGGGCCCCCTTTATTTATCCTTCATACTGGGGTAACGTCTGTATAAATAGAGTTTCCTTATTTGTCAACTTACTACCCAACAATATGTTTTTTGTCCCCCGGTCCCGCCTATGAATATGTTTTTTCATTCTGTGGGCTACCGCTTGCGGGATTGCATCTTAACTATTTGGAATCTTGTGTTTATCTTGCGCCTCGCCTTGCCGTGAGCCCGTTGCCGTTTTCTTTAACCCCTTGCATGCTCATGATGAGCTGGGCTCGTCATGGCACACAGTGCTCGTGTGCTCATGACGAGTCCAGCTCGTCATGAAACATGCAATGGAAATCCCTCTAGTGCTGGCACCAGAGGGATTGCCTTTCTTGCAAAAAGAGCCTCGGGAGCTGGGGAAGAGCTTCCCCAGCTCCCGAGGCCCCCTCCCTGAAATGACGATTGGAGCGCACTTCGCGCTGACGTAATTTCAGTGAAACCGAAACTGAAACTAGCCAAGAGGCTCATTTCAGTTTCCCTTTCTACGTTCTCAGGGGGCTATCTCAGCCCCCTGAGCACGTAGAAAGATGGGAGAGGTATTGTTGGGAAGGGGAGAATCTCCCCTTTCCAGTGGTACCCCTCCCCTGGTTGGATCCCTGCTTGGGGATCGCCACAGGAGGGCGATCCCCAAGCAGGGATCCAACCACTAGACTCCAGGGAGGGGGAGCAGCCCCTTGGGCAAGGGCCTTTCCTCCCCCAAAAATTTTTGGCATCATTTAGTCTTTTTGCCCCCCATGGGGGGCAGATAGGGGTAGTAGGCCCCAATCTGCCCCCCCGGGGGGGGCAAAAATCCCACTAGACACCAGGGAATTTTTGGGAAATAAAAACAAGGGTGGGAGCTGCCCAATACGGGCATGCCCATGCCCCCACCACTCCCGCAATCACTGAAGTCTTTCTGCCCCCTCTGGGGGCAGATGGGGCATTGGCCCCTAATCTGCCCCTTCGGGGGTCAGAAAGCCCACTAAACACCAGGGAAAAATTTTGAGATAAAAAAAAGGGTGGGGGCATGCCACCATTACAGCCTTTCTGCCCCCCCGGGATTTTTTTCACGCAATTTTATTTAGGGTGGTGGCTGCCCGAAATGGGTACGCCAATGCCCCCACACCCCATCACCATTACAGCCTTTGGGGCAGTAAACCCACTAAATGCCAGGGATTTTAGTTTGCACAATTTTTTTTAGGAGGGTGGGGGCTTCCCAATGCCCCCACCCCTACCACCATTACAACCACTATCCACCAGGGATGTTTTTTTGCGCAATTGTTTTTAGGGTGTGGGCTACCCGAAACGGGCACGCCAATTCCCCCCCTAAATGACAGTATCTCTGCCCTCCGGGAGGCAGATGGGAGCTGTAGCTCCCAATCTGGTCCCCCAGGAGGCGCAGAAAGCGCACAAGAAACCATTTTTTTTTTTTTGCTTTTATGAGTATAGGGGTAGGGGCTGCCCAAAATGGGCATGACAATAACCCCACCCCACCCCCAGAGAAATTCCAGTGTTTCTGCCCTCCGGGAGGGCAGATGGTGTCAGTGGCCCCTGATCTCCCCCCTGGGGGGCAGACAGCCCACTAGGCGCCAGCGAGTTCGCAGGCATTTTTTATGCATGGGGGCTGCCCAAAATGGCCATACAAATGCCCCCACCCCCACAAAAATAGCCACAATATTTCTGCTCCCTTTGGGGGCATATTGGGATGAACCCCCCTCCCCCGATTCCCCCCCATGGCGGCAGAAAGCCCACTAGGCTCAGACTTTTTTATAGCAATGTGTCTACCTGTAGATTTTGAACCTTAGCTCTGCCGGCACCTAGGGAAACCTAGCAAACCTATACATTTTTGAAAACTAGACACCGAGGGAAATACAGGATAGGGTGACTTGACTGGCTCTCACCAGGTTCTGTTACCCAGAATCCCTTGCAAACCTAAAAATGTGTAAAAAAAAACACTTTTTCCTCACATTTCTGTGGTTGAAAGTTCTGGAATCTGCGTGGGTCCACAAAATTCCACCCACCCCGCGTTCCCCAAAGTCTTCCGAGAAAAATGGTACCTCACTTACATGGGTAGACCTAGTACCCACGACAGGCAAGGGCACAAAACCTATTGAGGAGACATTTTTGAAAACTAGACACCCGGGGGAGTCCAGGGAGGTATGGCTTGCGTGGATCCCCCAACGTTTCCTTACCCAAAATCCCCTGCAAACCTCAAATTTATCTGAACAAATCACTTTTTTCACACATTTTTGTGTGGGAAACTTGTGGCATCACCGGGCTGACACAAATTTCCTACCACCCAGCATTCCCCGGGTCTCCCGATAAAAATGGTTCCTCACTCATGTGTGTGGCCCAAGTACCCGCGACAGGCAAGGGCCCAAAACGTAGTGAGGCGACATCAAAATTGCCTATCACAAAACGACCTGGTTTTGCAAAGGGGGTACCCTGAGTTTTTGGCCTGGTGCTCGGTGGCCACCTAGGGAAACCTACCAAACCCACACCTTTATGAAAACTAGACACCTGGGGGAATCAAGGGAGGTATGGCTTGCTTGGATCCCCCAACGTTTCCTTACCCAGAATCCCCTGCAAACCTGAATTTTAGCTGAAGAAATCACTTTTTTCACACATTTTTGTGTGGGAAAGTTGTGGCATCACCGGCATGACATAAATATCCTACCACCCAGCGTTCCCCCAGGTCTCCCAATATAAAACGGTGCCTCACACATGTGGGAGGCCCAAGTACCCACGACAGGCAAGGGCACAACATGTAGTGAGGCGACATCAAAATGATGTCAGCTTAATATGTTTTGGGCCCTTGCCTGTTGCGGGTACTTGGGCCTCCCACACAAGTGAGGCACCGTTTTTAATAGGAGACCTGGGGAAACGCTGGGTGGTAGGAAATTTGTGTCAGCCCAGTGATGCCACAGCTTTCCCACACAAAAATGTGTGAAAAAAGTGATTTTTTCTGCTAAATTTGAGGTTTGCAGGGCATTCTGGGTAAGGAAACTTTGGGGTATCCACGTAAGCCATACCTCCCTGGAAGCCCCCACGTGTCTAGTTTTCCAAAATGTGTGGGTTTGGTAGGTTTCACTAGGTGGCCACAGAGCACCGGACCAAAAACCCAGGGGACCCCCTTTGCAAAACAAGGTTGTTTTGAGATAGACAATTTTGATGTCGCCTAAATACGTTTTAGGCCCTTGCCTGTCGCGGGTACTTGTGCCTCCCACACGTGGGAGGCACCGTTTTTATCGGGAGACCCGGGGGAACACTGGGTGGTAGGAAATTTGTGGCAGCCCAGTGATGCCACATCATTCCCACACAAAAATATGTGGGAAAAGTGATTTTTTTCAGCTAAAATTGAGGTTTGCAGGGGATTCTAGGTAAGGAAACGTAGGGGGATCCACGCAAGCCATACCTCCCTTGAATTCCCCAGGTGTTTAGTTTTCAGAAATGTGTGGGTTTGGTAGGTTTCCCTAGATGGCCGCCAAGCAGCGGGTCAAAAACCCAGGGTACCCACTTTACAAAACCAGTTCGTTTTGTGATAGGCAAATTTGATTTCGACTCACTACATTTTGTGCCCTTGCCTGTCGTGGGTACTTGGGCCTCCCACACGAGTGAGGCACCATTTTTATCAGGAGACCCAGGGGAACGCTGGGTGGTAGGAAATTTGTGTCAGCCCGGTGATGCCACAACTTTACCCCACAGAAATGTGTGAAAAAAGTGATTTTTTCCAGCTAAAATTGAGGTTTGCAGGGGATTCTGGGTAGGGAAACGTTGGGGGCTCCATGCAAGCCATACCTCCCTGGAATCCCCTGGGTGTCTAGTTTTCAGAAATGCGTGGGTTTGGTAGGTTTCCCTAGGTGGCCGCCGAGCACCGGGCCAAAAACCCAGGGTACCCCCTTTGCAAAACCAGGTCGTTTTGTGATAGGCAAATTTGATGTCGCCTCACTACATTTTGTGCCCTTGCCTGTCGCGGGTACTTGGGCCTCCCACATGAGTGAGGCACCGTTTTTATTGGGAGACCTGGGGGAACGCTGGGTGGTAGGAAATTTGTGTCAGTCTGGTGATGCCACAACTTTCCCACACAAAAATGTGTGAAAAAGGTGATTTTTTCAGCTAAAATTGAGGTTTGCAGGGGATTCTGGGTATGGAACAGTTGGGGGTTCCACACAAGCCACACCCTGGAATCCCCCGGGTGTATAGTTTTCAGAAATGTGTGGGTTTGGTAGGTTTCCCTAGGTGGCCGCCGAGCACCAGGCCAAAAACCCAGGGGTCCCCCCTTGCAAAACCAGGTCGTTTCGAGATAGGCAATTTTGATGTCGCCTCAATACGTTTTGGGCCCTTGCCTGTCACGGGTACTTGGGCCTCCCACACGTGTGAGGCACCGTTTTTATCGGGAGACCCGGGGGAACACTGAGTGGTAGGTAATTTGTGTCAGCCTGGTGATGCCACAACTTTCCCACACAAAAATGTGTGGAAAAAGTGATTTTTTAAGCAAAAATTGAGGTTTGCAGTGGATTCTGGGTAAGGAAACGTTGGGGGATTCACGCAAGCCATACCTCCCTGGAATTCCCCGGGTGTCTATTTTTCAGAAATGTGTGGGTTTGGTAGGTTTCCCTAGGTGGCCGCCGAGCACCGGGCAAAATCCCCAGGGTACCCCCTTTGCAAAACCAGGTTGTTTTGTGATAGGCAAATTTGATGTCGCCTCACTACATTTTGGGCCCTTGCCTGTCGTGGGTACTTGTGCCTCCCACACGTGTCCAGCACCATTTTTATCGGGAGACCCAGGGAACGCTGTGTGGTAGGAAATTTGTATCAGCCCGGTGGGAGGTTTCCCTAGGTGGCCGCCGAGCACCGGGCCAAAAACCCAGGGGACCCCCTTACAAAACCAGGTCGTTTCGAGATAGGCAATTTTGATGTCACCTCAATACGTTTTGGGCCCTTGCCTGTCGCGGGTACTTGTGCCTCCCACACGTGTGAGGCACAGTTTTGTATCGGGAGACCTGGGCGAACGCTGGATGGTAGTAAATTTGTGTCAGCCTGGTGATGCCACTACTTTCCCACACAAAAATGTGTGAAAAAAGTGATTTTTTCAGCTCAAATTAAGGATTGCAGGGGAATCTGGGTAAGGAAACGTTGGGGGATCCATGCAAGCCATGCCTCCCTGGAATCCCCCGGGTGTCTAGTTTACAAAAATGTGTGGGTTTGGTAGGTTTCCATTGGTGGCCGCCGAGCACCGGGCCAAAAACCTAGGGTACCCCCTTTGCAAAACCAGGTCGTTTTGTGATAGGCAAATTTGATTTCGCCTCACTACATTTTGGGCCCTTGTTTGTTGCGGGTACCTGTGCCTCCCACATGTGTGAGGCACCGTTTTTATCGGGAGACCTGGGGGAACGCTGGATGGTAGGAAATTTGTGTCAGCCCGGTGATGCCACTACATTCCCACACAAAAATGTGTGAAAAAAGTGATTTTTTCGGCTAAAATTAAGGATTGCAGGGGATTCTGGGTAAGGAAACTTTGGGGGATCCACGCACGCCATACCTCCCTGGAATCCCCCGGGTGTCTAATTTTCAGAAACGTGTGGGTTTGGTAGGTTTCCCAAGGTGCCGGCAGAGCTAGGGTTAAAAAACTACAGCTAGGCACTTCGCCAAAAAAGGGTCATTTTTCACTGCGAAATTGAGCTGTGTCCACGTTGGGTTTTGTGCCGTTTCCTGTCACGGGCACTAGGCCGACCCACACAAGTGAGATACCATTTTTCTTGGAAGACTTTGGGGAACGCGGTGTGGGTGGAAATTTGTGGATCCATGCAGATTCCATAACTTTCCACCACAGAAATGTGGGAAAAATTTGTTTTTTTGACAATTCTTTAGGTTTGCAATGGATTCTGGGTAACAGAACCTGGCGAGAGGCAGTCAAGTCACCCCATCCTGGATTCCCCTGGGTGTCTAGTTTTCAAACATGTATAGGTTTGCTGTGTTTCCCTAGGTGCTGGCAGAGCTATGGTTCAAAAACTACAGCTAGGCACTTTGCCAAAAAAGAGTCATTTTTCACTGCGAAACTGAGGTGTGTCCACTTTGCGTTTTGCGCCGTTTCCTGTCGCGGGCACTCTGCCGACCCACACAAGTGAGGTACCATTTTTCTCGGAAGACTTTGGGGAACACGGGGTGGGTGGAAATTTGTGGATCCACGCAGATTCCAGAACTTTCCACCACAGAAATGTGGGGAAAATGTGTTTTTTTTTTTACAATTCTTTAGGTTTTCAAGGGTTTCTGGGAAACAGAACCTGGTGAGAGGCAGTCAAGTCACCCCATCCTGGATTCCCCTGGTTGTGTAGTTTTCAAAAAAGTATAGGTTTTCTAGGTTTCCCTAGGTGCCGGCAGAGCTATGGTTAAAAAACTACAGCTAGGCACTTAGCCAAAAAAGGGTCATTTTTCACTGCGAAACTGAGGTGTGTCCACGTTGCGGTTTGCGCCGTTTCCTGTCACGGGCACTAGGCCGGCCCACACAAGTGAGGTACCATTTTTCTCGGAAGACTTTGGGGAACGCGGGGTGGGTGGAAATATGTGGATCCACGCGGATTCCAGAACTTTCCACCACAGAAATGTGGAGAAAATGTGCTTTGTTTTGCCAATTTTTTAGGTTTGCAAGGGATTCTGGGTAACAGAACCTGGTGGGAGGCAGTCAAATCACCCCATCCTGGATTACCCTGGGCGTCTAGTTTTCAAAAATGTATAGGTTTGCTAGCTTTCCCTAGGTGCCGGCAGAGCTATGGTTAAAAAACTACAGCTTGGCACTTTGCCAAAAAAGGGTCATTTTTCACAGCGAAATTCAGGTGTGGCCACGTTGCGTTTTTGTTTTGTGCCGTTTCCTGTCACGGGCACTAGGCTGACCCACACAAGTGGGATACCATTTGTATCGGGAGACATAGGGTAATTCAGATTTGTAAAGCAACTGTTATTACCTATTGACTTTCGATGCATATCTGCCTTCCAAATGAAAGACATTGTTTAAAAAAGAAGTCATTTTGAAAAATGACCGATAATTCTCATGCTAGTATGAGTAATCACAATTTCGAAAATGTGCAAATATCTACTGTTTCACAACTCTATAATTTGTTCCCATTTCAGAAATACATAGGTGTTTTTCATACCGATTGTTCCATGTATACATTTTCCCACCATAATTGCTATATACCCGGTACATAATAAAAAGCCATTGCAAATTGCTGCTCAGTTTTTGACTCTGGGTTCGTCGGGTTCTTGGTGAACCCACAAGTCCTATATATCCCCACAACCAGAATGGTCCAGCGGATGTAACGGTATATTGCTTTCAAAGAGCTGTCATATTTAGAAGATGTTACAAGTGAAAACGTTGACACAAAAAGCTGTTTTTTTCAACTAATTTTCAATTTTTCCCATATTTAACTGTTAGTTTCTATAAAGAAACCTTGATGCATCTACACAAATGACCCCTTGCTGAATTCAGAATTTTGTCTACTTTCTAAAATGTATAGCTGTCCAGCATCCATTATGGCTTTCATACCCATTTCTCCCATTAACTGGAAGGAGGTTGAAATCACAAAAAATAGCAAAAATAGGCTATGTCCCAGAATAATGCCAGAAAAATGTGTAAAAAATGTTGGTTTTCTGACAAAAGTCTGTCATTCCCTAAAATCTGGGAAAATGGTGATTTCAGCCCCACAAACCTTTTTTTGATACCATTTGCAGGGAAAAACCCAGACGCTTTCATTTGCATCCCTTTTTCCAATTTTACCCCAAAATCCCAAAATGTAGCTGTATTTTGGCTAATTTCTGGGACTCCTCCAGGGGAATCCACAAACCTTGGGTCCCTTTACTATCCCCATGATGTTGGAAGAAAAGGATGCAAATTTGGCGTGGATACCTTATGTGGTCAAAAAGTTACAGGGGCCTAGGCGCGCACTACCTCAAATAGCCAAAAAAAGGCTTAGCACAGGGAGGGGAAAAGGCCTAGCAGCGAAGGTGTTAAAGTTTCTCTATATTCGTTAATCTTGTCTGACTAAGAGGTCCCCCACATTTTTGGGGAATTACAAATCTGCCCCGATATTTAGGGCTCATAACTCCCTGCACTTTTTAATTTTTCTTCTTTGTCCCCCAGGGATTGTTGAAACCAATTGGATCAGCTCAAGCGATAACATAAAATTGTTAAAGAGCGACGACTGTGCTACTCATCTGCTTCGTTCCTATTGTTAATACCTTATGATATTTCTGGAACCCATTCCCCTGGGTAAGATGTCCTGATGGAGTATTATCATTGGAATGTATCTATTAACCTCCTTAACACAAACTTTCCTGATGTCCAAAAATTATCTTCACCCTTACAGATATCATCATGTTGAGCGGGTCTCAATAGTATATATTTTTCCTAAATCTTAAGTAGACGATTGATATAAAGGTATATATATTTTTAGGCCCACTGTAGGTCGCACCACTTTGAAAAGTCCAAATAAAAGTGTCCATCCAGTGATGTTTATATTTTCAAATCTTGCTCTTTATTCTTCTTACAATGTGATAGTTCATAAACAGCCAACGCGTTTCGTTCTTGCAAAAGAACTTCGTCAGGGCTGAAAAAAACATTTTAAAAATACATATATAATACAAACTTCGATAAAATTGTAAAATTAGCATGATACAGTTAAATTGTGAATCAATCACAAAGACCTGTTGACAGAAGTTACGATTAGCATCCAACTAGCAAATTCCACATGTCCAATGATAGTACGTAACAATTTGTATGAAAATTCAATTGATAGATTAATAATCCTTTCTATTTCGTGTCCACATTCCTGATAGGGCAAGTCACATGGAGAACGTCTTAATATATGATGGTAATACAACACTGCAAAAACACTCATTAAAGGTTCATAGTCAAATTAACTCAACATGGCTTTTACTGAACGTAAGGATTCCATATCATTTTTTAAATCATTTTTTAAAAAGTTTTTGTTAGATGCACCTACCAATTGTTTCTTTGGCCTTTGGACAGCATTAATTATACACTGTTCAGGACAAAACCATTGTTTTTCTGGTCATTTCATATTTGTTGGGTGTGCTGATCCTTCATTATTGTAATTATTCATCAATTTTGCCGTTTATTTCAGACTTCGGTGTTATAAGTCATAGGTCTGAAATCCCAACG
Source organism: Triturus cristatus (assembly GCF_964204655.1). Taxonomy (NCBI): domain Eukaryota; kingdom Metazoa; phylum Chordata; class Amphibia; order Caudata; family Salamandridae; genus Triturus; species Triturus cristatus. The sequence continues at coordinate 150,746,592 of NC_140590.1, read as the reverse complement.
AGTATCACTGGGCTAATGTGCCTGTAATGTAATAACACCATATCGATAATAATCATAAGTAACCATGGTCTTGTGTTATGACCTCCCATTGCTACCCCAACGCTAATTGTTACCTTGCTGCATATATTAGATAAAACAGCCACAATTTAACTAGCCCTACACATCTTATAACTATAGAATTCACGTCCTTGTATAAGGCTCACTTGATTATAAAGCATAATCATAATTGAAAACGTTTGTTAAGCCTCTCGTTCCTCCGGTATAGAGTGCACGTCCTTATATAAGGCACACTTGATTATAAATCAGTGCATCATCATAAATAAAAGCATTTGTTAAGCCTCTCGCTCCTCCAGTATAGACAAATACTAGTTTTTCAATCCTCCAATGTTTAGCTAAACGCCACGCTATGCATATCGAATAGCAGAGCCTCAATTTAACAGACCCTACACACATTAAAACTGAAATTGCGCGTCCTTGTGTGTCAAGGACTTGATTTTAAGCCAATACCTCATTTGTATAGCGTTGTTTAAACCCTCGCTACTCCAATACGGAGTAACAAAATACCGATAAACCAACGGTTCATTTTTAATTTACGAGCCTAAACGTACGCGACTATTCGTATTGCCACATTCGGACAGCCACGTGCAACTTCCAACCCCACGTATGTCCGTGATTGATGGCTCCCAATACAAATACGCCAACTGGTGAGAAGTCTAAACAATAAAATTACAAATTAGCGAAAGCTTTGTGATTCCCAACACAACAATTTACCGTCCCTACATGCCAACAAGCTCAAAGTCAGACATATGGCGAATTTTCCAAAATGCATTCATATGCAAGACAACGAAAGCCCCATGCTCTACAACAGGACACTCCATAGTCCGAGTTTATCCGAAAAGCCATTATCTCCTCCCTCTCACCTCTAAGCCATATACGCTGTCGGTCAACTGGATGTTTCTGTCGGGTCTCCAACAAAGGCGCGCGAGCGTCTTTCCGTATTTTAAGTAAGGAGCCACGCAGGTCACATGGCCCTACGTTCGTTTAGCAATTTTGCTAGGGACCATCTCAAAATACCAGAAACTAAATGAGTTCAGGAAAAGCCATGTTAAAGAGAGATACTGTTGTTATGGCGAACCTGATTATGCCACACTTGTTACAAGGGTTACTATATTTTACCCGTTTTATAAAGTTATGAGAGTTCGTCTTTGGGTCACGTATGTCGCTTTAAATGTTATATAAATACAGCGACTTAGACCCCAGATCATTATTTATATTTTCAGTTTACCAAAGTCAATCTCAGGAATCCCGGGCGCCAGAATCCATGTACCTATTGCATTTTGAATAATAGTACTTTATGAACAATATGAGTACAGACACTTGTTAATAGTTGTCCAAAGGCCCCAAGCGTATACCCCTGGCATAAATTGCCTCCTAATTTCAAAGTATAATCAGTTTACAGCTGATAATCTAATGTTATTACAGTCACATCATCCAGATAGCATAATTATTTCATCCAAATTTAATATCTGATATTCTTGATCTTGCAAAAGGATTCCAAGAGGGGAGGGAAAATACCTCCACACATACCTGATTGACAAGATCTTCTATAGAAATGTTGTTTTCCTCATTTAGTGACATAATTAAATGTATACTCTCCACATCCCCCACCGTATACTCCATGGGTGCCTTACTCACAGTATTAGACTCCTTAGTTCCAGAATTGCAATGAAAAAAAAAAAAAAACTGACAAGGGACATAACAGTGATGATGAACTACACTATTTCTTATGAAATCAAGCTGTGATCCCATTGAATCAACAGGCATTTTGATAATATATTCTCTAAATTGAATGATCCTGTAAGAATAGGAATATTAAATATTCCACCTGAATGCAATGATCATGATATCTGGCTTTTGTGAACACAATAGTAGTTGATCACTGACGGTTCGGCTGGTCATAACCCATAAACACCAGGGGGTAAGCGCTTCTAGGACTTAGAATGTAGGATCCCTGACATTGATGATATTGTGATAACATACACTCTGCAGTGGGGGTTCTCCGTAATTTAGGAGCTGCCCAGCAGGATTAGGAAGTACATTTTTCTTTATAAAAACAATCTGGGACCCCATTGAATTAAAATAACAAACTGAAATATACCGTGTCAATCAGGTATGTGTGGAGGTATTTTCCCTCCCCTCTTGGAATCTTTTTGCAAGATCAAGAATATCAGATATTAAATTTGGATGAAATAATTATGCTATCTGGATGATGTGACTGTAATAACATTAGATTATCAGCTGTAGGCTGATTATACTTTGAAATTAGGAGGCAATTTATGCCAGGGGTATACGCTTGGGGCCTTTGGACAACTATTAACAAGTGTCTGTACTCATATTGTTCATAAAGTACTATTATTCAAAATGCAATAGGTACATGGATTCTGGCACCCGGGATTCCTGAGATTGACTTTGGTAAACTGAAAATATAAATAATGATCTGGGGTCTAAGTCGCTGTATTTATATAACATTTAAAGCGACATACGTGACCCAAAGACGAACTCTCATAACTTTATAAAACGGGTAAAATATAGTAACCCTTGTAACAAGTGTGGCATAATCAGGTTCGCCATAACAACAGTATCTCTCTTTAACATGGCTTTTCCTGAACTCATTTGGTTTCTGGTATTTTGAGATGGTCCCTAGCAAAATTGCTAAACGAACGTAGGGCCATGTGACCTGCGTGGCTCCTTACTTAAAATACGGAAAGACGCTCGCGCGCCTTTGTTGGAGACCCGACAGAAACATCCAGTTGACCGACAGCGTATATGGCTTAGAGGTGAGAGGGAGTAGATAATGGCTTTTCGGATAAACTCGGACTATGGAGTGTCCTTTTGTAGAGCATGGGGCTTTCGTTGTCTTGCATATGAATGCATTTTGGAAAATTCGCCATATGTCTGACTTTGAGCTTGTTGGCATGTAGGGACGGTAAATTGTTGTGTTGGGAATCACAAAGCTTTCGCTAATTTGTAATTTTATTGTTTAGACTTCTCACCAGTTGGCGTATTTGTATTGGGAGCCATCAATCACGGACATACGTGGGGTTGGAAGTTGCACGTGGCTGTCCGAATGTGGCAATACGAATAGTCGCGTACGTTTAGGCTCGTAAATTAAAAATGAACCGTTGGTTTATCGGTATTTTGTTACTCCGTATTGGAGTAGCGAGGGTTTAAACAATGCTATACAAATGAGGTATTGGCTTAAAATCAAGTCCTTTACACACAAGGACGCGCAATTTCAGTTTTAAGGTGTGTAGGGTCTGTTAAATTGAGGCTCTGCTATTCGATATGCATAGCGTGGCGTTTAGCTAAACATTGGAGGATTGAAAAACTAGTATTTGTCTATACTGGAGGAGCGAGAGGCTTAACAAATGCTTTTATTTATGATGATGCACTGCTTTATAATCAAGTGTGCCTTATATAAGGATGTGCACTCTATACCGGAGGAACGAGAGGCTTAACAAACGTTTTCAATTATGATTATGCTTTATAATCAAGTGAGCCTTATACAAGGACGTGAATTCTATAGTTATAAGATGTGTAGGGCTAGTTAAATTGTGGCTGTTTTATCTAATATATGCAGCAAGGTAACAATTAGCGTTGGGGTAGCAATGGGAGGTCATAACACAAGACCATGGTTACTTATGATTATTATCGATATGGTGTTATTACATTACAGGCACATTAGCCCAGTGATACTCGTTGGGATTTCAGACCTATGACTTATAACACCGAAGTCTGAAATAAACGGCAAAATTGATGAATAATTATAATAATGAAGGATCAGCAAACCCAACAAATATGAAATGACCAGAAAAACAATGGTTTCGTCCTGCACAGTGTATAATGAATGCTGTCCAAAGGCCAAAGAAACAATTGGTAGGTGCATCTAACAAAAACTTTTTAAAAAATGATTTCAAAAATGATATGGAATCCTTGCGTTCAGTAAAAGCCATGTTGAGTTAATTTGACTATGAACCTTTAATGAGTGTTTTTGCAGTGTTGTATTAACATCATATATTAAGACGTTCTCCATGTGACTTGCCCTATCAGGAATGTGGACACGAAATAGAAAGGATTATTAATCTATCAATTGAATTTTCATACAAATTGTTACGTACTATCATTGGACATGTGGAATTTGCTAGTTGGATGCTAATCGTAACTTCTGTCAACAGGTCTTTGTGATTGATTCACAATTTAACTGTATCATGCTAATTTTACAATTTTATCGAAGTTTGTATTACATATGTATTTTTAAAATGTTTTTTTCAGCCCTGACGAAGTTCTTTTGCAAGAACGAAACGCGTTGGCTGTTTATGAACTATCACATTGTAAGAAGAATAAAGAGCAAGATTTGAAAATATAAACATCACTGGATGGACACCTTTATTTGGACTTTTCAAAGTGGTGCGACCTACAGTGGGCCTAAAAGTTTTGGATCAAGTGGATCACCCCCGGGAAACGGTGGGGGTTGTAAGGTTGCACACCGTGTTAGCTAAACAGCTTTTCTTTTCTTTTTTCATATAATATTCAGGGGGGCAGGTGAGAGATTGGTCAGGAGAGGTGCGACCTGCACCTTAGGGTACAGAAATTGAACCGTTTCTTTGTTTGGGTTAGTAAAGGTATATATATATATATCCTTTTACCTTGTGACTCACTGGTCAATATGCATGTATATTTTCCATTTTTGGGATAAGGTTCTCACTGTATATGCTTCTGTGCATTTTCACATAAATCTACGGTGATGTTTGACTTAGTGTCCTTCAATGCACGATACTTGGTCTCTCCTTTTATCTTGGTGCACTCTCCTCCATTGTCTTTAATTTCAAAACTTATCATTCCTATTTATTCTACGATAAATTTCTGACATCGCTATGGCTAACATACATTTTAACGTTGGACATTTTGGCCTAGAAAAAAATAATTCGATCATATTATTAATTATATTGTATGCTTATTGTTATCTTTATAGCATCGAGATACTCTAAACCGTTGACGATATGTACATTGACTATTTGCCATTTATTTCCCTGTATTCTTATCCCAATAGGTTGTTTCCTGTGTGTCCCACACTCTTCATATATTTACCGCCCTGATGAAGGTGTAGCCCCCCCCCCCTGGGCCTGACACCGAAATGCGCGTTGGCGCTAAATAAACTCGTGTATTTGGATCCAGTTTCTATTTATTATTGGGAGAATAAACGAGAGCCTTCGATTTTTACAACATTCGGCTGTATATAATTTCTGACTGTTTTCATAATATATATGATTGTTAGAATGCTTTGAACTGAGAGTAATGAATGAGTGTGTATGCAACTTTGCAACTTTGGTTGTGAGTTGTGTGTTGCAGTTTACTGTGTGGGACCAAATATATATATGTCTATTATGTATTATTCATCTATTTTTGTTGTTCTGCTTGTGAATCTTGATAAAATTTAATGAACCATGATGATAATAATGACAATAAAATAATGGAAATGTTGTAACTATGTTATCTTGTGAATTATTGTGATTATTTGACTGTTAGCCCAGTGTTGTCTTATATTGTCTGACCCTAGTTGGGTACTATATATCGTATATATAGGCAGGTTGATTTCCCCAATAGTAATATGTGCAAACATGCCCTGTGGCGCGTTTTAAGTTGGGGAATTAATTCTCCTTCAATCCTGAGGGCCCCTGGGGGCCAACTAGCCCACCAGGTACCTCCAGTAAGCGCAACCAGCCTGCATTGCAGAGAATTAGTCCAGGCCACGCCCCTTTTTACACCTCTCTGCAACGCAGCTCTGTGGCACTTACTGGAGGTACCTGGTGGTCTAGTTGGACCCCAGGGACCCTCAGGATTCAAGGGGACTTAATCCCCCAACTTAAAACGCGCCACGGGTGCGTTTGCACAGTGGTGAAGGGAGGGGGCGGGGCCTGAGGTGACATACGTGCAAGCATGCCCTCTGGCGCGTTTTAAGTTAGGGAATTTATCCCCCTTCAATCCTGAGGGCCCCTGGGGGCCAACTGGCCCACCAGGTGCCCTCCAGTAAGTGCCACAGGCCTGCGTTGCAGAGAGGTGGTTCAGGCCACAGCCCTTTTTACACCTCTCTGCAATGCAGCTCTTTGGCGCTTACTGGAGGTAGCTAGTGGGCTAGTTGGACCCCAGGGACCCTCAGGATTCAAGGGGACTGAATCCCCCAACTTACAATGTGCCAGGGGGCATGTTTGCAGAGTGGTGGAGAAAGGGGGCATGGCCTTTGTCTACATCTCACCAATCCGACTGTGTGGGGCTTACTGGAGGAAAAAGGTAGGCTAGCTGGCCCCTAAAGGACCCCCAGCAGTGAAGGGGACTTCATTCCCCATCCAAGAGCGTGCCAGGGAGCACGTTTGTATACCCCGCTTGTTAGCTCCAGTAAGTCCCACACAGTGGGATTGCTAAGACGTCTTCGGAGGTCATAGCCCCCTTTCTCTACCACTCTACAAACTTGCCTCGTGGCAGACTACGGGATGGGGGATGAAGTCCAATTTAGTCCTGAGGGAGTTTGGGGGCAAAGAATTCCTGCTGGTATCTCCTATAAGTCAGACGCAGCGGAATTCCTGAGCATTGGTTGGACTCCCAGCACCCTTTCTCCACCACTCTGCAAATGCGACTACTAGTTAAAGTAGCATATTTCTGCACCTATGACTTAGAGGTGGTTTTAATCCCCCTGCCCTATTATGTACTAGGGCCTTACAGAGGAGGTCATGATAATCACAGGGGTACCCCAACGCATATGGTTCCCTAGTGTATGTAGGTGTTTTTACTGTATTCTTAGTGTCTTTTAGCATTGCAGTGGCTCTAGGCCTGGTTAGTCAGAGTCAGTTACCACCAGTACCCGTCTGAACAAGTTTTGGGCACAGGATGATTTTGCAACAAGGCCTCTTTATGCTCCTCTCTTGGTTCTTTCTGCACATCTCTTCTTCTTCCTGCACTTTTCACTGAAAAAACCATAGGTTTCAGGGATGTTATAGTTAGTTGGAGATTTCACTCGTATAAAACCATAGAAATTCGGCTGTTATAGTTAGTAGACCTAACTATAACACGCGTCCCGTAATGCACTGCTGATGACATCACTTATTACATCACTCATGACATGCTCAGTGACATGACTGATGACATCACTGATGACATCTCAAATGACATCACTGATGACATCATCCACATGATCATCTGATGCACCTCCTCATACCCTAATAAAACCTTTCATACACCCACTCTAAAATATAGACCACCAATATCGAAACCATATACAGACCAATAGCAGTTAGTATGTACCTGCTCAGTGATTCATATATCTACACACACATCCAAACACTAACCCATACAGTCACTCATACAGTCATTCATCTATACAGCCACTGATATATCCACTCATAAACCCATATAGACACTCACACACTGCCACTCACCCAAAGAGTTACTTATACACCTGGTCAGTCATGCAAAGAAACTATCACACACCCATTTCCTTGATTATACAGTCATACACACACCACCACACTTATTTATAGAGATACTAACACATACTTACTCTCGTAAACAATCACTCATAGAAACACACACTAATCCATACAGATATTCTTGCAATCACTCAATCTCACATAGTTATTTATATACTTCAACACTCACATATACTACTTTAAATCATATGTAGTTGCTCACACATGCACCACTGAGACATCCATTTACGCACCAACACACCCATACACACACTCACCCACCAATACAGGTGTTTCCATATGCACTCTTGAACCTATACACCCAGTGAAACAATGACTCACATATCTATGCACAGAGTCACACCCACAAAGACACTCAGGCACCCATACAGATACTCAGCCAACCAAAAAATAACCTATATAGACACTCATGTTGCTACTCACCAAGCCATGCAGCCGGTTACACACTAACTAACAGACTAATAAAGACATTCAGAGAGTTTAGTCTCTACCCCATGCATTCAGTAAGACACATTTAATCACTCACTTACACAGTCAGTCACACACCTACTAAATCATCCATTCAGACACTCATACACCCACTCATACTTCAATACACCTTGGCATATATATATATATATATAACATATTTTTATACTTTATAGAAACACACATTCACTGGATGATGTTATCAGTGATATCATCAGTGATGTCATTTGAGATATCATCAGTGATGTCATCAGTGATGTCACTGAGCATGTCATCAGTGATGTAATATGTGACGTCATCAGCAGTGCATTGAGGGGGCACGAGTTATAGTTACGTCTACTAACTATAACGGCCGAGTTAATATGGTTTTATACGAGTGAAATCTCCAACTAACTATAACATCCATGAAACCTATGGTTTTTTCAGTGAATTTCTAAGGTTTTTTAAATGCTAATTTCTAACTATAACGTGCCTGAAAGCTATGGTTTTTTCAGTGAATATATATATATATATATATTACCTACTGGCGGTCGCCAGTAGGTAGTTATAGTTAGGACCCTGTTTCCATAGGAAATCCGCAACATTCTATTTGGAATAACTTTGGCGCCGGTCGACGAATCCTCGCGAAATTTTCAAAATAGGTGGGGCGCTACGCTCCGCTCCTACCCTGAAAGTCTCGGGGGGATTCGTCAAGCAGGGGCCGAGAAAAAAGGGGGGTCCCAAAACGCGTTTTCCCCATGCATTTTTCCATAGGACCTTTAGACACAGCTACAGCCCGAACGGCTGAACAGAATTACTTGAAATTTGGCAGAGAGGTAGCCATAAGGTCAAGGAAGTGCCTTTTGCAGGTCTGGTGTAAATCTGTTCAGTATTTCCTGAGAAAATAGCATTTAAAAGCATATATATATGTGGGCGGAGCCTAACCACACATCTCATCCTGAGATCTGATTGGCTGTCAGCACTTTATCCAAGAAGTGTTGGCAGCCATCTTGGGACCAATATACATGATAGCACCTCATTAAAAAGCATTGCAGTTAATAGAAGGTTTTAAGACTTTAGTTACATTATAAATCATTTGTTGATGGTACCATACTCATTTTAGGAATTGTGGTATGTTCTAAGGTGATTTCACCATGTGAAAAAGCCTTCTGCTGGGATATCATGATTGAGAGAAAAATATTTTCTCATGCTTTTACCACAGAGGTTTGGAAGGTGATCTATAGGCTAAACTGAGAGCTTATTTTCTCTAAATTCACATTATCTTTCTCAGTCATGTGAGAATGAAGTCTGACATTCTCAGTAAAACATGTACATCCAACAAGGGCAGAGACTGTCAGTTGATTCCTTTGTGTTCTACTGCAGCTTCCCAGAGTGTTCCAAAGAACTACTAGAGCGCTAACAGTCCTACTTATGATAAACGTATGGCACACCTGAAGCCATCTTGCTTGGATTAAAGTGGTAACTCTTAAAACATTTAATTTAAAAAGGAACAAAATGAGGGGGTTCATTTTTCCATAAAAAGTATGATTAGTGCTGCAGAAAGAAAAATTAGGGCACATTTTGAGTGACTTCTCAAATCCTCTTCTATTTCATTAAAAAATTCTGACATGCAGACTGAAACATGCACTTTCAATACCAGCAGCAGTTTTCCCTGGTGAGCAGTAGCTTTACTACAGTGATCTAATGAGCAAAAAGAGTGCTAACATTCTGAATTTATGGCAAATGTGTGACACATCTGAATGCCTTCTTGATGGAATCAAAGTAAAAAACTGAAAGTATTTCCTACTGAGGAGACTGCAGTAAATGAGGAAATTAGGAAACTTCATAACAAATAAGTCTCCCAAGATGGCCACCAGAGACAAAAGAGCCCAAATGTAGCCCAAATATCACCCAGATGTAGCCCAAGTATAGCCCAATGACAGAATGTCCCAGAATGTTCTTAAAAACAACTAGAGCGCTTACTGTCTTCATTATGACAAAAGTAAGGCACACCTGAAGCCATCTTGATTGGAATAAACTGGTAACACTTAAAACATTTAATTTAAAAAGGAACACAATGAGGAGGTTCATTTTGCCATAGAAATTATGATTAATGCTGAAGAAAGAAAATGAGGGCACATTTTGAGTGACTTCTCAAATCCTCTTCTATTTCATTAAAAAATTCTGACATGCAGACTGAAACATGCACTTTTAATACCAGGAGCAGACTTCCATGGTGCAGTAGTTTTACTACAGTGATCTAATGAGCAACTAGAGTGCTAACATTCAGAATTTATGGCAAATGTGTGACATATCTGAATACCTTCATGATGGAATCAAAGTAAAAAACTGAAAGCATTTCCTACTGAGGAGACTGCAGTACATGAGGAAATTAGGAAACTTCATAACAAATAAATCTCCCAAGATGGCCACCGGAGACAAAAGAGCCCAAATGTAGCCCAAAATCACCCAGATGTAGCCCAAATATAGCCCAATGACAGAAGTGTGCAAAACACTTATTATTTTGTGTTTTTGCAGTGTTATATAGTGCAGACTTGTCAGGTATTGGAGTGCTTTACATGAGCATTGGTTACATCACACAAGAACAAATTCATTTTGGTTGTAGACATGGGGAGACTAAGTGATTTGACCAGAATCACAGAATGTCGACCTGAAGCAGAAACTTCAACCTGGTTCCCCAGTTGCAAAGTCTGCAGTTCTGGAAGTAACACCACATCCTCTCCCCTAAGTGCAACATTTAATCAAGTGGTCAACTGGATAAAAAAACATAAAGATAACAAATAATTTAAAAGTGCTTTGTCGCTATTTGAAAACTCAGAAAATATGTCCTTATTTTAGTCTTTTAGAGCACTAACCATAATTTTGATGCCAATAAGACCCTCTCATATATGTAATTTCTAAAGGAAATGCTCTAGGTATTACAGTTTTGATTACATCAAGATGATGTCAGGCGTTCCACACTTTTGTAATAAATATAGAATGTTAGCAATCTAGTTGTTCATTAGGATACTGTTGAGAGGCAGAGGCCAGGGGCACGGACTCTGAAAATTGAAGGCAGGTAGGAGGGTGCAAAGGCAACAATTTAACCACACTGAGCAGGCAGGAAGGGCCGTGGAAGCACAACCGACTATGGAGGGCAGTGGAAAGGGGGGCAGGGGCAACAAACCAACAATACAGGACTTGCAAGAGAGGCTGTTGGAGGGAAGATCTATTACGGGTCAAGGAAGCTAGGGGCGGTCCCCAGATCCCCGGGAGCCACCACAGAACTGAGCAGGAGAGTGAGTCAGGGACAAAAGGGGCACCTTAATTTGAGCCGGGGTGCCTAGGAACGCTTGCTCCAAAAATGAAGAAAACAGACATATGAGACATGGAATTGGAGGCAGAATACAATGGCAGTTTAATGAGAAGATGCAACTTCAAAGAAACCGCAGAATAGAGACATAAAGTACAAAATACAGAATCCAGATAATCATACAGCTGTCATAATATTCTCTGTATCTCAATTAATGTACTGACAGAGAGAGAGAGAAAACACATCTATAAATGCATCATGAGAAACAAGTTACACCAAGGAAAATGTTACCTAGGAACACTCACGTTTACTCTTAGAGCAAGCATTCCTGCAATTACAATACAAAATCTTTTAAATGCAAAAGTAAAGAGAACAATGGTTAAACATAACATGACATTTCATATAGGTAAAATAGAATAAGATACTTCAAGCAAAGCAGAGCAAGACATTTTAAGCAAAGGAAGACAAGAGCTCCCAGCTCTTGGGGAAAACCTGCACTGCCTGTTAACCTACATACAGACGGCGAGGTAGTCCGTCGATATCTGTGGGTGCTCCCTTTTTATATCATTTTGTGGGCTCCTTTGCACGCTACATCTACCTACGTATGCTACCCAAAAGCTTCGTCTGCAGATTTTACCAGACATTTCGTCATTTACCCACTTAATGCTGACAATGGACTGGGTGAAAAGGTCAGTCTCTCAGGCCAATCGCTTATCGTAAGTTCCATAGAGCAAGCAGAAAATAATGGGTATTGTACGGGAATTCAATATATTCATGTATAAAATCTCCTCAGTTCTCCTAACTTGACGCTCTGCGGTTGCCACTTCCTTAAAAGTGGGAAACCTGCCCAGGAAGCAAGTACCAGTCCAGGATGCAGCCTACTGTATGTCGACAGCTTCAGGGGGATGTTGAACTTTGATACCGAGCACGGAGCACTCGGGTAGGGTGGGGGCTACTAGTTTGGATCAGAAGGCCTCGCAGACCTGCCTTCAGACTGCTATACACTAAAATTGCAGAGCTATGGTCAATTTAACAAAGAGGCCTACATATTGAACAGAAGGGCCTACACAGGGGTTTTATGCTGGCTGAGTGGTAAGGATGTCTCAGGATAATTATATAGCAACACAGGACCCGCTGGTCAATTTAATACGGCCTACAAATGCAGCTGGCAGGGCAAGGACAAGGGTCTCATACTTCAGGTGTGGACAGAACGGGCCAGGGGCCCCCTGTGATACAAAATCTACCCTCCTTCAAGGCTGTGGCAATGTAATAGACCATTGTGGGCAGAAGGAAGAGGCAATGGTAGTACAACCATACATGCCAACAGACCCGATTCAGCCAGGAAACGTCCAATGTTTTTAAGCTCAAATGGGCTTTATTTGATCTGTCTCCTGTCTACAATATCCTCTTTTTCAATGTAACTCAAAGGGGAAAATCAATACCCCAGTTTTTTTTCAAAATCTCCCTCTTACCAAGTTCAAAATGTTCGCAAGTATGGTACATTGGATCATGGAAGGAAATGGGATAGGGACATGGACTTGGATAACAGAGGACAGGAGGGACATGGAGAGGTGCACCAAACTGACCCTGCAGGGCAGGCATCAGGGTTTGCAGCAGCACAATACACCACACAGGGCATGCAGGACGGGAGTGCAGCACAACAATCCATAGAAAGCAAGAGGGAGGGGACAGGACCATGCACATGGACAACAGAGAACAGAGGGGCAAGAGGCAATGGTAGCTAGCTGACCATAATGGACAGACAGGAGAGAAAGCTGCAGTATAACAGACCATAAAGGGCAGGAGGGACGGATCAGGGGCATTACAATGGAACAGACAAGCCAGGAGGGAGGGAGTAGGGCTGGGGGCAAGGGGGCAGGGCAGGAGCAGCAAGATAGCCATGGAGGTCAGGCAGGATGGGCACTAGAAGCAAGACACACCATGAAGAGCAACAGTGAGACTGTGATGGCATACACACAGACCATGGAGGGAAGGTGGGAGGGGGTCAGGGGCAGCTAACTGACCACACAGGGAAGGTGGGAGGGGCCATGGCAGCACAGAAGACCATGCATGGCAAGTGGGAGGGTTAGTGGCAGCACAATGGCTATGATGGGCAAGAAGGAGGGTGGAGGGGCATGCACAAAGGACGATGGAGGATAGAAGGAAGGGTCAGGACCTGTGCACAGACAAGAAAGTTCAGGGGAAGGGACCTCACAACAGACCACACGGGGCAGGCAGGAGGAGCAGTTGCAGCACAACAGACCAGGGAGGGCAGAAGGGTGTGGCAGTACAATGGACCATGTAGGACAGGAGGAAGAGGATAGGGGCATGGCATGTGGACAGGCAGGGTGGAGGTGGCAGGGACAGGTTACAGTCATCTGACAATGCTAGGCAGGTGGGAGGGGAGTGGCAGCTCAACAGAACACTCAGAGTAGATAGGAGTGGCAGGTCAATGGGACATGGTGGGCAAAAAGGATGGAGCAGGGGCATGCACAAAGACATCGGAGGGCAGGGGGATGGAGAATAGGGGCAGCAAGCTAAGCACAGAGTTTAAGCAGGAGGTCAATGATGGGGCATAGAATTGGGCAATGGAGGGCAGGAGGAGTGGACTGGTACATCATACTAAATTGAGGGCAGTGGCAGCACATCAGACCATGCATGGCAGGAGGGAGGAGGCTAGTCCATGGATTCACACAACAGAGGATAGGGAGGAAGGGGATGGGGCAGCAAGCTAACTGTTCAGAGAAGGCGGGTATTAGGAACTTTATTGTTTTTAAAACATTGTGTCTGTGCGAACTACTTAAAATATGAACAAGTATGCAGCATAATCTCACTTTTATTCAGGAAGAAGAGGACGTTTGTGACTGTGACTCCGGGCTCACTTGGCAGAAACACCCCCTGACCCTCCACCCCCTATCGCAAAATGTAATGCCCGTGAAAAGGGTAGGTGAACACAGTGTTATATAGAACATAGTCCTGAGAGCACGATTGAAAATGAAAACTAGATATAGTGTATGGTATAAACTATGCACCAAAAAGTGTGATATAAGATGAACCGGGCGTGAAATATAATATGCAATACATTGTGCGCAATTACAGATTCATTGGAGAGCGCAAGATAGCACAGGCACTAGCGCGTGCTATGCGATATGCGCCTTGGAGTGTAATATGCACAGGGCAGTGTTGTGTAACCTAACTAGTCTCTAAAGTTGTAATATAAAATATGTGCTGGGGAGTGTAACGTTGCATATGCACTGTGACAAAGATATGGATCCCAGATTGTAATATGTATGGCATAGCACTGTGCGTTATAACATAGGCATCGAGAAAGGCACGTTAGATGGGGCAATATAACCCGTGCGAAGACAAGTGTGGCATGACATATTCATGGGGTGGTGTTACAGTGCACATGAGCTAGAGAGTGTCATAGCATATGCACTAGCTGGTGGAATACAACACAGAGGTGTGTGGCACTCGGCAGGCAATGGTGGGTGTAACACAGCATTGGGCTCTGTCAGGAGCACGCTGTGACTCTCAAGTGATGTTCGTCCCCTTTCCAGAGAGTAAAATAAAAAGTATTACACATCCGGCAGTGGATGTGTGTTTTATTAACCGTGAGGGGGGTTTCTTGCATAGTTTTGGTCGAATTTTTGTCGAATCCCCTTTGAATGGCTTGGTGTGCATGTGTATTAAATGTGCCCGTCAATAGCTACCCATGTTTGTATAAATAAACGACAAGGGTGTCTACCAGGATTAGGCACGGTAGGGCATCAGACATGTCAGAGCTTCACTAGTGGTGTAAATACATTCCACGTGGATTCATTGCATGCATAGTCGCCTTTTAATGAATATCACGCAAATCGTCATGGTGATAGGTACGTACGGTTTGTCCAGCATGTCCTAGGTGTGTCTATAAATATATATTTTTTAAAAATAATAAAAAACAGTGGCCGGCCCTGGGGATTGGGGTAAAAAAAAATATAATTAGGAGACTGGCCCTGGGGGATGGGGTCATCAGGGCCAATAAATTAGAATAAGAAGGGGAACCAAACAGCCCCCCTTCTTAAAAAACTAAAATAAATAAAAGACTGGCATCGTGCCGGAGGCCATGCCCCCTCCGTGCAGCACTCTGCAAACGCGCCCCCAACAGGCATCTCCAGTATGCGCCAGGGAGCTGCGCTGCAGCCAGGTGTTCTGAGGCCAAGCCCCTTTTTACACCTCTCTGCAACGCAGCTCTGTGGTGCTTACTGGAGGTACCTAGTGGTCTAGTTTGACCCTAGGGACCCTTAGGATTCAGGGGGACTTAATCTCTCAACTTAGAACAGCCACAGGGCGCGTTTACACAGTGGTGAAGGGAGGGGACGGGGCCTGAGGTGACGTGTGCAAACACGCACTATGGCACGTTTTAAATTGGGGATATAATTTCCCTTCAATACTGAGGGCCCCTGGGGGCTAACTAGCCCACCAAGTGCTTCCAGTAAGCGCCACTGAGCTGCATTGCAGAGAGGTGGTCCAGGCCGTGCCACTTTTTACACCTCTCTGCAACGCAGCTCTGTGGCACTTACTGGAGGTACCTAGTGGGCTAGTTGGACCCTAGGGACCCTCAGGATTCAAATGAACTTAATCTCCCAACTAAAAATGGACACAGGGCGTGTTTACACAGTGGTGAAGGGAGGGGACGGGGCCTGAGTTAACGTGTGCAAAAACGCCCTGTGGCCTGTTTTAAGAGGTAGTTTTAATCCCCATGCCCTATTATACACTAGGGGCTTACAGAGGAGGTCATGCTAATCACAGGGGGACCCCAACGCATAATGTTCCCTAGTGTATGTAGGTGTTTTCACTGTATTCTAAGTGTCTTTTAACATAGCACTGGCTCTAGGACTGGTTAGTCAGACTCAGTTACCACCAGTATCCGTCTGAAAAAGTTGAGGGTACAGGATGATTTTGCAACAAGGCTTCTTTCTGCTCTTCTTTTTGTTCTTTCTGCACGTTATCCTTCTTCCTGCACTTATCTTCGTATTTGAGGACTTCTGTTGCTTCTTTCTGCACTTCTTTTGTTTCTTTCTGTGCATTTTTTCTTCTTTCTTCACATGTCCTATCTCTGTAGGCATAGTTAGAAATTAGCATTTAAAAAACCTTTGAAATTCACAGAAAAAACCATAGGTTTCAGGCACGTTATAGTTAGGAATTAGCATTTAAAAAACCTCAGAAATTCACTGAAAAAACCATAGGTTTCAGGGGTGTTATAGTTAGCTGGACTTTTCACTTGTACAAAACCATTGAAATTCCCCCGTTATAGTTAGTTCAGCTAACTATAACTCGCGCGCCCGCAATGCACTGCTGATGACGTCACATATTACATCACTCATGACATGGTCAGTGACATCACTCATGACATCACTGATGACATCTCAAATGACATCACTGATGACATCACTGATGACATCATGCTTGTGATAGAGTGGCAGACCTCCTCTCACCCTAATATAACCTTTGATACACACATTCAAAAATAGAGACTAAAATTTTCAAAACAATGGACATACCAATACCAGTTACAACAACCTCTTCAGTAATTCTAAGATCCACATACACATCCACTCATTCACCAACAGTCCTATACAGTCACTCATACATGTACTCACTCATCATATGTACTCATACACCTATACATCCTGTTACACAATGCCACTCATCCATAGAGTTACTCACACACATAGTCACTCATGCTAATAAAGAATCAAACATACATTTACTTGCATATACAGTTATACACACACCACCATGCTTACTTCTACGGAAACTTACACATACTTAGTCTTTTAAACAATCACTTATAGAAACACATACTTATTCATACAGGAACTCTTTCAATCTCTCACTCTCACATATACTCACATATATACACCAATAGTCACATATACTAGTTTAAAACATATGTAGTTACTCATAAAGACACTATTGAGACAGTCATTCACTCACTAACACACCCATACACACACTCATCCACCCATACAGTCCTGCACACATGCTGTGTTCAACACATACAAACAGTGAGTCACTCATTCATGCACCTATGCACTACGTAATACCCCCCACCGAACCATGCAGACACTCAGACTGATACTCAAAAAACCAACTAATAACCTATATAGACACCCATGTAGCTACTCACCAACCCATGCAGCCACTTATACACAAAGTGAGAGACTGATACAGATATTTACATATTTAAACATTACTCACTAAGCCATGTATTCACTATGATACACTTAATCAGTCAGTTACACAATCAATTTTTCAAAAACAAATCATCCATTTAGACACTTATATACCCATTTATTCTTCCATCGACCTTGAGATATACATATATAAAACATATTTCATTTTCAGAAAAACACACATTCACTGGATGATGTCATCAGTGATGTCATCAGTGATGTCATTTGAGATGTCATCAGTGATGTCATGAGTTATGTCACTGACCATGTCATGAGTGATGTAATATGTGACGTCATCAGCAGTGCATTGCGGGCGCGCGAGTTATAGTTAGCTGAACTAACTATAACGGGGGAATTTCAATGGTTTTGTACAAGTGAAAAGTCCAGCTAACTATAACACCCCTGAAACCTATGGTTTTTTCAGTGAATATATATATATATATATATATATATATATATATATATATATATATATATATATATATATATATATTCACTGAAAAAACCATAGGTTACACACATGTTATAGTTAGCGGAAATTTTACTGATAAAAAACCAATGAAATTGCCCCGTTATAGTTAGTGCTGGCAACTATAACTCACGCGACCGCAATCTTCTGCTGATGCTAATACTGTATTTAGACACTTATTTGCCCATGTCTTCTTCCATACATTTTTAGCTATACATATATTACAAATATGTTTTTTTTCATAAAGACACATATGTCATCAGCAGAAGATTGCGGTCGCGTGAGTTATAGTTGCCAGCACTAACTATAACGGGGCAATTTCATTGGTTTTTTATCAGTAAAATTTCCGCTAACTATAACATGTGTGTAACCTATGGTTTTTTCAGTGAATTTGCAAGGTTTTTTAAATGCTAATTCCTAACTATAACGTGTGTGAAACCTATGGTTTTTTCAGTGAATTTGTACGGTTTTTTAAATGCTAAGTTACTTTACGCCATTCGTGGCGTGCGCGCCCACTTAACGCAGTTCGTTCCGTGCGCGCACGGTGCGCTTCGCGCACCGTGCGCGCACATTGAGCACGCGGTGCGCTTCGCGCACCGCGCACCCACTTTACGCAGTTAGTGCCGTGCCCACGTTACGCTAGATGGGCCATGTACGCACGATGCACTTCGCGCACCGTGCGCACATGGAGGACATATTATGCGCTTCCTTGTGATCGGTAATCTGTTGAATTTTTTTGGGGAATTTCTGTGCTCTAATAAGCAATGCACAAATGGTGGCCTGCGGCCACCATTTGCACACGGGGTGGAGAAAGTGTGGATTTTTTATTTTTTTTAATTTTTAACCGTACGCTTACGGTAAGCGTACGGTAAGCGTAATCAGCGAAATTGCCTAAAAAAAAATAAAACCTTTTTTGCTCTTGGGGGATGTTTGGGGGCTCCCTCAACAAGACTATGTGGGAGGGAGTTGTCAAAACAGCCCCTTAACATGTTTTTGGCCATCAGGTTTAATAAACAACACTCAGTGCGGGAGACAAAATGGCGGACGCCGCTTCCTGGTTTCGGCCGATTCGAATGTTTACTAAGATCTAAGAGCCAATCAGAATCGCGCTCGCGCACGCCACCGTACGCTTACGGTAAGCGTACGGTAAGCGTACCGTAAGCGGGCTCAGATATATATATTGATTTAAAGGCTATTTTCTCAGAATCTACTGAACAGATTTACACCAAACCTACAAAAGGCACTTCCTTGACCTAGGGACTACCTCTCTGCCAAATTTCTAGTAATTCTGTTCAGCCGTTCGGGCTGTAGCTCGTTCTAAAGGTCCTATGGAAAAATGCATGGGAAAAACGCGTTTTGGGACCCCCCTTTTATCTCAGCCCCCGCTTGACGAATCCCCCCGAGACTTTCAGGGTAGGAGCGGAGCGTAGCGCCCCACCTATTTTGAGAAATTCGCGAGGATTCGTCGACCGGCGCCAAAGTTATTCAAAATAGAATGTTGAGGTTTTCCTATGGAAACGTGGTCCTAACTATAACTACCTACTGGCGACCGCCAGTAGGTAATATATATATATATATATATATATTACCTACTGGCAGACGCCAGTAGGTAGTTATAGTTAGGACCTAGTTTCCATAGGAAAATAGTTTTTTGTTTTCCCAAAAACTTTGGCGCCGGTTGATGAATTTTTGCGAAATTTTCAAAACAAGTGCCCCGCTCTGGTCAGCTGTCTTGAAAGTTTAGGGGTGATTCGACAAGCCGGGGACAGGAAAAAAGAATGGTACCAAAAGTGTTTTCCCCGTGTTATTTTCCATAGGAAACTTTAGACACGGCTACAGCCCGAACCACTGAATGGCATTACATCAAATTAGGCAAAAAAGTAGCCCTTGGTTCAGTAAGAGAACTTTTTTTCAAATGGTGTAAATATGTTCAGTAGTTTTTGACATATTAAAGGAATAACATCTTTATACATCTGTGCGGGACCTAACTACACAAGCACGAGTTTGGCTCTAATTGGCTTCCAACACTTCAATCCAGGAAGTGTTGGCAGCCATCTTGGTGCAATGCTTTTTAGGTCTCGCCTAGCGACGCAGCGCATGCGCTGCCCCTTGGCGAGATCTATTATTGTTGATTTTTCTTCCAAAGTGGGACCCTAAAACCTAACCCATGACACCTTACACTACACAAACACCACTGCACTACCCTAAACCCCAAAACACTACCCCCAGCACGCCCCCTACAGTACACAAACACCACTGCACTACCCTAAACCCTAAAACATTACCCCCACCAAGACCCCCTACACTATCCGAACACCACTGCACTAAACCCTAAACACACTACCCCAGAACCACCCCCACACTAGCCGAACACCACTGCACTACCCTAAACCCTAAAACACTACCCCCAGCACCACCTCTACACTACCCAAACACCACTGCACTGCCCTAAACCCTAAAACAATACCCCCAGCACCACCCCCTACAGTACCTGAACACCACTGCACTGCACTAAACCCTAAAACACTACCCCCCACACCAACCCCTACACTAGCCAAACACCACTGCACTACCCTAAACCCTAAAACACTACCCCCAGCATCAGCACTATCCCCCACACTACCCAAACACCACTACACTGCCCTAGACCCTAAAACACTATCCCCAGCATGACCCCCTACACTACACGAATACCTCTGCACTGCCCTAAACCCTAAAACACTACCCCCAGCACAAACCCCTACACTACCCAAACAACACTGCGCTGCCCTAAACCCTAAAACACTACCCCCAGCACCACCCCCTACACTACCCGAATGCCACTGCACTGCCGTAAACACTAAAACAGTACCCCCAGTCCCACACCCTACACTACCCGACCACCACTGCACTGCCCTAAACCCTAAAACACTACTCCGGCCCCCCCTGCACTACCTGACCACCACTGTGCTGTACTAAACCCTAAAACACAAACCCTGGCACCACCCCCACACTACCCAAACACCACTGTGCTAACCTAAACCCTAGTACACTACCCCCAGCACCATCCCCAACACTACCCGAACACCACTGCGCTGCCCTAAACCCTAAAACACTACCCCATCAGCACCCCCTACACTACCCATACACCACCGCACTGCCCTAAACCCTAAAACACTACCTCAGTACCACCCCCTACACGACCCGAACACCACTGCACTGCCCTAAACCACTACCCCCAGCACGACCCCCTACACAACCTGAAAACCACTGTGCTGCCCTAAGCCCTAAAACACTACCCCCAGCACGGCCCCCTACAGTACCCGAACACCACTGCGCTCCCCTAAACCCTAAAACACTACCCCCACCACGACACCCAACACTACCGGAACACCACTGTGCGGCCCTAAACCCTAAAAGGCTACCCCAGTATGACCCCCTACACTACCTGAACACTACCGCGCTGCCCTAAACCCTAAAACGCT
The DNA here is from genome assembly GCF_964204655.1 of Triturus cristatus. Lineage (NCBI taxonomy): Eukaryota > Metazoa > Chordata > Amphibia > Caudata > Salamandridae > Triturus > Triturus cristatus. Next base: position 150,725,137 of record NC_140590.1, on the reverse strand, counting down.
ACCCCCAGCAAGACCCCCTACAATACCCGAACACCCTCGCGCTGCCCTAAACCCAAAAATGCTACCCCCAGCACGACCCCCGATATGACACAAACACCACTGCGCTGACCTAAACCCTAAATCTACCCCCAGCACGACCCCCAAAACTACCCGAACACCACCGTGCTACCCTAAACCCTAAAACGCTACCCCCAGCACGACCCCTTACACTACCCAAACAACACTGCACTGCCCTAAACCCTAAATCTAACCCCAGCACGACGCCCTACACAACACGAACACCACTGCGGAACCCTAAACCCTAAAACACTACCCCCAGCACAACCCCTACAGTACCCGAACACCACTGCGCTGCCCTAAACCCTAAAACACTACCCCCAGCACGACACCCTACACTACCGGAACACCACTGTGCGACCCTAAAAGGCTACCCCCAGCATGACCCCCTACACTACCTGAACAACACCGAGCTGCCCTAAACCCTAAAACGCTACCCCCAGCATGACCTCCTACACTACACAAACACCACCGTGCTGCCCTAAACCCTAAAAACCTACCCCAGCATGACCCCCTACACTACCCGAACACCACCGCGCTGCCCTAAACCCTAAAACGCTACCCCCAGCAAGACCCCCTACTCTACCCGAATACCACCACACTACCCTAAACCCTAAAACGCTACCCCCAGCATGAGCCCCTACACTGCCTGAACACCCTCGCGCTGCCCTAAACCCTAAAATGCTACACCCAGCACGACCCCCTATATGGCACAAACACCACTGCGCTGACCTAAACCCTAAATCTACCCCCAGCACGACCCCCTAAACTACCCGAACACCACCGCGCTACCCTAAACCCTATAACGCTACCCCCAGCACGACCCCTTACACTACCCAAACAACACTGCGCTGCCCGAAACCCTAAATCTACCACCAGCACGACGCCCTACACAACACGAACACCACTACGGAACCCTAAACCCTAACACACTACCCCCAGCACAACCCCTACACTACCCGAACTCCACTGCGCTACCCTAAACCCTAAACTCTATCCCCAGCACGACCCCCTACACTAACCAAACACCACTGCACTACCCTAAATCCTAAAATGCTACCCACAGCAGTACCCCCTACACTACTCAAACACCACTGCACTACCCTAAACCCTAAAACGCTACCCCCAGCACGACCCCTTACACTACTCAAACACCACTGCACTACCCTAAACCCTAAAACGCTACCCCAGCACAACCCCTTCACTATCCACACACCACTGCACTACCCTAAACCCTAAAACGCTACCCCCAGCACGACCCCCTACACTATCCAAACTTCACTGCACTAACCTAAACCTTAAAACGCTACCCCCAGTACGACCCTCTACACTACCCAGCACCACTGCACTACCCTAAAGCGCTACACCCAACAGTGCACCCTACACTACCCAAGCACCACTGTACTATCCTAAACCCTAAAACGCTACACCAAGCAGTACCCCCTACAGTACCCAAACACCATTGCAGTAACCTAAACCCTAAAACACTACCCCCAGCACGACTCCTTCATAACTCAAACACCAATGCACTGCCCTAAACCCTAAAACACTACCCCCAACACGACCCCCTACACTACACAAACACCACTGCACTGCCCTAAACCCTAAAACACTATCCCAGCACTACCCAAACACCACTGCGCTACCCTAAAACCTAAAACACTACCCCCAGCATGAACCCCTACACTACTCGAACACCACTGCGCTGCTCTAAACCCTAAAACACTACCCCCAGCATGACCCCCTACACTACCCGAACACCACCGCGCTGCCCTAAACCCTAAAACATTACCCCCAGCATGACCCCCTACACTACCCGAACACCACTGCGCTGCCCTAAACACTAAAACACTACCCCCTACACTACCCAAACACCACCGCGCTGCCCTAAACCCTAAAACGCGTCCCCAAGCACGACCCACTACACTACCCGAACACCACTGCGCTGCCCTAAACCCTAAAACATTACCCCCAGCACGAACCCCTACACTACCCGAACACCACTGCGCTGTCCTAAACACTAAAACACTACCCCCTACACTACCCAAACACCACCGCGCTGCCCTAAACCCTAAAATGCGACCTCAAGCACGACACCGTACACTACCTGAACACCACCGCGCTGCCCTAAACCCTAAAACGCTACCCCCAACATGACCCCCTACACTACCTGAACACCAATGCGCTGCCCTAAACCCTAAAATGCTACCCCCAGCACGACCTCCTACACTACCCGAACACCATCGCACTGCCCTAAACCCTAAAAAGCTACCCCCAGCCTGACCCCCTACACTACCTGAGCACCACTGCGCTAACCTAAAACCTAAAACACTACCCCCAGCACAACCCCCTACACTACCCGAACACCACTGCACTGCTCTAAACCCTAAAACACTACCCCCAGCACGACCCCCTACACTACCAGAACACCTCTGCGCTACCCTAAACCCTAAAACACTACCTCAGCACGACCCCAACACTACCCGAACATCACTGCGCTGCCCTAAACCCTAAAACATTACCCCCAGCACGACCCCCTACACTACCCGAACACCACCGCACTGCCCTAAACCCTAAAACGCTACCCCAGTACGACACCGTACACTACGTGAACACCACCGCGCTGCCCTAAACCCTAAAACGCTACCGCCAGCATGACCCCCTACACTACCTGAACACCACTGCGCTACCCTAAAATGCTTCAACCAGCACGACCTCCTAAACTACCCGAACACCATCGCTCTGCCCTAAACCCTAAAAAGCAATCCCCAGCATGACCCCTACGCTACCCGAACACCACCGCGCTGCCCTAAACCCTAAAACGCTACCCACAGCACGACCCCCTACTCTACCCGAACACCACTTCGCTGCCCTAAACCCTAAAATGCTGCCACCAGCACAACCCCCTTCACTACCCAAACACCACTGCACTACCCATAAACCTAAAACGCTACCCCCAGCATGACCCACTATACTACCCAAACACCACTGCACTACCCTAAAGCGCTACACCCAACAGTACACCCTACACTACCCAAGCACCAATGCACTATCCTAAACCCTAAAACGCTACCCCCAGCAGTACCCCCTACAGTACCCAAACACCATTGCAGTAACCTAAACCCTAAAACACTACCCCCAGCACGACTCCTTCATAACCCAAACACCACTGCACTGCCCTAAACCCTAAAACACTACCCCAACACGACCCCCTACACTACACAAACACCACTGCACTGCCCTAAACCCTAAAACACTATCCCAGCACTACCCAAACACCACTGCGCTACCCTAAAACCTAAAACACTACCCCCAGCATGAACCCCTACACTACTCGAACACCACTGTGCTGCTCTAAACCCTAAAACACTACCCCCAGCACGACCCCCTACACTACCCGAACACCACTGCGCTGCCCTAAACCCTAAAACATTACCCCCAGCACGACCCCCTACACTCCCCGAACACCACTGCGCTGCCCTAAACACTAAAACACTACCCCCTACACTACCCAAACACCACCGCGCTACCCTAACCCCTAAAACAGTTCCTCAGCATGACCCCCTACACTACCCGAACACAACTGCGCTGCCCTAAACACTAAAACACTACCCCCTACTCTACCCGAACACCACCGCGCTACCCTAACCCCTAAAACAGTTCCTCAGCACGACCCCCTACACTACCCAAACACCACTGCGCTGCCCTAAACCCTAAAACATTACCCCCAGCATGACCCCCTACAGTACCCGAACACCACTGCGCTCCCCTAAACCCTAAAACACTACCCCCACCACGACACCCAACACTACCGGAACACCACTGTGCGGCCCTAAACCCTAAAAGGCTACCCCAGTATGACCCCCTACACTACCTGAACACTACCGTGCTGCCCTAAACCCTAAAACGCTACCCCCAGCAAGACCCCCTACAATACCCGAACACCCTCGCGCTGCCCTAAACCCAAAAATGCTACCCCCAGCACGACCCCCTATATGACACAAACACCACTGCGCTGACCTAAACCCTAAATCTACCCCCAGCATGACCTCCAAAACTACCCGAACACCACCGTGCTACCCTAAACCCTAAAACGCTACCCCCAGCACGACCCCTTACACTACCCAAACAACACTGCACTGCCCTAAACCCTAAATCTAACCCCAGCACGACGCCCTACACAACACGAACACCACTGCGGAACCCTAAACCCTAAAACACTACCCCCAGCACAACCCCTACAGTACCCGAACACAACTGCGCTGCCCTAAACCCTAAAACACTACCCCCAGCACGACACCCTACACTACCGGAACACCACTGTGCGACCCTAAAAGGCTACCCCCAGCATGACCCCCTACACTACCTGAACAACACCGAGCTGCCCTAAACCCTAAAACGCTACCCCCAGCATGACCTCCTACACTACACAAACACCACCGTGCTGCCCTAAACCCTAAAAACCTACCCCAGCATGACCCCCTACACTACCCGAACACCACCGCGCTGCCCTAAACCCTAAAACGCTACCCCCAGCAAGACCCCCTACTCTACCCGAACACCACCACACTACCCTAAACCCTAAAACGCTACCCCCAGCATGAGCCCCTACACTGCCTGAACACCCTCGCGCTGCCCTAAACCCTAAAATGCTACACCCAGCACGACCCCCTATATGGCACAAACACCACTGCGCTGACCTAAACCCTAAATCTACCCCCAGCACGACCCCCTAAACTACCCGAACACCACCGCGCTACCCTAAACCCTATAACGCTACCCCCAGCACGACCCCTTACACTACCCAAACAACACTGCGCTGCCCTAAACCCTAAATCTACCACCAGCACGACGCCCTACACAACACGAACACCACTACGGAACCCTAAACCCTAACACACTACCCCCAGCACAACCCCTACACTACCCGAACTCCACTGCGCTACCCTAAACCCTAAACTCTATCCCCAGCACGACCCCCTACACTAACCAAACACCACTGCACTACCCTAAACCCTAAAATGCTACCCACAGCAGTACCCCCTACACTACTCAAACACCACTGCACTACCCTAAACCCTAAAACGCTACCCCCAGCACGACCCCTTCACTATCCACACACCACTGCACTACCCTAAACCCTAAAACGCTACCCCCAGCACGACCCCTACACTATCCAAACTTCACTGCACTAACCTAAACCTTAAAACGCTACCCCCAGTACGACCCCCTACACTACCCAGCACCACTGCACTACCCTAAAGCGCTACACCCAACAGTACACCCTACACTACCCAAGCACAACTGTACTATCCTAAACCCTAAAACGCTACCCAAAGCAGTACCCCCTACAGTACCCAAACACCATTGCAGTAACCTAAACCCTAAAACACTACCCCCAGCACGACTCCTTCATAACTCAAACACCAATGCACTGCCCTAAACCCTAAAACACTACCCCCAACACGACCCCCTACACTACACAAACACCACTGCACTGCCCTAAACCCTAAAACACTATCCCAGCACTACCCAAACACCACTGCGCTACCCTAAAACCTAAAACACTACCCCCAGCATGAACCCCTACACTACTCGAACACCACTGCGCTGCTCTAAACCCTAAAACACTACCCCCAGCATGACCCCCTACACTACCCGAACACCACCGCGCTGCCCTAAACCCTAAAACATTACCCCCAGCATGACCCCCTACACTACCCGAACACCACTGCGCTGCCCTAAACACTAAAACACTACCCCCTATACCACCCAAACACCACCGCGCTGCCCTAAACCCTAAAACGCGACCCCAAGCACGACCCACTACACTACCCGAACACCACTGCGCTGCCCTAAACCCTAAAACATTACCCCCAGCACGAACCCCTACACTACCCGAACACCACTGCGCTGTCCTAAACACTAAAACACTACCCCCTACACTACCCAAACACCACCGCGCTGCCCTAAACCCTAAAATGCGACCTCAAGCACGACACCGTACACTACCTGAACACCACCGCGCTGCCCTAAACCCTAAAACGCTACCCCCAACATGACCCCCTACACTACCTGAACACCAATGCGCTGCCCTAAACCCTAAAATGCTACCCCCAGCACGACCTCCTACACTACCCGAACACCATCGCACTGCCCTAAACCCTAAAAAGCTACCCCCAGCCTGACCCCCTACACTACCTGAGCACCACTGCGCCAACCTAAAACCTAAAACACTACCCCCAGCACAACCCCCTACACTACCCGAACACCACTGCACTGCTCTAAACCCTAAAACACTACCCCCAGCACGACCCCCTACACTACCAGAACACCTCTGCGCTACCCTAAACCCTAAAACACTACCTCAGCACGACCCCAACACTACCCAAACATCACTGCGCTGCCCTAAACCCTAAAACATTACCCCCAGCACGACCCCCTACACTACCCGAACACCACCGCACTGCCCTAAACCCTAAAACGCTACCCCAGTACGACACCGTACACTACGTGAACACCACCGCGCTGCCCTAAACCCTAAAACGCTACCGCCAGCATGACCCCCTACACTACCTGAACACCACTGCGCTACCCTAAAATGCTTCAACCAGCACGACCTCCTAAACTACCCGAACACCATCGCTCTGCCCTAAACCCTAAAAAGCAATCCCCAGCATGACCCCTACGCTACCCGAACACCACCGTGCTGCCCTAAACCCTAAAACGCTACGCACAGCACGACCCCCTACTCTACCCGAACACCACTTCGCTGCCCTAAACCCTAAAATGCTGCCACCAGCACAACCCCCTTCACTACCCAAACACCACTGCACTACCCATAAACCTAAAACGCTACCCCCAGCATGACCCACTATACTACCCAAACACCACTGCACTACCCTAAAGCGCTACACCCAACAGTACACCCTACACTACCCAAGCACCAATGCACTATCCTAAACCCTAAAACGCTACCCCCAGCAGTACCCCCTACAGTACCCAAACACCATTGCAGTAACCTAAACCCTAAAACACTACCCCCAGCACGACTCCTTCATAACCCAAACACCACTGCACTGCCCTAAACCCTAAAACACTACCCCAACACGACCCCCTACACTACACAAACACCACTGCACTGCCCTAAACCCTAAAACACTATCCCAGCACTACCCAAACACCACTGCGCTACCCTAAAACCTAAAACACTACCCCCAGCATGAACCCCTACACTACTCGAACACCACTGTGCTGCTCTAAACCCTAAAACACTACCCCCAGCACGACCCCCTACACTACCCAAACACCACTGCGCTGCCCTAAACCCTAAAACATTACCCCCAGCACGACCCCCTACACTCCCCGAACACCACTGCGCTGCCCTAAACACTAAAACACTACCCCCTCCTCTACCCGAACACCACCGCGCTACCCTAACCCCTAAAACAGTTCCTCAGCACGACCCCCTACACTACCCAAACACCACTGCGCTGCCCTAAACCCTAAAACATTACCCCCAGCATGACCCCCTACAGTACCCGAACACCACTGCGCTCCCCAAAACCCTAAAACACTACCCCCACCACGACACCCAACACTACCGGAACACCACTGTGCGGCCCTAAACCCTAAAAGGCTACCCCAGTATGACCCCCTACACTACCTGAACACTACCGCGCTGCCCTAAACCCTAAAACGCTACCCCCAGCAAGACCCCCTACAATACCCGAACACCCTCGCGCTGCCCTAAACCCAAAAATGCTACCCCTAGCACGACCCCCTATATGACACAAACACCACTGCGCTGACCTAAACCCTAAATCTACCCCCAGCACGACCCCCAAAACTACCCGAACACCACCGTGCTACCCTAAACCCTAAAACGCTACCCCCAGCACGACCCCTTACACTACCCAAACAACACTGCACTGCCCTAAACCCTAAATCTAACCCCAGCACGACGCCCTACACAACACGAACACCACTGCGGAACCCTAAACCCTAAAACACTACCCCCAGCACAACCCCTACAGTACCCGAACACCACTGCGCTGCCCTAAACCCTAAAACACTACCCCCAGCACGACACCCTACACTACCGGAACACCACTGTGCGACCCTAAACCCTAAAAGGCTACCCCCAGCATGACCCCCTACACTACCTGAACAACACCGAGCTGCCCTAAACCCTAAAACGCTACCCCCAGCATGACCTCCTACACTACACAAACACCACCGCGCTGCCCTAAACCCTAAAAACCTACCCCAGCATGACCCCCTACACTACCCGAACACCACCGCGCTGCCCTAAACCCTAAAACGCTACCCCCAGCAAGACCCCCTACTCTACCCGAACACCACCAAACTACCCTAAACCCTAAAACGCTACCCCCAGCATGAGCCCCTACACTGCCTGAACACCCTCGCGCTGCCCTAAACCCTAAAATGCTACACCCAGCACGACCCCCTATATGGCACAAACACCACTGCGCTGACCTAAACCCTAAATCTACCCCCAGCACGACCCCCTAAACTACCCGAACACCACCACGCTACCCTAAACCCTAAAACGCTACCCCCAGCACGACCCCTTACACTACCCAAACAACACTGCACTGCCCTAAACCCTAAATCTAACCCCAGCACGACGCCCTACACAACACGAACACCACTGCGGAACCCTAAACCCTAAAACACTACCCCCAGCACAACCCCTACAGTACCCGAACACCACTGCGCTGCCCTAAACCCTAAAACACTACCCCCAGCACGACACCCTACACTACCGGAACACCACTGTGCGACCCTAAAAGGCTACCCCCAGCATGACCCCCTACACTACCTGAACAACACCGAGCTGCCCTAAACCCTAAAACGCTACCCCCAGCATGACCTCCTACACTACACAAACACCACCGTGCTGCCCTAAACCCTAAAAACCTACCCCAGCATGACCCCCTACACTACCGGAACACCACTGTGCGACCCTAAAAGGCTACCCCCAGCATGACCCCCTACACTACCTGAACAACACCGAGCTGCCCTAAACCCTAAAACGCTACCCCCAGCATGACCTCCTACACTACACAAACACCACTGCACTGCCCTAAACCCTAAAACACTATCCCAGCACTACCCAAACACCACTGCGCTACCCTAAAACCTAAAACACTACCCCCAGCATGAACCCCTACACTACTCGAACACCACTGTGCTGCTCTAAACCCTAAAACACTACCCCCAGCACGACCCCCTACACTACCCAAACACCACTGCGCTGCCCTAAACCCTAAAACATTACCCCCAGCACGACCCCCTACACTCCCCGAACACCACTGCGCTGCCCTAAACACTAAAACACTACCCCCTACACTACCCAAACACCACCGCGCTACCCTAACCCCTAAAACAGTTCCTCAGCATGACCCCCTACACTACCCGAACACAACTGCGCTGCCCTAAACACTAAAACACTACCCCCTACTCTACCCGAACACCACCGCGCTACCCTAAGCCCTAAAACAGTTCCTCAGCACGACCCCCTACACTACCCAAACACCACTGCGCTGCCCTAAACCCTAAAACATTACCCCCAGCATGACCCCCTACAGTACCCGAACACCACTGCGCTCCCCTAAACCCTAAAACACTACCCCCACCACGACACCCAACACTACCGGAACACCACTGTGCGGCCCTAAACCCTAAAAGGCTACCCCAGTATGACCCCCTACACTACCTGAACACTACCGCGCTGCCCTAAACCCTAAAACGCTACCCCCAGCAAGACCCCCTACAATACCCGAACACCCTCGCGCTGCACTAAACCCAAAAATGCTACCCCTAGCACGACCCCCTATATGACACAAACACCACTGCGCTGACCTAAACCCTAAATCTACCCCCAGCACGACCCCCAAAACTACCCGAACACCACCGTGCTACCCTAAACCCTAAAACGCTACCCCCAGCACGACCCCTTACACTACCCAAACAACACTGCACTGCCCTAAACCCTAAATCTAACCCCAGCACGACGCCCTACACAACACGAACACCACTGCGGAACCCTAAACCCTAAAACACTACCCCCAGCACAACCCCTACAGTACCCGAACACCACTGCGCTGCCCTAAACCCTAAAAGGCTACCCCCAGCATGACCCCCTACACTACCTGAACAACACCGAGCTGCCCTAAACCCTAAAACGCTACCCCCAGCATGACCTCCTACACTACACAAACACCACCGCGCTGCCCTAAACCCTAAAAACCTACCCCAGCATGACCCCCTACACTACCCGAACACCACCGCGCTGCCCTAAACCCTAAAACGCTACCCCCAGCAAGACCCCCTACTCTACCCGAACACCACCACACTACCCTAAACCCTAAAACGCTACCCCCAGCATGAGCCCCTACACTGCCTGAACACCCTCGCGCTGCCCTAAACCCTAAAATGCTACACCCAGCACGACCCCCTATATGGCACAAACACCACTGCGCTGACCTAAACCCTAAATCTACCCCCAGCACGACCCCCTAAACTACCCGAACACCACCACGCTACCCTAAACCCTATAACGCTACCCCCAGCACGACCCCTTACACTAACCAAACAACACTGCGCTGCCCTAAACCCTAAATCTACCACCAGCACGAAGCCCTACACAACACGAACACCACTACGGAACCCTAAACCCTAAAACACTACCCCCAGCACAACCCCTACACTACCCGAACTCCACTGCGCTACCCTAAACCCTAAACTCTATCCCCAGCACGACCCCCTACACTAACCAAACACCACTGTACTACCCTAAACCCTAAAATGCTACCCACAGCAGTACCCCCTACACTACTCAAACACCACTGCACTACCCTAAACCCTAAAACGCTACCCCCAGCACGACCCCTTACACTACTCAAACACCACTGCACTACCCTAAACCCTAAAACGCTACCCCAGCACGACCCCTTTACTATCCACACACCACTGCACTACCCTAAACCCTAAAACGCTACCCCCAGCACGACCCCCTACACTATCCAAACTTCACTGCACTAACCTAAACCTTAAAACGCTACCCCCAGTACGACCCCCTACACTACCCAGCACCACTGCACTACCCTAAAGCGCTACACCCAACAGTACACCCTACACTACCCAAGCACCACTGTACTATCCTAAACCCTAAAACGCTACCCCAAGCAGTACCCCCTACAGTACCCAAACACCATTGCAGTAACCTAAACCCTAAAACACTACCCCCAGCACGACTCCTTCATAACCCAAACACCAATGCACTGCCCTAAACCCTAAAACACTACCCCCAACATGACCCCCTACACTACACAAACACCACTGCACTGCCCTAAACCCTAAAACACTATCCCAGCACTACCCAAACACCACTGCGCTACCCTAAAACCTAAAACACTACCCCCAGCTTGAACCCCTACACTATTCGAACACCACTGCGCTGCTCTAAACCCTAAAACATTACCCCCAGCATGACCCCCTACACTACCCGAACACCACCGCGCTGCCCTAAACCCTAAAACATTACCCCCAGCATGACCCCCTACACTACCCGAACACCACTGCGCTGCCCTAAACACTAAAACACTACCCCCTACACTACCCAAACACCACCGCGCTGCCCTAAACCCTAAAACGCGACCCCAAGCACGACCCACTACACTACCCGAACACCACTGCGCTGCCCTAAACCCTAAAACATTACCCCCAGCACGAACCCCTACACTACCCGAACACCACTGTGCTGTCCTAAACACTAAAACACTACCCCCTACACTACCCAAACACCACCGCGCTGCCCTAAACCCTAAAATGCGACCTCAAGCACGACACCGTACACTACCTGAACACCACCGCGCTGCCCTAAACCCTAAAACGCTACCCCCAACATGACCCCCTACACTACCTGAACACCAATGCGCTGCCCTAAACCCTAAAATGCTACCCCCAGCACGACCTCCTACACTACCCGAACACCATCGCACTGCCCTAAACCCTAAAAAACTACCCCCAGCCTGACCCCCTACACTACCTGAGCACCACTGCGCCAACCTAAAACCTAAAACACTACCCCCAGCACAACCCCCTACACTACCCGAACACCACTGCACTGCTCTAAACCCTAAAACACTACCCCCAGCACGACCCCCTACACTACCAGAACACCTCTGCGCTACCCTAAACCCTAAAACACTACCTCAGCACGACCCCAACACTACCCAAACATCACTGCGCTGCCCTAAACCCTAAAACATTACCCCCAGCACGACCCCCTACACTACCCGAACACCACCGCACTGCCCTAAACCCTAAAACGCTACCCCAGTACGACACCGTACACTACGTGAACACCACCGCGCTGCCCTAAACCCTAAAACGCTACCGCCAGCATGACCCCCTACACTACCTGAACACCACTGCGCTACCCTAAAATGCTTCAACCAGCACGACCTCCTAAACTACCCGAACACCATCGCTCTGCCCTAAACCCTAAAAAGCAATCCCCAGCATGACCCCTACGCTACCCGAACACCACCGCGCTGCCCTAAACCCTAAAACGCTACCCACAGCACGACCTCCTACTCTACCCGAACACCACTTCGCTGCCCTAAACCCTAAAATGCTGCCACCAGCACAACCCCCTTCACTACCCAAACACCACTGCACTACCCATAAACCTAAAACGCTACCCCCAGCATGACCCACTATACTACCCAAACACCACTGCACTACCCTAAAGCGCTACACCCAACAGTACACCCTACACTACCCAAGCACCAATGCACTATCCTAAACCCTAAAACGCTACCCCCAGCAGTACCCCCTACAGTACCCAAACACCATTGCAGTAACCTAAACCCTAAAACACTACCCCCAGCACGACTCCTTCATAACCCAAACACCACTGCACTGCCCTAAACCCTAAAACACAACCCCAACACGACCCCCTACACTACACAAACACCACTGCACTGCCCTAAACCCTAAAACACTATCCCAGCACTACCCAAACACCACTGCGCTACCCTAAAACCTAAAACACTACCCCCAGCATGAACCCCTACACTACTCGAACACCACTGTGCTGCTCTAAACCCTAAAACACTACCCCCAGCACGACCCCCTACACTACCCAAACACCACTGCGCTGCCCTAAACCCTAAAACATTACCCCCAGCACGACCCCCTACACTCCCCGAACACCACTGCGCTGCCCTAAACACTAAAACACTACCCCCTACACTACCCAAACACCACCGCGCTACCCTAACCCCTAAAACAGTTCCTCAGCATGACCCCCTACACTACCCGAACACAACTGCGCTGCCCTAAACACTAAAACACTACCCCCTACTCTACCCGAACACCACCGCGCTACCCTAACCCCTAAAACAGTTCCTCAGCACGACCCCCTACACTACCAAAACACCACTGCGCTGCCCTAAACCCTAAAACATTACCCCCAGCATGACCCCCTACAGTACCCGAACACCACTGCGCTCCCCTAAACCCTAAAACACTACCCCCACCACGACACCCAACACTACCGGAACACCACTGTGCGGCCCTAAACCCTAAAAGGCTACCCCAGTATGACCCCCTACACTACCTGAACACTACCGCGCTGCCCTAAACCCTAAAACGCTACCCCCAGCAAGACCCCCTACAATACCCGAACACCCTCGCGCTGCCCTAAACCCAAAAATGCTACCCCCAGCACGACCCCCTATATGACACAAACACCACTGCGCTGACCTAAACCCTAAATCTACCCCCAGCACGACCCCCAAAACTACCCGAACACCACCGTGCTACCCTAAACCCTAAAACGCTACCCCCAGCACGACCCCTTACACTACCCAAACAACACTGCACTGCCCTAAACCCTAAATCTAACCCCAGCACGACGCCCTACACAACACGAACACCACTGCGGAACCCTAAACCCTAAAACACTACCCCCAGCACAACCCCTACAGTACCCGAACACCACTGCGCTGCCCTAAACCCTAAAACACTACCCCCAGCACGACACCCTACACTACCGGAACACCACTGTGCGACCCTAAACCCTAAAAGGCTACCCCCAGCATGACCCCCTACACTACCTGAACAACACCGAGCTGCCCTAAACCCTAAAACGCTACCCCCAGCATGACCTCCTACACTACACAAACACCACTGCGCTGCCCTAAACCCTAAAAACCTACCCCAGCATGACCCCCTACACTACCCGAACACCACCGCGCTGCCCTAAACCCTAAAACGCTACCCCCAGCAAGACCCCCTACTCTACCCGAACACCACCACACTACCCTAAACCCTAAAACGCTACCCCCAGCATGAGCCCCTACACTGCCTGAACACCCTCGCGCTGCCCTAAACCCTAAAATGCTACACCCAGCACGACCCCCTATATGGCACAAACACCACTGCGCTGACCTAAACCCTAAATCTACCCCCAGCACGACCCCCTAAACTACCCGAACACCACCACGCTACCCTAAACCCTATAACGCTACCCCCAGCACGACCCCTTACACTAACCAAACAACACTGCACTGCCCTAAACCCTAAATCTACCACCAGCACGAAGCCCTACACAACACGAACACCACTACGGAACCCTAAACCCTAAAACACTACCCCCAGCACAACCCCTACACTACCCGAACTCCACTGCGCTACCCTAAACCCTAAACTCTATCCCCAGCACGACCCCCTACACTAACCAAACACCACTGTACTACCCTAAACCCTAAAATGCTACCCACAGCAGTACCCCCTACACTACTCAAACACCACTGCACTACCCTAAACCCTAAAACGCTACCCCCAGCACGACCCCTTACACTACTCAAACACCACTGCACTACCCTAAACCCTAAAACGCTACCCCAGCACGACCCCTTTACTATCCACACACCACTGCACTACCCTAAACCCTAAAACGCTACCCCCAGCACGACCCCCTACACTATCCAAACTTCACTGCACTAACCTAAACCTTAAAACGCTACCCCCAGTACGACCCCCTACACTACCCAGCACCACTGCACTACCCTAAAGCGCTACACCCAACAGTACACCCTACACTACCCAAGCACCACTGTACTATCCTAAACCCTAAAACGCTACCCCAAGCAGTACCCCCTACAGTACCCAAACACCATTGCAGTAACCTAAACCCTAAAACACTACCCCCAGCACGACTCCTTCATAACCCAAACACCAATGCACTGCCCTAAACCCTAAAACACTACCCCCAACATGACCCCCTACACTACACAAACACCACTGCACTGCCCTAAACCCTAAAACACTATCCCAGCACTACCCAAACACCACTGCGCTACCCTAAAACCTAAAACACTACCCCCAGCTTGAACCCCTACACTATTCGAACACCACTGCGCTGCTCTAAACCCTAAAACATTACCCCCAGCATGACCCCCTACACTACCCGAACACCACCGCGCTGCCCTAAACCCTAAAACATTACCCCCAGCATGACCCCCTACACTACCCGAACACCACTGCGCTGCCCTAAACACTAAAACACTACCCCCTACACTACCCAAACACCACCGCGCTGCCCTAAACCCTAAAACGCGACCCCAAGCACGACCCACTACACTACCCGAACACCACTGCGCTGTCCTAAACACTAAAACTCTACCCCCTACACTACCCAAACACCACCGCGCTGCCCTAAACCCTAAAATGCGACCTCAAGCACGACACCGTACACTACCTGAACACCACCGCACTGCCCTAAACCCTAAAACGCTACCCCCAACATGACCCCCTACACTACCTGAACACCAATGCGCTGCCCTAAACCCTAAAATGCTACCCCCAGCACGACCTCCTACACTACCCGAACACCATCGCACTGCCCTAAACCCTAAAAAGCTACCCCCAGCCTGACCCCCTACACTACCTGAGCACCACTGCGCTAACCTAAAACCTAAAACACTACCCCCAGCACAACCCCCTACACTACCCGAACACCACTGCACTGCTCTAAACCCTAAAACACTACCCCCAGCACGACCCCCTACACTACCAGAACACCTCTGCGCTACCCTAAACCCTAAAACACTACCTCAGCACGACCCCAACACTACCCGAACATCACTGCGCTGCCCTAAACCCTAAAACATTACCCCCAGCACGACCCCCTACACTACCCGAACACCACCGCACTGCCCTAAACCCTAAAACGCTACCCCAGTACGACACCGTACACTACGTGAACACCACCGCGCTGCCCTAAACCCTAAAACGCTACCGCCAGCATGACCCCCTACACTACCTGAACACCACTGCGCTACCCTATAATGCTACAACCAGCACGACCTCCTAAACTACCCGAACACCATCGCTCTGCCCTAAACCCTAAAAAGCAATCCCCAGCATGACCCCTACGCTACCCGAACACCACCGCGCTGCCCTAAACCCTAAAACGCTACCCACAGCACGACCCCCTACTCTACCCGAACACCACTTCGCTGCCCTAAACCCTAAAATGCTGCCACCAGCACAACCCCCTTCACTACCCAAACACCACTGCACTACCCATAATCCTAAAACGCTACCCCCAGCATGACTCACTATACTACCCAAACACCACTGCACTACCCTAAAGCGCTACACCCAACAGTACACCCTACACTACCCAAGCACCAATGCACTATCCTAAACCCTAAAACGCTACCCCCAGCAGTACCCCCTACAGTACCCAAACACCATTGCAGTAACCTAAACCCTAAAACACTACCCCCAGCACGACTCCTTCATAACCCAAACACCACTGCACTGCCCTAAACCCTAAAACACTACCCCAACACGACCCCCTACACTACACAAACACCACTGCACTGCCCTAAACCCTAAAACACTATCCCAGCACTACCCAAACACCACTGCGCTACCCTAAAACCTAAAACACTACCCCCAGCATGAACCCCTACACTACTCGAACACCACTGTGCTGCTCTAAACCCTAAAACACTACCCCCAGCACGACCCCCTACACTACCCGAACACCACTGCGCTGCCCTAAACCCTAAAACATTACCCCCAGCACGACCCCCTACACTCCCCGAACACCACTGCGCTGCCCTAAACACTAAAACACTACCCCCTACACTACCCAAACACCACCGCGCTACCCTAATCCCTAAAACAGTTCCTCAGCATGACCCCCTACACTACCCGAACACAACTGCGCTGCCCTAAACACTAAAACACTACCCCCTACTCTACCCGAACACCACCGCGCTACACTAACCCCTAAAACAGTTCCTCAGCATGACCCCCTACACTACCCAAACACCACTGCGCTGCCCTCAACCCTAAAACATTACCCCCAGCATGACCCCCTACACAACCCGAACACCACTGCGCTGCCCTAAACACTAAAACACTACCCCAGCAAGACCCCCTACCCGAACTCCACCGCGCTGCCCTAAACCCTAAAACGCTACCCCAGTACGACACCGTACACTACGTGAACACCACCGCGCTGCCCTAAACCCTAAAATGCTACCCCCAGCATGACCCCCTACACTACCTGAACACCACTGCGCTACCCTAAAATGCTACAACCAGCACGACCTCCTACACTACCCGAACACCATCACTCTGCCCTAAACCCTAAAAAGCAATCCCCAGCATGACCCCCTACGCTACCCGAACACCACCGCGCTGCCCTAAACCCTAAAACGCTACCCACAGCACGACCCCCTACTCTACCCGAACACCACTTCGCTGCCCTAAACCCTAAAATGCTGCCACCAGCACAACCCCCTTCACTACCCAAACACCACTGCACTACCCTAAAACCTAAAACGCTACCCCCAGCATGACCCCCTATACTACCCAAACACAACTGAACTACCCTAAAGCGCTACACCCAACAGTACACCCTACACTACCCAAGCACCACTGCACTATCCTAAACCCTAAAACGCTACCCCCAGCAGTACCCCCTACAGTACCCAAACACCATTGCAGTAACCTAAACCCTAAAACACTACCCCCAGCACGACTCCTTCATAACCCAAACACTACTGCACTGCCCTAAACCCTAAAACACTACCCCCAACACGACCCCCTACACTACACAAACACCACTGCACTGCCCTAAACCCTAAAACACTATCCCAGCACTACCCAAACACCACTGCGCTACCCCAAAACCTAAAACACTACCCCCAGCATGAACCCCTACACTACTCGAACACCACTGCGCTGCTCTAAACACTAAAACACTACCCCCAGCACGACCCCCTACACTACCCGAACACCACTGCACTGCCCTAAACCCTAAAACATTACCCCCAGCACGACCCCCTACACTACCCGAACACCACTGCGCTGCCCTAAACACTAAAACACTACCCCCTACACTACCCAAACACCACCGCGCTGCTCTAAACCCTAAAACGCGACCCTAAGCACGACACCGAACACTACCCGAACACAACTGCGCTGCCCTAAACACTAAAACACTACTCCCTACACTACCCGAACACCACCGCGCTACCCTAACCCCTAAAACAGTTCCCCAGCACGACCCACTAGACTACCCAAACACCACTGCGCTGCCCTAAACCCTAAAACATTACCCCCAGCACGACCCCCTACACTACCCGAACACCACTGCGCTGTCTGAAACACTAAAACACTACCCCCTACACTACCCAAACATCACCACGCTGCCCTAAACCCTAAAATGCGACCTCAAGCACGACACCGTACACTACCTGAACACCACCGCGCTGCCCTAAACCCTAAAACGCTACCCCCAGCATGACCCCCTACACTACCTGAACACCACTGCGCTGCCCTAAACCCTAAAATGCTACCCCCAGCACGACCTCCTACACTACCCAAACACCATCGCACTGCCCTAAACCCTAAAAAGCTACCCCCAGCCTGACCCCCTACACTACCAGAACACCACTGTGCTGCCCTAAACTCTAAAACGCTACCCCCAGCACGACCCCCTCCTCTACCCGAACACCACCGTGCTGCCCTGAACCTTAAAATGCTACCCCCAGCACAACCCCCTTCACTACTCAAACACCACTTCACTACCCTAAACCCTAAATCGCTACCCCCAACACGACCCCCTATACTACCCAAACACCACTGCACTACCCTAAAGCACTACCCCCAGCAGTACACCCTACACTGCCCAAATACCACTGCACTATCCTAAACCCTAAAATGCTACCCCCAGCAGTACCCCCTACACTACCCAAACACCATTGCACTAACCTAAACCCTAAAACACTACCCCCAGCACGACTCCTACACTACCCAAACACCACTGCACTGCCCTAAACCCTAAAACACTACCCCAGCACTACCCCCTGCACTACCCAAACACTACTGCACTGCCCTAAACCATAAAACACTACCCCCAGCATGACCCCCTATGCTACCCAAATACCACTGCACTGCTCTAAACCCTAAATCTACCCCAGCACGACCCCCTACACTACACAAACAGTTCTGCCCTACCCTAAACCCTAATACACTACCCACAGCACGGCCCCCTACACTACACAAACACCACTGTACTATCCTAAACCCTAAAACACTAACCGGGCATGACCCCCTATACTTCCCGAGCACCACTGCGCTACCCTAAAACCTAAACCCTAAAACACTACACCAGTACGGCCGACTACACTACACAAACACCACTGCACTACCATAAACCCTAAAACACTAACCCGTACACTACACAAACAACACTGCACTACCCTAAACCCTTAAACACTACCCCCAGCACGACCCCCTACACTACACAAATACCACTGCTCTACCCTACACCCTAAAACAATACCTCCAGCACAACCCCCTACACTACCCCAACACCACTGCACTACAGTAAATCCTAAAACACTACCCCCAGCACGACCCCCTACACTACCCAAACACTACTGCACTACCCTAAACCCTAAAACATGACCCCCTACACTACAAAAACACCACTGCACTACCCTAAACTCTCAAACACTACCCCCAGTATGACCCCTTACACTACCCGAACACCACTGCGCTACCCTAAACCCTAAAACACTACCCCAGCACGACCCCCTACACTACCCGAACACCACTGTGCTACCCTAAACCCTAAAACGCTACCCCCAGCGTGACCTCCTACTTTACACTTCTGTTGCCTCTTTCTGCATTTGTCTTGCTTCCTTCTGCGCTTTTCTTCCTCTTTCTTCACATGTCCTTCCTTTGTAGGCATAGTTAGAAATTAGCATTTAAAAAAACCTTTGAAATTCACTGAAAAAACCATAGGTTTCAGACACTTTATAGTTTGAAATTAGCTTTTAAAAAACCTTAGAAATTCACTGAATAAAACATAGGTTTCAGGGACGTTATATTTAGTTGGAGATTTCACTATAACGCGCGCCCCCGCAATGCACTGCTGATGACGTCACTTATTACATCACTCATGACATGCTCAGTGACATGACTGATGACATCACTGATGACATCTCAAATGACATCACTGATGACATCATCCACATGATCATCTGATGCACCTCCTCATACCCTAATAAAACCTTTCTTCTACCCACTCTAAAATATAGACCACCAATATCGAAACCATAGACAGACCAATAGCAGTTAGTACGTACCTGCTCATTGATTCATACATCTACACACACATCCAAATACTAACCCATCCAGTCACTCATACAGTCATTCATCTATACAGCCACTGATATATCCACTCATAAACCCATATAGACAATCACACAGTGCCACTCACCCAAAGAGTTGCTTATACACCTGGTCAGTCACGCAAAAAACTATCACACACCCATTTTCTTGATTATACAGTCATACCCACACCCCCACACTTATTTATAGAGATACTAACACATACTTACTCTCATAAACAATCACTCATAGAAACACATTCTCATCCATACAGATATTCTTGCAATCACTCACTCTCACATAGTTATTTATATACGCCAACACTAACATATGCTGCTTTAAAACATATGTAGCTACACATGCACCACTGAGACATCCATTTACTCACCAACACACCCATACGCTCACTCACCCACCCATATAGGTGTTTCCATATGCACTCTTGAACCTATAAACCCAGTGAAACAATGACTCACATATCTATGCACAGAGTCAAACTCCCCCACCCACCCACAAAGACACTCAGGCACCCATACAGATACTCAACCAACCAATAAATAGCCTATATAGACACTCATGTAGCTACTCAACAAGCCATGCAGCCGGTTACACACTAACTAACAGACTAATAAAGACAGTCACAGAGTTTAGTCTCTAACCTATGCATTCAGTAAGACACATTTAATCACTCACGTATACAGTCAGTCACACACCTAGTAAATCATCCATTCAGGCAATCATACACCCACTTATACTTCAATACACCTTGGCATTTATATAGATATATATATATATATCACAACAAATTGCCAAAGCTTTGGGGGCGCACACAACAGCAACTCATACCATCCGGTTCTTTTATAAGTTAACTTGCTTCTCTGTTCAGGATTTGCGCTTTCGACCTGACACGTTTCAAGGTAAACACCTCTTTATCAAAGGTCATGTTTTCACTCGCAGGAAGCTCCGTGAACGTTGATTTCAAGCATGCCCTTTATTTAAATTTTGTCTATTGCATGCTGGGTACTGTAGTCCCTACGGAGCATTTTAATGTTCCTTAAGTAGGTCCGCGAGTGCAACCATAGTTTTAAAAGCATTTTCTATGTTCACAGTATGTCCCAAACATTCCGCAAGTCATAATCAACTTGAGTTGCTGTGCTGCATTGCGGGGAGGAACAGTTGCAATCCGCAGCCTCCGTCATTAGTCACAGGATGGTGCTGCCCCCCACGGTCAAGGCCAGCCGTGAATTAATGTATCCCAACAAATTGCCAAAGCTTTGGGGGCGCACACAACAGCAACTCGTACCATCCGGTTCTTTTATAAGCTAACTTGCTTCTCTGTTCAGGATTTGCGCTTTCGACCTGACGCGTTTCAAGGTAAACAGCTCTTTATCAAAGGTCATGTTATCACTCAATCACACAATGTAAATAAAGGGCATGCTTGAAATCAACGTTCACGGAGCTTCCTGCGAGTGATATATATATATATATATATTTATATAACATATTTTTATACTTTATAGAAACACACATTCACTGGATGATGTCATCAGTGATGTCATCAGTGATGTCATTTGAGATGTCATCAGTGATGTCATCAGTGATGTCACTGAGCATGGCATCAGTGATGTAATGTGTGACATCATCAGCACTGCATTGCGGGGGCGTGAGTTATAGTTAGGTCTACTAACTATAACGGCTGAATTTATATGGTTTTATACGAGTGAAATCTCCAACTAACTATAACATCCATGAAGCCTATGGTTTTTTCAGTGAATTTCTAAGGTTTTTAAATGCTAATTTCTAACTATAACGTGCCTGAAACCTATGGTTTTTTCAGTGCATATTACCTACTGGCGGTCGCCAGTAGGTAGTTATAGTTAGGACCCTGTTTCCATAGGAAATCCGCAACATTCTATTTGGAATAACTTTGGCGCCGGTCGACGAATCCTCGCGAAATTTTCAAAATAGGTGGGGCGCTACGCTCCGCTCCTACCCTGAAAGTCTCGGGGGGATTCGTCAAGCAGGGGCCGAGAAAAAAGGGGGGTCCCAAAATGCGTTTTCCCCATGCATTTTTCCATAGGACCTTTAGACACAGCTACAGCCCGAACGGCTGAACAGAATTACTTGAAATTTGGCAGAGAGGTAGCCATAAGGTCAAGGAAGTGCCTTTTGCAGGTCTGGTGTAAATCTGTTCAGTATTTCCTGAGAAAATAGCATTTAAAAGCATATATATATGTGGGCGGAGCCTAACCACACATCTCATCCTGAGATCTGATTGGCTGTCAGCACTTCATCCAAGAAGTGTTGGCAGCCATCTTGGGACCAATATACATGATAGCACCTCATTAAAAAGCATTGCAGTTAATAGAAGGTTTTAAGACTTTAGTTACATTATAAATCATTTGTTGATGGTACCATACTCATTTTAGGAATTGTGGTATGTTCTAAGGTGATTTCACCATGTGAAAAAGCCTTCTGCTGGGATATCATGATTGAGAGAAAAATATTTTCTCATGCTTTTACCACAGAGGTTTGGAAGGTGATCTATAGGCTAAACTGAGAGCTTATTTTGTGCAGAAAGAAAAATTAGGGCACATTTTGAGTGACTTCTCAAATCCTCTTCTATTTCATTAAAAAATTCTGACATGCAGACTGAAACATGCACTTTCAATACCAGCAGCAGTTTTCCCTGGTGAGCAGTAGCTTTACTACAGTGATCTAATGAGCAAAAAGAGTGCTAACATTCTGAATTTATGGCAAATGTGTGACACATCTGAATGCCTTCTTGATGGAATCAAAGTAAAAAACTGAAAGTATTTCCTACTGAGGAGACTGCAGTAAATGAGGAAATTAGGAAACTTCATAACAAATAAGTCTCTCAAGATGGCCACCAGAGACAAAAGAGCCCAAATGTAGCCCAAATATCACCCAGATGTAGCCCAAGTATAGCCCAATGACAGAATGTCCCAGAATGTTCTTAAAAACAACTAGAGCGCTTACTGTCTTCATTATGACAAAAGTATGGCACACCTGAAGCCATCTTGATTGGAATAAACTGGTAACACTTAAAACATTTAATTTAAAAAGGAACACAATGAGGAGGTTCATTTTGCCATAGAAATTATGGTTAATGCTGAAGAAAGAAAATGAGGGCACATTTTGAGTGACTTCTCAAATCCTCTTCTATTTCATTAAAAAATTCTGACATGCAGACTGAAACATGCACTTTTAATACCAGGAGCAGACTTCCATGGTGCAGTAGTTTTACTACAGTGATCTAATGAGCAAATAGAGTGCTAACATTCAGAATTTATGGCAAATGTGTGACATATCTGAATACCTTCATGATGGAATCAAAGTAAAAAACTGAAAGCATTTCCTACTGAGGAGACTGCAGTACATGAGGAAATTAGGAAACTTCATAACAAATAAATCTCCCAAGATGGCCACCGGAGACAAAAGAGCCCAAATGTAGCCCAAAATCACCCAGATGTAGCCCAAATATAGCCCAATGACAGAAGTGTGCAAAACACTTATTATTTTGTGTTTTTGCAGTGTTATATAGTGCAGACTTGTCAGGTATTGGAGTGCTTTACATGAGCATTGGTTACATCACACAAGAACAAATTCATTTTGGTTGTAGACATGGGGAGACTAAGTGATTTGACCAGAATCACAGAATGTCGAGCTGAAGCAGAAACTTCAACCTGGTTCCCCAGTTGCAAAGTCTGCAGTTCTGGAAGTAACACCACATCCTCTCTCCTAAGTGCAACATTTAATCAAGTGGTCAACTGCATAAAAAAACATAAAGATAACAAATAATTTAAAAGTGCTTTGTCGCTATTTGAAAACTCAGAAAATATGTCCTTATTTTAGTCTTTTAGAGCACTGACCATAATTTTGATGCCAATAAGACCCTCTCATATATGTAATTTCTAAAGGAAATGCTCTAGGTATTACAGTTTTGATTACATCAAGATGATGTCAGGCATTCCACACTTTTGTAATAAATATAGAATGTTAGCAATCTAGTTGTTCATTAGGATACTGTTGAGAGGCAGAGGCCAGGGGCACGGACTCTGAAAATTGAAGGCAGGTAGGAGGGTGCAAAGGCAACAATTTAACCACACTGAGCAGGCAGGAAGGGCCGTGGAAGCACAACAGACTATGGAGGGCAGTGGAAAGGGGGGCAGGGGCAACAAACCAACAATACAGGACTTGCAAGAGAGGCTGTTGGAGGGAAGATCTATTACGGGTCAAGGAAGCTAGGGGCGGTCCCCAGATCCCCGGGAGCCACCACAGAACTGAGCAGGAGAGTGAGTCAGGGACAAAAGGGGCACCTTAATTTGAGCCGGGGTGCCTAGGAACGCTTGCTCCAAAAATGAAGAAAACAGACATATGAGACATGGAATTGGAGGCAGAATACAATGGCAGTTTAATGAGAAGATGCAACTTCAAAGAAACCGCAGAATAGAGACATAAAGTACAAAATACAGAATCCAGATAATCATACAGCTGTCATAATATTCTCTGTATCTCAATTAATGTACTGACAGAGAGAGAGAGAAAACACATCTATAAATGCATCATGGGAAACAAGTTACACCAAGGAAAATGTTACCTTGGAACACTCACGTTTACTCTTAGAGCAAGCATTCCTGCAATTACAAAACAAAATCTTTTAAATGCAAAAGTAAAGAGAACAATGGTTAAACATAACATGACATTTCATATAGGTAAAATAGAATAAGATACTTCAAGCAAAGCAGAGCAAGACATTTTAAGCAAAGGAAGACAAGAGCTCCCAGCTCTTGCGGAAAACCTGCACTGCCTGTTAACCTACCTACAGACCGCGAGGTAGTCCGTCGATATCTGTGGGTGCTCCCTTTTTATATCATTTTGTGGGCTCCTTTGCACGCTACATCTACCTACGTATGCTACCCAAAAGCTTCGTCTGCAGATTTTACCAGACATTTCGTCATTTACCCACTTAATGCTGACAATGGACTGGGTGAAAAGGTCAGTCTCTCAGGCCAATCGCTTATCGTAAGTTCCATAGAGCAAGCAGAAAATAATGGGTATTGTACGGGAATTCAATATATTCATGTATAAAATCTCCTCAGTTCTCCTAACTTGACGCTCTGCGGTTGCCACTTCCTTAAAAGCGGGAAACCTGCCCAGGAAGCAAGTACCAGTCCAGGATGCAGCCTACTGTATGTCGACAGCTTCAGGGGGATGTTGAACTTTGATACCGAGCACGGAGCACTCGGGTAGGGTGGGGGCTACTAGTTTGGATCAGAAGGCCTCGCAGACCTGCCTTCAGACTGCTATACACTAAAATTGCAGAGCTATGGTCAATTTAACAAAGAGGCCTACATATTGAACAGAAGGGCCTACACAGGGGTTTTATGCTGGCTGAGTGGTAAGGATGTCTCAGGATAATTATATAGCAACACAGGACCCGCTGGTCAATTTAATATGGCCTACAAATGCAGCTGGCAGGGCAAGGACAAGGGTCTCATACTTCAGGTGTGGACAGAACGGGCCAGGGGCCCCCTGTGATACAAAATCTACCCTCCTTCAAGGCTGTGGCAATGTAATAGACCATTGTGGGCAGAAGGAAGAGGCAATGGTAGTACAACCATACATGCCAACAGACCCGATTCAGCCAGGAAACGTCCAATGTTTTTAAGCTCAAATGGGCTTTATTTGATCTGTCTCCTGTCTACAATATCCTCTTTTTCAATGTAACTCAAAGGGGAAAATCAATACCCCAGTTTTTTTTCAAAATCTCCCTCTTACCAAGTTCAAAATGTTCGCAAGTATGGTACATTGGATCATGGAAGGAAATGGGATAGGGACATGGACTTGGATAACAGAGGACAGGAGGGACATGGAGAGGTGCACCAAACTGACCCTGCAGGGCAGGCATCAGGGTTTGCAGCAGCACAATACACCACACAGGGCATGCAGGACGGGAGTGCAGCACAACAATCCATAGAAAGCAAGAGGGAGGGGACAGGACCATGCACATGGACAACAGAGAACAGAGGGGCAAGAGGCAATGGAAGCTAGCTGACCATAATGGACAGACAGGAGAGAAAGCTGCAGCATAACAGACCATAAAGGGCAGGAGGGACGGATCAGGGGCATTACAATGGAACAGACAAGCCAGGAGGGAGGGAGTAGGCCTGGGGGCAAGGGGGCAGGGCAGGAGCAGCAAGATAGCCATGGAGGTCAGGCAGGATTGGCACTAGAAGCAAGACACACCATGAAGAGCAACAGTGAGACTGTGATGGCATACACACAGACCATGGAGGGAAGGTGGGAAGGTGGGAGGGGGTCAGGGGCAGCTAACTGACCACACAGGGAAGGTGGGAGGGGCCATGGCAGCACAGAAGACCATGCATGGCAAGTGGGAGGGTTAGTGGCAGCACAATGGCTATGATGGGCAAGAAGGAGGATGGAGGGGCATGCACAAAGGACGATGGAGGATAGAAAGGAGGGTCAGGACCTGTGCACAGACAAGAAAGTTCAGGGGAAGGGACCTCACAACAGACCACACAGGGCAGGCAGGAGGAGCAGTTGCAGCACAACAGACCAGGGAGGGCAGAAGGGTGTGGCAGTACAATGGACCATGTAGGACAGGAGGAAGAGGATAGGGGCATGGCATGTGGACAGGCAGGGTGGAGGTGGCAGGGACAGGTTACAGTCATCTGACAATGCTAGGCAGGTGGGAGGGGAGTGGCAGCTCAACAGAACACTCAGAGTAGATAGGAGTGGCAGGTCCATGGGACATGGTGGGCAAAAAGGATGGAGCAGGGGCATGCACAAAGACATCGGAGGGCAGGGGGAAGGAGAATAGGGGCAGCAAGCTAAGCACAAAGTTTAAGCAGGAGGTCAATGATGGGGCATAGAATTGGGCAATGGAGGGCAGGAGGAGTGGACTGGTACATCATACTAAATTGAGGGCAGTGGCAGCACATCAGACCATGCATGGCAGGAGGGAGGAGGCTAGTCCATGGATTCACACAACAGAGGATAGGGAGGAAGGGGATGGGGCAGCAAGCTAACTGTTCAGATAAGGTGGGTATTAGGAACTTTATTGTTTTTAAAACATTGTGTCTGTGCGAACTACTTAAAATATGAACAAGTATGCAGCATAATCTCACTTTTATTCAGGAAGAAGAGGACGTTTGTGACTGTGACTCCGGGCTCACTTGGCAGAAACACCCCCTGACCCTCCACCCCCTATCGCAAAATGTAATGCCCGTGAAAAGGGTAGGTGAACACAGTGTTATATAGAACATAGTCCTGAGAGCACGATTGAAAATGAAAACTAGATATAGTGTATGGTATAAACTATGCACCAAAAAGTGTGATATAAGATGAACCGGGCGTGAAATATAATATGCAATACATTGTGCGCAATGACAGATTCATTGGAGAGCGCGAGATAGCACAGGCACTAGCGCGTGCTATGCGATATGCGCCTTGGAGTGTAATATGCACAGGGCAGTGTTGTGTAACCTAACTAGTCTCTAAAGTTGTAATATAAAATATGTGCTGGGGAGTGTAACGTTGCATATGCACTGTGACAAAGATATGGATCCCAGATTGTAATATGTATGGCATAGCACTGTGCGTTATAACATAGGCATCGAGAAAGGCACGTTAGATGGGGCAATATAACCCGTGCGAAGACAAGTGTGGCATGACATATTCACGGGGTGGTGTTACAGTGCACATGGGCTAGAGAGTGTCATAGCATATGCACTAGCTAGTGGAATACAACACAGAGGTGTGTGGCACTCGGCAGGCAATGGTGGGTGTAACACAGCATTGGGCTCTGTCAGGAGCACGCTGTGACTCTCAAGTGATGTTCGTCCCCTTTCCAGAGAGTAAAATAAAAAGTATTACACATCCGGCAGTGGATGTGTGTTTTATTAACCGTGAGGGGGGTTTCTTGCATAGTTTTGGTCGAATTTTTGTCGAATCCCCTTTGAATGGCTTGGTGTGCATGTGTATTAAATGTGCCCGTCAATAGCTACCCATGTTTGTATAAATAAACGACAAGGGTGTCTACCAGGATTAGGCACGGTAGGGCATCAGACATGTCAGAACTTCACTAGTGGTGTAAATACATTCCACGTGGATTCATTGCACGCATAGTCGCCTTTTAATGAATATCACGCAAATCGTCATGGTGATAGGTACATACGGTTTGTCCAGCATGTCCTAGGTGTGTCTATAAATATATATTTTTTAAAAATAATAAAAAACAGTGGCCGGCCCTGGGGATTGGGGTCAAAAAAATATAATTAGGAGACTGGCCCTGGGGGATGGGGTCATCAGGGCCAATAAATTAGAATAAGAAGGGGAACCAAACAGCCCCCCTTCTTAAAAAACTAAAATAAATAAAAGACTGGCATCGTGCCGGGGGCCATGCCCCCTCCGTGCAGCACTCTGCAAACGCGCCCCCAACAGGCATCTCCAGTATGCGCCAGGGAGCTGCGCTGCAGCCAGGTGTTCTGAGGCCAAGCCCCTTTTTACACCTCTCTGCAACGCAGCTCTGTGGCGCTTACTGGAGGTACCTAGTGGTCTAGTTTGACCCTAGGGACCCTTAGGATTCAAGGGGACTTAATCTCTCAACTTAGAACAGCCACAGGGCACGTTTACACAGTGGTGAAGGGAGGGGACGGGGCCTGAGGTGACGTGTGCAAACACGCACTATGGCACGTTTTAAATTGGGGATATAATTTCCCTTCAATACTGAGGGCCCCTGGGGGCTAACTAGCCCACCAAGTGCTTCCAGTAAGCGCCACTGAGCTGCATTGCAGAGAGGTGGTCCAGGCCCTGCCACTTTTTACACCTCTCTGCAACGCAGCTCTGTGGCACTTACTGGAGGTACCTAGTGGGCTAGTTGGACCCTAGGGACCCTCAGGATTCAAATGAACTTAATCTCCCAACTAAAAATGGACACAGGGCGTGTTTACACAGTGGTGAATGGAGGGGACGGGGCCTGAGTTAACGTGTGCAAAAACGCCCTGTGGCCTGTTTTAAGAGGTAGTTTTAATCTCCATGCCCTATTATATACTAGGGGCTTACAGAGGAGGTCATGCTAATCACAGGGGGACCCCAACGCATAATGTTCCCTAGTGTATGTAGGTGTTTTCACTGTATGCTAAGTGTCTTTTAACATAGCACTGGCTCTAGGACTGGTTAGTCAGACTCAGTTACCAGCAGTATCCGTCTGAAAAAGTTGAGGGTACAGGATGATTTTGCAACAAGGCTTCTTTCTGCTCTTCTTTTTGTTCTTTCTGCACGTTATCCTTCTTCCTGCACTTATCTTCGTATTTGAGGACTTCTGTTGCTTCTTTCTGCACTTCTTTTGTTTCTTTCTGTGCATTTTTTCTTCTTTCTTCACATGTCCTATCTCTGTAGGCATAGTTAGAAATTAGCATTTAAAAAACCTTTGAAATTCACAGAAAAAACCATAGGTTTCAGGCACGTTATAGTTAGGAATTAGCATTTAAAAAACCTCAGAAATTCACTGAAAAAACCATAGGTTTCAGGGGTGTTATAGTTAGCTGGACTTTTCACTTGTAAAAAACCATTGAAATTCCCCCGTTATAGTTAGTTCAGCTAACTATAACTCTCGCGCGCGCAATGCACTGCTGATGACGTCACATATTACATCACTCATGACATGGTCAGTGACATCACTCATGACATCACTGATGACATCTCAAATGACATCACTGATGACATCACTGATGACATCATCCTTGTGATAGAGTGGCAGACCTCCTCTCACCCTAATATAACCTTTGATACACACATTCAAAAATAGAGACTAAAATTTTCAAAACAATGGACATACCAATACCAGTTACAACAACCTCTTCAGTAATTCTAAGATCCACATACACATCCACTCATTCACCAACAGTCCTATACAGTCACTCATACATGTACTCACTCATCATATGTACTCATACACCTATACATCCTGTTACACAATGCCACTCATCCATAGAGTTACTCACACACATAGTCACTCATGCTAATAAAGAATCAAACATACATTTACTTGCATATACAGTTATACACACACCACCATACTTACTTCTACGGAAACTTACACATACTTAGTCTTTTAAACAATCACTTATAGAAACACATACTTATTCATACAGGAACTCTTTCAATCTCTCACTCTCACATATACTCACATATATACACCAATAGTCACATATACTAGTTTAAAACATATGTAGTTACTCATAAAGACACTATTGAGACAGTCATTCACTCACTAACACACCCATACACACACTCATCCACCCATACAGTCCTGCACACATGCTGTGTTCAACACATACAAACAGTGAGTCACTCATTCATGCACCTATGCACTACGTAATACCCCCCACCGAACCATGCAGACACTCAGACTGATACTCAAAAAACCAACTAATAACCTATATAGACACCCATGTAGCTACTCACCAACCCATACAGCCACTTATACACAAAGTGAGAGACTGATACAGATATTTACATATTTAAACATTACTCACTAAGCCATGTATTCACTAAGATACACTTAATCAGTCAGTTACACAATCAATTTTTCAAAAACAAATCATCCATTTAGACACTTATATACCCATTTATTCTTCCATCGACCTTGAGATATACATATATAAAACATATTTAATTTTCAGAAAAACACACATTCACTGGATGATGTCATCAGTGATGTCATCAGTGATGTCATTTGAGATGTCATCAGTGATGTCATGAGTGATGTCACTGACCATGTCATGAGTGATGTAATATGTGACGTCATCAGCAGTGCATTGCGGGCGCGCGAGTTATAGTTATTTATTTTTATTTTATTTTATTGAACTTATATTGCGCGCAGCTACCCGCAGTGGGTTTCCCGGCGCCAGGGATAGACTGGAGGAGAAATCGGAAAACAAGTAATTGCAAGAGGGAGACACTAGACCGGAGGAATCTGGAACTAGAACAGGAGGGTCTTCAGTTTTTTGCGGAAAGCCAGAAGACTGGTTTCTGTTTTAAGCGCCATTGGGAGAGCATTCCACATCTTGGGGCCCAGATATGCGAATGAACGGCCTCCCATTTTTGCCAGTCGGATTCTGGGAATCACAAGATTGCCACTATTGGATGACCTCAAAAGGCGGCCAGGCTGATATGGCTGCGCAAGATTGTGCAAGTAGGCCGGAGCGGAGCCTTGGCGAATTTTGAAGAGGATGCACAAAGTTTTGAAGGCCACTCGATCCGAGATTTTTAACCAATGGAGGTCACGTAGAGCCTGCATTGCGGACATTCTCCTTGGGACATTACGCAGCAGGCGGGCGGCTGAGTTCTGTACAACCTGGAGTTTATTGATTGTAGCTTTATCTGCTCCTAGATAAAGCACATTGCCATAGTCGATATGGGACATCACAAGGGCCTGTACGACAGTTCTACGAGTGGACTCAGGCAGCATCCATATGATCTTTTGCAACCAGCGAAGGGTGTTAAAGCAGATCGCAGCGACCTTAGTTGCCTGCTGCCTCATCGAGAGTTTGTCGTCGATTAGGACACCGAGGTTGCGAGCAACAGGCACGGGGGTAGGCAGAGGACCCATGTCACTGGGCCAATGTCGTGGACCCCAGAGATCTTTTTGTTTGCCTAGTATGATCACCTCGGTCTTGTCTCCGTTGAGCTTTAACAGATGCATTTGCATCCAAGCTGCAACGCGAGAGAGGCCGATTTTGAGGGCAGAGGTGTCCTGAGCCCTGCTGCTAGACAAAGAGAACACAATCTGCGTGTCGTCTGCGTATGAGTATATAGACAGACCGGCGTCCTCTACGATGGAAGCAAGTGGTCTGATGTAAATATTGAACAACAGAGGGCTCAATATAGACCCTTGGGGGACGCCGTAGGCAGAGGAATGAATCGCAGATTCAGCTTTGTTTGAGAAAACCTGAAAGGTGCGCTCATTAAGAAATGAGGACACCCAGGCGAGCGCAGATCCAGCAACACCGAGGGAACCGAGAGACTCCAATAGGATGGAGTGGGACACGGTATCGAAAGCAGCGCTTAAGTCAAGAAGAATCAGCGCAAAGGTCTCACCGCCATCGATACCGTGTCGGAGTCGCTCAGTTACCCCTAGGAGTGCGGATTCGGTGGAGTAATTAGCGCGAAAGCCTGATTGGGACGGATGGAGATATCCCATGTTTTCAACAAACTCATTAAGCTGGGTGTTAACATGGCGTTCTAGGATTTTAGAACAGGCTGGCAGCAGGGATATAGGCCTGAAGTTGGCAAGATTTGTGATGTCAGCACCAGATTTTTTAAGCAGGGGGACGACCATGGCATGTTTCCAGTCCTGTTCCACTCGAGATTCGGTAAGCGAGACGTTTAATAGCCTCATTAGGAATCTTCGTGGTTCAAGGTCAAGTTGTTTGAGTATCTTCATGGGGACTGGGTCCCGCGGAGATCCAGACCTGATGCTTTTTAAGCAGGATAGGAAAGAAGAGTCGTCAAATGGTGTCCAGTTGAAAATAAACTCAGTGGGGGGGGTCGAGGTATTACAATACGGACCGTGTAGAGAGGAATCAGTTGGAGAGGGAAGGGAAGCAAGAGATTGATGGATGCCCTCAACCTTAGATACAAAAAAGTCTGCAATGGCATTACATTGTGTGGCATCTAAAGCCGGCAGTGCGGGGACAGTATCAGCTCCTGTGAGTTTTTTAACTGTGGCATAGCTGAACTAACTATAACGGGGGAATTTCAATGGTTTTTTACAAGTGAAAAGTCCAGCTAACTATAACACCCCTGAAACCTATGGTTTTTTCAGTGAATATATATATATACGAGTGAAATGTCCAACTAACTATAAATTTTCCTAAAACCTATGGCTTTTTCAGTGAATATATATATATATATTACCTACTGGCAGTCGCCAGTAGGTAGTTATAGTTAGGACCTAGTTTTCATAGGAAAAGCGTTTTTTGTTTTCCCAAAAACTTTGGCGCCGATTTACGAATCTTTGAGAAATTTTCAAAACTAGTGCCCCGTTCCGGCCAGCTTGTATCTTGAAAATTTCGGGGTGATTCGAAAAGCACGGAAAGAGAAAAAAAGGAGGGTCCCAAAAAGTGTTTTCTCAATGTAATTTTCCTTAGGAAACTTTAGACACGGCTACAGCCCGAATCACCGAACGGCATTACATCAAATTTGGCAAAAAGGTAGCCCTTGGTTCAGAAAGAGAACTTTTTTTCAAATGGTGTAAATTTGTTCAGTAGTTTTTGATATATTAAAGGAAAAAAATCTTTATATATCTGGGCGGGCCCTACCTATACAAGCACGAGTTTGGCTCTAATTGGCTGCCAACACTTCAATCCAGGAAGTGTTGGCAGCCATCTTGGTGCAATGCTTTTTAGGTCCCGCCAAGCGACGCAGCGCATGCACTGCGGTTTGGCGAGATCTATTATTGTCGATTTTTGTTCCAAAGGGGGACCCTAAACCCTAAACCATGACACCCTACACTACACAAACACCACTGCACTACCCTTAACCCTAAAACACTACCCCAAGCATGACCCCCTACACTACAAAAACACCAGTGCACTACCCTAAACCCTAAAACACTACCCCCAGCATGACCCCCTACACTACCTGAACACCACTGAACTAAACCCTAAAACACTACCCCCAGAACCACCCACACACTACCCAAACACCACTGCACTGCCCTAACCCCTAAAACATTACCTCCAGCACCACCCCTACACTACTCAAACTACTGCACTGCCCCAAATGCTAAAACAGTACCCCAGCACGACCTCCTACACTACCCAAACACCACTGCACTACCCTAAACCCTAAATCACTACCCCTACACTACACAAACACAACTGCAAATCCCTAAACCCTAAAACA
Organism: Triturus cristatus; assembly: GCF_964204655.1. Classification (NCBI taxonomy): domain Eukaryota; kingdom Metazoa; phylum Chordata; class Amphibia; order Caudata; family Salamandridae; genus Triturus; species Triturus cristatus. The sequence goes on along the minus strand of NC_140590.1, from coordinate 150,690,382 downwards.
CTACCCTCAGCACCATCCCCTACACTACCAGAACACCACTGCGCTGTCCTAAACCCTAAAAGGTACCCCCAGCACCACCCTCTAAGGTATCCGAATGCAACTGCACTGCCCTAAACCCAAAAACAGTACCCCCATTCCCACCTCCTACACTACCCGAACACCTTTGCGCTGCCCTAAACCCTAAAACACTACAACGGCACCACCCCCTACATTACCCGAACAACACTGCGCTGTCCTAAACCCTAAAACACTACACCTGGCACCACCCTCACACTACCCAAACACCACTGCGCTGCCCTAAACCCTAAAACACTACCCGCAGCACCACCCCCTACACTTCCCAAACACCACTTCACTGCCCTAAACCCTAAAACACTACCCCCAGCACGACCCCCTACACTACCTGAACACCACTGCGCTGCCCTAAACCCTAAAACACTACCCCCAGCATGACTCAATACACTACCCGAACACCACTGCGCTGCCCTAAAACCTAAATTCTACCCCCAGCACGACCCCCTACACCACCCGAACACACTGTGCTGCCCTAAACCCTAAAACACTAACCCCAGCATGACACCCTGCACTACCAGAACACCACCGCGCTGCCCTAAACACTAAAATGCTACCCCCAGCACGACCCCCTACACAACCTGAACACCACCGCGCTGCCCTAAACCCTAAAACACTACGCCCAGCACGACACCCTGCACTACCCGAACACCACTGCACTGCCCTAAACCCTAAAACACTACCCGCAGCACCACCCCTTACACTACCCGAACACCACTACACTGCCCTAAACCCTAAAACACTACCCTAGCACGCCCCCCTACACTACCTGAACACCACTGCGCTGCCCTAAACCCTAAAACACTACCCCCAGCATGACTCAATACACTACCCGAACATCACTGCACTGCCCTAAAACCTAAATTCTACCTCCAGCACGACCCCCTACACTACCCTGAACACACTGCGCTGCCCTAAACCCTAAAACACTACGCCCAGCACGACACCCTGCACTACCAGAACACCACGGCGCTGCCCTAAATGCTAAAACACTACCCCCAGCACGACAACTACACTACCTGAACACCACCGCGCTGCCCTAAACCCTAAAACGCTACCCCAGCATAACTTTCTACACTACACGAACACCACCGCTCTGCCTTAAACCCTAAAAAGCTACCACCAGCACAACCCCCTACACTACCCAAACACCACAGTGCTGCCCTAAACCCTAAAATGCTAGCCCCAGCATGACCCCCTATATGACACAAACACCACTGCGCTGACCTAAACCCTAAATCTACCCCAGCACGACTCCCTTAACTACCCGAACACCACTGCGCTACCCTAAACCACTACCCCCAGCACGACCCCTTACGCTACCCAAACAAATCTCCGCTGCCCTAAACCCTAAATCTACCCCCAGCATGACGCCCTACACTATACGAACACCACTGTGCAACCCTAAACCCTAAAACACTACCCCCAGCACAACCCCCTACACTACCCAAACACCACTGCGCTACCCTAAACCCTCAGCTCTACCCCCTGCATGACCCACTACACTACCCAAACACCACTGCACGACCCTAACCCTAAAATGCTACCCCAGCAGTACCCCCTACACTACCCAAAGACCACTGCAACACCTTAAACACTAAAACGCTACCCCTAGCATGACCCCTTTCACTACCCAAAGACCACAGCACTACCCTAAACCCTAAAATGCTACCCCCAGCATGACCCCCTACACTACCCAAACACCACTGCACTACCCTAAACCTTAAAACGCTACCCCCAGTACGACCCCCTACACTTCCCTGCACTATCCTAAACCCTAAAATGCTACCACCAGCAGTACCCCCACACTACCCAAACACCACTGCACTACACTAAAACCTAAAACTCTACACTCAGCACGACCCCCTTCACTACCCAAACACCACTGCACTACCCTAAACCCTAAAATGCTACTCCAAGCATGACCCCCTATACTACACAAACACCACTGCACTACCCTAAACCCTAAAGTGCTACCCCCAGCAGTACCCCCTACACTACCGAAACACCACTGCACTATCCTAAACCCTAAAACGCTACCCCTAGCAGTACCCCCTACACTACCCAAACACCACTGCACTAACCTAAACCCAAAAACACTACCCCCAGCACGACCCCTACAAAACCCAAACACCACTGCACTGCCCTAAACCCCAAAACACTACCCTCAGCACGACCCCCTACACTACACAAACACCACTGTGTTGCCCTAAACACTAAAACACTACCCCAGCACGGCCCCCTACACTACCTGAACACCACTGTGCTGCCCTAAACTATAAAACACTATCCCCAGCATGACCCCCTACACTACACGAACACCACTGCGCTACTCTAAACCCTAAAACACTACACCCAGCGCGACCCCCTACACTACCCGAACACCACTGCGCTACCCTAAATCCTAAAATATTACCCCCAGCACGACCCCCTACACTACCTGAACACGACTGTGCTTCTCTAAACCCTAAAACACTACCCCAGCATGACCCCCTACACAACCCAAACACCACTGCGCTGCCCTAAACCCTAAAACGCTACCCCCAGCATGACACCCTACACTACCTGAACACCACCAGGCTGCCCTAAACCCTAAAACGCTACCTCCAGCATAACCCCCTATACTACAAAACACCACTGCACTACCCTAAACCCTAAGGCGCTACTCCCAGCAGTACAACCTACACTACCCAAACACCACTGCACTATCCTAAACCCTAAAACGCTACCCCCAGCAGTACCCCCTACACTACCCGAACTCCACTGCACTAACCTAAACCGTAAAACACTACCCCCAGCACGACTCCTACACAACCCAAACACTACTGCACTGCCCACAACTCTAAAACACTACCCCCAGCACGACCCCCTACACTACCCAAACACCACTGCACTGCCCTAAACCCTAAATCTACCTCCTGGTTGTCCTATACTGTCAGGATGTGGGTCTATTTTAGAACCTATCGTCAAGTACATTGACAATTTTATCAAGGACTTTGTCCCGTTACAAGACACATACGTCAGAGACACTATGTACATGGTCAATTTAGTAGACGGTATGCCCTTTAACTTTGGGACTGACTTGCTAGCTACCCTAGACATAAGCTCTTTATACACTAACATACCCCAGAATTAAAGTATTGAGATCATAGAAAAACTCTTAGACAGCAGACCTAGACCTACCCAGGTACCCACCAGTTTCATTATCGGTCTATTGCGCATTGCTTTACAGAGCAATTACTTCATATCAGGTGGCACCTATTATCAACAGTGCTCTGGTACCAGTATGGGAGCAATTTTTGCTCCCAATCTGACGAATATCTATATGGACCATGTTGAGCACAAATTTGCCCTAAATGACAACAATGTGTACTGCTCCATCATTAAATGTTGGAAGCGGTACATAGACGATATCTTTCTGATCTGGGCAGGCAGTGAAACTGATTTTAATAACTTTGTCACATAACCCAACACTATCCAAACTCATCTTTCATTCACGTCCACGGTACATGAATCCAGTATAGCATTTCTAGACTTAAATATCAACCATGGCAGTGGCACACTTTACACCTCCCTCCACAGAAAGACTACTAAAAGAAACACCCTTCTATCTTATCGCAGCCAACACCCCCGTGCCTTAAGAGATGGCTTACCATTTGGCCAGTTTTTGAGGGTGCGGCGTAACTGCACATATAAAACTGACTATATGCGAGAAGCTGAAATATTAAGAATGAAACTAGTCAAGAGAGGCTATCCAAATAGACTAGTAAAGAAGTCACTTACACGGGCTTGGCATTGCCCTAGAGAGGAACTGCTAAAAACAAAAACAAAACCAAATCTTGAAAAGATTGTATGCGTTACGACCTTTGGCACTCACACCAATCAAGTGCGCAAGCTGATCACAAAAAATTGGAACATAATCCAAAGTGTTGGCCCCACAATAGAGACGCCACTATTTGCATACAAGAGAGGGAAAAATATCAAAGATCATCTTGTCAGATCTGCCACAGATATCAAGATTAACAATACCAATACACTTATCAGCTCTTGGGGCCTTCCCAAAATCAAATGGCATCACAAATGCGGCAATTGTGTCTCCTGTGATCTCACGCTTAACACTGCCACATTTGAACATGGCAATGTGAAGCATGATCTATTAAGCTTTTCCAACTGTAACACACGAAATGTAGTGTACTGTATTTGGTGTCCCTGTGGACTCCCATACATTGGACAAACGCAACAACCGGTCAAAGCACGTATTAGTCAACACCGTAGTCGCATACGTAGATCGGTTCCCAATGCCCCTCTGGTGTCGCACTACAATGAGAAAAATCACACTGCAGACGAACTAAGATGGCAAGTAATTGATGTCGCTACTCTACCAGAGAGGGGAGGTGACATTACACACATACTACAACGCAATGAGTGTCGTTGGATTGACAGGGTCAACTCAATAGATGATGATCTTAACTCTGCTGAGGAATGGAGGGGGTATGTCACCACCTTCAAATAAGAACTTAATATTGATTATTCATGTACTAATCCAAGACCAAAGGTGAAATGCCATTTTGGTATGAAATATGAAGTATTTTAATGTTCAATGTTTAATTTTATCTCTCACACTATTCCTAACAAATGGTTTACTTATTCCAAATCATATGTAATGTAATATGAAGTTCTCTCAAAAATATGATTTTTGTAAATGATGACTAATAATTATGATACTGTCCTTGATCATGATCAAAATTCCTGTATCTGTTCCCTTTGCATAAGAATTTAGTTAATGCCTCACAATATTACATGCCTCACAATATCACTTGCATTTAACAGCAGCGCAGCATTTACACTTGTGCCACAAGAACACGGAGGTCTTTCTTTACTTTCTATCCTTCACGGATACCGAGTACCGGATTGAACGGTGTTTTCACTATCCCTAGCAAGGCCTGCCGGTTCTCAATGCAGGAAGGCGGGAAACACTGCATAAAGGAGCAGTCTTCCAAAGCGATCACTGTCATTGTACCATCCTTGAAGCTAACTCACGCAGCTTGGGAATACAGATGCTGTGATTCTTCACGCACAGAATATCATCCAGGCAAGAATAACTATAACTGAAGAGCACAATACGATACGCTCACAGCCTTCGCTAGAAACCAATCTCCCCTTTTATTAAATCCATAGACCAACACAGAACTTACCAGGGATTAACCATACCGCTATGGCTATAGCGAATTGATGTAAAGAGCCGGTCGGCCAAACCGTACCACTGATTGCCAGCCTTGCCTCACACTGAGGTAAGAGCACCATTTGAATCAAAGTGCATCACATATCCTGCCCTGTCTCACCGCTTTCCCTTAACCATACTCTCCTTCTCTCCCATTTACCCCCGGCAGTACCCGGACGGGTCCTCTTGTGAGTAATACCCTTTCACTTCTCACTTGTGGCACATCACTAGTTCACAATGCTGCACATTAAGCAATCCAGGTAATTCACACTCCATGTCCCTCTTTTTTATTTCTCGCATTTGTGCCAGTACATGGGCCCTATGCTCTTATTATTTCATTATAGATGTCCCTGCATCACTAGTCCTGAGGAGACCCCGTACTGATAGAGGGTCGAAACGCCGTCGACAAGCTGTAAGAGCGAACCATTGCCCAGCGCGTATTATTATATACAGTTGCTGTTTAAAAAGAAATTATACAAGAATGGTCGCCTTTTAAGATTTATGGAAACCTTGTATATAAATATACACCCTGTCACTTACAATTAGGTTTCATTTTCCACTTTGGGACACAGTGCACAAATATCTGTTCTATTGTAAATTTAAACAATGTATATAATAAGTCTGTTGTGTTTATAAAACAAGTCATAATTGTACCAATGTGTTGGTGGTTCCTTGCCCTCTGACATTATTCTACCCTCTTTTTATTGCGATTGTGCAAATTATATTGCTTGAATAATTTTTTATGAGTCCACAGGAATTGTTGTTTCCCTTTATATAACTAAATCTACCCCCAGCACGACCCCCTACATTACACAAACAATTCTGCACTACCATAAACCCTAAAACACTATCCCGGGCATGACCCCCTACACTTCCCGAACACCACTGCTCTACCCTAAACCCTAATACACTACCCCCAGCACGGCAGACTACACTACACAAATACCACTGCAATAACCTAAACCCTAAAACACTACCCCCTACACTAAGAAAACAACACTGCACTACCCTAAACCCTAAAACACTACCCCAGCACAACCCCCTACACTAACCAAACACCACTGTAATACACTAAACCCTAAATCTACCCGCAGCACAACCCCCTACACTACCCAAACACCACTGCACTACATCAAACCATAAAACACTACCCCCAGCAAAACCCCCAACAGTACCCAAACACCACTGCACTACCCTAAACCATAAAACACGACCCCTTAAATTACACAAATACCACAGCACTACCCTAAACTCTCAACACTATCCCCAGAATGACCCCCTAAGCTACCCAAACACCACTGCGCTACCCTAAACCCTAAAATACTACCCCCAGCATGACCCCTACACTACCCGAACACCACTGTGCTACCCTGAACCCTAAAACACTACCCCCAGCCCAATCCCTTACACTACTCGAACACCACTGCACTACCCTAAACCCTACCCCCAGAACGGCCCCCTACAGTACCCGAACACCACTGCACTACCCTAAACCTTAAAACACTACCCCCCCAGCAGGACCCCCTACACTACACAAACACCACTGCACTAACCTAAACCCTAAAACACTATCCCCTACATTACACAAACACCACTGCGCTACCCTAAACCCTAAAACACTACCCCCAGCACAACCCCCTATACTACCTGAACACCACTGCGCTACCCAATACCCTAAAACACTACCCCCAGCACGACCCCCTACACTACCTGAACACCACTGCACTACCTTAAACCCTAAAACACTACCCCAAGCATGACCCCGTGCACTACCCGAAAACCACAGCGCAACCCTAAACCCTAAAACACTACCCCCAGCATGACCCCCTGCACTACCCGAACACCACTGCGCAACCCTAAACCCTAAAACACTACCCCCAGCACGACCCCCTGCACTACCCAAACACCACTGCGCTACCCTAAACCCTAAAACACTACCCCCAGCACAACGCTCCACACTACACGAACATCACTGCGCTACCCTAAACCCTACATCTACCCCAGCATGACCCCTACACTTCCAGAAGACCACTGTGCTACCCTAAACCCTAAAACACTACCCCCAACGTGACCCCCTACACTACGCGAACACCACTGCACTACCCTAAACCTGAAAACACTACCCCCAGCACAACGCTCCACACTACACGAACATCACTGCGCTACCCTAAACCCTAAAACACTACCCCCAGCACAACGCTCCACACTACACGAACATCACTGCGCTACCCTAAACCCTACATCTACCCCAGCATGACCCCTACACTTCCAGAAGACCACTGCGCTACCCTAAACCCTAAAACACTACCCCCAACGTGACCCCCTACACTACGCGAACACCACTGCACTACCCTAAACCTGAAAACACTACCCCATCACGACTCCCTACACTACACAAACACCACTGCACTACCCATAAGCCTAAAACACTACCCCCTACACTACACAAACATCACTGCGCTACCCTAAACCCTAAAATACTACGCCCAGCACAACCCTATACACTACCAGAACACCACTGCGCTACCCTAAACCATAAAACACTATCCCAGCACCACCCCCTACACTAGCTGAACACCACTGCGCTGCGCTAAACCCTAAAACACTACCCCAGCACATCCCCCTACACTACCTGAACACCACTGCACTACCCTAAACCCGAAAACAATACCCCAGCACCATCCCCTACTCTACCCGAACACCGCTGTGCTACCCTAAACCCTAAATCACAACCCCCCGCATGACCCCCTGCACTTCCGGAACACCACAGCTCTACCCTAAACCCTAAAACACTACCCCCAGCAAGAACCCCCTACACTACCCGAACACCACTGCGCAACCCTAAACCCTAAAACACTACCCCCAGCACGACCCCCTGCACTACCCGAACAGCACTGCGCTACCCTAAACCCTAAAACGCTATTCCAAGCACGACCCCCAACACTACCCAAAAACCACTGCGCTACCCTATACCCTAAAGCACTACCCCCAGCATGACCCCCTGTACTACCCGAACATCACTGCGCTGCCCTAAGCCCTAAAACACTACCCCCAGCATGACCCCCTGCACTACCCAAACACCACTGCGCTACCCTAAACCCTAAAACACTATCCCAGCACGACCCTCCACACTAAACGAACATCACTGCACTACCCTAAGCCCTAAAACCCTACCCCCAGCATGACCCCCTACACTACCCGAACACCACTGCACTACCCTAAACCCTAAAACACTACCCCCAGCAGGACTCCCTACACTACCCAAACACCACTGCACTACCCTAAACCTGAAAACACTACCCCATCACGACTCCCTACACTATATAAACACCACTGCAGTACCCTAAGCCCTAAAACACTACCCCCCTACACTACACAAACATCACTGCGCTACCCTATACCCTAAAACACTACCTCCAGCACGACCCCTACACTACCTGAACACCACTGCGTTACCCTAAACCTTAAAACACTACCCCCAGCACGACCCCCTACATTACCAGAACACCACTGCACTGAGCTAAACCCTAAAACACTACCCCAGCACATCCCCCTACACTACCTGAACACCACTGTGCTACCCTAAACCCGAAAACAATACCCCCAGCACCATCCCCTACTCTACCCGAACATCACTGTGCTACCCTAAACCCTAAAACACTACCCCCAGCATGACCCCCTACACTACCCGAACACCACTGCCCTACCCTAAACAACTACCCCCAGCACGACTCCCTACACTACCCGAACACCACTGCGCTACCCTAAACCATAAATCACTACCCCCAGCACGACCCCCACACTACATGAACATCACTGCGCTACACTAAACCCTAAATCAACACCCCTGCAAAACGACCCCCTACACTAACCGAACACCACTGCACTGCCCTAAACCCTAAAACACTACCCCCAGCACCACCCCCTACACTACCTGAACACCACTACACTGCCCTAGACCCTAGAACACTATCCCCAGAATGACCCCCTACACTACCCAAACACCTCTACACTGCCCTAAACCCTAAAACACTACCCCAGCACTACCCCTACACTACCGGAACACCAATGCGCTGCCCTAAACCCTAGAAACACTATCCCAGCACCACCCCCTACACTACCCAAATGCCTCTGCCCTGCCCTAAACCCTAAAACACTACCCCCAGCCTCACCCCCTACACCCGCTGAACACCACTGCGCTGCCCTAAACCCTAAAACACTACCCCGGCACCACCCCCTACACTACCGGAACACCACTGCGCTGTCCTAAACCCTAAAACAGTACCCCTGGCACCACACCCACACTACCCAAACACCACTGCGCTAACCTAAACCCTAGTACACTACCCCCAGCACCGCACCCAACACTACCTGAACACCACTGCGCAGCCCAAAACCCTAAAACACTACCCCCAGCACCACCCGCTACACTACCCGAACACCACTGTGCTGCCCTAAACCCTAAAACACTACCCCCAGCACCACCCCCTGCACTACCCGAACACCTCTGCGCTACCCTAAACCCTAAAAAACTATTCCCAGGACGACCCTCTGCACTACCCGAAAACCACTGCGCTACCCTAAACCCTATGAGACTTCCCACAGCACGACTCCCTGCACTACCCGAACATCACTGCGCTACCCTAAACCCTAAAACACTAACCCCAGCATGACCCCCTGCACTACCCGAACACCACTGCGCTACCCTAAACACTAAAACACTACCCCCAGCACCACCCCCTACACTACCTGAACACGACTGCAATGCCCTTAACCCTAAAACACTACCCCAGCACCATCCCCTACACTACCCAAACACCACTACAATGCCCTATACCCAGGAACACTATCCCCAGATTGACCCCCTACACTACCCGAACACCACTGCGCTGCTCTAAACCCTAAAACACTACCCCGGCACGAACCCCTTCACTACCCGAACACCACTGCGCTGTCCTAAACCCTAAAACACTACCCATGGCACCACACCCACACTACCCAAACACCACTGCGCTAACCTAAACCTTGATACACTACCACCAGTACCAACCCTAACATTAGCCGAACACCACTGCGCAGCCCTAAACCCTAAAACACTACCCCCAGCACCACCCCCACACTACCCAAACACCACTGCACTGCCCTAAACCCTAAAACACTCGATTGCGGAGGACATGACGGCCGGAAGCTAACGGCCGTGACGGAGCTCCTCCCCCCGTGTATGGCTCAACGCTGAATGCAGAACGCTGAGACGACACGCTGCCTGTTCCCCCTTCGTATTCTCTTTCTGGTGAGGTTTCGTGAATAATTTGACTGCGGACCAGAAATCGCTAAGGAGAAGAGTAACTGGTGAGAGGATAGTTTATTCAGCGTGTTAATACGAATGCCGAATGTTCGTTGTTGAACGCTGCATCTCTCCCCGGTAAGGTTACAGATATCAGACAATCTGCTAGACCCGATAAGAGGGGTCAACCCAGCAGCGGTTTCTGAGTAATTGAGTGACTCTGAGTGATGTGTGGTTTCTTATAAACTGGAGCCCAGGACTGTGTCAGTGCCCCCTCTTTTTTTTTCTTTTTTCTTATATCTGCATTAGCCTAGAGAGGCGTAATTAGTGGAACGGATGGTCTTTGCCAGGACATCTCCACCGATATGGTGCAAGGAATTAGGCGCTGCTAGATTCTGGCGGCAAACTTTTGGGAGATTATCTTTAAGGTCTGGAGGGACATGCACTGGATGTGAAGGATGTGAAGGATATCAGGTGTTCAAAGCTCCTGGTAAGGCTACCGATTTGAATATTACTTTAAGCAACAGTAATTGTACGTGCTCAACAATCAACTTCATCCAGGGCGAGCAGGCAACATATTTATATCATAGCTATTTGGATCAGGCTCTCTGTATGGAGGAGGGGGAACACGGCGAACAAGATACAGCTACTGCTTCTATCGGTTTACGATCAAGGAGCTGCTGGGTCAATCGCAGTTGCAATTTTGGCACCCTTCCCTTTCAGGCTGGGCCAACTCGATATACATTGCGAAATAGGGGCGCGAGCACCGCCACTGCCACGGCGACAGCAACGACAATCTCTCCGCCAGTGATATTGCCGAAGGTGAGAGCTAGGAAAGGCAAGATTAATCTTGGTGAAGAGACCACCCCTCCAGGAAAGGGGAAGATCAAGAAGGTGAGAGCCGGTGTGTCTGGAAGGATATCTGGCCTCCCTAAGGTCACACCATCACTGAAATCATATTACAAAGTGCTATCTATTAGCGGTGTAGATCGAGGGAAAGAGATGGCGACTGCTGGTACTGCAAATAATATCAGCGCTGTAACCTCCATAGGCGCGGTGGGCACTGTTAGCAAATCTGGTAGAAATAATATTTTCATCAGTGCAAGAAATACTACAAGCACTACAACAACGATCAGCGGTGCGACTAAGGAGAATCCAATTACTGCTTGTTCACCCTCTTTGCCTCTTGTTCAAGGTATTTCTGATTCAACAGACCTTATAAATCCGCTACCCCATCCTACATCCTCCCCTATACAGGATATAGTCCATCCAACAATAGTGCTGTCTAACAGCTTTTCAGCATTGGCCATTCAAGATGAGGATCAGAATGATGAGGCTGAGCAGGACTGTCGAGTAAGTGGGGAGGATATTGTAGGTAAAGGGGAGTTAAGCACGGCTATTGTAATGTCTAAAGAGGGCGCGTCTGTACCGTTTCATATAGACAATACCTTTATAAACTCAGATGTAATGCACGCCCCTGGTACATTGGCGGATTTACTCTTAGGGTTAAAAGAGGATCTTGCTAAGCGATTCTCTATTTCGGAGGCAAATCAAAATGCGATTCAGGCTTCATGTGAGACGCTCACCCGGAAGGTGGAGGAGGTTGCATCAAGGACGGATGCATTAGAATTGGAGTTGCCAAGAATCAGGGAGGCATTAGGAACCACAACAGCGGCCTATGATAAACTCTCTCAGCAGAATCGGGAGATGCGAGATGATATTGAGAGATTAGAAAATTACACGAGAAGGAATAACTTAAAAATTATGAATGTACCTGAGGATATTGAAGGTAGCGATATCAAGACATTTATAATAACCCTTCTCAAAACAACGGTGCTAAATGAACCTTCGGAAGCAGATTTGGATCTATCAGCAGACATTCAGCGGGTCCATCGTGATCCTTATAGGAGGAGACCGTGCAAAGATAATCCTAGAAAGATATTGGTTAACTTTTTAACATATGCCGTCAAAGAAAAGATACTAACACTGGCTCTTAAAGCAGGCCACTTAAGATCATCTTCTTTCGCTAGTCCATTCTCATTTACGATACGCTCAGATGTATCATCTATAACAGCTGTTAGACAATGGGAATTGGGCAAGCGAATGGCAATATTCAACTCATTGGGGGCTCGCGCTCAGCTGAAGTTTCCTGCTTCACTCCGTGTGATGTGGAGTAACCACATGCATATTATACGCCAGGTGGAGGATGCAGATATCCTGATTGATAGCATAAGGGCTGGCAGCGAGGGAAGAAAGTAGAGGAAATTTAGAGTATCGGAAGTAGTCGGGAAGTATGCTAAGGCTGTTATCAACATATGGTTGGAAAATATATATTAGCATATCTTACTACATAATTAATAGTATTTAGTTTAGAGCACATTCACTAGTGAGGATTTAACTCAGTTTCTTTCTTTTTCGGTATTTTTTCATCACCCTGCAGGAGTGGGGGGGGGGGGCCCGTTTAAGGGCTTATGCCCAGGAAGATTGGGAGGGTCCTCCAGGGAAGAAAGTGGAGTATGTGGGGTTTGGGGGGTGTAGATTGACGGGGGGGGTGGGAGGGTTGGGAGGGGTAAAAATAAAAGTTTGAATCCTCATCATATTTACCATGTTCTCCTATGGCGGAATTATTTAACAGTTATAGGGGGGTATGGATACTGGGTAAGGGACCTATTTTATGACTAGTTGTAAGGTTCTATTTATCTCCTGGAACGTCAACGGGTTACGCTGCCCGCGAAGAAGAAGGCTAGTGTTGAAGTATATAGAGCAGTCTCAAGCTAAAATATTTCTTCTTCAAAAAACCCATCTAAGTTTCAGTGAGGGCAATGAGTTATTTCGCAAACTTGGATGGGTTGAGGCGTTTTGTTGTTCTGGGCAGTCAGTTGCAAGTAAGGGGGTAGCAATTTTGATAAAGTTCGGTGTAGGTGGTATTATTAGATCGACAACAACAGATCATACGGGAAGATGGATTATGGCTGAGGTAGATCTTAATGGGGAAAAGCATAATATTGTCTCATATTATGGGCCAAACACAGATGATCCTACCCACCTACTCAAAGTGCAACTTAATTTGGTTGAGGTCAGTTCACCTATTATCATGGGGGGGGATTTTAATATCCTTCTGGATCCAAGACAGGATCGCTCTAATCACTCTCAGCATGCCACTGCAATTCGGTCCAGGCGTGTCATGGTCAATATGATGAATGAGATTGGGCTTATCGATGTGTGGAAGGTTAAAGGGGGGGCAGCTCCTGGATACACTTATTTTAGTAAAAAACATGGCCATGCATCGAGACTGGGCTATATCTTAGTAGACAGGCAGTGCTAGAGATTCTGGAAGATGTGAGAGTTTTACCTATTATTATATCAGATCATGCTCCTATTATGTTTTCGATAGCCGTAAATGGGAATTCAAAAATGGCACGTCCTAGATGGACGTTAAAAAGGTCTGCATTATCCAATCAAAACATAGTCACCTCTATTAGATCATCTATAGACAATTATTTCACTGACAATGATGGTTCAGCTTTTCCTGATTACGTATGGGACGCTTGGAAAGCAAATATTAGGGGTAATATCCATAGCCTAATATGCTCTGAAAATAAGGAGGAGGCTAGGAAGTTTAAAACTTTAGAGAATAAAATAATCTCGCTAGAGAATATTCTATTGGGAAAGCAACAATCAAATTTAATTCAAGTATCTGAAGAGCTGGAACTCCTTAGATTAGACTATAGAGGTCCACTAGATAAAAAAATTAAGGCACAATGGGATGCTCATGCTATGGATAACTATGAATATGGTGAGAGAGCTGGTGCAGTTTTGGCAAGGAAGATCAGAATGGATAGGGTCCGGAATAATATAGATAGGTTAAGGCTCGACGACCAGGGGAACATATCCTGTAAACAGAAGGATATGGAAGATCATTTGCTTTCTATGTTCTCTAAACTGTATGAGGAAGAAACGACACGGGAGAACTCCATGGGATGGTTGACGAGTAAGGCCCTCCCTACCTTGACTGATGATGGTAGAACCATTCTTAATAGTCCTTTCACTGAGGAAGAGGTTAGGGAGCATATTAAAAAATTGAAAAATAATAAAGCAGCGGGGCCTGATGCCCTCCCGGGCGAAGTATATAAAATTTTTGAGGAGAATCTGGCCCCCAGACTGTGTGAATTATTTAACTATATATATTGCAGAAAGGGTAGGATACCAGCATCATGGAGGAGGTCTATTATTGTGCTCATTTTAAAGCCAGGAAAAGACCCCCTTAGTGCAGATTCATACAGACCAATCTCCCTGCTAAATGCTGACTATAAAATCTTTACTAGTGTTTTGGCAGGGAGATTGGCCAAGTTAGTCCCACAACTAATCAATGTTGATCAGAAAGGTTTTGTGCCTGGTAGATATATCCATGAGCTGAACCTACAGTTGATTGGTAGTATAGATTTAGCAGTGACACGGTCGGAGCCCCTGGCAGTGGCTGCATATGATGCGGCAAAGGCCTTCGATTGTGTCAACTGGGGATTTCTGTGGAATACACTTGGGGTAATGGGTTTTGGTGAGACTTTTGTTCAAACTATGAGAGGGTGCTATGAAGGAGCCTCGGCGGAAATCCTTCTGAACGGCCGATTAACATCTAGCTTCAAGATAGGGAGGGGCACTAGGCAGGGGTGCCCTATTTCCCCCTCTCCTTTTTGATATTTATATTGAGCCGTTGGCACAAGCACTAAGGATCGATGAGACAATTACACACTTCAATTATAAGGACTACAGCTATAAGCTCGCCTTATATGCCGACGATCTATTGATCTATACAAGAAATCCGGCTGAAGTACTCCCTAGGGTAGAGGCGATAATGGTGGATTTTGGCCACTACTCGGGCTATCAAATAAATAATTCAAAAACAGAAATCATGTGTTGGGGGACTGATAATTGGGTAGGTCCTTGCAGTAGTCAGTTTAGATATCTAGGAATTATCATTACTCCAGATATCAACAATTTAGTTCAAGTCAATATTAAGAAAGTAAGTAAGGATATTGATCAGCTTTTCTCCAGATGGCAGAACCTTCCCCTCACAATTTATGGTAGAGTTAATTTGGTCAAAATGGTTATTTTGCCTAAGTTGACTTATTTGTTTAATTCAATCCCCCTTTCATTTTCTGATAAAACTCTAGCAAACATTCAGGGGAAGATTGGTAGCTTTATATGGGCGAGAAAAAAATCCAGGTTATCATGGAAAAAGTTAAAAAGAAGATTATTAAAAGGCGGGCTAGCACTCCCAGACATAAATTGGTACGCTCTATCCTTCCAGCTAAAAGATTTCAGGTGCTTACTGTCCTGCCCTGATGATTCTAATTGGGGGAGAATCTTGAACTTAATGGTAGATCTGGAGGGTGGAGAGTTTGGGTTCTTGTACAAATTTGGAGCGGTCAAATTTTACAAAAAAGTACGTTTAAAGGTATTAAAATCGGCCCTTAGAGTCTGGATCAAAGCTAAAGATAGATGGGGGATTAAGTATTACTCTGAGTTCGCCCCAATTTGGGAATCCCCAGGCCAACCTCTATGTTTAAGGGACAGTTTGTCCCTCCCTATTAGGAGAGCAGGAATAAATATTTGGTCAGATCTGATAACTTCGGATGGAGTTCTCCCGTGGGAGGTACTGAAGTCCAGGATTGGGGACTCCCTCTCTAAGTTTAAATACATCCAACTTTGCTCCTGGTTTAAGGCCGAGGAAGAGAACATCGGAGGAAACTGGAAATTGAGAGTACTCTTTTATTTCCAGGGCCCAGGAAGAGAGAAGTTGGGTTCTGGTATAGGAAGATGCTGGAAGTAGAGGAAATGCACTCTTCTGCACCAAATAGGGTCTGGAACTCAACGAAACTTGAGGTAGACTCAGCCACTCTATATGATTATTCTTTAAAAATACTATATAAACATGTGAGAACTGTATCTCTAAAAAAGAATCATTTTTTTACTCTAAATAGATTATATTACACACCAAAAAAACTTGTGAGGTTTATAAATCCACCCCCTTCCTGTCCAAGATGTGGGCTGATAAAAGCAGATGATATCCATATATTTTATGAATGCTTGATAATAGGCCCCTTTTGGAGTAGAGTGGAACGGGCTATAGAGAGTATTTTCAAATCAAAACTCTGTTTGAATATAGCTAGAGTCATGTTTGGGCTGGAAGTAGAACTTATTGCTGAATTTGGAGAATCACACGTTGCATTATTTTTTTGTTTCATTTTGATCGCTCGTAGAGAAGTTTGTAAGATGTGGAAGGATCCTAACCCCCCGTCATATGATAACTGGTTGAGAGCCACACTGAGAATTGCACGCTTAGAAACACTTTTAATCCACAGAAGGAATAGCACTATTTGGGAACCTTTTTTTGAATGGCGAACTGCAATGAGGTTGTAATAATACATGGTCCAATGATTAACACCATGCCTTGGTATAAAAAGGCAGGCCAGGTTGGCCCCAGGCGATAGCAAGAACTCTGGCCCGTGCCACCCAGGATAAGGTTGAGACACAGGAGAAAAGTTGCATTCGTCAGTGGTGAGATGAGGATTTAAAAAAAAAAAAAAAAAAAAACCCTAAAACACTACCCCCAGCAGCACCCCCTACACTGCCAGAACAGCACTGCACTGCCCTAAACCCTAAAACACTACCCCCAGCACGATCCCCTGCACTACCTGAGCACAAATGCGCTACCCTAAACCCTAAAACACTATTCCCAGCACGACCCCCTGCACTACCCGAAAACCACTGCGCTACCCTAAACCCTAAAACACTACCCCGAGCACGACCCCCTGAACTACCCGAACATCAGTACGCTACCCTAAACCCTAAAACACTACCCCCAGCACGACCCCCTACACTACCCAAACACCACTGCGCTACCCTAAACCCTAAAACACTACCCCCAGCACAACGCTCCACACTACACGAACATCACTGCGCTACCCTAAACCCTACATCTACCCCAGCATGACCCCTACACTTCCAGAAGACCACTGCGCTATCCTAAACCCTAAAACACTACCCCCAACGTGACCCCCTACACTACGCGAACACCACTGCACTACCCTAAACCTGAAAACACTACCCCATCACGACTCCCTACACTACACAAACACCACTGCACTACCCATAAGCCTAAAACACTACCCCCTACACTACACAAACATCACTGCGCTACCCTAAACCCTAAAATACTACGCCCAGCACAACCCTATACACTACCAGAACACCACTGCGTTACCCTAAACCATAAAACACTACCCCAGCACCACCCCCTACACTAGCTGAACACCACTGCGCTGCGCTAAACCCTAAAACACTAACCCAGCACATCCCCCTACACTACCTGAACACCACTGAACTACCCTAAACCCGAAAACAATACCCCAGCACAATCCCCTACTCTACCCGAACACCGCTGTGCTACCCTAAACCCTAAATCACAACCCCCAGCATGACCCCCTGCACTACCCGAACACCACAGCTCTACCCTAAACCCTAAAACACTACCCCCAGCACGACCCCCTACACTACCCGAACACCACTGCGCTACCCTAAACCCTAAATCACTACCCCCAGCACAACCCCCCCAGACTACATGAACATCACTGCGCTACACTAAACCCTAAATCAACCCCCAGCATGATCCCCTACACTTACCGAACACCACTGCACTACCCTAAACCCTAAAACACTATCCCCAGCTCGACCCCCTACACTACCAGAACAACACTGCACTACCCTAAACCCTAAAACACTACCCCCAGCATGACCCCCTACACTACCTGAACACCACTGCACTACCCTAAACCTTAAAACACTACCCCCCAGCAGGACCCCCTACACTATTCAAACAACACTGCACTACCCTAAACCCTAAAGCACGACCCCCTTCACTACACAAACACCAATGCACTACCCTAAACTCTAAAACACTAACCCCAGCATGACCCCCTACACTACCCGAACACCACTGTGCTACCCTAAACCCTAAAACACTACCCCCAGCATGACCTCCTACACTACCCAAACACCACTGCGCTACCCTAAACCCTAAAACATTACCCACAGCATGAACCCCTACTACCCGAACACCACTGCACTAAACCCTAACACTAACCCCAGAACCACCCCCACACTAACCGAACACCACTGCACTGCCCTAAACCCTAAAACACTACCCCCAGCACCACCCCCTACACTACCTGAACACCACTGCAATGCCCTAAACCATAAAACACTACCCCAGCCCCATCCCCTACATTACCCAAACACCACTACCCTGCCCTAGACCCTAGAACACTATCCCCAGAACGACCCCCAACACTATCCGAACATCTCTACACTGCCCTAAACCCTAAAACACTACCCCAGCATGAACCCCTACACTACTCAAACTACTGCACTGCTCTAAACCCTAAAACACTACCCCCAGCGTGACCTCCTACACTACCGAAACACCACTGCACTACCCTAAACCCTAAAACACTACCCCAGCACCACCCCCTACACTACCGGAACACTGCGCTGCCCTAAACCCTAGAAACACTACCCCAGCCCCACCCCCTACACTCCCCGAATGCCACTGCGCTGCCCTAAACCCTAAAACACTACCCCCAGGCTCACCCCCTACACCAGCTGAACACCACTGCGCTTCCCTAAACCCTAAAACACTACCCCGGCACCACCCCCTACACTACCCGAATACCACTGCGCTATCCTAAGCCCTAAAACACTACCCCTGGCACCACACCCACACTACCCAAACATCACTGCGCTACTCTATCCCTAGTACACTACCCCCAGCACCACACCCAACACTACCCGAACACCACTGCGCAGCCCGAAACCCTAAAACACTAGCCCCAGCACCACCCCCTACACTACCCGAACACCACTGTGCTTCCCTAAACCCTAAAACACTACCCCCAGCACGACCCCCTGCACTACCCGAACACCACTGCGCTACCCTAAACCCTAAAACACTACCCCCAGCACGACTCCATGCACTACCCGAACATCACTGCGCTACACTAAACCCTAAAACACTACCCCCAGGATGACCCCCTGCACTACCCGAACACCACTGCGCTACCCTAAACACTAAAACTCTACCCCAGCACCACCCCCTACACTACCTGAACACGACTGCAATGCCATTAACCCTAAAACACTACCCCAGCACCATCCCCTACACTACCCAAACACCACTCCAATGCCCTATACCCAGGAACACTATCCCCAGATTGACCCCCTACACTACCCGAACACCACTGCACTGCCCTAAACCCTAAAACACTACCCCCAGCAGAACCCCCTACACTGCAAGAACACCACTGCACTGCCCTAAACCCTAAAACACTACCCCCAGCACGATCCCCTGCACTACCCGAACACAACTGCGCTACCCTAAACCCTAAAACACTATTCCCAGCACGACCCCCTGCACTACCCGAAAGCCACTGCGCTACCCTAAACCCTAAAACACTACCCCCAGCATGACCCCCTGCACTACCCGAACATCACTGCGCAACCCTAAAACACTACCCCCAGAACGACCCCCTGCAATACCCGAAAACCACTTCGCTACCCTAAACCCTAAAACACTACCCCAAGCACGACGCTCCACACTACGCGAACATCACTGCGCTACCCTAAACCCTACATCTACCTCAGCATGACCCCTACACTTCCAGAAGACCACTGCGCTTCCCTAAACCCTAAAACACTACCCCCAACGTGACTCCGTACACTACGCGAACATCACTGTGCTACCTTAAACCATAAAACCCTACCCCCAGCACGACTCCCTACACTACCCGAACACCACTGCACTACCCTAAACCTGAAAACACTACCCCATCACGACTCCCTACACTACACAAACACAACTGCACTACCCTAAAGCCTAAAACACTACCCTCTACACTACACACACATCACTGCGCTACCCTAAACCCTAAAACGCTACCCCCAGCACGACCCCTACGCTACCTGAACACCACTGCGCTACCCTAAACCCTAAAACACTGCCCCAGTACCACCCCCTACACTACCTGAACCCCACTGTGCTACCTTAAACCCGAAAACAATACCGCAGGATGATCTCCTTCACTACCAGAACACCACTGCGCTACCCTAAACCCTCAAAGACTTCCCCCAGCACGACCCCCTGCACTATCCGAACACCACTGCCCTACCCTAAACCCTCAATCACTATCCCCAGCATGACCCCCCACACTACATGAACATTACTGCGCTAAACTAAACCCTAAATCAACCCCCAGCATGACCCCTACACTTCCCAAACACCACTCCTCTACCCTAAACTCTAAAACACTAACCCCAGGTCGACAACCTACACTACCAGAACACCACTGCACTGCCCTAAACCCTAAAACACTACCCCCAGCACGACCCCTTACACTACCCGAACACCACTGCACTACCCTAAACATTAAAACACTACCCCCCAGCAGGACCCCCTACACTATTCAAACACCACTGCACTACCCTAAACATTAAAACACTACTCCCCAGCAGGAACCCCTACACTATTCAAACACCACTGCACTACCCTAAACCCTAAAACACAACTCCCTTCTCTACACAAAGACCACTGCACTACCCTAAACTCTAAAACTCTAACCCCAGCACGACCCCCTACACTACACAAACACCGCTGCGCTGTCCTAAACCCTAAAACACTACCCCTGGCACCACACCCACACTACCCAAACAACACTGCGCTAACATAAACCCGGGTACACTTCCCCCAGCACCGTCCCCAACACTACCCGAACACCACTGTGCAGCCCGAAACCCTAAAACACTAGCCCCAGCACCAACCCCTACACTACCCGAACACCACTGCACTGCCCTAAATCCTAAACCACTACCCCCAGCACTACCCCCTACATTACCCGAACAACACTGCACTGCCCTAAACTCTAAAACACTACCCCAGCACGACCCCCTATACTACCTGAACACCACTGTGCTGCCCTAAACCCTAAAACACTATCCCAGCACGACTCAATACACTACCCGAACACAACTGCGCTGCCCTAAAACCTAAATCTACCCCCAGCACAACCCCTACACTACCCGAACACCACTGCACTGCCCTAAACCCTAAAACGCTACCCCCAGCATGACCCCCTACACTACCTGAACACCACCGCGCTGCCCTAAACCCTAAAATGCTACCCTCAGCATGACCTCCTACACTACACGAACACCACCGCTCTGGCCTACACCCTAAAAAGCTACCCCCAGCAAGACCCCCTACTCTACCCGAACACCACTGCACTACCTAAACCTTAAACGCTACCCCATCACGACCCCCTACAATACCCAAACACCTCCACGCTGCCCTAAACCCTAAAACGTTACCCCCAGCACGACCCCCTATATGACATAAACACCACTGCGCTGACCTAAACCTTAAATCTACCCCCAGCACAAGCCCCTAAACTACCCGAACACCACCGTGCTATCCTAAACCCTAAAACACTACCCCTAGCACGACCCCTTACACTACCCAAACAACACTGCACTGCCCTAAACCCTAAATCTACCCACAGCACGACGCCCTACACTACACAAACACCACTGCGCAACCCTATACCCTAAAACGCTACCCCCAGCACAACCCCCTACACTACCCAAACACCACTGCGCTACCCGAAACCCTAAACTCTACCCCTGCACGACCCCTACACTACCAAAACACCACTGCACTACCCTAAATCCTAAAATGCTACCCCCAGCAGTACCCCCTACACTACCCAAACACCACTGCACTACCCTAAACACTAAAACGCTACCCCCAGCACGACCCCCTTCACTACCCAAACACCACAGCCCTACCATAAACCCTAAAACGCTACACTCAGCACGACCCCTTACACTACCCAAACAACACTGCACTGCCCTAAACCCTAAATCTACCCACAGCACGACGCCCTACACTACACGAACACCACTGCGCAACCCTGTACCCTAAAACGCTACCCCCAGCACAACCCCCTACACTACCCAAACACCACTGCGCTACCCTAAACCCTAAACTCTACCCCTGCACGACCCCTACACTACCAAAACACCACTGCACTACCCTAAACCCTAAAATGCTACCCCCAGCAGTACCCCCTACACTACCCAAACACCACTGCACTTCCCTAAACCCTAAAATGCTACCCCCAGCAGTACCCCCTACACTACCCAAACACCACTGCACTACACTAAAACCTAAAGCTCTACCCTTAGCACGACCCCCTTCACTACCCAAACACCACTGCACTACCCTAAACCCTAAACCCTAAAACGCCACCCCCAGCACGACCCCCATACTAAACAAACACCACTGCACTACCCTGAACCCTAAAGTGCCACCCCAAGCAGTACCACCTACACTACCCAAACACCACTGCACTATCCTAAACCCTAAACCGCTACCCCCAGCAGTACCCCCTACACGACCCAAACACCACTGCACTAACCTTAACCCAAAAACACTACCCCCAGCACGACCCCTACACAACCCAAACAACACTGCACTGCCATGAACCCCAAAACACTATCCCCAGCATGACCCCCTACACTACACAAACACCACTGCGCTGCCCTAAACCCTAAAACACTACCCCCAGCACGACCCCCTACACCACCCGAACACCACTGCACTACCCTAAACCCTAAAACACAACCCCCAGCACGACCCCCTACACTACCCGAACACCACTGCCCTACCCTAATCCCTAAAATATTACCCCCAGCAAGACCCCCTACACAACCCGACCACCAATGCGCTGCCCTAAACCCTAAAACACTACCCGCAGCATGACCCCTACACTACCCGAACACCACTGTGCTGCCCTAAAACCTAAAACGCTACCCCCAGCACGACACCCTACACTACCTGAACACCACCGTGCTGCCCTAAACCCTAAAACGCTACCCCCAGCACTACCCCCTACAGTACCTGAACACCACCCTGCTGCCCTAAACCCTAAAACGCTACCCCCAGAACGACCCCCTGCACTACCCGAAAACCACTGCGCTACCCTAAACCCTAAAACACTACCCCAAGCACGACGCTCCACACTACGCGAACATCACTGCGCTACCCTAAACCCTACATCTACCTCAGCATGACCCCTACACTTCCAGAAGACCACTGCGCTTCCCTAAACCCTAAAACACTACCCCCAACGTGACCCCCTACACTACGCGAACATCACTGTGCTACCTTAAACCATAAAACCCTACCCCCAGCACGACTCCCTACACTACCCGAACACCACTGCACTACCCTAAACCTGAAAACACTACCCCATCACGACTCCCTACACTACACAAACACCACTGCACTACCCTAAAGCCTAAAACACTACCCTCTACACTACACACACATCACTGCGCTACCCTAAACCCTAAAACGCTACCCCCAGCACGACCCCTACACTACCTGAACACCACTGCGCTACCCTAAACCCTAAAACACTGCCCCAGTACCACCCCCTACACTACCTGAACCCCACTGCGCTACCTTAAACCCGAAAACAATACCGCAGGATGATCTCCTTCACTACCCGAACACCACTGCGCTACCCTAAACCCTCAAAGACTTCCCCCAGCACGACCCCCTGCACTATCCGAACACCACTGCCCTACCCTAAACCTTCAATCACTATCCCCAGCATGACCCCCCACACCACATGAACATTACTGCGCTAAACTAAACCCTAAATCAACCCCCAGCATGACCCCTACACTTCCCAAACACCACTCCTCTACCCTAAACTCTAAAACACTAACCCCAGGTCGACAACCTACACTACCAGAACACCACTGCACTGCCCTAAACCCTAAAACACTACCCCCAGCACGACCCCTTACACTACCCGAACACCACTGCACTACCCTAAACATTAAAACACTACCCCCCAGCAGGACCCCCTACACTATTCAAACACCACTGCACTACCCTAAACATTAAAACACTACTCCCCAGCAGGAACCCCTACACTATTCAAACACCACTGCACTACCCTAAACCCTAAAACACAACTCCCTTCTCTACACAAAGACCACTGCACTACCCTAAACTCTAAAACTCTAACCCCAGCACGACCCCCTACACTACACAAACACCGCTGCACTGTCCTAAAACCTAAAACACTACCCCTGGCACCACACCCACACTACCCAAACAACACTGCGCTAACATAAACCCGGGTACACTTCCCCCAGCACCGTCCCCAACACTACCCGAACACCACTGTGCAGCCCTAAACCCTAAAACACTAGCCCCAGCACCAACCCCTACACTACCCGAACACCACTGCACTGCCCTAAATCCTAAACCACTACCCCCAGCACTACCCCCTACATTACCCGAACAACACTACACTGCCCTAAACTCTAAAACACTACCCCAGCACGACCCCCTATACTACCTGAACACCACTGTGCTGCCCTAAACCCTAAAACACTATCCCAGCACGACTCAATACACTACCCGAACACAACTGCGCTGCCCTAAAACCTAAATCTACCCCCAGCACGACCCCCTACACTACCCGAACACCACTGCACTGCCCTAAACCCTAAAACGCTACCCCCAGCATGACCCCCTACACTACCTGAACACCACCGCGCTGCCCTAAACCCTAAAATGCTACCCTCAGCATGACCCCCTACACTACACGAACACCACCGCTCTGCCCTACACCCTAAAAAGCTACCCCCAGCAAGACCCCCTACTCTACCCGAACACCACTGCACTACCTAAACCTTAAACGCTACCCCATCACGACCCCCTACAATACCCAAACACCTCCACGCTGCCCTAAACCCTAAAACGTTACCCCCAGCACGACCCCCTATATGACATAAACACCACTGCGCTGACCTAAACCTTAAATCTACCCCCAGCACAAGCCCCTAAACTACCCGAACACCACCGTGCTATCCTAAACCCTAAAACACTACCCCTAGCACGACCCCTTACACTACCCAAACAACACTGCACTGCCCTAAACCCTAAATCTACCCACAGCACGACGCCCTACACTACACGAACACCACTGCGCAACCCTATACCCTAAAACGCTACCCCCAGCACAACCCCCTACACTACCCAAACACCACTGCGCTACCCGAAACCCTAAACTCTACCCCTGCACGACCCCTACACTACCAAAACACCACTGCACTACCCTAAATCCTAAAATGCTACCCCCAGCAGTACCCCCTACACTACCCAAACACCACTGCACTACCCTAAACACTAAAACGCTACCCCCAGCACGACCCCCTTCACTACCCAAACACCACAGCCCTACCATAAACCCTAAAACGCTACACTCAGCACGACCCCTTACACTACCCAAACAACACTGCACTGCCCTAAACCCTAAATCTACCCACAGCACGATGCCCTACACTACACGAACACCACTGCGCAACCCTGTACCCTAAAACGCTACCCCCAGCACAACCCCCTACACTACCCAAACACCACTGCGCTACCCTAAACCCTAAACTCTACTCCTGCACGACCCCTACACTACCAAAACACCACTGCACTACCCTAAACCCTAAAATGCTACCCCCAGCAGTACCCCCTACACTACCCAAACACCACTGCACTTCCCTAAACCCTAAAATGCTACCCCCAGCAGTACCCCCTACACTACCCAAACACCACTGCACTACACTAAAACCTAAAACTCTACCCTTAGCACGACCCCCTTCACTACCCAAACACCACTGCACTACCCTAAACCCTAAACCCTAAAACGCCACCCCCAGCACGACCCCCATACTAAACAAACACCACTGCACTACCCTGAACCCTAAAGTGCCACCCCAAGCAGTACAACCTACACTACCCAAACACCACTGCACTATCCTAAACCCTAAACCGCTACCCCCAGCAGTACCCCCTACAC
Organism: Triturus cristatus; assembly: GCF_964204655.1. NCBI lineage: Eukaryota > Metazoa > Chordata > Amphibia > Caudata > Salamandridae > Triturus > Triturus cristatus. The sequence continues at coordinate 150,663,822 of NC_140590.1, read as the reverse complement.
GACCCAAACACCACTGCACTAACCTTAACCCAAAAACACTACCCCCAGCACGACCCCTACACAACCCAAACAACACTGCACTGCCATAAACCCCAAAACACTATCCCCAGCATGACCCCCTACACTACACAAACACCACTGCGCTGCCCTAAACCCTAAAACACTACCCAAAGCACGACCCCCTACACCACCCGAACACCACTGCACTACCCTAAACCCTAAAACACAACCCCCAGCACGACCCCCTACACTACCCGAACACCACTGCCCTACCCTAAACCCTAAAATATTACCCCCAGCACGACCCCCTACACAACCCGACCACCAATGCGCTGCCCTAAACCCTAAAACACTACCCGCAGCATGACCCCCTACACTACCCGAACACCACTGTGCTGCCCTAAAACCTAAAACGCTACCCCCAGCACGACACCCTACACTACCTGAACACCACCGTGCTGCCCTAAACCCTAAAACGCTACCCCCAGCACTACCCCCTACAGTACCTGAACACCACCCTGCTGCCCTAAACCCTAAAACGCTACCCCCAGCACGACCTCCTACACAATACCGAACACCACCGCTCTTCCCTAAACTTTAAAAAGCTACCCCCAGCATGACCCCATACACTACCCGAACACCACCGCGCTGCCCTAAACTCTAAAACGCTACCCCCGTCATGACCCCCAACTCTATGCGAACACACCCGCTCTGCCCTAAACCCTATAACACTACCCCCAGCACAACCCCCTACACTATCCGAACACCGCCACGCTGCCCTAAACCCTAAAATGTTACCCCCAGCATGACCCCCTTCACTACCCAAACACCACTGCACTACCCTAAACCCTAAAATGCTACCCCCAGCACGACCCCTAAACTACCCAAACACCACTACACTACCCTAATCCCTAAAGAGCTACTCCCAGCAGTACACCCTACGCCGCCCAAACCCCACTGCACTAACCTAAACCCTAAAACACTACCCCCTGCATGACTCATACACAACCCAAACACTACTGCACTGCCCTCAACCCTAAAACACTAACCCAGCACGACCCCTACACTACCCAAACACCACGTCACTGCCCTTAACCCTAAAACACTACCCACAGCACAACCCCCTGCACTACCCAAACACCACTGCACTGCCCAAAACCATAAAACACTACCCCCAGTACGACCCCCTACAATACCCAAACACCACTGCTCTGCCCTAAACCCTAAATCTACCCCCAGCACGACCCCCTACACTACACAAACAATTCTGCACTACCCTAAACCCTAACGCACTACCCCGAGCACGAACGCCTACACTACACAAACACCACTGCACTACCCTATACCCTAAAACACTACACCGGGCATGACCCCCTACACTTCCCGAACACCACTGCTCTACCCTAAACCCTAAAACACTGCCCCCAGCACGGCTGACTAAACTACACAAACACCACTGCACTACCCTAAAACACGCCCGCTACACTACACAAACAACACTGCACTACCCTAAACCCTAAAACACTACCCCCAGCACGACCCCCTACACTACACAAATACCACTGCACTACCCTAAACCCTAAAAGACTACCCCCAGCACGACACCCTACACTACCCAAACACGACTGCACTACCCTAAACCCTAAAACACTACCCCCAGCACAACCCCCTACAGTACCCAAACCCACTGCACTACCCTAAACCATAAAACCCGACCCCCTCCACTACACAAACACCACTGCACTACCCTAAACTCTCAAATACTACCCCCAGCACGTCCCCATTACTACTCGAACACCACTGCGCTACCCTAAACCCTAAAACACTACCCCTAGCACGACCCCCTACACTACCCGAACACCACTGCGCTATGCTAAACCCTAAAACACTACCCCCAGCACAACCCCCTACACTATCCGTACACCACTGCGCTACCCTAAACGCTAAAACACTACCTCAGCATGACGCCCACACTACACGAACATCACTGCGCTACCCTAAAACCCAAAACAATACCCCCAGGGCAACCCCCTACACTACGCGAACACCACTGCACTACCCTACACCCTACCCTCAGCACGTCCCCCTACACTACCCTAAGACCACTGCACTACCCTAAACCTTAAAACACTACCCCCCAGCAGGACCCCCTACACTACCCCAATACCACTGCGCTAGCCTAAACCTAAAAACACTACCACCAGCACGACCCCCTACACTACACAAACACCACTTTACTAACCTAATCCCTAAAACACTACCCCCTACATTACACAAACACCACTGTGCTACCCTGAACCCTAAAACACTACCCCCAGCACGATCCCTACACTACCTGAACACCACTGAGCTACCCTATACCCTAAAACACAACCCCCAGCATGACCCCCTACACTTCCTGAACACCACTGCGCTAGCGTAAACCCTAAAACACTACCCCCAGCACGACCCCCTGCCCTACCCGAACATCACTGCGCTACCCTAAATCCTAAAACACTACCCCCAGCACGCCCCCTACACTACCTGAACACCACTGCGCTAACATAAACCCTAAAACACTACCCCCAGTACGACCCCCTGCACTACCCGAACACCATTGCGCTACCCTAAATTCTAAAACACTACCGCCAGCACGACCCCCTGCACTATCCAAACACCACTGTGCTACTCTAAACCCTAAAACACTACCCCCAGCACAACCCCCTGCACTACTCGAACACCACTGCGCTACCCTAAACCCTAAAACATTACTCCCAGCATGACCACCTGCACTACCCGAAAAACCACTTCGCTATCCTAAACCCCAAAACACTACCCCCAGCACGACTCTCTGCACTACACGAACATCAATGCGCTACCCTAAACCCTAAAACTACCCCCAGTATGACCAGTACACTTCCAGAAGACCACTGCGGTGCCCTAAACCCTAAAACACTACCCCCACAGTGACCCCATACAATACGCGAACAACACTGTGCTACCCTAATCCCTAAAGCCCTACCCCCAGCACGACTCCCTACACTACCCGAACATCACTGCACTGCCCTAAACCTGAAAACATTACCCCATCACGACTCCCTACACTACACAAACACCACTGCACTACCCTAAACCCTAAAACACTACCCCCTACACTACACAAACATCACTGTGCTACCCTAAACCCTAAACACTACCCCCAGCAAGACCCCCTACACTACCAGAACACCACTGCGCTACCCTAAACCCTAAAACACTACCCCCAGCACGACCCCCTACACTACCCGAACACCACTGCCCTAACCTAAACCCTAAAATATTACCCCCAGCACGACCCCCTACACAACCCGAACACCACTGCGCTGCCCTAAACCCTAAATCACTACCCCCAGCATGACCCCTACAATACCCGAACACCACTGCGCTGCCCTAAAACCAAAAACGCTACCCCCAGCACGACACCCTACACTACCTGAACACCACCGTGCTGCCCTACACCCTAAAACACTACCCCAGCATGATCCCCTACAGTGCCTGAACACCACCCCGCTGCCCTAAACCCTAAAATGCTACCCCCAGCACGACCTCCTACACAATACCGAACACCACCGCTCTTCCCTAATCCTTAAAAAACTACCCCCAGCATGACCCCCTACACTACCCAAACACCACCGTGCTGCCCTAAACTCTAAAACGCTACCCCCAGCATGACCCCCTACTCTATGCGAACACCACCGCTCTGCCCTAAACCCTAAAACACTACCCCCAGCACGACCCCCTACACTATCCGAACACCCCCATGCTGCTCTAAACCCTAAAATGATACCCCCAGCATGACCCCCTTCACTACCCAAACACCACTGCACTACCCTAAACCCTAAAATGCTACCCCCAGCACGACCCCTAAACTACCCAAACACCACTACACTACCCTAATCCCTAAAGAGCTACTCCCAGCAGTACACCCTACGCCACCCAAACACCACTGCACTAACCTAAACCCTAAAACACTACCCCCAGCATGACTCATACACAACTCAAACACTACTGCACTGCCCTCAACCCTAAAACACTAACCCAGCACGACCCCTACACTACCCAAACACCACGTCACTGCCCTAAACCCTAAAACACTACCCACAGCACAACCCCCTGCACTGCCCAAACACCACTGCACTGCCCAAAACCATAAAACACTACCCCCAGTACGACCCCCTACAATACCCAAACACCACTGCACTGCCCTAAACCCTAAATCTACCCCCAGCACGACCCCCTACATTCACAAACAATTCTGCACTACCCTAAACCCTAACACACTACCCAGAGGACGAACACCTACACTACACAAACACCACTGCACTACCCTAAACCCTAAAACACTACACCGGGCATGACCGCCTACACTTCCCGAACACCACTGCTCTACCCTAAACCCTAAAACACTGCCCCCAGCACGGCTGACTAAACTACACAAACACCACTGCACTACCCTAAACCCTAAAACACTACACAGGGCATGACCCCCTACACTTCCCGAACACCACTGCTCTACCCTAAACCCTAAAACACTACCCCCAGCACGACCCCCTACACTACACAAATACCACTGCACTACCCTAAACCCTAAAAGTCTACCCCCTGCACGACACCCTACACTACCCAAACACGACTGCACTACCCTAAACCCTAAAACACTACCCCCAGCACAACCCCCTACAGTACCCAAACACACTGCACTAGCCTAAACCCTAAAACCTGACCCCCTACACTACACAAACACCACTGCACTACCCTAAACTCTCAAATACTACCCCAGCACGTCCCCATCACTACTCGAACACCAGTGCGCTACCCTAAACCCTAAAACACTACCCCTAGCATGACCCCCTACACTACCCGAACACCACTGCACTTCCCTAAATCCTAAAATGCTACCCCCAGCATTACCCCCTGCACTACCCAAACACCACTGCACTACACTAAAACCTAAAACTCTACCCTTAGCACGACCCCCTTCACTACCCAAACACCACTGCACTACCCTAAACCCTAAACCCTAAAACGCCACCCCCAGCACGACCCCCATACTAAACAAACACCACTGCACTACCCTGAACCCTAAAGTGCCACCCCAAGCAGTACAACCTACACTACCCAAACACCACTGCACTATCCTAAACCCTAAACCGCTACCCCCAGCAGTACCCCCTACACGACCCAAACACCACTGCACTAACCTTAACCCAAAAACACTACCCCAGCACGACCCCTACACAACCCAAACAACACTGCACTGCCATAAACCCCAAAACACTATCCCCAGCATGACCCCCTACACTACACAAACACCACTGCGCTGCCCTAAACCCTAAAACACTACCCCCAGCACGACCCCCTACACCACCCGAACACCACTTCACTACCCTAAACCCTAAAACACAACCCCCAGCACGACCCCCTACACTACCCGAACACCACTGCCCTACCCTAAACCCTAAAATATTACCCCCAGCACGACCCCCTACACAACCCGACCACCAATGCGCTGCCCTAAACCCTAAAACACTACCCGCAGCATGACCCCTACACTACCCGAACACCACTGTGCTGCCCTAAAACCTAAAACGCTACCCCCAGAACGACACCCTACACTACCTGAACACCACCATGCTGCCCTAAACCCTAAAACGCTACCCCCAGCACTACCCCCTACAGTACCTGAACACCACCCTGCTGCCCTAAACCCTAAAACGCTACCCCCAGCACGACCTCCTACACAATACCGAACACCACCGCTCTTCCCTAAACTTTAAAAAGCTACCCCCAGCATGACCCCATACACTACCCGAACACCACCGCGCTGCCCTAAACTCTAAAACGCTACCCCCAGCATGACCCCCTACTCTATGCGAACACCACCGCTCTGCCCTAAACCCTATAACACTACCCCCAGCACAACCCCGTACACTATCCGAACACCCCCACGCTGCCCTAAACCCTAAAATGTTACCCCCAGCATGACCCCCTTCACTACCCAAACACCACTGCACTACCCTAAACCCTAAAATGCTACCCCCAGCACGACCCCTAAACTACCCAAACACCACTACACTACCCTAATCCCTAAAGAGCTACTCCCAGCAGTACACCCTACGCCGCCCAAACACCACTGCACTAACCTAAACCCTAAAACACTACCCCCTGCATGACTCATACACAACCCAAACACTACTGCACTGCCCTCAACCCTAAAACACTAACCCAGCACGACCCCTACACTACCCAAACACCACGTCACTGCCCTTAACCCTAAAACACTACCCACAGGACAACCCCCTGCACTACCCAAACACCACTGCACTGCCCAAAACCATAAAACACTACCCCCAGTACGACCCCCTACAATACCCAAACACCACTGCACTGCCCTAAACCCTAAATCTACCCCCAGCACGACCCCCTACACTACACAAACAATTCTGCACTACCCTAAACCCTAACGCACTACCCCGAGCACGAACGCCTACACTACACAAACACCACTGCACTACCCTATACCCTAAAACACTACACCAGGCATGACCCCCTACACTTCCCGAACACCACTGCTCTACCCTAAACCCTAAAACACTGCCCCCAGCACGGCTGACTAAACTACACAAACACCACTGCACTACCCTAAAACACGCCCGCTACACTACACAAACAACACTGCACTACCCTAAACCCTAAAACACTACCCCCAGCACGACCCCCTACACTACACAAATACCACTGCACTACCCTAAACCCTAAAAGACTACCCCCAGCACGACACCCTACACTACCCAAACACGACTGCACTACCCTAAACCCTAAAACACTACCCTCAGCACAACCCCCTACAGTACCCAAACCCACTGCACTACCCTAAACCATAAAACCCGACCCCCTCCACTACACAAACACCACTGCACTACCCTAAACTCTCAAATACTACCCCCAGCATGTCCCCATTACTACTCGAACACCACTGCGCTACCCTAAACCCTAAAACACTACCCCTAGCACGACCCCCTACACTACCCAAACACCACTGCGCTATGCTAAACCCTAAAACACTACCCCCAGCACAACCCCCTACACTATCCGTACACCACTGCGCTACCCTAAACGCTAAAACACTACCTCAGCATGACCCCCACACTACACGAACATCACTGCGCTACCCTAAAACCCAAAACAATACCCCCAGGGCAACCCCCTACACTACGCGAACACCACTGCGCTACCCTAAACCCTACCCTCAGCACGTCCCCCTACACTACCCTAAGACCACTGCACTACCCTAAACCTTAAAACACTACCCCCCAGCAGGACCCCCTACACTACCCCAACACCACTGCGCTAGCCTAAACCTAAAAACACTACCACCAGCACGACCCCCTACACTACACAAACACCACTTTACTAACCTAATCCCTAAAACACTACCCCCTACATTACACAAACACCACTGTGCTACCCTGAACCCTAAAACACTACCCCCAGCACGATCCCTACACTACCTGAACACCACTGAGCTACCCTATACCCTAAAACACAACCCCCAGCATGACCCCCTACACTTCCTGAACACCACTGCGCTAGCGTAAACCCTAAAACACTACCCCCAGCACGACCCCCTGCCCTACCCGAACATCACTGCGCTACCCTAAATCCTAAAACACTACCCCCAGCACGCCCCCTACACTACCTGAACACCACTGCGCTAACATAAACCCTAAAACACTACCCCCAGTACGACCCCCTGCACTACCCGAACACCACTGCGCTACTCTAAATTCTAAAACACTACCGCCAGCACGACCCCCTGCACTATCCAAACACCACTGTGCTACTCTAAACCCTAAAACACTACCCCCAGCACAACCCCCTGCACTACTCGAACACCACTGCGCTACCCTAAACCCTAAAACATTACTCCCAGCATGACCACCTGCACTACCCGAAAAACCACTTCGCTATCCTAAACCCTAAAACACTACCCCCAGCACGACTCTCTGCACTACACGAACATCAATGCGCTACCCTAAACCCTAAAACTACCCCCAGCATGACCAGTACACTTCCAGAAGACCACTGCGGTACCTAAACCCTAAAACACTACCCCCACAGTGACCCCATACAATACGCGAACAACACTGTGCTACCCTAATCCCTAAAGCCCTACCCCCAGCACGACTCCCTACACTACCCGAACATCACTGCACTGCCCTAAACCTGAAAACATTACCCATCACGACTCCCTACACTACAAAAACACCACTGCACTACCCTAAACCCTAAAACACTACCCCCTACACTACACAAACATCACTGTGCTACCCTAAACCCTAAACACTACCCCCAGCACGACCCCCTACACTACCTAAACAGAACTGTGCTACCCTAAACTCTAAAACACTACCCCCAGCAAGACCCCCTACACTACCAGAACACCACTGCGCTACCCTAAACCCTAAAACACTACCCCCAGCACGACCCCCTACACTACCCGAACACCACTGCCCTACCCTAAACCCTAAAATATTACCCCCAGCACGACCCCCTACACAACCCGAACACCACTGCGCTGCCCTAAACCCTAAAACACTACCCCCAGCATGACCCCTACACTACCCGAACACCACTGCGCTGCCCTAAAACCTAAAACGCTACCCCCAGCACGACACCCTACACTACCTGAACACCACCGTGCTGCCCTACACCCTAAAACACTACCCAGCATGATCCCCTACAGTGCCTGAACACCACCCCGCTGCCCTAAACCCTAAAATGCTACCCCCAGCACGACCTCCTACACAATACCGAACACCACCGCTCTTCCCTAATCCTTAAAAAACTACCCCCAGCATGACCCCCTTCACTACCCAAACACCACTGCACTACCCTAAACCCTAAAATGCTACCCCCAGCACGACCCCTAAACTACCCAAACACCACTACACTACCCTAATCCCTAAAGAGCTACTCCCAGCAGTACACCCTACGCCACCCAAACACCACTGCACTAACCTAAACCCTAAAACACTACCCCCAGCATGACTCATACACAACTCAAACACTACTGCACTGCCCTCAACCCTAAAACACTAACCCAGCACGACCCCTACACTACCCAAACACCACGTCACTGCCCTAAACCCTAAAACACTACCCACAGCACAACCCCCTGCACTGCCCAAACACCACTGCACTGCCCAAAACCATAAAACACTACTCCCAGTACGACCCCCTACAATACCCAAACACAACTGCACTGCCCTAAACCCTAAATCTACCCCCAGCACGACCCCCTACATTACACAAACAATTCTGCACTACCCTAAACCCTAACACACTACCCAGAGGACGAACACCTACACTACACAAACACCACTGCACTACCCTAAACCCTAAAACACTACACCGGGCATGACCGCCTACACTTCCCGAACACCACTGCTCTACCCTAAACCCTAAAACACTGCCCCCAGAACGGCTGACTAAACTACACAAACACCACTGCACTACCCTAAACCCTAAAACACTACACCGGCATGACCCCCTACACTTCCCGAACACCACTGCTCTACCCTAAACCCTAAAACACTACCCCCAGCACAACCCCCTACACTACACAAATACCACTGCACTACCCTAAACCCTAAAAGACTACTCCCAGCACGACACCCTACACTACCCAAACATGACTGCACTACCCTAAACCCTAAAACACTACCCCCAGCACAACCCCCTACAGTACCCAAACACACTGCACTACCCTAAACCCTAAAACCTGACAACCTACACTACACAAACACCACTGCACTACCCTAAACTCTCAAATACTACCCCAGCACGTCCCCATCACTACTCGAACACCACTGCGCTACCCTAAACCCTAAAACACTACCCCTAGCATGACCCCCTACACTACCCGAACACCACTGCGCTATGCTAAACCCTAAAACACTACCCCCAGCACAACCCCCTACACTATCCGTACACCACTGCGCTACCCTAAACGCTAAAACACTACCTCAGCATGACCCCCCACACTACACGAACATCACTGCACTACCCTAAACCCTACCCCCAGCACATCCCCCTACATTACCCTAAGACCACTGCACTACCCTAAACCTTAAAACACTACCCCCCCAGCAGGACCCCCTACACTACCCAAACACCACTGCGCTAGCCTAAACCTAAAAACACTACCACCAGCACGACCCCCTACACTACACTAACACCACTTTACTAACCTAATCCCTAAAACACTATCCCTACATTACACAAACACCACTGTGCTACCCTGAACCCTAAAACACTACCCCCAGCACGAACCCTACACTACCTGAAAACCACTGAGCTGCCCTATACCCTAAAACACAACCCCCAGCATGACCCCTACACTTCCTGAACACCACTGCGCTAGCGTAAACCCTAAAACACTACCCCCAGCACGACCCCCTGCCCTACCCGAACACCACTGCACTACCCTAAATCCTAAAACACTACCCCCAGCACGCCCCCTACACTACCTGAACACCACTGCGCTAACATAAACCCTAAAACACTACCCCCAGTACGACCCCCTGCACTACCCGAACACCACTGCGCTACCCTAAATTCTAAAACACTACCGCCAGCACGACCCCCTGCACTATCCGAACACCACTGTGCTACCCTAAACCCTAAAACACTACCCCCAGCACAACCCCCTGCACTACTCGAACACCACTGCGCTACCCTAAACCCTAAAACACTACTCCCAGCATGACCCCCTGCACTACCCGAAAAACCACTTCGCTATCCTAAACCCTAAAACACTACCCCCAGCACGACTCCCTGCACTACACGAACATCAATGCGCTACCCTAAACCCTAAAACTACCCCCAGCATGACCAGTACACTTCCAGAAGACCACTGCGCTACCCTAAACCCTAAAACACTACCCCCACAGTGACCCCATACAATACGCGAACACCACTGCGCTACCCTAATCCCTAAAGCCCTACCCCCAGCACTACCCCCTACACTACCCAAAAATCACTGCACTTCCCTAAACCTGAAAACATTACCCCATCACGACTCCCTACACTACACAAACACCACTGCACTACCCTAAACCCTAAAACACTACCCCCTACACTACACAAACATCACTGTGCTACCCTAAACCCTAAACACTACCCCCAGCACGACCCCCTACACTACCAGAACACCACTGCGCTACCCTAAACCCTAAAACACTACCACAGCACGACCCCCTACACTACCTGAACACCACTGCACTACCCTAAATCTGAAAACAATACCCCCAGCATGACCCCCTACACTACCTGAACACCACTACGCTACCCTAAACCCTAAAACACTACCCCCAGCACGAACCCCTGAACTATCCGAACACCACTGCCCTACCCTAAACCGTAAAACACTACCCCAGCACGACCCCCTTCACTACCCGAACACCACTGCTCTACCTTAAACCCTAAATCACTGCCTCCAGCATGACCCCCATACTACACGAACATCAATGCGCTACACTAAACCCTAAATCAACCCCCAGCCCGACCCCTACACTTCCCGACACCACTGCACAACCCTAAACCCTAAAACACTACCCCAGCTCGACCTACTACACTACCAGAACACCACTGCACTACCCTAAACCTTAAAACACTACCCCCAGCACGACCCTCTACACTAAACGAACACCACTGCACTACCATAAACCTTAAAACACTACCCCCTGAGCAGAACCCCCTACACTATTCAAACATCACTGCACTACGCTAAACCCTAAGGGGCCGATTCACAGAACTAACTTAAGACAAAATCCTAAACTTACTACTTTTGGTATTCACAGAAGTTAGGATTTTGTCTTAAGTTTGTCTTAAGACAGACTTAAGACAGACTTAAGACAGACTTAAGACACACTTAAGACAGACTTAAGACAGACTTAAGACAGACTTAAGACAAACTTAAGATAAACTTAAGACAAAATCCTAACTTAAGTCTGTCTTAAGTCTGTCTTAAGTTTGTCTTAAGTCTGTCTTAAGTCTGTCTTAAGTCTGTCTTAAGTCTGTCTTAAGTTTGTCTTAAGTCTGTCTTAAGTCTGTCTTAAGACAAACTTAAGACAAAATCCTATCTTCTGTGAATACCAAAAGTAGTAAGTTTAGGATTTAGCCTTACGTTAGTTCTGTGAATCGGGCCCTGGAACACGACCCCCTACACTACACAAACACCACTGCACTACCCTAAACTCTAAAAACACTAACCCCAGCATGACCCCCTACACTACCCGAACACCACTGCGCTACCCTAAACACTAAAACACTACCCCCAGCATGACCCCTACACTACCTGGACACTACTGCGGTACCCTAAACCCTAAAACACTACCCCCAGCACGACCCCCTACACTAGCCAAACACCACTGCGCTGCCTCAAACCCTAAAACATTACCCCTAAATGACCCTCTACACTATCCGAACACCACTGCGGTACCCTAAACACTAAAGCATTACCCCCATCATGACCCCCTACACTACCCAAACACCTCTGCACTACCCTAAACCCTTAAACACTACCCTCAGCACGTTCCCCTACGCTATCCAAACACCAATGCACTACCCTGAACCCTAGAACACGACCCCCTACACTACACAATCACTGCACTACCCTAAACTCTAAAACACTAACCCCACAATGACCCCCTACACTACCCGAACACCACTGCGATACCCTAAACCCTAAAACATTACCCCAGCATGACCCCCTACACTACCCGAACACCACTGCGCTACCCTAAACCCTAAAACACTACCCACAGCATGACCCCCACACTACAAGAACATCACTGCGCTAACCTGATCCCTAAATCTACCCCAAGCACGACCCCTACACTTCCAGAACACCACTGTGCTTCCCTAAACCCTAAAACACTATCCCCAGCACGACCCCCTCTGCTATCCGAACACCACTGCACTACACTAAACCTTAAAATACTACCCCCAGCACAACCCCCTACACTACACAAGCACCACTGCACTACCCTAAACCCTAAAACACTATCCCCTACACTACCTGAACACCACTGTGCTACCCTAAACCCTAAAACACTACCCCCAACACGACCTCCTACACTACCTGAAGACCACTGCGCTACACTAATCCCTAAAATACTACCCCCGCATGACCCCTACACTACCTGAACCCCACGGTGCTACCCTAAACCCTAAAACACTAACCCCAGCATGACCCCCTACACTTCCCGAACACCACTGCGCTAACCCAAACCCTAAACACTACCCCCAGCACAACCCCCTACACTACCTGAACACCACTGCGCTACCCTAAACCCTAAACACTACCCCCAACATGACCCCCTATACTACCCGAACACCACTGGGCTACCCTAAACCCCAAAACACTATCCCCAGCATGACCACCCCACACTACACGAACATCACTGCGCTACCCTAATCCCTAAATCTACCCCCAGCATGACCCCCTACACTTCCCGAACACCACTGTGCTACCCTAAACCCTAAAACACTATCCCCTACACTACCTGAACACCACTGTGCTACCCTAAACCCTAAAACACTACCCCCAGCACGACCTCCTACACTACCTGAAGACCACTGCGCTACACTAATCCCTAAAATACTACCCCGCATGACCCCTACACTACCTGAACCCCACTGTGCTACCCTAAACCCTAAAACACTAACCCCAGCACGACCCCCTACACTTCCCGAACACCACTGCGCTAACCCAAACCCTAAACACTACCCCCAGCACAACCCCCTACACTACCTGAACACCACTGCGCTACCCTAAACCCTAAACACTACCCCCAACATGACCCCCTATACTACCCGAACACCACTGGGCTACCCTAAACCCCAAAACACTATCCCCAGCATGACCCCCCACACTACACGAACATCACTGCGCTACCCTAATCCCTAAATGTACCCCCAGCATGACCCCCTACACTTCCCAAACACCACTGTGCTACCATAAACCCTAAAACACTACTTCCAGCTCGACCCCCTACACTACCAGAACACCACTGCACTACCTTAAACCCTAAAACACTGCCCCCAGCACGACCCCCTACACTAGCCGAACACCACTGCACTACCCTAAACCTTAAAACACTAACGCCCAGCAGGACCCCCTACACTACCCAAACACACTGCACTATCCTAAACGCTAAAACACTACCCCCAACACAACCCTCTACACTACACAAACACCACTGCACTACCCTAAACCCTAAAACACTACCCCCTACTCTACACATACACCACTGCACTACCCTAAACCCTAAAACACGACCCCAGCACGAGCCCCTACACTTCACGAACACCACTGTGCTACACTAAACCCTAAAACACTACGCCCAGCATGACCCCCTACTTTACCCGAACACCACTGCGCTACCCTAAATTCTAAAACACTACCCCCAGCACGCCCCCTGCACTAACCGAACACCACTGCGCAACCCTAAACCCTAAAACACTACCCCCAGCACGACTCTCTGCACTACAAAAACATCACTGCGCTACTCTAAACCATAATCTACCCCCAGCATGACCACTACACTTCCAGAAGACCAATGCGCTACCCTAAACCCTAAAACACTACCCCCACAGTGACCCCCTACACTACTCAAACACCACTGCACTACCCTAATCCCTAAAACCCTACCCGCAGCATGACCCCCTACACTACCCAAACACCACTGCACTGCCCTAAACCTGAAAACACTACCCCATCACAACTCCCTACACTACACAAACACCACTGCACTACAATTAACCCTAAAACACTACCCCTACACTACCCGAACACCACTGCACTGCCCTAAACCTGAAAACACTACCACATCACAACACCCTACACTACCAGAACACCACTGCACTACCCTAAACCCTAAAACACTACCCCCAGCACGACCCCCTACACTACCCGAACACCACTGCACTACCCTAAACATTAAAACACTACTCCCCAGCAGGAACCCCTACACTATTCAAACACCACTGCACTACCCTAAACCCTAAAACACGACTCCCTTCTCTACACAAAGACCACAGCACTACCCTAAACTCTAAAACTCTAACCCCAGCACGACCCCCTACACTACACGAACACCACTGCGCTGTCCTAAACCCTAAAACACTACCCCTGGCACCACACCCACACTACCCAAACAACACTGCGCTAATATAAACCCGGGTACACTACCCCCAGCACCGTCCCAACACTACCTGAACACCACTGCGCAGCCTTAAACCCTAAAACACTAGCCCCAGCACCAACCCATACACTACCCGAACACCACTGCGCTGCTCTAAACCTTAAACACTACCCCCAGCAGCCCCCCTACACTGAAAGAACACCACTGCACTGCCCTAAATCCTAAACCACTACCCCCAGCAATACCCCCTACACTACCCGAACACCAATGCACTGCCCTAAACTCTAAAACACTACCCCAGCACGACCCCCTACACTACCTGAACACCACTGTGCTGCCCTAAACCCTAAAACATTACCCCAGCACGACTCAATACACTACCCGAACACAACTGCGCTGCCCTAAAACCTAAAACTACACCCAGCACGACCCCCTACACTACCGAACACCACTGCACTGCCCTAAACCCTAGACGCTACCCCCAGCACGACCCCCTGCACTACCTGAACAACACCGCGCTGCCCTAAACCCTAAAATGCTACCCTCAGCATGACCTCCTACACTACACAAACACCACCGCTCTGCCCTACACCCTAAAAAGCTACCCCCAGCATTTCCCTCTATACTACCCGAACACCACAGTGCTGCCCTAAACCCTAAAATGCTACCCCCAGCAAGACCCCCTACTCTACCCGAACACCACTGCGCTACCTAAACCTTAAACGCTACCCCATCATGACCCCCTACAATACCCAAACACCTCCACGCTGTCCTAAACCCTAAAATGGTACCCCCAGCACAAACCCCTATATGACATAAACAGTAAACACCACTGCGCTGACCTAAACCCTAAATCTACCCCCAGCACAAGCCCCTAAACTACCCGAACACCACCGTGCTATCCTACACCCTAAAACACTACCCCTAGCATGACAACTTTTACTACCCAAACAACACTGCGCTGCCCTAAACCCTTAATCTACCCACAGCACGACGTCCTACACTACACGTACACCACTGCGCAACCCTATACCCTAAAACGCTACCCCCAGCACAACCCCCTACACTACCCAAACACCACTGCGCTACCCTAAACCCTAAACTCTACCCCTGCACGACCACTACACTACCAAAACACACTGCACTACCCTAAACCCTGAAATGCTACCCCCAGCAGTACCCCCTAGACTACCCAAACACCACTGCACAACCCTAAACACTAAAACGCTACCCCCAGCACGACCACCTTCACTACCCAAACACCACAGCCCTACCCTAAACCCTAAAACGCTACACTCAGCATGACCCCCTACACTACCCAAACATCACTGCACTACCCTAAACCCTAAAATGCTACCCCCAGCAGTACCCCCTACAATACTCAAACACCACTGCACTACACTAAAACCTAAAACTCTACCCTCAGCACGACCCCCTTCACTACCCAAACACCACTGCACTACCCTAAACCCTAAAGTGCCACCCCAAGCAGTACCACCTACTCTACCCAAACACCACTGCACTATCCTAAACCCTAAACCGCTACCCCCAGCAGTACCCCCTACACGACCAAAACACCACTGCACTTACCTTAACCCAAAAACACTACCCCCAGCACGACCCCTACACACCCCAAACAACACATCACTGCCATCAACCCCAAAACACTATCCCCAGTACGACCCCCTACACTACACAAATACCACTGCGCTGCCCTAAACAGTAAAACACTACCCCCAGCACGACCCCCTAAACCACCCGAACACCACTGCGCTACCCTAAACCCTAAAACACTACCCCCAGCATGACCCCCTACACTACCCGAACACCACTGCCCTACCCTAAACCCTAAAATATTACCCCCAGCATGACCCCCTACACAACCCAAACACCACTGCGCTGCCCTAATCCCTGAAACACTACCCCCAGCATGACCCCTACACTACCCGAACACCACTGCGCTGCCCTAAAACCTAAAACGCTACCCCCAGCACGACCCCTACAGTACCTGAACACCACCCCGCTGCCCTATACCCTAAAACGCTACCCCCAGCACGACCTCCTACACAATACCGAACACCACCGCTCTTCCCTAAACTTTAAAAAGCTACCCCCAGCATGACCCCCTACACTACCCGAACACCACCGCGCTACCCTAAACTCCAAAACGCTACCCCCAGCATGACCCCCTACTCTACGAGAACACCACCGCTCTGCCCTAAACCCTAAACACTACCCCAGCACGACCCCTACACTACCCGAACACCCCCGCGCTGCCCTAAACCCTAAAATGTTACCCCCAGCATGAGCCCCTTCACTACCCAAACACCACTGCACTACCCTAAACCCTAAAATGCTACCCCCAGCACGACCCCCTAAACTACCAAAACACCACTACACTACCCTAATCCCTAAAGCGCTACTCCCAGCAGTACACCCTACGCCACCCAAACACCACTGCACTAACCTAAACATTAAAACACTACCCGCTGCACGACTCATACACAACCCAAAAACTACTGCACTGCCCTCAACCCTAATACACTAACCCAGCACGACCCCTACACTGCCCAAACACCACGTCATTGCCCTAAACCCTAAAACACTACCCACAGCACAACCCCTGCACTACCCAAACACCACTGCACTGCCCAAAACCATAAAACACTACCCCCAGCACGACCCCCTACAATACCCAAACACCACTGCACTGCCCTAAACTCTAAATCTACACCCAGCACGACCCCCTACATTACACCAACAATTCTGCACTACCCTAAACCCTAACACACTACCTCCAGCACGACCCCCTACACTACACAAACACCACTGCGCTGCCCTAAACCCTAAAACACTACCCCCAGCATGACCCCCTACACCACCCGAACACCACTGCGCTACCCTAAACCCTAAAACACTACCCCCAGCACGACCCCCTACACTACCCGAACACCACTGCCCTACCCTAAACCCTAAAATATTACCCCCAGCACGACCCCCTACACAACCCGAACACCACTGCGCTGCCCTAAACCCTAAAACACTACCCCAATCATGACCCCTACACTACCCGAACACCACTGCGCTGCCCTAAAACCTAAAACGCTACCCCAGCACGACACCCTACACTACCTGAACACCACCGTGCTGCCCTAAACCCTAAAACACTACCCCCAGCACGACCCCTACATTACCTGAACACCACCCCGCTGCCCTAAACCCTAAAACGCTACCCCCAGCATGACCTCCTACACAATACCGAACACCACCGCTCTTCCCTAAACTTTAAAAAGCTACCCCCAGCATGACCCCCTACACTACCCGAACACCACCGCGCTACCCTAAACTCCAAAACGCTACCCCCAGCATGACCCCCTACTCTACGCGAACACCACTGCTCTGCCCTAAACCCTAAAACACTACCCCCAGCATGACCCCCTACACCACCCGAACACCACTGCGCTACCCTAAACCCTAAAACACTACCCCCAGCACGACCCCCTACACTACCCGAACACCACTGCCCTACCCTAAACACTAAAATATTATCCCCAGCACGACCCCCTACACAACCCGAACACCACTGCGCTGCCCTAAACCCTAAAACACTACCCCCAGCATGACCCCTACACTACCCGAACACCACTGCGCTGCCCTAAAACCTAAAACGCTACCCCAGCACGACACTCTACACTACCTGAACACCACCGTGCTGCCCTAAACCCTAAAACACTACCCCCAGCACGACCCCTACAGTACCTGAACACCACCCCGCTGCCCTAAACCCTAAAACGCTACCCCCAGCACGACCTCCTACACAATACCGAACACCACCGCTCTTCCCTAAACTTTAAAAAGCTACCCCCAGCATGACCCCCTACACTACCCGAACACCACCGCGCTACCCTAAACTCCAAAACGCTACACCCAGCATGACCCCCTACTCTACGCGAACACCACCGCTCTGCCCTAAACCCTAAAACACTACCCCCAGCACGACCCCCTACACTACCCGAACACCCCCGCGCTGCCCTAAACCCTAAAATGTTACCCCCAGCATGACCCCCTTCACTACCCAAACACCACTGCACTACCCTAAA
This sequence comes from Triturus cristatus, assembly GCF_964204655.1. Lineage (NCBI taxonomy): Eukaryota > Metazoa > Chordata > Amphibia > Caudata > Salamandridae > Triturus > Triturus cristatus. The sequence continues at coordinate 150,644,492 of NC_140590.1, read as the reverse complement.
CTCTAAAATGCTACCCCCAGCACGACCCCCTAAACTACCCAAACTCCACTACACTACCCTAATCCCTAAAGCGCTACTCACAGCAGTACACCCTATGCCACCCAAACACCACTGCACTAACCTAAACCCTAAAACACTGCCCCCCTCCACGACTCATACACAACCAAAACACTACTGCACTGCCCTCAACCCTAAAACACTATCCCAGCACGACCCCTACACTACCCAAACACCACTGCACTACCCAAAACCATAAACCACTACCCCCAGCACGACCCCCTACAATACCCAAACACCACTGCACTGCCCTAAACCCTAAATCTACCCCAGCACAACCCCCTACATTACACAAACAATTCTGCACTACCCTAAACCCTAACACACTACGCCCAGCACGAACGCCTACACCACACAAACACCACTGCACTACCCTAAACCCCAAAACACTACACCGGGCATGACCCCCTACACTTCCCAAACACCACTGCTCTACCCTAAACCCTAAAACACTGCCCAAGCACGGCTGACTAAACTACACAAACACCACTGCACTACCCTAAAACACGCCCGCTACACTGCACAAACAACACTGCACTACCCTAAACCCTAAAACACTACCCCCAGCATGACCCCCTACACTACACAAATTCCACTGCACTACCCTAAACCCTAAAACACTACCCCCAGCACAACCCCCTACAGTACCCAAACCCACTGCAATACCCTAAACCCTAAAACCCGACACCCTACACTTCACAAACACCACTGCACTACCGTAAACTCTCAAATACTACCCCCCCCACGTCCCCATCACTACTCGAACACCACTGCGCTACCCTAAACCCTAAAACACTACCCCTAGAACGACCCCCTACACTACCCGAACAGCACTGCGCTACGCTAAACCCTAAAACACTACCCCCAGCACAACCCCCTACACTATCCGTGCACCACTGCGCTACCCTAAACCCTGAATCACTACCTCAGCATGACCCCCTACACTACACGAACATCACTGTGCTACCCTAAACCCTAAATAAACCCCCAGCACGACCCCTACACTTCCAGAACACCCCTGTGCAACCCTAAAACCCTAAACCCTACCCCCAGCACGTCCCCCTACACTATCCTAACACCACTGCACTACCCGAAACCTTAAAACACTACCCCCCAGCAGAACCCCCTACACTACCCAAACACCACTGCGCTAGCCTAAACCTAAAAACACTACCACCAGCACGACCCCCTACACTACCCAAACACCACTTTACTAACCTAAACCCTAAAACACTACCCCCTACATTACACAAACACCACTGCGCTAGCGTAAACCCTAAAACACTACACCCAGCATGCCCCACTACACTACCTGAACACCACTGCGCTAACATAAACCCTAAAACACTACCCCTAGTACGACCCCCTGCACTACCCGAACACCACTGCGCTACCGTAAATTCTAAAACACTACCCCCAGCACGACCCCTTGCACTATCCGAACACTACTGTGCTACCCTAAACTCTAAAACACTACCCCCAGCACAACCCCCTGCACTACTCGAACACCACTGCGCTACCCTAAACCCTAAAACCCTACTCCCAGCATGACCCCCTGCACTACCCGAAAAACCACTTCGCTATCCTAAACCCTAAAACACTACCCCCAGCACGACTCCCTGCACTACACGAACATCAATGCGCTACCCTAAACCCTAAATCTACCCCCAGCATGACCACTACACTTCCAGAAGACCACTGCGCTACCCTAAACCCTAAAACATTACCCCCACAGTGACCACATACAATACGCGAACACCACTGCGCTACCCTAATCCCTAAAGCCCTAGCCCCAGCATGACCCCCTACACTACCCGAACATCCCTGCACTGCCCTAAACCGGAAAACACTACCCCATCACGACTCCCTACACTACACAAACACCACTGCACTACCCTAAACCCTAAAACACTACCCCCTACACTACACAAACATCACTGTGCTACCCTAAACCCTAAACACTACCCCCAGCACGACCCCCTACACTACCTGAACATAACTGTGCTACCCTAAACTCTAAAACACTACCCCCAGCAAGACCCCCTACACTACCTGAACACCACTGTGCTACCCTAAACCCTAAAGCACTATCCCCATCATGACCCCCTACACTACCCAAACACCACTGCACTACCCTAAACCCTTAAACACTACCCTCAGCACGTTCCCCTACGCTACCCAAACACCAATGCACTACCCTGAACCCTAGAACACGACCCCCTACACTACACAAACATCACTGCACTACCTAAACCCTAAAACACTACCCCCAGCACAACCCCCTACACTACCCGAACACCACTGTGCTACCCTAAAACACTACCCCCAGCACGACCCCTTGCACTACCCAAACACCACTGGGCTACCCAAAACCATAAAACACTACCCCCAGCACGACCCCCTACAATACCCAAACACCACTGCACTGCCCTAAACTCTAAATCTACCCCCAGCACGACCCCCTACATTACACCAACAATTCTGCACTACCCTAAACCCTAACACACTACGCCCAGCACGAACGCCTACACCACACAAACACCACTGCACTACCCTAAACCCCAAAACACTACACCGGGCATGACCCCCTACACTTCCCAAACACCACTGCTCTACCCTAAACCCTAAAACACTGCCCAAGCACGGCTGACTAAACTACACAAACACCACTGCACTACCCTAAAACACGCCCGCTACACTACACAAACAACACTGCACTACCCTAAACCCTAAAACACTACCCCCAGCACGACCCCCTACACTACACAAATTCCACTGCACTACCCTAAACCCTAAAACACTACCCCCAGCACAACCCCCTACAGTACCCAAACCCACTGCAATACCCTAAACCCTAAAACCCGACACCTTACACTTCACAAACACTACTGCACTACCGTAAACTCTCAAATACTACCCCCCCACGTCCCCATCACTACTCGAACACCACTGCGCTACCCTAAACCCTAAAACACTACCCCTAGCACGACCCCCTACACTACCCGAACAGCACTGCGCTTCGCTAAACCCTAAAACACTACCCCCAGCACAACCCCCTACACTATCCGTACACCACTGCACTACCCTAAACCCTGAATCACTACCTCAGCATGACCCCCTACACTACACGAACATCACTGTGCTACCCTAAACCCTAAATAAACCCCGAGCACGACCCCTACACTTCCAGAACACCCCTGCGCAACCCTAAAACCCTAAACCCTACACCCAGCACGTCCCCCTACACTATCCTAACACCACTGCACTACCCGAAACCTTAAAACACTACCCCCCAGCAGGACCCCCTACACTACCCAAACACCACTGCGCTAGCCTAAACCTAAAAACACTACCACCAGCATGACCCCCTACACTACACAAACACCACTTTACTAACCTAAACCCTAAAACACTACCCCCTACATTACACAAACACCACTGCGCTAGCGTAAACCTTAAAACACTACCCCCAGCATGCCCCCCTACACTACCTGAACACCACTGCGCTAACATAAACCCTAAAACACTACCTCAGCATGACCCCTTGCACTACCCGAACACCACTGGGCTACCCTAACCCCTAAAACACTACCCCCAGCATGACCCCCCATACTACACGAACATCACTGCGCTACCCAAACCCTAAAACACTACTTCCAGCTTGACCCCCTACGCTTCCAGGCCACCACTGCACTACCTTAAACCCTAAAACACTGCCCCCAGCACAACCCCCTACACTAGCCGAACACCACTGCACTACCCTAAACCTTAAAACACTAACCCCCAGCAGGACCCCCTACACTACCCAAACACACTGCACTACCCTAAACGCTAAAACACTACACCCTACACTACACATGTACCTCTGGGCTACCCTAAACCCTAAAACACTATCCCCAGCACGACCCCCTACACTATCAGATCACCACTGTGCTACCCTAAATCCTAAAACACTACCCCCAGCATGACCCCCTACACTACCCGAACACGACTGTGCTACCCTAAACCCTAAAACACTACCCCCAGCACGAGCCCCTACACTTCACAAACACCACTGTGCTATCCTTATCCCTAAAACACTACCCCAAGCGCGACCCCCTACACTACCTGAACACCACTGCGCTACCCTAAACCCTAAAACACTACCCCCAGCATGACCCCTATACTACTCGAACACCACTGCGCTACCCTAAACCCTAAAAGACTACCCCCAGCATGACCCCCTGCACTACCGAACACCACTGCACTACCTAAACCCTAAAACACTATCCCCAGCACGACCCACTACACTACCAAAACACCACTGCACTACCCTAAACCCTAAAACACTACCCCCAGCAGGACCCCCGCACTACCCAAACACCACTTCACTACCCTGAACCCTAAAACACTACCCCCAGCACGACTCCCTACACTACCCAAACACCACTGCACTACCCTAAACCCTAGAAAAATAACCCCCACCCCATGCCCAGTCCCCCTTACCTCTCACTCCTAGTGGTCTCTCCTCATGGTTCCTGCTTCACATCATCTCTGAGGGGCGGTGCACGTCATTGTGAGGAAACGGAACAGCCTCTGTTTCCTTACAACGACGTGGATCGTCTACATTTTTTTAGAATGCATGGTCATTTACCATACATACCTTTACAATGAAATTTGTTTGCAAAGGGATGCGTGCTAAATGACTATTCCTTCTAAAAAAATGCGTATTAATGACCCCGATGTACAACGCATGCGTGGTGATGCATGCGTTGTAATGGTATTGCGAAGTAAAAAGGTGTTTGTAACGGCTGTTTATCGATCAAAGCTGGCCCCTGTTCATCCGGGAGTCGTTTATTTGATAAATTAGGAGGAAGGAATGTGTTTTTTCCCCAAAAAATGCATTCCCAGCTGTTGTATTGTGAAAGTGTCCGCATGGCCTGGTTTCACTTCTGGTGAGAGAGTGGAAGAGTCTGTTTGGATCTAAAGGAGTTCTGTTGTTGGACGCGGCTGGCGCAACACATCATCAGAAAACACAGCTAATGGAAAGCTTCCTCCCCATAGAGTGGAGCAGTGCCATGGGAGGTCAACGAGTGTGTGTCCCACCGCAGTATGACCGTATCACGTGACCAATGTGCCACCTCCATGGTACGGGAGGCAGAAGAGGCATTCATTGCAGGTCCTCTTGAAGACCGTTGTAGCACTAATTCTACATTTTGGAACTAAGGCATTTTAACCTCGGTGTTCCTGCCAGATACAACGAGAAGATCCTGTGTTTTTCAGTGCCCTTGTTACCTTTTTTTGGGTAGTGGTGCTTTTCACTTTGCTGCCCCACAGGTACACACGACTGGGCTCCCCACCTCATGTGCCATCTGCAGGGCCTCTGCCCTCAGATCACTGGTTTCGGTTTCTGGAGTGGCAACATAAACTGTTGCTCCCAAAGGACTAGCCTGAATACTTAGGTGAAAATCCCCTGTGCCAGCATTCTGTGGAAATTCTTTCCTATCTCTCCCAAGTCGACGAGGATGTCATAATAGCATGGCTCCACTCGTGACACCGTATGATGTCATCGGAGCCATAAGAGGACCTCGTTGGCGTGCTGACGTCAGTTACACCCATTTTTTCCGTGCCACCGAGGCAAACAGGTGGACCGTCACATTTTCACATGTATACATAGTATACTAAATAAATATATATTCACTGAAAAAACCATAGGTTTCAGGCACGTTATAGTTAGGAATTAGCATTTAAAATACCTTAGAAATTCACTGAAAAACATAGGTTTCAGGGGCGTTATAGTTAGCTGGACTTTTCACTCGTACAAAACCATTGAAATTCCCCCATTATAGTTAGTTCAGCTAACTATATCTCGCGCGCCCGCAATGCACTGCTGATGACGTCACATATTACATCACTCATGACATGGTCAGCGACATCACTCATGACATCACTGATGACATCTCAAATGACATCATTGATGACATCACTGATGACATCATCCAGTGAATGTGTGTTTTCCTAAAAATTAAATGTGTGTTATGTATGTATATCTCAAGGTCGATGGAAGAATAAATGGTTATATAAGTGTCTAAATGGATGATTTGTTTCTGAAAAATGTATTGTATAACTGACTGATTAAGTGTATCTCAGTGAATACATGGCTTAGGGCCATATGTAGGTAAATTATATTTACCGATTCTTAAATACCAAATTTTACCGATTCGGTATTTATGAATCGGTAAATGTAATGTAGGTAAATTATTACCGATACGGAAAATATCGGTATTTAAGAATCGGTATTTACCGAATCGGTAATGGCAACTGGCTTCCCATTCATACCTATGGGCCTGGTGGCCCATAGGAATGAATGGGAAGCCAGTTGCCATTACCAATTCGGTAAATACCGAATCGGTAATAGGGGAGGCATCATCATGGGTGGCAGGGTGTCACATTGACACCCTGTTGCACCCCTGATTCGTGCATGTGTGCACATGTGGCGCACATACATCCCCTAAGGGCATGTATGTCTGCCACATTGCACTTTTCAAATAGCACAATAATGCTTTTTTAAAGGTATTCGTCATTTACCATCAACTTTTAGTTGGTGGTAAAGAACGAATCCACACACCGACGATACACTCCCCCTACATATCATTTCAGGATTCGGTATTTACCGAATCGGTAAAATTACCGATTCGGTAATTTTACCGATTCGGTAAATTACCGAATCCTGCAATATGCCCCCTACATAGCAAAAGCCTAAATACCGGTCGGTAACGGGATATTTACCGAAAATCGGCCGTTACCGACCGGTATTTGGCTTCCTACATATGGCCCTTAGTGAGTAATATTTAAATATGTAGATATCTGTATCAGTCTCTCACTTTGTGTATAAGTGGCTGCATGGGTTGGTGAGCAGCTACATGAGTGTCTATATAGGTTATTAGTTGTTTTTTTGAGTATCAGTATCAGTGTTTGAGTGTCTGTATGGTTCGGTGGGGGAGTATAACGCAGTGCATAGGTGCATGAATGAGTGACTCACTGTTTGTATGTATTGAAGACAGCATGTGTGCAGGACTGTATGGGTGGATGAGTGTGTGTATGGGTGTGTTAGTGAGTGAACGACTGTCTCAATCGTGTCTTTATGAGTAACTACATATGTTTTAAACTAGTATATGTGACTATTGGTGTATATAAGTGAGTATATGTGAGAGTGAGAGATTGGAAGAGTTCCTGTATGAATAAGTATGTGTTTCTATAAGTGATTGTTTAAAAGACTAAGTATGTGTAAGTTTCTGTAGAAGTAAGTGTGGTGGTGTGTGTATAACTGTATATGCAAGTAAATGGATGTTTGAGTCTTTATTAGCATGAGTGACTATGTGTGTGAGTAACTCTATGGATGAGTGGTGTTGTGAAACAGGATATATAGGTGTATGAGTACATATGATGAGTGAGTACATGTATGAGTGACTGTATAGGACTGTTGGTGAATGAGTGGATGTGTATGTGGATCTTAGAATTACTGAATAGGTTGTTGTAACTGGTATTGGTATGTCCATTGTTTTGAAAATTTTAGTTTCTATTTTTGAATGTTGGTATCAAAGGTAATATTAGGGGGAGAGGAGGTCTGCCACTCTATCACAAGGATGATGTTATCAGTGATGTCATCAGTGATGTCATTTGAGATGTCATCAGTGATGTCATGAGTGATGTCACTGACCATGTCATGAGTGATGTAATATGTGACGTCATCAGCAGTGCATTGCGGGCACGCGAGTTATAGTTAGCTGAACTAACTATAACTGGGGAATTTCAATGGTTTTGTACGAGTGAAAAGTCCAGCTAACTATAACACCCCTTAAACCTATGTTTTTATTAGTGAATTTCTAAGGTTTTTTAAATGCTAATTCCTAACTATAACGTGCCTGAAACCTATGGTTTTTTCAGTGAATTTCAAAGGTTTTTTAAACGCTAATTTCTAACTATACATAAAGAGATAGGAAATATGAAGAAAGAAAAAAAAATGCACAGAAAGAAAAAAAAGAAATGCAGAAAGAAGCAACAGAAGTCCTCAAAGACGAAGAAAAGTGCAGGAAGAAGGATAACGTGCAGAAAGAACAAACAGAAGAGCAGAAAGAAGCCTTGTTGCAAAATCATCCAGCACCCTAAACTTATTCAGACGGATACTGGTGGTAACTGAGTCTGACTAACCAGTCCTAGAGCCAGTGCTATGTTAAAAGACACTTAGAATACAGTGAAAACACCTACATACAATAGGGAACACTATGCGTTGGGGTCCCCCTGTGATTAGCATGACCTCCTCTGTAAGCCCCTAGTATATAATAGGGCAGGGGGATTAAAACTACCTCTTAAAACGCGCCACAGGGCGTGTTTGCACACGTCACCTCAGGCCCCGTCCCCTCCCTCCCCACTGTGTAAACACGCCCTGTGGCCGTTTTAATTTGGGAGATTAAGTCCCCTTCAATCCTGAGGGTCCCTAGAGGCAAAATAGCCCACTAGGTAGGTCCAGTAAGCGCCATTGCAGAGAGGTGTAAAAAGGGGCACGGCCTGCACCACCTCTCTGCAACGCAGCGCAGTGGTGCTTACTGGAAGCACCTGGTGGGCCAGTTGGCCCCCAGGGTCCCTCAGGATTGAAAGGCAATTATTTTCCCAACTTAAAACGCACTACAGGGCGTGTTTGCACACGTCACCTCAGGCCCATCCCCTCCCATCACCAATGTGTAAACGCGCCCTGTGGCCGTTCCAAGTTGAGAGATTAAGTCCCCTTGAATCCTAAGGGTCCTCAGGGTCAAACTAGCCCACTAGGTACCTCCAGTAAGCACCACAGAGCTGCGTTGCAGGGAGGTGTAAAAAGGGGCGTGGCCTCAGAACACCTGTCTGCAAAGCAGCTCCCTAGCGCATACTGGAAATACCTATTGGGCTAGATGGCCCTCAGGGACCCTCAGTATTGAAGGGGAATTAATTCCCCAACTTACAACTCGCGAGGGGGAGCGTTTGCAGAGTGCTGCAAGGAGGGGGCGTGGCCTCCGGCATGATGCCGGTCTTTTATTTATTATTTTTTTTTTTAAGAAAGGGGGCTGTGTGGCCCCCCTTCTTTTTCTTATTTATTGGCCCTGGGGACCCCATCCCTCAGGGACTGCCTCCTATTTTTTTATTTTTATTTTTTAAATTTGGAAGGGGGCCGCGTGGCCCCCCTCCTAAGGCCTTAATCGGCCCCAGTACCCCAACCCCTGGGGTATGGCCTTTTGTTTTTTATATTCTTTAGGAGGGGGGCTGTGTTGCCCCCCTCCTCAGGCCACTTATGGCACCGGGGACCCCATCCCCCGGGGCCAGCCATTGTTTTTTATTATTTTAAAAATATATATATATTTATAGAAACACTTAGGACATGCTGGACAAACCGTACGTACCTATCACCATGACGATTTGCGTGATATTCATTAAAAGGCGACTATGCATACAATGAATCCACGTGGAATGTATTTACACTGCTAGTGAAGCTCTGACGTGTCTGACGCCCTACTGTGCCTAATCCCGCTGCCCCCGCCGATGGGTACTCTCCAAGTAGACACCCTTGTCGTTTATTTATACAAACGTGGGTAGCTATTGACGGGCACATTTAATACACACACACACAAAGCCATTCAAAGGGGATTCGACAAAAATTCGACCAAAACTATGCAAGAAAACCCCCTCACAGCTAATAAAACACACATCCACCGCCGGATGTGTAATACGTTTTATTTTACTATCTGGAAAGGAGACAAACCTCACTTGAGAGTCACAGCGCGCTCCTCGATGCCTATGTTATAACGCACAGCGCTATGCTATACATATTACAATCTGGGATCCATATCTTTGTCACAGTGCATATGCAACGTTACACTCCCCAGCACATATTTTATATTACAACTTTAGAGACTAGTTAGGTTACACAACACTGCCCAGTGCATATTACACTCCAAGGTGCATATCGCATAGCGCGCGCTAATGCCTGTGCTATCTCGCGCTCGCCAATGAATCTGTCATTGCACACAATGTATTGCATATTATATTTCATGCCTGGTTCATCTTATATCACACTTTTTGGAGCATAGTTTATACCATACATTATATCTAGTTTTCATTTTCAATCGTGCTCTCAGGACTATGTTCTATATAACACTGCGTTCACCTACCCTTTTCACGGGCATTACATTTTGTGATGGGGGGGTGGAGGGTCAGGGGGTGTTTCTGCCAAGTGAGCCCGGAGTCACAGTCACAAATGTCCTCTTCTTCCTGAATAAAAGTGAGATTATGCTGCATACTTGTTCATATTTTAAGTAGTTCGCACAGACACACATTTTTAAAAACAATAACGTTCCTAATACCCACCTTCTCTCAACAGTTAACTTGCTGCCCCATCCCCCTCCTCCCTATCCTCTGTTGTCTGAATCCATGGACTAGCCTCCTCCCTCCTGCCATGCATGGTCTGATGTGCTGCCACTTCCCTCCATTTAGAATGATGTACCAGTTCACTTCTCCTGCCCTCCATTGCCCAATTCTATGGCCCATCATTGACCTCCTGATTAGCCTCTGTGCTTAGCTTGCTGCCCTATTCTCCGTCCCCCTGCCCTCATATGTCTTTGTGCATGCCCCTGCTCCATCCTTTTTGCCCACCATGTTCCATGGACCTGCCACTCCTATCTACTCTGAGTGTTCTGTTGAGCTGCCACTCCCCTCCCACCTGCCTAGCATTGTCAGATGACTGTAACCTGTCCCTGCCACCTCCACCCTGCCTGTCCACATGCCATGCCCTTATCCCCTTCCTCCTGTCCTCCATGGTCCATTTTACTGCCACACCCTTCTGCCCTCCCTTGTCTGTTGTGCTGCAACTGCTCCTCCTGCCTGCCCCATGCGGTCTGATGTGAGGCCCCTTCCCCTGAGCTCTCTTGTCTGTGCCCAGGTCCTGACCCTCCCTTCTATCCTCCATGGTCCTTTGTGCATGCACCTGCACCCTCCTTCTTCCCCATCATAGCCATTGTGCTGCCACTAACCCTCCCGCTTGCCATGCATGGTCTTCTGTGCTGCTACGGCCACTCCTACCTTCCCTGTGTGGTCAGCTAGCTGCCCCTGACCCCCTCCCACTTTCCCTCCATGGTCTGTGTGTATGCCATCATAGTCTCACTGTTGCTCTCCATGGTGTGTCTTGCTTCTAGGGCCCATCCTGCCTGACCTCCATGGTCATCTTGCTGCTCCTGCCCTGCCCCCTTGCCCCCAGCCCTCTGTTTCCATGTGCAGACCCCTATTCCCTTCCTCCTGGCTTGTCTGTTCCATTGTAATGCCCCTGATCCGTCCCTCCTGCCCTTTATGGTCTGTTATGCTGCAGCTTTCTCTCCTGTCTGTCCATTACGGTCAGCTAGCTACCATTGCCTCTTTCCCCTCTGTTCTCTGTTGTCCATGTGCATGGTCCTGTCTCCTTCCTATTGCTTTCTATGGATTGTTGTGCTGCACTTCCGTCCCGCATGCCCTGTGTGGTGTATTGTGCTGCTGCAAACCCTAATGCCTGCCCAGCAGGTTCAGTTTGGTGCACCTCTCCATGTCCCTCCTGTCCTCTGTTGTCCAAGTCCATGTTCCTACCCAAATTCCTCCTGCCTTCCATGATCCAATGTACCATACTTGCGAACATTTTGAACTTGGTAAGAGGGAGATTTTTTTAAAAAACTGGGGTATTGATTTTCCCCTTTGAGTTACATTGAAAAAGAGGAGATTGTAGACAGGAGACAGATCAAATAAAGTCCATTTGAGCTTAAAAACATTGGACGTTTCCTGGCTGAATCGGGTCTGTTGGCCTGTATGGTTGTACTACCACTACCTCTTCCTTCTGCCCACAATGGTCTATTATATTGCCACAGCCTCTCTTGCCAGTCCTGTATTGTTGGTTTGTTGCCCCTGCCCCCTTTCCACTGCCCTCCATAGTCTGTTGTGCTGCCACTGCTCTTCCTGCCTGCCCAGTGTGGTCAAACTGTTGCCTCTGCACTCTTCTACCTGCCCTCCATTTTCAGAGACCATGCCCCTGGCCTCTGCCTCTCAACAGTATCCCAGTGAACAACTAGATTTCTAACATTCTATATTTATTACAAAAGTGTGGAACGCCTGACGTCATCTTGATGTAATCAAAACTGTAATACCTAGAGCATTTCCTTTAGAAATTACATATATGAGAGGGTCTTATTTGCATGACAATTATGGTTAGTGCTCTAAAAAACTAAAATGAGGACATATTTTCTGTGTTTTCAAATAGCGACAAATAACTTTTAAATTATTTGTAATCTTTATGTTTTTTTATCCAGTTGACCACTTGATTAAATGTTGCACTTAGGGGAGAGGATGTGGTGTTACTTCCAGAGCTGCAGACTTTGCAACTGGGGAACCAGGTTGGAGTTTCTGCTTCAGCTCAACATTCTGTGATTCTGGTCAAATCACTTAATTTCCCCATGTCTACAACCAAAATTAATTTGATCTTGTGTGATGTAACCAATGCTCATGTAAAGCACTCCAATACCTGACAAGTCTGCACTATATAAAACTTCAAATACACCACAAATAAGTGTTTTGCACACTTCTGTCATTGGGCTACATGTGAGCTACATCTGGGTGATATTTGTGCTGTATTTGGGCTCTTTTTTCTCTGGTGGCCATCTTGGGAGATTTATTTTTTATGAAGTTTTCTAATTTCCTCATTTACTGCAGTCTCCTCAGTAGGAAATACTTTCAGTTTTTTACTTTGGTTCCATCAAGAAGACATTCAGATGTGTCACACATTTGCCATAAATTCTGAATGTTAGCACTCTATTTGCTCATTAGATCACTGTAGTAAAGCGACTGCTCACCAGGGAAGTCTGCTGCTGGTATTCAAAGTGCATGTTTCAGTCTGCATGTCAGAATTTTTTAATGAAATAGAAGAGGATTTGAGAAGTCATTCAAAATGTGCCCTAATTTTTCTTTCTGCAGCACTAATCATACTTTCTATGGCAAAATGAACCCCCTCATTTTGTTCCGTTTTAAATTAAATGTTTTAAGAGTTACCACTTTATTCCAATCAAGATGGCTTCAGGTGTGCAATACGTTTGTCATAAGTAGGACTGTTAGCGCTCTAGTTGCTCTTTAGAATACTCTGGGAAGCTGCAGTAGAACACAAAGGAATCAACTGACAGTCTCTGCCCTTGTTGGATGTACATGTTTTACTGAGAATGTCAGACTTCATTCTCACATGACTGAGAAAGATAATGTGAATTTACAGAAAATATGCTCTCAGTTTAGCTTATAGATCACCTTCCAAACCTCTGTGGGAAAAGTGTGAGAAAATAGTTTTCTCTCAAACATGATTCATGATATCACAGCAGAAGGCTTTTTCACATGGTAAAATCACCTTAGAACACACCACAATTCCTAAAATGAGTATGGTACCATCAACAAATGATTTATAATGTAACTAAAGTATTAAAAGCTTCTATTAACTGCAATGCTTTTTAATGAGGTGCTATCATGTATATTGGTCCCAAGATGGCTGCCAACACTTCTTGGATGAAGTACTGACAGCCAATCAGATCTCACGATGATATGTGTGGTTAGGCTCCGCCCAGATATATCTATCTTTTTAACTCTAATTTTCTGAAACTACTGAACGGATTTACACCATTTAAGCAAAAGGCACGAGTCTGAACTGAGGACTACCTCTTTGCCAAATTTGGTGTGATTCCGTTCAGCAGTTAGGGCTGCAACTGCGTCAACAGGTACTATGGGAAAATGCATGGGGAAAACGCATTTTGGGACCCCCCTTTTTTCTCGGTCCCCGTTTGACTAATCACCGTGAAATTTTTAGGATAGGAGCGGACCGGAGTTGGCCAAAAGTTTAGAAAATTTCGCGAAGATTCGTCAATCGGCGCCAACGTTATTCCAGATAGAATGTTGTGGATTTCCTATGGAAAATAGGTCCTAACTATACCTACCTACTGGCGACTGCCAGTAGGTAATATATATATATATATATATATATAGATGTATAAAATTTTAAAAAACATAGGATTGAGGTACATTCATTTCAAACCTTTGAAATTCACTGAAAAAAACCATAGGTTTCAGGCACGTTATAGTTAGAAATTAGCATTTAAAAAACCATACAAATTCACTGAAAAAAACATAGGTTTCAGGCACGTTATAATTAGAAATAAGCGTTTAAAAAACCATACAAATTCACTGAAAAAACCATAGGTTTCAGGAACGTTATAGTTAGTTGAACATTTCACTCGCACAAAACCATAGAAATTCCGGCGTTATAGTTAGTTCAGCTAACTATAACTCGCGCCCCCGAAATGCACTGTTGATGACATTAAATATTACATAATTCATGACATGGTCAGTGACATCGCTGATGACATCACTGATGACATCTCAAATGACATCACTGATGACATCACTGATGGCATCATCCATGTGAAAATCTGATGCACCTTCAAACACCGAAATATAACTTTGGTACACCCACTCTAAAATACAGACTACCATTTTTGAAAAATTAGATACATCAATACAAGTTACTAAATATGCACTGACTGATTCCTAGGTCTACACACACATCCACTCATTCACCCATACAGTCACTCATACATGTAGTAACTCATCAATACAACACTATCATATGAACTCATACACCTATACAGACACTCACACACTGCCACATATCCAGAGTTACTCACACACCTAGTCAGTCAGGCAAAGAATCAATCATACTTCCATTTGTTCACCTATACAGTTATACAGACACCACCTCACTTATTCATACAGATACTAACACATAATTACTCTCTTGCAGAATCACTGATACAAATACACACTCATCCATGCAGCCACTCTCACAATTACTGACTCTCACATATAGTTATTTAAATACACCATCACTCACTTATACTGCCTTTTACATATGTAGTTACTTGCACATGTACCACTGAGACATCCATTCACTCACCAACACACCCATACATACACTCACCCACCCATACAGCTGTTTCCAAATTCACTCTTGAACCCAGACACCCAGTTAATCAACCACTCACACATCTATGCACAGAGTCACACATCTCCCACCCACCCACACACACACTCAGGCAGCCATACAAATACTCAGGCAAGCAATCAATAACCCATATAGACACTCATGCAGCTACTCACCAACCCATGCAGCAGCTTACACAACAACAGACGGACTGATACAGACTTTCACACAGTTTAGTCACTAACCCAGGCATTCAGTAAGGCACATTTAATAACTCACTTATATAGTTAGTCACGTACCTACTAAATCCTCCATACAGACACTTATACACCCACTCATTCTTCAATACAGCTTGGCATATAGATAAAACAAATTTAAACTTTACAGAAACACACAGTCACTGGATAATGTCATCAGTGATGTCATTTGAGATGTCATCAGTGATGTCACTGACCATGTCATGAATTATGTAATATGTGACATCATCAGCAGTGCATTGCAGGGGTGCGAGTTATAGTTAGCTGAACGAACTATAACGCCGGAATTTCTATGGTTTTGTACGAGTGAAATGTCCAACTAACTATAACGTTCCTGAAACCTATGGTTTTTTCATTGAATATATATATTCGTAATAAGATCAGTAATAAAGGAACCAAATTGCCAGAACATAATGCTAGCTCCAGCTCCCACGCTATCTCCAATGAACAGATAATACTAACAGATGATGAGTCCCTTACTAGCGAAAACTCTTCTGAACGAGGAAGCAACATGGAGGAGGAAGCACAAAGCAGAGTGCTCAATTTGGGAGAAGAGGTAGATTTTTTAGCGTTGGAAAGACGTCAAACACTACGACCATGACAGCCAATAAGGAGAGAAGGCGAAAAAACAACAACATTCGAAGGAGGGAGAGGCGGAAAAGCCACAACAAAAAAGCCGAAAAAAACCTATTGGCGCAAACAATAGAGGCAGATGACAAAACGATTATCAATCTGTCCACCTTCACCCTTACTCAAGCCGAAAAACAACTGTTATCACTGGGACTCTCATTCTGTCCGCTTAGTGACTTCAACTATACACGTACAAGGATTGATTTATTCTGCTTCATTCGGAAATTAAAATTGAAAAAGTTTTTTGCCATCAAAGAAGGCTTGAAAGAGACTCCAACAGAGGACAGTACTCACAGAGAACACAAGGGATTACAGGCTAAAGATGCCCCAGCTTTGCTTACGTTACATCATTTGTTTGAGAATAGGTCAGATATGACCCAGGAAACCACAGATCTGTCGAATACACAGGAGCGCCTATCTGCTGCAAATATCAGGCAAAGTGGTGCAGGTATAAGCCCCTTCACACCAAAATCAAGATTTATCCCAATGATGCCGAAAGACGCTATCGACATCTTTCACGAAGTGGTAGTGGAGGACATTAAAAAATTACACTACCGTACTAAACATAAAAAACGACATAAAAGTTACCAGGAAATTAAGTACTGTGAGTTGGTGAAAAAACTTGAATCTAATCATGAGATATTGGTTACGAAATCGGACAAAGGAGGCAACGTTGTGCTTTGGCCACAAAAGGACTATAAAATAGAAGCGCAAAGACATCTGGATGATGATACATGCTATGGAAAAGCTGATATCAAAACATATAACACAGCAAGGAATGGGTTAAAAAGTAAATTGCTACAATGGAAAAGAGATGGATGCATCTCTGCGGATGAATTTGATTTTCTGTTTGTGGAACACCCAATTCTACCAAGATTATACTGTATTCCCAAAGTTCACAAACTTACTAAACCAGTGCCAGGAAGACCTATTATTGCAGCTATTGGGAGTATGGGAGAACACATCACGCAGTATGTGGATTTCTTCCTTCAAGATCTAGTTAAAGAACTTCCAACGTACATTAGAGACACTGGGGATCTATTAAATAAGCTAACTAACATCCAATGGGCAGAAGATCTATTGCTCATTTCATTGGATATAGAGTCGCTCTATACCAGTATTGAACACACAATAGGCCTAAACGCCCTAGCACACTTTTTGGGAAAAAGACCATTAGAAATGTATAATCACAACAAAATGTTGGTAGACCTTGCTTCATGGTGTTTGTTTAACAACTTTTTTGTATTTGGTAATGAAGTGTTTATACAGAAGAGAGGCGTAGCTATGGGGGCCTGTTTTTCCCCCAGCTATGCATGTTTGCATGTAGGTTGGTGGGAAGAGCAGGTCCTCAAATGCTTATTCCAAGATGAATACCGTACCCATGTGATTCAGTGGTGGCGGTATATTGATGATGTTTTTATCATTTGGAAAGGGGATGAAAAAAGTGCAAAGGATTTTATTGACAAAATTAATTGTAACAGCTATAATCTTAAGTTTACATCACATTTGAGCAAGACGCAAATTGATTTCTTAGATGTAAAAATTTATGTCAAAAATAACCAGCTTTCAGGCCCACTCTGAGGACCTTGAGAACAGATCTCGGAGGAACAACATCCGAGTGCGTGGCGTGCCGACCGCGGACGAGGGGTCCGATCTGGGGAGCTACCTGCGGGCCCTGTTCCGAGAGATCCTGGGGGAGGCTGCGGACTTTCCCATCAGCATTGACAGGGCGCATAGGGTTGGCCGGCAGCGCCAGTCATCGGCACCTCCACCGGACATTCTGGCCTTCCTGCCCGACTTTCCACTAAAGGAACGCATCATGGCTGAAGCCCGCAGGAAACAGCCCCTGACTTTCCGGGATCGGCCGGTGGCGCTTTACCAGGACCTCTCCGCCATCACTCTGCAGAAACGCAGGTCCTTCAGGATTGCCACTGACTTCTTGCGCGAGCATGAGACGCCGTACTCTTGGGGTCACCCCTTCCGCCTGATTTTTCGGTGGAACGGAGTGTTACATCAGCTACGCTCCTTGCAAGACATTTGTGGTGTCCTGGGGCTCACGGCGGCGGAGGAGGAGGGAGCTACGCCGTCGTGGAGGTCCTCGGAGAGACGGGACCGGCGGAGGTCAACGAGGCGGCGCTCAGCGACCAGTGTGGGGCGCCCGGACTCCCCTACCATCAGAGCGGACATGGCCGACGCCCTGAGGGCGGCGGCCGGGGACTCGACCGGCTCCTCTAGCGTGGCCTTGACGGCCTAACACACACTCCGGGGGGAGATGTCTTTAGCTTCTTTACATGCTTGGTACGGGGCGGGGGGGTTGGGGGGGAGCGGTTGGAGGTGAGTGGCTGGACGTCCACTTCGCTCTTTTCTACGGACTTGCCCGTTTTGGGGCTTGACTGAGACTATGGGGTGTTTGAGTTTGTGGGTGGCTAGTTGCCGGGGTTGTGTTTTGGGTGGGGGAGGGGGTTGTTTTGGGGTTGGGAAGGTCCCGTCCGATGTTGTCTATGCCCGCTTTGTTTTGGCTTGTCCTGCGCTGCGGCCCCGCGCGCCCCACCCGCTGATTCCCTGCCCATTGCATGGCGCTCCCGACCCCCGCGAGGAATGCCGGGCCTAAAGGTAGTGACCCTTAATGTTCAGGGTCTGAACAACCCGGTGAAGCGCAGAGCGATCCTGTCGTTGCTGGAGGGGACGCAGGCGGACATTTGCCTTCTGCAGGAGACACACTTATTGCCCCGAGATTGCCATAGGATGCGTTCTGCTAAGTTCCCTACCCAGTTCTTTTCCTCGGCAGCGAACAAGACGGCGGGGGTAGCCATTCTCCTAGCGAGCTCCTTTAGGGGGGAGGTGTTGCATAAGTGTGCTGAACAGAAGGGGAGGCTCCTTGCGTATCGCATGCACCTGGGAGGCATAGCATTTACGGTCGGCTCCGTTTATAGCCCGAACGATCACCAAGAGCGCTTCCTAGATTCCGCGCTGGTGGATGTCACTGCTTCCCCCGACCGCCATATTATCTTGGGGGGTGACCTCAACATTGTCTTTGACTCTGTGATGGACAGATCGGCGCAGCGCTTCCCGCAGACGGGGGAACTGTCCCAGGCTGGGAGGGCCCGGATTGCGGAAATGGATTTGCACGACCTCTGGCGCTCCATGCACCCCACGGATAGGGACTACTCTTACTTCTCGCACGCACACCGAACCTACTCACGGCTGGACTATCTCCTGGTGAGTGGACCGATGCGTGCCGCTGCCACGGCGGCGGACATCGGGGTCCTGACCCTGTCTGACCACTCCCCAGTCACCAGCGTTTTCCGGTGGCCGGCGGCCTCCCCCTCTCGGGGGGTGTGGCGCCTCCGGGATACGCTTCTACACAAAAGGTCGGTGGTGCAACGCATCGGGGAGGTCATACAGGACTATCTCACCCACAATAGCAACACTGACACCTCGCAGGCGACACAGTGGGCGGCATTGAAGGCCGTCCTCCGGGGGGAATTCGTCTCTATCTCTGCAGCTGAGAATAAGGAGCGGCAACTGAAGAGGGATGAGCTGACAGCTCAAGTCCGGGAGCTTGAGCAGGTCCACCGCCGCACGGGGGTGCCGAGGGTGTGGAGGCAGTTGAAGGCAGCGAGGAAGCTCCTGTCGGCTCTGGATCTTGACAGGGCGGAGTGCGCTGCCCTACGCTTGAAACATGCCTACTACACTGGGGGGGACAGATGTGGCAAGCTCCTAGCACACCGGCTCCGGGTCGCGCAACAGCGCAGCGTTGTGAAAGAATTGGTAGGCGCGGACGGGGGGGTTGTCTCCGGGGACGCGGAGGTAGCGGAGTCTTTCCGCGGCTTCTACGAGGCGCTGTATGCTGAGGAGCCCTCCTCGCCACGGGATGCCGACGGCTATTTGGAGTCGGTGACCCTCCCGGTACTGGATCCGGCTCAGGCTGACCACTTGGAGCGGGACATCCATGTTGAGGAAGTGATTTCAGCTATCGCGCGGCTGAAACATGGCAAGGCCCCGGGCCCGGACGGGTACACGTCGCTATTTTACAAGACTTTTTGCACGACCGTGGCCCCTGTCCTTACTCGGCTATTTAACTCTTTCTCCGAACCGGGAGCCATCCCCCCGGACCTCCTGAGGGCGACGGTCGCGGTAATCCCGAAACCTGGGAAGGACTGGGCCCTCTGCGGCTCGTACCGACCCATCTCGCTTTTAAATGTCGACCTCAAGTTGTACACGGGGATTCTCGCGTCCAGGCTGAGTCCACACCTCCCCGACCTGGTGGAGGCGGACCAGGCTGGTTTTGTGCCCGGCAGACAGACGGTTGACAACACCAAGAGGGTGACGCATGTTCTGGGGAAGGCCTCAAGGATCTCGGGGGAGCGGATGTTGCTGTCCGTTGATGCGGAGAAGGCCTTCGACAGAGTTCACTGGCCGTATCTTGAGCTGGTCCTCAAGAAACTGGGAATCGGCGATAAGTTCCGCACCATGGTCTTTAACTGCTATAAGCATCCTTCAGCGTCGGTGCGGGTCAACGGGTGTAGTTCCGGTGGCTTTGCCATCGAGCGCGGCACGCGGCAGGGCTGCCCTCTTTCGCCGCTCTTGTTTGCCCTCTACATGGAGCCGTTTGCTCAGAGGATTCGTAATAATCCGGAGGCTTTCGGGGTCCGGATGGGCCAGTACGTTCACACCGTCAGTCTCTACGCGGATGATGTCCTGCTGACTTTGGACGACCCTAGGAGGTCGCTGCCTGCTTGCCTCCGAGAGCTGGACGCCTTTGCGGGGGTGGCCGGCTTCAAAATGAATATGAGCAAGTCGATGGCATTAGACGTGTCCCTGGCTGCGGAAACCAGGAGGGATCTTCAGCGGCTCTTCCCCATGCAGTGGTCCTCGTCCACGGTGCCGTATCTGGGGATTCTGCTGGCGCCTACATTACCGGAGATGGTTACGGCCAATTATGCCTCCCTCAGCTGGAAGATCAAGGACGAGCTTGGCCGCTGGAACAAAGGCCTGCTGTCCTGGCTGGGGCGAATCGCGGCGGTCAAGATGACGGTGTTGCCCCAGATACTATATCTTTTCCGGGCCCTTCCGCTCCAACCCCCGGTGGGCTGGATACGACAAATGCAGGCTGACATCTCCCGCTTTGTCTGGCAGGGCCGCAGGCCACGCATGAAGAGGGTCCTCTCCACGCTTGCTCCGGAAGCGGGGGGGCTCAGCATTCCGGACCTCCGTAAGTATTTTCAGGCGGCACAGCTCCGCTATCTGGTGGAGTGGAGCAGGTGGGAGTCCGACAAACATTGGCTCTTCCAAGACCAGGCAGTGGCGGGCCGCACCTTACAAGAGGTTCCATTCCTGCGCCGCGCGCATCGCCCCCCTAATCTTTACGCTTCCTTTGTTACGCGGGTCCCCCTGCGTGTGTGGGACGCGGTCTGTGAGGCCCGGGGCCTTACCACCTTCCCTTCGCCGCTCACTCCCATTGCGGGCAACCCGGACTTCTCCCCAGGGATGGAGCCGGGGGTTTTCTCCCACTGGGTGCAGGCGGGCTGCAGGGCACTCTTCCAGATCTATGGCCCGGAAGGAGTGGTTCCTTTTCAGCAACTCCGCCAGGAGTTCGGCCTGTCGGAGCTGGACAGATTGCGCTACATGCAAGTTCGGCATTGGGCCCTCCAGCCCCAGGTGCGTGCCACCGCCGCCCGTCCAATTACACCGTATGAGAGGTGGTTGGCTACTCGGACCTCCGACGCTAAACTGATCACCGACCTGTACAAATACCTACAACCCCCGCCGTTTCACTACTACAACCCGGGGAGGGAGCGTTGGCACAGGGAATTGGGTAGGACACTCAGCCACAAGGAATGGGACAAAATTGCGTATCGGGCGCGGCACTCTGCATATCACACGGGCCTTACGGAGACCTTTACTAAGGTGTCCACATACTGGTACTACACCCCGGAGAGACTGTATGAAATGCATAAACACACTGACAGGGGGTGCTGGCGGAGCTGCGGGCAGGAAGGTACCCTTACACACATTCTTTGGGATTGCCCAGTGCTGACCGCCTACTGGAAGGAAGTCTTGGACGAGGTGGATAAGCACTTTGGGATAGAGCTGCCGCGACTCCCGGCGTATGTCCTGTTGGGCCTCCCCAATGACCTAATGTACCCACTGAAGTCCCGTAGGGGTAGGCAGATCGCAATCGCGCTGGGGTCTGCGGTTCAGAACATTCTAATCCACTGGCGCACAACCACCGTCCCCTCCATCACCGGTTGGTTGCATAGGCTCTGGCATGTGCTGGGGATGGAGAAGCTGTCGCTTACGGTTGCGGGGGAGATAGACCAATTTGAAGAGCTATGGCAACCCTTTCTAGCGCTGCTGTCCACGGAATTCCGGGAGCTTACCTGCCCGAGGTATCTTAGGCTTCTCAGGCTGACGCCGCCGGTGACCCCGGCGGACTAGCTTACATGTGAGACGGGGACCCCCCGGGGAGGGGGGGGGGGTGCGGGGCTTCCTGGTTAGGATTACTCTGATGCGGGACCATAGGACGGGGGGGGGGGAGTGTTGTTGTTTCGTTACTGGGAGGATGGGGGATGGGAGGGGGGGGATTGTGTTCTGTTGAGGTGTTGATGGGGGGGTTTTTATTGCTTAGATTTGGGGTGTCGGATACGCGTGCGGGGATTCCACAGCTTGTATTTCTAGCTTTCATTTACTGTGTTTTTCCCCCTGACCCACCGCGCTACCTATTGCCAACCCTCTGGAGTTGCACCCTTTTTTTTTTTACTGTATTCCATGTATCCTGCCCTCCTATCCCCCTCCCCCATGGTTTGTTTTGTCTCAATAAAAACGTTTTAAACATAAAAATAACCAGCTGGCCACCTCCCTTCATAGAAAAACAACAGCAGGGAACACCACTTTACACGCCAGCAGCGCACATCCACACCACACCATCAAAAGCATACCCCTAGGGGAGCTTACACGCCTTAAACGTATCTGTAGCACTCCTGAAGACTACGAAACATGTAAACAGGAAGCATTAAGCAGATTCCGCATGAGAGGATATAATGATAAAATCCTCAATGAAGCAGTTGGTAAAGTAGAAATAATACCTAGAACAACACTTCTATCCCCTAAAGACCAACTGGTGGCTCTTGACACCGTAAATAACGCTCCAAGACTGATTACAACGTATAACAGACAAGAAAGGCAGATCAGGTCAATTGTCAAATGAAACTGGCAAATCGTTCTGACTGATGGGGTTCTAGCCCCCATGTTATCTTCACGACCTACGATCACTCATAGGAAGGGCCCTTCCATGAAAACTCAGATCGCGAAACCATTTCCAGAACTTGCGGTTGCAAAGCACTGGTTACAACCCAAGCAAGGGTTTGTTAAGTGTTCTTCGTGTAGAGCATGTAGATTTGGAGTGAATACCGACTCATACTCTACTCCTTTTAGCCCCCACACTACTAAAATTTTGGGTAGATTCAACTGCAAGACAGAGTTTGCAGTGTATGTTCTGACGTGCACCTGTGGTCTCAGATATGTGGGAAGTACGAAGCTGCAGGTGCACGTCAGAATCCTACAACACCTACGTGCCATAGTCAACAACGATTCATCTTACCCAGTGGCTAAGCATTTTAAGTTGGTGCACAACAATGATTTAAACTGTCTAAAATATTTTGTAGTGGCGAATGTACCCAAATTGCGACGGGGAGGCAATAGAGAGAAGAGACTAAGACAACTAGAATCTAAAATGATTATAGAATTTGACAGCAAGACTCCCAATGGATTAAATAATACAGATGAAATGTATCACTTTCTGTAACTAACATTGGGTCTTACGATAGCTACACGTGTCTTGACAATTGATTTTAAGCACACAGTGAGTTGTTCAGTCTCTTATTTATTTATTCATCTATTTAAGGACTGAGTTATCAAAGTAGGTACAATGTCGATATTCATCTTCTTTTTTAGACAATGTACAGTTCTTTCAATATAGCCAAACGTGATCGTTTGTTTTTTCCACTTCGTATATATTATTGAAAGCATCAACTGGTTTTAGTCAGATTTTAGCCTGGTTTTTAACTTTGTTAAATATGGGTTTTAACTGTCTTTTACCTTGATGTTTTTTAAGGTTGCTTACACATATTATTGACTATGTATTTGGTACATTCCTATTTTTGCACTAGCACTTTATGACGATCCATTTTGGATCAGTTTATAAGCATTTTTTATCCGTATAAGTGACACTGCTACGATTGGTCTGTTGACAGATAAACTAAATGGGCAACAAATATGCAGCATTTAAGCAGTTATATAAAACATGGCGTCATGAGGATATTTTCAAATTTGAAACTTAGTTCTAACCAATTGAAATTGTTGCATTGTTTTAACAAATCTCTTGGTTTTAAATCACGTTATATACAATTGTTACTAAAGGTGTTTTTATATAGACATTTTATAAAAACTCTATTTATTAATATTATTTATAGGTTTTAGAACTATTTATATACATTATTAGTATTGTACAATTGTGTTATATAATGAATTGACTCCAGAATCAGCATTCAAGCATTGAAGCAGTCCATGTTAGAAAACAGACTAATAACAACAGTTACGTTTTGCAGTGTGTCTTCTATGTTTACATGTCATATGATGTCAGCACTCTAATCACGGTGAAGTATTTAAAAATAATGAGGAGCATGCTTCAAACTGACTTGTGAGCAAGGGCTTTCGTAGCCCGAAACGCGTCAGGTTCGAGGTTTAAGAACAATAAACTCCATCTAACCTAATTTCGCTGGGTCCGCGTCTCTGTTCGCCATTGTTGTGGAGGTGCAGGGATACTATCGCTTTTCCATATATATATATATATACACACAAACAACCAACTTCCACAGAGTGATTCAAGGAAGAAGACACAGACTCGAGGCAGGTAATATACGGCATCTGGTTTATTTGATCGAATGTCTGACAGAATATCGACGGACTGAAAATCCACCTACAAAAATATCGACACAAAAATATCGATGACAAGAATATCGAGATCCTATCTACAACATGGTAAGTACAAAAATATCGATAATAAAATATAGAATGTCAAAAATATCGTTATTTAAAATATAAAGTATTTTTTTGTTAAAAAAAATATGTAAAATAAACCAAATAATACTTATAAATAAAATAAACATAATTAAATATATGTTATAATGTTTAACATTAATAATTAATATATATAATGTAATAAAACATTAATTAAACATATACATATAATATATAATATATATACTTACTTAATAATACATTTTAATAATTGTTTTAATAACTTATAACTTGTTAAAAATTATTATAAATTACAAATACATCATACACATAAAACAATACCATGAATAAAAAGTAAATAATTATATATAACACATTAAAAAAATCACATTTAATTTGAATATTGTTAAAATTAATTATATATTGCATTAGCTAAAATAATACAAAAAATATTAAATAGCACCGACAATAAAACTACTACTCCAGCTCCAAAAAAAAACAGTAAAGAAAATGTTGGATAGCGTAGAGCTAAAAATTACTATTTCCACTCCAGGGAGTGTAACAATAGGGAAAGTGTTGGATAGCGTAGGGGTAAAAATTACTATTCCCACTCCAGAGAGTGCAACAGTAGGGAAAGTGTTGGATAGCGTAGGGGTAAAAATTACTATTCCAACTCCACAGAGTGCAACAGTAGGGAAAGTGTTGGATAGCGTAGGGGTAAAAATTACTATTCCCACTCCAGAGAGTGCAACAGTAGGGAAAGTGTTGGATAGCGTAGGGGTACAAATTACTATTCCAACTCCACAGAGTGCAACAGTAGGGAAAGTGTTGGATAGCGTAGGGGTAAAAATTACTGTTCCCACTCCAGAGAGTGCAACAGTAGGGAAAGTGTTGGATAGTGTAGGGGTAAAAATTACTATTCCAACTCCAGAGTGTGCAACAGTAGGGAAAATGTTGGATAGCGAAGGGGAAAAAATTACTATTCCCACTCCAGAGAGTGCAACAGTAGGGAAAGTGTTGGATAGCGTAGGGGTACAAATTAATATTCCAACTCCAGAGAGTGCAACAGGAGGGAAAGTGTTGGATAGCGTAAGGGTAAAAATTACTATTCCAACTCCAGAGAGTGCAACAGTAGGGAAAGTGTTGGATAGCGTAGGGGTAAAAATTACTATTCCCACTCCAGAGAGTGCAACAGTAGGGAAAGTGTTGGATAGTGTAGGGGTAAAAATTACTATTCCAACTCCACAGAGTGCAACAGTAGGGAAAGTGTTGGATAGCGAAGGGGTAAAAATTACTATTCCAACTCCAGATAGTGCAACAGTAGGGAAAGTGTTGGATAGCGTAGGGGTACAAATTACTATTCCAACTCCAGAGAATGCAACAGTACGGAAAGTGTTGGATAGCGTAGGGATAACATTTACTATTCCAACTCCAGAGGGTGCAACAGTAGGGAAAGTGTTGGATAGCGTAGAAGTTAAAAATAACATAGTTATAAATAAAATATTTATTTAAAATAATTAGTGATTTAATTATTAAACAACTCAAAATTATTTACAAATACCAATAAATAATTATTACAAACATAACTACCAAAGAATAATTAATTAACAATACATTAATAATAAATACCAATAAATAATAATTAATAAATATTAATTACCAAATAATACATATTAAACGATAAAATATTTTTCATAACCAAAAACATATGAATTATTAAAAAGTAAATACCAATTTAAATATATTTAACCATTTAAAAAAATATATACCGCAAAATAATAATTATGAAACATTAATTACCAATTAAAAAATATTGAACTATTAAATATTTTTCATATGCCAAAATAATAAATATTACACATTAATTACCAATTAATAATTACTTATTAATATATTAATTAGAAACATCAATGCAAAATATTTAATTATATTTAATTCACAATTAATGATTAATCAACAATTAATTATTGTTCATAACCAAAATATTATAATTTAAAATATTTACCAATTAATAATTATTGTCCAATTAATTAATTATCAATACCCAACAACTAATTTAATAATTACTTAATTAGATTTCAATTACTTCCATCACTATTCCCCTATAAACGCACGACACACTCCACTAATAAAATAATACACTTAACATAATTATCAATTAATCAACTAATTAAAACTAATTGCCAATTAATAAAAATTAATTACCAATTAATACTTAATTAACAATAGTATAATTATCAATACCAATAAATGATAATAAATTATTAATTAATTACAATTAAATTACTTCCCACCCTATTCCCCTATAAACCCACAACCCGCTACGGAACTTAAATGCAAAAATGTATTAAAATCAATTTATAATTCCTAAAAATGTATAATTAATTCCATATAATTAAATTACTTCCCACCCTATTCCCCTATAAACCCACAACCCGCTACGGTACTAAAACACAAAATTGACTTAAAAAACCATTATTAACATATAAAAATTGTATACATATATGTTAAAACCAGTAGAACACTTAACTAAACACATATAACACATACATATTAAATACATAATAAAATACATAACAATAATATAAATATCGATATTAGTAACATCAATATTAGTAAAATCGATATATTCGATGTCGATATTACTAACTTCGATATTACTAACATCGATATTAAAATACTTACCTTAGGATCGATATTCTGTCCATAGATATTATTGACATCGATATTCCGTCCCTTCGATATTTAAAACTCGATATTTGTGTAGGTAGATATTTTAGTTTCGATATTTTGGATGCTCACCATTTGATCAGATCAGCCTCAATCCCAAATTTAAAAAAGAGACGCGTTTTGGCTTGCTGAAAGCCTTTGTCAATCTTGTAAAAAAAAAAATATATATATATATATATATATATATATATATATATATATATATATATATATATATATATATATATATATATATATATATATATATATATAATCTACTGGCGAACGAGTTCCCATAGGAAATCTGAAAATTCTATTTTGAATAACTTTGGCGCCGGTTGACGAATCCTCGCGAAATTTTCAAAACAAATGGGGCGCTTCGCTCAGCTCCTATCCTGAAAGTCTCGGGGGGATTCGTCAAGCGGGGGCTGAGAAAAAAGGGGGGTCCCAAAATGTGTTTTTCCCATGCATTTTCCCGTAGGACCTTTAGTCGAGGGTACAGCTCGGACGGCTGAACAGAATTACTTGAAATTTGGCAAAGAGGTAGTCCTCAGGTCAGGGATGTGCCTTTTGCATATATGGTGTCAATCTGTTCAGTAGTTTCTAAGAAAATTGCAGTTCAAAGTACATAAATATCTATATGGGCGCACCGTGCGTAATTCTGATAGGTGGTTAGATGTCAGTCAACATTCAAATCGGTCGAAATCAGGAAGTGTTGGACGCCATTTTGTGTGTGGCAGTGAAAAGCAAAGGTTGAGAACGTGAAAAGGGGGCAGGGTAGAGAGTTCCTGACCCCCTAGCCTTTGTCAGGAGGTCCCTGAAGGACCCTGAAGGGTAAAAACATTGCGGGGTGCGCGCACTGTGCGCTCACCGTGCGCGCACGGTGAAAAACCCTTAAAAAATAAATAAAACTTTTAAACGAGCCATTCCATATTACAGGATACAGTCAATCTATAACTATATACATAGGTAGTTTATTTAAAATAAATATATAAAAAATATAATAATACATACATAAATTAGCATTTAGAAAACCTTACAAATTCACTAAAAAAAAATAGGTTTCACACACGTTATAGTTAGAAATTAGCATTTAAAAAACCTTGCAAATTCACTTAAAAAACCATAGGTTTCACATACGTTATAGTTAGGAATTAGCATTTTAAAAACCTTGCAAATTCACTGAAAAAAACATAGGTTTCACACATGTTATAGTTAGCTGGACATTTCACTCGTAAAAAACCATTGAAATTCCCCCGTTATAGTTAGTTCAGCTAAATATAACTCGCGCGACCGCAATCCACTGCTGATGATGTCACATATTACATCACTGTATTCACTAAGATACTGTTAATAAGTCAGTTATACAATTAATTTTACAAAAAAACCCATCCATTTAGACACTTATTTACCCATGTATTCTTCCATTAACCTTTAGATATACATGTATAAAAAATATGTATTTTTCAGAAAGACACATATTCACTGGATGATGTCATCAGAGATGTAATCAGTGATGTCATTTGATATGTCATGAGTGATGTCGTGAGTGATGTCACTGACCATGTCATGAGTGATGTAATATATGACGTCATCAGCAGTGGATTGCGGTCGCGCGAGTTATATTCAGCTGAACTAACTATAACGGGGGAATTCCAATGGTTTTTTACGAGTGAAATGTCCAACTAACTATAACATGTGTGAAACCTATGTTTTTTTCAGAGAATTATATATATATATATATATATATATATATATATATATATATATATATATATATATATATATATATATATATATATATTATCTTCTAGTGGTCGCCAGTAGATAGTTATAGTTACAACCTAGTTTCCATAGGAAATCTCAAAATTCTATTTTGAATAACTTTGGCGCCGGTTGACGAATCCTCGCGAAATTTTCAAAACAAATGGGGGGCTCCGTTCAGTTCCTTCCCTGAAAGTCTCGGGGTGATTCATCAAGCGGGGGCCGAGAAAAAGGGGGGTCCCAAAACGCGTTTTCCCCATGCATTTTTCCATAGGACCTTTAGTCGCAGCTACAGCCCGAACGGCTGAACAGAATTACGTGAAATTTGGCAGAGAGGTAGCCATAAGGTGAAGGAAGTGCCTTTTGCAGGTCTGGTGTAAATCTGTTCAGTATTTCCTGAGAAAATAGCATTTAAAAGCATATCAATATCTATACGCGCGCACCGTGCGCGCACCGTGCGCACACCCTGCCGTGCGCGAGCGCAATTCTGATTGGTTGTTAGATGTCGGTAAACATTCGAATCGGTCGAAACCAGGAAGTGTCGGCCGCCATTTTGTCTCTCGCAGTCTGAGGGGGTGAAAAAAAAAGGTGGAGAACGTGAAAAGGGGGCAGAGTGGACAGTTCCTGACCCCCTAGCCTTGGTCAGGGGGTCACAGAAGGACCCCCAAGGGAGAAAAAAACAATTTATTGTTTTTTTTTAAAAATCGCGAGGTGCGCGCACTGCGCGCGCACGGCACGCACTGCGAACCGTGGGTGCTCGGTGCGCGAAGCCCACAGCGCGCGCACGGTGCGCACACGGTGAAAAACCTGAAAAAAAAAATTATTAAATACATAACTTAGCATTTAAAAAAACGTACAAATTCACTGAAAAAACCATAGGTTTCACACACGTTATAGTTACGAATTAGCATTTAAAAAACCTTGCAAATTCACTTCAAAAACCATAGGTTTCACACATGTTATAGTTAGCTGGACATTTCACTCGTAAAAAAACTATGAAATTCCCCCGTTATAGTTAGTGCAGGCAACTATAACTCACACAACCGCAATCCTATGCTGATGACGTCAGATATTACATCACTGATGACATATTTATTTATTTATTTTTTAGCAATTTGTAAAGCGCCTGGTGACCCAAGGGCATCCCCGCGCTGTAAAGAATTGTTCTCCAGATGAGGGCAAGGAAGAGGGGAGACCTTATTTGGGGAATAGGAGTGTCTTCAGTTTTTTACGAAAAACCAAATAACTGGGTTCCAGTCTAAGGGTACGTGGGAGGGAGTTCCATCCAGTAGCCGCTTGTACAGAAAATCGTCGGCCTCCTGTGCGTGTCCTTTTGAATTTGGGAATATTGGCTAGGTGCTCATTCTCGGATCGTAGGGATCTGGGTGCTTTGTAGGGGGTGACCATGTTACTGAGGATCGCAGGGCCAGATCCGTTGATCAGTTTGTAAGCCGTGCACATGGCTTTGAATTCCACCCTTTGGCGCACAGGGAGCCAGTGCAAAGCCTTGAGGGCGGGTTTGGCTGACACTCTAGATGGAAGGTTCATGAGCATGCGTGCTGCTGCATTCTGTTTCCGTTGCAGTCTCGTCAAGGTGGCCTCAGGGGCTCCCAGGTAGACCATGTTACTATAATCCAGCCGAGACAGTACTAGCCCCTGGATGAGTAGTTTCCTGGATGTGGGTGGTAGTAAAGGAAGAATCTTGCGGGTAGTGCGCATGAGCCCAAAACAGGTGCCTGTAGTTTTGGCGGCTTGCGTCTTCATGGATAGCTCGGGTTCAAGCCACACTCCGAGGGTCTTAATTTCGCGCTTTGGGGTAGGAATTTCCCCAAACACGTCTGGCCAGACCGCTGGGGGGATGGTCACCCATTGCTTTCCCAGGAGCATCACTTCGGTCTTTGACCCATTTAGTTTTAATGATGAGTCACACATCCAACCGTGGATTTCCGTGAGGCAGTTAGCCAGGTTGTCTGGGTGGTCGTCTAGTTGGGATAGGGAGACGACCAGTTGTGTGTCATCAGCGTAGCTTACTATCTTTATACCGAATGGTGTCACTACGTCTTCAAGAGGGGCCATATATGCATTAAAAAGCGTCGGGCTCAAGGAAGATCCCTGAGGGACCCCGCTCGTGAGAGGGAGGGTGGACGAGTGGTGATTGCCATCCCAAACCTGGAACGTGCGCCCGGTGAGGAAGGATTCTATCCAACTGAGTGCCGTCCCGGTGAGTCCTGCTGCCGCGAGTCGATGGAGAAGGACACGATGGTTGACTGTGTCGAAGGCTGCACTGAGGTCCAGGAGGATCACTGCCACTGACCCTCCTGAATCCAGAATGCGCCTCGCCTCCTCGATGACGGCAAGGAGGGCGGTATCTGTGCCGTGACCCGGGCGAAATCCAGTTTGGGATTGCCGCAGAATGTTATTTGTCTCGAAGAACTGAGATAATTGTCCGTTGACCAATTTCTCGGCTACCTTGCTAATCCCAGGAAGTAGTGATATAGGCCGGTAGTTTGCCATATCGGCTGGGTCGAACTGGGGTTTTTTAAGGAGTGCTTTTACCACCGCGCTCTTCCAGCTAGCAGGAACAGATCCCTGGGCCAGTGAGCTGTTGATAAGCTCCATGAGCGTAGGGACGATGACGGGGGCCACGGTTTTGAGGAATCTGATGAGTGCCGGATCCAGAGGTGATCCGCTTTTCCTTTTAGCCAAGGTTAGTTCCACCTCGTTGCAGGTAACTGGCCTGAATGTCGCAAGTTGGGGGCGTATGCTGCTTTCAGTCTGGCTAGGAGGTGGATAGCTGTCCATGTGGCTAGTGGGGCCGAGGGGAGGGAGGGAAGCTAAAATGCGGGCAATTTTGTCGTTGAAATAGGTGGCTAGTTCATTACTTCGGTCCACTGGGGGGGAAGTGGAGGAAAGGGAGTTAGGTACTTTCAGCAGCTCTTTTACAATTAGGAAGGACTCCCTGGCAGAATTGGAAGATTCTTTTATCCGGGTGTCGTAGTGGGACGTTTTAGCATGCCTAATGGCAGCTTTGTAGAGTCTAACTGTGTTTTGGTATGCTTCCTTGTTGGCGTGCTGCCAGTCTTTCCTCCATATCCGTTCGGCTCTTTTACAGTTTTTACGTAGTAGTCGGAGTTCCGGGGTGTACCACGGGGTGGAGCCAGGTTTCCCGTTTTTGTCCTCCTTAGTTCTGAGTGGAGTCCAGGGAGGTAGTAATCCACTCTCTAAATTTACTATCGGCAACCGCCGGGTCTTCTGCGTATTTAGGGGTGGTAGACTTTAAGTTCCTAGCCCATTCTTCGGTGGGAAGTTTGGACCAGGTCCTGTCTCTGATATAAGTGGGCGGTTTTTGGGGTTTCCTAAAGGTTCCTGGTAGTTGGAAGGAGACTAAAAAGTGATCTGTCCAGGGGAGGGGCAGGGACTCCCTCGCTAGCATCGAGGGGGTGCTTGTGAACACAGGATCCAGCAAATTACCCTTGGTGTGTGTGGCTCCAGAGTTTAGGAGGCGGATGTCAAGGGCCGCCAGATCGGTGATCAGGTCGGCGGCTACCGAGTCTGCAGGGTCCTCGAAATGGATATTCAGATCTCCTACTATCATGAAGTTTGTGATAGAGTGGGCCTGTGTCGTAACAGTGTCCAGGAGAGAGCTAGCGAAAGGGCCAGGATAGCCGGGGGGCGGTATACCAGGACTCCTGTCAGTGAGTTAGTCGGGTCTAGCTTGATTGTAAACTGTAGGCTTTCAGAGTCAGGGATGTGCACTTCACTAGATTTGCAGTGAAGGTAGTCCCGGTGAATAATAGCAACACCACCACCTCTGCCTAAGGGGCGGGGTAGGGACTGAATGAGGAAGCCTGGCGGGGTAGCTAACACCATGTCTGACTCCGAATGTGGGGCGAGCCAAGTTTCCGTGAGGAAGAGGATGTCTAACTCCTGATCTTCTATGAGATGGTTGATCAGCGTCGCATGTTTGGGGAGTGAGCGACAATTCAACGATGCCAGATTGAGGGCTGCGGGCTTGTGGGGGCTTGAAGGTAGTTTGAGCTGGACTGGCTGGCAGAGGGAACAGCGGATGAAATGTCCATTTGGGTCATGAGCATATTCACAGGAGGAGGCGGTGGGAGGTCTGAGACTTAGAAGCTCCCGCCGTGAATAGCTTACCTTGGGGGCAGCTTTGTCCGGTAAGGGTTCTGGCCCTAGGCCCGGTCGTGCGCGGACGAGCGCAGACAAGCTTGCCTTAAGCGCGCCTTCGGCGCGCCATCGTCGCGCCCGCTGCGCTCGTCCGCTGCGCTTCCGGCAGGGGATCATGCTTTGTAGTGAGTGTTCTGGGCGTCAGGGGGGGGGGGGCGTGTCCAGCAGAGGTGGGCGTGGCTCCCTCGACCAGGTAATGGCGGCAGAAGCGAGCGTTTGGGTCGGAGATGGCGATTTAATCTGCTGCTCTGCGGGGAGTTAGGTAAGTGCCAGGGGAGGGTGCGATAGTGCAGGAGTGTCTAAAAACACAGTATACACAGCTAAAATACAGTTTTTAAAAAGCGCGGCTCCCGGCTTCTCGCCTCAGGAGTGTCTCATTCAGTAGTGCAGCGCTAGTAGTCAGCGCGCTCTATTTATACCTGAGAGGGGGGGGCGTGTCCAGCAGAGGTGGGCGTGGCTCCCTCGACCAGGTAATGGCGGCAGAAGTGAGCGTTTGGGCCGGAGATGGCGATTTAATCTGCTGCTCTGCGGGGAGTTAGGTAAGTGCCAGGGGAGGGTGCGATAGTGCAGGAGTGTCTAAAAACACAGTATACACAGCTAAAATACAGTTTTTAAAAAGCGCGGCTCCCGGCTTCTCGCCTCAGGAGTGTCCCATTCAGTAGAGAGTACATATGTGTCTTTATGAAAAATAAATATTTGTAATATATGTATAGCTAAAGATTAATGGAAGAAGACATGGGTAAATAAGTGTCTAAATACAGTGATGTAATATCTGACGTCATCAGCAGAGGATTGCGGTCGCGTGAGTTATAGTTGCCTGCACTAATTATAACGGGGGAATTTCATTGTTTTTTTACCAGTGAAATGTCCAGCTAACTATAACATGTGTGAAACCTATGGTTTTTTAAGTGAATATATATATATATATATATTATCTACTGGCGGTCGCCATAGGAAATCTCAAAATTCTATTTTGAATAACTTTGGCGCCGGTTGACGAATCCTCGCGAAATTTTCAAAACTAATGGGGCGCTCCGCTCAGCTCCTAACCTGAAAGTCTCGGGGGGATTCGTCAAGCGGGGGCTGAGAAAAAAGGGGGGTCCCAAAACGCGTTTTCCCCATGCATTTTCCCATAGGACCTTTAGTCGAAGGTACAGCCCGAACGGCTGAACAGAATTACTTGAAATTTGGCAAAGAGGTAGTCCTCAGGTCAGTTAAAAGTACATAAATATCTATAGCCGCGCACCATGTTAATTCTGATTGGTGGTTACATGTCAGTCAATGTTCGAATCGGTCGAAATCAGGAAGTGTCGGCCGCCATTTTGTTTGTTTTGAGTGCGAGAGGGAAAAAGGAAGGTGGCGAATGTGAAAAGGGGGCAGGGTAGAGAGTTCCTGGCCCCCTATCCTTTGTCAGGGGGTCCCTGAAGGACCCCGAAGGCTGAAAAAAAACATTTTAATTCTTTTTTTTAAAATTTCGCGGGAGCGTGCATGGTGAAAAACTATAAAAAAAAAATGTAAAACAAATTTAATACGTAGTTTATTGTAAAATAAATATATAAACAATATAATAATACATACATTACTTAGCATTTAAAAAAACGTACAAATTCACTTAAAAAACCATAGGTTTCACACACGTTATAGTTAGGAATTAGCATTTAAAAAACCTTGCAAATTCACTTAAAAAACCATAGGTTTCACACATGTTATAGTTAGGTGGACATTTCACTCGTAAAAAACCAATGAAATTCCCCGGTTATAGTTAGTTCAGATAACTATAACTCGCGCGACCGCCACTCTATCACAAGGATGATGTCATCAGTGATGTCATGAGTGATGCCACTGACCATGTCATGAGTGATGTAACATGTGACGTCATGAGCAGTGGATTGCGGGCGCGCGAGTTATAGTTATCTGAACTAACTATAACGGGGGAATTTCATTGGTTTTTTACGAGTGAAATGTCCACCTAACTATAACATGTGTGAAACCTATCGTTTTTTAAGTGAATATATATATATTCACTGAAAAAATCATAGGTTTCACACATGTTATAGTTAGCTGGACATTTTACTGATAAAAAACCAATGAAATTCCCCCGTTATAGTTAGTGCAGGCAACTATAACTCACGTGACCGCAATCCTCTGCTGATGCTAATACTGTATTTGGACACTTATTTGCCCATGTCTTCTTCCATTAAATTTTAGCTAAACATATATTACAAATATTTTTTTTTCATAAAGACACATATGTCATCAGCAGAGGATTGCGGTCGCGTGAGTTATAGTTGCCTGCACTAACTATAACGGGGGAATTTCATTGGTTTTTTATCAGTAAAATGTCCAGCTAACTATAACATGTGTGAAACCTATGATTTTTTCAGTGAATTTGCAAGGTTTTTTAAATGCTAATTCCTAACTATAACGTGTGTGAAACCTATGGTTTTTTCAGTGAATTTGTACGGTTTTTTAAATGCTAAGTTACTTTACGCCAATCGTGGCGTGCGCGCCCACTTAACGCAGTTCGTTTCATCCGCGCACCGCGCGCCCACTTTACGCAGTTAGTGCCGTGGATGGGCCATGTACGCACGATGCGCTTCGTGCACCGTGCGCACATGGAGGACATATTATGCGCTTCGTTGTGAAAGGTAAGCTTTTACATTTTCTAGTGAACAGATATGCCATGCACAAATGGTGCACTTCGGGCACCATTTGCACACGGGGTGGGGAGAGTGTGGTTAATTTTTTTTTTTTTTTTTTTTTTTACCATACGCGTACGGTAAGCGTAATCGGCGATTTACCATAAAAAAATAAAAATGAATTTTTGACCTTGGGGGAACTTTGGGGACCCATTAATCATGGCTAGGTGGTTAGGAGCTGTCTAAACAGTCCCATTACATGTTTTTTGCCTTTATTATTCTTCTTCCCTTAAGAGTGCGAGAGAGAAAATGGCGGCCGCCGCTTCCTGGTTTCGAACGATTCGAATGTTTACTAAGATCTAACAACCAATCAGAATCGCGCTCATGCACGTCACCGTACGCGTACGGTAAGCTTACCGTAAGCGCAACGTAAGCTGGCTCAGATATATTGATTTAAATGCTATTTTCTCAGGAACTACTGAACAGATTTACACCAGACCTACAAAAGGCACTTCCTTGACCTGAGGACTACCTCTCTGCCAAATTTCAAGTAACTCTGTTCAGCCGTTCGGGCTGTAGCTGTGTCTAAAGGTCCTATGGAAAAATGCATGGGAAAAACGCGTTTTGGGACCCCCCTTTTATCTCAGCCCCCGCTTGAGGAATCCCCCCGAGACTTTCAGGGTAGGAGCGGAGTGTAGCGCCCCACCTATTTTGAAAATTTCACAAGGATTCGTCGACCGGCGCCAAAGTTATTCCAAATAGAATGTTGCGGATTTCCTATGGAAACAGGGTCCTAACTATAACTACCTACTGGCGACCGCCAGTAGGTAATATATATATATATATATATATATATATATATATCTATATATATCAACGCTTCCAAGTATCACCCAGACTGCAGTATTCCTGGACGGGTGCTTTTTTCCGCCAGCGTGAGGGGCGAAATCACGTTAAAAATCAAGGCTACCAGGTGCGGAGCACTCACGGGACAGTTGATAGAATTTATTAGATAAGCAAATGCATTTCGGCACACAGCCTTCTTCAGTGCTTTTCCTCGTGGCATAAAACATAGCACTTATTTAAAAAAATTAGCATTAAGGTTAAAGTAAGAAAAACACGCTCACATGGCAGCCAGTGAACCTGGTATTTAGACCAAGTATTTTGCAAGTCCTTTGTTGCTGGCTATGTCTCAGTGGTGCTCCAATGAAATCAACTTGGATGCTATTTAAATAAGTGCTA
Source organism: Triturus cristatus (assembly GCF_964204655.1). NCBI lineage: Eukaryota > Metazoa > Chordata > Amphibia > Caudata > Salamandridae > Triturus > Triturus cristatus. The sequence continues at coordinate 150,606,954 of NC_140590.1, read as the reverse complement.
TGATAAAGTGGAGTTCATGCCTTTTTCATGGAAAAACGGGGAACTGATTGGAGAAAGGAGTGAGGAAAAAAAAACATATATAGTACGAGGAGTTTTGGAACAAATTACACGGAACCTGGTTGCTTTCCGGTGACGGGACCCCCTTCCCACAATTAGGCAACCGCATGCAGCCACGCATCAAAGTGAACTCCGAAGAGGAGTATTTTGCGGTTTGCCCCCTACAAAAGCCTGATATTTCGGAGCCAGTCGGCGATCGACAACAGCTCGGTCGGAGGACCCGTTGAAGGCGGTACCCGGCGGTGAGTAATACGGCTTGCGGTGTAGGCGGGGAGGAGACAGTGAAAGTGCAGATTCAGGAGGTCGGCGGATGCCGGTTTTCCGTTAAAAACTTTACTCGCTCTGAGAAAAGATGTCTGCAGACACAGTAAAAGAACGAGAAGCGGCAGCGAATGAATTGTTTAACAATCCGCCTAAATTTATTTTGAGTGTAGAAGGCTCGCAAGGAATTCAAAATATTGCAAACCAAGATGTTAAACAACTGATGAACATTTTAGAAAAGAAGTCCAAAAACGAAATAACTAAATGGTGGGAACACCGTTCACTCACCAAATACGAAGAAGTGGGGAGAGTGCCTCGGGGTCTTAGGATTATGTTGGCTCCTAGTTTCAAGGAACCCAACCCCGAAATGCTTAAAGAATGGGGAGAGAGCAATTTGGTAGCCTCCATGAACTTGGTAAAAATTTTGATTAAATATGCAGCGATAGATCATCAGAAATTAGTAGCTGAAATGGAAAAAATAAATGAAGAGTTAAACAAATCGGAGTTAAAAGAATTCATAACAAAATCCCGTGAAGAAATGATCGTAAGGTTACGCAAACATGAAGATAGAATAAAGGTTCGCAAAGCACATACATTTGCAAGAGATCAAGATGATTACGAACAGGGGCGAATTTATACCTTTTCAAGAAAATTTGATCATGTAAAGAAATTGAAATATGACGAGAAGCGCACAAATAGAAACCCTGCAGTTCCACCACAACAAAACCACGTAGAGGAAATATCTGATGGAGATACAGATTCACTCATAAGTACGTCAGGCTCAGAATACAGCAATATGGGAGGCCAGAACACTACAACTGTATTAAGCCTGGGTGAAGAGACAGATTTTTTAGTGGAGGAACGACGCCAGACTCTCCGTCCGAGAAATCGGAACCCACAACAAGAAAAAAGAGAAACGCAAGGAGAAGAGCCAGGTGCAAAAAACAAAAACCAACAGCCAAAGAAAAAACAACATTGGTTCAAGAAACAGCGCTAAATGATCAGACTATTATCAATTTATCGGACATTACTCTGAATGAAGCAGAGAAGCAGCTTCTAACATTAGGACTTAACTATTGTCCTGAAAGTACATTTAATTACGTTAGTACACGCATTGACATATTTTGCTTTATAAGAAAACTCAAGCTAAAAAAATTCTTTACTATTAAAGCTGGAGTTCAAGCTACAACAACAACTCCAAATACCAGCAAAGACAATGTGCAACCATTATTGGCATCAGATGCTTCTACTCTTCTCCTTCTTCATGAACTTAACACTGATAGAGATCCCATTCAACAACCAAATGAGACAACTGATGTAAGTACTCAATCAAGACTGCAGGCAATTGACATTATACAAAAAGGTGCAGGTGAAAGTCCATTCAAATTAAAAAGTACTTTTATACCCATGATGCCGAAAGACGCAATAGATATTTTCCATGAATGTGTGGTAGAGGATTTGAAGCGATTGTGTCATGCGACAAAGAAGAAAAATCACTTCAAGAAAAACCACAGAGAAATACAGTATGCGAGAGTAATGAAAAAGTTGGGGGACAACCAAGAAATAATCATAAACAAGTCAGATAAAGGTGGAAATATCGTCTTATGGCCCAAAAAAGAGTACATCACGGAAGCAATGAGACAAAAAAATGCTATATGCGGACTAACATAAAAGAATATAATAAGGCTAAAGAGGACCTTAAAAAACGATTATTACAGTATAAACGTGAAGGTTTGGTGTCATCAACCGAATTCAATTTTCTACATGTTGAAAGTCCGGTTATTCCCGTGATGTATTTAATCCCTAAAGTGCATAAAATGGTCTCGCCAACAGCAGGTAGACCTATCATTTCTGCTATCAACAGTGTCAGTGAAAATATCTCTCAATTTGTAGACTTTTATCTACAGGATTTTGTAAAGAATTTACCAAGTTATTTCAAAGATACAGGAGATTTTTTGAATAAGATTAATGACATAAAGTGGGAAGAAGGCCTGATTCTAATAACTTTGGACATTGAGTCAATATATACAAGTATTAATCATGTGAATGGACTCAATGCTGTGAAATTCTTTTTAGATAAGAGACCTGTTGAATACTATGGACACAACAAGATGATATTAGACTTGATTTCATGGTGTTTAAATAACAACTATTTTTTGTTTGGCAAAGAAGCCCTAAAACAGGTCAGAGGTGTAGCGATGGGATCCTGATTCTCCCCCAGCTATGCCTGTTTACATGTAGGCTGGTGGGAGGAACAGGTCCTGCAAAGGGTCCACAATATGCATCATGTGCGGCAGTGGCTAAGTTTTATAGATGATGTCTTCATTGTTTGGAATGGTAATAAGGAAGAAGCTCAAGAGTTCATAACAACTCTAAATGTCAACTCTAGCAATCTCAACTTCACCTCCAAAATAAGTAGTACAACAATCGAGTTTTTAGATGTACAACTCATGGTTATCAACAATAAGTTGGAGACATCACTATTTAGGAAATCAACAGCAGGAAATAGCACATTACATGCAAGCAGTGGACACCCAAAACACCTAATTGATAGCATACCCTATGGTGAGCTACTAAGACTAAAACGCATTTGCAGCACACCTCATGAATTGGAAAAATGCACACATGATGCATTGAATAGAATGCGTATCAGAGGCTACAGTGAAAAAGTACTTAGCAATGCATTAAGAAAAGCACAAGAAAGACCAAGGAAAACATTGCTTTTATCAAAAGACACACTAGATGATACAAACAAAGAGGATGACGCTCCTCGCCTAATAATGACATATAACAAACAAGAAAGAAAGATCAAGTCGATTATTAGGAAAAACTGGCCTATTATTTGCACTGATGGAGTATTAGGAAACAAACTACCTGAATTACCTGTTATAACTTATAGAAAATCAAAATCTATGAGGAGTGAACTTGTTAAAATGAGCCCAAAATTAAGCACATCAGGTACATGGCTTAAACCAAGGCAGGGTTTCCATAAATACTCATCATGTCGTGCATGTAAATTTGGCATCAACATGACACATTATGCGGTTCCTTTTTCTGATACCAAGTTAGCCATTAAAGGCAGCTTTGGGTGTAGAACAGAGTATACTGTGTATGTCTTGACGTGCACCTGTGGCTTACGTTATGTGGGAAGTACTAAGCTACAGGTGCATGTCAGGATTTTACAGCATCTCAGGGCAATTGTTAACAACGATAGTACATATCCTGTTGCCAGACATTTCAAGGCCATACACAACAATGATTTAAACTGCTTACATATTACGTGATCAATGCCATTGCACCACTAAGGAGAGGGGGCAATAGGGAAAAACTATTAAGAAGATTGGAAACACGTATTATCTTAGATCTAGACAGTAAGGCACCCCATGGTCTGAACACCACAGAAGACATGCATAATATTTTATAAACAACAATCAATTTTTAACTATATTTTTATAATTTTTTAATATAGTTATATGTCAATGGTATTTTGCAAGGTCTGTTATTGGGTATATTAGATGAGAACAGAATTAAGGGACCATATATATTTATATATTTATATATTTATATATATATTTTTTGTCGGATATTTTTTATCGGGGTTTTTATCTGATATTTTATATCAGGTGTTTATTAACAATGGATGATTTGTTTGTTGGACTACTTTTTGATATATTTTTATGTAATTTTATATATCTTTATATATATAATTTTATGTATTTATGGAAGTACTTTTTAAGGGTGTTTTTAGCATTATTTTTTGTCGTTATTCTTATCAATATGAAGAGGTCTATCAGATTAGGTTTCCTCAGATCCATGGGTCATAGGATAAACACAGTATGTTTTCGGTGAAAATATACAAAAAATTATTTTTTTAGTAAGCACAAAAGCACTTTGTAGATATCACATACTCTATAGAAGACTGGAATAACAGGAATAATAATATCCAGATTACAACCTCAGGTATAGTTAGGACATTACAGAAACAGATGCGATATTCACATTTTGGTTGGATATAGGTGAAGAATTAGAGGCATATTGACAATGGCAAATCGCATTTATGCAGATAGGTTATCTATGCCATTGCTAAAACAAACGACACTGTTTATAAGATAAAAGTGATTAATCATTCCTTTTTTTGGCATATTTGCACAAAAAGCGAATTTTTGCACAATTATTTTAAGGTCATATATATTTATTGATATGCATTTTATTATCATGAAGGTTTTAGCTGTTCATTCTGAAGAAACATATATATATATATTCATATAGGTATTTTTATTTTTCAAATGTCTCTATTTATGTTCAAAGCATTATGCAGATCAAAAACAATATATATTTCATGTATCTCCACATGGCCAAATAACAAAAGCAATGTATATTTACAAGGTCCATAACAAACAAGAATACCGGTTGCTTTCAAGAGAATTTCTTCTATGTCTATGAAATTGTGATTGACCAATGGGTGGACGCATAGGGTTCCGAACAGCTTTACAGTAACCATGCTGCAATCCAAGGGGTTTTCTTTCACGGCTTCTTTTATTGATGAGTTACTTCACATCAACGCGTTTCGATGGCCTCTCGCCACCTTGTTCACGATAGTGAGCAACTATTCGTTTCTGATTTTTTAAAAAACACTTATCACAAACAACATAAATGAGGGACTACCAAGTTTTCAGCAAAACAGTAAAAGGTAGGGAAACGCCGTCACCATTTTGAAGTGGTTTTCGTTACATTACTTTTTTGCCTGTTTTCTCCACTGCCATTCTGAAAAAATGCTTTAACGCAGAGCTTTTCAATATCATAAACACATGTTATTTCATCATAAGTGTCTTTGCAGGGAATTACATAATGTTCACATATAGCTTGGCAGAAAAAACAAACATTGGTAAATTTAAACCTTTCCTCGTATTTACAAGGTAGTTCATGTTCAGTATTAATCGGCTAGTGCCTATATTACATTCCTTGTTTTTCCTCTCCCATCCTTCTACTCTTGGTTAGGAACAATACTATTTCATTTAGGTGCATATATATACCTTTTTCTTTTTAATATTCATTTGTTCACAAAGTGCTAGTGCTTATTAATATAAACATATACTCCAGGTTCAGGTTTCTCTCAATAAAGTACTAGTGCTTCAAGTAAATCAATATGAACAATTACCACATTAATATTAACTTTTTTTTCCTTTCTATAGTACTACATAACATTTACATTAAAATGCTTAGTGCTTCAAAGTGTATACCACGTAAAGTATATACTTATTTAAAAAAAAAAGGGGGTTCTATTTTTTCAAATGAAAAATCACTTTGAAACATTATTTTATGAGAAAGCTATATTCTGTAAACCTACAAATTAAAAATATATATATATGCTCCTAACCCTAAAACCAAAAAGCATTTGAGTCCCTCTTTACACTTTAAAACAATTTAATTTCCTCTTTAAACAGATAGTCCATTAATGTACGACATTTTTCTATTTCAGCACAATAGGGAAATATTAGAAGATTTCTATTTGTTATTATCCTCTATTTCCCTTTTCCTCCTTCTTTCAGTTACTTTGACTTTTTACACTTCTAAATTCTATTTTCTTTATCAATCTAAACATTCCTTAGTACAAACAAGTATGTAGATCCTCATCCACATTCAAACCTTGTGGTTCCTTACAATCAAACTCCAAGATATAATAGGTTTCTAATTTACGGAGTTCTCTTTCTCTATCCCCTCCCCGTCTTTTCTTAGGGATCTCTGCAATACAACTGTATTGTAAACCTGTGGGATCAGTTTGATGGAATGTTTCAAAGTGTCTTGTGATTGGATATGTTCTATCCTTGTTCACAATCGTTCTTCTATGTTGCAAAACTCGTTTGAACACTGGTAAGGTGGTACTCCCTATGTACATTTTTTGGCAGGGGCATTGTAGAGCGTAGATCACAAAACTAGATCTACACGTTAAAAAGCCTCTAATATTGATGGTTTTAATAAAAAATGTCTTAAAATGCGTCCGATTCACTCCATGCTGGCATGCCTTGCATTTAAAACACTTTTTAAAACCCATCTTCCGTGTTAACCATGTGGGTGGTCCTGATTTCTTACTTTCAATGAATTCACTGTTCACAATACGATCCTTCAATGATTTTGATTTGCGAAAACTGATCTCAGGATGTTTCTTCATTTTTGGGCCAAGTACTGCATCATTTTTTACCAAATGCCAGTGTTTATTTAAAATGGTTCTAACTTCTCTATGATTTTTATTGTACGTTGTAATAAACCTGCCATCGCATGGCCCTTGTTTGAAGTTTTTCTTTTTCCTTTGTTCTGACCTTGAGGGTTCGAATAAAACTTTCTTTCTGTCGAGTTTTCTTGCTTTTAAAGCTGCCCCCTTTATCACATCCTGTGAGTAACCTCTTTGTAAGAATATTTGGCTCATTTCCTCTTCTACTTTTAAATATTCTTCAAAGCTACTACATGTCCTCCTAGCTCTGTGAAATTCATCAAAGGGAATACTCCTGATAAGAGGGGCAGGATGGGCACTCCCAGCATGTAAGATCGTATTCCCTGAAGTAGGTTTCCTAAAAACAGTTGTTTCTAGTTTTCCATTAACTACTTTTACTCTTATATCTAAAATGTCTATACAGGATTTGCTATATTGTCCAGTGAATCTCAGATTAAGCATATTAAAATTTATCTCGTTAATGAAAGATTCAATTGATGCTTCCGTGCCCTACCACAGCACGAAAACATCATCAATAAATCGTACCCATAAAAGTATATTGTCATTCCAATGTTCCAATGACGGGCCCCTGAGCACCTGCTCCTCCCATCAGCCAAGATGTAAGCTAGCATAACTGGGGGCGAAGACGGTGCCCATCGCTGGCCCCTGTTCTTGTTGGAACATATCCTCTCCAAACAAAAACATGTTTTTGGTTAAACACCATCGCATCATCTCTAAAATCATTTCGTTGTGTTTAAAAAATCTCAAGGATCTTCTATTCAGAAAAAATTCAGTCGCCTTTAAACCATCAGTATGTTGTATGCTTGTATAGAGAGTAGTAATATCAAGTGTTACTAAAAACATACTATTCTCATCCCATCTAATATCAAATATACATTTTAAAAAATCTGTAAAATCTTTGATATAAGAGGTTAAGGTCTTCACTATAGGGTTTAAAAAATAACCTATATACTTTGAAGTGTTCTCAAAGAGACTTCCGCATGAAGAAATAATGGGTCTCCCTGGAGGTGACGTAGCATTTTTGTGGACTTTTGGGAGCATATAAAAACTGGGAGAGTAGGATTATTTTGTTTGATAAATTTATACTCATCCCAGTTTAATAAATCCTCTTCCTTCCATACATCTAATCTAGCATGAATTTGTTCTTTTACCAAAATAAACTCTCGCATATCAATCCTCTTGTAACATTCAGTGTTATTTAATTGAGTGAGGGCCTCATTTTTATACAATTCTCGTCCCCATAACACAACATTGCCCCCTTTGTCCGAAGGTTTCACCAATACTCCATCTTCTTTAATTAATTTCTCCACTGTTTGCTGTATTCCTACTTTCTTGGGATCTACTTTCTTCTTTTGTTCTGCTAAATTACTATATAGTAATTTCAGATCCTTAGTAACACTTTTATATATAACCTACTGGTGGTCGCCAGTAGGTGGTTATAGTTATGACCTAGTTTCCATAGGAAAAGCGTTTTTTGATTTGCCAATATCTTTGGTGTCGTTTGACGAATCTTTGCCAAATTTACAAAACTAATGGCCAGCTCACTTCAGCTTCTGTGTTGAAAGTTTTGGGGTGCTTCATCAAGCGAGGTCCGAGAAAAAAAAGGGGACCAAGAAAAAAGGGGGTTCCCAAAATGCATTTTCTCTATGTTAATTTCCATAGGAAAATTTAGACAAGGCTACAGCCTGAACTGCTCAACGGAATTACACCAAATTTGGCAAAACGTAGCTCTTGGTTCAGGAAGTGTTCTTTTTGTTAAATGGTGTAAATCCGCTCAGTAGTTCCTGAGAAATTTAAAGAATTCTCAGATATTCACCTGGGGATGCAAAGGATCCGTGAACCCTCCTGATCTCGAGCCTGAGATCCGATTGGCTGTGAACACTTCAAACCAGGAAGTGTTCGCAGCCATATTTTGATCCGGTTGACAAAAGGTTAAAAAAAGGAAAGGGGGAGGGTAGAAACACCCTGACCCCCTAGGCCTGTTTCAAAAAGTTTTTTTTTTAATTTATGGCGGGTATTGCATAGGGTCCGTGAATCCCACTGAATTCTTTTTTTTAATGGAGGGATGTGGCCTAATGGCTGTACAACCTTGGATTAAATAATCCCTGATTTAAAGTCAACAGTATATGTGCCCAAAAACTTCTGCTGCGGTGGTTCTGGCTGCTTAAATACATGCGTTTGAAGGGTTCCACCAAAGCAGCCGAACATTGTAAAGACGAGTGCTGTGGTCATGATGGGTGACTCATGTGCACATACAAATAATTAATTTATTTATTTAATACAAGGTTTTGCAGCCATTGGGCCACACACTTACACATATGACATGTAAGATGTCCTCAGTGACCATGTTATGAATCATGTAATTTGTGAGGTCATAATCAGTGCATTGCAGGGACTTGACTTATAGTTAGCTCAGCTAAGTATAACTGCTGAATATATATAGTACCTACTGGTGGTCACCACTAGGTTGTTATAGTTAGGACCATGTTTCCATAGGATTTTTTTTTTGATTTGGCTAGAACTTTATTGCCTGTTGACGAATCTTCACAAAATTGTCCTTAAAAAGTATCTAAATTAGGTTTTATTTTACATGGAAAGTTTTGGGGTTGGCCGTCAAGCGGGTACTGAGAAAAAGGGGTGTAAAAAAAGTGTGTTTTCCGTTGTTATTTCGCATAGGACCTACGAACACACATGCAGCCCCAACTGCTGGACAGTATTACATCACATTTGCCAGAAAGGTACACTTGGTTATGCAGATTATGCTTTTCGTCATTTGGTGTAAATTCGTTCAGTAGTTGTTGAAAATATTTAGAAAATATAGTCTTTAGCTGTGATGACTTGGCAAAAAGTGCAGGGAAATGCAGAGCACTGATTGGCTGCCAATACTTCCTCGTTACACCACCACAATGCACTGCTTATGACCACACATTTTACATCACTCATGACATGGTCAGTGACACCACTCATGACATTACTGATGATATCTGAAATGACATCAATGAGGACATCATCCACAGGACCAGTCACACACCCAGTTATATCCCCATACAACTTCTCATACACTCCCTCCCACACAACCACTCATATTTCCATTCACAGACCCATACAAACAGTGACACACATACTCACTGATCCATAGAGCCACTGACACATCAACTCAACCATACTGTCACTCACACAACCAATAACTCACATACAAAGTCATTCTTGGACCTACTCCCTGACCAATACAGCCACTCACACATCCACTCATACAGACATACCGCCACTTTTATGCCCACTCATACACCCATACAGCCATTCGAATATGAAATCAGTCACCCATACAGATACTCACATACCTACTCACTCACCCATGCAGTCACTCACACAGTCACTCACTCACCCATACAGTTATTCACTCCTCTACACACTTACTCATGGATATATTGACACATGTATTCACTCACCAATACAGTCACTGAAACAAGAAAATACTCCCCCATACAACCTCTTTCTCACTCACTTACCTATAAAGTCTCTCATACACCCATTCACTCACCCATACAACCACTCACCCACTTACTCACCCACAGAGCCACTTACACTCCCACTCGTGCTCCATATATTCACTCATTTACCCTGTTACCTACCCATACAGACACTTATGTACATGCTCAGTCACCCATTCAACTACTCATGCACCCTCTCGTTCACCATTTATAGCCTCTGACACACACACACACTCACCCATACAAAAACTCATCCAGCCACTCATTCATGTATACAGTCTCTCACATACCCACTAACTCTTCTGTTCACCACTTACACACCCAGTAACTCACCTATCCAGGCACTCCCACAGCTACCTACCTTAGTATATAGTATATACGTTTAATACTCAGAAACTTTTAGAAAACACTATGAATCATTGGATGATGTCATTAGTGATGTCATTTCAGATATAATTTCAGATGTCATGAGTGATATCACTGACCATGTCATCAGTTATGTAACATGTGAGGTCATAAGCAGTGCATTGCAGGGGTAAATTATTAATTTCTCTTGCTTTGTACAACTTAAATGTGATCCTTACTATAACATCCCTGTAACCTTTTGTTTTTGTCAGTGAATATGTATGTTTTTTAAAATTCTATTTTCTAACTATAACGTCCTATTAACCTTTGTTTTTTTCAGTGAATTTTTAAGGATTCTCAAATTTCCTTACTATAACCTTCCTGTAACCGTATAGTTAGGTTCAGATTTCCCTCGAAATCCATCACCCTGAGTACGGCCTTTTAAAAAAATTTTTTAATTACAATAAAGGGAGGGGGGCTAGATACCCCCCTCTTCGGCTGATTTCATCCCGTGGACCCCATCCCTCTAGTGTGGGTGCCCTGGTCCCACATGGGGCACCCACTTGTTTCAATGTTAGGGACCGTTGGGGAGCCTCAAATACCCCACGGTTCCTATCAGTTTACCACCTACTTCGGGAGCCGATATTACTTTGACACAGAGGGAGCTGCTGAACATGCCCTCGTACAAAGCAATTGTGCTCTGCTTTGAGCAAGCGAGAGCAAAATGCTTGCTCAAAGCAGAGCACAGTTTACTATGGCTTTGCGGGATCAGTAAAGCTCCTGCCAAGCCATAGCAAACAGCTATGCCCCAGAGGTGAGCATCCCAGGACATAGCAGGAGCTGACCCTGAGGAATGTCTGACGTTACATCGTATACATTCTCAACGCATGGCTTCACAACACGGGTATTAAACCAACCGTGTTGTTACGCATGCCATTACATCGCAAGTCGTTCCAACGACTTGCTGTAGGGGGCGCGCTGGACTTAGGAATACTGTTAATTACTATTACTATTCCTACACCCGTTTGCGCATCAGCAGGGAAGGTGTTGGATATAAAATCCAACACATGACCCTGGTATAGTGCAACCCTGTAGGTCCCACGTTCCTATCTCACCACCTTTAGCTCTGAACACTTTAAAGTATGGTATACCCTTTTTCTCGGTCACTAATTTCCATATGGAATGACAGTAATGCAGACTATCTCTGTCCTCCCTCTCCTTTCTAACCAATAACAGAGGGCCAGATGTACGTTGCTTTTTTGAGCTCATTTTTATTGTCAGAATCAGGCTGTTTGCGACCGCAAAAATGCATTTTTACATGAACAGGACCCTATTTTGTGATTTGCTAACCTATTATCGAATCACAAAATGGGTTAGCGATTCCGTATTAGGAAGAGGTGTGTTAAGAGCGTCCCTTCCTACTAGCGACTTTCAGTGGTATGTGTGAATGTTTTGCCACTGAAATGCAGTCTCAAAACGTTCTCAATTTGCCACATACTTCAAGTAAGAGGTAATCCATTTGAAACAGGAAGGGGGCCCCTTCCCCTTTGTCAATGTATAGAAAAACATTTTTAAGAGCAGGTAGTGGTCCTACGGACTACTGCCTACTCTTAAAAACTGAAAATAAATCTTTTCATTTTTATTTTTGAAACACATCCCGTATTCCTTTGAGAAAAACGGGCTGCATTACAAAAAAAATCACATGGCTTTATTTGAAAGCAACCCAAGACATGCTGGTTTGCAGACCCCAGCAGGCCACCATCCCTGTGATTCTAGCAATTCCCAATGAGTTGCAAATTGCAACCTACCTCATGAATATTAATGAGGTAGATCTATTTACGACCCACTGGGACTCATAAACAGTGTAAAACATACTTTAGTGCATCACTGTTTGCTCTTACCATATAGCGAATATTGCTATTAGGTAATCGCAAACACAATGGTATGTACACCTAGATGTTTTAATTACTATAACCACGTAGGACCAGTGTTGAATAGTCAGTAGTCCGAAAACCTTAACATGTGACCTAAAGCTTAACTCAAAGTTGCTGTCTCTTGATAAGTCCGTGCACTCGATCTCTGACTCGTCTCCCCTTCATCATACTGTTAAGCTGTGTGATTCAAGGCAGAATAAGACCTCACTCTGAACTATGATGCGTTTAAGCTTCTGGCTGTGGGACACAAAGCCGTATACAAATGCAGTTGGAATTACAATAACAAGATCCACCGCTCTCTTCACTCATGGGCTGAGGAAAACTGAGGTTTAAAAGAAACAAACACAAGCCCAGAACAGCAAACCAGGACACTAGCAAAAAAATAAACTCACAGCCACTGAATGCTTCCTAAGTGCATCTATACCAGTGGTTACCAGCTTTCTGATTGGCTGTGCAGCTCTCACACTTCTAATCCAGATGATTATAGATTTTAACACAATATTATTTCAATTTCTCTGTAATATCCACATTTATCTCAAATAATTAAAGCTAAATGACTTACATCGAATGGACAATGTAATGGATTGAGACGCTGATTTGCCACCGGGGTAAGTAGCTGAACACACAAACTTCTCCATATGATGCTCTGCGGCGGGGGTGTAATTCAACACTAAGACAGTCCTCCATATTCCGTTCAAGAGTTCTTCATGGTAAACGCTGACATTGCCCTTAATCTTGTCCCATGCCAGGGTAGGTGGGTGGGAGGGGCAGGTGTGCTCCACAGAGCAGGTGATCTTTTCTGGGACCCCATCAGTCATTGTTAGAAGGTCGGTCACTGTTGGCTGCGCTGGGGTAGCTGCAAAAAACACAAACAAACACATTTGGCCATCTTAATGAAGGAGCTCTCTCTCAAGCTGTGTTTGAGCTCCATATGATGGGTGGGAGGGCGTTATATCAGGGCACCCAAGTATTTTGTCAATAAGGGCAAAGATTATTTGAGATGACTTCACAGACAGCATGAATATTTTATTGCTTGGATGTTTGAGCTCCACATTTTTTGCACTGAACACTGATTAGGGTAACTTGCATGGTGTGCATAATTAACAATGTCTATGTACAATCGTTCCTCATGAATATTTACCTACTGGGTCTTATAATGAAAAGAGCACAACCTTCTCCCCTGCTCATAAGTTTCTTGACACAATTGGAGGCCATCATCTATGACATGCTCCCAACATACATGTGCACAATACTCTACTACTTTTTTGTGCAGGGCACATTCGGTGGATATGATCATTCGACTCATCACCAATACCTGCAAGGAACATCCCTTTGAGGTCAGTGGACATGGGCCATGGCATTGAGCCACAACATGTGCCTATACTCCTGTAATTCGTACTTGATTAACAAGTCCTTTGGCCATGCTCTAAGGAGTGGTCTTCAATGATGCCCTGCTCACAGCATCCCCCAATACTCTGAGAAGGACTCAACCTCAAAGCCCCACCCGAGATCTCACTCTGCACATTCTTCAGCCATGCTGAATTGGTACTTGGAGCAAAGAATATCTTTCCTTCCAGGCCCTGTGCCCTGATCTCAGTGCCAGCTAGACAAACCCTGTGTCCCCCAGGAGCTGTTGCAGAGCACATCAATGGCACCTTGTACAGAGAGCATGGCCTTAGTACCCAGAACTTATGGATGTGCCCTGCAAGTGATGAACTATGATGACATAGCTTTTGACCACATCCTGCAACCTGTATCTCTATTGGAGTACTGACTGGGCCTATTCCTTGGATAGAAGTATTGATTTCTGATGTATTCAACAGAATATACAACCTTAGGGAGTCTCTTGTATCGTATTCCCACGTGACAAGCTACACACATCCTTACCAAGATCAAAGTACTGTGGAAATATGGGTTTTGGAAGGTTTATGAAAGTTCTTTATAAATAATAATAATAATAATAAAGAATTTATAGAGCGCCTAGTTACTCCATCTGGAGTATCCCCACTCTAGGAATCAGACACCACAAGAGCCCAATTCACAGGAAGAAGACCTAATCTTGGCTTTTCTGCATAGCCATGTCTTGAATTTCTTTCGGAAGACTAGTTCTGAACATTCATGTCTCAAATCAAGGGTATTCCACAGTTTAGAGGCCAGGAAGCTAAAGGAGCAACCTCCCATGCATGCTCATTCCACCCTCGGGACCACTGTGAGCTCTGCTTCTGCAGATCTAAGGCATCTGCTAAGTCGATAATGCTTGATCAGTGAGTGTAGATAGCGGGGGCCTTTATCATCCAAGATTTTGGGACAAAAGCATAAGGCATTGAAAGTTGAAAGACACTCTCTTATTGGGAGCCACTGAAGTTTAGCAAGAGCTGGACCCATAGTACAGCTGCCAGGGATGATCAATGGCAAATATGCTGCAGCGTTCTGCAACCTTAGAGGCATCCTCAATCTACTTTGAGAGGCACCAAGATATAGCACATTATAGTAGTCCAGTATGGAAGTGACCAGAGCCTAGACTACTGTTGTCCTGGTGGCTTTTGGGAAGAGACCCAATATCTTGTGCAGCATTTTTAAAAAAGAAAACAAATCCTGGCAAGACTGGTTACCTGACTATCAAATGTAAGATTAGTGTCAAACCAGATACCGAGGTCCTTAAGTTTCTGCTTTGGAATCAGTACAAATCCTAGAGAATCAGGCCACCAAGTAGTGGATCAGTGTAAAGTATTTGCAACCACGCTCACAGCAACACAATGAGGGGCGGCCTTAGGCATGTGCAAGCTGTGCACCTGCACAGGGCCACCAAACCCCAGGGGCCACCACGAGGAATCGGATACAATACATATTCGTGGCGGCCCCTGGCAGGGATTTGTCGCATGAACGACTGAGGCGTGCTAAATCCAATGTGATGCACGCTGAATGGTTGTTCTTATACTCTTTTCCTTTCTAACCCAGTCTCGTCTTTGTGTGGGGTCGGCCTTGTTTCGGGCTCTTCTGGTAGGTCTTGTGCTTGTTTAGAACTTTTTTTCCAGGAGAATCGAGCTTGTTTTAATAGTCCAGATCTGGCACCTCCGGAGGCTCGCATGCGCGCGCATGCTCAGTGCCCGCGAGTCCTGCAGCGAAGGGGTTACAGAAGCACCACGCATCACTGGCGGCAGGAGGGGTGGCAGCACCCGTGCCCGGCGTGCAGCGAGCAGCACCGAGACCGACCGAGGCCATGCACCGGCGCGCCTAGAGACCCTGGGCAAGAAAGGCCACCTTGCAGAGGATAGCATGCCAGTGTGCAACCTTTGGTGCCAGCTGCGAGGTGAGCAGCCTGAGGGTCAGGGCATGGGGAGGGGGAGTGAGGAGGTCAGCGTGTGCCACTGCAGAGTGAACCCGAGGGAAGGTGAGCCATTGGACGAGGGTGTGGGGAGCCCTGGGGAGGAGGGCAGATCAGGCGTAGGAATGTTTCCCAGCCCGTGGGGGTGTGGAGCCTGGGGCACGGGGAAGGTTGGGTGAGGATGTTATTGTAGATGGTGTGTGCTTTGGGTCTGGGTGGAGGTAAGCCATGTGAAGTGGCGAGCTGGAGGTATTCTGGTGGTCATGGGAAGGGAGGGCATGATGAATCGTGAGAGAGAGCCTCTCTCTCACGATTCATCTCTGAGAGGGCGCGGGTCGGAGAGGTGGTCACCGTGCGCCAGGGGTAGGGAGTGGTACAGATCGGCGCTGTATGTTGAGGGAAGAGTGAGTCAGGAGTGCAGGGGCGGTGTTTACTTGTGGCTGAGGGGAGGCATGGTGACTTTTGGAGGTGTAACTTGGGAGGCACAGTCGTATTGGGGGAAGAGGAGAGCAGGGTACGAGGTGTTAGACGTAATGTTAAGGATTCATTAAAATGATTACAATTACTTATCAACAATCATGAAAACAGAGTATGAAGCTGATACTTGTGATCTAATGAGTGGATCTGCCTGCACAAATCTTTTAAAACATCGAGTGTTCGAATGTACTTGGCATTTGGTTATGTCTGTTTATATGGTGTTGAGGCAGACATGAAATGCAAGCACCTATGGATGGACGCCTGGAATAGGATGGCAGTGCCTACACATGTTAACTCAATCTAATGCCCTTTTGCAGAGACCTTGGTAGGAGACTGGCTTCTTGGTCATTTCTTTAATTACATTCCAGTGCTTGTCATGTGACTAGCAGAGAAAACTAGTTTAACTAGTCCTCCATTTGCAATTGGTGAAGCAGCCTTCTCTGTCCATACTAGGGGCATAGTTACCATTGGTTCAGCAAGTACAGTGGTACTGAGACCCAAAACCCTCAGGGGCCCATTGAACTCTGATAATTGCTATATTTTACTTCCTGAGCAGCAGCCAAAGGGGCCATTTTCCTTGCTTATGCCACTGCCCATGGGGTCGTTGGTACGCTGTGCTAGTGATTCGTACGTCTGCTTGAAAGTTGTCTCCTGACTGGATGTTCCTTGCACATTAATTTTGCTTCAGTGAACCTCTAGTGCCTTTTCATAGCCTTAGGACTCACTGTAATTAATCCTTGTTTAATAGGTGCTCTGAAAGCGAGCAGAACTGGTTGCTGGAATATGGCACTATACAAGAAACCTTAATGAAATATATTGTATTTTGTCTTTTGACAATGTGGTAAAGTGGACGAGTCTTTGGTTACCTGTAGGCTGTCTTCAGGATCAGTTAGTGACGTACTGAGACAGGTCTCTGTGTGCCATGATTTCAAGGTAGCTCACTCTCTTCCTGCTAAGGTCACTTCCCAAGTGGGAAGGGTAATTACTATCAATCAGTCAGGGTTTGTAAAGCTCAGCTGCTTCACACATAAGGGTCTCGAGGCGGTGTGGGATTCATGCTGCTGGATTATGCTGCTTGTTGGTTGAACAGCGAGGTCTTGTGGTCCTTCCTGAACTGCTGGAGCGATGGTGAGGCTCTGAGGTGCAGGGGGAGGGTTTTCAGGTCTTCACTGCCAGGTTTCTCCACTATCAGCGGCTGCATTGGGTGGCTGCTAGGGAGATGGTTCTGGAACATATTTTCCTGGTAGGTTGGTGGAAATTCACTCGTTCATTAAGGTATGCTGGTCCTTCATTGTGTAGTCCAGGGAAGGCATGGCTTGGCAGTTCGGGCTGGACTGTTCCCATGAGGCACAGGGTCAAGGCTGATTTGCATATGGCCATGTCTGAACTGGGGTGGTGTGGTGAGCAAACAAAAAAACGATGGATTTAGGCCCAGATCTCTGTACTGGGGTGACTGTATGACATTGTTCTGCATTCTGTCCATCAACTGTTGTCTTTGCAAGAAAATAAAAATGCCACATCAAAATCTTTCAGCAGCTGCCACTGCTAATTGTCTTCTTTTTTTCCCTACCCACTGCTAGCCTCGCCCGCTGCATTGCAAGCAAAATGAAGAGAATTCGAGTACACAAATCTGGTTATTCGAAACGAAAGAGAAAGGTGGCTCAGCAGGCTTTCGTAGTGTCACAGGAAGGAGCAATCCTGAACTTTATCACCCAAGGGAAACCTAAAGATGGAGAATCCTCTGGCCAGAGTACTGCTGATGCACTAGGTAAAACAGGCGTTGACGACCATAAAGAAGAACAAAAAAATGATGATATCCATGAGCAGAATGATACTCATGAGCAGACCAATGAAAATGAACAAGGTGACTCTGAAATTGATACAAACATGCAGCAATTACCAACTCAGGATAAGGATTATTACAAAAGACCCTCAGACGGAGAACCTGAAACATCATTCATCGGTCCATCAACATCTGGCATTCTGAAGGAGGTTCAGAGTATACAGACGGATGATGCTGGTATTGAAAAGGAAGCCAAAGAGCAAGACCATGTTACAGACCTGTGTTCTGAATATGATTTATGTGATTGGAGGGATCCTACTTTGTGGCCAAACTCTCTTACGGACGTGCAATGTGTTTTTCTTGTTGAAAGGGGTCCCTCCAGAGACCCAGATTCTAAAACAAAGTATCCAAGTGATGAGCACTCAAAAAGTAAACATCGTTTTTCTGTTACCATGTTACTGGTCATCTAACGCCTTTTCTGGACGTTTTATTAAAACACCTTCCTGAGCTCCGCCCGGATCCCCTCTTCCGGGGCCCCCTACCTGCGCTCCCTGCACAGGGCCACCATGAGCCTAGAGCCGCCCCTGCAATGATGACACCATAAATGGACTCCACACGAGTTTTATAAAAACAAGTATAAATTTATATAAAAAAGACATCGGATAAGACCACACAATATAAATCCAACATATGCGTATTTGTAATATTCCTCCTGGCCGGTTGTTAGGCCAGCCTGCCCTTGTACGTTCTGGCGATATTAATGAGCACTTCTAAATGTTCCACTGCAGACCTACTGCAATACTATGCAGTTCGTAATGCTAGAATCAGGCACTTTACAATGTAAAACTAAGGCAGTGCGTAATGCTAGAATCAGGCACTTTGCAATGTCACCATAATGCAATGCGTAACGCAATAATGCTGCACGAAGCACACGCACACAGTGTTGCTGAGACTCACTTGAACTTCAGGTGCATGATAACAAGGCAATTCTCACGAAGGTCACAGGCTGCACAAAGCACACGCACACAGCGCCGCTGAGACTCACTTGGATTACGGTGCACACGATAACAGGACAATCCTCACGAAGGGGTCAGGCTGCAAAAAGCACACGCACACAGCATCACTGAGACTCGCTTGGACTCCAGGTGCCCCGATCTCAGGGCACTTCTTACGAGGGTCTCAGGCTGCAAAAAGCACACGCACACAGCATTGCTGAGACTCTCCCGGAAACTTTTGTGTTCCTGAGTTTCCGCAACAGGGAGCCAGCTCACCTCAGGCCCTTGGGGATAAGTTATTTCCGGGCACAGCACACAGCAAAGTCCCTTTAGCCTTTCCTTAGTTAAAGCAGCAAACTGCAGGCCAGCCCCGGAACACACAGCAAGGGTCAGTCCTTTCCTTCAGTCTCTTCAGTTGTTTCTTCCTTGGCAAAGGTTCCTCTTGACCACAAAGTATCTTCAGTCTTGTTCAAACTTGATCAATCCATTTCGTTCAGGGGCTTCAGCTCTCATAGTTATACCCCTAAATGTCTTTGAAGTCTTTGTGTTCAGGGGGGCACTGACCCCTGTTCAAACCAGTTCTGGGTGCCTCTCTGCCAGTGACACCTTCTTCCTTTGATTCGTGGGGGTCTGGATTCTCCAACACTCAGCAGGAGATGGGACCATTGTTTGATGACAGCAACCCAAGCCTCTTCACCTCTAAGGGATACTCCTCCCCCTACACTCCAGATGAAGGGTAGCCTATTGATGTTTCACCTCGACCCCTGGGTCAAGACATTCCCCAGATCCTATCACTTTCAAATCCAGACAGTCAATTTACAACCAGGCAGAGACACACAGAAATGTTAGAGCACAAAAATCCAGCCACTTCTAAAAGAGTGGCTTCTAAACACACAATGCAAAAACAACCCTTATAAAAAGATATGTTATTACATTTTGAGTTCAGGCACACTAAACTTCACCTCTCCATCTTAAGCCTTTAGGAAGATAGGCTGGAAAGCATATTACACAGCCTCCCCATTCTATCCTATGGGCAAGACGGCCTTTCAACAGTGAAAAATGAAATGGAGATCATTTCACTGTCAGGACATGGTACACAGCTTAGTACATGTCCTACCTTTAACATACACTGCACCCTGCCCAGGGGGTACCTTGGACCTACCATAGGGGGGTCTGATGTGCATATAAAGGGAAGGGTAAGGTCTGGCAAGTGGGTCCACTGGTCAGAACAACATAGCAGTTTAACAAAATATGCGCAAGCACTGCAATGGCAGGCCTGAGTTCCCTCTTTAATGCTACTTGTGTGGGTGGCACAATTAGTGCTGCAGGCCCACTAGTAGCAGTTGCATTACCAGCCCTGGCACACATAGTGTACTTTACTAGGGACTTTACTAGTAAGGCAAACATACCAATCATGGACAGCCAATTACCATTATACTTTATACAGGGAGTACTTGCACTTTGACACTGATCAGCAGTGGCAAAGTGCCCGAAGCATCTAAGCCAGTAAAACAAAATCCACCACGGCATTAAAAATAGAGGTGCTCGAGGCAATAAGTCAGGGGTAATCACGCCAAGGAATGCTAGGTCTAACACGCATCCATTCTTCTAATCCAACCAGGCAAGATATGAAACAGGCCGCAAAAACTCTTTCATCCTGCATCAAGGTAATGAGCTGTGTGTCATCGGCGTATGATACGGTTTTGAAGCCATAACACTCAAAGATATCAGCTGGGGGGCGCGTGTTGAGATTAAATAGCCTCTGGCTCAGTGCTGAGCCCTGCGGCACCCCCTGCTGCAGCAAAAGACCTTAAATAAGAACAGCTGTTGGACTAACTAAAAGATGAGATTCTGAAGAAAGGAAGCCAGCCATCTCAGAGCTAAGTCACCGACACCGTAAGATGAAAGCCGTTCAAGCAGAAGCCCATGGGATACAGTGTGGAATGCTTCACTCAGGTTCATCATTATCAACCCAGCGGTATTATCCCCATCAACAATGATCCTAAGAGACTCTTGTATTCCATGCTATACTGAGGGCAAAAAGCTGATTGGGTCTCATGCAAGAGATCTTGGTTCCAGAGTCAGAAGCATTGCAAAAAAGATTTTTCCTTGGCGTATGACAATTTCATCATGCACCAGTACTAACCGGATCTACGAACTGGGATTGGACATCAACCAAACTTTTCACAGGACAAACTAGTACCAATGCTAGTTTGAATTAGATTTATAGCAAAGAAAAGTATTTGCATGTTGTCTTTGTACTTAAAATATAGTTTGCGTAAGAATTGATCATTTTAGCGTTTGTTTCTTTAGGAAAAGAGCGCCTTGTGTCTCTCTGGGACTGTTGTGCCTCCACCCTCTCCTTCCACATGGAAGACGTTCTCCACAATCACCAGGCATCATCTGGCCTCAAAGAATGGTGAACTGAGTAAACAGGTCAACCCTGAAGAGTCAGTCATATTCCACATCCATTCATGCTCTTTAGAAGCTTTTTAGACGTTTGCAGACTTCCCTGGACTTGGAGCACCATCCTGTTAGCATATACAAAGGGTTTCTTTTTAAAATTAAAGTAAGACTCTTGAGTATTAAATAAGGATATAGAAGAAATGTGCTTATCTAGGCATGAATGACTGTCTCTAACTGCTATGTGGGAGCCTCATTTTTGCTAATTTTCTCATGGACGGAGATGCTTGCTGAAGCTTGGTCACCCAGTATGTGGGAATGTCCAAGGCCTGCGATGCTTTTGGATGTGAAGTCTATTTTAATTTTGCAGCTCAACAATTGGGTTTTGGAGCGCTTTACATAAGTACTAGTTACATTTTTTTAAGGCACAGGGAGATGACGTGACTTGCCCAGAATCACACGACATTGAGCAGACGCCAGGATTAGAGCTTGGTTACCCCGTTCTAAAGTCTGCAGCTCGGCGCGTAAGGCCACATCGTCTCTCATGTTAGACTGCCCTGCAAACTGGAGAAAAAGAGTTAAGCTGGTACTCTATACCCTTAGTGGCAGGCGTCTGTGGGGTTTGGGATAAGGCTGGGAGAATGTGGACTGCAGTGTCACCATTACACTGGGAGAGATGAGACATTAGAAGAGAGGTGGCTAGTTGAGTCATTCAATTTTGGAGACAATGCAGGACAGCAGAGCCCTCATGTCTCACTCATTGCGAGTGAGACTCCCGTGTTTGAGGTTTTGGTCGACTTCTCACTCATAACAGCCTCTCACCTGAAGAGGAGAGCTAGAACGTGAACTTTAAATGTTCTGTTCAGAGATTTGGTATGTAGAACAGTTCCTGTGAGCGATGGAGGCAACAGGAAATAATGCTATCCATGGTGAAGTTCTCCTACAGACCTGTTCAAGTAACACGGGTGCTGCTTTGAACACACCAGAGAGCTGCGCTGTCTTCTTTGTAAACCATGAGATGTTTTAGGGTTATGTTAAACATTTTAAAGTTATTTTGATGTTATTATCATTTCTTTGGAAACTTAAGGCCTCATTTATGAACAGTGTTACATCGCTGTGGTAAAACAGGAATGCAACACTTTTCAGTGCGCCCTCCTTGCGACACCATGGATGCGCCGTGTTTACTGTATGGTGTTCCATGTCGCAAGGATTGACAGATACGTCAGGATTTTTCTGTCTGCACAAAAATGCTGCCGTGCTGGAGTGTATCTTGAAACAGACGCACCTCCAGCAATTTGTCATTTCACATGGGGTAATCCCCATGTGAAAAGGCCTGTGTCACCCCTTATGGATAAGGATTTGGCACAGTGAGGTCGTAGAAGTGTTGCAGTGAAATATCATAGATTTCACTGCAACACTTCTATGAGCTTTTTCTGCTCACACAAATGATCAAAAAAAGAATCCTTCAACACCAGTCTCGGATTCGGTGTAAAGTTGAAAATGCCCCTATGGTTGACCACTTTAGCCAGCCCAAACACTCAGAGAAAGATATGCATTGGTGGGTCATCACAGTGGTTAAACCTACAATTAGGCATGCTAATGTTGATCATTTGTTGACTTTGAAGGAGAACTAGTGGATCTGTCGTACTGACAGTATCAATAAGGGTCTCAATTTGGCCAGTGAGTGGCATACTTTAGCTTGTTTATGATGATCACAATCTGCTCTTTTCCATGCCTCTCTACGATCAAACCAACTGGCTGGAAATTCTGTTTGGTAATTTGACACAAAATATGTACTGAATATCATCTTGCCTGCTTTGGTTTAATATCTCCATGTGGCAACATTTCGAAGGTGCCGAATGAATATGTGGGTATCTTTATCTGAATATAACATCAATGAATGTTTCTGTTGAATAGACTACATGGACACTCTTCCATGTAGTGATATATTCATCAGTTAATGTGGTTTTCTTTCAAAGATGGCTCAGTTCCAGATTTAGGAAACTGTTGTATTAGTTGTTTATTCTACATGGCGTGTAAAATGTATCTTTGTTTGAATCACCATTTAGCTCATATTTCATGAGTTAACACAATTGTACATATTTGTATTTGAAATACTGTTAATCTATATTCAGTAGTGAATAATACCTCAAAAGTTACATGTTAAACGATGCAACCATCTTTTCATCAGTTCTTTTTGTAAGAATTTTTTAATGTTTACAATTAACGCATTTTCCCTTATAAGCATTGTAACACCATGATAATGTTTGTGTATATATACATGCTCCCCATATTTATGGATGTCAATTTAATCTCATACCAGTGGATTTTTCACCAATCACTTTGATTTATTTTTATTTTTCATCACTTGTATATGTATGTTGGGTTCTATTCTTTTTTCTGATTCATTTATACAACTACTTGTCTATATATAGTTTATAAATTGATGTTAGTCCTGATACTAGGTCAACACTGTTAAGATATATTGTGGCAATTCAAAGAATTTAGTTGCCTGTATTTATTATTAATTATTTCATTTTAACAAAAGTACTCATAGGAGTTACTGCATACTGCATCAATAAACAGATTTCAATAGGATGCATTCAAAAATGCCCGACACTTTTTCACCAAAGTGTCACGGCTCTTCAAAGCGCCATGATTCACTCTAGTCCAATCTGTAAAGATATATTGTGGCAATTCAAAGAATTTATTTGCCTGTATTTATTATTAATTCTTTTATTTTAACAAAAGTACTCAAAGAAGTTACTGCATACTGCATCAATCGACAGATTTCAATAGGATGCTTTAAAAAATGTCCGACACTTTTTCACCAAAGTGTCACGACTCTTCAAAGCGCCATGATTCACTCTAGTCCAATCTATAAAGATATATTGTGGCAATTTAAAAAAAAAAATCAGTTGCCTGCATTGACTATTATTTTATTAAAAATTACTTAAAATGAGCTACTGCAATTAGTTTCATTTGACAGGCTTCACTATACTACATTTAAAGATGGCCGACGTTTTTTCATTTAAACATCATGACTCATTTATTCGAGTCCATCGTCTAATTATTGCATCTTGGGAGTGACGAGCCTTGAAATACTCGACTAATGGCAGTTTATACACTTCCAGCTCCACACTGATGGGGACTGCATTTTGCACGCCAGCACAGGATTCTGAGTATGAGTGCCTGACGGACAATGCACTTTAGAGAGCTCATATTTTAAATGCCCCCACTCGTCCTCTATCCTATATTTATGTTGATACATTTTTTCATGACGTTTAGGAGTTTCAATCACACTGATCAAAGCCGCCTTAGACGTTAGCTGCCGCTCACATGGACCCATGAACCAAGTACACTTAAATTTAGGGTGACCAACTGGCATTGGTGCAAATTCAGGACGGTGAGTGTAAAAATTCAGGACAAAGGGTCAAAATTCAGGACACAAATTCAGGACAGGAGGTCAAAATTCAGGACAAATCTTCAGGACGATAGATAAGTTTCACAGACACATCAGAGGAGGTCGCGCAATAGTATATAAGTAAGACCACATATTCAACCATTTGCAAACCTATCCATCATGTATCCTTCCATCTATCATTTCACTCATCCATCCATCCTTTCACTCACTCATCCATCCATCATCCATCCACCCTATCCATCTGTACACTCATCCATCCACTCTTCTACCCATCCATCCATTCACTCATCCATCCAGCCTTTTACCCATCCAGCCATCCTTTCACTTACTCATCCAGTCACCCAGTCACTCATCCTTCCACCCACCCATCCACCCTTTCAGTCATCCATCCATCCTCCCTTTCTCTCTCCATCGACCCTTTCACTTAGCCATCCTTTCTTCCTTCCTTCCATACATCCACCCACCCATCCATCTACTCATCCACTCATGAATCCATCCATTGACCCTATCACTCATCCATCCTTTCTCTCATCCATCTATCCTTTCACTCCTTCACTCATCTATTCATCCTTTTGTCCATCTACCCTCCCTTTCACTCACTCATCCATCCTTACATCCACCCTTTCACTCATCCGTCCATCCATTCACCCTTGCACTTATCAATTCATCAATCCAGCCATCATTTCACTCATCCATCCACTCACTCATCATCCACCTTTTCACTCATCCATCCTTTCACTCATCCATCCTTTCACTCATCCATCCACCTTTTACCCATCCAGCTACCCTTCAACCCATACATCCAGCTATTTACCTTTTCTTTCATCCATCCTTCCACTCACTCATCAATCCATCCATCCATCCTCTCTCATTCTCCATCTATTCAATCTTTAATTCACCCATTCACCCTTTCACTAATTCATCCAGCCATCCACCCATCCCTTCACTTACTCACTCGCCCACCTTTCCATATTAATTTTGAGCTGATCCTTTTTGAGAAGAGGCCCATCAAGAACTTCACCCTCACTGCAGGAGCCATTCCAGGACTGGGGCAGAAGCCACCCAGGGCGGAGACCGGATCCACCACAGGGGGACAGGAGCCTTCACAGACAGGGAGGGGCGGGGGGGGGGGGGACAGGAGCCACCACATGGGAGGACAGGAGCCATCACTGGGGGGGGAATAGGATCCACCAGGGTGGGCACAGGGGCGGGCATGCAGTATTCAGGTATCATCTTGGCCCTTCCAGGGTGGGGGTAGGGTTCCCTCCTGGACAAGACAACGAGAAGACGGGCTCTCTTTCTAAAATGTTCGTTTTGCCATCCCCCACACTGATGTACAGTACTTACAGGAGATACTCCAAGAGAAATGATTTAACGAATTGTCCTCCATACTTTGTTAATCAGTGTGGGTGCGATTGTGCCATTTCTTTATTTTATTACATTATAGACTGCATGTTTGAAGAACCGAGGTTTGCTTACAATTTAGTGACAGTAATTAAGCTCTGTGAAGAGAACCACGTGCTGGCTCAGTGTAATCAGGGCCGGTTCTAGGATGTTTGGGGCCCTGGGCAGAAAGGGAATGTGTGAGGCCCCTCTAAATTGCAGAAACATGAAGCATTCAGGGCTGGTTGCATCTGAATAGATGCCCCTGCGCCTGAAGTTGCAGCCCCTCCCTCTCGGTCACCTTCAAAACCTCTTAACAGCTCATCAAGGGCTGAAGGTGTGAGGGTTGCCATCCGCTGTGCCTCTCCGATGCTGCTGGTATCGGAGCTTTGGTGCAGCATCGGAGTCAAGAAGGGAGGTGGGTGGAAGCTGTGCCGGCTTTAGGGTGGTGCGACCGGTGCCCGGTTAAAATTACGGACAAATGGCGTCCGTTAAAGAATCCTTCACGGACAACGGACAGACGGCCGAAATGACGGACTGTCCGTGAAATTTACGGACGGTTGGTCACCCTACTTAAATTGAATGTTGGTAAGCTTGACGCTAACATGTTTCATTCGCTAGTTTCCCTTTAACACAAGATGTTTTATAACATCTCGCCCGGTGTTTATTATTCTGTTTGAGATACGTAATGTTATACGCATGATGGTTTGCCTCGCATTTTTGAATCTATGTCCTTTTCAGGCTTTCCATTTCTCAGTCGCCGTATGCTTTAAACATTAGTTTCTACCACATTAGAAAATGTCTTGCAATTTCGAGTCATTTTACAGTTATTTCTTCCATAGTGTGAGTCATGTTGTAAATATTACGACCCATACATTTAATTGATTAGATATTGATTGCATATCCAAAATAGAGAGTTATTTCATGACATTCATGGACAATTATAATAGTCAGCCCTTTCGGTTGGAAAATAAGGCGAGTGCACATAAAATATTGATTTTTTCAGCAAATTTATGGGTGAGTGTAAACCTGCACTTTATAAATAGCATGCCTCAACCTGGTAAGATAAGGGATTTCTATTTTGCTATGGTGAAGTAAAAGTGAAAACAGCCCTTGAGTATTATATTATTTTCATTAATTCACTGCCAATTGTGCAATTCCATCATTGATGAGTCTATCTTCAATATCAATTAAATACTATACCTACCCTTTTTCTACTAGATACCCTCTAAATCGGATGGTGCACGAGTTTAAGTATTTTGGTATTCCAGAATCATTTTCCTTACAAAGAAATTACACAAGTAAGCAATGTTGCATACACGAATCTCGACTGTATGATAGAAGCCATTGTTCTTCTTTCTCTTATTCACAAAATAATTGTTACTTTTTAAATGGTGACTTTTGTTCTTTCCCTATTCACAGCTGGTGTTTTAGGTTGATCTTTGATTGTTGCTTGGCCTTATATACAGAATGGCCTTACACTTTTTCTACACTGGTGCGTCTTTTTCTTTCTTGCATATTGAATTAATACTTTCCGCTGACAATGTTTAAATATTTTTGTATATTGTGTATACAGGGATATATATTCTTTGGTTTTAAAATCAACCTACTGTCCTGAAGATGGTCTGACGGTCTCATCGCCAACAGAGACCAAAACGTCGACTGCAACGTCCATTTCCTTACGCATTTGTTGACCTAAAGGAATCACTGTTTGATTTGTCATATCGTTTTCCTTAGTTAGTCTTAGGTATGGATTTTTTCATAATTTATTTGCAGGTTTACTGGTGACACCTCTTGAACTATGTTTGGTTGATTCCAATGTTCTTTCCACTGCTCTTACTTGTGAATATATTAAATATATGTTCTTTTGAAGAAAAGTCTACCCCGTGCTATTCAATCTATGCTTTGTGGACAACTGTGTGTCTTAAAATGTAATTTCTTTTTCAATGTTTGAATAATCATTAGTTCATCACTAATCAGGGTTGCACATAAAAGTAATTTTCTAGAAATAACCTTTAAAGTAAGCTTTAAAACAAAATCCCTTGAAGGCAACCTTTCATTTATTTTTGGCTTCACTGTAAAATCTTGCAAATCTTTTATGCTGCCGCAGCATCACACAAAAGGGATGGAATACCGGCATAGGGGCCTCATAAATAAGGCCCTAAGCATGTTGTATTTCATGTTAAAGGTTGTGTGTCTTTACTTTCTGTAACGTCAACAAATTTCCTGATGATGATATACCAAAGGGTGGGAAGGGCCAAAGGGAAAATATTTAAAGACCAACTTAGACTAAATCCCCAATCTACTATTACAACACAAACACGTCCAATGGTCTGAAAAAGACACCTAAAAACGATGGTGGCCTAAGTGTCAGTACGTACAGTATGGAACTAAACCTACACAGGAAGTCCTATCTTTAAGGACGGAAACCCATCACTCACCGAGGTGACATGCTTCATCATCTGGGTCCTCCTCTCAGCTGTAAAACCTAGTACAGCTGAGGGCTACAACCCGTTCACTAAGAAGGAGGAGCACAGGGATGTTTTAAAATGTGTATCACTATCCTATGGGTTCCTAATGCCCAGAATTGAGAAGCTGTTGTAACGCAAAGTGAGTGATGCGCGCAGTGCAAAAAAAGGGGGCAATAAATGTGCTAATGTGAATTAAAACTGACACAAAGCCATTTAATAATTGTCTCATGATGACAGGACTAAAAACAGTGCAAAATAGCAGTTTTAACAATATAACCGCAAATGTGGTCTACATGTTTCAGCTATCATGACCCTAACAGTGTCTAGCTTTCTTCAGGACCTCGATGTAAATTGCTACTGCGTGTGCTCAAAAGAAAATGAATGTAACCAAATTTAAGTGGAACAATACAACCTATACCACACTAGATCACGAGGAGATGGTTCATGTGTATAAGTCAACCTGTGTAGAAAAAGTAACACCTCACCTGGCAACAGCTCAGGACATGAGGCACCGCTCTGAAACAGAAGTGAGAAAACTACATAAATGAATTCTCACTAAGTGAGCACTAGGCGTGATTTAAAGTTACATTATGTGCTCAAGAGAAGTCTACTACCCTAATCAATTGTAATCAGTCTATGTACACTACACGTGCCTCTGACAGCACGGCCAACTTAAAGTTATAAAAATGAAAATGAATAATGGCATCTTGTTCTTAAAAACTGCCACAGTAGAAACAGCCTTCAATGTGGCCTGGCAAATAACGTGGTAGAACAAAGGAGTGGTAAAGTAAGACTATAATCAACCACATCTGCCATAAGTAACTAAGGCGCCACATGAATCTTACTGAGACGAGGCGATCACGTTGCCTCTGAAAGACCACAAAGCCTACAACCCGATAAGGCAACTTCATGTCTGCAGTAGTCTAGACCTAGACCTATTTACAGCGTCAGCAGTGTTAACGCATCACAATCAGATAATCCTTATCCTCATGTGTGTATATCTCAAATAAGTATTGAGCTCAAAGTAAGTACTGTCATCATGTTATATACTTCTCAACCAAATATTTAGCTCAAAACTAGTCTCAACGTGCCTCCACACGATAATATATCATTTGAAACTAGCCATATTAATCTTGAAAACGATCTTACAAACAAAGAACTAACACTGCCCACCACACATCTTCCACAGAGCCATCACCACCATCTCTTCAAATCTACGATGCACCATCAATGCAAACTTTAAGACAGGCATCTTTACCGACGACTGGAAATGCACAGAAGTCAGACCTCTGCCAAGAAGCCCTCAACGGACCTCAAGAACTACCGCCCCATCTCCCTCCTCCCATTGCAACCCAAGTCACAGAGAAGACTGTCAACGCTTAACTAACCAAATTCATCAAAGAATATTCTATCCGAGATCCCTCCCAATTGGGGTTCTGCAGCAACCACAGCACTGAGGCCACTCTACTCGCCGCCACAGATGACATCCGCAACTTACTCAACCAAGGACACACTGCAGCCCTGATACTACTACTCGACCTCTCGGCAGCATTCAACTCGGTATCCCACCACTCACTCATCACCAGACTCCATGACGTCGGCATACAAGGTACAGCCCTCGACTGGATCCGCTCATTCCTCACCAGAAGAATCCAAAGAATCAGACTACCTTCCTTCCTCTCCAAACCCACGGAAATCAACTGAGGAGTACCCCAAGGATCATCGCTCAGCCCCACGCTCTTCAATATCTACATGGCCCCCCTCACTGCCATCGTCAGACAGCACGGACTCAGCATAGTATCCTATGCTGACGACACTCAGCTCATCCTCTCGCTCACCAAGGGCTCCACTACCACCAGACTCAACTTCCAGGAAGGAATGAAGGACGTAGCATCCTGGATTAGCAACAGCTGCCTGAAGCTCAACTTGGAGAAGATAGAGGCCCTAGTCCTCAGACCCTCCCCCACTGCATGGGACAACACCTGGTGTCCCACTGCCCTCAGCAGTCTGCCCACCCCCACCGATCATGCCCAGAACATCTGCATCATTCTCGACTCTTCCCACTCCATGACCCAACAGGTTAACTCAGTCTTCTCCTGTACCTGTGGTATAGTCCTAATAGTACCCTGTCATGCAGGACCTATGCTGTTTACGGATAACATATACTGTGGGTCTGGTGGCAGACTGACTCCGTACATCCCGCCGCATATGTTAACCTATGGTTTGCATTAGCTAGCTCGCAGTGCCACTAGAATCTCCTGTTATCAGAGAGATAAGTTTTTGGCAATCTTAGAACACAATAACCTCAGACTCGTGAAAACAATATACTACTTTTCACCCAGTCACTTGTGCATGCTTGTTTTTGTCCTCAGAGGGATACAGAGAAGAAACAGTCGAATATTTTTACAATAAGAATTTATTGTACCGTAGTTCTTCTAATGTAAAGTAAGTGCGCTGTTACAACTGTAACACAGTAGCAGAGAAATAAAATAAAGTGCATATTCCTAAGATGGCTGACTAGATGTATCTAAGTGTACCTAGCATGTGAGTAGGTGCTACAGAGCCTAAGACTAAGAGCCTAAGAGCCAAGAATCCCACTAGGCTTTAGTTGGAACCCCATACCTGAATTTTGAGAGTGTGTGACTTCATCCTGGACTTGAGCTGGACACCCCGCAAGGGATCGTCAGACCACTGTCAGCTGGAGCGATGGCATACCGGAGCTGCAACATCTCTGGTCAGTGTGTCGGTCTTGAAGTCTCGGTTCCCTCCTGCTTTCTGATAGCAAGAGGTGCTGTATTTATACAGTCTATGTACGTGTGTTACCCATTGTTCAGTATGAGGATGACGTTGGGGATTAAACCTTGTGTTTCGATGGGAGAAGTGAAGTATACCCCCTGGAGAGTGTACTCATAAATTATTCATATGTGCTAAGGATGACGTTTTAGCAATATCGATTGGGAAAAACCCACCCTCGGCATGGAACTAGGTGAAAAGTTTAGTCCATAAAAGTCTGCAGTCCTAATAAAGCGTGATGTCCCTATAAGGCATTCTGTCCTTATTTGAAGTTATGTTCATATAAGGATAGTTCATAGGAAATAATGGGAACTGATGTAGGGAAAGTGTACGATGTTCCCTGGACCTATATTAGGGTACCAATATGAAATATAACATTCCATCCGTTTCAACACCCTTTGCATCCTCCGAAAGACCTTCGAATGGATCCCCCTGTCACCCACGCACTCATAACCGGTAGACTCAACAAAAGCAACACTCTCTACACCAGGATCAAAAAGTCTCTGCTCTGCGAGCTTCAGACCGTACAGAACACCTCAGCCAACTTGTACTCGGCATCCCCCGACACAAACACATCACCCATCACCTATGAAACCTCCACTGGCTCCCTGTCGAGGAGAGAGTCACCTTCAAGATACTCACCCATGCCTACAAATGCCTCCACAACACTGAACCCAATACCTCAACGAAAGAATCTCCTTCCACCAACCCAAAAGAAACCTCTGATTGGCCGACCTCTCCCTCGCCGAAACCCTGCGGTTCCGCAGAACCAGAACAGGTGGAAGAGTCTTCTCTTACATCACAGCCAAGACCTGGAACGAGCTCTCGCTCGACATCAGACGCACCCCTTCCCTGAACATAGTCAAGAGGACACTCAATACCTGGCTCTTCGACTGAACTGAGCTGCTACCCTCCCCCTCCAGCGCCTTGAGACCCTCATGGGTGAGTTGTGCGCTTACAATTCCCCTGATTGATTGATTGATTGACGTTGGGGCTTGTTACAAAATAATCACTCAGAGTATTAAGTAAAAGTATAATACCGGTCATGGGTGTAGAAGTCACCATGCTTCAATCAAGGCATTACCGTAAATTAGATCTCGCAGTATGGTTCGTTTTTGATTGTGTTTTTGATCCAGTTTCTCTGGTCTGTCCAGATTTGTGTCCCAAACAACTATAGTCCTGCCTTTACCAGCCTGTCTCATAATTATTGAGTTTTGCTTCTCAGATCATTTAGTGCCTGCATATGAGCATGTGAAAAGTTACTTTTTATAATTGCTTATGTTTGTCTTTAAGTTGATTAATAGCTGAAAGTACCAGTTGTTCAAAAGTAACCACCTCCACAGGCATATTATTATTAGAGGGAAGCAAAAATTAGATTTTTTGCGAAGGCCAGATGTTTCAATATTTATTTACAATTCTTTGTTGGCAAAAAAGATGTGCAGTCCAATCATTCTAAAGAATTGAACAGCCTCGCTTTTCAGCCTAACAAAATCAGTTTTAGAAGATGCCACAAAAGAAAGTCTCCTTTCAAGCACATTAATCTGTTACTTAGTTAAAACAACATCTAACAAATTGATAATGTGGGATCCTATGGGCTCCTGTAAGTCTGTCATCTCGTACACATTTCCCATGGCTTGTTGGACTACTTGAATCAGCTTCTGCGTTGGCCTCTTCCTAAAAAAGACTTTTAATATCGATATGATGGAAACTGTAGATTTGAAGTCCTTTCACCTATGTATTGCTCCCTCCCAGACCTAGCAGATGAAGAGTCAAAAAATTTGATGAACCATTGTTTGGATCTTCCTTAGTATTGTGGAAAGTCCCACCGAGCTTCTGGGGGAGAATAGATATCGTTCTTTAATTATGGGTACACTGTCTGTAGATTTAAGTTCTTTTAATCCTTATCAAAATTGATCAGTTTCTGATTCACAGTGAATTCTTTAAAGTCATCAAGTTCTTTATCAATTTTCTAAAGAATGACCTTGCTTTCACCCAGCATTTACTTTTCTCTTCTCAATCTCTAATCTTAAAATTTCTTCTAGTTCTTTTTTTGCAATTTCTCTGAGCAGTCTCTTTCGAAAAGACCATTAAATCACGGCTGCATTTAATGCCAATGCAGCTATAATCTTTGTGATAAATCGGGCCCTTAATGAAAATTACAGGAGTGTTACGTACTTGTGAGGCCCAAGGGATCGTTCCATCCTTAGAATGTTCAATTAAGATATGAAAGGAAGGAGTAAAAACCAACTTTTGAAAACCTCCCTAGGTGTTTGAGAGCGTGCCTTTCTTAGTCATATCAAAGATGTGGCCCTTTTTAAAGAGATAGGCCTTCACCATATGCCTCAATCAGATATAAAAAAAGTATTTTGTGGAAGGAAAAGAAACCATTCTGAGGAAACCTTGCTAATAAGTGGTATGCTTAGTCCGAAGATGGAAGGGGTGTGTCCATATTACATGGGAGGATAGACCACTACAATCATATTTTAAAAATCAGAAGACCTTGCATGCAACACATTCAGTAATTACTTTAGTTTAATGTTTAATTACTATAGATACACATACATTATATATACATTGGTTTTAAATAGACCCAGAAAATCCTCTGTTTGATTGATAAACTCCTGGGAGAAGTCAGGGGAATTGAGCACAGGAGCTGTGCACATGGTTTACTTTAAGTAGTCAAATGTAGTTTGGCATGTCTCTGTACAAATCAAATTTCTGGGCTTCCTCTTTAAAGTCAACTCTGCCAAGGGGGTAACAATGGTGCCACATCCCTTGACAAACCTGTAGTACCTAGTGAGGCCCTGAATGCTCTGACCACACTCTAGGTTTTGAGGGATTCCCAGGCCATGATAGTTTCTATCTTGAAAGATCTGCACTGACTGCAACAGCGTACATTTTTAAATCACTTTCTATTGTTTTAAAGCCCTTTTGGGTTGTTTTGTAGGGTTGCCCCAACAAAACACACTAATTGGATACTCCCATGGGAGGTGTCTTTACCCTGCCACTGCCAACCTTGGTTGCATTCCAAATTTCAGGAAGACCATTCATGGTGGACGTGTTTTTATGGTTAGAGAAGTCCAAATCTGGAATCAGCTTCCTGCCCTCATCAGATCCTTGGTGGATCTTCTGTAATTTGGAAATGTCCTGAAATTTTTTTTTCTTTTCTTTTCATTCCATCCCTTCCCTTGTGCCCGTTAAGTCTCTACTAGTGCAGGATACCAGTATTGTCACAGTGCGCTTTATACATTTTTTAAATAAATAAATACACATGACCAAAATATTAATTAGTTGATCATTTTAAGTTCATTCAATGCATGAAATTCGGGATTTCATCAAGCAATGCAAATACATGTAAGAGAACATGCTACTGTTAGAAATTGGTTTTCTGGTTGTAAGAGTATGCACCCTGTACAAGCAGGAACCACAGTCCGAGTCAGGGTAACTCAGATAACACACTTGGGACAGTAACAAAAACACAAAAAGACTCCACACAGGCTTAGAAAAATAGATTTTATATTCTAAACAAAACAAGTTGAGATATGGGTTTTTAATGAATAAGTGTAGAACTAGTGCTTAGAAGCAAATATCGCTTACGGGGTTACTTTCTGTCGTGAGGGACCGGGGATACTTGAGGTTGCAATGGACCAGGGCAAAGTCAACAGCTTGAGCTGACCTTGATGAAGCGCGGGTGGGGTAGAGGAGCCATGCAGGACCAGTGAACAGAGTTACTTCATCCTGGTCGCAAACACGGGATGTGAGAGTTGATGCATCGCAGTCAAGAGGATGCATTGATTTCACTCACTCATTGCTGGCGGTGAATTGGTTTTCCAAAGGCAAACATTGAAGCTGCTATGTGTTGATGCTGAAGCCAATGCGCTGGGTTTCTCCACGCAGTTGAAAGGATGTACCGATCACCGCAGACTGCAGTGTCAGAGAAGCGGCAGTCTTTAGTGCTGCGTCAATGTGATTTGAGGGGGTCAGAGACACAATTCATATAGCCAGTTGTGCCTTTGAAGTGGAGGGGACATTAAAGAAGGGTCTTTGAAATTCACGGAAGCCCTTTCTTCCCTGTCCTGGCTGTAGAATATTTGTGGGGGCTAAATCAGCTCTTTTTGTGGGGGCAGGGTACCACCTATTCAGGTACAAGTGTGTGCCCCTCCCTCCGTTCCTGCTCAGGAAGAGCTATCAGAATGCATCTCAGACACACTTAGCCTTCCTGCAGGCACACAGAGCTGTAAGAGCAGAGAAATGTCCACTTTCTAAAAGTGGCATTTCTAAAGTAATAAGAGTAGGTTTGACTTTACTCCCAAAGAGGTTTTATCATTACCTTTCCAAAGATATGAAACATAAAAAAAGCTGCTCCTTTCTTTCTAATCAGGAATAACAGTTTAAACGTTTATTAAAGAATTCTCAATGTTAACCTATAAGAGGTGTAGGCTTTACAGTAGTCAAAAACAAGTTTGGGAGGACATGAAAAACATAAAAGTACATGTCCTACCTTTTATTTACAGAGCACCCTGCTCTTTGGGTTACCTAGGGTCTACCTTAAAGGTGTCTTGTGTGTAAGAAAAGGGGATTTTAAGGCTTGAAAAAGGGGTTTAAATACCATGTCAAAGGAGCAGTGAAACTGGGCACACAGGCTCTGCAGTGGCAGGCCTGAGACAGGTTTGAAAGGCTACTTGTGTAGGTGGCACAATCAGTGTTGCAGGCCCCTGAGTAGCATTCAATTTACGGACCCTGGTTATATGGTATACCACTTTCTAATGGATTTACAAGTAAACTAAATATGTGAATTCAGTATACACCAGTGTTACCATGTTTAGAGGAAAAGCACATGCCCCTTAGCACTGGTTAGCAGTGGTAAAGTGTTCAGAGTCATAAGGCCAACAAAAAGCTTCAGCAAAACGGAGGATGTGAAAGGAAAAGTTTAGGCAAGGCCACCCTAAGGATGCTAGGTCTAACATTGTTCCCCCAGCTGAATATAGGGAGATCTAACCAACCTCTAGGGAGTTCTCATCACTAAGGCAGAAAAACCTAAGTAGACCATCAGCATTGGTGTGGTCTACCCCTATTCCCTGTTCACCCTGAAGTCCATATCCTGTAGGGAAATGGAACACCTCAAAGGTTTTGGATTCTCACCCTCATTTACATGAGCATACTGAGGGGCCTGTGGTCAGTCTGAATCAGGAAGTGAGTGCTCCACAGGTATGGCCTCAACTTCTTCAGTACCCCGACCACAGCAAAAGTTTCTCTTTCTACAGCACTCCATCAGTGTTCAGGGGGGAGGGAATCTTCTGGAGATCAAGCCTACAGGTTGGCCTAGGCCCTCTTCA
Organism: Triturus cristatus; assembly: GCF_964204655.1. Lineage (NCBI taxonomy): Eukaryota > Metazoa > Chordata > Amphibia > Caudata > Salamandridae > Triturus > Triturus cristatus. The sequence continues at coordinate 150,570,247 of NC_140590.1, read as the reverse complement.
TTAAGTTGTGAAAGTACTGCCCCTTTTCCATGTTCTTAGCCACCTGTTTGAATGATAAAATCCTGGGAGAAGTCAGGGGACTTGAGCACAGGAGCTGTGCACGTGGCTTGCTTTAAGGAGTCATATGCAGTTTGGCATGCCTCTGTCCAACTCACATTTCTGGGCTACTTCTTTGAAGTCAGCTCTGTCTAGGGGCAACAATTGTGCCATATCCCTTTGACAAACCTCCTGTAGTACCCAGAGAGGCTCAATAATGCTCTGATCTCAGTCTGTTATTTGGGGGTCTCCCACGCCATGATAGTTTCCATTTTGCATCTTACCCCTGCCTACCAGGTGTTCCAAGTACTCCACTGACCCTTTCCCTATCCAGCACCTACTGGCCATGGTAGTCAGTCCTGCTTGTTGCAAAGCCTGAAGCACTTCCTGGTGGTGAAAAAGTGGTCCTTCAGCTGCTACTGAAGACAGCTATGTCATCCAGCTAGGCAGCACTGGAGGCCTCCATACCAGAACGTACCTGGTTCACCAGCCTTTGGAAGGTAGCATTGGCATTTTTGAGTCCAAAGGCCATCACTCTAAACTGATAGTGGCCCTCTAGAGTGGAGAAGGCTGACCTCTCCTTTGCTCCTTCTGTTAGGGCGATCTGCCAGCCTCCTGATGTAAGATCAAAGTTACTTAAGTACTAGGCAGTCCTTAATCTGTTAATAGCTCAGGCAGGGGGATGTATGATAATCTGTCTTTGTTACTGAGTTTAGCTCTCTGTAATCCACACAGAACCTGAGTTCAGGTATGGTACCCGTTGGGGCAGCTTTTGGTACCAGTACTACGGACTGGGCCAGGGCCTACTGGAGGGTTCTATCATGCCCAATTCCAGCATTTTGGAAACGTGTTCCTTAATGGTGGTCCTCACCATATCAGACAACCAATAAGAATAATTCCTGACAGGGAGATTGTCTCCTGTGTCCACATCATAGGTGCACAGGTGGGTAGTCCCAGAGATAAGGTAAAATAGAGAAGAATACTGTCCCAACACTTGATGGAAGCCCCTCTGCTGTTCAGGAGTCAGACTGGAGGAGAGAATCACTCCCTCCACAAATCCATCCTTCTCCTCGGAGTCTAAGAGGTCAGGGAGAAGTGCCATCTCCTCTCCCTCTTCTCCATCTGTCTCTTCTCTGTCTGTCACCAACAGCATGGTAAGCTCAGATCTCTCAAAGTGGGGTTTGAGGCGATTGACATGCATCACCCTGTGGGGTTACATAGGGGTCTTGAGGTCCACTAGGAACGTAGCCTCACCCTTTCTCTAAATCACCTCATAAGGCCCAGTCCAACGGTCCTGGAGGGCCCTGGGTTCCATAGGATCCATAGCCCATACTTTCTGCCCAGGCTTAATGTCCACAGTGGTAGGGTTTTGGTCATACGACTCTTTCATTACAGCTGAGTTGGCTTATAACTTGTCTGAAGCTTGCTCCTACAAATTAGCCATTTGGTTCCTGAAGGCCAGCATGTAGCTCAATACATCCCGGGGAATCATCCTGGCAGCTAGCTCCCACCACTACTTGACCAAACCCAGAGGTTCTCTGACTGGGTGTCCAAGCAGAAGTTAAAAGGGGCTGAATCTCATTCCCTTCTTTGGCTTCTCTCTGTATGCAAACAGAAGGAATGTAAAGATGATATCCCACTTATTCCTCAAGGCCTCAGGTAGGGCTCTGAACATGCCTTTCAGGGTCTTGTTGAATCTCTCAACAAGCCCATTTGATTGTGGATAGTAGGGAGTGGAGAATTTGTTGGTTTCCCCACACTCCTTCCACACGGATTGCATGTCATTGTAAGCAGAGATGAAGTTTGTGCCCCTGTCAGACACAACGTTCTTGAGGAAACCCACTGAAGTAAAAATCTCCATCAGAGCCTTTGACACTGCGGATTAAGTCATGGTCCTCTAAGGGATTCCCTCTGGGTACCTAGTGGCATGATCTACCAAGACCAGGCTAAACCTCATGTCCTCAAGGGTGGGACATTCCTTCTGTGCCATACAGAACTCTTCCTTGGTGGGACCTCCTTCCACATGCCATCTGCAAGCTCTGACAGGTCAACAAAGGGAGCAATGTCCTCCTCACTAGGCTTCAGGTTGCCAAAGCAAGGGCCACATGCGCATCACTGGGAAAACACTCAGGGCTGGCTTCCCATGCCCTCTTCTTTTCCCGTTCTTAGCAGCTGTTTGGGCCATTTTTCCAGACTCCACCGTTTTTTTACTCCTATCTTGAGCTGCCATGGACCTTATCATTGCACATATCTAATCAAGTAACCCCAACATCTCCACATGAGCCTTGAGCTCCAATTGCTCCATGTAGTGTGCTCAGGGCCATTAGCAAGCAAACAGTCCACAGGCATGGCAGGGCTTAATGCAACTTTCAGAAGACCAGAACACCCCGCTCAACTAGAACAAGGACCACTTGATAGTGAACCTCTATGTTGTCAGTCAACACAACCTGGTGAAATGTATTGGGAATCACCTGCTCTGGGGACATCAGCTGACTCCTTACTATAGTCATTCCACACCTGTACCCCTCAGATCCTCAACACCGTGACCATTGATGGTAGCCCATTGCCTATAATTTGCAGTATACTATTTGGTGGCACATGGATTTTAGGAAGTATCTCCTGGTACCCAGGGACACAAGGGTAACCTCACTAAACTCCCCAAACCCCCATTAACTGGGACAAACTCCACCCTCAGCACTACACTCCTGGAACCTTTCCTCCAGGGGGAGGTGTGCTTTTGGACACTGGGCATCCCCCTTGTAGTGTCCATACTCTTAGCCCTTGATGGGCTTGGACTGCTGAGTCGTGTCTGGGTAGCTTTTCTTCTGGTGGTCAGGTTGGGATTAAGAACCAGACCCTGTCCCCTGAGAGTTGTTTTGGGGCCTTTAGAGAACCCTGTCTTTTTATCTCCTCCTCTCCTTCTTCTAGTGGGAACCCTGACCACCCTTTTGGGAGACCGCCCCATATACTTTCTTGGACACGTTGGTGCTGACCCAGATGTCCGCCTTCTTAGCAAGCTGAATGGGTCAGAAAGCTTACTATCAACCAGTTGTTGGGGTAGCAATGGAATACAAATATCAATCATATGCTCCTTTAGAAAAAAGTTGCACAGCCTTAGATAATCATCAACTTTGCTGCTCCTCACCCACTCCTTCAGTGCCTTATTGGCATAATCCAATAAATCCACCCATGTCTGTGTGGAGAGTTTGTAGCTGGCCCTGAACCTTTGCCTATACTTTTCATTAGTCAACCCAAACTTGCTGACTAATATGGCTTTAACAGCAAAGTAGCTTGTTTAGGAGTGTTGGCTGCTCGTAAATATATATATACATATACCAGTTAAAATAAAAATAATATATATATATAATAACTTAAAATATTTTTAATCTTTTACAATTACATTTGACAATACATTAACAAGCAACAGTAGAGAAAATGTTGGATAGCTGGGAGGTAAAATTTCTATTCCCACTCCAGGGAGTGCAACAGTAGGGAAAGTGTTGGATAGCGGAGGGGAATAATTTACTATTTCTACACCAGGGAGTGCAACAGTAAGGAAAGTGTTGGATAGCAGAGGGGAATAGTTTAGTATTTCCACTCCAGCAAGTACAATAGTACGGAAAGTGTTGGATAGCGTAGGGGAATCATTTACTATTCCCACTTCAGGGAGTGCAACATTAAGGAAAGTGGTGGATAGCGTAGGGGTAAATATTACTATTCCCACTCCAGGGATAGCAATAGTATGGAAAGTGTTGGATAGCATAGGGGTACATCTGTGATGATTTCAAGGACCAGACACTCAACTCAGAATCCACTACCCCTTCCAGCAACGCCAGGCAGACCACCATCTCTTCCTGGACCCCAGTCACCACCAAAGACACCGCTTCAACCATGAAAGGCATCCACTCAGGGGCTCCCCTGAACACCTGCCCACCACACACCTTTCACAGAGCCATCACCACCATCTCTTCAAATCTACGATGCACCATCAATGCAAACTTCAAGACAGGCATCTTTACCGACGACTGGAAATGCACAGAAGTCAGACCTCTGCCAAGAAGCCCTCAACGGACCTCAAGAACTACCGCCCCATCTCTCTCCTCCCATTGCAACCCAAGTCACAGAGAAGACTGTCAACGCTTAACTAACCAAATTCATCAAAGAAAATTTCATCCGAGATCCCTCCCAATTGGGATTCTGCAGCAACCACAGCACTGAGGCCACTCTACTCGCCGCCACAGATGACATCCGCAACCTACTCAACCAAGGACACACTGCAGCCCTGATACTACTCGACCTCTCGGCAGCATTCAACACGGTATCCCACCACTTACTCATCACCAGACTCCACGACGTCGGCATACAAGGTACAGCCCTCGACTGGATCCGCTCATTCCTCACCAGAAGAATCCAAAGAATCAGACTACCTTCCTTCCTCTCCAAACCCACGGAAATCAACTAAGGAGTACCCCAAGGATCATCGCTCAGCCCCACGCTCTTCAATATCTACATGGCCCCCCTCACTGCCATCGTCAGGCAGCACGGACTCAGCATAGTATCCTATGCTGACGTCACTCAGCTCACCCTCTCCCTCACCAAGGGCTCCACTACCACCAGACTCAACTTCCAGGAAGGAATGAAGGATGTAGCATCCTGGATTAGCAACAGCTGCCTGAAGCTCAACTTGGAGAAGATAGAGGCCCTAGTCCTCAGACCCTCCCCCACTGCAAGGGACAACACCTTGTGTCCCACTACCCTCAGCAGTCTGCCCACCCCCACCGATCATGCCCAGAACATCTGCATCATTCTCGACTCCTCCCACTCCATGACCCAACAGGTTAACTCAGTCTTCTCCTGTACCTGTGGTATAGTCCTAATAGTACCCTGTCATGCAGGACCTATGCTGTTTACGGATAACATATACTGTGGGTCTGGTGGCAGACTTTCTCCGTACATCCCGCCGCATATGTTAACCTATGGTTTGCATTAGCTAGCTCGCAGTGCCACTAGAATCTCCTGTTATCAGAGAGATTAGTTTTTGGCAACCTTAGAACACAATAACCTCAGACTCGTGAAAACAATATACTACTTTTCACCCAGTCACTTGTGCATGCTTGTTTTTGTCCTCAGAGGGATACAGAGAAGAAACAGTCGAATATTTTTACAATAAGAATTTATTGTACCGTAGTTCTTCTAATGTAAAGTAAGTGCGCTGTTACAACTGTAACACAGTAGCAGAGAAATAAAATAAAGTGCATATTCCTAAGATGGCTGACTAGATGTATCTAAGTGTACCTAGCATGTGAGTAGGTGCTACAGAGCCTAAGCCTAAGAGCCTAAGAGCCAAGAATCCCACTAGGCTTTAGTCGGAACTCGGAACCCCATACCTAAATAGTGAGAGTGTGTGACTTCGTCCTGGACTTGAGCTGGACACCCCGCAAGGGATCGTCAGACCACTGTCAGCTGGAGCGATGGCATGCCGGAGCTGCAACATCTCTGGTCAGTGTGTCGGTCTTGAAGTCTCGGTTCCCTCCTGCTTTCTGATAGCAAGAGGTGCTGTATTTATACAGTCTATGTACGTGTGTTACCCATTGTTCAGTATGAGGATGACGTTGGGGATTAAACCTTGTGTTTCGATGGGAGAAGTGAAGTATACCCTCTGGAGAGTGTACTCATAAATTATTCATATGTGCTAAGGATGACGTCTTAGCAATATCGATTGGGAAAAACCCACCCTCGGCATGGAACTAGGTGAAAGGTTTAGTCCATAAAAGTCTGCAGTCCTAATAAAGCGTGATGTCCCTATAAGGCATTCTGTCCTTATTTGAAGTTATGTTCATATAAGGATAGTTCATAGGAAATAACGGGAACTGATGTAGGGAAAGTGTACGATGTTCCCTGGACCTATATTAGGGTACCAATATGAAATATAACATTCCATCCGTTTCAACACCCTCTGCATCCTCCGAAAGACCTTCGAATGGATCCCCCTGTCACCCACGCACTCATAAACAGTAGACTCAACAAAAGCAACACCCTCCATGCCAGGATCAAAAAGTCTCTGCTCTGCAAGCTTCAGACCGTACAGAACACCTCAGCCAACTTGTACTCGGCATCCCCCGACACAAACATATCACCCATCACCTATGAAACCTCCACTGGCTCCCTGTCGAGGAGAGAGTCACCTTCAAGATACTCACCCATGCCTACAAATGCCTCCACAACACTGAACCCAATACCTCAACGAAAGAATCTCCTTCCACCAACCCAAAAGAAACCTCTGATTGGCCGACCTCTCCCTCGCCGAAACACTGCGCTTCCGCAGAACCAAAACAGGTGGAAGAGTCTTCTCTTACATCACAGCCAAGACCTGGAACAAGCTCTCGCTCGACATCAGACGCACTTCTTCCCTGAACATCGTCAAGAGGACACTCAAGACCTGGCTCTTCGACTGAACTGAGCTGCTACCCTCCCCCTCCAGCGCCTTGAGACCCTCATGGGTGAGTTGTGCGCTTACAATTCCCCTGATTGATTGATTGATTGACATTGGGGCTTGTTAAAAAATAATCACTCAGAGTATTGATGTTATGCAGAAATTAAGTAAGAGTATAATACCGGTCATGGGTGTAGAAGTCACCATGCTTCAATTACCGGAAATTAGATCTCGCAGTATGGTTCGTTTTTGATTGTGTTTTTGATCCAGTTTCTCTGGTCTGTCCAGATTTGTGGCCCAAACAACTATAGTCCTGCCTTTGCCAGCCTGTCTCATAATTATTGAGTTTTGCTTCTTAGATCATTTAGTGCCTGCATATGAGCATGTGAAAAGTTACTTTTTAAAATTGCCTATGTTTGTCTTTAAGTTGAGTAATAGCTGAAAGTACCAGTTGTTCAAAAGTAACCACCTCCACAGGCATATTATTATTAGAGGGGAGCAAAAATTAGATTTTTTGCGAAGGCCAGATGTTTCACTATTTATTTACAATTCTATGTTGGCAAAAAAGATATGCAGTCCAATCATTCTAAAGAATTGAACAGCCTCGCTTTTCAGCCTAACAAGATCAGTTTTAGAAGATGCCACAAAAGAAAGTCTCCTTTCAAGCACATTAATCTGTTATTTAGTTAAAACAACATCTAACAAATTGATAATGGGGGATCCTATGGGCCCCTGTAAGTTTGTCATCTCGTACACATTTCCCAAGGCTTGTTGGACTACTTGAATCAGCTTCTGCGTTGGCCTCTTCCTAAAAAAGACTTTTAATATCGATATGATGGAAACTGTAGATTTGAAGTCCTTTCACCTATGTCTTGCTCCCTCCCAGACCTAGCAGATGAAGAGTCAAAAAACTTGATGAACCATTGTTTGGATCTTCCTTAGTATTGTGGAAAGTCCCACCAAGCTTCTGGGGGAGAATAGATATCGTTCTTTAATTATGGGTACACTGTCTCTAAATTTAAGTTCTTTTAATCCTTATCAAATTTGATCAGTTTCTGATTCACAGTGAATTCTTTAAAGTCATCAAGTTCTTTATCAATTTTCTAAAGAATGACCTTGCTTTCACCCAGCATTTACTTTTCTCTTCTCAATCTCTAATCTTAAAATTTCTTCTAGTTCTTTTTTTGCAATTTCTCTGAGCAGTCTCTTTCGAAAAGACCATTAAATCACGGCTGCATTTAATGCCAATGCAGCTATAATCTTTGTGATAAATCGGGCCCTTAATGAAAATTACAGGAGTGTTACGTACTTGTGGGGCCCAAGGAATCGTTCCATCCTTAGCATGTTCAAGTAAGATGTGAAAGGAAGGAGTAAAAACCAACTTTTGAATACCTCCCTAAGTGTTTGAGAGCGTTCCTTTCTTAGTCATATCAAAGATGTGGCCCTTTTTAAAGAGATAGGCCTTCACCATATGCCTCAATCTGATATAAAAAAAGTCTTTTGTGGAAGGAAAAGAAACCATTCTGAGGAAACCTTGCTAATAAGTGGTATGCTTAGTCCGAAGATGGAAGGGGTGGGTCCATATAACATGGGAGGATAGACCACTACAATCATATTTTAAAAATCAGAAGACCTTGCATGCAACACATTCAGTAATTACTTTAGTTTAATGTTTACATTATATATACATTGGCTTTAAATAGACCCAGAATATCCTCTGCTTGATTGATAAACTCCTGGGAGAAGTCAGGGGAATTGAGCACAGGAGCTGTGCACATGGTTTACTTCAAGTAGTCAAATGTAGTTTGGCATGTCTCTGTACAAATCACATTTCTGGGCTTCCTCTTTAAAGTCAACTCTGCCAAGGGGGTAACAATGGTGCCACATCCCTTGACAAACCTGTAGTACCTAGTGAGGCCCTGAATGCTCTGACTACACTCTAGGTTTTGAGGGATTCCCAGGCCATGATAGTTTCTATTTTGAAAGATCTGCACTGACTGCAACAGCGTAAATTTTTAAATCACTTTCTATTGTCTTAAAGCCCTTCTGGGTTGTTTTGTAGGGTTACCCCAACAAAACACTCTAATTGGATACTCCCATGGGAGGTGTCTTTACCCTGCCACTGCCAACCTTGGTTGCATTCCAAATTTCAGGAAGACCATTCATGGTGGACGTGTTGTTATGGTTAGAGAAGTCCAAATCTGGAATCAGCTTCCTGCCCTGATCAGATCCTTGGTGGATCTTCTGTAATTTGGAAATGTCCTGAAAATGTTAAATCTTTTCTTTTCATTCCATCCCTTCCCTTGTGCCCGGTAAGTCTCTACTAGTGCAGGATACCAGTATTGTCACAGTGCGCTTTATACATTTTTTAAATAAATAAATACACATGACCAAAATATTAATTAGTTGATCATTTTAATTTCATTCAATGCATGAAATTTGGGATTTCATCAAGCAATGCAAATACATGTAAGAGAACATGCTACTGTTAGAAATTGGTTTTCTGGTTGTAAGAGTATGCACCCTGTACAAGCAGGAACCACAGTCCGAGTCAGGGTAACTCAGATAACACACTTGGGACAGTAACAAAAACACAAAAAGACTCCACACAGGCTTAGAAAAATAGATTTTATATTCTAAACAAAACAAGTTGAGATATGGGTTTTTAATGAATAAGTGTAGAACTAGAGGGACCGGGGATACTTGAGGTTGCAATGGACCAGGGCAAAGTCAACAGTTTGAGCTGACCTTGATGAAGCGCGGGTGGGGTAGAGGAGCCATGCAGGACCAGTGAACAGAGTTACTTCATCCTGGTCGCAAACACAGGATGTGAGAGTTGATGCATCGCAGTCAAGAGGATGCATTGATTTCACTCACTCGTTGCTGGCGGTGAATTGGTTTTCCAAAGGCAAACATTGAAGCTGCTATGTGTTGATGCTGAAGCCAATGCGCTGGGTTTCTCCACGCAGTCAAAACGATGCACCGATCACTGCAAACTGCAGTGGCAGAGAAGCGGCAGTCTTAGTGCTGCGTCAATGTGATTTGAGGGGGTCAGAGACACAATTCATATAGCCAGTTGTGCCTTTGAAGTGGAGGGGACATTAAAGAAGGGTCTTTGAAATTCACGGAAGCCCTTTCTTCCCTGTCCTGGCTGTAGAATATCTGTGGGGGGTAAATCAGCTCTTTTTGTGGCGGCAGGGCACCACCTATTCAGGTACAAGTGTGTGCCCCTCCCTCCGTTCCTGCTCAGGAAGAGCTATCAGAATGCATCTGAGACACACTTAGCCTTCCTGCAGGCACACAGAGCTGTAAGTGCAGAGAAATGTCCACTTTCTAAAAGTGGCATTTCTAAAATAATAAGAGTAGGTTTGACTTTACTCCCAAAGAGGATTTATCATTACCATTCCAAAGATATGAAACATAAAAAAAGCTACTCCTTTCTTTCTAATCAGGAATTACAGCTTAAACGTTTATTAAAGAATTCTCAATGTTAACCTATAAGAGGAGTAGGCTTTACAGTAGTCAACAACAAGTTTGGGAGGACATGAAAAACATAAAAGTACATGTCCTACCTTTTATTTACACAGCACCCTGCTCTTTGGGTTACCTAGGGTCTACCTTAAAGGTGTCTTGTGTGTAATAAAAGGGGAATTTAAGGCTTTAAAAGGGGTTTAAATACCATGTCAAAGGGGCAGTGAAACTGGGCACACAGGCTCTGCAGTGGCAGGCCTGAGACAGGTTTGAAAGGCTACTTGTGTAGGTGGCACAGTCAGTGTTGCAGGTCCCTGAGTAGCATTCAATTTACGGACCCTGGTTATATGGTATACCACTTTCTAATGGATTTACAAGTAAACTAAATATGTGAATTCAGTATACACCAGTGTTACCATGTTTAGAGGAAAAGCACATGCCCCTTAGCACTGGTTAGCAGTGGTAAAGTGTTCAGAGTCATAAGGCCAACAAAAAGCTTCAGCAAAACGGAGGAGGTGAAAGGAAAAGTTTAGGCAAGGCCACCCTAAGGATGCTAGGTCTAACATTGTTCCCCACAGCTGAATGTAGGGAGATCTAACCAACCTCTAGGGAGTTCTCATCACTAATGCAGAAAAACCTAAGTAGACCATCAGCATTGGCGTGGTCTACCCCTATTCACTGATCACCCTGAAGTCCATATCCTGTAGGGAAATGGAACACCTCAAAGGTTTTGGATTCTCACCCTCATTTACATGAGCATACTGAGGGGCCAGTGGTCAGTCTGAATCAGGAAGTGAGTGCTCCACAGGTATGGCCTCAACTTCTTCAGTACCCCGACCACAGCAAAAGTTTCTCTTTCTATAGCACTCCATCAGTATTCAGGGGGGAGGGAATCTTCTGGAGATCAAGCCTACAGGTTGGCCTAGGCCCTCTTCATTAAGTTGTGAAAGTACTGCCCCTTTTCCATGTTCTTAGGCACCTGTTTGAATGATAAAATCCTGGGAGAAGTCAGGGGGCTTGAGCACAGGCGCTGTGCACGTGGCTTGCTTTAAGGAGTCATATGCAGTTTGGCATGCCTCTGTCCAACTCACATTTCTGGGCTACTTCTTTGAAGTCAGCTCTGTCTAGGGGCAACAATTGTGCCATATCCCCTTGACAAACCTCCTGTAGTACCCAGAGAGGCTCAAGAATGCTCTGATCTCAGTCTGTTATTTGGGGGTCTCCCACGCCATGATAGTTTCCATTTTGCATCTTACCCCTGCCTACCAGGTGTTCCAAGTACTCCACTGACCCTTTCCCTATCCAGCACCTACTGGCCTTGGTAGTTAGTCCTGCTTGTTGCAAAGCCTGAAGCACTTCCTGGTGGTGAAAAAGTGGTCCTTCAGCTGCTACTGAAGACAGCTATGTCATCCAGCTAGGCAGCACTGGAGGCCTCCATACCAGAACGTACCTGGTTCACCAGCCTTTGGAAGGTAGCATTGGCATTTTTTAGTCCAAAGGCCATCACTCTAAACTGATAGTGGCCCTCTAGAGTGGAGAAGGCTGACCTCTCCTTTGCTCCTTCTGTTATGGCGATCTGCCAGCCCCCTGATGTAAGATCAAAGTTACTTAAGTGCTAGGCAGTCCTTAATCTGTTAATAGCTCAGCCAGGGGGATGTATGATAATCTGTCTTTGTTACTGAGTTTAGCTCTCTGTAATCCACACCGAACCTGAGTTCAGGTATGGTACCCGTTGGGGCAGCTTTTGGTACCAGTACTACGGACTGGGCCAGGGCCTACTGGAGGGTTCTATCATGCCCAATTCCAGCATTTTGGAAATGTGTTCCTTAATGGTGGTCCTCACCATATCAGACAACCAATAAGAATAATTCCTGACAGAGAGGTTGTCTCCTGTGTCCACATCATAGGTGCACAGGTGGGTAGTCTCAGAGATAAGGTAAAATAGAGAAGAATACTGTCCCAACACTTGATGGAAGCCCCTCTGCTGTTCAGGAGTCAGACTGGAGGAGAGAATCACTCCCTCCACAAATCCATCCTTCTCCTCGGAGTCTAAGAGGTCAGGGAGAAGTGCCATCTCCTCTCCCTCTTCTCCATCTGTCTCTTCTCTGTCTGTCACCAACAGCATGGTAAGCTCAGATCTCTCAAAGTGGGGTTTGAGGCGATTGACATGCATCACCCTGTGGGTTTACATAGGGGTCTTGAGGTCCACCAGGAACGTAGCCTCACCCTTTCTCTAAATCACCTCATAAGGCCCAGTCCAACGGTCCTGGAGGGCCCTGGGTTCCATAGGATCCATAGCCCATACTTTCTGCCCAGGCTGAATGTCCACAGTGGTAGGGTTTTGGTCATACGACTCTTTCATTACAGCTGGGCTGGCTTATAAGTTGTCTGAAGCTTGCTCCTACAAATTAGCCATTTGGTTCCTGAAGGCCAGCATGTAGCTCAATACATCCTGGGGAACCATCCTGGCAGCTTGCTCCCACCACTACTTGACCAAACCCAGAGGTTCTCTGACTGGGTGTCCAAGCAGAAGTTAAAAGGGGCTGAATCTCATTCCCTTCTTTAGCTTCTCTCTGTATGCAAAGAGAAGGAATGGAAAGAGGATATCCCACTTATTCCTGAAGGCCTCAGGTAGGGCTCTGAACATGCCTTTCAGGGTCTTTTTGAATGTCTCAACAAGCCCATTTGATTGTGGATGGTAGGGAGTGGGGAATTTGTTGGTTTCCCCACACTCCTTCTACACTGATTGCATGTAATTGTAAGCAGACATGCAGTTTGTGCCCCTGTCAGACACAACATTCTTGAGGAAACCCACTGAAGTAAAAATCCCCATCAGAGCCTTTGACACTGCGGATTAAGTCATTGTCCTCCAAGGGATTCCCTCTGGGTACCTCGTGGCATGATCTACCAAGACCAGGCTAAACCTCATGTCCTCAAGGGTGGGACATTCCTTCTGTGCCATACAGAACTCTTCCTTGGTGGGACCTCCTTCCACATGCCATCTGCAAGCTCTGACAGGTCAACAAAGGGAGCAATGTCCTCCTCACTAGGCTTCAGGTTGCCAAAGCAAGGGCCACATGCGCATAACTGGGAAAACACTCAGGACTGGCTTCCCATGCCCTCTTCTTTTCCCGTTCTTAGCAGCTGTTTGGGCCATTTTTCCAGACTCCACCGTTTTTTTACTCCTATCCTGAGCTGCCATGGACCTTGTCATTGCACATATCTAATCAGGAAACCCCAACATCTCCACATGAGCCTTGAGCTCCAATTGCTCCATGTAGTGTGCTCAGGGCCATTAGCAAGCAAACAGTCCACAGGCATGGCAGGGTTTAATGCAACTTTCAGAAGACCAGAACACCCCGCTCAACTAGAACAAGGACCACTTGATAGTGAACCTCTATGTTGTCAGTCACCACAACCTGGTGAAATGTATTGGGAATCACCTGCTCTGGGGACATCAGCTGACTCCTTACTATAGTCATTCCACAACTGTACCCCTCAGATCCTCAACACCGTGACCATTGATGGTAGCCCATTGCCTATAATTTGCAGTATACTATTTGGTGGCACATGGATTTTAGGAAGTATCTCCTGGTACCCAGGGACACAAGGGTAACCTCACTAAACTCCCCAAACCCCCATTAACTGGGACAAACTCCACCCTCACCACTACACTCCTGGAACCTTTCCTCCAGGGGGAGGTGTGCTTTTGGACCCTGGGCATCCCCCTTGTAGTGTCCATACTCTTAGCCCTTGATGGGCTTGGGCTGCTGAGTCGTGTCTGGGTAGCTTTTCTTCTGGTGGTCAGGTTGGGATTAAGAACCAGACCCTGTCCCCTGAGAGTTGTTTTGGGGCCTTTAGAGAACCCTGTCTTTTTATCTCCTCCTCTCCTTCTTCTAGTGGGAACCCTGACCACCCTTTTGGGAGACCGCCCCATATACTTTCTTGGACACGTTGGTGCTGACCCAGATGTCCGCCTTCTTGGCAAGCTGACTGGGTCAGAAAGCTTACTATCAACCAGTTGTTGGGGTAGCAATGGAATACAAATATCAATCATATGCTCCTTTAGAAACAAGTTGCACAGCCTTAGATAATCATCAACTTTGCTGCTCCTCACCCACTCCTTCAGTGCCTTATTGGCATAATCCAATAATTCCACCCATGTCTGTGTGGAGAGTTTGTAGCTGGCCCTGAACCTTTGCCTATACTTTTCATTAGTCAACCCAAACTTGCTGACTAATATGGCTTTAACAGCAGTGTAGCTTGTTTAGGAGTGTTGGCTGCTCGTAAATATATATATACATATACCAGTTAAAATAAAAATAAAATATATATATAATAACTTAAAATATTAAAATATTTTTAATCTTTTACAATTACATTTGACAATACATTAACAAGCAACAGTAGAGAAAATGTTGGATAGCTGGGAGGTAAAATTTCTATTCCCACTCCAGGGAGTGCAACAGTAGGGAAAGTGTTGGATAGCAGAGGGGAATAGTTTACTATTTCCACTCCAGCAAGTACAATAGTACGGAACGTGTTGAATAGCGTAGGGGAATAATTTACTATTCCCACTTCAGGGAGTGCAACATTAAGGAAAGTGGTGGCTAGCGTAGGGGTAAATATTAATATTTCCACTCCAGGGATAGCAATAGTAGGGAAAGTGTTGGATAGCATAGGGGTACAAATTACTATTCCCACTCCAGAGAGTGCAACAGTGGGGAAGTGTTGGATAGCGGAGTGGATAAAATTACTATTCCCACTCCAGCGAGTGCAACAGTAGGGAAAGTGTTGGATAGCAGAGGGGAATAACTTACTATTTCCACTCCAGCGAGTACAACAGTAAAGAAAGTGTTGGATAGCGGAAGGGAATAATTTACTATTCTCACTGCAGCAGGTAGAACTGTAGGGAAAGTGTTGGATAGCGGAGTGGAATAATTTGCTATTCCCACTCCAAAGAGTGCCACAGTAGGGAAAGTGATGAATAGTGGAGGGGTAACAATTAATATTCCCACTCCAGCAAGTGCAACAGTAGGGAAAGTTTTGGATAGCAGAGGGGAATAACTTACTATTTCCACTCCAGCGAGTACAACAGTAAAGAAAGTGTTGGATAGCGGAAGGGAATAATTTACTATTCTCACTGCAGCAGGTAGAACAGTAGGGAAAGTGTTGGATAGCGGAGGGGAATAATTTACTATTCCCACTGCAGGTAGTGCAACAGTAGGGAAAGTCTTGGATAGCAGAGGGGATAAAATGTACTGTTCGCACTCCAGAGAGTGCAACAGTAGTGAAAGTGTTATATAGCGGAGTGGATAAAATTACTATTCCAACTCCAGCAAATGCTACAGTAGGGAAAGTGTCGGATAGCAAAGGGGAATAATTTACTATTCCCACTCCAGGGAGTACAACAGTAAGGAAAGTGAAGAATAGCGGAGGGGAATAATTAACTATTCCCACTCCAGGGAGTGCAACAGTAGGGAAAGTTTTGGATAGTGAAGGCAGAATAATTTACTATTCCCTCACAAGCGAGTACAACAGTAATGAAAGTGTTGGATAGCGGAGGGGATAAAATTCCTATTCCCACTACAGCAAGTGCAACAGTAGGGAAAGTTTGTTGATAATGGAGAGGAATAATTTACTATTCACACTCCAGTGAGTGCAACAGTAGGGAAAGTATTGGATTGCATAGGGGAATCATTTACTATTCCCACTCAAGCAAAATATTTAAAATTAATTAACAAACAATTTTTCTTTTTTTTTACCTCCTACCATATTCCCCAATAAATGACACAACCAATATTTTAAAACATAACACTATTAACATTATTAATTAATAAAACATTTAAAAAAATATATTAAAAGTAAATTACTTCCCAGCCTACTCCCCTATCAACCCACAACCCACTCCTAAAAAATGACACAAATAACATAATGAATAATTAATTAATAATTATTAATAACCAATTAATAAATAATAAACAATACAGAATGTATCACAATTAACAGTATAACATTTAAATACATAAATATCAAATAATTAACCCCTTCGGCGCTCATGACTGAACGGTTCCGTCATGAGCGTCGGTTGAGCTGTGCTCATGACGGAACCGTTCCGTCATGACCACGCCCGCGCAAGCAGCGCTCAGCACAGCGGGGGAATCCGCCCCGCATGGAAGGGGTTAAGAATATAAATTAATTAACTATAATTAAATTACTTCCCACCCTATTCCCCTATAAACCCAAAACCCGCTCCTAAAAATATAACACAATTAAGATATTTACCAATTAATTATTAATAATCAACAACCAATTACTAACTAATTAATAATAAATGTATTACCACAATTAATAATATAAAATATTAAATACATAGATATTAATTGATAAAAAATATTAATTAATTCATTATAATTGAAATACTTCCCACCCTATTCTCTTATATACCCACAACCCATTCCTAAAAAAATAACACAATTAAGATATTTACCAAATAATTATTAATAATTAACAACAAATTAATAACTAATTAATAACTATTTAATTACCACAATTGACAATATTAAATATTAAATACATAAATAATATTTAATCAAATTAATTAATTATAATTAAATTACTTCCCACCCTATTCCCCTATAAACCCCCAAGCCGCTATGGAACAAAAACGCAAAATGTAATTAAAATAAATTAATAACTTCTAAAAATTATTATTAAATGTATTAAAATTAAATTACTTCCCACCCTATTCCCCTATAAACCCACAACCCAATAAGGAACTAAAACGCAAAAAATGTACTTAAAAATTATTAATAACTTCTAAAAATGTAACACATACATGTAAAATGCACACTAAAATACATAACACTAAATCAAACAACGATATTTTTAACAACGATTTTTTTAACAACGATATTAATTACTTCGATATTTTGAAAAATGATATTACTTACCTTCAACTTGATATTCTTGACAATGACTCGATATTACTGCTACTCGATATTTCCAACTCGATATTATGTCTGTTCACTGTGTGATGACATTTGAGTCGTCGTGGCTGATCTGATTTTGTGCAGCCACTGGAGCCTTTTCGCTTCTTGATGACCTTTGAATTGTGCGGAACGCACCCAGTGCCTTCTGTGGTGTCGCTTTAAGGACCAACGGCTCTGTAAGCACAACCCCACTGCTATCACTTGGGTCACTTGGCCTGCTGCTGAGGTTATATGGCTCTCTTTATCCAGGTTCAGGTAAGTAAAATTGTACTCTGTATTTGACTATTCTCTCTGTTAGCACTTCTTTGCACCTGGCTATCACTGCTTTTAGAGCTTTTCTGTACCTGGTTGTCGCTGCCATTAGAGTTTCTCTGTACCTGGTTGCCCCTGCCTTTAGTATTATCGTTCCATATGGCTTATGGCTCTGTGCTGTGTTGTGACATAGACCCTCTTTCACGGCCTTACTAGCAGGTTTCTGGCTGATAATACACAATTTTCTATGTAAGCCTTCGTCTTCTTCGAAAGCTTGGCACTGGCTGGAGTAGCGCTTTGACTCTACATACACCTACCATCAATCTTCACTTCGACTGAGGCGTGTGTGGCATGCACTAGTCGTTTACTGGACCGCGGCAAACTCTCTGGGAGAGCACTGTTGATTCTTCGGGATCGCCAGTTGTAGCGTCCTCCCCAGCCTCGGAGTATGCAAAAGATTACACCTCACACAAAGCTTGGTATTATACGTCTTTAGTCCTCAGCGTGTAACTGTTGACTGAACCTTCTACATCATGAATTCTATCAACCAATCCGAGGCACTTACTTTGCTGTTCTACGGAGCCGGTCAGGAACCAAAAGGGTCCCGTCAACTCTAACTGTCAAGACACTACAGGTTTAGGCCGATTAAAGGGGTTAGTTTGGCAGGTCGAATAGGTAGTTTTAAAATGACTTTCTAGGCTGCACTGGCAGGTTTTCACTTGGTCACTGTAGTGGTGGTACAATCAGTGCTTCATTCAACTAGTAGATTTAACTTACCGGCCCTGAATACACAGAGTAGTATATACTATGGACTTTCAGGTAACTTAAATGTGGCAATCAGGTAGTAGTCAAATGCACAGATACATTAGGGGTGAGAAAACATTCACTGGGTGCTGTACGTCATCGCAGAAGTATTCAGAGTCAGTAAACCAGCACTACACCCAGCAAAAAGTGGGGCAGTAAATAATGGGGGGTGATTCTGCAAAAAGAGCCTTTCTACACCTGCTATTATAGCGACCTGCTGCCACCACTGCCAGTATTTCCTAGTTGTGTGAAAGGACCTTAGTCAGTACCAATGAAAAGAGGAGGGCACTTGATATGCCCCTTCAGACCACAAAGTTATGTTCTGGATTTCGGTCCATTGTCAAAGGCCCTCAGCAGACATGCATGATTCTAGTCTGTGAAGAGACACAATCTACACACCCCTTTCAGCCATGCAAGGAATATTTCCACCACAATACATATTTTTTCTGATTCAACACAAACATCCCTAAATCAGTTGCATGGACCCTACACGAATTTGTGCTTTCGAAATTGTACAGTTTTGGCTGCTAGTAAAATAGATTTCTACATGAGATCAGATATGCCAACTCCCTGCCTGATGCATATCACACACCATAACTTAGTTTCTGGCTCTTGTTTGTTCTCAAGCTCTCTTAATTAGCAATTCTTTCTGTAGATGGTTGCTTGTGTCATAGCACCACTCATACTAGAAGGCAGCAGCAAGTTGCCCAATTCATAAAGCTATGTAGGACTTAAATCTGTTTACGGGTGATAAAGTTCCATTTACATCTGCCTGGTATTCATACCCGGCCCAAGCTAAACTTGATGAGGTCATCTAATACAGCAACTTTTTCAGTTCCTATAGCGCCAAGACACCTAACGGCATTAGTTGCGCTTCACAAATTATATATAAATAAAATAAATCAATAAAAGGATGTGTATGGGCAGAATCGTAGCTATTACTTGTTCAGCAGGTCATGTGGCACCAGGGCCAGAGGCTTTAGGGTCCCAGTAAACCCCAATTAAGGCTTCTTTTTCCTACCCAAGTAGTGAATGAGGGCCTGTTTTACTTGCTTGCAGCAGGACACACACCATCCTAGGTACGCTACTGTGTAAGTGTGTAAATCTACACCTTTTTGTGAATAATTTCCATGATCTGAGCTAGGGATCAAGTCCTGCAAAATTTCTGTTTCAAACATTCCAGTTTTCACTCTTGCCGGCTGCAGAACACTTACCTGAGACTTGAATGGAAACGTACTTCTTGTACCTCCTTTCAATTATTGGGTAATAGTGATCACCATCTTTTTTAGTCATGTTGTTTATCTGTAGGGTGCAGTTATGATCTTCCAAATCACCAACGAGAAGAGCGCGTCCTTTATACTCAGGTAAAATGTTTGTTGGATCCTCGTTGTGAACCACGTGGTACCAGCCATAGTCGTACCGAGACCAGGTGAATGCCAGAGGTCTATCCAATCTAAGAATTGAACCGGTGAACGTGCAGGGGATCACCACGCAGGAGCCCTCGAGCGCTGTGATCTCACCTGGCACAGAGAATGACCACTGCATGTGGACCAGCTGGCAAAAAATCACTACAAAAGGAAGAAGAGAGAATGTAGCTGTGGTTAGCTCACCATATTATACTACAACACTCACACACATGTGCAATGAGACTGCTCACTGTTGGCATCAGCTTTCAGTTCAAACAAGCATTGGCAAAGCCAATTGGTGTCGCCCATGCAAGATGTATTGGCTTAGTCAATGTTTTTTTACCCACAGATTGTATGAGCAACTGGCAGGAAAAACCAACCCCCACAGACCGTGTGAGCACACAGTTAGGAAAAAGCATCCACAAATAGTGTGCGTTGACCATGGGAATAAAGCACAAACACACACGCATGAACTATGTAAGCCAACGGAGAGGAAAAGCAGAGACTAACAAATAGTATGAACCCACAGACAGAACGCAGGGACACCAAGAGTTAATGTAGCCCACGAAGCAGACACCCAGATATATAAATCAAGCTCACAGACATGCACAACCTCCTCTGTTAAACGTGTCTGCTTCTAATAACTTTTTGTATATGGTGCCTAATGCTGTACTTCTAGGATTATCAGAGCTAAAAATAACACATTCTGCGCATTACCCAATTTATTCTACTTAGTTTGCCTAGCTCAAGAGGAAAGAATGCCAAGTGCTCTCTCCAGGGAACTTTTTTAAGTTTGATTTTATTAAAGAAGAAACACAAAAAGGAAGAAACAGCAATATTATGATATAACGAAACCTATTTTACGGAACTGAATAGATAAAGTAGAAATATATGATAGTACAATTCTCACACTGTAAACAAAAAATAAAATGCATCATATAAAGAAAAGGGGAAAAGAGGAAAAGGGGAGATAAGGCAAAATGCAATTACTGTAGAACCATTGAAGATAACAGGCATTCTATATAAATAAGTAGGGTTGTAAGCATAACAATAGATGAGATAAAAATAGGAAAAACGAATAATAAGCATTCAATAATGAGAGACTAACTAATCATCTGAAAATGAGGAGGTAAAGGGAGAAATGAAGGTGTTTTCATCTGATCTGTTCTTAGACGTAACATTTAAAGAGACAGTAAGGGATAAATAAGTTGTCAGAGGGAGCCATAGAAGTTCCCCTTTAATTGCTAGAGATATGGGGGAGACATAATTAGTATCCAGAGGATTGTGAAAACAGACTTCATTCCACCAAGATCTGAAAGTGACATTATCAACTTGTTTCCAATTATTAAATTAAATGCAATAGCTAGCAGTAAATCTAAAAGCTTAAAACTCAGTGGTGATTAAGGTCATTGGGAGGAGAGAGTACCAAGGAAAATATGCATGTAAGATAAAGGGATTTGGACTCTAAAAAGTATTTGAATTTTGGACCAAACTAGTTTCCAAAATTGTTGAATTGGAGGACATTCAAACAACATATGTTTTAAATCAGCAGTCGGATACAGGCAGGATCAGCAAATAGGGGGTGTTTCTGATGAGAAAGATGCCAAAGACATTGGGGAAAATAGTACTCGACGATAAATGAAAAAAAGGGTTCTAATGGTGTTTGCAGCCCGAGAGGTTTTATGAATTTTAGACCATACTTTATCCCAAGTAGTAAATGGCCATTCTTGTGAAAAATCCTTTTGCCATGCCAGTTGAACCATTGTTTTGTGTCTGTCTGGGGGAAGGCGCAAAGATTTATATATAGTAGATGCTGAGGGAGAATTGTCCAATATTGAGAATAAGTTTCTATAGAAAATAGGAAGATTTTTAGTGCTAGGTAGATTTTTGAGATATTGAATGAGAGAAGGATATAGGAGAGTGTATTGTGATCTAGAAGATGGAGGTAGGGAAAATTAAGCTTGGAGATCAGAAAAAGTAAGGGGTTGGTTATCGGATATAAGCTGGGAAATCCAACGTAAACCTCTAGAATGCCAAGATTTCCAGTATATAGAACGATTAAGAATTCGTAATGATTTATTATGCCAAATAGGTTGTTTATGAAGAGAACTATTAGAGGAGTATGATGAAGATAGTATAGGGACCAAAAGTTTACGAGAATGGGAAATGATGGGAGAACTGAGAGAAGCAATGTTGGAAGTGAAAGTTAATATCTCCTGAAAGTCAAAAGGAGCAATAAAGGAGTTCTCAATTTTTAACCAAAGTGGTGGATATAAAGGAAGATCTGCAGAAATCCATCGAGTAGCTTGTTTTAAAGAAAAAGTGGTATGGTATGTTTTAAAGTCAGGAAACCTACGACCTCCATTAGGTCTATCCTTTTTTAAAGAGGACAAGGCTATACAAGAAGATTTACCCTTCCATAAGAATTTTATTAAAGTAGAATCAATTTTCTTAAAGTAATATTCAGGGATTCGAATAGGAATCATGGAAATGATCTATAATACGTGAGGAGAGAGCATCATCTTAATTGAGTTGAGACGCCCCTACCACGATAAAAAGAGGGGGTGCCAGCGAGTAATAGAGTCATTCAATTTTTTTATAATATAATCAAAATTTAGTTTTAACATATCAGATAATAAAGGAGTGAACCATAAACCCAGATATTTGATTTTATGTGGTTGCCAAGAGAAACCGGTATGCTCAAAAAGAGGCTTTTGACATAGGCCATTTAAGTGTAGAATTTCGCATTTGTCAGCGTTAAGGTGATAACCAGAGACCTTAGAGAAAACAGTTACCTGTTGAAAAAAAGGAGTAAGAGAGGATTCGGGATTAGAACAGTATAAAAGAATATCGTCAGCATAAAATGACATTTTAACCTGGTGGGAACCAAAATGAAAACCAGCAATACGATCATCCTGTCTGATTTTAGTTAAAAAGGGTTCCAAAGCTATAACAAATAATAAAGGAGATAAGGGACAACCCTGTCACACTCCTCTATGCAGTGAGAAATAGACAGAAGTCATACCGTTGACAAATATTGAAGCTTGGAGACCTTAGTATAATATAGAAATTAAAAGCAATTAATTAAGAAGGAAAACCAGCCCATTTTAAAGCATGAAACATAAAATCCCAACGAATCCTATCAAAGGCCTTGTCAGCATCTAAGGTAATCGCAGCAATAGGGTGTTCCAAGGAAGAAGCTTTGCTTAAAACATTAAAAAGAACTTGTGAGTTGTCAGATGCAAGTCTCACTTTAACGAAACCTGATTGCTCAGGGACAATGAGATCGGGTAGAATAGGATCAATACAAAGTGCTAGAATCTTTGCAAAAATCATATAATCTGTGTTGACCAAAGAAAATGGCCGATAGTTCTTACAAAGAGAATGATCCTTATCGTCCTTAGGAATTAAGCAAATCAATGCCTCCTGAAAGGTGCCCCGGGAATAACCATTCACAGAAAAAGATTGAAAATGAAGTAAAAGATTTGGTAATAGGATTTTCGCAAATCGATTGTGAAATTCAATGGTGAAGCCATCAGGGCCAGGTGCTTCCCCCCCGACACAATACCGAAACAGAATGACAAATGTCTGCTAAAGTAACATCAGTTTCCAAAGACCCAAAATCAATGTGACTTGATGGAGGAGAGGGAATGGATTGAAAATAGGAAAGAAAAACAGACTGTTCTGTTGGTGTTTCAGGAGTGCATAAGTCCTTATAAAATGATACAAATTCATTTAAAATGTCTTTATCTTTGAAGATAGCAGGACCTTGTAGAGACTCTATTTTTGTTCTTTCTTTTCTCACTTTTAAATTATTGGCCAGTTATTTCCCCATTTTGTTTTGACCCCCGTAATAGTGAGAACTACTTTTCAATGAGTAATTAGAAGCAGCATCAGTAGATAGTTTATTAAAGGTAAGTTTAGTGTGAATGAGATTTGTCAAAGAGGACTCATTGTTCGAATGATAATAAGTACATTCTAATTGTTTAATTTTATTAAGTAATTGAATAGATTGGGTTTCTTCAGATTTTTTCTTTTGTGAAACAAAATTTATGATAAAAACTCTGGCAGCAGACTTAAAGGAATCCCATACCATAACAAAGGGAGAATCTGGGGTATTGTTGATAGTAAAAAGCTCAGAGGCAAAGGAATTGAATCTTTGACAAAAAATAGGATCAAGGAGTTGGGAATTATTAAAACGCCATCTTCCTGGATGAGGAGAAAAAGGACGTAGGTCAATATCTACGAGTACAGGGGCATGGTCTGAGATTAAGATAGAACCAATTTGAGATTGAATGGCATGTTGAGCTAGGGATCTACTCAGGAAAAGATAATCAATACGGGATTGTGAGTGATATGGGTCCGAATAAAAGCTTTACTCTCTAAGGTCAGGGTGACATAGTCTCCAAATGTCCACCAACACTGTACGGCGAAATGTGAAGTAAATTGTGAGTGCATTTTAGAGGGAAGGAACTTAATTCTGGAATGTCTATCTAAAATAGGATAAAAAACTTAATTACAATCACCACCAAATATAATGTAATCATCATCATAGGTAATTAATTTCTCAGATACATTAGTCCAAAAAACCTTATCGCCCAAAATAGGGGCATATTCTTATCTATAAGAAGTTTAACAATAACCCAGCGACCCTCAGTATCAGCTTCTTGTTGAACAATGGAAACATCAGTTTTTTGTGACATAAAATCAAGACTCCGTTTTTCTTACCCATTGCCAGAGAATTATACACATGTCCCACCCAACATCTCTTCAGTTTTGATGCTTCATCTTCAGTAATATGAGATTCTTGGAGTAAAGCAATATCTGTTTTTAGTTTAGCTAGGTGAGAAAGCACCCGTTGCCTTTTAATAGGATTGTTTAATCCTTTAATATTCCAGTTAGTGACCTTAAATGTAACTTAATAAGACAAGTATGAACAGGCATTATGCTTACAGAAACAGAAATTAAAATTTATAGAAAATATGTAAGAAAGGAAGAAGGAAAGGAAAGGGTAATTGTTGTAGAAAAAAGGACACGAGCGATGAAAGAGGTGGATAAGAAAAGTAAAAAAAGTAAACATGTCGGAGAAAACAAAAAGAAAAGGAAGAAGGTAAAGAACAAAGAGACAGTACAAGTCATACAAAAGTTGAATGAAAAACATACCTACAGATACAAAACAAATGGGGAGTGACTACACCAGAAGATGGCGATGACAGCAGTGAAGCTCCACTGAAATCCAGAGGGACCACAATCAAAAACGTCTCCAGGGAACTTGTGACCTTAAGGTCCCTTTAGTAGTCAGCAGCAAGCTTAAACTCACTGAGCCACCCAAGATGCTTTGAAAGTGTTCTGTCAGTCAGGGTGCATGTAGTAGCCACCCAGAGAAAGAAGAGCCAAGCTCATGGGTCATCACCTCACCCTAAAGGCTGTTAATCAGGATTGGACAGGCAGTAACGGGAATCAGGCGTTTCTCTGGGAGGCTGGAAGGGTAGGGGTGGTTTTCTAGAGGTAGGGGTCAGTTTTGCAGCAGTACTGAATTATTGGTCCCCAGTAACACAAGCAGCAAGCTAGCATTTCCATCCTCCTGGGGCCAGAAAATGCTTACCCAGGGGCTCGTCTGAGGAAATTTCCAGGGCAGCTTTGGATTCCCAGTTCCGCCCTGCTAGTGCTGAGCAGAAACACTGCACACAAACGTGGTCCCCGGCCCCAACAATTACCAGAGAAGTAACCTCACCTCAGCATCGTGACATAACGTGTACAAACTTTTACACGTATTACAGACTGAAACAGAGAGCTGACAGCGCCCAGCCCTGAAAATGTACTTACAAGAGACCTTTTCCCCCTTAACTGAAGTGGTCACAATAAACTTTGGGGCATAGTTACAAGGCCTTATCGCAAACACAACGTCACTTTTAGTGACGTTGTGTTGGCAATATGGGCTTTGCCTTAGTTACAAGGCAGGGTTAAGCGACTTAATGTGCTTAACACTGCCTTGTAAATAAGGCCCCCTTTCACACTACACTTAGGGGCCAATTCCGAATGCGGCCATAAAACGTACCAACTGACACGGACCGGCGCCGTACGACCTGTGCAATACGATGCAATGCATGTGAATTACAACTGACACATACGGAATACAAGCCGTACGACCGAGCTGTAGGGAAACCAGTGATTCGGCCGATTCGCACTGACCGACACGCACCAGGAATGAACCCGACCAACACATACCCGCGATGTCCGACCCGCGCAGTACAATGCAATGCGTGTAAAACCAGACCGACTCGCACGGAGTCCAAGCCGCATGACCGACACGCACAAAAAACAGGGACCTGAAGCAATAGAGATCTCCGCGACCGACGCGTATGAAACACAGAAGAAAGTCAGTGTGAAAGACCCGGAGAAGCCCGCACGAGCCAACATCAGCGTCCGTCTCGGTCAGAAGAACTTCTCCTTCATGCCTAAAAAACCCAAAGGAAAAAATACCAAAAAAAGGATCAAACAAGCAATGACAAAGTCAATAAATATAAAAAAAAAACTTGGAACAAAGACGCACCCACAACTCCACCTATATAAAGGCCACAAATCACTACCATGATCCTTTGCAAATTCAAGAGAACAGCCAGCAGAGAACACCATCAGACAGCAACCACAGACACACTCACAACTCACCCATCACACAACCTTCACACCATTAGCACCTCTCCAAAAGCACTCACACATACACCTAGCAAAACTGACACTCACCCACCCTCACTTGCACCCTCACACACACATCACTCACCACCACCACCACCCATCACCATGCCCCCAAAGAAGAATCCAAAGTTCACAAATAGTGAGTTAGAAGTCCTGGTAGATGAAATCATCAGATTAGAGCCACATTTGTTTGGTACATTGGTCCAAAAGACACCCATGTCACAGAAAACAAAGATGTGGGCGAGGATTGTGGACAAGGTGAAACCACAAGCACCCGTGTTGCGCACAAAGGATGACATCCAGAACAGGTGGTATGATGTGCGCAGGAGGGTCAAGAAGCTCATCGAGATGGATCACGCCTTGAGTCAGCGCACTGGTGGTGGCCCTCCTTCTAAACCAGTATACTTCAGGTCCTGGGAGGAGAAGGTGCGGGACATCCTACCACCAGAGAGCGTCCATGGTCTATCAGACATACCAGAGCCTGGTGAGTACACTACCAATATACTCAATATTGTGTGGCAATACACACACATCACTGTCAAGGGGACAGTGAAACCATGCACCGTTAGCAAAGCCACAGTAAACAATAGATAATCATCCCAAGATGTGTATGCTAGTCAGACAAACACAATACCTGCCATCTCATAGTGACTTGTAACTGTGTCATGACATGTACAAACCTACCAACAAATAGAGCAAGGCAGTGGCATAAATTTAAATAAACACTGTCAGACATTTTGCCACCACAAACACACTACCTCACAGTGCAGCTGACTGACAGGAAGGAATAGTGGGTATGCTGGTGAAGTGAGTGTATCCAAAAGCATGATGGGGTTGTAGTCACAGATAATGCTCCCCTCCCAATTGGCCCATCAAGACCTCTCTGAACCATGCTCACATCACAGGGAGTGGAAAATAACTGACAAGATGGCTGACACTGGTTCCTGCTGTGGGGAGCACAAGGCCCTGGTAGGGGTTGTGCTCAAATCAGAAGCAGGACACCACTGCCTGACACCCTGAAAGCCAACTTGCATGCCCTGCAACGTAAGCACGTTTCATGGTGGGATGTCTGACTGGGTGGGAAGGAGGACTGACAGCTCTGACCATACTTACCAGCATGTTTCAACACACACACCCCTCAACACAAACTCCACACAACTCACCTGGGATAATGCATTGACTCACACTGTAGTGAAATATCACCCAAAGATACACCACTCTGGGTTCTGCTGTGTGAAGTACAGGGGCCTCTTTGGACTTGTAGCCAAACAAACACCAGGACTGAACAGTCAGCCATCTTGCCATTGCTGTCACACTCCCTCACAGGGAAGCAGAGTCAAAACGAAGGAAGTATGGGCATTCTGGGAAGGGGTGTACCCAAGAGCATGATGGGAGTTGCAGTCACAGACAATCCCCACCCACCTACATGGCCCAGCAAGCTCACACTGAACCATGCTCCCCTCACAGGGAGTTGAAATGGACTGACAAGATGACTGACACTGGGCTCTGTTTTGGGGAGCACAAGGCCCTGTTGGGAACTGGGCACCAACAAACACCAGGACTGCACAGTCAGCCATCGTGCCATTGCTGTCACACTCCCTCACAGGGAAGCAGAGTCAAAAGGAAGGAAGTATGGGCATGCTGGGAAGGGGGGTGTAGCCAAGAGCATGATGGGAGTTGCAGTCACAGACAATCCCCACCCACCTACATGGCCCAGTAAGCTCACACTGCACCATGCTCACCTCACAGGGAGTTGAAATGGACTGACAAGATGTCTGACACTGGGCTCTGTTGTGGGGAGCACAAGGCCATGCTGGGAAGTGGGCACCAACAAACAACAGGACTGCACTGACTGATATCCTGAAAGTTAACCTGCACCCACTGCAATGGTAGCACACTTCATGATGAGATAACGGGCCTGGGGGAGAAGGAGGTCCTGACTTGAAAACAAATAACACCGATGCTGGCCATACACACACCTTCTCTGCTAAAACACATTGCACACGTGGTACCAGTCACTCACAGAGTAAATGCCCGGGCAAGATGGCTGACACATGGGCCTGATAAATGATGTGGCTGCAAATCACACACATGCACTGGCCAACCCAAACACGTTCGCACACACAGCCATTGCAACCGTATGTTCAAACTCACTGTATGGGGATGCAGTGTCCAGGGGTGCACCCTGGCCTGGCTGGTGAGGTGTGTCTTGCAGATGACAAGTGTGGAGATCCATATATAGTACATTGCACAAAACACCCAGGAACTCACAAATACATCATTGACAGGGGACATCTGACAGTGAATGGAATCGACACACCAATATAACTGACACCGTAGAATGGTCTCATTCACACTAGGTGCTGTTGTGAGCTGAATTCCACTCCTACATCATTCTAAAACATATGCATCTTTCACACAACACACCACTCACTGTAATAGACACTGTAGACACAAGGTCTAACCTGGACTGCATTGGAGGAGACATGCTACTCACAGCATCAAAACTGCAACACACACAACACTGGCTATCACTGTCATGAGCATGGAAAAGCCAGAGAGCTGCCTTGCCCAATCCATATCACCATGGAGAACATTGACAAGTCAAATCACATATGCATGTACAAAAGCACCAGACTCATTAGCTACGGTGACATCATCACTTGTATGAAATCAGATAGGAACTAGGAACACAGGAAAAAAGCACTTTCTCCCAAGAAATCACAGGCATACCGGACTGTGACCATGTGGTACCAACACACCAATGTGATGCACAAAGATTAGCAAAAACTGCTACCACACATGCCCCAATCTTACAATATACCCTAAGTGGAATTGCACATATGTGCTCGTTAAAGGTCAAATGTGGACAGGGATGACACACCTGTGTCAGCCACGTGATGGCTCTTGAGTAGCAATGGCCATGTACAGTCAAATCTATACATGAGCTGGTCATGCAGACACTTCGCCATGCACATTGAAATGCTTCATGTTGGCTGGACAATGTGCTACAACAATATCAATCTCTGTCCGTGACAACGTTGGACAATGCAGTGTACCAGCACGCATCCTGACGTACAGTTGCAAATATCATGTATGTGAACCATTGATGCCTGTAGAAACATAACTTACATTTTGTGTGTCTTCCAAACACATGTGGTGCTGGGGACACACAGCAGCAAATGAAGAGGAGTCCCTGTCCCAGACTCCAGTGGACCCTCAGCTCTCTGGTGTGGAACAGTCTCTGTCCTCTTTGGATGATGAAGAACTACCTGGCACCTCTGGTGTGAGTCATCATGCAGCACCAGCAGCACAAACATCTGCACCCCCTGCACCCACGCCTTCAACATCTGGCAACAGACAGAACACCCCCACCAACACGAAGAGACTAACGATACAGAATTCCGACAGCACAGGAACACAGGTCACCCAGGAAGCTACGGACAACACCACCAGTAACAACACCCAAGGGGGCCCAGGGTCACCTCTGCATGCCACCACAGGTCCTGCCGTGTGGCTAGGGGCGGTGGGAGGGGTGGTAGGCAGAGGTCACGGCTTGCAGAGGGGTCTCGACTGCATGATGACCCCCAACTGGCACGCATCGTAGATGCGTACCAGGATTGCACCGGAGGATTCAGCCAGGTAGTGGGGATCCTCAAGTACATTAAACAGGAGCAAGCTGCCCATCATGCTCGCATGGAGTCCAAGTGGGATGCACTTACTCCGGTGCATAGGGACATACTGACATGCCTACACTAGATAAGCACCAACATGTCCACACCTCCCTGTGTGCCCACAACATCTGTTGCCGCTAGATCGGCTAATGCCACAGGGAGGGAGGATGACTCTGGTGGAGAGTCCTCTGCACTTCAGACGCCTGCACCTGAGGATCTCCCCCGAAGAAGAAGAGGGGTCGTACGAAGAAGGACAAGACAGACACAGATGGCCATGCACATCCCCCAGGGACACAAAACCTGTTCTGGAAAATGTTCTATTTGTGCAAACCGTTCACCTTGTCGTATATAACCCAACTCGCCAACATGACATGGAGGGTTTATGTTGGTCTAATGTAGCAGATGACTGCTCAAACAGCAACAGAGCAGCCCCAACACATTTCAGGCTAACTCAATACATTGACATAACAACCCTGTAAACTCACATTCTGGTGAAGAAGTTGTTGATGAGCTTTGTGCAGACATCACCCTCATCATCATCATCACTGGCTTCGTGGCTCAGACCTGGATCCTCCACAGGTGGCGGATGTAGGTCATCGTCATCCTGGATGAGAGGCAACTTCTTCCGCACTGCCATGTTGTGTAGCATGCAGCATACAAGGATAATTTTGCACACCTTTGCTGGGTCATATTGGAGGGCCTCTCCGGTCTTGTCCAGGCAGCGGAAGCGGCTTTTCAGGAGACCAAAAATCTGCTCAATCACCCTCCTGGTCCGACCATGTGCCTCATTGTAGCGCATCTTGGCTGGTGTCACAGGGTTCCTGAGGGGTGTCAGCAACCATGGCATGTTGGGGTATCCGGAGTCACCTACATACAAACAATTGAACAATTAGCTGAGTTTTGAAAGAGGGTGGAATACAACATTGCCAAACACACCGAATGGTAAACATTCAGTACACACGACAAGCCAGGCACGCTGGTTTGGCATCTGTGAAATTATCGTTGCAATGCGACTACTCCTCATGATGTAGGCATTGTGCGAAGAACCGGGAAAACATGCACACACATGTGTGATACACATGTCCGCTAGACATACCACCAGAGCATTGATGGAGTGGAAATGTTTCCTTTTCCGGTATGTCTGCTCATGTGCCCGTGGTGGTACCAGGGCCACATGTGTACCATCAATAGATCCGATGACGTTCGGCATCCTCCCCAGTGTATAAAAAGCAGCCTTTATGTCAGTGAGTTGACCTGGGCTAGGAAACTTGATGTATAGGTCAAGGAAATGCAACATCCCCTCCAAGACATCACATAGCACACGGCTGAACATAGTTTGCGACATACCACCAGCAGTAGCCTCAGTGTACTGGAAGGTACCGGTAGCAAAGAAGTTCAGGGCTGCCATCACCTTCACCTCTGGGGTCAGTGCTGTTGGATATGTCTGGCCAGGTAGCAGATGTGGCGCCAACTGCTCCGCCAACTCCTCAATCAGTGGCCTGGTGAAGCGGTACCATCGGATGCAGTCGCGTTCCTGCATGGTTTCAAGGTCTGGGAACGGTCTATGGACAGCTGGTGCCCTGCAGTACAGAGGTGAACAAAGGAAGATTGTCGATTCATCCACCCATGTGGCTTTGACCAAGCAAAATATCACATGATACATCATGACAACACACAATGTGCTGAGGTGTGTGCTGTTGGGTATGGACACCTATGTCACCTAAATGCCCATCATCTCAGATCTCAAGTCCACATGTCTACAATTAGTTACATGTAGTGCAATGGCCAATCATTAGGCTGTGTCACAGTACCTATGTACTGCTGTCACGTTCCAAACACACACCACAGTGACAAGTGAGGACTGATGTCTCCCAGGCATCACAGATCTTTGACAGGCAGATACCCAGGATCCCTGTATTGCCATGTGGACACTGGCATGACATGGCGTATCATGTACACACCACAAAACAACCATGAGTCCCACAGGTAGTGGCCCCTGTTGTCTCTGTAGGCCATACATGGACGTCTCTGAGACACATACACAACATCAATGTTGATGCACAAACCACATGGATGTGGAGACTGTCTCCCATTGGGCACATGGGATCAGACACATCTGAGACACAACATGCACACAGACTGTGGGTGTACATCAGAATTGTGGCTATGGGTCTCACTGTGACGTACATACCATCCCACCCAGGACTCAGGGTGTATGTGATATGTCCTAAACATATCCAACCTGCAACTGTGTCCATGACTCATGCCCATAACTGTACAGTTGCACATCACAGTGGTAATGTGCACAACACACAAAGGATTCTGTCCCCATGAACCCATGCACAGCCTGGGAGTGGCTGCACCAAAGTTCCACACAACAAACCAAATGTTGCCCCCCTGCACACACAGGTAATGCAGCCTTACGTGTCATGGGATACAGTGTTGCACATTCTGTGGTGTGGTAGGTGTGCACCTGAGTCCCTGGCAAGTAATTTGTGTGGAATCTGTTAAGAAGTCACACCAATGTCAACCGACGTGGGTGACTCCTACAGAGACGCATTGCACAGTTCTGGACCGAGCCATGCGCACGCCTTGGCCATTGACTGCAATGTGAACTGATGCAGGTAACTTTTATGCATACACATCGTGCAGGCATGGACTGAGCCGTGCGCACGCCTTGGCCATTGACTGCAATGTGAACCGATACGGGTGACTATTATGCATACGCGTCATGCAGGCATGGACCAAGCCGTGCACACGCCTTGGCCATTGACTGCAATGAGAACCGATGTGGGTGACTATTATGCATACGCGTCGTGCAGGCATGGACCGAGCCATGCGCACGTCTTGGCCATTGACTGCAATGTGAACTGATGCTGGTGACTTTTATGCATGCGCGTCGTGCAGGCATGGACCAAGCCGTGCGCAGGCCTTGGCCATTGAATCGTATGGAGACGGGTGCGTGTGGATTTTCAAACTACGCGTTGTACAGTTAGTTGACCGAGCTGTGCGCACTCATTGGCTATGGACTGTCATGGAGACAGACGCGGATTCAAAACTTGTAAGAGTCGTGTTGGAAGGCGTTCCCCGGGGAGGCTACGGAATGCGTTCCCGACCACCCGGAGGCCCACCTTTCCCAGAGTTAGGCCGAGCAAGAGCGGGGAGGCCCTTCCTGGAAGGGTCTCGTACCTAGGATCGCATACGCTGCGCTTACTCTCTCTTCGGATAGAGGGACACCACACAGTAATTCGTTGTAAGACAATATGCTTTTATCGGTAGTTGTTAGGGATCTTTATGATCCGGCAGGCAGGTGCTGAATTAATGCCACAAGCGGCAGCGATCTCGGGATGAGGGAAAAGGGGTAGCGGGACAGTCTTTGAATCAGTGTCTCTGCGAGGTATCCGGCGCACAGCTCTCAATCCTCGAGCTGAGGGGATGTTGCTTCTCTCGGCAATTTCTGCCGTTTCTCTTGGACGAGCGGGCCGCGAGTCACTCAGCAGGCACCGGAGGTTCGTAGTTCGGGGAGCCGCGACGGCGTCAGCAGGGCTCAGATGGTTCAGAGTTCGGGGAGCCGCGACAGCGTCCGCAGGGCTCAGATGGTTCAGAGTTCGGGGAGCCGCGACAGCGTCAGCAGGGCTCAGATGGTTCAGAGTTCGGGGAGCCGCGACAGCGTCAGCAGGGCTCAGATGGTTCAGAGTTCGGGTAGCGTTCTTCGGTTCGGGGAGCGATCGAGCCGCGACCAGGTCAGCAGGCTCTCGTCAGTCCAGGTCTTCTCTGCTCTCGTCCCTTCAGCACCCCTTGTTATACTCCCCCTCCTCTTTGAAGTCCGGAGTCCTCGCGGAGAGGGGTCTGGTGCCTGGGGGGCGGTGTGTCGGGGTTTCCTTTCGCTCGGCCCTTTGATCTGTTCAGGTGGGTCCAGGAGGGACTCCAGACACCCAGCGGCCGAGGCGCCTGCTCCCCGGGGGCCTGGGGGTCGATCGAAACCTCCCTCGGGGGAGAGACCAGAGGTGTGACAGGATCGGCGCCTCTCGGTCTGGTTTGGGGGAATTTCGCTCTCCCTCGGCCGGGCATGCGTTTTGGGGATCTGGTCGGCCCTCGGGATGTTGGCCCACGGGAGCCGGAAGGCTGTATCAACGAGGTTCGGCGTGGTTGCAGGGTAACTTTCTGGTCGGGAGGGCCCACGCCACGAGGCCGGTCTCACAAGTCGTGCTCTCGAAATTCAGTTGCCTGCCTACAACAATGTTGCAATTTCTAGGGTGTCATGAAGGTGAAAATTTAAACGATGCGGAAGATGTGTACTAGTCGTACAATTCCATGGATTGGCCAGATTCATAGGATGCAACTGTGTTGGACCTATCACTTAGGACACATGGCACAGATTCTGCCTCTGCAGCACAGATATAAGGCTGGCTGGCCCCCAGGGAGCTCACTTGCCTGCACTACATGCTACTGGACCACATCTCTGCTACCACTGCTGCTGTCTCTGCATCCTCTGGCTACTACTATGGCACATACTCTGGAGAGAGCCCCAGCCTTCACTGAGGAGTAGAACCAGGCCCTGCTGGACGGGCTTCTTCCACAGTACTGCAAGCTGTATGGGAATCCAGGGGAGCAGGTGAGTGTGCAGTCCACTACCTTCCTAATTGTGCATGTTGTCTGACTAGCAGTACTAACAGCGTGTATACCAGTGGCAAGCGTACTCACTGAGTACTTCTAACCCCCAACATGTGTAGGTACATGTGATGAACAGGTGTTCTGCAGCAAAAGTGCATTTGTGCAAGCTTTAACTTCCCAGGCAATATTAACATGTCAGACATACAGGGCAATTGTCCATTTCCATGGGTGCACTACCTGTGTACCTCATTTACCTTTGTGATGACTACATGTATATCCAACTGTGTGCAGCACAAATATGTGGCATGTGTGGTAATGGCCTTTTCACTTTGTCATCCTCACAGTTTGATGCCCACCAGAAGCACTAGATCTGGCTGACTATCGCCCGGGCGGTTAGATCAGTGGGGGTCTACAAGCGCCGGATCCGCAACTGCCAGAAGAGGTGGCAGGACCTTGGGGGCTGGACCTGGAGGATCGCAAGGGTCCAGCTGAAGCTGTTGCCTCCTCGCAGGAGGGACGGACACTGGACCCCGACCTCCCACATGCTCAGGATTCTGGCGGTGGTCTTCCCGGACCTGGATGGTCAGCTGAAGGCCAGACAGCAGCAAGGAGGGGGTAAGTCAATGCCTAATCTGTGAACTATGTATGACATGTTATTTGCAGTCTTTAGGCCTGGTTACATGTCCACATTACGTCGGTCTTGTAGTCCAGGACTCATGTCCCTCAATTGTGTAATGCACCCTCCTCATCTGATCCACAGGTGTGGCCCCTACAGTCTGGGGCTTGTTAAACTAGGGCACTGTGTCCCTGCAGTCAGCTATGCTTAAGGTTCCGGACAGCATCTGTTACAGGGACTCTGTTGTGTGTTTCGTGGGTGGGTCAATTGTTTACACAATGCCTGAGATCTGATATGTGATCTGTGTGTGCCCTTGATATGTGTTCCAATTGCTGGTCTGATGCGCCACATGTGCCTGGGGTATTTCAAACACACCCATGCAGCAGGTGACTCCACATTTTGGGCCTCAGGAGTATGTATATCAAGTGTGTCACACTTGCTTAGCCATCTGCCTACTGTCCAGGGCTATATACTGTTTCACGTAGACCTGGGCAGTCATGCCTACTCCAGGGCATTTAAAAACACTCTGTACTCCCACTCCTGTGTATCAACTTACAGATTGTGCTTAGTGACATGTGCCTTCAGGTGTTTGCCTCTGGGTCATTGTGGTGTGGCTTAAGTTTCAGGACATCTGGGGTTTTCATGAGTTTGAGGGTCAGCAGGACATCTGAGATGTGACCATAGGAGACAAGAACTGTGTGACATATAGGTGTGTGATCACTTGACAGTGCACAATAGTGTATGCAACTGTGAAGTTCAGGCAGCTGTGTTTAATGCACAGCAGACTGTGAGTGCTCATGTTCAGGGAGTTGTGTTCGCAGTCACTCATATGTCTGATTTGTATGATGTGGGGTCATCTGAGTCCAGGATATGTTGTTTGCAGGGGATGGACAAGTGCACTTGTCAGCTGCAGAGTTTGCTTTACCCATGACCTATGATTATGACACAGTACATACTGTTGTTGTCTGGATGCCCTGCTCCTGTGAAAGGAGACAGTGATGACTGACTTTCCAGGCATGCCTGTGCCATGACATTTGACTTGCTATGAAGGATCCTGCATTGGAGTCAAATGCGCTCCATGCACCCCATTGTGGAATTGACTATCAGGATATGAGGACATCATAGTGTGTGTTGCTGGCATGCATCACAAGCATGTGAAATGAGACTCTGTCCATCCCTTCATCCTGACACCTGTACTGAGTCAGTGGCAAGAGATGTGATGTGTGTATAGTGACAAACTTCTACATGTTCACTTGCATGTCCAACAACTGTTTAGGTGGTACATGTCTGCACATTGGGGTATTAGCATCCAACATGCAACAGACATATGGGTGCAAGTCCATGAGGGATATGAGTGCCATGGTTGATGGTCAGACTGACAATTGGCTTATTCTAAACAGTGTGAGCACTTTGAGAAGTGTTCAGATGATGATGCCAGGGCTTGCCCTGTGATGTGCTGTACTCACTGTGGTGTGTGCGGTCAGTGCAGGTGACTGATGATGTTCTGTTTTTCCTAATTCTATTCAGATACATCCACAGCCACAGGAGGGGACAGCGCCACGGACTAGGAGGAGCCGCAGAGCCAGACTGGTACAGAAAGCGAGGAGTTGGAGGGACCCAGTGGCACAGAGGGCGAGTGGAGCCACCCTGAGGAGTCCTCAGCACCATCCACCCCAGCTTAGGACCACAGCAGCTCGGAGGATGACTCCCTTGTGGAGGCGGGTGTCGGCAGCCAACAAACCCCAGCTAGTGAGGCTGTCCCCGCCACCATCACGACCATCACCACCCTCCCATCGGCTCCCATCCCAGAGGTCCATGCAGGCTCCCGTGTTCGGGAGCATGTCTCCTTTGTGCCAGACACCGCACCCCTTGCCCCTGTATCCCCTGCTGCCCTGAGTGTGGAGTCTGTGGACTTGCTTCGACAGATCCATGTAGGGCAGACTTCAATGCTGAGTGTCCTCCATGCACACACCAGTCTGTTGACACAACTGGTGTCGTTCATGGAGGGCATGTCATCGGGCATGTCTGCCCTACAGAGGTCCAATCAGTCCATGGCCTTCTCCCTGACGGCAGCAGTGTCCCTCCTCCAACAGTCCCTCACCCCTCCTACCCCTGCCTCATCCACAATTCCTAGCACCCTATCTGTCCCAAGCACACACACACACCAACACATTCACCCAAATCCACAGACACAGGCAGCACACAAACACCCAAACCAAGGACTATACGTGCACGCAAGCAACCTCAGGGGACTGATACCACACTCACAGGGGATGGTTTGCAAACACACACACAGGCATCCACAACCACTCCGCAGTCCTCTGATACCTCTCCCTTCAAGACCCCTTCCCTTGCCTCACCTGCAACCCCATCTCCCAAGAAGCTCCTCCGCTGTGACCTTGGCTTCTTCCCCACCGATCCAGCAGATCCAGCGTACAAGGGGAAGAGGAAGTCCCCACACACAGAGGGGAGTGCCCCTCACACCCGGGCACCCTCCCCCAGGCACAGTCAAACTGAGAACCCCACCCGCAAGTCCCCCCAGACCCAGAAGAGCAAGACCCCAACCCCGCCCCACAGCTCCACGACACACTCTCCGTCCTCCATCCCCCAGGCCACCACTCCACTGGTTCCCCCGCCACACCCTGCCCGAGGTCCCCTCACCCACAGATACACCATCCCCAAAATGCTCAGGCCCTACTCCCTACCACTTGCTCTTCCACCCCCACACCCGTCAGACTGTTTGTGCCACTGGTGTGGGGACCGTGCCCCCCTCTGTCCTGCCAACCTCACCTGAACCCCATTCTGCTCCCATGGAGTTGGGCACTGCAGTGGAGTACACGACCACCCCGTCTGACTTGGGCACTGCAGTGGGGACCCAGTCCACTCCATCTTACCTGCCCACTGCAGTTGTGCCGGCACCCACTCCATCTGACTTGTTCCCCACAGTTGTAACTGCACCCACTATGTCAGACACCTCCACTGCAGTTGCCAGTGACTCTCCTGCACCCACCACCCCTTCACTGCCTCCTTCTGCTGAGCCCCGATCCTGTCCCAGCGGTGCCTGGCCTGCCCCCATGTATGCCCCTCTGAGTGGATGTCCCCTGTCCTTAGCAGTGCAGGCAAGCAACTTGTGACAGCTGTCACTCACACCCTATTTTGACTTTGGATATTGTTAGATCTTGGAGTCTCTAGTTGGCAGGGTAGGTACCACTGTCCAAGTAGGGACCCTTGCTTCTAGTCAGGGAAAGGGGGATACACTGTTCAGATAACCCCTGGTCACTCTCTAGGTAGCTTGGCCTGAGCAGTCTAGGCTATCAAAGGCAATGTGTAAAGTATTTGTACCAACACTCACAGTAACACAGTGAAAACACCACAGATTTACTCCACACCAGTTTTAGAAAAATAAGGTATCTTTACTAAAAACTTCACAAGACCAAATACTACAGGAAAACCAACATACAATTAAAAAGGTTACTTTAAAGATAGTTCAAGAGTTTACAGAAAGTACTCCAGGATGTAAAAATCAGTGTCCTGCACAATGCGACTCTCAATGCACAAAATGCGACACTCTCGTGCCCAACAGTACCTGTAGTTGCGTTAAGGTTCCCATAAGCTATAACAAGGAAGATGACAAAGACGATGCGATACTCCTGAGATCTTGGGGAGGCTTTGCAGCAGCCCTGCTTCACGCAGCAGAGGTGGATGTGCCGGCTCCGATCTGTAGGGGGAGGATGCGATGACTTTGGCTTTCGTTGCGTAGGTTTCTCAGGGGGAAGCTTCACGCACAGGTATGATGCGACGATCTTCAATGCGGCGCGATGCGCGGCGCAGCGCTGACTTCTGGCGCTGCAACCCTCGATGCGTCGCGGTGCGCGGCGCGTCGTTGACTTCTGGCGCCGCAACCTTCGATGCGTCATGGGACGGGACTCTGCGTCGACACACGCAGCGACTGGATACTTTCACGCACCGGCAGTGGTGCGGCCCGCAAACTGGTTCTGAGACGACCCTCGCAGCGTCAGGAATCTTCACGCACCGGAACGATGCTCGACGCACTCGGCGATGCGGGAACTCCGGGTGCTGCGATGACGCCGCAATGAAATTCTCCTCGCACTCTCGTTCTTGCGACTCGCAATCGGATGATGCGTTGGGTACCAGTTAATCTTTTTCACGCTTCTGCTTTCCAGCTCCCAAACACAGCAAAACGACCTCCTGTGGCCCCAAGACTAGGCAAGCACTCCAAGGCAGGTCAGAACTCCCTCAGCGGAGTTCCAGGGGAGCTGGTGGTGAAGTCCTTTTGTTCCTGGGACTTCTTAACAGGGAGCCAGCTCTCCTCAGGCCCTTGGAGATCAGAATCAAAAGAAGGGGACACAGCAAAGTCCTTCCCCTCTCCTTGGCAGCAAAGCAAAACAGCAAGCAGGCAGGCTTCTCCTCTTCAGTTCCTTCCAGCTTTCTCCTTGGCAGAGGTTCCTTCTTAGTTCCACAGTGATCTAAAGTTTAGGTGTCTGGGGTCCACTTCTTATACCCCTCCAAGTCTTTGTCTCTCTTTGTTTCAGTGGGGGATTACCCTTCTCAAACCGGTTCCTGGGTGTGCTCTGCCCTGGAGCACCTGGTTCCTTTCAGAGTGAGGGGCAGGGTCGTTAGACGCTCAGCAGGAGGTGGAGCCTTCTTTGTGCTGACAGAGGCAGAGTCCTCAGCCTGGCCAGCAGGGGGTGGAGCCAGCATTGTGCTGGCAGAGGCAGCCCTACTCAAACCCAGGGGCTACTCCTCCCACCCATCTAGAGCAGATCTCCCTATTCACCCTGCTGCTGACTCATCCAGACTCCTGGAGCCACCTGGCCCATCACATGACACCAGTCAGCCAATCTGCACACAGGCACACAGGAAGGTTAAACAGGAGAATAGCTACTTTCTAAAAAGTGCTATTCTCACACAGTGAATTTTAAAACCATCTTGCTAAAAAGATGTATAATTAAATTCTGAACACAAAGATACCAAACTTGAATTTTCTATCTTGCCTTTAGGGGAAGATAGGCATGTAAACAGCCTCCCCCATTCTGTCCTATGGGCAAGATAGCCTCTCCGCAGTGAAAAACGAAAATGGCTGTAATTCACTACCAGGCCTTGTTACACACCTCAGTATATGCCCTACCTTTCAGATACACTGCACCCAGCCCAGGGGGGTACCTAGGGCCACCATAGGGATGCCTGACATGTACAGAAAGGGAAGGATAAGGCCTGGTCAGTGGTTGCACTGGCCAGGTCGACATGGCAGTCCTGGACTGCACATAGGCACTGCAAGCAGGCCTAAGACATCATTTTAGAGCTACTCCTGTGGGTGGCACAATCAGTGCTGCAGCCCACTAGTAGCATTTGAATCACCAGCCCTGGCACACTCAGTGCACTTTACTAGGGGCTGACAGGTGAAACAAATATACCAATCATGGATAACCAATCAATATAACAATTTACCTAGGGAGCACTTGCACTTTGACACTGATCAGCAGTGGCAAAGTGCCCAAAGCATCTAAACCAGCAAAAACGAAATGCAGCATAGCGTCAAAAATACAGGAGGTAGAGGCAAAAAGTCAGGGGAAACCATGCCAAAGATGCCAGGTCTAACACGTGTCCCCTCCAGCTGAAAGTGGGGAGAACTTCCCACCCTCTTGGGAGTTCTCCTCGCTAAGGCAGAAAAACCTGGACAGACCATCAGCGTTGGCGTGTTCTGTACCGGGACGGTGTTCCACCGTAAAGTCCATTCCCTGTAGGGAGATGGACCACCTCAACAGTTTTGGGTTTTCACCCCTCATCTGCATTAACCATCTGAGGGGCCTGTGGTCTGTCTGAACCCGGAAGTGAGTCCCAAACAAGTAGGGCCTCAGCTTCTTCAGAGC
Organism: Triturus cristatus; assembly: GCF_964204655.1. Taxonomy (NCBI): domain Eukaryota; kingdom Metazoa; phylum Chordata; class Amphibia; order Caudata; family Salamandridae; genus Triturus; species Triturus cristatus. Next base: position 150,529,362 of record NC_140590.1, on the reverse strand, counting down.
CCAGACCACAGCAAAAGCCTCCCTTTCAATCGCACTCCACCTCTGTTCCCTGGGAAGTGGCCTCCTACTAATGAAAGCTACAGGTTGGTCCAAGCCCTCGTCGTTGATCTGTGAGAGTACTGCTCCCACACCATGCTCTGAAGCATCTGTCTGCACTACAAACTCACTGGAGAAATCAGGCGCCTTGAGCACCGGTGCCGTGCACATGGCAATTTTCTGGGCATCAAAAGCAGTTTGACAGGCATCGGTCCAATTCACTCTCCTGGGCTGCTTCCTTGAAGTCAGCTCCGTCAAGGGGGCAACAATGGTGCCATATCCCTTGACAAATCGGTGATAATACCCGGTGAGTCCTAGGAATGCTCTCTGGGTCTTGGGGGGCTCCCAAGCCAGGATGGTATCAATCTTCACTTGGAGGGGCGCCACCTGGCGCTCCCTACCTGGTGTCCCAAGTACACCACAGAACCCTGCCCTATCTGGCACTTACTGGCCTTGATAGTGAGGCCTGCCCTTTGCAGCACCTTCAACACTTCACAGAGGTGCTGCAAGTGTTCCTCCCACGTGGAGCTGAACACAGCAATGTCATCCAGGTATGTGGCGCTGAATTCCTCCAGCCCAGACAGTACCTGGTTGACCAGTCTCTGGAATGTGGCAGGGGCGTTCTACAACCCAAAGGGCATAACTCGGAACTGGAAATGCCCCTCTGGTGTTGAAAACGCAGACCTCTCTTTGGCCCCCTCAGTTAGGGCAATCTGCCAGTACCCAGATGTTAAATCAAACATACTGAGGTACTGGGCAGCTCCCAACCGATCCACGAGCTCATCAGCTCTGGGGATGGGGTGTGCGTCAGTCTTGGTGACCGCATTGAGCCCGCGGTAGTCCACACAAAACCGGAGTTCTGGGGTGGCACCGGGCGCAGCAGCTTTTGGAACTAAGACCACTGGGCTAGCCCAGGGGCTGCTGGAGGGCTCAATTACCCCTAGCGCCAACATCTTGGAAACCTCTTCCTTGATGCTGACCCTGACCTTGTCAGCTACCCTGTAGAATTTCTGCTTTACAGGTAGACTATCTCCAATGTCCACATCATGGACGCACCAGTTGGTGACACCTGGGGTCAGGGAGAACAGGGAGGAAAACTGCCCCAACACCTGGCGACAGTCCCTCTGCTGCTCTAGGGTCAGGGTGGGCGAGAGGACCACACCATCCACTGACCCGTCTTGCTCCTTGGCTGCCAGGAGGTCAGGAAGAGGGTCACTGTCCTCTTCCATTCCAGCATCTGTAGCCAGGAGCATGGTTACATCAGACCTCTCGAAGTGGGGTTTGAGGCGGTTCACATGCAAGACCCTCAGGGGCTGCCTGGGAGTCTGCATGTTAATCAGGTAGGTTACTTCGCTCTTGCACTCCACCCCCTCATATGGCCCAGTCCACTTGTCTTGGAGCGCACAAGGCTCCACTGGCGCCATCACCCACACTTTCTGCCCAGGTTGAAATTCGACCAGAGTGGTATTCTGGTCGTACCATCTTTTCATTTCTTCCTGGCTGGTTTCAAGGTTCTCTTGGGTGAGCTTCCTGAAGAGCAGTGTTTGGTTGCGGAAGGCCAGCATATAGCTGAACACATCCTGGGGGGTTTTCCCGGGGGATTTCTCCCACCCCTCCTTCACCAGAGCGAGAGGTCCTCTAACAGGGTGGCTATACAGGAGCTCAAAGGGACTGAACCCTAAGGACTTCTGAGGCACCTCCCTGTAGGCAAACAACAGGCATGGTAAAAAGACGTCCCACTTTCATCTCATGGGCTCCGCTAGGCCCATAATCATGCCTTTCAGAGTTCGGTTGAACCTTTCAACCAACCCGTTTCCTTGAGGGTGGTAAGGACTGGTGAACTTATAAGTTACCCCACACTCCTCCCACAGAGACTTCATGTACCTAGAGATGAAGTTGGTACCCCGGTCGGAGACCACCTCTCTGGGGAACCCCACATGGGAAAAGATCCCCATCAATGCACGGCCCACCACGGGTGCTGTGATTGTCCTGAGAGGGACAGCTTCCGGGTACCGGGTGGCATGGTCCACCAAGACCAGGATGAACCTGTTGCCTAAGGCTGTCTTGGGGTCCAGTGGCCCCACAATGTCGATGCCCACCCGCTCGAAAGGGGTGCTCACCACAGGAAAGGGTTGGAGGGGTGCCTTGCACTTTCCTCCGCTCTTACCACTTGCCTGACAAGTGTGGCAAGTCCTGCAGAATGTACCAACGTGCTTCCTCATCTGGGGCCAGAAGAAGTGGGTGACAAGCCTTTGGAAGGTCTTGTCTTGCCCCAGATGTCCTGCGAGAGGCACGTCATGAGCCAGACCCATTAGGAAGGTCCTGAAGCGCTCGGGTACCACCAGCACACGGGCTGCACCGGGCTCAGCAACCTCAGGCTCACTATAAAGCAACTCATCCTCCCAGTAAATTAGATGATCCTTGGACTCTCCACCTGCTGCCCGGTCTGCAGCCTGCTGCCGCATACCAATGAGAAAAGGGCATTCCTTCTGCGCCTTGCAAAACTCCTCCCTGGAGGGTCCACCCTCTTGCTGCCAATGGGTCAGCTCAGGTAGCTCCCCCAGTTCGGCCACCTGCTCCCCTGTAGGTTCCAGGGCATCCCCCTCAGGTTCTGCTCCTTCCTGGACCGTTGGAACGGTGGGTGCTGGTTTCCCACGCCCTCTGCTCCTTCCTCTCTGGGCAGGTTCCTGGGCCACTGTTTCAGGCTCCAGGTCTGCTGAATCACCCCTACTGGCTGCCATAGACCGAGTGGTCACACAGATCCACTCAGGCAAACCCAACATCTCCATGTGAGCCTGGCGTTCCACCTCCTTCCATGGGGAACTCTCCAGGTCATTACCTAGCAGACAGTCTACAGGCATGGATGGACTCACAACAACCTTCAAGAGACCTGAGACCCCCCTCCACTCAAAGGGAACTTGTGCCACCTTACAGAGGCGCACTGAGTTGTCAGCTGCAACTACTGGGTGAAGCACATTGGGAATGACCTGCTCTTCAGACACCCACTGACACCTCACGGATGTCACGCTGGCTCCTGTGTCTCTCAGAGCCTCCACCCTCCTCCCATTGATGGTCACCCACTGCCCTTATTTCTTAGTGTTATCGGGCAGGTAGGTTTCCTGGACCATCTCTTGGTCTCCTAAAGAGACAAGGGTCATAACTGTTGGTTCTGCCCCTTCACTAGAAATGTAATCCTCCCCCAAAGCTACACTCACTAAACCCGGTTTAGGAGCACCAGTGGGTGCTGGAGGTTTCTTGGGGTACTTAGGGGTGATGTGTCCCACCTCATTGCAGTGACAGCAGGTAGGTGGGCCCCTGGGATCCCGCCTGCTCCTAGGGGGCCAGGTCGGTTTGGGCTTGGGGAGTTGGGACTCTGTTCCCTGGGAACTGTTTTAGGGCCCTTGAGAGAACTCCTTTTGGTTACCCTTGTCCCCCCCACTCTTTTGCTGGGGACCCTGCCCACCTTTGGCTATGGTACCCACAATTCCTCTGTGGACCCTGGTACTGGTCCAGCGGTCCGCCTCCTTAGCAAGCTCAATGGGGTCCGTCAGCTTGCTATCTAAAAGATGCTGGCGCAGCTCTGGAACACATAGACTACTCAAGTGCTCCCAACTAATTAAATGTAACAACCCCTTATAATCAGTTACTTTGCTGCCCTTCATCCAACCTTCCAGTGCCCGCGAGTACAGATTCACACACTCCATCCAAGTCTCAGACTCTTTCTTCTTGGAGTTCCTAAACTGCAGTCTATACTGTTCTGGAGTAAGTCCATACCTGAGACATAGGGCCTCCTTCATATTTGGATAGGTCATGGTACCTGCTAATTCCAAGGGCTCTAGAGCACTCCTCCCAGAAGCCTCAAAATGTTTCCACAGGCCCGCGCCCCAATGCTGTTCAGGCACACCATTCATTCTCAACGCAATTTCATACGAGGTAAACCAGGCATAGATATCCTCACTCCTATTATAATTCTGTACCAAATCCTTGGGGATATATACTTTACCCCCCTGCACTGGCTGTGCGCTGCCACCATTGGAACCGGACCCTGCCTGCTTGGCCTTGATATCCAGTTCTCTCATGCTCAACTCATGAGCCAGAAGCAATTTCTTCTCCTCCACCACCTTTTCTTGCTCTACTTCTAATTGCCTCATTTTCATTCTCATTATTTCCAATTCATGGTTTCTTACCCTTTGATTCTCCTCCAACTCCTCTGGAGTGAGACCCCTACTGGAATGGGAGCTGTCAGCCCTTGAGACTGGTCTGCCCACGGGCAGATCTTGGGGAACAAAACCATTCTCTTCATCTGCATCATCTTCCTCTTGGGCCTCCCACCAGGCCTTCAAGACTCTTTGTAGCACATCCTTTCTAGACCCGCTTTTCACAGGGCAACCAAGGTCTTTGCAGAATTGCTTGAGCTCCTCAACTTTGTACGAATACAGATCTGCAATGGAAAACTCCAATTCTGCCTTCTCACTTGTTGCCACCTGAGACATGATGCTCTTGAAGAGTTACTCAAAAAAAGAACGAAAAATACAGTATGGGGTTGTGAAGTGGTCTGCACTTAAACTAGTGATGTACACCAATTACTGTGGGTCAAGTACAAATACAAGTTCAACCCTCACCGCTGACCACCAATGTTAAATCTGGGGTTCTCTAGTTGGCAGGGTAGGTACCACTGTCCAAGTAGGGACCCTTGCTTCTAGTCAGGGAAAGGGGGATACACTGTTAAGATAACCCCTGCTCACCCTCTAGGTAGCTTGGCCTGAGCAGTCTAGGCTATCAAAGGCAATGTGTAAAGTATTTGTACCAACACTCACAGTAACACAGTGAAAACACCACAGATTTACTCCACACCAGTTTTAGAAAAATAAGGTATCTTTACTAAAAACTTCACAAGACCAAATACTACAGAAAAACCAACATACAATTAAAAAGGTTACTTTAAAGATAGTTCAAGAGTTTGCAGAAAGTATTCCAGGATGTAAAAATCAGTGTCCTGCACAATGCGACTCTCAATGCACAAAATGCGACACTCTCGTGCCCAACAGTACCTGTAGTTGCGTTAAGGTTCCCAAAAGCTATAACAAGGAAGATGGCAAAGGCGATGCGATACTCCTGAGATCTTGGGGAGGCTTTGCAGCAGTCCTGCTTCACGCAGCAGAGGTGGATGCGCCGGCTCCGATCTGTAGGGGGAGGATGCGATGACTTTGGCTTTCATTGCGTAGGTTTCTCAGGGGGAAGCTTCACGCACAGGTACGATGTGACGATCTTCGATGCGGCGCGATGCGCGGCGCAGCACTGACTTCTGGCGCTGCAACCCTCGATGCGTCGTGGTGTGGGGCGCGTCGTTGACTTCTGGCGCCGCAACCTTCGATGCGTCACGGGACTCTGCATCGACACACGCAGCAACTGGATACATTCATGCACCGGCAGTGGTGCGGCCCGCAAACTGGTTCTGCGACGACCCTCGCAGCGTCAGGAATCTTCATGCACCGGAACGATGCTCGACGCACTCGGCGATGTGGGGACTCCGGGTGCTGCGATGACGCCACAATGAAATTCTCCTCGCACTCTCGTTCTTGCGACTCGCAATCGGATGATGCGTTGGGCACCAGTTACTCTTTTTCACGCTTCTGCTTTCTAGCTCCCAAACACAGCAAAACGACCTCCTGAGGCCCCAAGACTAGGCAAGCACTCCAAGGCAGGTCAGAACTCCCTCAGCAGAGTTCCAGGGGAGCTGGTGGTGAAGTCCTTTTGTTCCTGGGACTTCTTAACAGGGAGCCAGCTCTCCTCAGGCCCTTGGAGATCAGAATCAAATGAAGGGGACACAGCAAAGTCCTTCGCCTCTCCTTGGCAGCAAAGCAAAACAGCAAGCAGGCAGTCTTCTCCTCTTCAGTTCCTTCCAGCTTTCTCCTTGGCAGAGGTTCCTTCTTAGTTCCACAGTGATCTAAAGTTTAGGTGTCTGGGGTCCTCTTCTTATACCCCTCCAAGTCTTTGTCTCTCTTTGTTTCAGTGGGGGGATTCCCCTGCTCAAACCGGTTCCTGGGTGTGCTCTGCCCTGGAGCACCTGGTTCCTTTCAGAGTGAGGGGTAGGGTCGTTAGACGCTCAGCAGGAGGTGGAGCCTTCTTTGTGCTGGCAGAGGCAGAGTCCTCAGCCTGGCCAGCAGGGGGTGGAGCCAGCATTGTGCTGGCAGAGGCAGCCCAGGGGCTACTCCTCCCACTCATCTAGAGCAGATCTCCCTATTCACCCTGCTGCTGACTCATCCAGACTCCTGGAGCCACCTGGCCCATCACATGACACCAGTCAGCCAATCTGCACACAGGCACACAGGAAGGTTAAACAGGAGAATAGCTACTTTCTAAAAAGTGCTATTCTCACACAGTGAATTTAAAACCCATCTTGCTAAAAAGATGTATGATTAAATTCTGAACACAAAGATACCAAACTTGGATTTTCTATCTTGCCTTTAGGGGAAGATAGGCATGTAAACAGCCTCCCCCATTCTGTCCTATGGGCAAAATAGCCTCTCAGCAGTGAAAAACGAAAATGGCTGTAATTCACTACAAGGGCATGTTACACACCTCAGTACATGCCCTACCTTTCAGATACACTGCACCCAGCCCAGGGGGGTACCTAGGGCCACCATAGGGATGCCTGACATGTACAGAAAGGGACGGATAAGGCCTGGTCAGTGGTTGCACTGGCCAGGTCGACATGGGAGTCCTGGACTGCACATAGGCACTGCAAGCAGGCCTAAGACATCATTTTAGAGCTACTCCTGTGGGTGGCACAATCAGTGCTGCAGCCCACTAGTAGCATTTGAATCACCAGCCCTGGCACACTCAGTGCACTTTACTAGGGGCTGACAGGTGAAACAAATATACCAATCATGGATAACCAATCAATATAACAATATACCTAGGGAGCACTTGCACTTTGACACTGATCAGCAGTGGCAAAGTGCCCAAAGCATCTAAACCTGCAAACACGAAATGCAGCATAGGGTCAAAAATACAGGAGGTAGAGGCAAAAAGTCAGGGGAAACCACGCCAAAGATGCCAGGTCTAACAGATATGGACTGGCCATTGGCCTTTGTTTTGAAAGGACTTTGAATTTGCATTTCAAATTTGCTGAATAAAGCATTTGTAGTTATCCTTGTGAATTTGATTTAGCTGTACATTATGTTGATGATGTTTACCATGACCTTGCTGTTATAATGCTGGATTTTCAATGTTGAATACTGAGGTGTTGATGTGATGTACTCCATGTGGTCCATGATATATGTATCCTATTCTGGTTGGTATCCATGTCATCCTTTGCAGCAAACTGGGTGTGTCATGATAAACAATTTGTGAACATTTCTGTAAACATTTCATTTGCATGGACACATCTGTGGCTTGCACCCATGCACATATGATGGGCTTCCCATTGTCCAATTTGTCTATTTCCCTGACTGTGGGCCCATCTCCACTGGACATGCAGGTGTGGGCCTCATTGGTGTAGGAGCAACTGGGTCCTCTGTGCAACTTGCTAGACATATGTATTGAGTATGTGCAGATGACTTAAGGGACACTCCTGTACCGAGGCTGATGTGACCAGAGCCTTCATTGGGTGGTAACTGATAGCTGACTGACCAAGTGTTCTGCTGACATAACTGAGACCTGCTGGGACTATGTTTGGCACAGCTGAGCTTCCACAGGAGTTGAGTCTCCTCAAGTAAGTATGTTGTTCCGTGACATTGCCTGGGCCCATGTTGTGTGTTGTGTGAGCATGTATGTTTGTGTCCACATCCCTTTTTCTACACATGTTGTGTTCCCTTGATATGTTCCTGTTGTTGATGCTTGCTGAGTTGTCCTGTGTTCATCCCACATCTTTGTCCTGGACTGCCAGATATGTGGGTGCATTACACACTACTGTTCATTGGTGTGTCATCATTGGGATTTGTCATTTCTGAGTGGTGATGATGTGGTCAGACGCAGATGGGACACAGTCAGGGGTCCCCATGGCACTTGTTTGTTTGCAATATCATGTAGTTGTCCCTAGGTGGTACCTTGCGGTGATTGAGACATGTGTATATGTGTGTGACTGCTCCCACTCATCAAGTTCAGAGCTGCAATGTTGGCAGGTGTCAGCATGTGTGCCTTGTGGTTCTCCTTGGCTTCTGCATTGTCCTGGGACTGTGGCAGGGACTCCGAAGGTTACGGGGGCTTTGACGTCATGGCCATGTATCGCATACTGTGCAGTATGTCTGTCATTGACCAGGGTTGTAGACTGTCCTTGTGTGATGAGTCTGTGCACCCTAGATCCTCCCAACATTACTGTGTTTGTCATGTGTGCATGTGCAATGTCACATGTCCATGTGGGCTTCACTGATGCACATTGGTGCAGTTCAGGGTGTGTGGTGTTGAGGGTAGACAGAGGTGAATGTTTGCATGTCTCGGCGCCTACCTCACGTTTGTCCCTGGATGACGGGCCATGCTGAGTGATTTGTGTTTGTGTAGGTGTGATGTACGTTTGTGGCACAGGACACATGTCTGAGTTTTACAGTTTGTACGACATCTACCTTTGTCATCACAGTGGACGTATCATGCATGCTTGTGTCACCCCAATGTATGGTCCCTGGGGGTAGTGCTGTTGTGTGTCAGTGTCTTGCTGTTTTAGTTGCTGTTCATTCCAGCTTGTGTCACATGTGTCTGTTGGGATCCCAATCATCTCACAATGCCCGATTGCCCACTAAGGGGTGCCCAATTGATGAGTTACTTTTGTATGGTACTGTGTCCACATCTGTGTCATTGCGGTTCAGCCCCCCTCATGTGTTGTGTAGTTGCCTGGGGATACTGAGACACACACACACATGTTGTGTCAGATGTGCAGTGTGAGGTTGCCTTTTTGTGTTTGTGCATCTGCACCAGTGCATTGGTATTGCTGTTATGGGCCATTGGCTGAATGTTGTTTGGGTGATTTTGCATGCTGTCCCTGTGAGTCCTATCACATCATTCTGCACATTCATCCTGGTTGTTAGGTTCCATTGCTGCCATGGAATGGGAGTTTGTGACCTGAAACCTACAGTCTACACAGGATGTTTTGATTTGTGTGTCTATTTTCAAGATGTGAGTATGCATTATGATGGTCACTTCTGCTTTTGTGTCATTGTACACTGTATGCAGTGTCAGCCCCCATGGGTGGTGCTTGTCTGAACATGGCCGAGAGTATGTTAGATTTTCACAGCACTGTTTGCCACACCACATTTCTGTGGGTATGGGACACAACCACTACTTTGAAACAAAGGGTGTTTCATGTGTTGGGACCAGGATCATACATGCTGTTTGGCATTTGCAGCTTTTACCATGATGACATTTACCTTTTGGTCACTGTGATGATGGTAGATTTAGACTCCATTATCACAATGCTCAACATTTGCTGCAGTTTGGAACCCCACACTTAACTTTTGTTCTTCACAGTGAGGGGGGTTAGTGCTGATTGACACAGTGCTATTGTGATGCTTGACTTGTGTAGGCCACACTCAGTTTTTGGTCACACATGTGATGGGAGTTACATTGTATGTTCGAAGTCATATTCACTGTTGTGGGCATTTGTCACAGACTACACACTGTTGTCATGATGTTAGGGGGGATGTATTTTTCTGACATACCTAATGTTGGTGTATGATGGATGTGTGGCGCATCTCCCATCGTATGGGTGTGGGTGTTGATATTGATAGTCACACAGCACCCTATGAGTGGGGGTGGCAGTAGTGATGGGCAACAAGTCCCCTATGAGTGGGGGTGGCAGTTGTGATGGGCAACAGGTCCCCTATGAGTGGGGGTGGCAGTAGTGATAGCGAACATACCCCCTATGAGTGGGGGTGGCAGTAGTGATGGGCAACAAGTCCCCTATGAGTGGGGATGGCAGTAGTGATGGGCAACAGGTCCCCTATGAGTGGGGGTGGCAGTAGTGATAGGCAACATACCCCCTATGAGTAGAGGTGACAGTAGTGATGGGCAACATACCCCCTATGGGTGGAGGTGGCAGTATTCATGGGCAAGAGGTCCCCTATGAGTGGGGTGGCAGTAGTGATGGGCAACAGGTCCCCTATGAGTGGGGGTGGCAGTAGTGATAGGCTACAAGTCTCCTATGAGTGGGGTGGCAGTAGTGATAGGCAACAGGTCCCCTATGAGTGGGGGTGGCAGTAGTGATGGACAACATACCCCGTATGGGTGGAGGTGGCAGAATTCATGGGAAACAGGTCCCCTATGAGTGGAGGTGGCGGTAGTGATAGGCAACATACCCCCTATGAGTGGAGGTGGCAGTAGTGATGGGCAACAGGTCCCCTATGAGTGGGGGTGGCAGTAGTGATAGGCTACAAGTCTCCTATGAGTGGGGTGGCAGTAGTGATAGGCTACAAGTCCCCTATGAGTGGGGGTGGCAGTAGTGATAGGCAACATACCCCCTATGAGTGGAGGTGGCAGTAGCGATAGGCAACAAGTTCCCTATGAGTGGGGGTGGCAGTAGTGATAGCTGTGCAACCCCTATGGTGGCATGTTGCTAGTAGACAGGATATGGATCCCCTGGGTGTGTGTGACATTTGGCGGGTATGTGTTGTTTGTGTGGTAGGTTTCTGACTTACCGTCTGCGCCGTCCGCGTCTGTTCCTGATCCGGTTATAGATGTACAGTACTGGTATGGCCTGAGGGATGGGATTCATGATGTGTACGTCTCGTACACGCTGCTTGTTGCTCCATCTCATACCCGTTGCTAGCTGGTCCGTCTCATAGCCGTGGATTGTGTTCTGGTGCGAATCGTACCTGATATGCTGCTTTCCCTGATTCTGTTACCTGCTGTACATGGCGACTCGTCCGGCGCGTATGATTTGCGCATCGTACTTGTCCGGCCGGATACTGCTATGGGAACTGCTTCCGGGCGACTCGAATCGGCGATCGGAGGTACGGCTCGTACAGGAAATGCAGCTTGAATCGCAGCCTACGTGTCGGTCGGAATTGTGTCAGTTATGCGCATCATACTTCATTGCCCGGACGCATCGGCTCCCAGAACGTGTCGGTCGCAAGGTAAGGCTACAAACAGCTCTCAGAGAGCTGTCCGACTCGGATCGGATTCGACCCCTTAGCGTGAAAGGGAAGGGGAATGGGTGTTGCGGTGGGTGTTCCATCGCAGCACCCATTGATTTTGGTGCTGCCTCTATTTACAAGGGAGGTGTAAATAGGAGGCAGCACCAAAATTAAGACCAGTGAAAATTTCTTATTAAACAGGCGAAACGAGCAGAGATGCTTTATTTCTCCTCGTTTTTGCTGATTCCATCTGTGATGCCTTGTACAGCACACATAAAAACAGCAAATTACCTACAATTGTTTATGTCCATAAAGGTGATCCTTCCTGCACATAACCAATCAAAAACAAATAAGATGTTTTGCAACTTCTATGTGTGCTGCATTAAGCAGCACAAGGAGAAGTTTCAAAACACCAAGAATGATTGCTTATGTGCAGGAAGGTAGACCTTCCTGCACATAAACAATCATTTCCTCCAATGCAGACACCTGCATTGGCACTAAGCAGCTGAACTCAGCGCCAACCCTAGGGGAAATGCTGAGGTGCACCCCATTCTTGTGAATACAGCACATCCCTGTGTTTTCAGTATGGTGAAGCATGGCATTAGCTATGTTTTCTTAACGCTACTGTTCTCCATTCTGTTGTAAATATGGCCCTTTGAATGAAGGCAGGTGAAGCTCCAGATGGCAGCCGGGCCTGTTCAGATGTCGTTCAGAGTGAACCCCAACCACACAAATAGTGATTTATGAGACCCCCATCCCGCCTGTATGACTTTATTAAAGAAATCAGGAGCATGCTGGCATATCCGGTACTTACTGGGCAGTAGGGGAGAGAGTGGGAGGTTGTTTCTGACTTTAGAAAATAGCTCTTCCTGCATCTCCTGTTTGTTGAACTTTCGAGTCCTGGGAACAGAGGAAATTGTGGGCAGACTTCGTGTTGGACCATCAGTGTGGCCAAGCCAGCTGTGGGAATGCATGTGTGTTTGGGGCGGTGCTGGTGGTAGTATTTGGTGTGCAATGGTAGGTGGGTGGAGCTGCTTTTCTCGTGGCACTTTCTGGCCGCTTTCCACTCCCAGCTGCCTGAAAGCATGGACTATGCCAATAACTCTCTGCCATCTGTATCCAATTAGTCATATTGTTTAACTTACATATTTCACCAAAAGAAGCATATTTTATGCAACAATTTCAAGAGTAAACCTGGTTCTGTAAAAGGAGACGGCGAATTCTAAAAGAAAGTAAATGGTGTTTTTTTCAAATCAGTGCTATTTGTGTGGTTCTGCAAAAGGAAGTGGTGTCTTCTAAAATAACAACATGAGGACAGCAGTCTATGCCCAAAGAAAAGGAACTGAACAGTGTAGAACTGCCCTTGCTAGAGAGTTTGGGCAAGGGATAAATGGGAAAGCATTGAACTGTTCTTCCTACAGAGATTGGGCAGGGACTGCGAAGGACGTGGTAGTAATGTACCCTGTGCAGCGACATGGAATGCAGTGAGAACCGCAGATCAAACTGCCTTTAAGGCCAAGGTAAGAGTCGGAGCTGAACAGAGGAATCTAGAACTGTAATGCGTTAACTAAGAGAACTTGGCTGGGAGAGCATAATTCAGAATATTACTTGTGCAGATAAAATTGATAGGCTGTGTGAAGGTGTGCAAGGCCTTCAGCAGGTGAGGCCTTCACGGCAGAAACCTCACTGTAAATAATGCACCGGACACCTGGCTGAAAGTGCGGGCAAAAGACCACGTGCAGTCTGAGCCCCTTTTGTTTATAGCCTCTGGCCGCGCCGGTTATAAGATGTATGGTGTACATATACAGTTCAGTGGGCTGCCCCTGGAGTATCCGGGTGGCTCGCTACATCCCTCCCCCACTTGGTGCTGAACTTTAATGAGGAATGGTACTCATCAAAGTCCTTGAATTCTTAGATTCGGCTTGGGGTGTGGACGCAGATCATATAACTAGTGTTGGGTCTGAGCCTCTTTCTCAGTTGCCAACGTCTTGAGACTCACCTTGCCTCTCTTCTACTGTTGATTGTTTCCTCTATATTCCACTACTCTGTGGCTGATCCTAGGGGTCTTCTGCCACTGATGGACTCCACCCTCTGGGGACTCTTCTTCCTGACTCGGCTGGCGAGGTTTTTCCACCTTCTCAAACCATTATATATTTCGGCTGATTGTCTCTTCCCCTTTCCTGGATGATAACCCTTTCCAGGTGGCGAGTTTCTCGTCCCCGCTCCCTCCCTGCCCTTTGACGCCAACTGCGCGCTTTCGCCTTAAATCACCAATGACAACGTTGTTCTTGGGTGCCTGAAAAGGTCGCAGTTTTTATTCGTCAACTCTCAATATATACATTTCACATGTTCATGATTTTACATACATTTCCTTCTTCAGCATTCTGCATTATGGACCCAGCCTTCTCACTGACCCAGGAGTGGAGGGACCCTATTTGTCTTCCGATTTTTGGGTCTAGGCTTCAACTTGCTACCAAAGTGGATGGTGTCCGTTTGGACCAGTCCGGGTCGCAAGTGCCATCCCGCTCGCCCTGAAACCTTTCGTGGGCCTTCCCTTCTCCCAGAGGTCCCTGCCGGGTGGCATCCCAAGGACCTTTCTTGAGCCTCTACCCTACTTTCTTGCAGCTGGGTCCTTGCTCCCTCCGAAACCCCTGCCGTGAGGCATCCCAAGGGTCCTGTGGGAGCATTACTTCTAATCTTTTATGGCGGTATGTCGCCCTTTGGCTCCCTCAGTGCCCCTGCCGTGTGGCATCCCAAGGACACTATGAGAGCCTTCTATCTACCGTCTAGTGAGTTCTTCTCTTTATTGCTAATTTTACTGAGTTTGCTCTGCCACGCTACCTACGGTTTCCCGATCGGAGGGAGCTCCCCCCTTACTGCCCCTTTGCTATGTCCTACCGTTACTGGAAGCCCCTCTGTTCTAGTACCCCCACGATATTTAGCAGGAACATGTCCATTCCCACCCCGTGAGGTGTACCCCGTCGTCCAGGTGGTACCCCGGGGATCTGAGGTTTATGAAACCATGCCTCACGAACCCCCAGCCATTGGCCCTGCAAACCTTGGCCATGGTAATGTTAAGTTTTCTTCTGGATTTTTCGACCGCCCCCGGGTCCCTTGCTCCCCGCCAGGCTTTCCTCACTATAATTTCAAAAAAATAACTTCCGCGGGGCGTATTAGGCCAGCCACTGCCGTGAGGCCTTTCTGCATTTCTACCAGGAGTGCTCCCCGCCCCATTGCTGCCAAGTCATTGCCACCCAGATGTACCACTACCGCATCTGGTCTGTCACCTTGTTGCAGAGCTTCTTGCACTGCGGGTAGCAGGTGTTCCCATCTCATTCCCGAGCGACCCCGACATTCTATGCTCAACCTCTGCAACCAGATTCTGCCGAAGTTGTGTCTGGCTGCAGCCCATCTTTGGGCCCGCGCAACATAGGAGTGCCCCATGATCCACACCTTCTTCGGCGAGGAGTTCGGACCTGGAAGGGGGGGGGGTCAGGGGAGGAGGAGGGAGAAGGCTGGCTTAGTACAACTTCTGGCATATGTAGCGCCTGAATGCGCCAGACGCCCAGTGCTCTATCCTCTTGATCGCCCCATCCCCTTGATCGCCCCATTGTCCAGCCCAAGCCCTGCCGCCGTGGTGACCCATATTCGCGCGCGGGGAGCCCCATTGCTGTTAAAGTTCTTCGCATCACCGCTATGAGCTGAAAGCGGCTGAGAAATGACCCGTCCTTGTGCTTGAAAAGTGGCCCTGTCGATCCCTGCCCGTGCCCCAGGTGTTCCTTCAGCAGGCACACCGGGCAGTGATTCGCATCCTTGGTCCAGTGTAACCTAGTCCATATTCCCTTGCCTGCCTGGTCTGTCTTGGACCTTCGTAGCCGTATGTCTATGTAGCCCTTTTGTACTTTTACATCTCCCCTGTGTATGCACGCTGTTCCTGGGTCTACCACTGCTGGGGCCACTAGTTCACTGATCCTGTATGCCCCAAAGAATGCCATTGCGAATGCAGCACTGAACAAGGTTAATTTGTGTCTGGAAGAGCAGATCCCTGCCAGTGCTCCCAGCATCCCTTGCAGTATGTCGAAGTGGATCGGGTGCCTTGTGTCCTCTCTTGCCCCCTGGATCCTGCCCCATCCTTTCATGGCCATTCTACATTCAAATGCTTTTGTTGAGTCTTCTTGTCTTGCCAGTTTCATACACAACTGAGCTTAGGTGTGCTTGGGCCCATGACTTTAGCTTACCCTCCAAGAATGCCCCTTCAATGAACTCTAGGACCTCCCTCTGCGTGACCCCATGGCGTCCCGTCACCCCTGTCCTGGCCTTGAATGTTTCCCAGCACTTACTGTAGTGGGTGTTCGTCTTTGGGGCCAATGCGTTGTCCAGTAATACCCTCAACCTGGATCCACCCATGCCCAAGCCTCCTCTGGCATTGTGGTCATCGTTCTGTTTGCATCTGGCGCCAGTTGCCTGAATTTCTCCCACTGGAAACAAGAAATGGAATCCGCGACTAAATTCTCTACTCCCGGTATGTGTCTTGCCCTAAGTGCGATGTTGCCTTTTAATTGGCATCCCACCAGCTTCCGCAGCAGGGTCGATACCGCTGGGCAATGCGCAGCTCCCGTGTTAATCGCCTGTACAACCGCGTGATTGTCAGACTACAGCGTGATTTGTCTGTTCGCTAGCTGTGGAGCCCAGATGTGGAATGCTAATACTATGGGGAACAACTCCACCAATGATATGTTTGAGGTCAGCCCGGAATTGTGCTTTGCCACCGGCCACTCCCCTGCTGACCATGCGGTCCCTAGTATTGTGCCAAAGCCATACCCCCCTGCCGCGTCGGGGTAGAGCTCTAGCTCGCTTGCCTGAACCCAGGGTTCCCGCCATATCAGGGTGCCGTTAAAATCCGTTAAAAAGCTCTCCCATTGTCCCAGGTCCTCCTTCACCCCTTGTGTGATGCTTCAGTGACATGCCAATTGTTAGCCATGCTGACGTTTGGCGAAGGTGCGCCCTGTGGGGATTACTCGAGTGTCAAAGTTCAGTTTTCCTAGCAGCTGTTGTATTTCCCCCAGCGTGGCTTTCTTCTGCCGCCCTAGTCTCTTTACCTCGCTCAGCAGGTTGGCAACTTTTCTTGGTGGCAACCTGCATGTACCGGCCATTAAGTCCAATCTATTCCCAGGAACGTCAGCTTCGTTGTGGGACCTTCTTTTTTCTTTTTGGCTAATGGGATGCCCAGCTCCTGTGTCATTGCTATGAACTTGCTTAGGAGATTGCTGCAGTCTTCCTTCCCTGCTCTTCCAATGAACAGGAAGTCATCTAGGTAGTGTACTCACCCCCCCCCCCCTCGGTGTGCGTTTTCCTATTTCCCATTCTAGAAAACTACTGAACGCTTCGAAGTGTGCGCATGATATCGTGCACCCCATTGGCAGGCACTTGTCGTAATAGTAGCTGTTTGGGTGTACTGGTAACAGTCTGAATGCTGATTCTATGTCCGATTTGGCCATCAATGCCCCTTTGCCTTCCTGCCTAATGAGGTCCACCGCATCGTCAACTAACGCGTAGGCCACCGTGCATGCCCCCTGCTCCAGCCAATCGTTGACCGACCCTCCCTCAGGGTATGAGAGATGGTGTATCAGTCTGAATTTTCCCAGCTCTTTTTTGGGCACAATGCCAAGCGGTGATACTATTAAGTCCCTCAACGGGGATGGGGTAGGGGCCTGCCACCCGGCCCAGTGATACCTCCTTTCACACTTTTTGTAATGCTACCTCAGGGTTGTCTATGACTGATTTTAGGTTCTTGCTCTCTTGTGCGTTCCTGGGGCCCTTTTAGGGGATTAGAAACCCTTGTGTAAATCCCTCCACTAGCAGCTGACGGTCTGTTGGTCTGTGGTAGTTTTCTAGCAACTGCAGTAGCCTGCCTGTTTTTATGGGTGTTGGTAGCGTCTGTCCACCACCACCTCTCCCCCTGACCCTGGCTACTGGGGTCGCCACTTCATTTCTTGGGGCCTGTCTTTGGTATGTCTGTCCCTGGCCCTGCGGCTCGCCTGCAACGTATGGTAGGGTGGTGTCCCTCGCATGACCCACAAGCGTGTTTGAACTTGCATGATGCTCCCCACTTACACTCGTCTTTGTCAAATTTCTAGCATGCTTTGCTTGATTTTCTACCTGTTTGGCCTTTCCCTTTGAAATCTTTTCCTTGCCCCTCGAACTTGCCCTTACTCCCGCAGGGGCGAAAATTACTTTCCTTTGCGCTAACTCCTTCCCTGGCTGCCACCATGTGTCTAGAATATCCCTCCATGTCTTGACAGTCCCATCCTATTGAAGGCCATACTTGCATTTTTTCCCTAAAGCCTTCGTCATAGTGCAGCCATGCCTCCCCTTGATACTGCTGCCGCGCCTCATGCACTTTTTGCTTGTAAAGGATTAGTACCGCTGCGCTCTGTGGGAATTTCTCAATGAAAACACATGCCAGTGTCCTGAAAGCTTTTAGCCAGTTCTCTATAGATCTCTCCACCCTGGGTTTCCTCGGGGCCCTCCTGTCCTCATCTTTCTTATCCTGTGTTGTGAGGTCTAGACCTGCCTGTCTCACCTCAAGCAGTGAGAAAATGTTTACAAACTCCTTCCTCCAAATCCTCTCCTTCATCGTGAGTAGGATAAGATTGGCCAGCCCCAGCATCTTGGTTGTTGTGGGAGACTCACTTGGGGAGGGGCGCAAGTACTCGCTCTCTGGCGTCCCATTAATGCCTTGCCCCTCATCCGCTCTGGCTGTGTTTGGTATCTCGACTGTTCTCTTGTGTGGCTGGATCGCTGTCTGCTGTCGCGCTTTGCCCTGCCTGGCTTGCCCGGCTAGGCTCTTTGTTCGTTGCCTTTCCCGCTGGCGCCCCTGCTTCTGACGTTTTTCCTTCTGCCGTGTTGTGCCCCTGGCCCCCTGTGCCCCATGGTGCGTGTCCTTGGAACTGGGCCCCCTTCCCTGGCCATTGCCACCAGGGCATCCATGGTGGTGGTTGTATGGGTCCCTCTAACCAGGCTTCCCCTCGGAAATCTGACCTCCCGTGCCCTACTCCTGTTTGCCACGTAGGGTGCATGGGCCATGCCCCTTGTACTGCCAAATTGTTTCCCTCTATTGGGGTCCTTACGCTAACGTTCTGCCCCGGCTTGTCATGGGCCCCCTGCCCCTTCGTGCGCCCCCGCCCTCTGTTAGGCGCATTATGCTTACCATGAGCTTTGTCCCTTTGTCTCTCTTGAGGGGCCGCCGAGCCGGCCACAGACCCCTCATCGTCGCTGCTGACTTCCGACTCGGAGCTGGCCACCTGCACTGGTGCCGCTGTGACTTTGTCTTTGGCCTTCTTCTTGCCAGACTTCTTCTTGACTGGCTCCGCTCTGCTCTTAGGTGGGGCCGCCGTTTTGGCTGCAGTACCTCTCCTTTGCTGTCTTCGTAGTCGGCTGTTGTGTTGGTGATGCTCAGCACTGTCTTTTGCTACTCTTTTTTGCCCCCTCCTTGAGTTGTTGCTCCATCCAGCTGCACCCTTTCAGCTCTACCAGGGCCCTGGCTTGTTCCAGCATGACCTGGAGGTCTTCGTCCAGGTCTGGGCCTGAACCCTCGCTGTACCTTTTCCTTCCCATCGTTGGTGCTATGGTGCCTCCTGTGGTTCTCTGAACCTGGCCGGGAGCTGATTTTTTCTTCCGGTTGCCCCCTTCTTGCTGGCCATCTTTGTGTTATCTGTGTTCCCTCAGGTGCTGTCTGTGTCCTGTGCAGCCTCCGTTGCCCTGGCTGCAAAGGGAAACTCTCCCACGTTGTCAATCCAAGCAGTTGTTGAGGCTCATTCCCTATGTTATTTGTTTCTCTGCCCAGAGTGCTGCTCCCCGCTGTCTCACGTGCCTGTGCCTTTAAGGAGAGCCTTTGTTATTTGTGCTCCTGCGCCTTTAAGGAGCGAGTGGCTCACAACAACTGGCATGCACAGCAGTGGTGCTGCCTATTTTGGGCCCAGAGAGGAGCGAGGCAGTGCTCCGTGAAACCCCCGCAGCGGTGGTACTATGGTGCGTGAGTCTGTTCGGGCAGCACTTATGCCGTGCGCGCCACCGTAGTTGGGAGCGCCCCGCCCCTTTGTACGCTCTTACCGTGCTTCCTGTGCGGCGGTGCCCGGGCTTGGGGATGGACGGCGGGTTGGCGGCTCTTGCATACACTGCCCCCCGTTTTTCCGCCGCGGCACCCGGGTGTGTGCTGGTGTCCGCAACGCTTCTTCCTTCGCTCCCCACGCTGCGAGGACAAATCTGCTGCCCGGAAATTGTTGCCGTATTCCCCCGGGTGATGATCGCTGCGCGGGTGGGATGGCGGCTTGTACACGCTGCTGCCAATCTGGATGGACCGGATTGTGAACAACGGACCAGCGCCCTCCTCGCCGCGGTTCAGTCGGTCGCCCCGCCCCTTTCTCAGTGGAGCCTCTGATCGTCTTCCACAGCGCTTACTGTTGGACCCAGGCCGTCCTGATTAGGGCGTTAGTGTTTCGTCCTGGTAGCCGGTGAGGGCAAGGCTCCGGTTGTCGATCCCGCTCCTGTGCTTCGATCTGGCTGTGAAAATGTCGTGAAACCGGCTGCTGTCCTCCCGATCCAGGTCAGTTTCGCCAATTCTTCTTTCACCTCCGAGTGGGGGGGATGAGTGTGAATTCTTGGGGCCTTCTGCCCCCTTTTATCCCCCCCCCTTCGCTTGACTGGCCGCCCCCTGATTGGAGGGGCTTCCCTTTGTTTCAGGGGGCCAATCCTAGTCCCCGCCGGACTAGCCAGCATGCTAATGTGGGGAATGGGGGCGGGCCTCCCGCCTCCGGACAGCGTTTAGCCCGGGCCTCTATTGAGTCCGGCTTCGCCTCCCTGACCCGGACCTTATCATCATGCCTTCTATATATCTGGGTCACCGGGCTGCCTAGAGTGTCCGGGAGGTTCACTACAGGCTGATATAAAACAGCATCTCAGCATAACTGGGTGCACATTAGTGCTGTTTAGGAATAGTGCCAAGGTGATGGCGTTGTGTGATGCCAGTGAAGTTGGCTGCCTTCTAACAGAGCTCCGTGGCAGCTCGGGAGGGTCCTCTCCCTCCTTGCTGACACAGCACCTCTACACCTTCGGGAGCAGAGTACTTTCCTTTATGAGGGACTCCTAACTCCAAATATGGCGTTGGTTTAGTGCTGGTGAGCAAAATGTCTGAGCTTGCTTTTGCGGGTGCGTATCCCTCACGGGATTCGCGCCCACCTTTTGTTTTATCGCTGCTCAGATTCTCCTCTCAACAGCACATAGTATGCTATTGCAGCAAATGGTGCCCATCTTCTTTTTAGGTCGCACCTGAGCCAGTGTGCAAGCGCTGCTCTGGCGATCTGTTGTAGGTAGAGTACAGAGGAGAAGCCCTGCCCACTACCCGCCCATATTTTTCATTGGCTTGTGACTTTGTCCTTTGTAAATGCTGGCGTCTGATTCCTTAATAGGCTTGTTAGTCCCTCCTTAGTACGGCCATGTCATCATTTGTATCCTCCCATGGTTACTGTCCCCTTTACTTCGGTTCTTACACGGTAAGCACTATATTCTTTATTGAGTTTGTCCTACCTGAGGCACGACAACGTGCTTTGTTTAAATTCAGCGCGCAGGTGGTGCGTGGACGCCTGCCCCACCATGCTTTATAAATACCAGGCCTCTTATTGGTGATCGATAACATGTTAACTGCAGCTGTGAGCCTTAAAGCGAGCTTCCGGTGCTTGAGCTCGAAGTGAGATACCACTGCTTTGTAATTATGTATTCCGTTTGCAATTGAACTGCTCCTGATTCGATTAACATATGGAGCGCTTGAAATGCTATTCGAAGTGTATGCAGGCTATTTGAATTATTGTACCATTGCTTAGTTTTATTCATTGAGGGGGTGTTGTAGTGCACTGCGTAGGAAATGTGTCTGCGTTGCATTATAGCTTCCTGGCATACAAAATAGTGATTACGTCGAGACCCAGCATTCATCTATGATTGGCGGAGTGAAAACTCCTGCCCACCGCCCTTTTGTGGGCCAGACAGACTTCGAACCCCTGCACATAAATGCTATATTGGTGGAGAGCCCAGAGTAAAGACTGAGTGAGGGAAGCAGTATTCCAATGATATCAGAATCCCGGTCTCGGGTAGCCGGCTGACTAACAGATGAGTCAGCATCTGGCCTCTGTTAGAGCTCACTAATCCTATTTCAGAGTTAATGTGGTTAAGATACGCACGTTGTCTTAAAATAACCAAGTATTGCCTGCAGTGGACTAAAATAAACTCTAATGGGAATGTATGCTTCTTACTCTGCCGCATGCGTTGCCAGTAAACGTGGCGTTTATGTAATGTTTTTTGGGGTTCAGGGCAGGGGCGAGGTCGTCTTCGTCTCGGGTGCCACATGGAAATATTTGTTTGCCCAGCTTAAGAAAGTTTTTTAAAAAAGGGTGAAGAAGTGGCCGAGACTTTGCCTGTGGTTGCACTCTAAAGACCTCGACCTGCATTTGTGGTTTCTCCAGCAGAATTCTACTCTGTATTTCGTTCCCCAGCCACAGTGATGTGGGTAGTTTATGGTATGTGTTGTTTCACAGGTGTGATGTTCTGTAAGGGCCCATAGCTCTTGCCGTTCCCATGTTTCTGTTGCAGGTGCAAGGACATTTAGCTCGTTAGTTAGAATAAATCTTTGTTGTAGGAGTTGAGATATGAGGAGCAGACTGGAGGGAGTGAATTGGAATGTGAAATTGTAACTCCTAGTATGGATGGTGTCTGGGACCCAAGGTCAACCTAACGGACGAAGGAAGATGGAAAGCGATGGATGGAAATTTACAGAAGGAAGACCTGGCTGAACAGGTGTGCCGAAGGGCGTGTTTGACAATTTTGGGGTTTGTATTAGGGACAGTGCCCCGAGGGTGGAGCAGACGAGACTTAGGTGGGAAGTTAGAAGGAGCATCATAGATCGAGCTCTCACTGAGTGAAGACTTCTCAGGAAGTTTCACTTCTGACACCTCTATATGCTTTTCTCGGTTGGGGTGCCCCTCTAGAATAGAGTAGGGACAGAAATGCTTTAATTAATGAATTCGAAATTTGATGTTACTATAGCAATTCTTTACCTGATGCTTTTAGAAGCTGTAATTCTCTTTTTTTTTAGTCAAATGCGGATTCTTCGTAGGCTAGCTTTTATGTTAGTGCCCATCTATCTTTTGTGCCTTGTATTGAGGTGCCTATATATTCAGATGTTTTTGTTGGTAATAAAAGGTCAAACCCTTAGATTCTGAGTCTTCCATTTATTTACGATGTCCAGTCGCGGTACATATGATTTGATAATTGTGTTTATTCCCCCTCCGCTATCCGGCAAATAAAAAGATCCTGGCGACCTGAAAGGGTTCTTGAAGTAGTTAGACAAGAATCCGGCCCTATCAGTTGGTAGCACAGATGGATGGTTATTTCCGATAGCGAGGGAAGATTTAGACTAGGATAAGTGATCCTTGAGGCCCATAAACGTTAAGTGATGGTGAATCATCAGAAGGCGCAGAGCAGACGATGACGGTTGATGGACATTGACGGCGAGTATCAGTGCAGCAGAAAGCAACAGTCCGAGGAGTGAGTATGAATAGGGTGAGATGTTGTAGATTGCGGTGTTGATGTGTTGTGTGAAGTCTTGCGGAGTTGGAGTGAGTGTTGAGTGATTGTGAGATCAGGCTGTGAGCGCGCACAGCCCGGCAAAGTCTTAGGCTCGACGAGTAGCTTAAGCGATTGGGTGTAGAATACACCCGCGGTAGATTTTGTTGACCACCCGAAGGGGATCGTGAGGCGCCATCGATCACCTGGACCGAGACAGGGGGAGCGATTGAGTGAGTGCATGTAAACCGACGCTGGCCGTGGGTTGTTGTATGTGAATTCGAGTATTTGTAACCTATCAGAGGCGATTTGTCTGGCCGGACGGAGACAGACAGTTGCCAACCGAGGTCGACAACTTCGAGAGACTGTGGACGGACAGTCAGAGAAGTAACTTGTTTGGGACAAACGGTTATTTCAGCGTATGAATGGGACGAATGCAAGGGTAATATGTGAGTTGTGAAGGAGGGGAACTGCTGCGAGTGGAGAAAAGTGACGTCAGAGGGAGTCGCGCTTTGATAGGTCGGTTGGTGTGGGTCGCGCTGTCATTGGTGGATTGATACTAGGAAGTAAACAAAAATATTGTGTGTGCTCATAAATTTGGTCATTATGAAATGCTTTAAAGTTTTCAGAGAATTGTGTAGAGGTGACAAACATGTGGTTACTCGTGGGGGAGAATAAGCCCCTTCCGAGGATACCCCAGCACATTACATGGCAAGAAATGTGGGGTTGCATACTATTATTTGGCTTGAGAATTGGCATAAATTGACCCAAGGTGAAGGAGAATTAGCCTTCCCAAGATATGGTTCATTCAGGCTAGAAGTGTTGTACCAGTTGAAGTCTGTGATGGCGGCTTTACGACCTTTGCCAAGGCCAACACAATTTGAAGCACTGCATGCGTGGATTAGAGCAGCGCATGATAGGACAAGAGATAGAAATCAGGAAAGGATGAAAAAGTCGATCACAGCTTTTCAGGATGCCGGATGGGATTCAGAGGAGAAAAGTTGGAGAGTACAGGCAACAGAAGGACATAGACTGTATCCCTTATTGGTAAAGACTGATGGAACAAAAGAAAAGGCAGCAGATGAGACTGATGGAACAAAAGAAAAGGCAGCAGATGAGGAGGATAACAGTGACACTGATGATAGCCTATTAGAGAGGTTATTATCCGAGAGACCACCTCCATACAACCCAGATGCCCCGGAAGAGAATTCAGCTCAGATAGAAGAGACTAGGGGAGCACTAACTCAACCAGATGTGAGAGTAGAAGGAAAAATCTCGACAGGAGCTGAGGGTACGAAGAATCATCCTGGGGCTAGCGTAAACGTTGGGAGAGGTGTGAGGTTACCGGATGCGCTGAAAATACCGGTCACTATTGGACCTATTGTTTCAGTGTATGACACAGATCAAGAGAAGGAAGGAAGTTCAGTGCAGTCAGAGGTAGGGGTGAGGAGCGTGGTCGAGAGAGGTGAGTCAGTGGGTGGAATGGAGCAGACTCCGAAGCCTGTGGAATGGAGTACACCATTGTCAGCCACAGCAGACTCCTCAAGGGGACAGGGAGAGTCGAGGTTAGTGAGACCGAGGTCTTTGGTGGAGTCGAAATCAGACTTGCGAATGTGGACACCACCAGCGAGAAACCAGAGCCAGAGCGTGATAACAGCAGAGAGTCCACGAGGCACAATAATGAACCGTTCCATTCCTACGAGTATGTCAGAAGAGAGTAGGTCACAGGAACGAGAATGTGAGTACAATGAAAAGGATGGTGCAGGTTGCCGAGAAGTACTGAAGGGAGCCCTGAGAGGGAGAATGTTAGATGTTGTAAGATTAAAGGCAGAGGTAGATGAGATAATAAGTGGATATTTACCTCTTGAGAGAATGTTGATATACGAACAGGATGAACTACTGTTTGTAGCAAAGGATGTGACTCGCAAGGCACGAACTGCGCATGAGAAGTTGTCCGATCTAGCCAAGAGATATGAGGTGGATTTGTCTAAAACCAAAGCATTGCAAGGAAGTCATAGGTTGCAGTACAGTGACCAGGAATTAGAGGAGAAAAGAGTCATGGGATTGAGAACCCATATCAAAGATTTAATCATAGCAATGCGTGCATGGATTATGCTTGATCAGTGGGAGGAAAGATGATCGAAGAAGAAAAGCTCCAGGAGAGTAATAGGAGAGACGCCACCCCCGGGTGGAGGGACAACGGAGATAGGGAACTACCCTTTATGGGAAGTGCAGAATGGAGGATACGTGCATGTACCTTGGAGTAGGGGTGATTCGGCTGCCTTCACAAATGACTTCCCCCGCCTGAGGGAGAAGCCTGTGGAGTGGTATAAGCAAGTTGACCGCTTTGTCAATATTTCAAAAGTATTGTGTATCGATCTGAACACCTTGTTTGACATTGTGGTCCCGAGCGACTTGTGGTCGCAATGTAAAATTGCTGTTGAGTGGCCGGCTTCGGAGCCTGACGGGAACCCGATCTCAAATGGTCCATCGCCGATAGTGATGAAAATGTTTGAGCAGGTGATTACGTGGTTGAAGTCGAAAATATCACCGCAGGACATTGATTGGGTGAAGATAGATAGAACAGTGCAAGAGCCTAAGGAGACAGTGCACGAGTTTTACGAGTCTTTTGCAGGCTTTTAAACAGTACAGTGGCCTAGATGTGTTGTACACCAAAGACATGGGACAGTTTGTTTCTAAGTTTGTGTTGGGATTGAGGCCAGAGGTTAGTCTCATGATTCAACAGCATCTGATTTGTTGGCAGAACAAGCCCGTGGATGAAATTCTACGGTACGCTAGATACTGTAGTGATGAGATAGAATCCAAGCACAGGAAGTTGAAAGATAATTTGCTGCTGGTGCAGATGCAAACAGCTCAGGGACAGCCTAATGGAGGAACATTGGGAAGGAGACAGGGTAATAATCAAGGAGGAAAACCGAATACTCAGGGTCAGGAAGGGCCAATGGGAATAGACACTAAGACAGGAATGGATGTGGCGACATTGAAAAAGACTACAGCATGTTATCTTTGTCACCAGATTGGGCACTGGAGACGCGAGTGTCCTTTGAACCCGTTGAACCAAATGCAGCAGGAAGGAGAGATAGTGCAGGTTCCTGTGGCGGACACGGTCCCTACAGTGACTAGACCTCGAATGGTCAAAGGGGGGAAAGGTGTTCCGCAGATGCAGGTTCCACAACCACCCAAGATACCGAATGTAGGAGAGTAGGGTCTGCAATCCTATGATCACCCAGATTTTTTGCTTTTGCTTCATTGGTTTACGACTTTCTCCGGCTGTGGGCCTGCCAATCAGACCCACAGCCTAGCTGTTCTCTCTCGAAATTAACACACATGTACATTAGGTGCATCCACTAATTGGAACTGGGCCGCCTTGTCAGTCCCTGTCTCAGCATACCACAGGTATCCAGGGCATCGGTGTACCCAGGGCCTACCAGGGGCTGCAGCATGTATTATGCCACCCCTGGAATGGCCGCCCAAATCTGACACAACTGGCTGCACGACAGCTGGGGCCACGTGGTGTAATCACCCGTTGCTGTAGGTGTAGTATTCCTACACCTAACCCTAAAATGGACACATGGATTCCTATCAGTCACTCCTATGGCAGGCCTTATCAATCCTGAAGGCAGAGTGCGGGGAGTCATGTGGGATGGTGCTCTGGCACGAGCCGAGCCCGTCGACGGCTTGCGGAACCAAGTCCTAATAGCCGTTCCATGGTGACGCGGGCCAACTATTTGCTAACTTTGGCATCGCATCACCTACACATGTCGAGTAAGGTGTCATACGAATTGGAATACGAACCCCTCGCTAGTTCTGGCGACGGGGTTAGCATTCCCCCCTTCTAGAGGGGCACGACATGGAAGCAACCCTGAACCCCGGTTAAAGTTGACTCAAGCCTCAGCATCACAAAATGGATGCTGCCACCAGACACAAGTCTGACCTCCTGCTGCTGGGGGACCTTCCAGCGAAGGGAGTTTGGACAAAGGGTTTCCTGTCGAGGGCGGTGTTAGCACCGTCCCAGACAGGGTTTGTGTATCCCAGGTAGGCAGGGCTGAAAGGAAGGTGATTGCCAGT
Organism: Triturus cristatus; assembly: GCF_964204655.1. Classification (NCBI taxonomy): domain Eukaryota; kingdom Metazoa; phylum Chordata; class Amphibia; order Caudata; family Salamandridae; genus Triturus; species Triturus cristatus. The sequence continues at coordinate 150,502,558 of NC_140590.1, read as the reverse complement.
GGCACCCCGGTGCTCACTGTGCATAGCCCGGCTCAAACCAGTTTCGGGGGCACACCAGCCCCTGAGCTGGCGCGAAGCCGGACAAAGGATAGGGGTGTAACCACCCCCTCCTGGCTCCACCCATAGGTAGAACCTAGTCACGGGCCAACCCCTTTTTCTTAGAATAAAGGTGGGAGCGAGTCCCCTTCCCAAATTGGATAATCAGATAATCGGATACCTCCGAATCACGAACCACTTTCCACGAAAGGAACTCTTGACTATTTCTGAAGACTCTCCCTTGTGGCTAAGGAGTAGCCACCCTGCACCAGCAGGCACCAACTAAGCGCTTGCGGTTTGCTGTAAGTCTCTCCTACGGATCCAGACTGCCCAGCTCGACGAGACCCGAGTTCCCTGCCATCTCTGACCTTTTACCTCCCTCATCAGCTCAGCTGAGAGTCGTAGGTGTGACGAGACCTGCGGGACCGGCTATCTTCAGAACCTGCACGACGCTTATCTAGCACGCCCACCGAGGGACCCTCGAGTGAGTGCACCTAGGGTTTGAGAAGCCCTAACCCTGAGCAGCTCCAGCACCGAAGTCTGCCTCCCCAGCATCCACGAGATCTGCGTGGGGGCCCTTCCGCTCCTTGCTGTTCACCGCGTTGTCCGACCACTTGCCGACCGGCTTGTGGCCCTCTTCACGACGCTCCAAGATTATTTTTTCACTAGTCTGGTTGCTCCAGACTGGCACTTGCTCCCCTTCAACAGAGGAGTACCCCGGACCCTCCTGGTCCACTCCCGACGCCATCTTGACTCCCCCGCTTGGGTGGCCACTGCCAAGATCCGCTGCCCCTTCCTGGGCCCAGCATCATCAACAGCAGACACCTTCGTGGGACAGCTCGCCCTCCATCCTGGTCGCCGCCGCGCCTCCTGGTCCGAGGAACAGCCGAGTCCGGCGTCACCCACTCACCTGGTCGAGGTGACTTCAGCCGGTACCCTCCTGGTACCCACACGATCGCTGGCTAGCGGTTGAGAACTGAGTCCCCTCTGCTTTCAGGTTTTCCTTCATCACCGATCCAGGCTTAGGATCGCTCTGAACATCGTCACTGGTCGCCTGCCAGCAACTTCTTCTTTCAGGCTCCTGAGACTACACGAGGACTCCCGACATCTTGACGAACTTCACGCAGCCGCAGCCTCCGGGCTAGGTAAATCGAGCATCTCGGTGCTCCATCGCAGGTTCGCTCTACAAGTGTCCAGTTCCTTTTTCGTTTAGTCCCACTGATCGGAACACTCCGGAATCAGTACCTCCAGACTTTAACCATTCGCATTTCACTGTTAGTGTAGATGGTTTCTCGTGCCCCTCGGGCATTTGTGTAAATTGTGCAACTGAAGTATTTTCCTAAGAGTTTTGTAGTGTGCTTAGCTCCCTGACTCATAAAGAGCCAGGGTAGTCTTGTTATAAATAAATACCCTTTTATTTTCATAACAACTTGTGTGGTGTCCTTTCACTTGGTGTTCAAGGGGTATATGTGATGGTAAACAGCTGGCTTAACACGCCCTCTAGAGTTTAGCCTAAGACTGCTCGTATCCACGCTACTAGGATAGCTGGTCTAAAAGGTTGACTTACAACCAATCATCAATAAGGGTCGTTTGGAATGAGACACAGTGATCACTAGAATAGTGAGCACTACATATCAGGCCAACTTCTCACATTGGTGAGCAGCGGTTGGGATTTGAGCTTGCTGTTGTTTTACCACACACGTATCCTAAGAATATCGCAGTGAAAGATCACATAAGTACCCAGGTACATATAACTTAACTTAGAATACTCCGAGTTCTACTGAACCGGCTGTTGTAGTGTAACAGGGCTTAGCACACCCTGACTACAACTCCTAGCAAGGGATCAGTAGGTAAACACATAGTGTAGGTAGGTGCAACACTTACACCGCACTAGACAAGCATGTCGGTCCACGGAGAGTCCTCGCAGACTCCCTTAGTGGTCAGTGACCCTCCACAGGTCGTGTCACGATATGCAACCCTTAGCTTCAAGGAGATGCGACAACTATGTGCCTCCAGGAAGCTAAACCAGGGTTCTAACCCTACCATCGCAATTCTGATAGGTCTCTTAGAGGCGTACGATGCTAGGAGGTCCTCTAACACAGGTCCCCCCAGTGCAGATGGGAACATGCCTCCCTTAGAGGGAACCCTCGGTGACCCCGACCTCGACCTCCACACAGAGGAGGAGGACGAGGACGAGTTATCGGGAGACGAGGCAGACAAAGGTCCAGCGGTAGTCGGCAGGCTTACAAGGACCAACTTAAGCAGGCATGAGAATGGAACTGGGGGAGCCCCGGGCCCACGCTCAAGCAGGCTTAACCTTGGGAACGGACGAGCTAGGTCTCTCTCCAGAGGCTCCGGCAGATCGGTTCATACACATGTCTCTCAGGCATCCTCTCAGAGAGGAATGACTTCCCCTCAGAGGAGGGAGCATGAAGCAAAGATGCGGGAAGTCAATCTGAGGATCGAGCGGGAAGAACTTGCCCTCGCCAAAGAAAGACTTGCCCTGGCCCGAGAGCAGAAATTAAGTGGGTTAGATCCCACTGGTGGCAGCAGTCTCAATAGAGAGAAAGACAGGGGTATAGACACTAGACACCTGAGTAAAATAGTGCCCCCCTTTAAACAAGGGGACGACATCCACAAGTGGATAACTGCTTTGGAGAGGGCCTGCACTGTCCAGTGCGTCCCCCCAAGTCAGTGGGCAGCTATACTGTGGCTTTCCTTTGAAGGTAAAGGAAGGGACAAGCTCCTCACTACTAGAGCTGAGGATGCTAACAACTACCAAGTCCTGAAGAACACACTGATTGATGGGTTCGGCTTAACCACGGAACAATACCGGGTGCTGTTCCGGGACACCCAGAAAATTCAGTCTCAGGATTGGACTGACTTTGTCGATTGTGCCACTAAGGCTTTGGAAGGCTGGTTGCTGGGTAGCAAGGTTACTGATTACACAGGATTGTACAATCTTATCATGCGAGAACAGATTTTAAACAACTGTCAGAACCAATTGTTGCATCAGCACCTTGTCGACTCGGATCTGACCTCTCCCCAAGAATTGGGAAAGAAGGCAGACAGATGGGTCAGAACAAGGGTCAAGCAGAACCAGAATCAGAACCAGGGTGGTCAGAAGAAAGCAGACCAAAAGGGTAACAAGAACGAACAAAATGACCAGAAGTCTTCGACAGGTCCCCAACAAACCAAAGAGGGTGGGGGTCAGGCTTCACAGAAGAAGAAGACTCAAGAAGGCCAGTCAAAAAGGTGGTGCCAGTACTGTAAAAGTAAGACTCACTGGTTTAGTGAGTGCACCAAGAAAGGAGGGCAAACTCCTACCACTGCAGCCCCTAAGGCACCTGCGCCCCCTAGCACAGTCAGCAGTGGTAGTGCGCCTCCCAAGGCATTAGTTGGGTTAACCTTGGGAACCGAGGGGAGTGACGACTTAGTCGGCACGCTCACTCAGGCCGTCCTTGTCTGTACAGGGGATATGGATATGTCCCCTGATGCCAGTCCCAATACTTTGGGCAAATACAGACAGACACCTTTGATCAATGGAAAAGTGGCTCAGGCCTACAGGGACACGTGTGCCAGTGTCACCATGGTGACGCCTAACTTCGTGGACCCTGGACAGATCATGCTAGGTACCAGTTACCTAGTGACCAATGCCAGCAACGTCACTACCAATCACAGTATGGCAGTTGTTGATTTCTCCTGGGGAGGGGTAAGTGGCCCGAAAAAGGTTGTGGTTAGTTCAGACCTCCCCGTAGAATGTCTGTTGGGCAATGATTTGGAAACGTCACAATGGTCAGAAGTGGAGCAGAGGACTCACATGGAGATGTTAGGCTTGCCAGCACATGTCCTTGCTGTGACCAGGTCACAGGCCAAAAGATGCCCCACTGAACAGGTGCTGGATCCTGGAAGAACGGACCAGACACCTTCCAAGAAAAGGAGCAGTAAGGGTAAGGCTTCGCCTTCCCCCTTGCCCCAGGTTGTGGATCAAGTCTCCGAGGAGGCTGACCTTAAGGAACTGAGGGAAACTGAGCCGCAAGAGCTTGAACCTGGTCAGGTTGAGTTTCTGGGCTCAGGGGGACCCTCCAGGGAAGACCTGGGGAAGGCACAGTTAGACTGCCCCTCACTTGAACCCCTCAGACAGCAGGCTGCTGCTGAGGCTGCAGGGAACGCCGCAGGTACCCACAAAGTGTACTGGGACGATGGACTCCTGTACTCTGAGGCAAGAGACCCCAAACCTGGTGCGACCAGGAGGCTGGTCATCCCCTTGTCTCTGAGAGGTTTCCTTCTCACCTTGGCCCACGAGATTCCCCTTGCAGGTCACTTAGGCCAGAATAAGACTTGGGACAGAATTGTTCCACACTTTCACTGGCCCCACATGTCCGAGGATACGAAGGAGTTTTGCCGCTCCTGTGTCACTTGCCAAGCCAGTGGTAAGTCAGGTGGCACGACAAAAGCCCCCCTCATACCACTACCAGTGGTGGGGGTACCCTTTGAGCGAGTGGGGATCGACATTGTCGGACCAATGGAACCCCAGACAGCATCAGGGCACAAGTTTATACTGGTGGTGGTGGACCACGCCACCAGGTATCCTGAAGCTATTCCCCTTAGGACCACTACAGCACCTGTGGTGGCACGGGCCCTACTTGGAGTGTTCTCCAGAGTGGGCTTCCCTAAGGAGGTCGTCTCAGACAGAGGTGCAAACTTCATGTCGGGATATCTGACTGCTATGTGGAAGGAATGTGGTGTCAACTACAAGTTCACCACCCCCTATCACCCACAATGCAATGGGCTGGTTGAGAGATTCAACCGGACCCTAAAAGGGATGATTCACGGACTACCTGAAAAGCTTCGGCGGAGATGGGATGTCCTGATACCCTGCCTCTTGTTCGCCTACAGAGAGGTCCCGCAGAAGGGGGTTGGCTACAGCCCTTTCGAGCTTCTGTTCGGACATCCTGTAAGGGGACCCCTTTGTTTGGTAAAGGAAGGATGGGAGAGACCTCTCAGAAAGCCGGCATCAAACATTGTGGACTATGTGCTCGGTCTCCGCTCGCGGATGGCGGAGTACATGGAAAAGGCGTCTAAAAACCTTGAGGCGAGCCAAGAATTACAGAAAGATTGGCACGACCAAAAGGCTGTCCTGACTGTGTACCAGCCTGGACAGAAGGTGTGGGTGCTGGAGCCAGTGGCCCCAGCAGCACTCAAAGACAAATGGTCTGGGCCCCACACGATCATTGAGCAAAAGGGAGAGGTCACCTACCTGGTAGACCTGGGAACTCCCCGGAGCCCCCACAGGGTGCTCCATGTAAACAGGCTCAAGGCATATGTCGACAGGGAGGGCATGGGCTTGCTCATGGCCACAGATGAGGGACAGGAGGAGGAGAGTGACCCTCTCCCGGACCTGCTCTCTCAGAACCCTGACGATGGATCAGTAGATGGTGTTGTCTTTTGTGGCAGCCTCTCTGGGCATCAACAAAAGGATTGTAAACAGGTTCTTCAATCCTTTCGACATATGTTCTCTCTGACACCCAGTCAGACCAATTGGTGTACCCACGAGGTCGACACTGGGGACAGTCTACCCGTAAAGAGTAAAATCTATCGGCAACCTGATCACGTCCGAGACTGCATCAAGACAGAGGTGCAGAAAATGTTGGAGCTGGGAGTCATTGAACCCTCGGACAGCCCCTGGGCTAGTCCCGTAGTGCTCGTGCCGAAACCTCACACCCAGGGCGGTAAGAAAGAGATGAGGTTCTGCGTGGACTACAGAGGTCTCAATGCAGTCACTAAGACTGACGCCCACCCGATACCAAGAGCAGACGAACTTATCGACCGGTTGGCCTCGGCCAACTACTTAAGTACGTTTGACCTGACAGCGGGGTATTGGCAAATCAGGTTAGCTGAGGAGGCCAAGCCCAAAACAGCATTTTCTACCCCGGGTGGGCATTATCAGTTCGTGGTAATGCCCTTTGGTTTGAAAAATGCACCTGCCACCTTCCAACGGCTGGTGAATCAAGTTCTCACTGGGTTGGACGACTTCTGTGCGGCGTATCTGGACGATATCGCTGTCTTTAGCTCCACCTGGGAGGATCACCTGGTCCACCTGAGGAAAGTGTTAGAGGCCCTGCAGAAGGCAGGCCTCACTATCAAGGCCACCAAGTGCCAGATAGGGCAGACACAGGTTGTATACCTGGGCCACCTTGTAGGAGGGGGTCAGGTTCAACCGTTGGAGAGCAAAATACAGGCCATACAGGACTGGGCTCCTCCAACCACCCAGACTCAGGTTCGAGCTTTCTTGGGCCTGACTGGTTATTACCGGAAATTTGTCAGAAATTATGGATCCATTGTGACCCCGCTAAACGACCTGACAAGTAAAAAGATGCCAAAAAAAGTTCAGTGGACAGCAAGCTGTCAGAAGGCATTCGATGACCTAAAGCAGGCCATGTGCACAGCACCTATCCTAAAGAGTCCAGACTACTCCAAACCATTCATTGTCCAAACAGACGCTTCGGAGCTGGGTGTGGGAGCTGTTCTATCGCAACTGAATTTTGATGGTCATGACCAGCCCATAGCTTTTATTCGCAGGAGGCTGACCCCCAGAGAGAAGAATTGGTCAGCTATTGAGAGGGAGGCCTTTGCTGTGGTTTGGGCCCTGAAGAAGTTGAGGCCATACTTGTTTGGCACTCACTTCAAGATTCAGACCGACCATAAGCCCCTCTTGTGGCTAAATCAAATGAAGGGTGAAAACCCCAAACTACTTAGGTGGTCCATTTCCCTACAGGGGATGGACTTCACAGTGGAGCATAGACCTGGCACTGATCATGGCAATGCAGATGGGCTCTCCAGGTATTTCCACTTAGAGCAAGAAGACTCACCTGGTCAAGGTTAGCTTATTGTCCCAAAGTTTGGGGGGGGGTCATGTAGGAGAGTAGGGTCTGCAATCCTATGATCACCCAGATTTTTTGCTTTTGCTTCATTGGTTTACGACTTTCTCCGGCTGTGGGCCTGCCAATCAGACCCACAGCCTAGCTGTTCTCTCTCGAAATTAACACACATGTACATTAGGTGCATCCACTAATTGGAACTGGGCCGCCTTGTCAGTCCCTGTCTCAGCATACCACAGGTATCCAGGGCATCGGTGTACCCAGGGCCTACCAGGGGCTGCAGCATGTATTATGCCACCCCTGGAATGGCCGCCCAAATCTGACACAACTGGCTGCACGACAGCTGGGGCCACGTGGTGTAATCACCCGTTGCTGTAGGTGTAGTATTCCTACACCTAACCCTAAAATGGACACATGGATTCCTATCAGTCACTCCTATGGCAGGCCTTATCAATCCTGAAGGCAGAGTGCGGGGAGTCATGTGGGATGGTGCTCTGGCACGAGCCGAGCCCGTCGACGGCTTGCGGAACCAAGTCCTAATAGCCGTTCCATGGTGACGCGGGCCAACTATTTGCTAACTTTGGCATCGCATCACCTACACATGTCGAGTAAGGTGTCATACGAATTGGAATACGAACCCCTCGCTAGTTCTGGCGACGGGGTTAGCATTCCCCCCTTCTAGAGGGGCACGACATGGAAGCAACCCTGAACCCCGGTTAAAGTTGACTCAAGCCTCAGCATCACAAAATGGATGCTGCCACCAGACACAAGTCTGACCTCCTGCTGCTGGGGGACCTTCCAGCGAAGGGAGTTTGGACAAAGGGTTTCCTGTCGAGGGCGGTGTTACCACCGTCCCAGACAGGGTTTGTGTATCCCAGGTAGGCAGGGCTGAAAGGAAGGTGATTGCCAGTGGCACCCCGGTGCTCACTGTGCATAGCCCGGCTCAAACCAGTTTCGGGGGCACACCAGCCCCTGAGCTGGCGCGAAGCCGGACAAAGGATAGGGGTGTAACCACCCCCTCCTGGCTCCACCCATAGGTAGAACCTAGTCACGGGCCAACCCCTTTTTCTTAGAATAAAGGTGGGAGCGAGTCCCCTTCCCAAATTGGATAATCAGATAATCGGATACCTCCGAATCACGAACCACTTTCCACGAAAGGAACTCTTGACTATTTCTGAAGACTCTCCCTTGTGGCTAAGGAGTAGCCACCCTGCACCAGCAGGCACCAACTAAGCGCTTGCGGTTTGCTGTAAGTCTCTCCTACGGATCCAGACTGCCCAGCTCGACGAGACCCGAGTTCCCTGCCATCTCTGACCTTTTACCTCCCTCATCAGCTCAGCTGAGAGTCGTAGGTGTGACGAGACCTGCGGGACCGGCTATCTTCAGAACCTGCACGACGCTTATCTAGCACGCCCACCGAGGGACCCTCGAGTGAGTGCACCTAGGGTTTGAGAAGCCCTAACCCTGAGCAGCTCCAGCACCGAAGTCTGCCTCCCCAGCATCCACGAGATCTGCGTGGGGGCCCTTCCGCTCCTTGCTGTTCACCGCGTTGTCCGACCACTTGCCGACCGGCTTGTGGCCCTCTTCACGACGCTCCAAGATTATTTTTTCACTAGTCTGGTTGCTCCAGACTGGCACTTGCTCCCCTTCAACAGAGGAGTACCCCGGACCCTCCTGGTCCACTCCCGACGCCATCTTGACTCCCCCGCTTGGGTGGCCACTGCCAAGATCCGCTGCCCCTTCCTGGGCCCAGCATCATCAACAGCAGACACCTTCGTGGGACAGCTCGCCCTCCATCCTGGTCGCCGCCGCGCCTCCTGGTCCGAGGAACAGCCGAGTCCGGCGTCACCCACTCACCTGGTCGAGGTGACTTCAGCCGGTACCCTCCTGGTACCCACACGATCGCTGGCTAGCGGTTGAGAACTGAGTCCCCTCTGCTTTCAGGTTTTCCTTCATCACCGATCCAGGCTTAGGATCGCTCTGAACATCGTCACTGGTCGCCTGCCAGCAACTTCTTCTTTCAGGCTCCTGAGACTACACGAGGACTCCCGACATCTTGACGAACTTCACGCAGCCGCAGCCTCCGGGCTAGGTAAATCGAGCATCTCGGTGCTCCATCGCAGGTTCGCTCTACAAGTGTCCAGTTCCTTTTTCGTTTAGTCCCACTGATCGGAACACTCCGGAATCAGTACCTCCAGACTTTAACCATTCGCATTTCACTGTTAGTGTAGATGGTTTCTCGTGCCCCTCGGGCATTTGTGTAAATTGTGCAACTGAAGTATTTTCCTAAGAGTTTTGTAGTGTGCTTAGCTCCCTGACTCATAAAGAGCCAGGGTAGTCTTGTTATAAATAAATACCCTTTTATTTTCATAACAACTTGTGTGGTGTCCTTTCACTTGGTGTTCAAGGGGTATATGTGATGGTAAACAGCTGGCTTAACACGCCCTCTAGAGTTTAGCCTAAGACTGCTCGTATCCACGCTACTAGGATAGCTGGTCTAAAAGGTTGACTTACAACCAATCATCAATAAGGGTCGTTTGGAATGAGACACAGTGATCACTAGAATAGTGAGCACTACATATCAGGCCAACTTCTCACACCGAATATACAGCAGGGAGCTCGGACATATTTGCAGATGCCTTTGTTTGAAGTAAGTGGAGAAGATGATTCAGACTCAGTGGCACGACCCTGCTCAAGGAGAGAAAATGATTGTGCGCTTGGAGCGGTCCTAGCGGTAGATCAGAGGGGACCCTTTGTGGAAGCAGACATTGACGGTCACCCTACGACCTTTTTAGTTGATACGGGTGCTACGCGATCGACTGTGAGATCTGCAGTGGTCCCGGACCTACCCCTTTCGGGACAATCGATCCAAGTCATTGGCGTGGCAAATAAGAAATTGACTAGCCCGCTGACTGAGCCAATACCTATTAGGATAGGAAATTTCAGCGATCGACACCAGTTTGTGGTGTGTGATTCTAGTCCAGTTTGCTTGCTAGGAAGAGATCTCTTTGTGCAAGCTTAACTGCACCATCTACTGTACCCCAAAGGGAGTGGAAGTGCAGACGAGTGATGACGATGCAACATTTAAGGTTGCAAACTAGCGTTTTTGTGTGGAAATTTACCCAGCACTGACAGTGGATGAACTCCCGCTTGATTTGAGGGATTCCATGTCAATTGATGTATGGGATCTCAGTGGAGAGGAGATCGGACTAGTCAAGGGAGTAGATCCAGTGAAAATCCAGATTAAACCAAATGTAGAGTACCCGAGGACGCCCCAGTATAAGTTATCACCCAAAACTATTGTAGGGATTAAACCTGTAATTGAGTCTATGATTAAACAAGGAATTCTGAGGGAGATCATGGGTAGCCCATGCAATTCGCCTTTTATGGGACTACAGAAACCGAGTGGGAAATTCTGGATCGTACAAGACCTGCGAAAAGTTAATGAGATAGTAGTTCCATGTTGTCCCCTGGTACCGAATCCTTCTGTGATCTTGTTCCAGATCCCATGTGAAGCTGAATGGTTCACAGTGGTTGACTTGTGTCAAGCTTTTTTCTCGATCCCTCTGCACGAGGAGAGCCAATTTCTTTTTGCTTTTCGGCTGGAAAACCGTGTGTTAACGTGGTGTCGTATCCCACAGGGATATACAGAGAGCCTGTCTATTTTCAATCAGATCTTGAAGAAAAACCTCGAAGGTCTTGTGCTGCCACAGGACTCTGTCCTTGTGCAGTACATTGACGATCTGCATGTGGCGTCAAAAACTGAAGACGCCTGCAGGATCGATACTGTAGCGCAGTTGAATTACCTAGCGGAGAATGGGCATAAGGTGTCCCCGAACAAGCTACAGTACTGTCTTAGTGAAGTACAGTATTTGGGTCATCGGATTGAGAAGGGTAGAAGGAAGGTGTTACCAGATCGCATTGAGGCTATTCTGAAAATGCCTGTTCCAACTACCCAGAGAGCAGTTCGGATGTTTTTGGGAATGGTTGGTTACTGTCACCAATGGATCCCAAACTTTTCCTTTGAAGCGAAGCCTTTACAGCGGCTGACGCGCAAGGATGTGAGTGATTCGATACCATGGGATGAAGACTGTCTAAGGTCATTTCTGATACTGAGAGAGGCCTTGTGTTGCGCTCCAGCTCAGGGGATGCCTGACTATAACAAGGCATTCGCACTATTTTGCTGTGAAAGGGAAGGTTGTGCATTGGCAGTCTTAATTCAGATTCATGGGAATGTCCGTAGACCAGTTGCCTACTTTTCAGCTTCTTTAGATCCAGTAGCTTCTGCGTTGCCCGGATGTCTCAGATCTGTTGCTGTACCAGGTGTCAGTATCGAAAGATGTGAGAGCATTGTAATGGGTCATCCGCTTACTGTGCATGTACCACATTCTGTTGAACTGTCGATGACCAGGACTAAAACACAGCACCTCACGAACAATAGGTTGACACGTTATGAACAAGTCATCCTTGCTGCAGATAACATGACGTTGAAGAGGTGTTCTGTTTTAAATCCTGCCACGCTGTTGCCTATCCCGAATGTAGACGATGCAGACTGTGAGGATCATGATTGTCTCGATGTGACTGAATTGTGCACCAAACCGAGACCTGACATTGTCGATGAACCGCTTCCAGAGTCAGATGAAATCTTCTTTGTGGATGGTTCATGTTTAAGAGACGGTGTAGGTCGATTGAAAGCAGCGTTTGCTGTATGTACAATCACAGGAGCGGTTGAAGCCGCTTGTTTAGAAGGAGTATACTCCGCACAGGTGGCTGAGCTTATTGCTTTGACTCGCGCCTGTTTGGCAGCTGATAAGATCCGTATAACGATTTATACGGATAGTCAGTATGGGTTTGGTGTCGTTCATGACTTCGGACAGCTATGGTCACAGAGAGGGTTTATGACATCTTCTGGTTCGCCCATCAGGAATGGGGATTATGTGAGGCAATTGTTGGAAGCATTGCAATGCCCAGATGAAATTGCAGTTGTAAAGTGTTCTGCACACACCAAGGGAAGTGATTTTGTGTCATTAGGTAATAATTATGCTGATGAAGTTGCTAGATTTTGTGCAGAACAGGGATGTAACTTTACTGAAAGACATGTTGATGGAAGCCAAGAGAGAACCGATTTCAGCGTGATGCTAGCCATGGCTGATACATGGGAAGAACTGAAACAGTTACAGGACGAAGGTTCCAACCAAGAACGGGATAGTTGGGTGCGAGCTGGATGTGAAAAGGGAGATGTGGATGTGTGGGGTTCAAATGATGGAAGAGCTGTATTACCAGAATGTTTGTTGAACCCAATGGCGAGACTGATACATGGTGCTGTGCATCTTGGCAGAGATTCGATGGTGCGAGTGTTTCGGCAAACCTGGTACAATCCAAAGTTTCGGGCAGTGGCCGAAGCGGTGTGCCAGAGATGTGTCACGTGCCAACAAATGAATGTAGGGAAGAGGACAGCTGTGATGTTGAGTCATATAGGGAGGTCAGGTTGGCCTTTGAACAGAATGCAGTTAGATTTCATTGAGATGCCAAAGTGCAATGGGTTGAGGTACATATTAGTTGTAGTATGTGTCTTTTCTAAATGGGTGGAGGCTTACCCAACACGTAGATGTGACACACTCACCGTAGCCAAGTTGCTACTGAGAGAGCTCATCCCGAGGTTCGGTTTTCCGACCTCTTTTGAATCAGACAGAGGATTGCATTTCCATAGTGAGATCATGAAATTTCTTTGTTCTGCCTTGAATGTAGACCAAAGGTTGCACTGCAGTTACCGACCAGAGGCTTCTGGGATTGTGGAACAAGTTAATGGGACATTGAAAGCCCGAATGGCAAAAGTGTGCTCTTTAACATCTTTGAAATGGCCAGACGCATTGCCCTTGGTTCTCATGAGTCTTCGTAGTGTGCCTGATAGGAGGACTGGATTGTCACCCCATGAGATCCTCATGGGGAGAGCGATGCGTTTGCCCGCGATACCTGCCACTGCTTTGATTAACATCACTGATGATTTGATTCTCGACTACTGTAAAGGCCTGGCTGAAGTGGTCCGTTCTGTATCCCAGCAGGTGCAGGCAGCAGCTGTTCCAGCCGCAAGTGACCTGTGCCACGACTTGTGCCCAGGGGATTGGGTACTTGTGCACAAACACGTGAGGAAGAGTTGCCTGGATGCTCGCTGGCGTGGGCCGTACCAGATCATCCTGGTTACGAATACAGCAGTGAAGTGTGGGGGATTGCCGAACTGGGTGCATGCCTACCATACCCGTAGAGTCCCAGCACCCTTGGAAGATACAGCCCCTCTCGAGAATGAAAACCCAGCTGAGGTGGCAGAGCTATCTGAGAGGGCAAGTCAAGCTGTAGGGGTTGCTGATGCAGCTGGTTGTGCACTGGACCGAGCTGAAAGGGGAAGTGAGAGTAGCCCAGAATTAGACTTCGAAGAAGGAAGAGTTGCTGTGGGCGGCATAGAGCCAAATTTTGCCGAAGAAGAAGGCAGTGCTCAGGGGACCAGAAGGGAGAGCAGAGGTGCCACGGAAGCGGAAAGGGTTTGGCCCGTGAGTCAGAGACGGATAAACTTGCGATTGGCACCGAGAAGAGATCTTGCACCAGTATCCGAAGCATCTGACTCGGAGCAGAGTGACAAAGAACAAGCTCAAGGAGGCCTGAGAAGGTCAAGGAGAGCAAGAGTGCCGTGTCAAAAGTACGCCTCACCAGAGTGGACATATGCTGTGACTGATGCCAGGTTTACTGAGTACGGGGAGGCTGAAATCGTTGACACTGGTCAGCAGTTCTCCGAATCCAAAGGTGGAAGTGCTGCTGAAGATTCCAGGACTGGAGATCGAGGGGATATTGACCATCAACACCCAGAGTCCACCGCTTCTGAGTAACATCCGTGGATTGATCTTGGACACCCTAGTTTCCCGACTTTTGCTGTCATACCAGCTCCCCAGAGTTGAAAAACCTCAAAATTGAAATCTTGCAGGGGGTCCTAGAACTGTTGGGACCGGCTGTTAATCTGGACTAATGGTGAACTTTATTGTATGTAAGTCTGAAAAGAAGATAACCTAGGCCTGAGTGGAAGAAGAATAAAATTAGGGACCTTTCTGTTTAGGAAAACGAAAAGGGCTAGGGAAGTCTTTTCTGGACAATGTAAATAAGGAACTGAACTTCGCTAGGGGTTTCCCAGCTTCAAGAGGGCGATTGAACTGAGTTGATAAGAAACTCTGCATGAGAAAGAGACTTTTACCGATTGCCATTGAACTGAATTTCGAGCACCGTGTGAAGAAGGCGGAAGCTGGAAATACTAACCGTAGAGCAAAATTAGTGATAGGTACACTGCTAGGGGTAGTGATAGTTGCTATATTTGCGACAGTTGTAGCCTCATATATAGTGTCACACGAGCAGGAGGGGGAGGTTCAAGGGACACCTACACCTACCACTTCCAGACAAAAAGGGGTTACTATAGGAGCTCGAGGAGTTTTGACACCTGAAGAAAGTCGTATGTTTCATATAGATTTATCAAGGGGTGACTTCAAACTTAATGCTTATGCGAAGCTGCTGTATGAGTATGTTGATGCGATGGATGCGAAGGATTGCTATGTGTGTATGCAGTTGCCTGCTTCAGTGGATGAGGGTATTAGATATCATCACCTTCCAATAACATATGGGATTTCTTGCAGCTTATTGCTTAGTCTGTTTTATGAAAGGAAACATTTCGAGTATTTTTTTTCTAATTATGATACGGTGCTTCATGAAGTTCCTGCATTTAAGCATTTGAATAAGTATGATTATTATAAGTCAGAAGATAGACTTCGGACTTATTTCATACCGACTACAAGTCTAGATACAGCTTATGCGCATAGACATAATTTGACATGTTTATTGTCAGAAACTGAAAAGAAGTTTATTGGTCAAATTGAGGATAGGTATAGAAAACTAACCCAGAAACGAGATGCAGGAGGCAGTTCAGTAGATTGGACTGATGAGGAGAAATTACACAAATCAAAGGGAAGTTATGGACCTATAGCATTAGATCAAGTACAGAGGGGAAATTTGTGTATGGGACGTCCACAGACCGATAAGGACAAGGTCTCCGTGTGACCATACCTTTACCATGGAAGATTCTGCTAAGAACTTTTTACAAGGTACTATACAAGTGATTCCAACGGTGTATTATGTATGCGGAAAGAATGCCTAAGTGAGATTGCCTGCGAATTGGTATGGTACATGCTACTTGGCTATCATTTTTCCGAAGATTTACCACGCAGAAGATTTGAACTTGCTAGAGACCGGACGTCACTCTAAAGTGCGAAGATCTGTGAGTGCAGGAGCGGTGATTGGTGATATCTTTGGAGCAATGATACCCAGTTTGGGAGTGGTTTTGAATGACGTGAAAATAAGAAGGTTGGTGACTGTG
Organism: Triturus cristatus; assembly: GCF_964204655.1. NCBI lineage: Eukaryota > Metazoa > Chordata > Amphibia > Caudata > Salamandridae > Triturus > Triturus cristatus. The sequence continues at coordinate 150,487,234 of NC_140590.1, read as the reverse complement.
GTTGATGAATTGTCAATGAATACGACAAAGTCATTGTTGTTGGTTGATGGAGAGATGTTATCGATAAGAACTATGGTTTTGCAAAATCTTCTTGAATTAGATGAATTATTGGCAAAAGAGGGCGGAGTCTGTAAATTGTTGAGAGTTCAGGAATGCTGCACGTACATTCCAGACAATAGCAAGGATCTGGAGAAGTATATAGCCAACATTACCACGATTCATCAAGAGATTGCAGATTTGACGGAAGAGAATGTGTGGGAAAAGATTGGCAAGGGATTTGGTCGAATGGGGACTTGGTTTGCAGACTTGGGAAAAGGGTTCCTCGGATTTGTGTTGAAGCCATTAATCATTGTGGTGGTCTGCGTGATCTGTCTGTGGGGAATCATAAGAGCCTTCACGTGGTACAGGGGAAATAGGATTGAGAGAACCCTCAGAGCAAACGAGAGACGAATGGCGAAAATGCAGGATAGTCAATATCAGAATCTTAAAAGGATGGAGGGCTTCCGACAGGGCAGAATGGCTACCACCACTGTTTAGGTTGGTTCTTTCTTGGATGGAAAGGAGGTTGTGATGGTGATGACAATTGTCATCAAAGGGGGGAACTGATAGAGCGTTACATGTTTTGAGATTTGTAGGGGTGCACCATATTCACTGTTAGACAGCACCCGCATATAATCAATGTATGTTTAGAAGTGTCATGGAAATGCATTGGCTGAATTCATTTAATGAAGAAGTGTTAGAAATATATTAATGTCTTAAGAGAAATTAACGCCATTAGTTATTGTGAAATGTATTTGTAATAAGTTTAATGAAGTAGTTTCGTACATGTTATGGCATTAGTTAAATCATAGGCAATGTTAAGAGTTAGAAATGAAGGTTATTCATGCTTAGCTATAAGATGATTAGGTCGAATTAATGCATAGAATATAATTGTAGTGTGTTTAATTTTGCAAGGCCTAAAGTGCATATGTAGGAGAAGGAGGCCTGTTCATTTCTTATATTAGCTGTATTTTAGGCTGACAGGGATTTCTTAATAAGGCTTAAATTGTAGAGAAATGTAAAACCTCACGATGTGAAGTGGGTTTTTCCGTTCCCATGTTTCTGTTGCAGGTAAACAGACATTTAGCTCATTAAATACAACACAAATGGGTTCAGCACCATTCACAAAGTAGTTAAAAATTGTAAACAAATATCCAAGACTTAAATGAGAAATTCTTTTAAGAAAAATTATTTTCTTTATTTCATATTTCCTCGTGCTGAATAATAGCCAACGCGTTTCGTCTCCTACATAGAGACTTCTTCAGGGCTTCAGATATCGATGATTTTTATCAAAATATCGTGGTGGTCCATAGTCATTAGGCCTGGGCGGTAAAATCCGTTCCGCTCGCGGAATTTGCGGAATTTGCGGAATTTCGCGTTCCGCGGAGAACGCGAAATTGCTCAAAAGTCTGCTTTCCGCGATTTCGTGAAATTTTTGCTTGTTCGCGTTCTCAAAATGCGTGTTCGCGAGATATTTCTCCCCGAGCACGCAAACAGCAATTGTGAACAGGAAAAAAGCATCGCAAACAAGCAATTCCGCGTGTTCGCGGAATTTCTGCGTGTTCGCGGAGATTTTTTACCATTTGGCGGAGATTTGCGTAACGCAATTACGCGAATTACGCCCACCCCTAGTCATAGTCTGTTGATATATAAATAATCGGGCGATCTGCAGAGCAGGGTATATTTAAATTGTCCTCACCGCAATATATATCACCCAGGGGGCATGGTAGCCCGTGTTCCGCAGTGTCATCAGTTGCACGGATTGCATTTAGCTCATTAGTTAGAATAAGTCTTTGTTGTAGGAGTTGAGATATGAGGAGCAGACTGGAGGGAGTGAATTGGAATGTGAAATTGTAACTCCTAGTACGAATGGTGTCTGGGACCCAAGGTCAAGCTAACGGACGAAGGAAGATGGAAAGCGATGGATGGAAATTTACAGAAGGAAGACCTGGCTGAAGAGGTGTGCCGAAGGGCGTGTTTGACAATTTTGGGGTTTGTATTAGGGACAGTGCCCCGAGGGTGGAGCAGACGAGACTTAGGCGGGAAGTTAGAAGGAGCATCATAGATCAAGCGGTCACTGAGTGAAGACTTCTCAGGAAGTTTCACTTCTGATACCTCTATATGCTTTTCTCGGTTGGAAGGGAACGTTAAGTTGGGATGCCACTCTAGAATAGGGTAGGGACAGAAATGCTTTAATTAATGAATTCGAAATTTGATGTTACTATAGAAATTCTTTACCTGATGCTTTTAGAAGCTGTAATTCTCTTTATTTTTAGTCGAATGCGGATTCTTCGTAGGCTAGCTTTTATGTTAGTGCCCATATATCTTTTGTGCCTTGTATTGAGGTGCCTATATATTCAGATGTTTTTGTTGGTAATAAAAGGTCAAACCCTTAGATTCTGAGTCTTCCATTTATTTACGATGTCCAGTCGCGGTACATATGATTTGATAATTGTGTTTATTCCCCCTACGCTATCCGGCAAATAAAAAGATCCTGGCGACCTGAAAGGGTTCTTGAAGATAAGTAGTTAGACAAGAATCCGGCCCTATTACTAGCCTAGCACGAGCCGAGACACCTGGCAGAGTGCCACGCCCCCCATACGCGGCTGAATAAGAGGCGCTGCCAGGCCCGAGAAACATCCATGACAATGCAGTCATTACATCGCACTGCTTTTACAACACAGCTGTGACAACACAACTGCCTTTACATCGCATGCCATTATAACGCATGGCATTACAACGCATGTCAATACAACGCATGCCATTACAACGCATACCATTACAATGCATGCCATTACAACGCATTATAAGGTAAGTAATAGAGCTTTTTTAGTTTCAGGGTGGATATGGGTTTTGGGGTAGATGGGAATAGTAATTTTTACCCCTACACTATCCAACACTTTCCCTACTGTTGCACTCACTGGAGTGGCAATAGAAACTTTTACCCCTAGACTATCCAACACTTACCCTACTGTTTTCCTAAAAGTATTATGAGTTGTTATGGGATGCGTTGTAATGGGATGCGTTGCAATGGAATGCATTGTAATGGTAGTTTTTAAAAATGCGTTGTAAAATCATGCGATGTAATGGTAGTTGCCATGTAAAAACTGCATTGTAAAAGCGTGCGTTGTAATTGTTTGCATTGTAAGTCCTATATTCCCAGGCCTCGTGTAGAGAAGAGGCCCAGCGCTTGTAAGAGGCAGAAGTGGCCTACACTGACAAAAGAGAAAAAAAGAAAGAACAAGCAAGCATTGGACAGTGCAAGTGCAGAGATTCCACCAAATGAACAAAACAAAAACAAAAACACAAGGAAAAAGCCTAAAGGGGTGAAAGGAGAAGGGTGTGCATAAGCCCCCAAAGGCTTGAAAAAAAAAGTAAAAATCTTGCAAAATCATGAGAAAAGCATTCAAAGGCAGGGGACAGAACGGAACAAATAAATAATGCACACAAACTTCAAGGGAGGGTGCTACCGCCCACAAAGGTCCACACTCCAATGACATGGGGGAGGAAGACAATGCAGCCCTGCAACCCAGCCTCATCGTAATGCAGCATGCCCTTACTTGTATACTACACCCATTTAGTGAGCTTGCTGACGCCACCACAGCGTCACCACGGTGGAAGACGTGGTTAGAACGCCTTGAGAATTACTTCATAGCGACAAGGGAGACGGAAGGAGCGGTCTCCTCCACTATGCTGGAGAAGAAGTGTACCTCCTGTTCAAACATCTCCCAAACACAGGAGCACCCACTGATTATGATATCCATAGCAGCACTCTACGCACACTTCGATCCACAGCTGAACCCGGATTTCGAGAGATTCAAACCACAACAGGCCCGACAGAGACAAGGAGAGTGATTTGATGCATTTTACATGCGACTGAGAGTGCACATATGCAACCGATGAAAGAGCCAAAGAAGAAATTCGTGTCCACATAATACAGGGGTGCCATAGCAAGACACTACGGGGGCTGATTCTGAGCCAACCGAACAGAGCCCTGGATGAAATACTGGCCATAGCCGGGACACATGACCTCTCTACATCAAGGGTAGATGAGATGGACTTAGCCCTGACACGAGCACTAGAGAACAGCGTGGCCATCAAGACGGAGCGGGCAGACGCTGTGTGGACACGAGACCAAGAAAGCGTACAGAGAGGCTGTCCAGCTCAAGGCACGAAAAGGAGGTGTGGGTATTGCGGGAGAGAAGAACACCCCATCAAAGAGTCTCAAGCACAAGGCTGCACATGCGCCCACTGTGATCCCAAACCATTTCGCATCAGTGTCCAAAAGAAGAATCAAAGGAAAGACAATGGAAGTGACAAGCCCATGAGGTAAATGGTGCGCCACCTGTCAAACAACACGCTCACGCCAGCGAGCAATGCGTAGGGAAACATACAGGCCTTATATAGAGTCGAAGACACATCGACAGAGGACAAAGACAAAGGTGAAACATTCCTGGTCTCCTTCACCCAGGGGCTGAAGGAGCGGAGAAGGCCCCAGCCCACGTGCACGGTGAAGATAGCGGTGTCAGACGTGAAGGCTGTCATCGACATAGGGACTTCCATAAACGTCATGGCGGTCCATCAATACAACAGACTATACCCCAGACCCATGCTAGTACCCTCCAAGAGAAAAGTCTTTGCCTATGGCAGTCAATCACCTCTGCCCATGTGAGGGCAGATGACTGTACCGATCCAGTCAGAAGACCACAAGATTGTCGCAACCATCCATGTTATCAACCAGTAGGCTGACACACTACACTCAGCAGTCATGCAGCAGAAGACCTAGGTCTGGCAATGTTCGCAAGAAGGGTGCAAGTTGACCAAACAGATGAGCTAACAAAACAATTTGCAAGCCCCTTAAAGGGCCCAGGGTGCATCAAACGACCTCTGGTAAAGCTACATATTGACCCCTCGGTGGCACCGACAGCGCTCCACCACAGATGAGTCCCGTTCTACATCCAGCCACTGGTGGAGCAGGAATTACAGAAGCTTGAAGACCAAGGAGTAATCAAAAAAGTGTTGGGGCCGACCCCCTGGGTGTCCTCCATGGTCATCGCAAAGAAACCTCGACAACAGCCGCCCTGGCGTTTACCAGCAAGTCTCTCGCACTCACCGAAGCACTCTACACCTAGATAGAGAGGGAAGCTCTAGCCATAAAGTAGGCGTGTAGGCACTTCCACCTTTATATCTGCGGACAACCCTTCAAGGCCATCACCGACCACCAGATGCTGGTACCCCTCTTCAGAGGATCAGCACCTCATCCACCCCCTCGATTCGAACAATGGGCCATCGGTCTACAGCAGGTCCAGATGGAAGTGATCTATCGACCAGGTGCTAAGAACCCGGCAGACTTCCTCTCCCGACACCCAGCGCCCCAGGAGGACCCAGAAGGGCTACTGGAAATCAAAGCAATGGAGGCACACATCAACATGGTCTCTGCGGCTGCATGCCCGAAAGCCCTAACCACAGCAGATATTGTACAAGCAGTAGAAGCTGACCCAGTATCAACAAGGTGTGCAACCCTGTCCAAGGGGGAGAGTGGCAACACTTCCTAAGGGATGCTAATGACTGGTCAGGACAGGAGAAAGAACAGCTCATCAAGATGTGGAGGATACGGAATGAGCTAAGTGTAACTCAGGAGGGAATCCTACTGTGGGGTTCACGCATTGTAGTCTCAGCAACCCTACATTATCACGCCACCCAACTGGCTCACAGAGGACACCAAGGGGCCATGAGGATAAAAGCCAATATGAGAGAAAAAGGGTTGGCTCCCCGGACCGGAGGAACAAGTGGAAGAGATGGTGAGACGTGTCCAGCATGCCAACTGACCAGCGCTCCAGAACGCCCGGCACTCATCCAGACAGAAGAGCCTGTGAAAACTCCATGTGAGAAAATAAGCATAGATTTTGGGAGCTTTCCGGATGGCAGGACAATGATAGCTTTAAGTGACAGTTATTCAAAATACACTGTGGTTGAAGTCATCAGCTCCACTGCATTCACCCGAGTAGCCCTATGTTGTAAAAGGTGTTTGCAATGTTCGGATGCCCGGATGAAGTCAAGAGCGACAATGGACCCCCCTTTTCAAGGAGGGGAGGTTCAAAAGTTTAACCCCCCAGTGGCCGCAAGCAAATGGAGAAATGGAAAGGTTCATGCGGACACTCAATAAGATACTGCAGATTGCAGTCGCTGAATGCACAGACCCTGATCACCAAATACAGCTGCTTCTGCGGGATTACCGAAACACGCGGCACAGCACCACAAAACAGATGCCCTGGATGCTCATGTTCACGGAGGGATACCATCCCCATGTGCCCAAGCTGGACACCCCCAATGTATAACAAAGGGGAAGCCCAAGAGCAGCGAGATTGGCACAATCGGGCAGCCAGCCACAAGAGAAGAGCCAGACACTGCAGATTGCAGCCAGGGTATCGAGTGATCATCAAGGACAGGAGGCCGGGGGGAAATTCTGAACTCCAAACAAACCCGGTCACTGGACTGTGAGAGATGAAAACTGGACCATGGTGACAGCGGAAAAAGATGGAGAAACGGTGACCAGGAATGTCCCCTGGTTCAAAGAAGTGGAAGGAGAGCTGTTGACTCCAGCTAGATAAGATGACACAACAATGAGTAAAGGAGAACCAGGGGTTGATGAAAGCAGCCGGCGAGATGAACAGGTAGGTGGTCAATCCCCACATTGGTTGAGGCTACCCCAATGCCGGGAATGAGGGACCCTGAGGCAGCAGAGGGCAGAGACAGCCGAGGGCAGCATCCCAGGTACCGCCTGCAAGAAAATCCCCACCCAAGCTCTCAGCTGAGAGATTTTGCATGCCACACCATGAGACACTGTCCTAAGATAAGGAAAAGAGACTGAGTTGAGATGGGATGTGACAGGTTAGCAGTCCTGATGTTCTCCCAGCGTGAGGCCGGAAGTGTCACACCCGCACCCTCGGGCCAGGCGTATAAGTAAAGCAGGGTATGACCACTTGTGGTCATTAGTCCACCAAACATGGTATTGTGTGTGTGTATGGTTATTTGCACCCGCATCCTTAGGCCTGCCCCACACCCCTCTCACCACACAACAATGGTGATGGTTTACGTGTTGCCTGGCTCCTGGAACTACGCACCACCATGGGTAACAGACCAAATTGGAGGTTTGCCACATAATATAATTTTTGCTCAGTCTGCTGATTTGAGCAAATATATGGCTTTCTTGTTTAGACAAAAATAACTTCTATCAGGAGCTAGGCATTGTTCTGCCCAAATGAGTCTTTTAGCTCTTGTGATACAGAAGATTGGATATAACACCTCAAAGGTTGTGGAATGGTGTTAACAATCCAGTAAAATGAACCAGCAGAAATCCAAAGTAGCTGACAGTAAATGGAACCCCTTAAAATAATGATAAATGGCAATTTACAGCACCACCACTGCAATTATGCGGCTATGGAGGAATCAACTATGGAAATACAAGAAGAAGATTTTTGTTGAGCCATCAACTATCTTTGTTGTATTTTAATTCTGTTCATTGTTGAAATTTTGGTTTAGTATTCATGCTCTTATACTTGTGTTTACTGGAGATATCTGTTTATCCTTAGAGCAATATGCAATATACTCCTTCGGAGTACCTCAAAGTAGTGCACTTGAAGACTATGACAATCGTCTTAGTTTTTTCACTTTTCAAGTAGGGGGTGGGTTGGACCTCCTCTTCAGGTGCACACTAAATTCCATTAACGTGAGTTTATTGTTTAAAATTTGTTGTCAGATTCCCATAATCAAACTGAGTGCATTCCAGCTGTGGTCTTTCCACTTTTTCAGTTACTTTCAGCCCCACACAGCTATATTTTTGCACCTACCATGTCTTTTGACGAGATAGCACATCTCACGGACAATACAGCATCCACTAAAGTACCTCAAAGTAGTGCTTAGTTTTTTCATGTATACAGTAGTCGGCATCTAATATTTGACCAGTTAATTTTTGCATAGATCAAACACTGCACAGTACCACATGCATTGCTATATTTGTTTTACTAGTTTTTTTTACCTCTTTGCACTAAACATTTTACTGATGAAATTGCAAATTATGTAGCAGATGTTGAATCATGTGAAACGTGTGGTGACAATTATGCCAGAAACCTTGCAGCTACAGACAGGCGTTATTTCCAGTGGTCTGGACTAAATAGCAACCAACACACTGATCACTCCTCAGCTACGAGGACTGAAACCAAGATACAAAACAAAATCTTTAGAATAAAATGGTGTAAATTATCCTAATGGTTGTGTCCTCAACCCCATGGTTTGAGTTTGAATGCCTGCCTTTAACACTGGATAAGAAAGGCATCTGGACATGGACGCTTCTCTTTTAATTGCAATAGTGCTGTTAGCCCATGCTTGTTTACTTGGGGGCTACACTGCAGTCACTCTAGGGTACCCCTAGAAGACAGTATTGTACCACCAGCAGTAATCTGTTTTGCTCTCTGTGACCCCAAGTTTTGGCCCTTCGAATGTACCTCAATTGGGCTCACTCCCCACCTTGTTGGATTTGGGGTGCTGAAGCCTTGTTATGGTGAGCCTGGGCAGCGCTTGCACTGCTCTGTAAGGCCTGCTGTATTCATACATCCATAATCCATGGATAATTTTCATTGGCTTGTGTTATTGTTCAGTGTAAATTGTAACTGTTCATTGGTCAATAGGTTTAGAAGTCGCCACCTTAGTACTACCTTGTCTCATTTTGTAACCTCTCATGGCGACACCCTCTGTTACGTGTGTTGTTACTCGGTAGGCTTTAATTACAGCCTCTGATCACCATTTTCTGAAATAGTTTTCTCCTGCCTGCTGTTGCAGGCAGGACATGCTCTCTCCTAACACTTTAAAAAAAAATGTTATAGCATGGGCGCAGAACGCATTTGCAATGCAATAGGTCTCGCATTTGCAAGAGTTTAAGCTATTGGTATTGTAAATGACAATGCCCTTTATTTATCTGTTATAAAAACAACACATAAATAAAAGGCATTGTCATTTACAATGCCAATAGCTCAAACTCTGATAAATGCGAGACCTACTGCATTGCAAATGCCTGTTTTTAACCTCTTCAGTGCCCATGACGAGATAGTCTCGTCATGGAGCACGGTTGCGCTGTGCCCATGACGAGACTATCTCGTCATGAACCCCACCCACTAATAAAACGCCCGGCACAGGAGGGGGAAAGGGCGTGGCACTGAAGGGGTTAACTAATTTGTGCCACTTATTTTCTTGAATGGCAGCATATTTTTCTTATTTTTGGCTCCCATGTTAGTACAGGCATATTATATTTAAGCCTTGGGTTTATTTATCCCTGTTTTATTGGAGCATCAATTTTGCCTCTCAATCACCTTGTCCTTACTCAATGATATTGAGTGGTTTGGAGCTATTCTATTGTCCCTGCTCCTCATTGGTTCTCTTTTTTGTTTTTTGGGAGTTGCCTATTATAAAATTATTTCTTGAATAATTCTCATTTATGGCTGTATTTCCCTCAACATATGAGACTTTGTTGATTTGGTTTTACGCGGAAAATGAAATCTATTTGTCGCTATTCTTCATTACGACATGGAGGACTCAGAACATGGTGCATTACCTCCTATTTTGGGAGCACCAGCATGCTCATCAAATATTTCGCTCCCAACCACTAAACATGCATTTAAATTGGTTGCTTCCCCTACACTTTCATCTGGCAAACATATTCAAAAACAGACCCACGATCTCCTACTATATCTCCTCCACCAATTTCCATAGAGTCACTCCATGAGGAGATCCAGGTTCTTAGACCATACATGGAGGAAATAGATACATGTCTTCAAATTCTTGATGACAAATGGTACAGTATTGAGAAAAAAGTTGTAAAAATGGAACACCGTGTAGACTCCTTTCAAGCTATGGTGAGTCAAAGTTCCCTCTATGCAAATGAAAAGCTCTCAACTTAAAAAACAAATTGAAAATCTTGATAATTAATGTCATCTTGATAGAGAGCCTGATAGTATTTTTGAAACTCCCTAATTATGTCTTCCGGATCAGTATAGGCTTGACCCTCGATTTTAATCAACGATATGGCACTTAATGCTGTCTTCTGCCTAGTGTGTAGCGCTAACCTCCGACCGACCTGTTCTCCGGTTTCGTTAACGTTATGACGGTGCAACTGATATTCCTCAGCTAATTTCTGATTTAGCCAATTGGTAACCTCTGCTTTCAGTGCGATAATTCGATACTGAGTTAGATCTCCCTCCAGTCCCTGTGCTATCTGCGTAGTGTGCTCTTCTTCAGCCCTAGCTAGGTCTTGCATCATTTGTTGTTTTTTTAATTCCTGCAGCTTTCTAGACCTAGTAGCGAAAGAGATGGTCTCGCCACAAAGGGCAGCATTAAAGGTGTCCCATACCACCCCCCTACTAGCACTAAACCTATTTATATCAAAAAATTCCTGTGCCCACTTTTTCATATGAGTGATATATTCACTGTTCACAAGAAGTTGGCCAGGTAGCAAGCTCCACTTCTAGCTCCTCAAATATATGAGGATCATCCTGGTTAGAGCCATAGACTGCACAGAGCATGCCGCCCATAGCTAGTTCAATAATTGCCCATCTACCCAGTGTATCCACTAATTTCCGTTTAGCCATTCCCATAGTAGTTTTTGCTAGAATAGCCACCTCCCGTATATTAGATGTCTGGGTAGTACATGCCAACAGATTATATCCTGTTATTCTTAGAACTTCTCTTTTCCCCCACGGAATGTGTGTCTCCTGTAAACATATTATATCAGTAGGGTTCAGTCTAATAAGTTCAGCATATCTTGCCCTCTTAGCCCGGTCGTTCAACCCTGCAATATTCCATGAACAGATAGTTATCTTCCCCATCTTAGATTAGAGCCATGATCCTGAAGTTCTCTGCAAAACCTTCTCAACCTCATTCCATTATTAAGCACTTGCATCCCCTTACACCAGTGAATTATCCCTCTTATTTGTCCCCATGTTTTATAATGATTTTTGGATATGCTTCCCCCCCTTTTACCCCTCCACCTTCTCCCCCCCATTTAGTTCCCCCCCCAGCTCCCCCTCCTCCCCAATTAGGGCAAACAGACTCAATCCTGAGTCTGAGCGTGATGGATATGCTGCACGGCTGAGTTCTAGGGCCCTTATTCTAGAAACTGTAGATAAACGCTGCTTCAGCCAAAATTCCCAGCTCTTTAATCCCTCGCCATAGTGCTCCCAAACAAATACTACAAACTGAGACTACAATTGTAGATTACTTTTTCCCATTAATTTTATCTACGATCTTTAGCTGGGTAGTCCATCCAGGTACTCTTTGGCCTTTATTTCAGACATAAAAAACCTTGTTTGGCCATCAAAAATCACTTTTAAGCGAGCTGGATTGTTTAAAAAACTCGAGAAGAGGTCTCCCAAGGTATGGCAGGGTTGTTCCCAGGCACCATTCTTGGCGAAAGGATGGCCGGACCCATGCGAGTGGAGCTAGAGGCGGAAATTACAGTTAAAGAAGTTCAACGTGCATTGTCAACGCTGGCATCAGGAAAGACGGCAGGCCCCGATTGTATACCCCTTGAGGTTTATAAAATCTTGGGATCATCCATTACACCTCTGCTTTTAGACCTGTTTAAGGGGGTACAATATAGTGGAGCCCCCCCGAGTCTTGGAAAGAGACCACTATTGTCATCTTTCCTAAGAAAGGGAAACCGTTGGATAATCCATCATCCTACCGCCCGATCTCGTTGATAAACTCAGATATTAAAATCTATTCAAAAATCTTGGCCATTAGGCTAGGGAGGGTCATAGAACATCTGGTCTCCCCATGGCAGTATGGGTTTATCCCTGGCAAAGGAACAACGGACCACACTCGTAGAGTTGTTTCTCTTTTCGACATTATGTCCGGGATGGGGGGCCAGATGGCTATGATCCTTCTTGATGGCGAAAAGACCTTCGATCGGGTGTCGTGGGAGTTCTTATGGTTGATGCTAGAACAGAACGGTATTGGTCCGCACCTAGTAAAGGCTATTAAGGCAATGTATCACCAGCCAATAGCTCAATTACAACTACTGGGGGGGGGTATCAGGCAATATCAAAATATCAAGAGGGACTAGAAAGGGTTGTCCCTGTTCCCCAATTTTATTTGCCCTATATATCAACCCATTAGTTGATAAATTGCTGCAGTCCAGACTTATTGCACCAATAATTACAGGTGGATTCGAGACAAAAGTTTTGGCATACGCCGACGACATTGCGGTCCTCACTCCCGATCCTGTTGAGGCGATTGAGGTAATTGGGGAGATTGCTGAGGCCTTTGGACGATTTTCTGGCCACGCCTTAAATTCTGGGAAAACAATAGTAGTATGTACAGACAACCTCGATTTTATCGACTTCAGGAGAGCAACTTCAGCAGTCTACCTTGGAGTTCAAATAAGCGCCAAGGTAGATGAAATTAGAAAAATCAATTTTATACCTTTGATTACAAATATCGAGAATGACTTAAGGAGGGTTAACGGGCTGCACCTATCTATCATTGGGAGGGGGAACTATTTAAAAATGACTATATTGCAGAAAATATTGTATCTGTTTCGTTCTATACCACTGGCAGTTTACGATAACTTATTGAAGACATTGGAAACAACTTTCTCTAAGTTCATATGGCAATACGGGAAGATTAGAAGAAGCCTCAAATATTTAACACTGCCCCAGGAAAGGGGAGGCCTAGCACTTCCTAATATTATGAACTATTATTGGGCATCCCTTTTATTCCAGATGACCACTCTCTTATCGGTGAATAACAATAAGGAATCAGCACAGGGCCCAAATATACCTACATTTTATGAACTCTCGATGGGGAAGGAAGCCTCCGGGTTGTTATTGAGACAACAGGAACCTAGCTATTTTAAAAAGGTGCGGTTCAAAGTAATTTTTGGCTCATGGAAAATTTGGAAGCAGGTCTCTAAGGCTATGGGTATTCCAAGATTCTCTAGATACACCCCTCTATGGCGTTCATCACTGCTGCCCACTTGGCGAACGATGATATGGGGAAAAAGTGGGAAACATATGGGATACGCACAATAGGTGACTTCTGTGGGGGGGTCCAAGAGGTCCAAGAGGCTCAATTCCCTAGAATACAGCGGGTGTTTGGTGTTCTTGATAACCAATATTTAAAATTTCTCCAGATTAAGAACGTCCTTATTACATGGAAGCCAAAGATTAAATTGGAGGAGATTCCGCTATTAGAAATGGTAACCAGGGAAATGAGTAGACTCAGGGATTTTTATAAAATACTCATCGATAAAAGCCCTGATGACCTGGAAAAAACTGAAGCAACTTGGACATCTAATCTTAGTAACTCCAATGTGGATATCTACATGAGCCTTTCCTTAACAGCTGACATTTTTTTAAAATCGAATTTAAAAGCTCAAATATATAAAACGATATTTAATTTATACTTTACCCCTGCTAAACTTTATCAATGGGGGATGAGGGCTAACGACAAATGTCCTAGATGTGGGGCTGGACCCGCCACCTTGGTACATATGTTTTATAGTTGCGACAAACTAGCCCTACTTAAAGAAGGCTTGTCGGGTTTCTGGGAATTATCGTTTGGTTTTAGACCAAAATTAACTCCGACCTTGCTGATTCTTGGCCATGACAGTACGCTGGGTCTTAATACCGAACAAAAATATGGTATGTTCCTTGGGGCAGCAGTCTACAGGTTATTATTGGCCACAAGATGGAAAGATCAGGACTCACTAACCTTTCATATGTGGCTCGCTAGGCTCCTTGAGATATATAAACAAGAGATTTCTATATATGCCTGTAGAGGCAGACAGGCAAAAATTGGGGGCAGGAAGATCTGGGCGTATATCACCGATTGGTGTAGAGATGCGAGGATGAATTAGTTGTGCTTCGGTATGCATTATAATTGATAATTTTGGAAATACTTTTTTTTTTTCCTCTGTAAACTGTCATCTGCTTGATGTAATGTATCTGTTTGTATTTGTATTTTCCTGGATATGTGCATAATAAAAAAATAAATAAAAGAAAATCTTGAAAATTGTAACAGGAGCAATAATCTGCACATATATGGATTGGCGGTGGAATTGCAAGGTTCTAATCCTATCCAATTTTTTATTTAAAAAAAAAAAAATGTTTATTAACCAGTTACTCAAATACAATACACTTATTTTATACAATCTGATAAACACAGGTATTATTCCCTCATTCTTTCTTTCCTCACCATGCCCTTCGAATAGGAATGGACCACTGATGTCTGACACTGCTCCAGTGGTCCATCTTTTTGAGCCCTATATCATTTCACTCATCCTGCTGAGGATGGTGGTGTGTCTCTACTGTGTCCTCTGTATCTTTTCTACCCACCCCAGACCTTCTTCCAGTTCCCCTGGCAGCCCCTGCTTTGATAGATGACCTTTTCGGCCTGACTTCACCAGTCTAAATCTAGTTCCCATGCCTCCTGCCTCGGGGGGAGCCCCATTCCCTTACCACATTTCTCTTGACCACTGCTGCCGCCATAATAAGCCACACTTTCTGGTATTTGGGCCATGGCTCCTCCCCTGAAACACATCATATAACCCCCCTCGGTTCCAGGGGGACCGTCTTATCCAGCACTTTTGACATCATTTTTGTGACCTCTGTCCAGTAGCCCCGGATACTTTGGCATTCCCATAAAATATGGAAATGCGATCCCACTTCCCCACAACCTCTGCTACACTTGTCTGATTCCGTTCTTCCCAGCCTATAGCTAGAGAAATATGATCTATGTAGTATCCGTAGCTGTACTAATCTGAATCGCGATCGTATGGTCTCGTCCCTTGGTCCTTGTAGCGCATAGCCCAATCATTGTCCTCTAAGTTACCCACTTCCTCTTCCCATGCCTCCCGCAGCTGGACCAACAGGTCCGGGAGAGTTGTTAAGAATTGTCCTATATATCAGCGAGACTGCCTTGAACTGCATAGGGTCCAACAGGAGTCTATCTTCCAGGGGCGTGTATGCTATCTCCTTTCTGAATGTTTGTCCTAATTGCATGCTCCAGTTGCAGATAGTGAAACCCTTCCATACTTGCCATACTATATTCTTCTTGCAGTTCCTGAACTGTGATCAACACTTTGCCCCTCCACACATCCCCCAGTGATTCTATCCCCAATAGCTTTCGTTTGTGCAATTCTTCCAGTCTACCTACTTTCCTTAGCAAATTGCTATCCCATAGAGGAGTTCTTTCTGTCAGGGTAGTTGCACATTTCAGGTATTTATTTACCTTGTGCCACACTTGGGTCACTGTCTGGGTGCGCAACAGAAGTTGTCTCAATCCCTTTTTCTGTGCTTGTCGGTCTATTCTATATGCTGGTTCTTCCCTATCCACATACATCCATGCGTTATTCGTACTCAACTGCGCTGCCCAAACTTATCGATATCCAGGACTGCTAGCCCCCCTTTGTAAATCCCCCCTGTAGTTTGGTAAGGGCAAATCTAGAGCTACCCCCACTCCAGAGGAGGCCGCGTAACACTCTGTCTATCTTCTGAAAGAGTACAGGAGGAACTCTACCAGGGGTATTTTGCAGAACGTTGAGAAAGCGGGGTAGGGCCATTATTTTAAAGAGGGCCTGTCTACCCATCAGGGACAGTAGGAGGCCTCTCCAGTGTGTCATGTCTGTCCCGAGCCTCTCAATCAATGGAAGAAGATTATCTTTTAGAAAATCCTGTGAGTCCCTGGTGATCTGTATACCAAGTTACTTAAAGCTAGTCCACACTCATAGGGGCATATGTCTAGCCAACCTAGGGAGGGAGCAAGAGGGATTTTTCCCAGTTACTGGTAGCTGGAGTAGCTGTCAAAAAACCAAAATATATGGAGAAGTCTGGCCACCGTGCTGTATGGTCTGGTGGCAAATAAAAGAATATCATCTGCATATAGCGAGATTCATTCTTCCCACCCCCCTATGCCGCCCATGCTTCTCACCATGTGATCCGCCATCACCCATGCTGCTAGCGGTTGCAGCGCTAGCGCATCAGGGATATCAGGCACCGTCTTGATGTGAAGGTTCTGGACACCACTCCATTTACACAAACTCTCGCCTTTGAGTCTGTAGTCTGGCCCAACTGATGAACCCCTGCCCAAATCCCAACTGATCAAGTACTGCAAATAGATATGGCCATTCAATGCTGTCAGGTGCCATTCTGGTGTCTAACGATATTAGGACAGCGTCTATCGTTGGTCATATGTAGGACACCATATAAGTGCCTGAGGTTTAATTTGGTGCTTCTCTGTGGTATAAAGCCTGACTGGTCTGGATGTACCACCGATTAAATCACTGCGAACAGCCTAGATGCCAGGACCTTTGCCAGAACTTTTACCTCCAGATTGAGTAGGGAAATAGGCCGATACGAGCTACATAGCTCCGGGGGTTCCCCCTGCTTGGGAATAGTTATTATTGAAGCAGCACGCTGATCCTCTGCCAAATACCTCTTGTCTTTAGCCGCTAGAAACATTTTGAGCATATACTTCACCACTATGCTTGCCACTCCTTTACAGAGTTCGATTGGCAAGCCATTCCGGCTTGGGGTCTGTAGGTCCTATGTAGCCCCTACTCTCTCCCCCTCAGTTAGGTCCTGCTCTAGCATCTGTTTGTTCTCTCCGGACAGTGCCGGAAGTGTTATTTCTCGCAGGAGCTCCACACAGACCTCTGCGATCCGCGTTGAGACTGGAGCATACAGTTGTTCATAGTAGTCTGCGAAGGCTCCCACTATTTCCATCCCTGCCTGTATAGTGTTCCATCTGACGTTCTCACTTCCTGCACACAGTTTCTCCCTGGTACCTCCGCACAAGCCACGCTTACATTTTGCTGGCCTTGTCCCCACATCATAGAGTTTCCTCTGAATAGTCAGAGCCCGGGCCCTGGCACTATTCTCCACCAGGTCTCTCAGCTATTTCTGCTTAACCCATGCCCGGTGAACATAGATTGCTGCTTCAACGCTGTTAGTCAATGCCTGGGCTTCTAGTTCTGCAATTTCTTTCTCGAGCTCTTCGTATTTTAACTGCCTCTCTTTCCGTTTCCCACCTATCATTCCCTGCACCTGCCCCCGTATTACTGCCTTATATGCTTCCGACAGCGTGTCAGCCAATGTAACTGACCCTTTATTTTCTCTAAGGTATTGCTCCCACACCTTCTGCATGAAGTTTGTGTCCTTGAATTCCCATGCATCTAATTTCAGGGGGAGCTTGTTGTCCCGCCGAGGCTCCTGCATCCGTACCTCGATGGGTAACCGAGCAGAAGAGACCTGCGTGTGCTTATAATGTAAAAATATAATCCAGTCTTACATAAGTGTTGTGGGAGGAGGAATAGTATGTATATTGCCACTGTGTGGGATTATTCTCGCACCATATCAGTCAACCCCATGGATTCTACAAAACCATTCAAAGGGTCCCTGCCCAGTCCCCCCTTGGGGTACGCATTTGTCCTTGGTATGCCTATATCTCGATATTGCATCTTCGATATTCAGGAGGCCCACCCTTTGTAGAGTAGCATCAGCATCATAGATACAGATCATCAGACAGCCATACACATGTTCTTGCATTTAGAAATTATGTTCGGCTATTCATTATAAATATTTGTAATGAGAATTTCACTCCTAAATCCCCTAATTTAAAATAAACCATTCTTGTTCCTTAACTAACAGAATCCTACAATAAACTCTGAGACAACAACAAAATAAGTTGAAAACCACAAGATGATGGTTAGAGGAAAAGCCTGAGATGACCTTACCAAGCCGGTGCTATGAAATGGAGTTTAGATGTCGCAGTCGTCCAATATGTCATTGATAATTGCTTTGAATTGGGGAGGCCAGAATTGTTTAAGACTCATTGGGTTAATGGGAAAAAAGAGAGAAAATGGGTATAGAGAAAATGTTTTTCATCAACTGTGTTTATTATCTATTCTACCAAGTTGACCTACCCAAAGGGAGATCCTATCTGATCCTGAAATGTACTGAGTGAATGGATTCTTATCTGTGCCTGGTATTTGATACTTATGAGCATTGTTTACTAACTAGGTTTCGAACAAGCATTTCTCTTTATAAGTTGTTGTTTTCAAAAAGCTTTGCACTTCATGAAACCTTGAGCTTTTTTCTAAGTGACTTTAGAAGTGTCCAAACTCGCAGAACATGTGCACTTTGTACCATAGTTGAGAAGCTGTGGCTTCACAAGTTGTAGATCTGATTTCGTATACTTGCAGCTACTATTGTCCCCCACCTATGTTGTGGGATGTTTTTTGCATCTTGCTGTCAAGATTAGGGCTGATATTGGTGAATGTTATGTACGTTTTTTGATGAATTTATTGGGATTGGTTGTTGTTTTATGATGGTTCATATTATTGTATCAAGCCTATAAATATTTGTCTATATGGTCGATTTTTATCCTAAATAAACTACATTGACTGACTGACTACGCAGTACATGTGTATTTATTGAAGTGCTCTGCTGACAAATGAGGGAGTGACAAAAAACGTTTACAACTTCTACCAACACGGTATGAAAGGAAGAACTGGAGACAACGGCAAAATCAATTAAGAGATGCTCCCCTGCCCCAATTGTAATTGTGTAAAACAAAATACAAAGTAACAATGAACGATAACCTGCACGAGTCTTGCTATTTTGTTACCAGTGCAGACTGGTTGGCTTTGCTATTTTACTTTTTACCAATACTGTGCAGTATTAGGAAAAAAGAAAAAACAGCGCAGTGACAAGTACGTAGGCAGACATCATCACGCATGCATGCATATGCATCGCTCCTGCATACATATGCATCTTGAAACTACTGCAGCTCAGCTATGCATGTGTATGCATTACTACACATGCACCACGTGCAGCAAGACACCATTTTTTGGCTTGAGCCTGAGCCAGCGTTCAAGTGCTGCTCTGGTGATCTGTTGTGTGTAGAGTAAGAAGGAAAAGCCCCGCCCATATTTTTCATTGGCTTGTGTCCTTGTCCTTCGTAAATGCTGGCATCTGATTCCTCAATAGGCTTATTAGTCCCTCCTTAGTACGGCCATGTAGTCATTTGTATCCTCCCATGGTTACTGGCCCCTTTACTTCATTCTTACACAATACCTGTTATTTTAGTGTTATAAGCACTATCTGGCACATGCATCAACAATGCCATTTGCGATTCCTTATTAGCGAAAAATAAGTATTCGCTAATAAGGAATAGCAAAAGGCTATGCATGTAGAAATCGCTTACAAAATAGCGATTTCTAAACATTCCTTAATTGCGACTCGCAAATTGCGAGTCGCAATTAAGGAATACCTCCCCATTCATTCCTATGGGCCTAGAGGCCCATAGGAATGAATGGGAAGACATTCTCAATTTGCGATTCTCAATTAGCGAATCGCAAATTGCTCATGCAACTTCAAGGGTGCCAGGGTGTCACAGCTGCCCCAGCCAAGGGGCGTCCCGGCGCCTGATCAGGTACCACAACACAACAAATCGATACTAGTAAGGGAAAAGGAGGGAATCAGTCAGCGATTGGGAACAAAAAAGTTTTTATGGTGCACCTAAAGGAAATAAGACTGTTCAGGGCTCGTATATGGACAGGAAGAGAATTCCATAATCCTGCTGCTAATACTCGAAAGGAGCGCCCTCCCATCCTACTCAGTCTAAACCGTGTATTGACCGCCAGATGGAGAAATTCCGATCTAAGAGACCGCGTAGGAACATAGGAGGAAACAAGCTTAGCGAGGGCTGGAGGAGAGGAAAGCTTCAAGATTTTAAATGTCAGGCAAAGAGCCTTAAATTTAATTCTCTGTCTGACCGGCAGCCAGTGAAGGGAGGTCAAAACTGCAGAGACAGAGCACTGTCTAGGGAGGCCAACAATGGCACGCGCCGCGGCATTCTGCACCCTTTGCAATCTAGTAGCCTCCGCCTGATTCACTCCGAGCAGCAGCGCACTCCCATAGTCCAGCCGAGAAAGAATGGAGGCTTGGACCACCAGTTGCCGAGTAGGGGGGTCGAAGAATTTGAGGACCGGTCTCAGTCCTCGCAGAATACCATAACAGGTAGCTGCAACCTTCTTCGTGTGGCTGGTAAAAGAGAGTGTAGGATCCAGCCAAACCCCCAAGTTCTTAACTTCGGCAGCTGGGATGGGAGTCACCCCCAATTCTGGAGGCCACCACTGGTCTCCCCAGAGCTCCGCCTGCTTACCTAAGATCAGGACCTCGTTTTTTTTGGCATTTAACTGCAAACAGTTGGTTCGCATCCAATTTGCCACGGCTATAAGTCCTGCACGAAATCTGGGAGCGTTCACCTCGGGGGCACCGCTGAGTGTCACCGCCAGCTGCGTGTCGTCAGCATACGATGTCATGGTTAGGCCACATTGTCTGACGACAGCAGCCAGCGGTTTCACATATAGGTTGAATAAAGTGGGGCTCAATGCAGAGCCCTGCGGAACCCCCAGCCCCAGTGGATGGAAAGAGGACTGACAAGGTGGAATAGCCACTTTAAAAAACCAGTCCGAAAGGAAAGAGCGAAACCATTGGAGAGCAGTCCCCTCAATTCCCACTCCCTCCAAACGCCGGATCAGAATGCCGTGAGACACCGTGTCAAACGCGGCGCTCAGATCTAACAGGAGGTTCGCCGCTGTCTGCCCAGCATCCAGCACCGTTCGCAAGTGCTCGGTCATAAAGAGCAGTGCAGTTTCGGTGCTGTGTTGTGCACGAAAACCATTCTGGCTCTGGTCAAGAATGTTATTTCGAGAAAGGTGGGCAGACAAGATGGAGTTCACGTGTGCCTCAGTAACCTTGGCGGTCCAGGGCAGGAGGGAGATGGGACGGTAGTTTTCTGGCAATAGGGGGTCAAGGTTAGGCTTCTTTAAAATAGGGCTGACCACTGCCTGCTTCCAGTAAGAAGGGACCACGCCCGATGTGAGCGATAGATTGATCAAATCCAGTAAAGGCTCACGACATAGAGGAGGAAGAAGTCTGAATAGCTCTGGCTTCAGCGGATCTAATGGAGAACCGGATTTAATTTTGAGGCTCAGAGTGTCGAAAACCTCATCAGACATTACTGGCAGGAAGGACAAGGTTTCGTGAACCGTAGCCATCACACCAGTTTGCTCAGCACCGGGCACAGATGACGTAAATCCTCGGTAGATCGCCTGGACTTTCTCCACGAAAAAGGATGCCAAACTTTCACAGTGAGAGTCGGTGCAGATTTCCACCGAGGTGGCCCGTTTCCCCATAAGGTCTTTAAGAACCTTAAAAATTAATTTAGACGGGTTGGGGCTATTCTGAAACTCAAAAGCATAGTATGCGGCCCGGGTTTGACAGATTGCCCTATGATAAATCTTAAGCTGGGCAAAATACGAAGATTTCAGGGTGGGATCAAAGGATTTCCGCCACGCCCTCTCAGCTTGCCGGCACGTTCTCTTAAGCTCGGCAAGAGTATCATTTTACCATGGGCTGGGAACTTTAGCATGGCATTTCGACCAGCGCATCGGTATAAGAGAGTCAAGGGCGGCTAGGACCCAGTTACAAAACTGCTCGTATCCTTGTTCCACGTTCAGCAGATTGCCCAGGGGCTGCGCCTCCAAGATCTTATAAAACTCCTCCAGTTTGAGCTTGTGCCAATTTCTTTTAAGGATCAGTCTATCCACAGGTATAAATTGAGGGTCATCTATAGGGCATGAAACTTTAACCAGCAGATGGTCCGACCAACCTACCACCATCGGGTCAGAGAACCTAACCCGCTCCAGTGTGGTAAAGAAGGAGTCAAGGATATGACCTCCAATGTGGGTAGGGGAGGTAACTAGCTGGGTCATTTGCATGGCTTCAAGGTCCGCTAGCAAGGTATTAATAGGTGTTGATGACCTCTGATCAAAATGGATATTGAGGTCACCTACGATGTTAAAATTGGCACATCTCGGAGCTAAAGAGCTGACCACGTCAGTAAGAGCGGCCTTGAAGACAGTGTCATTCCCTGGCGGACGATATATAAGCATACCACTAAGTGTAAACTGATGACTGAAAGCTACCTTAAAAGAAGCGCTCTCACACGCTGGTAAATCAAGAGCTTTCCATTCAGCCGGGAAGCAGGATTTTATCACCATAGCTATGCCACCCCCTCTAGAAGTGCGATTAAGAGTGAACACTGTATAATTAGAAGGGAATGCCAGATTGATTATTGCAGTATCCGCATCCTGAAGCCAAGTCTCAGTGAGAAAGATAAGGTCAGGAGAGTCCTTTTCGATGATGTCACGTAAGCACTGATGGTGCTTGACCAACGATCTCACGTTCAGACTCCAGATGCGAAGTACACGCTCAGAGATATTAGTACGTGTATTAGGGGCATTCCTTTCTACAGCGCGCACCCCAGACGAGGTATCAAGTGACAAACTGCCACAGGCACAGTCATAGGGACCCTACAACGGGTGCACAGAGTCTTGAGCACACACCGTAAGTCTCTCTCTAATAGAAAGCAAAGCGGCACAATTGTACCTGAGCGTCAAGGTATTCTGCATGATGCTACAATGGTACGATGACTAACTGCCAGAGTCCAGGCCCCGCTCACGCTTCCTCGACTCGGACGAGCGCAGACGGGCAGGACTCTGGCACGACTCCGGCTAAGCGACGGCGTCCCACTGCGCGGTACCGCTGCGCGGGAGAGGACGACTTTAAGTAGGCGTCGCAATAAAGAGCTCGAGTGTGGGGACGCTCCAAGATGGCGCCCGCCTAAATCTCCACCAACCCAAGCCAAAATGGCGCCCACAAGAGTCCAACCCCGGGACCCGGACCCGCCAAACGGCGGTGCGCTTTCCAGATTTTAAATGCAAGTGAGGGGACGAGTACCCAGGCAGAAGAACAGTAAAAACAGGGGGAATCCAAGAAAAAAACGAAAATACAAAACTGGTACTTTTAAAAACACTGCACAATGACAGCGCGACCTGCACTAATGCAGCACCCAATCTAAATGAAAGACCAGCGAGTCCGCCTTAAGTAGGCGTCGCAATAAAGAGCTCGAGCGTGGGGACGCTCCAAGACGGCGCCCGCCTAAATCTCCACCAACCCAAGCCAAAATGGCGCCCACAAGAGTCCAACCCCGGGACCCGGACCCGCCAAACGGCGGTGCGCTTTCCAGATTTTAAATGCAAGTGAGGGGACGAGTACCCAGGCAGAAGAACAGTAAAAACAGGGGGAATCCAAGAAAAAAACAAAAATACAAAACTGGTACTTTTAAAAACACTGCACAATGACAGCGCGACCTGCACTAATGCAGCACCCAATCTAAATGAAAGACCAGCGAGTCCGCCTTAAGTAGGCGTCGCAATAAAGAGCTCGAGCGTGGGGACGCTCCAAGATGGCGCCCGCCTAAATCTCCACCAACCCAAGCCAAAATGGCGCCCACAAGAGTCCAACCCCGGGACCCGGACCCGCCAAACGGCGGTGCGCTTTCCAGATTTTAAATGCAAGTGAGGGGACGAGTACCCAGGCAGAAGAACAGTAAAAACAGGGGGAATCCAAGAAAAAAACGAAAATACAAAACTGGTACTTTTAAAAACACTGCACAAGGACAGCGCGACCTGCACTAATGCAGCACCCAAGTGTGAGGGACGGCAGGGCTTCGAGGCACAGTGCGAATGGGGTCCGTCGGCCACGCGGGTGCGGCCAGGCGGGGGGGTTGAGCCTCGCGGCCGTGGCCACAACCTGGGTGTCGGACCTTGTGCCTCACTTAATGAATGGCAGTTTGTGCGCAACAGGTGCTCAAGTACAACGCTCCGACACCTTTGCGGCGAGTTCGCGCTCGCTCATTTAAAAAAAAAATAATATATATATATATATATATATATATATATATATATATATATATATCCCGGGTCGCTGGTTCATACCCGGTTCGCGTGTATTTAATCGAGCTTTGAGGTCGTGCCACATCTTGTGTCCTGGGCAAATCACTTAATCTCCCCGTGCCTGTATGGGTTTAAACACAGGGTCAGAAGAGTCCCAATAACCTTCGGGGCGAGTACATGTTATATGAATAGGCACAAAGAATCGAACAACCTGCCCCGGGGGCTTCCAGGGGCTTGGGAAATGAAAATGCGATGCTAATGAAGGCGCTCGCACTGCGCCCTTTTGTACGGTGAATACGATGCCCAGGTAACGTGCCTGAATGTCATCGGTGCTCAGGTAAAGCGGTCTAATACCCGCGCGATATAATTTACATTAAATAAATGACATTTGAATGGCGCTTGCCCCCGACATCGATACAGATCACCACAAGGGATGGGCGGCGGGCACGAGCACGGGTTATCACAGGGGGAGGTAGGCCCCCCCCGTGTTTGGTCAGCCGGTCCCAGTTATGCGGAAGGATGGGGTAGGTTGCGTGCGTGCTCACGCGAGCCAGGCACACCGATCGCATGTAAATACATGTAACCTCCCGGTCCCAGGGGCCTGCGCTAGAGCCGTGGTTGGGCGCCACCACCTTCCCCCCCTTCCTCCCACAGCGAGGCTACATACGTCACACGGGAGTGAATGATGTAATTAAGTGGGTCTAACGCTATGTAGAAAGGCGAGCGCAACGGTGCATGTGCACCATTACCGGTACCAGAGTAGATCCTGGCCCTGGGTGCGCGGGGGAGTGTGGGTCCATTTCCCGCTAGACAAAGCATATCGGCACAAAGAGCAAATCAGAGGCAAGGACCGAGGCTCAGGTCCTCACTCAATCGGGTTGGGATTTTATAGTCTCGGGGTCGCTTCCGCATTCCACGTGCTTAAATTTTATTGTAAATACAGATGCTGCGCGCTCCTATACCTTCGGGTCGCGCCCCCGATACATAAGCATAGAGGCATAAAGAGGACATGATATGCTAGGACCGAGGCTCAGGTCCTCAATCGCAATCTGTTTGCATACGCATTATGGTTTCGGGGCAAACCACTGGATCTCCCCGTGCCTAAATAGTTTTGTACATACGGATGCTGTGCGCTCCTATACCTTCGGGTCGCGCTCCCGCTACATAAGCAGATAACCATAAAGAGGTAACCATATGCAAGGACCGAGGCGTGGGGCCTCAATCGCAAACTGGTTGATGTTTGCGAGTCCCGGGGCCGAGTCCGCAGTATGATCTCGGGGCAAACCACTTGATCCCCCGTGCCTAAAGAGCTTTGTAATTACGGTGCTGCGCGCCCCAATACCTTCGAGTCGAGTTCCCGATGGAGGAACCATTTAGGCATACAGAGGAAATCATATGCATGGGTCGAGACGCAGGTCCTCAACCAAAAGCTGGTGGGTGTTTTCGAGTCTCGGGGCCGCGTCCGCATTTGGTGAGTCGGGGCAAATCACTTAATCTCCCCGCGCATAAAATATTCATATAAATACGGTACTACGCGCTATAATACCTTTCGGTCCTTTCTCGCAACATAAAGAGTATAGGCAATCCGGGTGCGGTCTTTTCGAGTCGCGGGACCGCTTCCACATCGCGCGGTGATAGGCCAACCACTCGTTCTACTCGTGGGGGAGCGATTGTGGTCTGACGGCCAAATTTGGTGCAGGAAACCAGGGTTCGAGCCTCGGGATCGACTCCACATCATGGGTTTCGGGTAGAATCACTTAATCTCCCCGGGCATGATTGGTATCGGTGCTCATGTAAAGCGCTCTAATACCCGCGCTATATAAATCTTCGGTCTAAAGGTTCAAGCCTCGTGGTCGTGTCCACATGCTGTGATTCAGGGCAAATCAATTAACTTCACCGGGCCTGAATGTGTAATGTAAATACGGTGTTATGGCAGGTGCTCCAATAACGTCGGGTCCCGCATGCTATGATACACACAGAATTTTAATGGAACGCATAAAGCGTTCCAATTCCCCAGTCATTGCGTGACGCGTTAAGGAAAAGCAGGAGCCGTAGCTCAGAGGCACTGTTGTCAGCCTTTGGTGTTGCAGGTCCCTAAGAGGCAAGGGTTCAATCCCCAGCAGTGGAGGCAAGGTCATCTCTGACGGGCAAAATCTATAGCGATTGTTTCCTGACGAATGCGCATTGCATAAATCGTATGGGCCCATGAGAGTGCCGCCAATTCCTGCAAGTTGGGGATGCATGGTTCGAACTTGTATGGTGTCGAAGTGTCATATGTTGCCTAAAAGTACAAACTCTTCTCTCAGGTAGCCATTGTCGTACAAGGCGTATTAGGTCCCCGGGACATTACGTCACCTGCCTTCCGCCTCGGGACCCTGACGGCGCCACAATACATGGGCAGGCAAGAGGGGGTACTGAGAGTATGTTGCACGGCCATCTGGACATGCTTGCCAGAGAACCAGGTCGAGCGCTTCCTATACCTTGTTTCAATTGCGCCCGGGTGGCGCATCTATTCAATTATTAATTTAAAAAAAAAAAAAATTATACTCACCTCTCCTTTCGCTCTCCTAGATCGTGCTTGGTGTCCGGTTGTCCGACGGGACCCGCTTGTCACTGGACAAGGGTGTAAGTGGCGCAGGGGGCAAATTACCTATACCTTTGCGCTGTTGAAACATGCACAATTAGAACACTTCTGTTAGCGTGTCACAGGGAAGGGCAGGACCTGAACTATGTATCTTCACGGGTTGGAGCGATGCGGGAACCCTAGGCGTGCTCTCCCGATGTCGCCTGTGATATGTGTTTTATCCCCGGTTTTGAATGAGGGAATGGAACCCTTGCCAGCCGGGGCCATCCCTTAAGTCCCATTGATTCTTGAAAGCTCCATTAAGGTCCTGGGGTGTATTGCTTGAGGGCGGTTGACCTCGCGCACGTTAGTTGGTATGGGAGCGGCCGGCCAATAAGCCGTGCACCCGGCGCACGGTGGGACCGGACATGAGCGTGCGTGGGTCCTCGGCCCTGGGACGCAAGGTCGCAGGTTCAAGTTACATTGATTCTGTATCGGTGGGCGTACCTTTCGTTGGGTCCGGCAGAGCACACATGTTAGTGATCGCGTGTCCGTCGGCTTTTCGCCCGCAGGTCATACTTCGCAATGGCGGTGGGCCTCGCGAGCAAAGTAAATTAAAAGGGGGTGCGGCCGGCTAAGAAGCCGCATACCCTGTGCCGTGGGAGCCAGGAGGAGACTAGCGTGGGTTCACGGCCCCAATACACCAGCACTGCAAGGCTGGGAGCTGCGTGGGTCCCCGCTGATCGCGGACGGTGCATCACCTGTGGCGCTCCCTGGTAAAGGTTATCGCCCCCCTCCCGTCAGCTACGCTGCCGTTGAGGGGGGGGGGCATGCAGTGGGCTGCGTGCGGCAGGCGCAATGGACCTGGCATGGGGATCGTTTAGTATGGTACGAATCTTGTAAGCTCCCCGTGCTTGAATGTGTAATGTAAATAAGGTGCTCAGGTAAAGCGCTCCAACACCTTCAGATCGCGCTATATAATTATGCAACATGTATTGCTGGCTTCCTATAAGGCAGATAAATGATACAAGTGCATGCAATTTTCACATACGCGATTACGGGCATTAATAAACCCCCCGCACCTCAATGGGGAATCTCGTGCGATACTCGCGCGATCCGGCTTGGGGAGCAGGTAATATGGTAAGATTGTCGTAAGCACCCCCTGCGTGAAGAGGTAATGTAAATACGGCGTAGTCCGATCCTGACCACACGTGACCACGTGTCGCTCGTCTCCGACCTTTTGCTGGAAGGGGGCTTGGGTCGTTTGTCATTGTTGTCGTTGTCCTGACACCCACTCCCATTGCTTACGTCCTCGTGCTCCCAAGTGCATCAGTCCTTGGGCAGGGCGGACCAGTGTGGGGATAATCCCAACGTAGAACGGTCATTGCCATGTTAGTAACAGTTAAACACGGGTCGCTGCCGACAGTCTAGAAGAGGTATGCTTAAGCCCGCAACTCGGCCCCGCCAACATGCTTATGTGGGCCGCCTTCAACGGTCACTGATATGGGGAAATCTCACATATCTAACTGTAACCTAGACACCCGGGGGGTGCCAGTCGGACAGGGCTACGCAACCGGGATAGAATGGTAGTTATTATCTAATGCTAAAGGAAGTCTGGAGTGAGCCACTAGATGGGTGTAGATATGGGTGCAGCTCAGTGCCCCAATCACATTGAATACGGGGTCGCACTGACATAGCGGCAAAAGAATAAGTGGTCACCACATAGCGCATCACTAGGGCCTAAATCACGGGTAACTTCCAGCGGTAGGGCATTTAGCAACAGATGAAGTATCAGCGTGTAGGTAACAGACATCTGCTCTCCAGCAGCACCGTGCCCTGGGAGCACGCGCGTTGCCCTAACTCTGAGGCCCACCCATAGGGGGGCCGAGTAGCAAATCAAGTAAAGAGGTTCCATAGATGGGTGAAACCGCCATCATTAGAGATAGGCCCAGGAAAAAGGGGGTTTCTTCGTGTCTAGAGGACCATTGCAGTTGGGGGTATCCCCCAACGGAATCACTGGTCGCGTACTGCAGCTGCAGGAGACTGGGATCCTGGTTTACGGACACTTTACCGCGCTCGGGGAGTGCTGCCAACCTACATATGGTGCTGCTGTCCCAATAACTGGGGTGTCAGCGGGGCAAACACAAGGGGACATTATGTCAATAGAACACTTGCCACGCCCAGGGTGCATTCAATCTCTACTTCAACGGAGCAGGAATTTGGCACCGCTGAGGATACTCTGGGTTTGTGGGGGGGCACCCCCCCCCCCTGCCACCCTAGTACTAGGAAGCATGATGGAGGGGCGAAGTAGGACGTAGTCATCCCTCAATGCCTGAACTTTACAGACAGCGCACAATGCTTAGGTCAGACAGATTCCCGAAGCTGGTAGGCCTAGGGGGGTTTCATCACTGAGGGATCTGTAGGGGCGTAACTCCCATAAGGGATGGTGGGCAGGGGCAAGAGTCACCCCTTGCCCATGGTCACGCGCGGGCAGCTAGGAGCACTCAGGTTTAGCAATCGGGGGGGATTGGCCGAAGATTAAGTAAAACCCTTCTCGCCTTAATAGCCAAAGAGGGCAGGCCCAGAATTGTTAAGAGGTGTAACTTTCCGCTGGGAGGGCGAATAGTTCTTGGCACATCCTCGCAGGCCCATCGGGTCCTTTATTTCAGCAGACCCTATCCGATTGGGATGGCGTCTTGGGCTTTGGGCCTGTGGATATAGGGGATCTCACAGGGTTTGGGTCCCTAGCGCGGTCACACTGTCATGACCAGGAGCTATAGCTCAATGGTAAGTCTTGTGCCTACGGTTGTAAAGGGTCTCACAGGACAAGGGTTCGAGTCCCGCAAACGCTGTCAAAGTGTCATAAGGTGGCAAAATTTCAAACTCCTCTTCCCCAGATAGGAGAGGTTGCAGGTAAGACTATAGCGGGTTGGTGGGGGGCCCTGGCTGCGACGGTTAGCCGCCTCCAGGGCTGTGGCGGAGTTACAGGGCGATCTGGAAGCAGGCCGGTACAAAGGATACCTCTGCGCGGCACCATAGGGGGTGCCTGAGCCAAAACCGAGGAGCCTCAAGGGAGGTCCCGGAAGCCGTGTCGGCGCCCCGCTAGTCCTGCGGGCGGTTGTGGGCCTGAACAACCGGGGGTTTGCTATGCGACGCTCCGCCCCGAGAGGGGGGGCGTGAGTAGAATTACCAACGGCACGTGATCGTAGAAAGAATCACCTGGGGGGCAGCAACGGCGGGCAACGCTCCCGCGCTGCCCGGCTCATCAGGCGGGCAGGCGACCCAGTTGGTTGCCTGCCCTTGGATCGCCCGTAAGATAACCCACCCATTACATATACTGGAATTATGTAATAAACCTGCAGCATTGTGTTACCCAACACCAACTGTCTTGTGTGTGTCATTTGGGTAACCTATTATGGGGGAGGGGGGACAGCGGGTTGCCCCTGGGGGTACTATGCCGCTGACCGCGGCCCCCGCAGGGGGCCAATCGGCGGTCGGCTCCTTAGTGCCCCCGGGGCACCGGTCACCCCTCCCCTCCTCACCGGGGGGGGCGGGGTCGCAGTCCGGAGCCCCCCTCCTTGGGATGGCCGGAAGTGACGCGCAAGGCGTGTCACTTCCTGGCCCTGGGGTGAGGGGGAGGCTATTTAGCCTTACCCCACTTCCTGGCGACCTCTTTGTCGCCCGCTTCGCCTTTTCCCTCCCTACCGCTTACCCGGCGTAGGCGTTGGGTGGGGGGGGTTTTCTGAGTGTTGTAATGTTTTCTTTTTTCGTTGCAGGCGGAGTTACAGGGCGATCTGGAAGCAGGCCGGTACAAAGGGTACCTCTGCGCGGCACCATAGGGGGTGCCTGAGCCAAAACCGAGGAGCCTCAAGGGAGGTCCCGGAAGCCGTGTCGGCGCCCCGCTAGTCCTGCGGGCGGTTGTGGGCCTGAACAACAGGGGGTTTGCTATGCGACGCTCCGCCCCGAGAGGGGGGGCGTGAGTAGAATTACCAACGGCACGTGATCGTAGAAAGAATCACCCGGGGGGCAGCAACGGCGGGCAACGCTCCCGCGCTGCCCGGCTCATCAGGCGGGCAGGCGACCCAGTTGGTTGCCTGCCCTTGGATCGCCCGTAAGATAACCCACCCATTACATATACTGGAATTATGTAATAAACCTTCAGCATTGTGTTACCCAACACCAACTGTCTTGTGTGTGTCATTTGGGTAACCTATTATGGGGTAGGGGGGACAGCGGGTTGCCCCTGGGGGTACTATGAGGAAGCCAGGTTAACCGAGCTGCCTCTCAGTGCTTGTTTCAATAGCATCATGGTTTTTAACCACTTCCTACCACTGGCATGCCTTTGAAGGTTAAAGTTTTCCAGTAGTAGGTATAAAACGCAATGTTTTAGTAGAACACACCCAGGAAGTTAGGGTGTAGTGGGTTTGGGCACAGGGTGGGCTAGGTCGGGGGTTTAGCTTCCCGGCAGGGATCACATTGGTCCAGCAGAGGGGCTCACTTACCTGTGTGAACATGCATTTTGTTCTTGCACCGGTACACCACTGCCTGCTCCTTTGTTATGTCCTGCGAGACACGTTCTAGTGTCTCGACAGGCAAAGAGTTTAGAGCCACTCCCCTATGGGAGTGGGCACACTTGCACCCCCACACGCATCCCTCACAGGCATCACGAGTGACGTGAGCCTGTCAATAAAAAGGCCCAGGTGCACGTGCTCGTGGCTAGTTACCAACACACTGAGCATGCCTCTGTGTGTGTTATTTATCGAGCATGTGCGCCGGGGGCCCACAACACCACAATGGTGATGAGGCGGGTCTGACCCCGCATGCCCACTGCAAGGTACTCCATCGTCCCTTAGGGGAGGAAATAAACAAGATGATGCGACATCCTCCACCGTGCTGCCCTTCGGTTCTGGCAGAAATAGGAGGGGAGATGCACTCCCCATAAAGCACCAACCATAGCGCAGCAATGATCGACTTCGGTGAGAGCGAGAGCGCCCCTGCTATGCCAACAAGGTAGGTAATGCCACAATCGAGAAGCCCTACGACCCTCGCTGTCGGGCGACAGGCAGTGTCATCCTGCTACTTTGGAGCAGGGCGTGGTACAGCCTGCTGAGAACCCCCTGAATTACTGGCTCTCACCTGGCTAGCCAGAGGCATCGGCCGGATTGGTGAAGTACAGCGGCCCGGCACACACGCAGCCCCATTGCAGCCTACCAGCAGTCCCGTGGCAAGCCCGATGAAGGGCCTCCCAAGGCGGGAGAGCGGGAAGAGACATTGCCCACCCGACAGCGACAGGTCACCGGACACCGCAAGACAGCCTAATAGAGACTCCAGGCGCATCCCCCACACGCATCCCTCACAGGCATCACAAGTGACGTGAGCCTGTCAATAAAAGGGCCCAGGTGCACGTGCTCGTGGCTAGTTACCAACACACTAAGCATGCCTCTGTGTGTGTTATTTATCTAGCATGTGCGCCGGGGGCCCACAACACCACAATGGTGATGAGGCGGGTCTGACCCCGCATGCCCACTGCAAGGTACTCCATCGTCCCTTAGGGGAGGAAATAAACAAGATGATGCGACATCCTCCACCGTGCTGCCCTTCGGTTCTGGCAGAAATAGGAGGGGAGATGCACTCCCCATAAGGCACCAACCATAGCGCAGCAACGATCGACTTCGGTGAGAGCGAGAGCGCCCCTGCTATGCAAACAAGGCAGGTAATGCCACAATCGAGAAGCCCTACGACCCTCGCTGTCGGGCGACAGGCAGTGTCATCCTGCTACTTCGGAGCAGGGCGTGGTACAGCCTGCTGAGAACCCCCTGCCTTACTGGCTCTCACCTGGCTAGCCAGAGGCATCGGCCGGATTGGTGAAGTACAGCGGCCCGGCACACACGCAGCCCCATTGCAGCCTACTAGCAGTCCCGTGGCAAGCCCGATGAAGGGCCTACCAAGGCGGGAGAGCGGGAAGAGACATTGCCCACCCGACAGCGACAGGTCACCGGACACCGCAAGACAGCCTAATAGAGACTTCAGGCGCATCCCCCACATGCATCCCTCACAGGCGTCACAAGTGACGTGAGCCTGTCAATAAAAGGGCCCGGGTGCACGTGCTCGTGGCTAGTTACCAACACACTAAGCATGCCTCTGTGTGTGTTATTTATCTAGCATGTGTGCCGGGGACCCACAACACCACACTCCTTGCCCTTGCACTTCGGTAGCAGGGTCAGGTTAGGCAGGGTAGAGGGGGGTTCCTAGGGCAGCAGGTGCTCACAGTGCTGCTGTATGGGCTGTGGCAGGGGTTGCTGCTACTTCCCGGCAGGCAGGAAGTGGCTCTGCTGTAGTAATGGTGGGGGTGGCGGTGGCTGCTGCACCTCTTGTTGCAGGGGCTGATGGTAGCTTGGCAGATGCCATAGCCCTCTTCTGTGTAGGTGCAATGCGCAAGTACAGTGTCTCAGCTGGGGGAGCCTGGTAGCCAGGCTCCCGTTCATAGGAGTAAGCGAGCGTCAGGAGCTATCCCCTATGCCAGTACTCCTTGCACGGAGGGACACTGAGTTGAATGTACTTGAAGTTCACGAAAAAGGAACTCATGCTCATTAATTAGTTGGCCAATGGAAGCACCGGGTCCAGAACCCAGATGAAGAAGTGGAGGATTATTAATGTTGTGGGCTTCACCCTGCCCCGCACATCTCTTCAGCTGCAGCATCCACAATAACATGGGTGATAACGTCCAAAAGCATGTCCCTGGAGGCGAGAGAGCTGAAGGAGAAAGACAAAAATACACAAAGCAAACATAGCTCTGAACAACGGCCTTTGTCCAGAGGTGCATTCTCCCTGGAAATAAAATGCACGTTTTAACATGAATGCTTGTGCTTGCTGCAGGCGGCACTACCTCACGATGACATAGATGCCCTTCCCCTGAGTCCCAGTTTACACTCTGTAAAGCCCTCTTTTACAGAGCAACATTTTTATAGTTAAACATGTAAACGCTTAGTTTTTGATACACATAAAGGTGTAGAAGTAGAAAGTAAACTGAGCAACTTGGCTCTTGCTTGGTGCTCTGCCACGCGGCTGCAATATTTTAACATTGCTACAACAATATTGAAAAAAGAGTCACCAGAAAGAACGGATAAACAATGAAAGTGGAAGAAAACGGAACTTAGGCAGTGCTCCTTGGTGAAAAAATGGAAGTGCCATGCCACTGCGGGAACCAGTTAGAAAGCTGCAAAGAAGAGCAACACTGCAATAAACCAATGAGATGTTATCAGGTGGGAGCAAAATCCTTTATCGAATACAGCAGGTCTTACGGACAGTGCATGACTGCTGCCTTGGCTCGACCTAAAAAAATGACTTAAGTTTGAACAGAAACACATTTTATAAAAGGAGCAAACTGGCAGCAAATTGCAGCCACCAGGACCTTCCAAAAAAAAAACAGATTACACCTGGAGAGGCATAGGAGCAATAGAGGGCCATGTGGAGAGATAAGTACACATGGGGTAGTAATGGAGAATGTGGGCTGGGAAAACAACAAAGGAACGTGAGCCAGGAGAATAAAAATATCGGAGCCAAAAAAACGGCAGAAGGGATTGGAGAAGCACTGGACGAGTGGGGGGATGGAGAGGTGGGAGGGGGATGGAGAGGTGGGGAGGGGGTGGGAGGAGCAACACGGAGCATATGGGGTGGGTGTTTGAGGTAGGAAACAGCACAGATGGAAGAGAGCAAGAAAATGCACGCACTCCCATGGCGTGCCACTCACCGCTAAGCAAAGAGGTCGCCCACAGCTCAATGTAAATATTGGCATTGTTCTTACAACAACCGACAGCTAACAGCTAGTAGTAGGCAAGATCTAAACATAAGTTCATATCAGTTGTTTGCTGCACAGAAACAGCTAAAAGTAGGCAAGATCTAAACATTAGATCATATCTGTTGTTCACTGCATAGAAATGGAAATCTCAAAATCTGCTGAAGTGTGATAATTAGGTACCTTGTAGAAGTGTGGACAAGAATGCTCCCTGCTTGTAGTCCATTTTGATTAATAAAATGCGTAGCTGTTCAATAAAGTTCTTCTGGAAATACTTGTCTGACGAATACTTAAGTTAAAGGCCCATCATTTTGCTGGACAGCTCTAAAAGATAACAAAAAGTAAATAAAACAACAAATAGACCATAGAAAATGAGATGCACTTTAGATCAGACACTTCACTAATTGTTTGACTCAACCATTTCTCCATAAAAATATAAATCAGGGGTGTCCAATATTGGTCCATTTATACCATGCTGATTCCACAATTTAAGGATAACCACATTTACTTAGACTGCACATACATTAATACCTGGCTTATACTCTGAAAAGATGGCATGGGCTAGCCCTCCTGGAGCAAAATTGGATACAGGATATACATTTAATAAGACAAATGCAAGGTATGCACTATGAGAGGCCTTATAAATTCCTTTGGCATGTGCTTTTTGGTGTTTGCATACTGCTTGTTTATATGAATGCTCACTCTTCCAACATTCGGTTACATGGTGAAGCAAAATGGATTGCCAAATTGTATGATTTGTACATTGTGGAGTAGAAATATCAGTATATTATGTAATGGCCACGTTCTTGTACACCCTGATACTCGGCACATTGGGCTAGCATGCTGGATAGTGAAGTGACTCCTTTCAAAGCAACATGAAGGTCCAATCACCACTTAAACCACTTAAATCACCACTTGTACAGAGGTTCGTGACCATCTGATAACATCATTAAATATCAGTCGTTAGCACACATGCAGTGGCGTAGCTAGCCCTTTTGCTGCCTGTGGCAGTCACTGCTTTTGCCACCCAGCAGCCACATGAAATAGCAAGGGGGAATCTGGAGGCCGCTGCCTTGAAATCTCATGCTGCTCTGGGCAGACCAATACCTCCAACCTCCCTTGCTATGCCACTACACACATGCCTTTGCAACGCATGTCATACAGTGTGCCTTTACACATTACACGGGGTAACCTCCATACACATTATAATATATATGTATGTGTGTGTGCATATTGTATACACACACACATGGATAGATAGATAGATAGATAGATAGATAGATAGATAGATAGATAGATAGATAGATAGATAGATAGATAGATAGATAGATAGATAGATAGATAATTACCTACTGGCAGTCGACAGTAGGTGGTTATAGTGAGGACCTACTTATCATAGGAAGAACTTTCTTTGTTTTGCCAATATTTTTGGTGCCGTTTGAGGTATATTTGCAAAATTCTCAAAAACAATATGACGCACAGTTCAGCTGTAGAGTTGAAAGTTTGGGGTTGATCCGTCAAGCAAGGGCTGAGAAAAAGGGGGGCCCAAAACATTTTTTCCCCATGTTAATTCCCAGAGAAATGTTTAACATGACTACAGCCCGATGCGCTGGACGGAATCACATCACCTTTTCCAGAAAGCTAGGTCTTGGTCCAGAAAGTGTGTCTTTTGTGATTTGGTGTAAATTTTCAAAATATTAACTGAAAAACAAATTTGTATTTCTAGGTTCCCTGACTCCTCCACGGATCTGACAGTCTCCATGCTGATATATGATTGGCTGCAAACACTTCAACCAGTAAGCATTGGCAGCCATATTGGTGCTCGGATTCAGCCAAGTCACCCCAAAAAACATTCAAAATAAAGAAAAGGGGGCAGGGAAGGAGTACCCTAACTCTAGGTCCAGTGGTGGGGTCCCACAGGGATCCTGCCAGGGTTAAAAACATTTTGTTTTTAATTTTGCTGTGAAATTGCAGGTGGATCTGTAAATCCACTGCAAAAATGAAAGAGACAAAAACAAGCACAGTCTAAGGGCCTTGCTGGAGTAATCAGGAAAATCCACCGAAGGCTGGTTTGGCAATTCCTGACTGTTTCTAAATATCATGTGGTACTTCTCTGGGTGAGCCCAAATTTAGGAACAAAAATGGCTTTCATAGGGGCATGCCTCATCTGGTCCACTACTTCTTGTAAGCAAGGCTTCCCACTTCATTGTAGGCATATGATTCCAGACACTCGGCAGCCAATCTCCTCTGAGGCCCTTTCCATCTTCAGGGCTACCTCTTGACCTGAGAACCATTTCAAGACATCATCCCCCACAAAATAGCTAAGCTCCTGGTCTTTAGGTATGTGTATCTTTTTGTCCCTATAGGACACTGTGGTATCGCTGCCACCATTGTTGTTGGACTCTGTTTGCCTGACTCTGATATTCAGCTCTCCAAGGCTCCTTTCAATAGCTATTTTTCTCTCCTCTGCCTCCATGGCAGATTCTTTTCCTCCATTTTAAGTTTGGCTATCTGCAACGAAAATTCCCTCTCCACCTTCCTATATGTCAGGTCCTCTAGGGACAGGCCTTGAGAGCACACAATGCCCTGCGGCCCTGAGCTCCACTCCAAGATACAAGTTGTCCTTCTCCTCTGCAGTGTGGAACATGTGCCCAGGCCCTCCTCTTGCCCTTCTATACTCTCCTTCTCATCCAGGTCCTCTGTTGTTGCCAGCAACTGGTGAGCCTACACTCAGGACCTTGAAGCCTTCTGGAGCTCCAATATTTCTCATGCTCTTCGTGGAAAACCGCATATCCTTACAGAACTCCTTGAGCTGAGCCACTGAGTAGCTCTCCAGATTGATGAGACCAAATTCTCTTCTTTCAGGTATGGTGACTAGCACAAAGAGTCAGGCAGAATGGTTTCAAGTTACTTATCTGGGACTTTATTGTTACACAAAATCACTGTTGACACAGCACAAACACAGGTACAGAATCCCACCGCTGCCACCAATGTGGTGAGAAATCAGGTTGTTAATTGAGGGGGTGGAAACCCTAGTCAAGCAACAACCTTAATGATTGTCAGTGGGAACCACAAAAAGTCACTAAATTAACCTTGGCCCTCTGGTAGCTTGGCCCAAAAGAGGTCAGGCTTAATTTAGAGGCAATTTGTAAAGTATGTATGCGACGCTTCAAACAGTAATAAAGTGAAAACACAGCACAAGAAAAATCCTGCACCATTCCCTCAAAAAATAGATCAACTTTAATAAAAGATTTAAGTCCAAAATGACAAATATCTAATCAGTAGAAACAGAGCTATGGAATTTTTGAAGAAACCTAGTGCTTAGAAGCAGGAAGTGGCAATTGTGGTTATTGTGCCATGGTGGACTGGGTCCAAGACACAAAGATCGAGAGCAGGACAGATACAGGACCGATTTCAGTCCACTGTCGAGATGGGTAGTTCTAACGTTGGCTTGCCCTGTACGGATGTCGAGGAGCCGATGACAGGAGCTTGCAGTGCAAGGTCCTGCATCGAGATGCATCACGCTGCATTGGTGCTGATGAAGTCATTGATCAGGATTTGCGATGTAGGTGTTGCGGTGCATTGTGCTTAGCTGCATGTGCTGCATTGCTGAAGCCACTGGTGCTATGAAAATGTGTGTCGAGATGAATCACACTGAGTTGAGATGCGTCAAGTGGGGCCAGTTATCAGAATCCAGATGCATTGTTCTGGGTCAGTTGAAGTACTGGGTATTTTAGACCCAGCGGTGCAGGGGCACACACCCTATGACTTCTGGGTTTCACCCTGTTCCGGACCTACAGAAACACAGAGTCTTCTGGGTGAAGTCAAAGAATCGTTTATTGGCTGCAGACCAATTACAGGTATCCTAGAAGTACAACAGCGTGTATGTTCTCAGGAGACTGCTGAAAATCATGGAAACGGACTTCACTTTAAATAGGCCTTTTCTGGCCTCAAGCATACATTCCTGGGTTTTATGATACGGCCATATATGAGTGTACATTACAAAGAAAAGGCAGAGTCATGATGACCATCCCACATTCCAGTTCGGCCAGCCCACAATGATTTACACAGTAAGGTTCAGATCCCACATCAGATGTAAACAGACCCCCCAATAAACATGAGCATCTCCTGTTTTGGGAAACAAGTCATAAAGCAGGAACAGCCAGGTGCGAAAGAGATTAGCCAGGGGCTTGTGTAGGATGAAAAAGGGTTTTATGATGGGTCAAGCCCTGATGCTAATCACAGGTGGACGGAGGAAGGGGAGCTCGTGAGACCAGTTTGACCCGGGGCAGCAGGGCCAGCTGCCCAGGTCACAGAGAAGTCAGAAGGGAAGCCCATGTACTGTGAGGCCCGTATTTGCTCCATTATAGCCTATGTGAGGGCAATGACAAGATGGCCACTGCTTCCAAAATGGAACCCGCGTAGAGGAGCAGAATAACGTGTACACAGTGCATTCATAGCTAGAACGATAAGTAAAGCACTCGTACATGCCGCATTTACCATTTGCGGTTCGCTAATACCAAGATAGACAGGGGTAGGGCCCTGTCCCCTACGCAGTCCCAGAAAGTAAAGTACAACACAGTTCTTGCCAAGCCACTGAAAATAAGCTGTGATGCACAGTCCTGCATTGATGTGCATCAGTGCAGAGGAGACTATGTTGTGTCCCTCTAGCTCAGGTTAGTAGACCAGCAGGGCAGTCTTTCAGGCAGGCAGAGCAGACAGGCAGCAGAGCAACTGGCCATCCTTCTTGAAGCAGAGCAGCAGGGCAGCAGAGCTGTATTTCATCCGAGTCTCCTATAGGTCTAAAAGTAATCTGGATAATGGGTCACAGGATCCCATTTTTAGGTCAAGCATAAGCGCGCATGTGCTGCCTGCAAGACCTGTTGTAGTCAGTATACGGTGTGTAATCCCACTTGCTGCTTACCATAGGCTAACTCCTGCATCAGTCTTCTTTACTTCTTTATTAGTTGGTGCTCCTGATACATCACTTACGTTGTATTGCAAGAAGCACCAACCAACTACAGTTTTGTCACATCATTTATTTTATATTGTGGCTCGTTTTCATGTTTTTTTTTCATCACCATGGCACCCTCTTCGCTGGCTGCCATGCACATACTTTAAATGTGCACAGGAACCACACTTTATATTTTAGCAGGGTGCCTGCTTTTTAGAATCTATTTTAATTGTTTCCTGCCTCATGTTTTTTTTCTCTGTTGTTTGCACAGTGACTGCTTGAATTATTTATTGCCTCAGCTCCAGAGTTTGCATAACTTAAAGTGCAGGTACTCCGAGCTCACCAGATCCACCAGAAACCATTGACACAAATTAAGTACTTTGTATAAGTCTTTCATGCTAAAGTGATGTCTGATTTCGATCTTGCCGCAGATTAAATTCCCCGTCTGTTTTTCTTTTGCCTCATCTTTCCAGGGTGCAGGAGAGCGAGATTTACATATGAATGCAGAGCAGATGGTTATTGGATCTTCTGGCCTGTTAAGGTTGTAAATTGTTTAAACAGACACGTTTTGTTTTCAATTGTACTGCATGTCGGCATATGTTGCGAGCTGCCAATAGAAAAACTACCAAAGGTTATCCAAGCCCTGTCCAGGAAAGATGATGCTCTTGTTCTTGGTGAGGAGCAAACCTATTGCATATTCCTGGCGAGCTCCACTCAGGGACTCTCCACATGTTCACAAGGCAATTAATAAACAAGTTGATTTCCTCTTTTTAAGGCTTGTTTATTTCGCAACGGTAAAAAGGAAGCACAAAACCCAGTCATTTTAAGATTAATCAGTTTGTGGTGTGCCTCTGTGTTTTTTCCTAACTCCCCTGCAGTGATTTCAGGTGCTTCTTAAATGTTCCATAGCTGTGTTGATTAGAAGAAGACACAGTGAAACAAACGCCTGCCAGAAACACTAAATTTAAATGGATATGCAGTAAAATGAGGCTTTAAAACAAAAGGAATGCTGCAGCGATTGCTCCATCGTGGGTTGTTTTAATGAAGATATTTCTGTCCTCACACAGGGGTCTTGGCACAAATGGAAAAGGATTTGACTAGGGGGCATATGTATCAACATCACCATTTGCGATTCTCAAATAGCGATTTTTAAAGAATCGCTATTTGAGAATTGCAAAACGGGATGTATTTAAAATATTGCAAACTTTTTGCGATTTCTTAAAATTCCTTAATTGCGATTAGCAAATTGCGAAATCGCAATTAAGGAATACCTGCCCATTCATTTCTATGGGCCAGGAGACCCATAGGAATGATTGGGAAGTAATTCTCAAATAGCGAATCGCAATTTGCTAATCGCAATTTGAGAATAATTTCAAAGGTGCAAGGGTGTCATGATGACACCCTGATGCACCCCTGAAATTAGCATGTGTGTGCATATGGCGCACATACATGCCCTAAGGGCATGTATGAGCGCCACGTGGCACTTTGTAAAATTCAAATAAGTGCTTTTTGAAAGGAAATCGCAAATTACCACCAACTGGAAGTTGGTGGTAATTTGCGATTTCTTAAGGATAATTCGCACAACTTGGGTGCTTTTTACATATCATTTAAGAAATCGCAATTTGCGATTTCTTAAATGCTTACGCAAAATTAAGAAATCGCTAAATTAGCAATTCCTTAATTTTGCGATGGAATTTGCCTCATACATCCCGATTACCGATTTTTTAATCGCAAACGCTGTTATTTTGCGAATCGCAGCGTTTGCGATTAAAAAATCGTTTGATACATATGCCCCTAGGTGACTACTTTTTAGATATATTTGAGTAGTTCCTTTGTATTGCATCTGATGTGTTTCACCCTTTGTTCTGGTAATTGCCCTTGGGGTGGTGAGGCAGACTTGTGCACTTTTTTTCTCTATAAATAATCACTTTATTACAAACAAAAAAATAAAACACATTGCTATTTACAATGCCAATAGCTCCAACTCCACCAGATGCGAGACCTTTTGCATTGCAAATGCTTGTTATATTTGGTGCCCACTTCGAAGCTGGAGAAGCATTTGGAGTTGCCACCTTTCAATGTCTCTGGAATTTCCTGCCTCCCTGCCCTGGTCTCAGTCTGTCTGGGAGCACAGTAGACTAGTGTGTGGTCCTTTGTGAGTGTGCTTGGCCAGATTCCCTGTGAAGTGGAAGTGTAGTAGGTGACAGCTCCATCTACTCATTGTACCAGTATGGCCTATCGCGTCAACACCCAAACCCACTATTATGATGCTGTCTGGGAGGCATACACAAAGGTCAACTGCCAACTACACCTGGTCAGGGCCGGTCCCAGATTTTTGGGGCCCCGGTCGAAGGGGAATGTGCGAGGCCCCTCTAATTTACATAAGTGACACCTACAGAGCTCCTGGAAGCTGCTTTGTGCAAACTCCTCCTGGGCCGCATCTCCCCTCTCTGTCACCTACAAGCACCTCTTTCACAGCTCATATTGGGATGAAGGTGTGAGAATAGCTTGAGAGACAGTAAAGTGCTGACAATGGGTGTTCTGCAGTGTCTCTCAATGTGCAGGTAGGCAGGAGGCCTAAATGCACGACAAAATGCGTCTCCTTGCAAGTGGCACAAGATGAGGCCCTAGGCAGCTGCCCACTCTGCCCATGCCTAGCGTCCGTAATGCACCTTGTCATGTGCCCCAGGAACAAGCTGTAGACCAGTGGTTAGCAGAAGAAAATGGCAACTTTCTAAATGCATTTTTAGAAATGTGACTGAAAATCCAACTTCACCATAAAAGAGGGTTTTAAATCACAATTCCTCAGATCACATTTTATCACTTGGTAAATGTGATAAGGTAACCCAGTGTTAGC
The DNA here is from genome assembly GCF_964204655.1 of Triturus cristatus. Classification (NCBI taxonomy): domain Eukaryota; kingdom Metazoa; phylum Chordata; class Amphibia; order Caudata; family Salamandridae; genus Triturus; species Triturus cristatus. The sequence continues at coordinate 150,445,169 of NC_140590.1, read as the reverse complement.
CTTTGGGAGAGGTAGGCCTTACAATACTGAAACACAAATGTGAGTGTTTTTCACTACCAGGACATGTGAAACTTAAAAGTACATGGCCAACTTTTTTAATACAATGCACCATGCCCTATGGGTTGTTTAGGGCCTACCCTAGAGGAAGTTTTAAGCCAGGCAAAAGTTTTTTTGTGTCAGGTCGAAATTGCAGTGTAAAACTGCACACACACATTGCAATAAAAAGCCTGAGATATTTTGAAAGGTAAGTGGGTGGCACATTCAGTGCTGCAGCCCCAATGGTGGCCTTTAATAAACAGGGCCTGTGTACCACCTTATTAGAGACTTACAAGCAAAATAAATGAGCCAATCAGGTGTAAGCCAATTTCACCATGTTTAAAGGAGAAAGCACAAGCACTGTAGCGTAGCACTGGTTATCAGTGGCAAAGTGTACAGAATCCTAAAGCCAACAAGATTTTAAATCAGTAAAAACAAGAGGAGTAAGGTAAAATGTTTGAGGGAAGACCACCCTAATGCTGACGCGCCTAACAATTGACTAACAGACACTCTTCACACATGGCAGCTACTTTACAACTGTTAGAGAACCTGAGACCACCCCCTCCATTCCTAAAGGGATCCAGTGTGACTTTCCCCATTGTTTGCCACTACAACCTTGTAGAATGTATTGGGAATTACTTGCTCTGAGTAACCAGATGACACTTTACAGTATTGATACTGGCTCCCGTGTCCCTCAGAGCCTCCTGCCTCTGCTCATTGATGGTGACCCACTGCCTGTATCTGGAGGTATGGTAAAGCATGTGGGGTTTGGGCACTATCTTTTTGTTACCTAAGGACTCTATGGTAACCTCTGCTATCTCTTTCACATTAATGGAAGCAATCTTCTCCCCAAGTGCTACACTGACTAACCCCTGGGCCTGCCCACCAGTAGGGGGCTGCACCCTCTTGAGACACTTGGCATCCACCTTCATGTGGCAATACCTGTAGCACTCCTGGCTCTTGGGGACAAACTTAACTGACTTACCAAAGAAGCCATTTTTCTTTAGGTCAGATTGAGGATGGGTCTCCTCCTAAGAACAATTTTTGGTCATTGAGAGATCTTTGTTTTTATGTTACTCGCACCACCCCTTTTTTCTGGGTGCTGACCCAAAGGTCTGCCTGGTTTGTAAGGCCCCTGGGGGATAAGTGAGCTTACTATCTATCAGGTGTTGGTGCAGCTCTGTAAAACAGGTACAGAGCATATGCTGTCTCAAAATCAGGTTGTACAGCCCAGTAAAATCATTCATCCTGCTGACCCTCACCCAACGACTCAGTACTTTGCTGGAATAGTCTAAGAAATCCACCCAAGATTGGTATGACCGTTTCTGGCTCTCCCTGAACCTAATGGGGTACTTCCTAGGGGTCAGCCGAAACTTGGCAAGTAAAATGGCTTCCATGGGAACATGATTTATCGCATTCCCCATCTATAGTGTCAGAAGGGTGTCCGTATCCACTGGGGGTATGTTTTTTCCACAAGCTTGCTTCCCAATCCTCATCCGATACATTGTGCATTCTAAGGGCTACCCCATTGGCATGTATCTTGTGGTATGTAGACTCTAACCTCTCTAGAGGATGTTAAATGTACTTTGCCACCATTGCTGCTGGACTCTACTTGCTTGGCTCGGTTGTCCAGTTCCTCAAGACTCATCTGATAAGCCATTCTCTTTTCTTCCATGTCCAGCATTTTTTCCTCAAGGACTTGGGTGGCCTCCTCTTCTGCCTTCTAGGCAGGAGTCTTCTCCTTTGCAGCCTCCAATCTTAGTGTGTCTAGCTGCAGCTTGAACTTCCTCTCAGCTTTTCTATCCTTGAGATCCTCTGGGGACAGTCTGCGGGAAGACACGCTGCACCCTGTTTACTGCCCTGACAAGGGACTCCACACCTGAGGATGAGATGTCCTCCTTCTCCTCTGAGGGCAGAAGCTTAGGATCCATGCCCAGGTCCTCCTTCTGCTTCTCCTTGGCCTATGCTGAGCCATGTAATTGGTGGGAATACTCCGAGGCCTTGAGGTCCTTCTAGAGCACCATCTTCTTGGAGCAGCTCTTTCCGGAAGCCCCCTCTCCTGCCAGAATGCTTTCAGCTCAGCTACGGTATAGCTCTCCAGATTGTTGAACTCAAACTCTGTACTTACAGATAGAGTCACAGGCACATGGAGTCAGGTAGAATGGGAGTGAATGTGAAAAAAGCAGAAACAGCCAACCAAACCAAGTAGAATTTAAGAGGAGGTTGAATCTGGTATCAAACTATGTATAATGGGATTTTAGTGTTACACAAAATCACTGAGTAGCACTGCACAAATAAAAGTACTGAATCCCACCACTGAACAGCAATGTGAGAAATATGGTTGTTGGTTGAGGGTGTGTGAGCCCTTCTTAAGCAACAGCAATAATGTTGAACTGTGTGAACAACAAAAGGCACAAAATTAGCCTGTGCTCACCCCTCTGTCTGGTAGTTTGGAAGAAAAGCAGTCAGGCTTAACTTGGAGGCAATGTACTTTTGCAGCGCTCACACAGTAATAAAGTAAAAACACAACAGAAGAAAAATTCCCAAACAATTTAATAAATGATTTGACACTACAATGATAGAAATCCAATCAGTAGAACCAGATTTATAATTTTTAAAGTTTTTAAGACAAACCAGCGCTCCAAAGATCAATGAGCCAACCACAGACATCTAGACGCATGAACCTGGTGCTGAGTCGAAACCTATGTCTGATCGTGATGGAGCACGGTTTAAATACAAGAAGTAGATGGGGCCTGGTTTCTCCTTACCTTTCGACTTGTAAGAAATTTTATAAACAAATATCCTAAGAAGTAAAGTTCAGAGGAGCAAGGCAGCCTGTGGTGTCCAAAGAGGAGATGTCGTTGTTAGGGAGCTGCTAGGTGAAGTACTGGTAAAGATTTGTATGTTTTTGACTTAGAGCCAGATATATATCTTAGCGGTATTCCTGTCGTCCCTCTGGGGCGGAGTAAACAAGTACTCCATCAATGCTTTGGAATTCCGCTCGGGATATTTAGATGGGTGCTGGCTGAATCTTCATCCGCGTCAACAGAGTGTTTACCATCTTGTACGTGGATCACCACTGCCGATGCAACAGACTCTTCTGCTGGCAAAGACAACTCCGTTGCCATTAGGGTGGTGGGATTGCACAGAGCCTATTTAGATTTTATAGTTGTGCTGGTGTTGCCCACAGCGGCAGATGAGAGGAATTCCGTCGCGGGACGCATTCAACAATGTACCATTCCTGTGGTCATTTGATGGTTGCTAGCATCTCACACCTGATGTGTTTATGACAATTGTGTACACCTGCATACCACACTATAAAACACACTCCATTGCAGACCATGATCCTTTGCCATTCCACTGCAGCACCACATTGTCTCTGAGAGATCTGTCAGTGAAGTCAGGTTATATTTTTTTGCTCTCTCCGTTTCTTATCAAATTTGTTTTTTGTGTGCTTTTTTTATCTTTTGGATTTGCAAATTTCTTTAAGTTAATTAGTTAATAATGGCATGGAGGAGAAATTCACGTTTTACTGAGGGAGAGTTGTCAGTCATGGTGGATGAAATTATTAGAGTAGAGCCACAATTATTTGGAGCTCAAGTACAGAATGCAGCCATAGCACAGAAAAGGCAAATGTGGAGCAGAATAGTTATCAGAGTTAGTGCTGTAGCAAACAACCTACGCACAGAGGAGGAAATCAGAAGAGGTACAATGGCCTGCGGGGGAGAAAGTGTTCCCTGGCCACCAAGCATCACCCGGAGGTCCAGAGGACTGGTGGTGGTTCTAACAGCCCCCATACAACTTTTACCCACTGAGGTGAAGGTCTTGCCGATCCTACATCCTGAAGTCACAGGAATTCCTTGTGGAGTGGAGACTGGTAAGTTACAGTTTTGAATGTCTCACTAAATCTACATGTTGTGTTCGCATTTAATGTAGCTGTTGGCAGTATGTTTTACATCTATTTTAAAACATAGGATCATATATATATGTTTGATAAATATTTTTTGCCTTGTTTGTGTGGAAGTATTTTGTAGTATCTAATATGACAGGTTTCAAACTCCATTACATTTCACATGATGTAATGGTGCTTGTAAGTGTTTGTACACCAAAAACATATTTCACATGTGTGTTTTTCATATTGTAAATGTCAATTCTTTTTTCAGCACATCTTCACTAGGTATGTTCAACTTATACATTTACAAGTCTGTACATTTTTTATTGAAATGACTGGAACTACCATGATGCTTTGTTTCTGTTTTGAGAACAAAATATTGCTCTGTCATTTTGCTAATTCTCTATTTTCTCTCAGATTTTCACACATGTTAAAGTGTCATGTATTTGTCAATCTTCATGTAATGCTCTCTACAGAAATTCTTTTGCTGTTTAATTTTGCATGTTGTTCTTTACTTTTATAGTAATAGAATTAATGTTATGCGTTTTACAAAGTTTGTTGACCTAAAATGTTTCAGGTTTTGTAATTTTATATGCTGAATATAACTGTTTTGTATAAAACCTAACTTTGCAATGTTTACATGATAACTAATGCTAAACATCCTTCTAAATTCTGTATTTGTAATATTTATAGTCTGCTAGGCCTTGGAATTGTTCATTTCACATTTCTCATCTCTGCTGTGTTGTGTAGGTTGTTTGGAGTTTTACATATATAGTTCCTAATTATTTATTTTCAGGTCAGGACATCTTCTTACCTGCTTTATTGCAGTAGGTTTGTGTGTAATTGAAACTGTTTGTTTATTCCATTATAACACCACAGAAAGGTATGGTCATTGAATTCGTGTCCTTCTTCCGTTACGGTTGATTCTTTTTTAGCATCAAAATAATTTGATGTAGAATCCACACTTTTACAATTTTTATTTCACGCAATTCATCATAGATCCAACATCCAGAGCATGTGGCCACCCATCAACCACTGAGGAGACCTCCACTCCAGACCAGGATCAAGGCTTCAGGGAGGACTCCCCTCCTGAGACTTGGGATAAAAAGGAGCTGCCTGGTCGATCTGGTTTACCTGGGCAGATGGTTCCAGTGAGCCTCACTCGGCCCACACCAACACCTCCCACCCCAGCTGTAACCACATGCCAGCCTATCGATAGCTCCACTTCATGTGTCCAAACCAACATCACCCCAGTCTTGTGGCCCCTAGTCCTGGCTGCTGTTTATACACCACCACATCCAGTTCAGACTAGGAACCAGTGGGATAGGGCACACTAGGTGAAGGGAACAGGTTGTGGTGGTAGGGTTTGTGGGAGGGAATCTGTGAGCCAGCAAAGTGAGGACACTGTGTTCACTGTCACCCATGCTACCATTGACCAAGTCTTGGGTTCCCTCCATCAGTCCCAAGTCATGATGAGCCAGGTCCTGGGAAATAAAGCCATTGCAGAAGGAACACAATATGCAGATCGAGAATCTGAACTCCTGTTTGGGCTCCCGGACTAGGGTTCTGGAAGACATTTTCCAGCACCATATATGCCTTTCTGTGGCCCTACAACATCTGGCCTAGCACATCTGCCTCAGTCGCAGAGAGGGAGGCCCTGTCACAAGAGGAACCAGCTGCACCCACCGTAGTCCCAGCAACTGTGGATCCCCCCACCCCGCCTCAGGAGTGGACGTTCATCCAGAATACCATTAGAGGATGGCAAGACCTCCATCATCCCCAGCAAGAAACGTCAAATATAATGTCCTACTGTGCGGCTATAACATTCACTCTTTGGACTATTTTCTGGTCACATTATTTTCTGATGCTAGCTGAATTTTGGACATTGGACTTCAAACAATGTTGGCTTTTCAATAATACTTTAATTCACCCCCCCAAAAAAATCTTTGTTTGCATTCATTTAAGTAAATTTTATTTTTGCTGACAAAAAGCAAAACTAACAAAGTAAAACACTGGTTCTGTGTTTATTTGTTCAATGTGTTTATTAGTTTTCATTTCATCATACATTTCAAAACATTAGTAATGAAAATGATTGTCCATACATAAATACATTCTATGTTGGTAATGTGTCTCACATATGTCTGTAATGACAAAATATAACAAATCCCACAAATAAACAACTTGTAATCTAATAAATAATTATAAAGATGTGTTAGTAATGGATTTTTTAAACAATTACAACCCAAATACCCATTGCCATTATTACATTAACAGCTACAGACCTTGCCACCAAGGAAGAATGGTTTATATAGCAGAACATTATATTCAATAGGCAAACTAATATTGATTTATGTCCTCATCTGAAGCAAGATCTTTTGCCTCGAAATAGGAATCCTACATCAATAACACCAATAGTCAAAATAATGGCAGCACTCTTTTTTGTGGCCACAGGATCATTCCAGTACTCTGTTGCAGTATCTGAAGCAATATCACAAACAACTTGAAGTGGTGTACTGCAAGAGGTTCTTACTACAATGATGAGATGAATAAACAGCTTCATGAATCTACCATAAAATGTGATTTTTGCTAAAGTGAAGTGAGATTACTATGCTTTGGCTCCACTACCACACTTGCATAGAGCAATTTAAGCAGCAAATATTGACTTGGTGGCAACATACAACAGAAAACAACTCTCATAAAATCTTAAAAACTCCAATTCAATCACTGTGCAAGTTGACTTTGTATACGATATGCACACCCAAGTCTGTGTGTATGTTTCACAGGCTCAACCCATGTTCCCTTTGTCCTTTGCAAGAGCAGCACGTAACAGAAAATTTCACAACTTTCAAATGACGATGGCATGGTGAAGGAACCTAAAACTGATTAAAAGAAAATACATGTTTTAATAACATTACAGAATAGCCACATTACAATGAATACTTTTGAGGACACGTTCCCTAAGAACAATCAAAGATTAACAATGTAGATGTACACAGTAGTCAATGTGTCAAAACTTTAATCAACAAACATCTTTGCCCTGAATCTTCCTTAACTTGCCCTGTCCAAAAAAAATTCCTGCACAGCCTTGTGACTTGTAATATGTATATATATACTTACACTCATGTGAAGAAGTTGTCAATAACATCTTGACGTATGTCTAGTCCTTCCTCTCCACCACTGTCATCTTCTTTTGGCATTTCAACATACTCACCCGGTGGCTCTTCATGGTCTCCATCCTGTGCGATGTATGGGATGTTCCATTACACGGCTATATTGTGCAACATGCAGCAGGCCATGGGGATTTGGCAAACCTTATTGGGTGAGTAGAGGAGTGTTCCACTGGTCCTATACAGACAGCAACATTTGGCCTTCAAGAGTAAAGAAGCCTGCTCCACTGGTCTCCGTATTGTTACCTGAGCCTAATTGAAGAGAAACTTCCCCGGCATTGCTAGAATTCTCAGAGACAACCATGGTCAGTGAGGATAAGCTTAGTCTCCTATATGACAAAAAAAGAGCCAAACAATGTATTACTATTATAGATCATGAAACTTGAAATTAACCAAACAATATATTGACAGATTGCACTTGCAACAAGCCAGGCCCTCTCAGGTTCAATTTGTGTCATTTGCAGGGGTATGCTGCTGTTCTGTAGTAAAAAGGAATCATATGTTGATCCTGGAAAAAGGGCTCACACGCTTGTGCTGTATAAAAAAGGTAAGCAGACAACTTTCACATTGATTGAATGGAAGTTCTTCTAATTGCAGCGGTTTTTCCCTGGCGTGTGGTGAAACTAAGGCAATATGTGTGCCATCAGTAGCTTCAACCACATGTAGTAGTTCATCAAAAGCATAAAATTCTCCCTTCACATTGAAAAAATCCTACCACAGTGTATTGGAATGATCCTGTGGCCACAAAATGAAGTACTGCCACGATTATGACTAAAGTGTTATAACTGTGAGAATCCTATTGTGAGGCAGAAGATCTGACTCCAGCTGATGACACATATCAATAATTGTTTGCCCCTTCAATCTGAACTTTTTGATCAGATACCATCCCTTCATATTGGCAAGGTCTGAAAATAGTCTAAAAACTTGAGGTTGTCATCTGACCTTTCTTCCTGAATTCATATGTCTGCATTAAAAAAGAAATTAATAATTAAATATATTTTACAAACACTTTTTCTAGATCTAACACAAATGTCATGTATATTTAAAAAGTAACTGAATACTTAATATATCTGTACACAAAATGTCTTACTTTTTTTTGTGAAAATATTGTTTTTGTCAGGAAATGTGTGAATAATACATTTAAATGTGTAAATAATACATTTTAAATGTACACATTTGTTTTTATCTAAAAAAAGTCAACATCAGTATAAACAAAAGTGCACAACTATCAAATTTTACCACAGTAACGCACTACATAATACTGATTTGTTTTTAAATAATGAGTTACATTAGCATGTTACATTTGTAAACAAACTACCCACTATTTTAAGTGGGGTTGACGCACCTTATCTACACAAACACACATTTAAACAATCTGAAATGGTGGGCACCTGACCTTGTCAGCACAACATTTGCTATCAGACAGCTGCAACAGAAGTTGACCGGGTAGTGGATGTCATACTTCACAATGGACACATCCATAGGCTCTGTGTGATATCAACGTACAAAAGCCAATGGCGGTTCCTGTCCTTGTTGATGATCGTGTACATCATGTACATATATGCAACATTTCCAAAAAAGCTCACTTGTCTCCTAACACTGCAGACAGCGAGAACTCCTCAACTTTTGCTGCGGTTTGTGACCTGTGGGAGCCATGATGCCGGTAAAGTAGATGACAGGGCTCTAACCTTCTCACTGGAGGAGCTGGAGTTGCTGGCAACAGAGGTCCTGTCTACAATAAGGAGCTGAAGCGGCAGAGAACAGGTCATCCCCCACTCAATGAACTGTGTACAAAAAGGACCTGTTCACAATGTGAGCAAATAGTTCATATATCTATAACGGTTGTCATACATTTTAGACAATCTTTAAAGCAAGTGATTGTATCATCTATGCTACTTATTGGTGTGGCTCACTAAGAAAAGAAAAGACAAGTATTTTTCATACGAGGTGAGACAAGAAAACTATCTATATGTCTAAAAATTTGTGTTTCCAACACCCAAACGTGGTGAAAAAAGTGTGAGAGGGAGTGTTGGTGCCTCACGGTAGCAACACCACGGAGGATTAAGCAGGATGGTACTCGCCTGCTACCTCAAGATCTCATCATCAGCTACCAACACTCCAAAAACAGGGAATATGTGTAGGAAGAAATGAATAACTGTTGACCCAAAACAAAACAAGTGCTAGGGTGTGTGGTAAAAGAGGAAAGAACTGTGCAGTGATATGTGCACCACGTTAAGCCCCACAATGATACACAGATTTGAGCTAAATCACACTGGCTTGCGTTTTTTATTCTATGCTGTGTGATTGCTCATATTTAAAATGCCGACATGTTTCATTGCCTTCTGGGTAAACTCACGGCAACTTCTTCAGGGTGTGGGGTATTTTCATTCCACCCTGCACCACTATTTTGTCAATTAAAAACAATTCTGTTGGAGACAAAGAATAGACAAAACAACACAGGACAAACTTGGTTGGCAACCGGTTTACAAAGGGACTAATACCCTATGTGTTGCATTCCGAATCACACCATATTTACCGGGATATTGCCCAACATGGGCATACCTTTACCCTCGAGTCCTTGTGGCTGTGTATACGCATTCAAGGCTCAGCTATTCAACTCCTGTCGTGAGTCTGTAATACACAATAAGAGTCGTGAGACTGCCAGTATCAGATACCTGCCCCTGGTTGTATCATAGATAATTATTACTCATGTGTCTCGTCCTATTGGGTGTCTACCCTTCAATTGTGTACTTCCTTAAATCTTGCTCGTGCTCTGCATCAGGTTAGGTAAGCTCTGTCCCCTTACAATGGCATACCTTTTATCGAGTTCGTACATACCCAATTAGCATTGAAACCTAGCTTCCCGCTCAAGTTAAGCTGGCCCGGGTTCCTATCTATTTTTTGCCGAGTGCCCTAAGTCAAACTTCATAGATCGGGACTCACCGTAGAAGCGTCTGTAACTGGCGTTAACTCAGCCCAGCAACAACGCGGCTGTTGTGTTTCGTGGTTAAGAACGTGATCATGTTCACCACGTGACCGGACTTCAATGGTCCCGCCCTCCTCAGGAAATTCGCGGGTCTCGTAGTGTAAAAGAGGCTGCCATGTTGGAATGGTGAGCTCCTTACTATACTCCACGGTGATTGAAATTGCCCCGCACATATGGGTATATCCACCAAGTGGCTACCGAAGGTACATTACAACATGTGTTTTATACAACCATCTGGTGGATTTTGTCGCATGTGCTGGTAAATCGACCCATTTGTAACATTTGGAGCCAGCACATAGGTCTTTCCACAAGTACCCCTTCAAATGCGTTTCAATTTATTATTTTTTCCCCGAAAGTAGCAAAGTGGTTGATGAAAATATGCTGCCATACACAGTCCCTTCTACAAAAGTAAAGGTTGTTACATTAGCTCTCATATTCTCAAACGATGTCAATGAGGAGTGAGACATGTTATAATACACTCTCTAGGTTATCTACTTGCTAAATGTATGGACCTATTTGATGTAGAGTTCCCAACTTTTTTACTGTCTATGATCTTTAATAACATGTGTGCTGATAAACCTATATCGGTGTAAGCACTAGGATGAATGATTTATGTGTTAACCTTATTCCACTCAATAAAGTCGTTCAATCCATTTTGATCTGCACCCTCCTGGTAAATCCAACGTGCTTCCCTACTGCTCAATCTGGATTCTATGTTGAACTGATCGCCTGTCACCCTTTCCAAAACTACCCAGCGCAAATCTTTAGAGGTGTGTTTATGAGTCTGGAAATGTTGCACCAATTTAGTGCTCAATTTACCTGCGCGTAGTGTACTAAGATGTTCTTGTATCCTTATTTTTACCTTCCTGGTGGTGAGGCCGATATAGTGGAGCTCACAGGGGCACGTCAATCTATAGATGACATTAGACGTGTTGCAGTTACTAAATTTATTTAGAAACCACATTTTTTTATTTACAAGGGTGACACTTTTAGTAGGTGATGTAAATGCACACACAGAGCAGCTCCCGCATGGGTAATGCCCCGGAGGGATGTTGGTCTCTCGTGGATCCGTTTTGGGTTTAGTATGAACTAGCCGATCACAGATGTTCGCCGATCGTTTAAATGCAAAACGGGGTGGGGGCATTTGCATGTTGGTAGTGCTAAGCAAATGCCAATGTCTGCGGATGATCTGCCTGATTTTGGTAGAGAGTGGACCAAAAGTAGTAACCACTGGAATGCATTCTCCTTTTTTCTTGGAGGTTTTTTCCAAAAGGGCCGCACGGGGCGTGTTGTAGGCTCGTTTTTTTGCCTGTCTTATCACCTTTTTGGGGTATGCTCGATTTTCTAACTTAGTGGCCAATACATTAGATTGTTCAGAGTATTCTTGTAAGGTGGAACAGTTACGGCGATATCTTAAAAACTGTCCCACAGGCAAGTTGTCCCGGAGAGCTCTAGGATGGTATGATCTGTAATGCAGTAGGGAATTTTTATCGGTTGATTTGTGATGCACCCTAGTCACAAGCTTGTCATCTTCAGCCTGAATGTCAAGGTCTAGATATACTGCAGATGTTCTACTCATCGCCCAGGTGAACTTTAAACAGCTATCTAGGCCATTCAGCCAAGTTAGAAAATCACTGAGTCTCTCTTCCGTGCCTTCCCACATGCACAGTACATCGTCTATATATCTCTTCCAGAGGACGATATTCCTCTGGAAGAGATTGGTGTCAGAATGGATGTGGTACGCTTCGAACTGGCCTACATAAATGCAGGCCAGACTTGGGGCAAAGGTAGCCCCCATCGAAGTACCAGACACCTGGAGGTATATCTGATCCTTGCATGAGAAGAAGTTTTGGGTCAATGCGATCTCTATGCATTGTAAGACAAAGGTTTGCGGACAGTCATAGAACCATTCAGAATCCCTCAGGGTACGTGCTGCTGCCACCAGCGTCGCCTCCTGAGGGATACTGGTGTACAATGATTCTATGTCTATAGTGACTAGAAATTGGTTGGCAGGATTGTATGGTACATTCTCCAGTATTCTCAAAACATCGGTGGTGTCCTGGACGTATGAGGGTTGGGTGATGACACATTCCTTTAGAAAAAAGTCCGCAAACTGTGACAGTGGTTCTAATAGTGATTGAATACCCGAGACTATTGGACGTCCCGGGGGAGGTTGTTGTTTCTTATGAATTGTGGGTACGATATAGAACGCCGGAATTCTCGGTTTCATGTTAATCAAAAATTCGGCTTCTCTGTATATTACCCATTTCTTTTCTTTAGCCTCCGTCACCAGTTGGATGTTGGTCGCCTGTAATTCGCTAGTGGGGTCCCGCGCCAAAGGTCTGTAATTGCAGCGGTTGCCCAAAAGCCTGGCCACTTCGGTGTCGTAATCGAGGGTATCCATCACTACCACCGCCCCGCCCTTATCGGCTGGCTTGATAGTGATAGTTTGGTTATTTTGTAGACTTTTCAATGCCTGCCAATCTCTAGAGCTCATATTGCTATGGCCCACAGTGTGCATATTATGTTCTATCTGGCTGATATCCTGTAAGACCTTCTGTTCAAAGACCACAGTTTCAGGGCCTACTGCATTCACGGGAGGACAGAACTGGGAAGGACAACGTAAGTTTGTAGAGAAATTTGATACATTCGCCTGTTCCTTCCCTTCAAAAAACTTTTTAAGTTTGATCTTCCTCATGAGACCGTAGAGTTCAGCCCGGAGTTGGAACCCATCATGCCGGGTGGTGGGGACAAACCCTAACCCTTTATTAAGTACTTCAATTTCCATATCCGTAAGTCGATGTTTTGAGAGGTTGACCACTATGTTGTTGTCATTTGCAGTTATAGGGGTGTTCTGCCTCTGCTGCGTGTGATCCTCGGGGAGAAGGATTGCCAAGTTGAGTTCGGATTCTGACGAGCCCGACCCCTTCCCCGGCCTCTGTGATTGGTCCCCCTTTGATCTGCAGTGCTGTGAGTCTGTTGGCCTAAAAAAACCCTAAACATTGCTCCCAAATCCTCGTTGGTTCTGTCCTGGGGATTGAATCTAACCTTTTGGTTAGAAGTAGATGCTTGGGCAGTAGTCTCATCATCTTCACTGCTTGTATTATCAAATGTCCAATTGTTGGGTGTCCTTCTACCCTGTCGACGGCCTCCTCTCCCACCAGGTGGAAACATTGGTTGTGGTTGAGACTGCTGATAGTACTGGTCTTCAACATAGGGAAAAGCCCATTCATGGCTAAATCTATCTAAATTACGCCTGAGCCCTTTTATCTTTTGATTGACCATATATGCTTGATGTTCACTAAGGTCATCTTGAATTCTGGCTAGTTGTTCTTTCGTGTCAGTGATGGTGGTGTCTGCCTTAAGAGTTTCCTCTATCTCCAGAATTTCTTTTAGGAGTTCATCACTGAGCCTCTTAGCTGTATTAATTATCAAGACAAGCCAATCCCGGGTGCACTTGTTCGCAATGTAGCTCCAGTCCACCCGGAATCTCTTGTCGTCCAAAAAGATCTTGGGCTCAATGCGTACTAGGAGACTGGCAGGCGCCGCGCCTGCCCTGAGGTATTCAGTCATGAGCGCTCCATGGAGTGCAATTCTTACTTGTCGTTTCCTAGTATTAGACAGTTTTTCCCATTCATCACGGGCTGAAGGTGTCCCGTTGAGAGGAGCATTGGGTAGGAGGGAGGGGCCTTATAGTATTGATGCTATGTGTTCGTCAGTAAAGGCTAAACAGAACTTGTCCATCCTCCCACCGTTATGATCCAGGCTGATGGTGTTATGAGCACCCAACGATATAGGAAGTATATGGAAAAATGAGTGTATTCTAACATGCAATGAAAATCTTCCAACCGGTAAACCAACCAAGTGGGAATGCTCTGTGTTGTACCTCGTATTAAAATGAAAATCTTTTCTTTTCTTAGTGAGCCACACCAATAAGTAGCATAGATGATACAATCACTTGCTTTAAAGATTGTCTAAAATGTATGACAACCGTTATGGATATATGAATTATTTGCTCACATTGTGAACAGGTCCTTTTTGTACACAGTTCATTGAGTGGGGGATGACCTGTTCTCTGCCCCTTCAGCTCCTTATTGTAGATTGGTCTTGAGAATGGCAGCTTAGCCGTGAGAGCTTTTTTAGATTTTCATTTTAATACGAGGTACAACACAGAGCATTCCCACTTGGTTGGTTTACCGGTTGGAAGATTTTCATTGCATGTTAGAATACACTCATTTTTCCATATACTTCCTATATCGTTGGGTGCTCATAACACCATCAGCCTGGATCATAACGGTGGGAGGATGGACAAGTTCTGTTTAGCCTTTACTGACGAACACATAGCATCAATACTATCAGGCCCCTCCCTCCTACCCAATGCTCCTCTCAACGGGACACCTTCAGCCCGTGATGAATGGGAAAAACTGTCTAATACTAGGAAACGACAAGTAAGAATTGCACTCCATGGAGCGCTCATGACTGAATACCTCAGGGCAGGCGCGGCGCCTGCCAGTCTCCTAGTACGCATTGAGCCCAAGATCTTTTTGGAAGACAAGAGATTCCGGGTGGACTGGAGCTACATTGCGAACAAGTGCACCCGGGATTGGCTTGTCTTGATAATTAATACAGCTAAGAGGCTCAGTGATGAACTCCTAAAAGAAATTCTGGAGATAGAGGAAACTCTTAAGGCAGACACCACCATCACTGACACGAAAGAACAACTAGCCAGAATTCAAGATGACCTTAGTGAATATCAAGCATATATGGTCAATCAAAAGATAAAAGGGCTCAGGCGTAATTTAGATAGATTTAGCCATGAATGGGCTTTTCCCTATGTTGAAGACCAGTACTATCAGCAGTCTCAACCACAACCAATGTTTCCACCTGGTGGGAGAGGAGGCCGTCGACAGAGTAGAAGGACACCCAACAATTGGACATTTGATAATACAAGCAGTGAAGATGATGAGACTACTGCCCAAGCATCTACTTCTAACCAAAAGGTTAGATTCAATCCCCAGGACAGAACCAACGAGGATTTGGGAGCAATGTTTAGGGTTTTTTTAGGCCAACAGCATTTGAAGGGGTACTTGTGGAAAGACCTATGTGCTGGCTCCAAATGTTACAAATGGGTCGATTTACCAGCACATGCGACAAAATCCCTTCAAAAAACTTTTTAAGTTTGATCTTCCTCATGAGACCGTAGAGTTCAGCCCGGAGTTGGAACCCATCATGCCGGGTGGTGGGGACAAACCCTAACCCTTTATTAAGTACTTCAATTTCCATATCCGTAAGTCGATGTTTTGAGAGGTTGACCACTATGTTGTTGTCATTTGCAGTTATAGGGGTGTTCTGCCTCTGCTGCGTGTGATCCTCGGGGAGAAGGATTGCCAAGTTGAGTTCGGATTCTGACGAGCCCGACCCCTTCCCCGGCCTCTGTGATTGGTCCCCCTTTGATCTGCAGTGCTGTGAGTCTGTTGGCCTAAAAAAACCCTAAACATTGCTCCCAAATCCTCGTTGGTTCTGTCCTGGGGATTGAATCTAACCTTTTGGTTAGAAGTAGATGCTTGGGCAGTAGTCTCATCATCTTCACTGCTTGTATTATCAAATGTCCAATTGTTGGGTGTCCTTCTACCCTGTCGACGGCCTCCTCTCCCACCAGGTGGAAACATTGGTTGTGGTTGAGACTGCTGATAGTACTGGTCTTCAACATAGGGAAAAGCCCATTCATGGCTAAATCTATCTAAATTACGCCTGAGCCCTTTTATCTTTTGATTGACCATATATGCTTGATGTTCACTAAGGTCATCTTGAATTCTGGCTAGTTGTTCTTTCGTGTCAGTGATGGTGGTGTCTGCCTTAAGAGTTTCCTCTATCTCCAGAATTTCTTTTAGGAGTTCATCACTGAGCCTCTTAGCTGTATTAATTATCAAGACAAGCCAATCCCGGGTGCACTTGTTCGCAATGTAGCTCCAGTCCACCCGGAATCTCTTGTCGTCCAAAAAGATCTTGGGCTCAATGCGTACTAGGAGACTGGCAGGCGCCGCGCCTGCCCTGAGGTATTCAGTCATGAGCGCTCCATGGAGTGCAATTCTTACTTGTCGTTTCCTAGTATTAGACAGTTTTTCCCATTCATCACGGGCTGAAGGTGTCCCGTTGAGAGGAGCATTGGGTAGGAGGGAGGGGCCTTATAGTATTGATGCTATGTGTTCGTCAGTAAAGGCTAAACAGAACTTGTCCATCCTCCCACCGTTATGATCCAGGCTGATGGTGTTATGAGCACCCAACGATATAGGAAGTATATGGAAAAATGAGTGTATTCTAACATGCAATGAAAATCTTCCAACCGGTAAACCAACCAAGTGGGAATGCTCTGTGTTGTACCTCGTATTAAAATGAAAATCTTTTCTTTTCTTAGTGAGCCACACCAATAAGTAGCATAGATGATACAATCACTTGCTTTAAAGATTGTCTAAAATGTATGACAACCGTTATGGATATATGAATTATTTGCTCACATTGTGAACAGGTCCTTTTTGTACACAGTTCATTGAGTGGGGGATGACCTGTTCTCTGCCCCTTCAGCTCCTTATTGTAGATTGGTCTTGAGAATGGCAGCTTAGCCGTGAGAGCTTTTTTAGATTTTCATTTTAATACGAGGTACAACACAGAGCATTCCCACTTGGTTGGTTTACCGGTTGGAAGATTTTCATTGCATGTTAGAATACACTCATTTTTCCATATACTTCCTATATCGTTGGGTGCTCATAACACCATCAGCCTGGATCATAACGGTGGGAGGATGGACAAGTTCTGTTTAGCCTTTACTGACGAACACATAGCATCAATACTATCAGGCCCCTCCCTCCTACCCAATGCTCCTCTCAACGGGACACCTTCAGCCCGTGATGAATGGGAAAAACTGTCTAATACTAGGAAACGACAAGTAAGAATTGCACTCCATGGAGCGCTCATGACTGAATACCTCAGGGCAGGCGCGGCGCCTGCCAGTCTCCTAGTACGCATTGAGCCCAAGATCTTTTTGGAAGACAAGAGATTCCGGGTGGACTGGAGCTACATTGCGAACAAGTGCACCCGGGATTGGCTTGTCTTGATAATTAATACAGCTAAGAGGCTCAGTGATGAACTCCTAAAAGAAATTCTGGAGATAGAGGAAACTCTTAAGGCAGACACCACCATCACTGACACGAAAGAACAACTAGCCAGAATTCAAGATGACCTTAGTGAATATCAAGCATATATGGTCAATCAAAAGATAAAAGGGCTCAGGCGTAATTTAGATAGATTTAGCCATGAATGGGCTTTTCCCTATGTTGAAGACCAGTACTATCAGCAGTCTCAACCACAACCAATGTTTCCACCTGGTGGGAGAGGAGGCCGTCGACAGAGTAGAAGGACACCCAACAATTGGACATTTGATAATACAAGCAGTGAAGATGATGAGACTACTGCCCAAGCATCTACTTCTAACCAAAAGGTTAGATTCAATCCCCAGGACAGAACCAACGAGGATTTGGGAGCAATGTTTAGGGTTTTTTTAGGCCAACAGACTCACAGCACTGCAGATCAAAGGGGGACCAATTACAGAGGCCGGGGAAGGGGTCGGGCTCGTCAGAATCCGAACTCAACTTGGCAATCCTTCTCCCCGAGGATCACACGCAGCAGAGGCAGAACACCCCTATAACTGCAAATGACAACAACATAGTGGTCAACCTCTCAAAACATCGACTTATGGATATGGAAATTGAAGTACTCAATAAAGGGTTAGGGTTTGTCCCCACCCCCCGGCATGATGGGTTCCAACTCCGGGCTGAACTCTACGGTCTCATGAGGAAGATCAAACTTAAAAAGTTTTTTGAAGGGAAGGAACAGGAGAATGTATCAAATTTCTCTACAAACTTACGTTGTCCTTCCCAGTTCTGTCCTCCCGTGAATGCAGTAGGTTCTGAAACTGTGGTCTTTGAACAGAAGGTCTTACAGGATATCAGCCAGATAGAACATAATATGCACACTGTGGGCCATAGCAATATGAGCTCTAGAGATTGGCAGGCATTGAAAAGTCTAAAAAATAACCAAACTATCACCATCAAGCCAGCCGATAAGGGCGGGGCGGTGGTAGTGATGGATACCCTCGATTACGACACCAAAGTGGCCAGGCTTTTGGGCAACCGCTGCAATTACAGACCTTTGGCGCGGGACCCCACTAACGAATTACAGGCGACCATCATCCAACTGGTGACGGAGGCTAAAGAAAAGAAATGGGTAACATACAGAGAAGCCGAATTTTTGATTAACATGAAACCGAGAATTCCGGCGTTCTATATCGTACCCAAAATTCATAAGAAACAACAACCTCCCCCGGGACGTCCAATAGTCTCGGGCATTCAATCACTATTAGAACCACTGTCACAGTTTGCGGACTTTTTTCTAAGGGAATGTGTCATCACCCAACCCTCATACGTCCAGGACACCACCGATGTTTTGAGAATACTGGAGAATGTACCATACAATCCTGCCAACCAATTTCTAGTCACTATAGACATAGAATCATTGTACACCAGTATCCCTCAGGAGGCGACGCTGGTGGCAGCAGCACGTACCCTGAGGGATTCTGAATGGTTCTATGACTGTCCGCAAACCTTTGTCTTACAATGCATAGAGATCGCATTGACCCAAAACTTCTTCTCATGCAAGGATCAGATATACCTCCAGGTGTCTGGTACTTCGATGGGGGCTACCTTTGCCCCAAGTCTGGCCTGCATTTATGTAGGCCAGTTCGAAGCGTATCACATCCATTCTGACACCAATCTCTTCCAGAGGAATATCGTCCTCTGGAAGAGATATATAGACGATGTACTGTGCATATGGGAAGGCACGGAAGAGAGACTCAGTGATTTTCTAACTTGGCTGAATGGCCTAGATAGCTGTTTAAAGTTCACCTGGGCGATGAGTAGAACATCTGCAGTATATCTAGACCTTGACATTCAGGCTGAAGATGACAAGCTTGTGACTAGGGTGCATCACAAATCAACCGATAAAAATTCCCTACTGCATTACAGATCATACCATCCTAGAGCTCTCCGGGACAACTTGCCTGTGGGACAGTTTTTAAGATATCGCCGTAACTGTTCCACCTTACAAGAATACTCTGAACAATCTAATGTATTGGCCACTAAGTTAGAAAATCGAGCATACCCCAAAAAGGTAATAAGACAGGCAAAAAAACGAGCCTACAACACGCCCCGTGCGGCCCTTTTGGAAAAAACCTCCAAGAAAAAAGGAGAATGCATTCCAGTGGTTACTACTTTTGGTCCACTCTCTACCAAAATCAGGCAGATCATCCGCAGACATTGGCATTTGCTTAGCACTACCAACATGCAAATGTCCCCACCCCGTTTTGCATTTAAACGATCGGCGAACATCCGTGATCGGCTAGTTCATACCAGACCCAAAACGGATCCACGAGAGACCAACATCCCTCCGGGGCATTACCCATGCGGGAGCTGCTCTGTGTGTGCATTTACATCACCTACTAAAAGTGTCACCCTTGTAAATAAAAAAATGTGGTTTCTAAATAAATTTAGTAACTGCAACACGTCTAATGTCATCTATAGATTGACGTGCCCCTGTGAGCTCCACTATATCGGCCTCACCACCAGGAAGGTAAAAATAAGGATACAAGAACATCTTAGTACGCTACGCGCAGGTAAATTGAGCACTAAATTGGTGCAACATTTCCAGACTCATAAACACACCTCTAAAGATTTGTGCTGGGTAGTTTTGGAAAGGGTGACAGGCGATCAGTTCAACATAGAATCCAGATTGAGCAGTAGGGAAGCACGTTGGATTTACCAGGAGGGTGCAGATCAAAATGGATTGAACGACTTTATTGAGTGGAATGAGGTTAACACATAAATCATTCATCCTAGTGCTTACACCGATATAGGTTTATCAGCACACATGTTATTAAAGATCATAGACAGTAAAAAAGTTGGGAACTCTACATCAAATAGGTCCATACATTTAGCAAGTAGATAACCTAGAGAGTGTATTATAACATGTCTCACTCCTCATTGACATCTTTTGAGAATATGAGAGCTAATGTAACAACCTTTACTTTTGTAGAAGGGACTGTGTATGGCAGCATATTTTCATCAACCACTTTGCTACTTTCGGGGAAAAAATAATAAATTGAAACGCATTTGAAGGGGTACTTGTTGAAAGACCTATGTGCTGGCTCCAAATGTTACAAATGGGTCGATTTACCAGCACATGCGACAAAATCCACCAGATGGTTGTATAAAACACATGTTGTAATGTACCTTCGGTAGCCACTTGGTGGATATACCCATATGTGCGGGGCAATTTCAATCACCGTGGAGTATAGTAAGGAGCTCACCATTCCAACATGGCAGCCTCTTTTACACTACGAGACCCGCGAATTCCCTGAGGAGGGTGGGACCATTGAAGTCCGGTCACGTGGTGAACGTGATCACGTTCTTAACCACGAAACACAACAGCCGCGTTGTTGCTGGGCTGAGTTAACGCCAGTTACAGACGCTTCTACGATGAGTCCCGATCTATGAAGTTTGACTTAGGGCACTCGGCAAAAAATAGATAGGAACCCGGGCCAGCTTAACTTGAGCGGGAAGCTAGGTTTCAATGCTAATTGGGTATGTACGAACTCGATAAAAGGTATGCCATTGTAAGGGGACAGAGCTTACCTAACCTGATGCAGAGCACGAGGAAGATTTAAGGAAGTACACAATTGAAGGGTAGACACCCAATAGGACTGAGACACATGAGTAATAATTATCTATGATACAACCAGGGGCAGGTATCTGATACTGGCAGTCTCACGACTCTTATTGTGTATTACAGACTCACGACAGGAGTTGAATAGCTGAGCCTTGAATGCGTATACACAGCCACAAGGACTCGAGGGTAAAGGTATGCCCATGGTGGGCAATATCCCGGTAAATATGGTGTGATTCGGAATGCAACACATAGGGTATTAGTCCCTTTGTAAACCGGTTGCCAACCAAGTTTGTCCTGTGTTGTTTTGTCTATTCTTTGTCTCCAACAGAATTGTTTTTAATTGACAAAATAGTGGTGCAGGGTGGAATGAAAATACCCCACGCCCTGAAGAAGTTGCCGTGAGTTTACCCAGAAGGCAATGAAACATGTCGGCATTTTAAATATGAGCAATCACACAGCATAGAATAAAAAACGCAAGCCAGTGTGATTTAGCTCAAATCTGTGTATCATTGTGGGCTTAACGTGGTGCACATATCACTGCACAGTTCTTTCCTCTTTTACCACACACCCTAGCACTTGTTTTGTTTTGGGTCAACAGTTATTCATTTCTTCCCACACATATTCCCTGTTTTTGGAGTGTTGGTAGCTGATGATGAGATCTTGAGGTAGCAGGCGAGTACCATCCTGCTTAATCCTCCGTGGTGTTGCTACCGTGAGGCACCAACACTCCCTCTCACACTTTTTTCACCACGTTTGGGTGTTGGAAACACAAGTTTTTAGACATATAGATAGTTTTCTTGTCTCACCTCGTATGAAAAATACTTGTCTTTTCTTTTCTTAGTGAGCCACACCAATAAGTAGCATAGATGATACAATCACTTGCTTTAAAGATTGTCTAAAATGTATGACAACTGTTATGGATATATGAACTATTTGCTCACATTGTGAACAGAGGTCCTGTCCCTGTACAGCCAGCTCTATAACTCACCTGAGTAACAGGTACATGTTGAAAATGAATGTTTAATTCTGTCTGACTGATATTTATTTCTTAAACACAGGCTAGATTGTCCCTTTTAGTTCCTGAGTGAAGTGTAGTGATTAATGTGAAGGTTCATTTTTATTTAAATTACCTAGAACTATGATGGTGTGTTTCTTTAAACACATTATAATTACAGATCTCAACACTATTAGAATTTGTAGTATGTTTAAGGCACTATATTTTATTTGGTGTATCTATAGATACAACAAGACTGCTAGGGCATGGATTGTCAGCCCGCGAGCAGCACAACAGCATTGAAACTAAACTCAACATTGCGGGCACGGAGCCCACCAGAGGGTTTTTATTGGTATCATAATTGCTGGAACAATGCAGCACCTACTAGAGGTTAAAAATAATATGCACACTACAAAACCCAGCATGCAACCCACCAGAGAGAGTCAAGTAATACTTATTAGGAATGCCCAATCAGGCGAAAGGTTTAAAGGCATGCCGAGTGATGCTTGGAAACTGCAGAGCTTCAGTAAACACCCGTGAAGAAAGAGCAGAAGGCTCCGAAACCGGTCGGCGTGAAAGTTCTGTGCCCGCAAGTTGTTTTATCCTCCGAATAAAGGTTCTTCAGAGCAGCTGCTCTGGTGTGCGTTCTAGTCTCCTTTGGGAACTTGTTGTTTATAATTATTGCGGCCCCCAAAGCCGCGAGGAACTTCACCGCCGTCCAAAAACGATGAGACTGCTAGGCAGTGGATTGTCAGCCTGCAAGCAGCACAACAGCATTGAAACTAAACTCAACATTGCGGACACTGAGCCCACCAGAGGGTTTTTATTAGTATCATAATTCCAGGAACAATGCAGCACCCACCAGAGGGCAAAAATAGTAAGCACACTACAAAACCCAGCATGCAACCCACCAGAGAGAGTCAAGTAACACCTATTAGGAATTCCTCATCAAGCGAAAGGTTTAAAGGCATGCCGAGTGATGCTTGGAAACTGCAGAGCTTCAGTAAAAACCCGTGAAGAAGGAGCGAGTGGCTCCGAAACCGGTCGGCGTGAAAGTACTGTGCCCGCAAGTTGTTTTATCCTCCGAATAAAGGTTCTTCAGAGCAGCTGCTGTGGTGTGTGTTCTAGTCTCCTTTGGGAACTTGTTGTTTAGATATATACATATATATATATATATATATATATATATATATATATATATATATATATATATATATATATATATATATTCACTGAAAAAAACCATAGGTTTTACAGACATTATAGTTAGGAAGGAATTAGCATTTAAAAAACCTTAGAAATTCACTGAAAAAACCATAGGTTTCAGGGACGTTATAGTTAGTTGGACATTTGACTCATATAAAACCAGAGAAATTCGCCAGTTATAGTTGGTTGAGCTAACTATAACTCTTGCGCCCGCAATGCACTGCTGATGACGCCACATATTACATCACTCATGACATGGTCAGTGACATCACTGATGACAACACTGATGACATCTCAAATGACATCACTGATGACATCACTCATGACATCATCCAGTGAATGTGTGTTTCTATAAAATGTAAATAGGTTTTATATATATATGCCAAAGTGTATTGAAGAATGAATGCATTTACAAGTGCCAAAAGGAATTATTTCGTGTGAGTGTGACTGACTGTATTAGTGAGTGATTGAACGTGTCTTACTGAATGCATGGGTTAGTGACTAAACTGTGCAAAAGTCTGTATTGGTCTCTCCATTGGTGTGTAAGCAACTGCATGGGTTGCTGAATACCCACATGAGTGTCTATATAGGTTATTGATTTTGTTGTCTGAGTATCTGTATGGGTCCCTGAGTGTCTGTGTGGGTGGGTGGGTGCATAGATGTCTGAGTGGGTGATTCAGTGGTTGTATGGATTAAAAGGTGCATCTGGAAAGGGCTGTATGGGTGACTTAGTGTGTCTATGGGTGTGTTGGTGAGTGAATAATTGTCTCAGTGGTATAACTGTGACTAACTACATATGTTTTAAGCCACTATGTGAGTGTTGGAGTATATAAATGAGTATACGTGAGACTAAGTTATTTCAAGAGTGGTTGTATAAATAAGTGTCTGCTTCTATCAGTGATTGTATAAGACAGTAAATATGTGTTAGTAGCTGTATAAATAAGTGATATGGTATGTCTAAAAATAACAAAGTTGGTGTGTATAACTGTATACATGATTAAATGGGTATGTGATTCATTCTTTGCATTACTGACTAGGCGTGTGAGTAACTCTATGGATGATTGGCAGCGTGTGACGGCATGTATAGATGTATGAGTGCATATTATAGTCCTCTATTGATGAGTAACTACATGAATAAGTGACTGGATGTGTGTGTACACCTAGGAAATAGTGTGTGCTATGTAGTATATGGCATTCTTCTGTATATGGTTTCAAAAATAGTAGTCAGCATTTTACAATGGGTGTATCAAAGTTTATATTAGAGCATCAGTATGTGCATGATTGTCATGTGGGTGATGTCATCAGTGATGTCATTTGAGATGTCATCAGGGATGTCATGAGTGATGTCACTGACCATGGTATGAGTGATGTAATATGTGACGTCATCAGCAGTGCATTGTGGGCGCGTGAGTTACAGTTAGCTCAACTAACTATAACTGGCGAATTTCTCTGGTTTTATATGAGTCAAATGTCCAACTAACTATAACGTCCCTGAAACCTATGGTTTTTTCAGTGAATTTCTAAGGTTTTTTAAATGCAAATTCCTAACTATAATGTCTGTAAAACCTATGTTTTTTTCCGTGAATTTCAAAGGTTTTTTAAATGTTAATTTCATATTTTAATATTATTAAAACCTATATTGTTTCTAATTGTTTTTTAATATTCGGCAGCTCTATTATCCTTTTTTTTAACTTTAAAAATTATGTAAGGTTTTATATCTTCCCCAAAAAATATGCATATCTAACTTTTTGTTTTTTAAAGAAAACTACAGTCCCGTACCGGTACTCTATCAACCTCGATCAGCACGCGAATCCTATCCACCACATTTAAATGATGCGCATTTTGTATCCGACAGGTTTGTGACACCACGTCCCACATAACACCATGTATGTATGAGGTCGCGCCAGCTGCTACTTTAGCATGGCACAGGTACGTACTACCAAGCCATGCATTACGACATGTACGTATGGGGTCATGCTCACTGTGCATTGCGAATGCGACGAGTGCACGCTGCCACACCCTGTGTTACATCATAAACGTACGGTGTTGCGCCGAGTACGCCATTCCCTCATTTTATTTTTGTCTCAAAATAACTTTAAAGTGTATATGAGAGCAAGCGATAATCTAACATATTTTAAACATTTATATATTTCTAACTGTAATAAACTTATATTTTAGCAATTATATTTTCGCAAAATCACATCGAGTGCGGTCTCCTTGCACACTAGGTGCGCGATTGCCATGTGACCATAAAAAAAATCACTTCATTAGTTCATAACATTTCCCATTGTAACAGTTGGAAAGCGCCAAACATTTTAGTCAATCTCTGTACTGCATTTGATGAGACACACCTCTTCTGCTTAGAGAGCTTTTTTCTAAACTTTTTGCAATGTACACATATCTTACACTACACACAACATGCAACCATCATCTTCATCAATATTCATGGTCTGTAAAGTAGCCTTCCACCTGTGATAGCCATACACCTACAAGTTACATAACCAAAGTTTTCCCCACTACCAGAGGTAACGTAGTAACATACACTGCCCACAGCAAATGTAATATCATACGACCCAGGGGCACTATCATGCCATAGATAATGAACACACGGACACAGATAGATAGTTGGAGTGGGTATGAGCACATGCGCTCGACACCTTTTTATTACCAGGGTCACATATCCAGTAACGTCTGTGGTGGATGCGTGTGGAGTCAGCATAAACCATTCCTCAAGGAATAGTTGCTGCTATCATCCACTACAACAGTAATCATTGGATCACACACAGACATTCAATAATAAAAGAATCAATAGTTTGTACTGCAGTAAGGTAGGGACAGTAGATGTGAAGTAATACAGAAAAATATTCTATCGTAAAAGAAACACAACTTATGGTCTACTGAGACACAATTAATAGATCAGAAATAATACACAAAAAGATTTTATCATAAAGGTTCCATCAGTTTTAGTGCACTCAGAAAGCCACATCAAAATCATTCAGCATGTCAACAACCAGCAATGATGTGGGCTGTAGACGGGCAAGCCGTACTTGGAGTAATATCTGTTGCCATCAACAGAACATCATCAGCAATAGCCACTCAATCTAAATTGTGAACACTGCTGTCTACAGTGTAGGCCAGAGAGAGCGGTCAGCAATGGCCCACAGCGACGTAAGGTGGAATTCAGCTACACAGTTTGTCATACGTGAAGCAACAAAAGCGTGTCTGGAGCCTGTAATAATATGTATTTATGGTGTAGGCAGAGCGCACTGGAGCAATGTCTTTTCCTACAGAACTGCATCATCTACAAGACCAACTTGATCCGAATTGTGAACACTGCTATCTGCAGTATTAATTGTAAACAGTATTCACACAGACATTCATGAATACTTTCTGTCACTTCCTCTTAACAAAAGACAACAACATCAATTGCAGAAAAATCTGCAATAAATAAAACAAAACAATTCAAATACCATTTCTTCTGTCTACAGTGTAGACTATTCAGTATTCCTTTGCAATTGCAAATTAAATTTGGTCATTGTACTAAACCTATAAGTCATTTCAAAAAATGTCTTCAAAGAAGTACACCAAAAACATAATATGTATATTTCAATAGACGTTGTAGTTACTTGACTACTGGATTCTATAATGAAACAATCAGCACTCGATCTGAATTGTGATTACTTCTGTCTGCATTGTAGGTCTGACTCACTATTCATTAACACCTGACAGCCATGTACCGTTCAATTCGAAAGCATGGACTTGCTTGCAGCAGATCAGAAGGGGTACACAGAAATAATATCAAACTTCAACTTCTGACATCCTCAATCATACAATCAAGACCCCATTTCACTGTTCAGACCTGCTGTACCACAATATACTCCACCTACTAGTGTCAACCAAGCACAATAATAATGTGCAACAGTTAGCTACGGAAACACCGAGTTTGATGCACCTCAAAGGAGGGAGTCCTATGAAAACCAAGCAACAAGTAATATCGGACATCTTCCATTGTGGAATCAAGACACCATTCCACTGTTGGGACCTACAGTTACTTGCACCTGGTCAAAGGGAGTACCTTCATCTCCACTCTCAGATGAAGTTCTAACATCCTCCATTGTCAGATCAAGACACCGTTCCACTGTTGGGACCTAGAGTTTGATGCACCTCATCGGAGGGGGTACCACAAATCATCACAAACTGTAACTTCTGACATCCTCAATCATAAAATCAAGACCCCGTTCCACTGTTCGGACCTGCTGCACCGTGGTGTACTCCACCAACTACAGTCAACCAAGGCCATTAATCATGTGCAGCAGTTAACTACGGAAGCACAAAGTCTGATGCACCTCAACACAAGGACCTCTGAAAATTCACCTGCACGTTATATTGGACATCGTCCATTCTAGGATGAAGACACCATTCCACTATTGGGACCTAGAGGTGGTTGCACCTGGTCGAACAGAGTACCTTCATCTCCACTCTGAGATGCAGTTCTAACATCCTCCATTGTGAGATCAAAAGACCATTCCACTGTTGGAACCTACAGTTCATTGCACCTGATCAGAGGGGGTACACAAAATCATCACACACTTTAACTTCTCACATCCTTAATCACAGAATCAAGATCCTGTTTCACAGTTCGGACCTGCTGCACCACGGTGTACTCCACTGACTGGTGTCAACGAAGCACAATAAGCATGTGCAACAGTTAACTACGGAAGCACAGTGTCTGATGCACCTCAACGGAGGAAGTTCTATGAAAACCAAGCAACAAGTAATATTAGGCATCTTCCATTCTGGGATCAAGACACCGTTTCACTATGAGGACCTGGAGCTGGTTGCACCTGGTCGAAGGTGGTACACAGAAATAAACACAGACTTTAACTTCTGACATCCTCAATAATAGAATCAAGACCCCGTTTCAGTATTTGGACCTGCTGTACCGCTGTGTACTCCAGTGACTACACTCAACCAACCCCAATAATCCTGTACAGCAGTTAGCTACGGAAGCACAGAGTCTGATGCACCTCAACAGAGTGAGTTCTGCGCAAAACAAGCAGCAGGTAATATCGGACATCATCCATGGTGGAATCAAGACACCGTTCCACTGTTGGGACCTAGAGTCAGTTGCACCTGGTCGAAGGGAGTACCTTCATCTCCACTCTCAGATGCAGTTGTAACATCATCCATTGTGGGATCAATACGCCATTCCACTGTTGGGACCTAGAGCTGATTGCATCTGGTTAGAGGGGGTACACAGAAATTATCACAGACTTTAACTTCTGACATCCTCAATCATAGAATCAAGACCCCGTTTCACTGTTCGGACCTGCTGTACCGCATTGCAATTTCAACTTCATGCATAGCAATGGCTTCTTCATTTTCCAGTACTGCTCGTCCATGAAGATCGTGACTACATGGACCACTAGTTTCACTATCTTGAGAACTTTCATTACTAATTTCAGCTGTAATAGTCTTTTTCTGTTCAACTTCATCATTCAACATTTTTAAATATATAGCAAATATTGTACATGCAACACTACTTTTACATGCATTACAAGAATCTTCGTAACAGTCAAAGTATCCAAATAATTCACTTTCACCTCACCATGAATTAAACAGTTGCAGAAGTGCTAAATAGTAAAATTCTCCCTTATCTAAACTTTCACAACTAACTTTCTTGTGGTTTATGAGATTACTCTTTGCATGTTTTACTAAACAACCATGACATCCAACTACTGCATATTTTCCTTCTTTTACATTCTCTTTAACATTTCAAGCTGTAATGTTGAAGTACTTCATACAGACATAGCTGTTCCAGATGTTGACTTCATTTCGGTTAGTACGTGTCCAACATATTAGTTTTAAGGTTGTCTGTACTGTCTGCTTCATTTACTGCTAATTATTCAATTTCTTCAAATCATTTGAAGACTCCATCTCGTTTGCAGGCAAGACCTAAACTTACCCAAATGATTCCTCGTGACTTTGAATTTAAACTTGAAGAGCACAATCAGTCTGAACATCTATACAATCCAATTACTCGGTGGGAAAGCATTTTCAAAGTAAAGCTGTACAATTCTTTTCTAAGGTTTTTCTCTTGTGTAATTTCTTCCTACAGTTCTTTCATCTCTATTTTTTCTGATCTTGTTATGTACGATGTAACGTAACATGCAACAGCAATTGAGTTAACTGCAACATACTGAATGTCCATGTTCGCATTCCACATTTTTAAAATGTCTGGATTGTAATCATTGATATACTTTGACACTTCTCTTCTTTTTAACTTGTGGTTATTCTTTTGAGATTTCTGAGTTATTGTGTGCCTTACAGAAGAAAAAAAATAATTTACTCTTACTTTACAAATGACTGGACAGGAGAAACCAAACCGACATCTGGTGTAAAATTTTCCTTTAAAGTTGTAGTTTCTTCTGCAATACTTTCAACAACTGTGACTTTGGAAACGTAAAACTTGCTATCTCAAGCTTCTATCTCCTTCTTCTCTTGGTATCTCACATGTCACATACTATTCAATGAAAGACAATACTGTTTCATCAGAATCATTTCCAAATTTAGGTTCATCCTTGACCCATAGTATTATATGTATATGAGGTGCACCTCTTGCTTGATACTCCTTTCTCCAAAAGAAATCGGTAACCTCTCCAAGAGCTGTATTCTTTTTATTGCAGATAAAATACATTATAGGTTGAAACCTATCATTACAATATCTGCACACATATACAGGATCCAATGAACACAGTTCACCACAAGTCATAATTTCAACATTTTTTATATTGGAATTCGCTTCTCTTAGAAAGTCAAGCAAATCTTCCCATGCATACTCTGCACAGCCTTAGTGAGACAAACCATGTTCTTGTACCTACGTTCCGTAACATACACTTGAGTTCTTCATGACGACAATACCAATACTCATTTGTTCCACGTTGACATGCCATCAAATTGATTAAGTGTAGGGGTGGGCGGAATTGGCGGAAGGCACTTCCGCCAATTCTCGCGAGAATGCACGCAATTTCCGCGATCACGCGATATTTCCGTGATCCCGGAAATTGGTGCTTCTGGCCTGCCGCTGCCGCCCGCTACAGTTTGTGTGCGTACTTGCCACGGCGCCGACGTCCCTGGGGTCCCTCGAGTCAGCTGTCCATCGTAGTGGGGGAAAGGGCGGAAGACGTTGCCCACCGCTGGTGTGTGGGGCGGGGCTTCCATGCAGTTCACATGCCGCGGGCCAGAGACCGATCAGAGCAGCAGACGAGGAGACAGAACCTCCTGGTGTCAGGAACTACACGGGGATTGCGCTCGAGAAAGTCATGGCTGCACATCAGGTAAGGAGTCGCCACGTTACTGAATTTGAGCTTCCACTCGGGCCCCTGCTTTATTTATATCTGTAAGTGCTTCCTGTTGTGGTTGGCAGGCAACAATTTCCGTTCCCTCCCGGAAATTGCGACAATTCGGCATTTCCGCGTTCCGGTCGGAACGCGGAAATGTCGAATTGTCGCAATTTCCGGGAGCGGAACGGAAATTGTCGCCCACCCCTAATTAAGTGTCCTTCTAAATTTTCATCTCTTTCTTGAAGTTTCTCCACAAATTCTTTCGAAGAATCTTATTGATGAACTTTAGTTTTAAGTATGGGGTTCACTGCATACGACAAAGAAGACAGCTCACTTCAAACAAAAAGGTGAAATATGTATACAATGCACTGTCGAAATCTAGGATCTTCAGAAAATAATCTGAAATTTCAAGTGGTCAAATGAAGAAAGTGGACAAGTCAAGTACTGAAGATATTTATGAACATTACACAATATGTCCTTTGCATTCAAAAGAAGTAATAGGAAGCAGCATTGAGTTATTTGAAATGAAAAAAGCACAGGGAACTCCAATAAGTGTATGGGAGAAAACCTTGAAAGGTCATTATTTTCCACAGCCGTTTCCTACAGGAGAAGGTGGACGGTATAATGATCCACCTGTATCGATTGCAGCTTCAGAATATCGATCAACAAGATGCATCTTCTAAACTTATTACCTGTTCACCCACATTTACAGTTTTGCAATAAATGTTGTTCTCTATAAGATATAAGGTAGCCTTTTCAACTTTATTAACACCCACAAAATCTTTCCATATTTTCCGTCTTTTTGTTACTACAACATTTACTAGAATGACTACTGCCTAATTTTCCTCTTTCACTCCAGCAATAGTTTCAATATTTTTCTTAAAATCCAAAGGTAAGTACACCACTCTTCCTTCAAACCTCTTTACAAGTCTGTTGGTGACAGTTTACATGTTTTAGGCTCCATCCGAATTATAGTTTGAAAAGAATTAACACATTGAATTAGAACAGACTCATATCTATTCAATTCTGCCAATTCCTCCAGAATAGCTACTAATTTTAAGTTATTATGTACTGCTCTAAAAGGCATTTTGTTCTCTTCTAATTTGTTATAACAATATTCACATATGCGTTTATCACTACCTAACTCAAATTGACTTTCCACCAACAAGTAAATTGGAAATTCTACCCACTTACCATTGTTCTCCTTTTCACTTTTCAAATACAAATCAACATTCTTACTTTGACTTTTATAATCAGTACGTCGAGAACAAACACAAACATAGTCCCGTATTTCACACCACACTACATTAAACTTTCCAATTTCTTCTTCAAACTGATCAGTGCTAATCACTTTCCCATCTCCTCCAACATCTGTAATTGTCAAACTTTCACGCTCTATGAACTGCTCCTCTGAACCAAAATATCGCATTTCAATCTCATCACACCTTTTTTGAACAACTAATAAAGAAGCATATAAAAGACTTGTACTCAGTTCATTTGAAAATAATGCAGAACTTTTTACATTAGTACACTTTCCTCACAAACTTCCGCATTTCTGAATAACATACTGCTAACATCTTCAACTGATAAAAAACACTTTTACAAACTTTTCTTCAAAGACAAGCCAGAGAATGCCCATACTTCTCAGTATATTTTCTTACGTGACAGAGATCTAGTCCTTGTAACAACTTAACGTTCTGTTTAATACTTTCTCTTCAAAATCACAATGAATAACTTCTGTTTTAAATTGAAAGCACTATCCATTATACTTTCAATACGCTGTTTCTCTTTCAATTCAAAAACATTCCTTTTATATTTGAAGCATTCTTTCATTGAATTCTGAATCACTCTAGATCAAAAAAGTCTCTGACGATTTTCATGAAACTCCTTTTGTCTCCGAGTAACAGATACTATTTCTTTATCATCTTTCCTTTTCCTGGTATTTGAAATTGAACTCTGCTTCACCTTACTTGAAAAATTCCTATTTTTCCTCTTGTGTGATCCTTTTTTCATCTTGTACTTATAGTAGAACAAAGATTTTCTGTACTACTCCCATTTTTTCCAAATACAAACTTTTGCCTTTTGCACAAATATATATTTTTCTTCTCTTTTCTTTTTTTTTTTTTTACTTCTTCTTGGCCTTTCCAAATTTTAATCCAAATAAAATATTTTTCTGAACAAAAAAATAGATTCAATTATTTTTCACATTTGTTCACTATGTTAAAATTATAACATACAATTACAAAACTTCCACTAACGACTTCCACACCCAGTGCTGCAACGTGATTGAACACAACAGAGCAGCACTAACATGACAAGTAGTGCCATAGAACATACAGCAAGTATTGATTTAATTATTTACAAACACCATTACAATTTATATGTAACTGCACTACCTCGTACTTTTCACCTCTCCGCCGCACCCCACCACCCCACACCACTCTCTCTGCAACCCACCACAGACAACTTTATAGATAGTATTTAAAAAAAAATGTAATCTATGTACTTAAGATGATATTATCAACCAAAAAGCACACACAAAAATTACCATTATTAGCCTACAATTTTATGTACTACTTTCCAAACATAACACTCCCCCCCCCCCCGGTTTTAAGAGCTGGGGGGTGTCTGAGCAACAGCACTTTATTTTAGGTGGCCTCGAAACAGGTCTTTATGGGGGTCTACTTTCGGGCCTCGTAAACCTCATCCCTTTTTTTTTTCTTTATTGCACTGCAGTGAGACTGTGAGAGCATGCACATTACTCACTACTTAGAAGTGCAGACATCATACCAGGTGACTCGCACTGTAGGAGAAGGGAAATCCTTAAAAAAGACACTTTTTCTCTCAGAATTTCCCTTCTCATTTTGCAACACAGGAGCAACATCATCGTGGGGTAATTAGCAAACACACCACCAGGCGCGCATCGCCCATTGCCCCGGACTCTCTCAAACAGCTTCCCGAGCGCACACACACAGCTGCACTCGAGTACTTCACAGGTTTTCAAAAGATCATTTTTTAGTAAAGAAGACTCTGTTCTTTTTCACCCCTTTTTACAGCCCCTACATCCCCACTCTGCCTATTGCTGAAAAAATTAGGCTCCCCCGTAATTTTGCTCTGCTTGCGCCTCTTGAAACGACCACAAGCAAGCAACTCCAGCACGAACCTGCTCTGACCTTACACATTCTCTTGTTTTAGGGCTACGAAAACACACACTTTGCCTGCCTCACTTAGTTCTCACACCCCCTCTTTAATATGAACATAAAAGCTTTCCACTTATTCTTATATTCCTATACTGTACTTCACATGGAAATATAAAAATCATATAGGTTCACACCACTCCAAATTACCTCTCTGGTATACTTTCTCAAATGTAAGAAATACAGGTATTCAGTATTTGTCAGTCACGGCCACATTTAAACAGTGTACCTATATACAACTCGACAAAATGTTATGTTTCTAAATTAACGTCTTACACTTAAAAGCTCCTTTACATTTCTTTCGCTATATGTACCTTTCTTTAAAACATCACCAGAGAAGGATGGTGAAGTATGCTCCACAAAGAGCAACTCAAAGCTTTGTTATTTTTTATAAAATGATCTGCCTGTCAATGCTTTTCGTAAATCTTTTCGACCCGTTAACAGGCTGGATGGATGAGTATAATACGTCCTATTTAGGATCGGGGCGGACAATGCTCGAAAATAAGAACATATAGTTGAATAAAAGGCGAGTAGATGCATAGCCAGATGCATCAATGCATATATACATAGATGGATGTATCAATGTATGAATGGAAGGATAAATGAATACAGGGACCAGTACTTACGATAGACTGGTGGACTGATAGATGCTTAGGATTGGTTATGGGACAGGAACAGATGTATGTATGTATATAAGTAGGAATGTATGCATCAATTAAAAGATGGTTGGATGACGCAGTGCTTAGGATAGATGAATGCTGGGCTTTAATTGGGCCGGGTATGAGGACCAGCCCTTATTTTCAAGGAGCCTCCAAAAGGGTCTCTATCAGGCTCTATTTTCAGCCCTTGCAAACGTAGTCAATTTTATTTTCGGCCTCGAAAACATAGTCAATTTTTTTTTTTATTGCACTCCAGTGAGAGCATGCACATCGATGTACGCATGCTTATTTTGCTCACTACGGAGAACTGGAGACATCACGCTACGTTAACCACATTGTAGAAGGAAGGGAAATCCTTTAAAGAATGTTTTTTTCCAAACGTAGGATAATTGGAGTGGATTTTCTGAAGCACACAATGATACTTATCTTGATTTAGACCACGGCCCAACTTCTATAGCCCACACCCGTTTAAGAGCTTTGCCGCCCCCTTTTAGAGCACCCCCACATTCTGAAACGGGCATAAGGAAAGCGTATTAAAACATGCAAATTTGCGAGTAAACATATACCAGGCCATAGGGCACTTTATAAGTGCTCCCAGTGCTACTACATCACCTTTATTAGCTCGACATCTGCACGTTAATATATTCTGTGTTTTAATCAGAAACATACCCACCTCCCCACACCCAATACCACCCACGCCCTTCCTTAACTGTACAAAATAAAAAGGAAACCCCCACCATTCCTAGTAGCGCCACTATACCCATACACAGGCTTCATTTTAACAGGTGTGTGCCGGAACACTTATCAACAAAAAGTATTCAAACATGCAAATTTGTGGGAAAAACATAAACAATACCATAGCACGGTTAATAAATGGGTCCAGTGAAACTGAATTACCTTTACTAACAAAACATGCCCACGTTACAAATGTCTGTCTTATAATTAGCAACATACGCACATCCCCCACCCCTACCCATACCATGCTTAACCTTACGAAATCAAACAACGAGCCCCTGCACTCCCGTTACCGCCACTATAGCCATAGATAGACTTAATGTCAACAGGTGTCTGCCGGAACGCTCATCAGCAAAAGCTATTGAAACTTACAATTTTGCAACTCAAACATACACCATACCATAAGACGGTTTATAAATAGTTACAGTACCACTACACCACCTCAACACCCACCCTTCCTTAACTTTACGCAATAACAGAAAGAGCCCAAGCAAACGTAGAAGCGCTACTATAGCCATACACAGTCTTAACTTCAACAGGTGTCTCCTGGAAAGCTCATCAGCAAACCGTAATAAAACATGCAAATCTGCGGGTAAAACATATACCATGCCATAGGGCGCTTTATAAGTGCTCCCAGTGGTACTACATCACCTTTGGTAGCTCCACATCTCCACATTACTATATTCTGTATTTCAAACAGCAACATATTTACCTCACCCACACCCACCCTTGCCCTTGGTTAACAGTACGAAATCAAACAGAAACCCCCATTCCTAGTAGCGCCACTATACCAATACACAGGCTTAATTTTAACAAGTGTCTGCCGGAACACTTTTCAACAAAAAGTATTCAAACATACAAATTGGCTGGTAAAACATAAACCATCCCATAGCACGGTTTATAAATGGGCCCAGTCGAACTACACCACCTTTATTAGCTAGACATCTATATGTTACGAAAGTCGTTTAAACACTCTGTAGAGTGTATAGCAGGGCATGGGGAGAGTAAACAAAGTTCTAATTCCCAAACTTTTGATATACAGTCCCTTTACTGTATTTATGTTAAAGACATTAAATGGAATGAATAAATTGATGAGTGTCTCAAAAGGGATAGTGAAGCTCACCATCAGTAAAACACGAACCACTTCAACACCTACATATATCTGCCACAGCGACACAACCTGACAAATAGTATCACTTATAATCACATGTAGTTCTCTAATGTCAGCAAAGTCATACTTTTTTTATCTCTCACACATTTATAAAACATCTCTTCTAAAGAAGCACTCCCCAACTACTTCTATTCCATACGAACAGACAAAAATTAATACGTTTACTACCATATATTTTAGTATATCTACCTTTTTATTATTCACAAGTCAGAAACTACAAAAACTATTAACTATACCCAAATGCAAACCAGAAACCATATTCTTATTTTATCTCAACTTAGGATCACATGATTCAAACTATGCGTACATATAAAAGGAACGTATCACTTTTCCTATCTCCATCTCCTCTCCATGTAATCTCCAAACACTGTACACGGCCCCACTGTACAACAACCTACCCTGACTTACATTCAAACCTACCTTTCAGTGTCAAAAATAAGACCACAACCTGCCCACATAACATTTCTGCATTTCGTTTTCTCGCTTTTAACTTAGTAACACATACGTCTCCTACCACCACCACCCCACTATTTCCACAAAAAGTATCAGTTGCAAACGTGCGACATTTTCTCTATCTCCCCAAATACATTACAAACTCAAATTAACGATGTACCTCATTTTCAAAACAATACAGTCCTATAAAGATGACAAACTATACTTCTTCTCTGTGAAAAATTCCTAAACATATATAAAATACTTATATAACAGCTCAAATTTTCTGCACATTTCATAACCAATATCAAACACCACCCACACTTTACTAACACTATATTACTTTGAAATAAAAAATACTTTCAAAATTACAAACATCACCTCAAATACTTAATCAATACTATAAAACACATAACACACCTTGTTCATTTCTAACTCACCTTTGTAGTTGTTATCCAGATTTCAAATGACACACGCATACAATTCTCTCTTTCTCACACAGTACATGTAAAGCTCCGACTTCATCAAGAATGAAACCAATAATGGCACAATTTCTCTGTCGCTCCACACATAAATACATGAAAAGAACAAATCAGAATACTTCATTCCTTCAACGACATTCCAAAACTTACCTCCATTGGTTAATTTTGAATATTACTTCCGAAAAGCTACTTATTATTCCGCGCCACATACAGGTCACAATTTCAACCTATTTTATCATTACACTTTCTGGAACCTTCTACGACACCTGCAGGTTAAAAGTTCATCATTTTTTTTTAACCCAACAATATACTTTTGCAACATTTTATCGAACATTCAATGGCACATGCACGTTAAGAGTTCACAATAGGGGTCAGTAGTTCATCAGCTTTATTCCCAATTCCAGCAGCACCTCACCTTACGCCCCAGTGCCATCAGACCCATAGGAGTCAGTGCTTTCCAATTTCCAAATACCAAATTCATTTCATACACACAAATTTACCTTTGCACTCCCTATATAACACCCCCTAAGCACCATACACAAGTTACAATGTTCGAAACAAAAATTCTTCCAAGTAGCTATAACTACATGCTGACACTACTTGCACAGATGTAGCACAGCAGCCAGAGCACATGACTTCCCAGGTATGACACACAGTTTGGGCTCACGCTTTCATCCCGAGTACGGCAGCAGCTCAGCTTAGCAGCATGAGACTCTACAAACTACCTCACATATTTTCCGTACCCCAGAACTTTCAGACCAATACGGGTCAGTAGTTCGTCCTAGTAGTTATAAACACACGCTGATACTACTTCCACAGCTGTACTGCAGCGACCACGGCACATGACTTCACAGCATAAGACACACAATTTAGACTCACGCTCTAATCCCTGAGTCCCGCACCACCTCACCTTAGCAGCATCACACTCTAGGCAATACCTCACTTAATTTTCGTAGCCTAGCACTTTCACAGCGGTAGGTATGATTAGTTCACATCGCATCCCCTCTATAGTACACCCTAAAGACCCCACAGAAGATACAGTGCTCCTACCCTCCTATTTCCCACTTTTTTCACCCTTTTTTCCCCTTACTCGCTTCAACGAAATAACAAAATGGCGACCAACACTTCCTCCTTCCATGAGACTCTAGACAATACCTCACATATTTTCCGTACCCAGGACTTTCACACCACTACGGGTCAGTAGTTCATCTTAGTAGGTATGAACACATACTGACACTACTTCCACAACTGTACTGCAGCGGTCAGGGCACATGACTTCACAGCATAAGACACACAGGGTGGGCTCACGCTTTAATCCTCGAGTCGCGCACAAGCTCACCTTAGAAACTTCACACACTAGCCAATACCTCACTTAATTTTAATAGCCTAGAACTTTCACACCAGTAGGTATGATTAGTTCACTTCGCACCCCCTCTATAGCACACCCTAAACACCCCACAAAGGTTACAGTGCTCCTACCCTCCTCTTTCCCACATTTTTTGCCCTTTTTCCCCCTTACTCGCTTCAACGGAATCACAAAATGGCAGCCAACACTTCCTAGTTGCAAACGCTCACAGCGCTCGCAGCCAATCAGCAGCAAGCCCGTGCTCGTAATGCCTCAGCCAATCAGATGGCAGAATTCCAAAATATCGATATCTGTAAATTTCGATACTTCTCAAAAACAACTAAACAGATTTACACCAAATAAACAAAAGCGTGCTTTCTAGACCAAGACCCTTCTCCTAGCCAAATTTGGGGTAATTCCGTTCACCCGTTCGACCTGTAGCCTTGTCTAAAGTTTCCTATTAACATTGAAAAAAATACGTTTTTGGGACCCCCCTTTTTTCTCTGCCCCCCCTTGACAAATCACCCCCAAACTTTCGACATAGGAGCTGATCTCAACAAAGAATTAGTTTTGAAAATTTCATGAAGATTCATCAATCGGCGCAAAGGTTATTGTGAATAGAATGTTGCCATTTTCCTATAGTAACTAGGTCCTAACTATAACTACCTACTGGCGACCGCCAATAGGTATTATAGTATAGGACCTATTATAGTATATATTATATATATATATATATTATATATATATATATATATATATATATATATATAAATTCACTGAAAAAACCATAGGTTTCACACATGTTATAGTTAGCGGAAATTTTACTGATAAAAAACCAATGAAATTCCCCCGTTATAGTTAGTGCAGGCAACTATAACTCACGCGACCGCAATCCTCTGCTGATGCTAATACTGTATTTAGACACTTATTTGCCCATGTCTTCTTCCATACATTTTTAGCTATACATATATTACAAATATTTTTTTTTCATAAAGACACATATGTCATCAGCAGAAGATTGCGGTCGCGTGAGTTATACTTGCCTGCACTAATTATAACGGGGGAATTTCATTGGTTTTTTATCAGTAAAATTTCCGCTAACTATAACATGTGTGAAACCTATGGTTTTTTCAGTGAATTTGCAAGGTTTTTTAAATGCTAATTCCTAACTATAACGTGTGTGAAACCTATGGTTTTTTCAGTGAATTTGTACGGTTTTTTAAATGCTAAGTTACTTTACGCCATTCGTGGCGTGCGCGCCCACTTAACGCAGTTCGTTCCGTGCGCGTTCCGTGCGCGCACGGTGCGCGCACAGTGAGCACGCGGTGCGCTTCGCGCACCGTGCGCCCACTTTACGCAGTTAGTGCCGTGCACGCACGGTGGGCACGCGGTGCGATGACAAAGCAAGAAAGCACGTCAACAAATCTGTTTCTGCTTTCCTCCGTGACTATGGTATGGGTGCCATTTACCACAACAACTTGCGTTATGACATGCAAGACATTTATAGAGGAGATGGTGTGCACTTCAATGATGAAGGGAACAGAGTCTTCCTCTTGAACCTTAGACTCTGCATCGGTACTTACTTGTAGGTACCACTAAAAAATCATTTCATAAACACAACGGCTCTTTTTAGAGCTCCCTAATATCTAAACTCTTAAATCTGCTTTTCATTTTTTTTTTTTTTTTTTCTACCGTACGCTTACCGTAAGCTTACCGTACGCGTACCCCGTGATTTTTTTTAAAATCAATAAATGTTTTCTTTGTACTTTACAGTCCTTCTTTGACCCCCTCACAAATGTTAGGGGGTCTGTAACTCTCCTCATTGCCCCCTTTCCTTGTTTTCACTCTTTTTTTTCAGAGTGAAATACACAAAATGGCGGCCGCCGCTTCCTGGTTTCGGCCGATTCAAATGTTTACTAAGATCTAAGAGCCAATCAGAATCGCGCTCGCGCACGCCACCGTACGCTTACCGTAAGCGTACGGTAAGCGTACCGTAAGCGGGCTCAGATATATATATTGATTTAAAGGCTATTTTCTCAGAATCTACTGAACAGATTTACACCAAACCTACAAAAGGCACTTCCTTGACCTAGGGACTACCTCTCTGCCAAATTTTGAGTAATTCTGTTCAGCCGTTCGGGCTGTAGCTCGTTCTAAAGGTCCTATGGAAAAATGCATGGGAAAAACGCGTTTTGGGACCCCCCTTTTATCTCAGCCCCCGCTTGACGGATCCCCCCGAGACTTTCAGGGTAGGAGCGGAGCGTAGCGCCCCACCTATTTTGAGAAATTCGCGAGGATTCGTCGACCGGCGCCAAAGTTATTCAAAATAGAATGTTGAGGTTTTCCTATGGAAACGTGGTCCTAACTATAACTACCTACTGGCGACCGCCAGTAGGTAATATATATATATATATATATACACACATAGGACTGTGCTCCCACTTGAAGGCACCACACCCGGGCGTAGAGTCGTCCTTTTATTGAGATATTGCAATGCGGCATGCAATTCACCAAATTATCACCACACACGTTGTGGGCACTCCAGCCCTTGATCACTGGCTTTGGCAAAACAGGAAGCACACAGTAACGCCGCACTCGCGGCAAGTATTTATAAGTCCTGCCCTTGTGGGCCAGTGCATTTTGGTACTTGGGGTTCATTTACTTTAAATATGCCTCAGTTTTTTTCTTTTGCTTTGTCGATCTTTAAAACCACAGTGGGCTTGCAGCAAAGAACAATGTTCCACAACCTGCTATTTACAAAACCTGCCACCACGGACTACGCCGCTCCATCTGCGCCTTACCAATCACGGGCGTAGCGGACCTGCTCCATCGGCAGTGAGGTGCCGTTGCGGCCAGACCCGGCCGCTATACATCCATATGACTGTGCTCCCATTTGAAGGCACCACACCTGGGCGTAGAGTTGTCCTTTTACTGAACAAGACCACAGGGTGTCAAACAATTGGAATGCGGCATACAATTCACCAAATTACCACCACACACATTCCGGGCACTCTAGCCCTTGATCACTGGCTTTTGGCAAAACAGGAAGCACACAGTAACGCCGCACTCGCAGCAAGTATTTATAAGTCCTGCCCTTGTGGGCCAGTGCATTCTGGTACTTGGGGTTCATTTACTTTAAATATGCCTCAGTTTTTTTCTTTTGCTTTGTCGATCTTTAAAACCACAGTGGGCTTGCAGCAAAGAACAATGTTCCACAACCTGCTATTTACAAAACCTGCCACCACGGACTACGCCGCTCCATCTGCGCCTTACCAATCACGGGCGTAGCGGACCTGCTCCATCGGCAGTGAGGTGCCGTCGCGGCCAGACCCGGCCGCTATACATCCATATGACTGTGCTCCTACTCGAAGGAATAAGGTAACCCAATGTTATCCTATAGGAGAGGAAAGTCTTGCAATAGTGAAAAACTAATTTGAGATTTTTTTACTACCAAGATATGTAAACCTTAAAAGTACATATCCAACTTTTTAAATACAATGCAGACTGCCCTATGGGCCATTTAGGGCCTGCCCTAAGGGTGACATATGTATCAACGAGGGATTTTGTAGGTTTGGCAAAAGGTTTATTGTGCCAAGTTGAATTGGCAGTTTTAAACTGCACACCGGCTGCAAAGACAGGCCTGAAACATGTTTATAAGGGCTACTTAAGTGGGTGGCACTATAAGTGCTGCAGGCCCACTAATAGCATTTAATTTACCAGCGCTAGGTGTAGGTATACCACTTTACTAGCGACTTTTAAGTAAATTAAATATATCAATCAGGTGTAAGCCAATTCTGCCATGGTTTTGGGAGTGAGCACAGGCACGTTAGCCCTGCTTAGAAGTGGTAAAATGCACAGAGTCCTGATGCCAACAAAAATAAATTCAACAGAACAGGAGGGGAGAAGGCAAAAAGCTTGGGGGAAAGCACCCTAATGCTAACAGGTCTAACAACATATAACTATCTATTAAACAGTGGCGGTCACCACTGTGTAGTTATTGTTAGATCAGAATTCCCGTACATAAGAATAGCGTTTTCTTGTTTTCCTAATAAATTTGGTGCTGTTTGATTACTCTTCCCCCAAAAATCTCACCCCCCTCAGCTCATTCCTGGAAAGCTGGTCCATCAAGGATGATTCATCAAGCAGGGACCAAGAGAAGGGGTTGGTACCAATACATTGTTTTTAGATGTTATTACACCACATTTGACAGAAACGTCAAACTTTACTCTTAAAGCGTGTTTTTCATTATTTTGGAGAAAGTCATAGAACAATTTTCGAGAAATTAACTTTTAAAGAGATGCTTGGGTGGTCATGAATGGATTTAAATTACTAAGCCTGGGCGGTAAACTCAGCTC
This sequence comes from Triturus cristatus, assembly GCF_964204655.1. Lineage (NCBI taxonomy): Eukaryota > Metazoa > Chordata > Amphibia > Caudata > Salamandridae > Triturus > Triturus cristatus. The sequence continues at coordinate 150,402,393 of NC_140590.1, read as the reverse complement.
CATTCACGGACTTTGCAGAGTTTTCTGCACTTCGCACACCACGGAGCTCACGGAGTGCAGAAAACTCCACTCCACACTAGTGCAGCAGTTTTTTTTTTTCCCCGCTCGCAAACCGTATGTTCGCAAGCACAAGCTGCCGTTCAGGTAGAATTCCTACCCGAGCGGCAGGAAGACTATTGCAAACAGCAGTTTGCACTGTTCTCCGGCACTTGCGGAACTCCGCAGAGCTTTTTTGTCACTTCGCAGTGTTTTGCATAGCAAAACTCCACGAACTACGCCAAGACCTGAAAATGACAACAATATCTGGACGGTTGGTCCCGACATCCGAATGCTCATTTACTTCATCTGCTCTTCAGGAAAGGCTTACAATATAACAACTCCTAGTTCAACAAAATGGCAGTCAGGAGTGCCTCACTTTTATCTTAAACACAAAATGTACGTTCTCCAGTTTTAAATTATAGTTCTGTGGTGACGCTTCAGTTGATTACTATGGAGTTACAGGACAGACTGCTGCTGGTGTTGGAAGTACATGTCTGGCTCTGCATTCCAGAATGTTTTACTGAAGAGTATGAAGAAGATATTTGAGAACTCATGGGGAGTTCATTTTACCTTTTTAGAGCACTTACAATAATTTCCATGAAAAAATTAGCCCCCTCATTTCTTTGATTCCATCAAGAGGGCTAATTGTATGCTACAATTTTGTCATAAATGCACAATGTTGGCGCTCTAGTTGTTCATAATCCATATGGGAATCTACAGTAGAACACTGGGGAATCAACGGAGAGGCTGCTGCTACTGTTGTAAGTATATGTTTTACTCAAAATATCAGACTTTTTTCTCTTTTGGTTTAGAAATTCAGTGTGAACTTACAGAAAATGTAGTTTCATTTTATCTTCTAGAGCCCCATCATAACCCATATGCAAAATTCATGAGAGGAAACAGTTTTGTTTCAAACTTGGTATATCAAATCCCAGCAGAGGACTAGCATTTTTCACAGGGTAAAATCACTTTTATTAATTCTTAACATTAGTATGTTACCACCAACAAATGATTTATATTTTGACTAAAATCTGTTATCACCCTTCATATGTGATCCGTTTTGTGACCCTTAAAAACAACTTTACACTGCATGCACTGAAATGGGGACTCCATCTCATATTAAATTATAATTCTACAATCAAATTTAAATGTGTTTAGGAATTGCAGTCTTTTGTCTTTGTTAACATATGAAGTGCCTGAAAATGCACTTTTTTTTAAATCAAATACTACTTTCCATTTTGAACAAACTCAATTGTCCAGAAGAAAATCATTTTCTCTAAAAACATAATTTTTATCTTCAAAAAATTACTTTTCCTTTTTAAGGAAATATAATCTCCACAAATCAGCTTTTCATTTTTATTGAGTTCTCACAAGTACAGTGCCTCACATGGGCAGATTATCTTTCAAATGTCCAGGTATTATAAGTATTCACCTTGATTGTACACCATAACACCTAGGGTGCCTACTGTATGTCAACCATAACTATTGTATGCGAATACTAAAAAACTGGAAGATGACCATTAGTATATGATTGCCATTATTATGGCATGAGCAGACAAAAGTGTGCCAGAGAATAATCCGATATGATGGGGGTAGCATATTCTTTGGTGGTTCTTGACACCAGGCATAGCTTCCAGGAAGCTACACTATTTATTAGGGAGAGACACAATGTCACATACTTACAGACAAACGCATAAATCTACCCAGATGCATACACACTCGCAGATGTATGCATATGACATTGTTCATTGTTTTAGCTCTGGATCCCTATCCTGCTGCCCTCAGCTCTTGGGCTGATCATGCACACATTCAACACATTTTCACTCTGCCTTCCACAGTCTCACACTTTGGTACCCACACTTTGGTGATCAGCTCTGGTTACTGCTCAGGTTATTGCTGGCACTCTTCTTTCTTGGCCCATTCTTCCCACATCATGCAATTGATACAGAAGGGCCTTCAACATGACCAATTTTCTTGTGGCTTAGCTACAGTTAGAGTGGAGGCAGATGGTCATATAGCAGACCCCATAGGCTGACACAGCATGGGTTTAATTGTTACCTGTGAATAGCCATTGGTTTTGCTGTCTGTCACTCTAAGGGTCTTAAGATGAACAGTGATGCCTTCTTTAACACACACAAACTCCCTGATTGAGGTACTGGGTTCGGCTTCACCTCTGAGAGCTATTTCGTGGGTGCTGGTGAGCTACCAGTATGTGCCAAGCACCTAGTTGAGGACTGCTGCTCTAGATAATAAGGGCTGAATGTTTGAAAGGGTTTCACTAATTTTAAATCTATAAAGAAATGTACTGATGCATAGAGGCTAAGACTATGAGATGACCTGGGATCTTTGGTGTGGTTTGCCCTAACCTTTTGCCTTCTCACCTCCTGTTTTTGACTGTTTTGCTGAACTTCGTTTATGCTTGTAGAACTCTGTGCACATTTTCACTGCTGACCATTGTTAAAGTGCATGTGCTCTGTATCTAAAATCAATTGGTTTATCCCTGATTTGCATATTTGATTTACCCATAAATCCCTAGTACGGTGCACTACATGTGCCCAGGGTCAACACTGGTGGACTAGCAGCACAGATTCTGCTAACCACATAAGTAGCCCATTAATCAGCCATCATCAGCCAGGCTAGCTTGAATCCAGTGGCAAAGTGAGCAAGGGACCCATGTCTGGGCATACCCTGCCAACTTAAGGCAAACAAAGCAAAACCAAAGAGGATGATGGACGGAGTGTTGAACATTGCAAGCACTCACCCTGATGATGGCTGATTAGCCAGAAACCGGTCCCAGGATGCTTGTTTCCGGTCCAGGGAAGACATGGCTTGGAAATTTGGACTGGACTGTTCCCATGAGGCAGAGGGTCAGACTGATTTGCATATGGCCATGTCTGAACTGGGGTGGCGGAGTGAGCTAAAGAATGATGATGGATTAAACCCAGATCAGTTGACTGGGGGTGAGTGCTTGCAATGTTCAACACTACGTCCATCATCCCCTTTGGTTTTGCTTTGTTCGCCCTAAGTTGGCAGGGTATGCCCAGACGTGGGTTCCTTGCTCACTTTGCCACTGGAGTCAAGCTAGCCTAGCTGATGACGGCTGATTAGCCAGAAACCGGTCCCAGGATGATTGTTTCCAGTCCAGGGAAGACATGGCTCGGCAGTTTGGGCTGGACTGTTCCCATGACGCACAGGGTCAGACTGATTTGCATATGGCCATGTCTGAACTGGGGTGGCGGAGTGAACTAAAGAATGATGATGTATTAAACCCAGATCAGTTGATTGGGGGTGAGTGCTTGCAATGTTCAACACTCTGTCCATCATTCCCTTTGGTTTTACTTTTAGAAAGTTGGCATTTTCTTACTTAAATCGTTTGGTGCATTCTGCCTGTCTCTGGAATACACACCTGAGATGGGTCGTAGCTGGCTTCCTGCATTCCCTCTAGCCAGCCACACACATAGGGTAGGTATTCCTGAGTGGTCAAGTGCATGTTGATGGGTCTGCCTGAGCAGGGTTAGGGGAAGAAGTTGTCACTTTTACCAGAACGGGCTATGTCTAGTCAGGCTGCATTCCCTCCTGTACTGAGTCTGGAGCTAGGGCAGGGTCTTGTATACTATAAAGACCTTTCTTTGAAGTTTCCCTACTTCAAAGGCTAAAATGGGCACAAGTACTGGACCTTTGACACCATGTACTCATAACACTGCTAGAACTAAGGACATTCTGCCAGGAAGAAGAGATGCTGGGCTGTAGGAGGGACTGTAACTATGCTAACTCCTTTGCTGTATTGGCCTGCTACCTGCAGATTGCTGTGTTGTAGGAGGGACTGTCACTTTGTTACCTGATTTGCTGTGTTGGCCTGCTGCCTGCTGCTTCTTGCGTGAAAGTGAGAAGCACTGGACCTCCTTTCTACATCCTAATGACTTAAGTTTCTCCAAGGACTTTTTGGCTTGCCACCTGTTGCTGAAGTCTCAGGGCTGTCCAAGACTTCACATTTCACCTTCATCCCAGCGCCTGGACTTTACTTGCTGTGAGTCTTGCTCTGCCAAGTGGTGCCAATCCATTCCAGGGCCCTTGGATGTGAGTTTAAAGTGCTAGATATGCCGGAATCTGCACTTCGACATCTCTGTGATGATTGGACACTGACGTATCACCTGCCGCTACATCGGGATCGACGCATCACTGTCAATCCGAGGTTTGGATCTGGCATGCTGCACTCTGTCCTTCAGCAGAGCCTCCGGAATCACCGTTTCAGCCCCCACCTGCTCCAAAGCTCCCCCAAACCAGTTGCATCTGCTCCAAAGCTCCCCCAAACCAGTTGCATCTGGTTTTTCCCCCAACCCTGTGCTGTGTCACAATGGGAAAATGTTGTATAAATATAGGGGCTGTGTCCCCATAAAATGGTTCAGTTCTGCAGTTCTGCTCCTTCCAGGGCGTGCTGCTACTGGGGCCCAGGGGGTGCTACCATGAGGGCTTGCCTCCCTGGGCTCTGCACTGCCCTTTTCATCTCTAAGGGCTGATTCTTTGTGCTGCAGGACCTTTGCCTGCTTCAAGCGCCTTGTGAGCATTTGATTTTGAAAGGAGAGGAGAGCGTGGGCTGTTGCAGCGTGGTGCTGCACATGGAGATAAAGGGAATCCCGGTGTGAGGGTTTCCCCCGTGATGCGGCTGAGGCAGGAGCCCACCCTGCATTCTTTATGTATCAAGCGGGAGCCCACCCCGCTTATGAATTGTTCAGAAACGCGGGTGCCCACCCTGCTTTTGCGTATTTAAATTACGGGAGCCTACCCCGCTTGGATGCCGCGATTATCTGAGTTACGGGTGCCCACCCCGCTTATGTCTGTGGTAATTGCGGGTGCCCACCCCGCTTCGACTTTTTGGTTACAGAGCAGGAGCCCACCCTGCGTTTCACCGCTGCGGACCGAGCCGCTAAAGAATGTCTCTCCTTTCAGGAGTTGTTGTCCTGGCTTTCCAACTGGACTGGTTTGATGAACACAGCAGAAAATCATGGGCATAGGATTGGGAGAGGGTGGAATAAATATGACTCTTTGCTGCAACTTTTTATGTTTGGAGGGAAAGAGTTGGGAACAGACAAGGTACTAAGCAGCCAACATGGTATCATTTGGTTTCTTCCTTTTCACTGTGCAGTAATGAGGGGCAGCTCCTGCGTAATGGAGAGGAGCATCGCCCTACTGAGTCAGTCAGCGAAAAATAAAATGAGAATTAAATATTATTATCATTTTTCTTCCGCTGTCTGAACCAGGGAGTCTTGGGTGGGACCGGGCCATGGCAGGAAGGAGAAGTAGTAGTTGCACTGCACTGTAAAGTGTGCATGTGTGTTTGGACGTCCGTCTTCAACAGGCAAAACAGACATGCGCACTTAGGTTTCTCCAACCCAGGTGTGTTGCACAGCTGGGTTGGAGCAATAGCACAGACTTCAAGGCACTGTCTGAGCTGCAAACTAGGCTGCTTAGACCAATCCTGGTGTTGCTGTCATGCTATTGAGAGCAGCGCCGGGATTGGGTGGGGAGTCTGTGTAGGTGTCCCAGGGATGGCTGGGACACCATCAGGAGCAGGAGAGAAAAGGAGCACTGATGGCTGGCAGCGCCAGCGGAAGGACAGGTAGTTTTTTGTTTTTATTATAAATTTCGCTAATCATCCCCACTTGAGTTTTGTGCCAGCTACCATTGCCAATAACAGTAAGAAAGTCTGGGCTCCTGCCTCTGGAAGGCCTATTGTTGCTCAGAGGTGTCTCAGGGCAAACAGAAGCAAGGTACTTCATTTTTGTGTGTCCAATAGGCCTGGGCGGTAAATTCCGTTCCGCTCGCGGAATTTGCGGAATTTGCGTAATTTCGCGTTCCGCGGAGAACGCGAAATTGCTCTAGAGTCTGCTTTCCGCGATTTCACGAAATTTTTGCTTGTTCGCGTTCTCAAAATGCGTGTTCGCGAGATATTTCTCCCCGAGCACGCAAACAGCAATTGTGAAGAGGAAAAAAGCATCGCGAACAAGCAATTCCGCGTGTTCGCGGAATTTCTGCGTGTTCGCGGAGATTTTTTACCGTTTCGCGGAGATTTGCGTAACGCAATTACGCAAATTCCGCCCACCCCTAGTGTCCAACGATTATCAGAATAGTGCAGCTTTTAGTGAACAATAGCTCGATGGTGTTCTGAATGTGAGAAACAACAAAAAACATAGGGGCAGATTAACAAACCCCATGCACCACATTTACGCCGCCGTTGCATCACTTCTCTGACGCAGCGGCGGCATAAACAGTGTGCCAAGTTGTGCCTTATTTACAACGTGACGCATCTAGGATACGAGGAGTTCTCTATTAAAACCTCTTTTTAACCAGCAAGGAGTCAGGTCACGCAGACAGGCAGTAATGCTGTGCTTTGATCCAGCGTTAGTGCAGTTAAACTGCCGTTTTATAAAATGTCTCGATATTACAGCACAGAGACTGAAATGTATTTCTCCTTTGGATAGGAATCACTCCTCAAACAAAAAACTAGAGTAGTATTTGAACAGTCTTGTAAAATGTAATTAGTCCTTTTGAAGATGGCACTAAGACATTAAGACCAGGCATGTACTGAAGATGTTAATTGTAGTCAAGGATAAACCGTGTGGTCACAGTCTATTTTTTTTTATTTTTATTTTTTTTATTTTAATCTTTATTTCGGCCAATTTGGCCATAAAAGATATACACAAGAAACACATATGAACATGTAAAACCGTCAAAGAAAAATAATCAGGAAACACATCAGATAAAAGACCATACAATTAAAATTAGAACTTAAAATTAGGTGGGAGTCTGCGACTTTAGAATACGGGTACGAATATACCAGACATTAGTAAGAAATTTGGCTAGTGCAAACACAATTGGACCTGAAACGTCAGTTTTTAAAATTCTATACACCTTGAGGTACTCCCTAAAACCAAGGTTTCTAATAAGTGGTAGGAGCCAATATTTCCTGGCGGCCTTGTAAGTTGGACAAAACAAGACCACATGCAGATCGCTTTCCTCTGCTCCCACACATGTCGGACATAGCTTGGTAGATGGCAGTGTTGACCAGGAGCAGGTGTAAGATCGCAGAGGCAATGTGCCATATCTCCATTGGAGAAATAGCTTCCTGGCCAACACAGGAGACATAGCGTCCAGAACCCTCTCCAGCCGGTATGAGTCCTTGCTTTGCGCGAATAGAAATGTTAATGACCCCTCATTCTTGCAGTCTAGGGCCATAGCTAATTTCTGCTCGTGGTAAGCACTGACCAAAGCTCTTCGTGGGATCCTTAGTGAGGCGTTAGCTGGATCCGACCACAGGTCAGGAAGCCCCAATCCCATACAGGACTTTTTTATATATTTTATCCACGGGATCTGTAGAGCTTTGGGGTGGGTTAGAAACTCCCTCAGTTCTGCCCTATAAGAAGAAAGTTCTTCGCTGCTCCATAGCCTTCGCCAGAAGACTATGGGTCTGAGACCTAGTTCGTCTGCTATTGGTCTCAGACCCAGGTCCATCCTCAGGGGGAGGAGCGGGGTACTGGACGGGAGTGCTACTATCTGTCTAATGAAGTTGTTCTCAGTTCTAGACAAGCTGCAGGAAGCTGTGTGACCCCACAATTCCGCCCATACATCAGAGCTCCTCTAGCCTGTGCCTTGTATATCTGGATAAGCGGCCCCAGCGGTCGATATGTGGAGCTTTTCATCAACCGAGCAATGCCGCCAGTGGTCTGCACTAATTTGAGATTAACCCTAGTCTGGTGAGTTCCCCAAGACATGGTTTCATTCAACGTTACACCTAGATATTCAAAGGTGGAGACTCTCTCTAAACGTGATGCTCCCAGTAAGGGGTTCGGGCGTGATCTTGGGGTTGGGTTCAGGACCATAAACTTGGTTTTGTTAGCATTGATTTCTAACCCCCTATCTGTGCAGAAAGCCACAAAAGAATCAAGGATCCTCTGTATCCCCATGGGGGTTTTGGACAGCAGCAGGGTGTCATCTGCAAACATGATTGCAGGCACCCTGCTGCCATTCAATTTTGGGGCATCAGTGTATTCAGTTCCATTGAGATGGGCGATTACCCCGTTGACGAAGAGGCAGAACAGGGTCGGTGCCAGTACACAGCCCTGTCTAACCCCCCTGTCAACGGGGAATCTGTCCGTTAATTCCCCAAGTTTCCCGCACCTGACCCGGGCATAGTTATTATGGTGCAATCTCTTTAAAATTATCAGGATGTCTGGGGGGACCCCCATCTCAGCCAGAACACTCCAGAGTTTCCCTCTGGGCACGAGGTCAAACGCAGCCCTCAGGTCCACAAATATAGTGTATAAACTACCCCCTTCCAATATTGCTGCCCTCCAATAGATAACGTTCAGACGAAAAACCTGGTCCACTGTAGAAACTCCCTTTCTAAATCCCGCCTGGTACGGACTGAGGGCGCCCGTTTCCTCCACCCAGTCCTGAAGCCGATTCAGCAGTATCCTGCCAAACAGCTTCTGTGACACGTCAATTAAACTGATTGGTCTGTAGTTGGCTGGGAGCAGGGGCAAGCCCTTTTTAAATATAGGAACCACCTCTGCCCCCAGCCAAGTACTCGGAATTTCCATGCCACACAAAACTCCATTAAACACAGCAGCCAGATAGGGGGCCCAAACACCGGGCTCCTGCTTGAACAGGTCCCCGGGCAGGCCATCCAGTCCTGGCGCCTTTCCACCTTTAAGTCCCATTAATGCTACCTTCACCTCCCCCACTGTTATCAGATCCCCGCCATACTCTGCCAGTCCAGTACCGAAGTCAATCTTAGTTTCTCCCAGCTCAGAACTGTAGAGAGACTGGAAGTGTGCCTGCCACACCCCTGCTGCAATATTAGGCTCTATTGCCGAATGGAGGTTCCCCGACCCCCTGTTTACTACTCTCCAAAACATTCGGTGGTCTCTTGTTGCGAGGGAAGTGGTGAGCTCCTCCCACTGGTTCTCCTCCCATTCGGTTTTAGCATGGATGACCAGTTTTTTATAAGCCCGTCTACTTTCTCTCAGCTTCTCTCTGCCTGTTCCCTCCTTGATGCTTCTGAGGAGTTCTCCCTTTGCCTTCCTGCAGGCTGCATTGTACCATAAGGACTTATGTTGCTGGATCCTCCTCTGATTCTGGACCCTGGTAAAAAGCTCAGAGGCCGCTCCCTTTATAAGGTCCTCATGAGCCTGATATAATTTCTCATGGTGGACTATATTGCCCACATCGTTGGCTAGCTCTCCCACTTTTTCCAAAATAGGGATTAAACCTGCGTAGAGCTTCGAAAGTTTCACTTGGCTCGTAGCTAGTTTATCCCACCTGATTCTTCTCCTGTTATTATCTAATAGTAGTTCAGGTTTGAACTCCTCCATGGTTGTTATGGAGGCCTTTGGCCCTGGATGTCTAAGATCGAGTTCAAGGGCGTTATGGTCACTATCCAGTCTCTCCACAACCCTAAAGTCCAGGATAGAAGACCAGTTCACTATCTGTACAAGGGCATAGTCCAAGCGGGACTCTCTTCCCACTCTGTTGTCCGTGGTTTTGCTTGGTACATCAGACTTAATACGTCCATTGCAGGCTCTAATTCCATGCTTTAGGGTGAGGGCAGTAATCTGCAATGCCACAGGCGTCCATGCCTTTGGGGAAGGTGCTACAACAGAGGGTACTGACCACCTGAACTCTTCTTCCATGGGAAATCCCTCTACGAGGCCGACCAGCGGCTCGAAATGGGAATTTAGATCCCCTCCCACTATGTAAGGGATATCTCTTGGCATTTCCGCTAAATATACTGAAAGCTCCTCTATAGTGGGAGATTCACGCGAAGCTCCCACTGGCCTGGAGTAAATATTTATCAGGGCAAGTTTCGCTAGGTTCGGCCAGGCTAATAAAACCACTAGGATATCATCTGATGGCACCGGTAGGCGTGAAGCCTGGCATCCTAAGTGGGATGCCACCCAAGTTGTGAGTCCACCAGAGGGGCGGCCCTTACCCTCCCACCTAGCCGGGATGGAAAATGACTCGTAACCTTGATGGTTGTAATCTTCCCTTGCCCAAGTCTCTTGGAACATGCAAACATCCCCGGACTCAATGTAAGTTATCCAATCTTGGGTGCCCAGTTTGCTGGCTAAGCCAGCCACATTCCACCAAATTAGTCTCATGTGCGCTGGAGAAGCCACAGAACAGATTGCAGAGGTGGAGTGGGGGGAAGAGCCAGTACCAGAGCCAGAAACTACACCAATTGCTCTAACAGGGTCATTTTCAGAGGTGGGATCAGCCGGATCAGGAAGTTTACTGGGACCGTTATCCAAGGTCACAGGATTTGAGTCCGGGTTTGGGGGCAGTCAGTCCACACCATCCAGACCGTTCAGACAGTTAAAACGATTGTGGTCCAAAAAGGGAGTCTCCGAAGGTCGATAAACTGGACGTGGAGCATATCCCCTGTATCTAGATCTTCGTTCCACCCTTGTCCAGTTACCTTGTGACAAATCATGGTGCATACGAATGGGAGGGAAAAAGAAAGAAACTGGCAAAGTCTGTATAGTAGAATCCAGTGATCTATTTGACCCAGCACAAATGTATAGTACTGTTCCAGGGTCTCGAAAAGACACAATGATACAGTCCCCTGCTATTGATTTCCCCGACTTCCCCAACCATGGTACCCTTCTTACCATAATGATCTCATTGTTGAGGTGGGCTGGAAGAGGTCTGTTCCAATTCAACCATTTAATGGTTTTCCTCTTGAGTGAGTGATAGTTCTCATTTTCACCCAATTCTAGAGAGGGAACACCAGCCAAAACCACCATGAGGCTGTTAGCCTCTGGTGGTAAGTCGGGTCCCCGTGGTCTAGGGGCAGGCTTACCAGGGAGTAGGGGAGCAATACCAGCATTAGGTAGGACCCGAAGATTTGTGCTAGTGACTATACGTTGGAGAGCTGGGCCATCTGTCTGTGGTGGTAGGATGTTAGGATTGCTAGGTGGAATTGGAACTGGGATAGCCATAAGTGGCTGTAAAAGGGGAGCGGCAGTGGTGCCCAAGGGAGGCCCCGTGTTGATCGGTGGGTTTTGTATATTGGGGAAGGTTCCTATTGGTAGATTGGACTCAGTGGTTCTACTCTGTTTGTTGTCCGAAATTTTCAGGGTGGTTAAGGTTGCCTCCAGAGTGGTCAGCCTGAGTTCTATTTTCTGCAAGCTCTCGCTAATGGGCAACAAAAGTGATCTAATTAGAGATTCAATGCTCCCCAAAGAGCTGCCGGAAAGTAATATGTTAAGTGGGCTCTTCCCTTTGTCGCTAATGGAAGCAGTGGTAATAATGTTAGTACCCTTGGGGGGAGTAGCCTTATGCACATTAACTAAAGGCCTATCCAACATAGGTACGGACTTGAGTGACTTTCCAAAATCAGAGTGGGGGATCTTTGTCTTCCCCTGACCACCCCTCATCTTCCTTCTGCGCTTATTTGGTGGTAGGTCATGCACCTCTGCCACCACAGTTTGCTTTGGCTTGTTAATCTTGATTTTAGTTCTGGTGTGTGTTTGGGTGAGTAAGTCAACTACCGAACTACTGGCAACTAGTAGTGGAGTGGTGTCCGTAGTTTGTTTAGGAGGTGGGCCAGGAATGGGAGAACTATCCCGAAGTAATAGGGGAACGTCTTCTTGGGATGAAAGATCCTGGCTGCCATTAAGGGAACCTTCCTCTTGGGAGATAGGATAGGGAGTTATGTCACTGAGGGGCCTATTTTTCATGTGTTCAATCGAGCGACGACGCTCTGCCCTACGCATCTCCAGAGAGGTTTCGTTTCCCCCATCACCCTTTACCGATTTAAAGTAATTGTCCAGAGTCCCGGTGTTGCCTCCCCCCTCCTTCGCTGGTGTTCCACCTAGGGCCGATGATGGCATAGCCAGAACCTATTTCACAAACCACATAGGATCAAGGAAATGCAGGTGAAAAAGAGTGGGCCCAGCCCAGCCTCCTGCGGCCCCTGACGGCCACAGACGGTCCCGCCCTTGTCCCGGGCTTATCCCCGGGCGCTCCCGCGCGCTCCCGCGACGCGGGAGTAGCTGTTTGAATTTATAGGAGGAGAGTTAAGCTGTAAGTGGGGCGGGGCTTGAAGGGAGAGCGGCCAGGTGACAGGAGACGCGGGTTAACAGGACTGCTGGGAGACGTAGTCCTGTCCCGCCGCTCGCAGCCCTACACTCGCCCAGTCCCTCACTGAAACTGTCCGCAGGTTTTGCATAAGCGGCTCTCACGCCGCAGCGGGACCCGCGAAGCGGGTTCCGCAAGGAGTGGTGGAGGGTCCAAGGAAAAGCCAGCAGCAAACAGCAAGTCCGACAGGTATCCCAGTCTATTAATATACCCACGAGGAAGGCTTGAAAAGAACTTTCTGGAGGGATGACAGTCTAATTGTTTAGTGTTCATGGACGCAAGTTTTAATTGGTTATGCACTAAGTGGCTCGATCGGAAAAAAAAATTATGTGAAAAGCTTTTTTAACTTGACTTTTGTGTAAAATAACGTGGATGCTCCTAACATTATTTTAATTCATTGTATTTGAGCAAGGAGTCCTATTTTTAATGAGTATTCAATGTATGCAATGGTTTTAATTAATCAGGCATAATAAATTACCTACCTACTTACCTATCTAGGGAGATGCATCACATTGTAAAGCCCTGCGCCACATGAAACCTGCGTTAGGTTTCATGTGGGCGTTCCGGCGCAGGGTGGGCGTTCCGGCGCAGGAACACCTCGTAAAAGTGACGCAGTGAAATCTGCAAGATTTCACTGAGTCACTTTTACGTCCATGCTACGTCAAAACCCTGCGCCTGCTTGAAGCAGGCAGTAAGGAGTGACGCAGCATGTTAGGCATAGGGCGCCCCTGAGCATTGCTGGAGCCGTGTTGCGCTTGCGACACGACTCCAGCAATGTACCGCCCTTAAGCCACAGTATGCGACACGCATCGCTCTATCCTTGCGCCACGGTGCGCTGCATTGTAAATGCGACGCATTCGTTGTGACGCAGGGAGGGAATTGCATGTCACATCTTTTCTGTCGCATCCCTACTGATTTGCAGAGATGCGCCAGAACTCGTAAATCTGCCCCTTAATGAACTTCACCTGAAAAATTTGGGTCAATTTCATCACACCAGGGATTCTTCAACCTTTCCTGTAATATGTGCTACTTATGATTAATAAAAATCATTCGGAGCTACTAATATTACTAGTGTTATTATAGTGGCCACATCAGACCAGACTGCCTTAGCGACCACCATATGCCAGATTGCAAGTGGCCAACAACCCAGTGCATCAGCCATGCTTCCAACCGTAATGTAAAAAGGCTTTTTGAGTTTCCAATGGCTCTGCATGGGTAACACATAACAGTCATAGCTGCAATGCCCCTGGCATTAAGGTAACACTATTAGTAATAAGTCTCCACATGATTTATCACTCACATATCAGCTTTAGTCATATTTTGGCTTTCTCTTAACATCGGCTGGCGAGATTTGAAAATATACAGATTGGATTTTCATCTTGAATACACACACAATTTGTTATCAGCCTGGGCTGCACACAGGAGAGATCTCTGTAGGTAGCAGGAGAGCTGCGGGAAGCACAGGAGCTACTCGTTGGGGAAGCCTGCATTAAACTGTATGGTGACTAATGGGTGTTTTTAGAATACAGACACATTGTTTCAGAAATGTTGAAACTTCTCTGTTTTGGAATTGTGTATTGTGTGAGATTTTTATAAATTGAGACGGAACACAGACAAAGGCCAGGCTTTACTCCTTGTAGCTAAAACTTAATTTAAGAAACGTTCACGAGTTATGCAACAAGCATGATAGGCTGAGTGTGGGCATTAAACAATTCTTGAGTAAGTCTCTTGGGGAAACCGAACTTCTACCCGCTACATTGCAAACTTCTCAACTGTAGGAGCTTGAAATCTTCACTTCCCTGTTTGTAGAATCTTAGGCCAATTATGCCCTGTTGTTATCCCACTTCAGTTATCTGCCAAAAATGTTACAGCGCCTAGAAGCAATTCAGTATGCGATTGGGGCTCCGCAAGGAAAATGTATAACATCGCACTGAGGCACTGCCATGATCTCCATAGTTCTTCACTCCCCTATGCGTCGGTAGATGATACATTATACAATAGTAATAAATTGCTTTTACATAGCGCATTACTACATAATCTGCAGTTTCTGAGCACTAAAAATTGCAGGTGTTCCTGTTACTTAACGTAATGGTATTGAATATACTGGCCTCAGAGGGATGGATAGCTGAGTTGACCGGCTGCATGTTTATGCAGTTTTCATTGTAAATCTAATGAATGCGTTTTCTTTTTTATATTGAGGTTGTGGTGTTTTTTAGCTTGCATTACTGGCACCATTCTTTCAAAAACGTCCTCAGTCAGGCGAACCTGACACACTCCTGGGAACCATAATGGTCAGGATTGTACAATTTCCTTTGTGACTACATATTTGGGGTCACTCCCCAACCCCCAAGAGCTCGCTTGCATGGTGCTATTCGGTGGCGGTAGTTTACAGACCACTACTATCAAAGTCCGCCTGTTATGTTACGTTAGCAGAGGTTTCTATAGCGCTGTAGTGCCCTTTGTAGGAGCTCGCAGGGCTGTGGCGCATTAAAGCCCTCGAAGGAGAAACATTCGGGACTATATCAAAGGATCTTTATGTGCCGGCAAATTAAGACCTCTCAAGAAAACTAAGAGTAATTCCAACTGTCTGGTATATAAGGCGTCGTTTCGGATATAGTGAACTAAGTGTGGTTTTACAGCCCTTGAAACAAATAATCTGTTTCAAAGCGAGGACGAAGAGAGAGTTTGTTAACTGGGCAGAGTACATTTGTCCATTAATAGGCGAGAGTGGAGCCTTAGAGGAAGAAGCAGGGGGCAAAAGGCCTACAAGACTTTTTGGGTTTGTGTACCCCTAAAAACCGATCTCTCTCCTGCAGCTGCTATTGGCTAGCAGTGTTCATATGAGTTCTAAGAGTAGATCCATCGCTCCAAGTGCTACAGGGTGCAGCGAAGAATAGATCAATGATACTTAGGACACACATCTCGGACATGGACCTTCTAGGCGCTGTGGCTAAAAGATGCCACTAACATACCCAGAATGGAGTCCTGGCGTCGCCCAGTCACTAGAGGGCGACTCAGTCAGAAAGAAACCCCTGGACACAAAACCATTCCCGTCTCAACAGTTTATCCAGACTGGTTAAGCCAGCATTTCCAGGCCCTGATGTTAAATAAATAAATAATAAATCCGTATTTGTAAAGCACGAGCTACTCACCCTTACGGGTCTCAAGGCGCTGAAGCCTTGTGGAAATTAAGTAAGCTATTGCCCAGAGTCACATGGTGCTGAGCTGAGCTGCAGTGAGCCCTGTGCTTGGAAGTCAGCTGCCCTGGCCGTTGCGCCACTCCTCTCCTGATGCTCACCTAAGAAAGGTGGAAGGGGAGCAGAGGACAGTGAAGCCCTGGGCAAGGGAGATGTCCTGCATTTCAGGGCTTGTCACCAGCCTTTAGCCTGTGTGGCCGGGTCTACAGACACCCTGGTGACCTTCCACTGACGCAAGCCGGCTCAACAACAGATCTCAGAGGTGCTATCATCTAGAACAAGGAGGGAGAAGACCCTTAATCATGCACGCCCAGCAGCACCAGAAAGCACCGCCAAGTGTTCTGCAAAGTCCACACAACCACCCCAAGGCATGACAGGATTTAGCAGAATCAAGGACCCTAGCGACACAGACGGCAGACACAGAAGGAAGGTAACATAGCTCACAGCTGTTTAAAGCAGCTTGGAGGGTGAAAATAAAGATGGCTGCGGTGAGGAATGCTCTAGTGACAGCTTCATCTTGCAGCACCTTCTCATCACTAGAAGCTCCCATCAGTGTGAGCTTCTCATCTCTCCGAGAAGCGCCTTCTTAGGACTCGAGGTCTCAGCAATGTGAGCTTCTTCCAGACGTGTCTTCCAAGGGTTGTGGGGTCCCAGTGTGAACGCAGAAGCGCAGCAAGGATCCCAGGGGCCCTGGAAACAAGGAAATGGCCCTTTTGACTGTTTTTGAGTATCTTGTCAGTGTGAAACGACATCCTTAGTGTGACTTTCTACTCGGTATCTTAGAATACCAGCTATGATCCCAGGTGGTATCAGATTTCCTTAGCAGTGCCAGACGGCTAGAGTGTAAATTATTGAAAATGTGTAAACTGTTACTATTTAACTTGCACAGGTTTCCTTTGTTGTTCACTTCAAGCCTTGTTGTTTTTCATTTTATGGATCTGTATAGGACTTTACACCTCTAGAAACTGAGTCTAAAAAACTATTTACACCTGGAACATATGCTATCCTCAGGTCGTGGGTTTGCAGACCCCGAAGTTGACACCACCCTTCCCAAATCACCGACAACATACCCAAAGCTAAGGTCTCATCGCACCTTGATTCTGCAGCGAAACGTCGCGATAATCAGCGGGGTGAGGGGCGTTGCTGTGAGCGCCCTGGCCTTGGTTAAACCGTCTTCCCTCTCAGTAAGAGACGTTCAGGAGACAGAATCACATAAACACACTCGAGTGATGGTAGTTCTAAAATGGCGACATGTACCTGATCAGCCAACTCGAAGTACAGTCCGTCCGAGGGAATCTAGCGCCTCTTTGTCGAAGGATGAAGCGCACTGAAGCCCGGCGTTGTCAAGGGATGGAAGTCTGATGCAGATAAACAATAAATACCTCTCATCTTGCAAGTGAGCGCGCACCCTGGGGAGGGGGGCAGGGGCCTCCAGAAAAAGAACATCGCAATAGGAGGAACGTTTCTTGGAAGGAAGGAAATGTCGAAAAGAGAAATCGTGTTGCAAATGTGTGTGATTCATTCCCCCTCTGCAAGGAATGGTGTTAATGATAACATCAAATTTACGCAACGCGCGCTGCAACTGAGTTCACTATTGGTGCGTATTACAGCTGTTTCCGTTCTTCATGCGTATGACAGGACTTTCTGCGTTTCAAGTAAACGGTAACGTCAATGCGTTTAAGGACCATTGTATCACCTGTGCATGCCTTTATGTCACCGTGCCGGATCTACTTCGGCTTTTTCTCGGCGCAGTGAAACGCAAAATGGCGCGAAGCGGCGCATGCCAGTCACTCATGATCCAGCGCAAAAGGGATTTTTTTGTGTGAAGGGAGAACTTTTCTCAGCACAAAAACCGTTGTGAGTGTAGTGTTGGGGCCTCGGGCCTAGAAATCAGGGGGGCACAACACACGTGTTTGCAACTGGTGGCTAGAACACTGCTTGCCACGCCCGGTGCTCCGGACTCTTTATTACTTCACACCACGTGTCTCCTCCCTGGACGTCAGGCTCGTCCACCGGAGGCACGTTCACAGGGGGGCATGCTTTCACTTCAGCCAGGGACCCCCACGACAGTGGAAGGGTCCACCTGGCGACACTACATTCCTCCTTTACCCACAAATACAAAAACCTGAAAACAACAATAACCATAGCGACCACGGTCACACATTTCTTTTAGAGTCTCTAGCACAGTCTCTGCAGGTTTCCAGACACAACATAAACAAAGAACAGTCTTACTTGGTCTTGGCGCAGCTCACTTCGGCTTCGGGAGATGACAGCGGGCCACAAAGTCTCGGTATCTCTGGGATGGCTGCGGGCATGGGCGTAGGTGGTACCTGCTCTGGCTGCGCCCTTCGGGAGGGGTAAGACGCATGTCCTCCGAACAGTCTGCGCCTGCTCCGTGGGGGGTGGTTCTGTGTCTCTTGCGACTCCCGACCTCCTTGGGCTGAGGCGGTCGAGGCGCTCACCTCTTCTTCGGCGCTGCGGGGAGTCACTCCTGCTGCCGCTGTCTCTTGTTCCGTGGCCCTCCTGGGGCTCGGGTGCGCCATTGGCCAGTCATCTTCCTGCTCGGGACACTCTTCCTCTCCACCGTCCGGGACCTTCTTGAAGAACGATACGTTTCTTGTGACCTCTTCACCATTCCTGACCGCCGTGACCAGGGTTCCGCTGATTCGCGTGACTGTCCAAGGGTCCAGCTCGAAGGGCAGGCGGAACTTTCCCCCGGGGTGGCGGTCTTTCACCAGCACCCGGTCACCCACTTGGATGGGGCGGTCGGCCGCTCTCCTTTTCCGCGATGCTTCGCAATTAGTTTTTGTCCTGTGTTCCATGGACCGGTTGGGCGGGGTTGGTGCTGACGCCCACCGGGGATGGTGTGGAATAGTGTCGGTGACTGTTCTGCCAAAACAGAGGCGGCTTGGAGAAATCCCCGTGGTGCAGTGGGGCGTCACTCGGTATTCCCGTAGAAATTGATAGAGGGCTAGTTCTATGCTCTGGCCGTCTGCCAGTGCGATTTGAATTGTCTTGTTTAAAGTTCTCATTAGTCTCTCGACTTCTCCATTAGCTTGCGGCCACCTTGGGGTTATGCGTCGGTGTTTGATGCCGTGTGACTGCAGGTACTCTGCCAGCTCGGTACCGTTGAATGGGGGGCCATTGTCCGTGCGCAGCTCCCCGATGAGGCCATGGGTGGCAAGTATCTTTTCCAACTTGGGAACCACTTCCGCAGCGGCTGTCGAGGTCAGGAGCTCCACTTCGGGGTATCGCGAGAAATCGTCCACCACTACCAGCATGTACTTCCCTCCGGGGAGGCTGCCGAAGTCTGCGCTGGCTCGCTCCCATGGAGCCGTTGGGCCTTCCTCAGTGATTATAGGTGCTGGAGGGTTGGGTAGGCTGGTCGCTAGACACACGGGACACCGCTGGACTATTGTCTCCACCACCCTGTCGAGGCCGGGGAACCAGAGCTTGCTCCGGAGGCGGTTCTTCGATTTCACGATGCCTTGGTGCGCGCCGTGCTCCAGAAGGGCTGCCTGTTGGGTGAGGCAGCTAGGTAGTACCAGACGGGGCCCTCTCAGGAGGCATCCTTCCGGAGGGGACCGGTGAGGTCGGACAGGTCCTTGGTAAACCTCACGCAGTAGGTGACCATCCCCAGGAAACTGCGGACCGCGGTCACCGACGTGGGGGCTGGAGCAGCGTGGATATCCTTGACCTTTTCTGGGTCCGGCCCAATTCCGTGGTCCGAGAACCGGTAGCCAAAGAAACTGATGTCCTTGCGTAGGAAGTCGCATTTCTCTCGGTGGAGGGTCAGCCCTTGCTCTTTGAGTCGGGTGAACACTGCCTGGAGGCGTTGGATGTGCTCGTCCAAAGTCGGTGCGTGGGCCAAAATGTCATCACTGACATTCAGAACTCCCTCGAGTCCCTGTTGTACGTTCTGGATGATGTTTTGAAACACCTCCGCGGCACTCGAGATTCCAAAGTTGAGCCGGGTGTAGCGCCAGAGGCCCGCATGCGTGGAGAAGGTGGTGATCGGGCGCGAATCAGGGTGCAGGGGAATCTGGTGGTATCCTGACCTCAAGTCCATCTTGGAGAACCACTTTGAGCCGGACAGCTCCCCGACTATTTCATCAATAGTTGGCGTCAGGTGGTGTTCGCGCTTGATAGCGAGGTTGGGAATGCGCATGTCCACGCAAATTCGCACCGCGTCCGGCTGCTTCGGCTTCTTTGCCACCACGATGGGTGACACCCACGGGGTGGGCCCGCTTACTCTCTCGATGATGCCAGCCCGCTCAAGTACTCTCAGTTCTGCTTCCACCTTGGGTCGCAGGTGGAATGCAATGCGTCGGTGCCGGAGGGCCACCGGGGCGACCGACTTGTCTATGTGGAGGTGAATAGCAGGTCCTTTCAGGCAGCCTATCCCTTCGAATAGAGATGTGTGGTTCTGAACTAGGTGGTCGAGGCTTCTGGCTTGGACGGTGAGTGCGAAATGGATCAGCCCGAGGTCTTGGGCTGTTCGACAACCAAGTAGGAATCCTGATCCCTCTTGCGACACGTAGATCTTGGTTTGTAAGCAAGTGGTGTCGTGGGACAGGTCCGTCCGGAACATCCCGCACAGGCGGAGTGGGCGACTGGTGCCGTAGGCGTACACTTGTACCCTCGTGGGATGGAGCGCCGGGGCATTTTCTAACGTCCGGTATACGCTGGCAGACATCAGGTTGATTGATGCGCCTGTGTCGATCAGTGCCGCCACGGCTTGGTCCCGTACGTTTACTGTGCATATGGGTTCTGCGGATGGAGATGCCACCAGGGTGTGTAGAACTCTCACGACATGGACGGAGGCCACGTCCGCTTCATCGTCATCCATGTCGCTGCTGGTGGATGTGCTAGGTAGCGGCTCTACCTGCTTTACCCTCCTGGGCGGGCCACTCTGTTTCTTCCTGGGTGCCGACAGACATACACTCGCAAAGTGGTTGGCTTTTCCGCATGCGCTGCATACTTTGCCATGTGCTGGGCACGCTCCTCTGTGGGGCGTCGCTCCTCCGCACCACGCGCAAGCGCGGCCGGGGGGGGCTTGCGCCGGTCTTGGGTTTCTCCGCCGAAGCTGCTTTGAGTTGTTCTCGCCGGCATCGGTCTTGAGGGCGCACACTGGCTCTGTCTTGATTGCGACCATCGGCTTTGGCTCCATGTGCGCGGCACGTGCTTTAGACAACTCCTTTGACCGCCCGAGCGCGAGGATGTCCCGCATGGGCATGTTGTCTGTTTCTAACACCCTCTCGCGCAACTTTGATGACGCGCAACCTTGGATGAATTGGTCGCGGATCTCGTCGTCCACGTCGGGGAGGGTGCATGTGCTGGCTAGCTTCTTTAGTCTGGCGTAAAAGACGTCCACTGACTCCTCCGGGAGTTGGCGGGTTTGGCGCAGTAAGAATCGCTCATAGTCGGCACTCGCAAAGGGCTCAAAGTATCCAGTGATAGAGTCGCGCAGCATGGCATACGTCCTGGGCGGGCCAGCCTCCGTCACGTCCTTCGATATGTCGTGGATTGCTTCACCTCCTAAGTGTAGCAGCATGGCGCGCCGTCGCTCTGCCGCGATTTCCGCCGCCACAAAGTAGTTCTAGAGCCGTTCCACCCACTTCCTCCACCGTGCCGCCTGCGACGGGGGTGTGCCAGTGACTGCAAACGGCTCCAGGGGGTTACATTGGCCATGGTTGTCGTGGGCAGGCGCAGCAGCGGGGGTAGGCTCACCTTCACCCTTTCGGGGCCGGCTCACTAGTCTTCCAGGCGTCGTGTACTGATCCTCGGGGGCCTTCCCGGTGTCCAGGGGCGTCCTGGGAGGCAGGAGGGGCAATTCTGGATTTCAGAACGGGCAAAAACGCATCTCACGCGAGATGCGTGAGAAACGGCAAGGCTGGATCGCCCGGTGCACGCGAGATGCGTTAGAAACGGCAGGCGGGTCCGGTGTTCCGCGTGTGCAGGCTCTGCGGGCCCAGAAGCTTCTCGGGCAGCCAGGAGGCAGGCGCTGGAGGCCGAGGGGGAAGCGGAGGGCCTGGCTGGGCAAAGGATGGGCGCAGCATGGCTGGGCACCAGGTAGGCGGTCCGGAGGCAGCTGGGGGCCACGCTGGGGGCACAACTCCTCACGAGGTGGGGAAATCAAAGCCGTTCCTTGGGCAAGAGCGCAACGCGGCGATGCACGCGATGGGGTGGCGAGACCACCTCGTCGCCAGTGTAGTGTTGGGGCCTCGGGCCTAGAAATCAGGGGGGCACAACACACGTGTTTGCAACTGGTGGCTAGAACACTGCTTGCCACGCCCGGTGCTCCGGGCTCTTTATTACTTCACACCACGTGTCTCCTCCCTGGACGTCAGGCTCGTCCACCGGAGGCACGTTCACAGGGGGGCATGCTTTCACTTCAGCCAGGGACCCCCACGACAGTGGAAGGGTCCACCTAGCGACACTACAGTGAGCAGTGCTTGATTTGTAAAATTTGAAGCGCAGGTGCTCAAATCATTGTTGGAGGCGACACCTACTGTTTGTTGGCTCCACCCACTTCCTCCACTGGCTCCACCCACTTCCTCTATTAGCTCCACCCACATCGTCAACTGGCACTGTGAAAAGTCAAATGAATTTGTGCAAAGTATTCTGCCTTCCTCATAGTAAGGTTTTGATCATGCAGATGTCCATGACCCTCATCTCGTGTAGCAAACTTCATAGCGGCAGGCTGTATAGACCCCGAGCTGGGCCAGCTATCATCAGTAGCAGCAGTCTCTCTCAGCGCATTGCCAGCTGGGATTTCACTTCCAGCTCGTTTTCAGTAAAAAACCTGTGTGTACTACAGTCAGTGTGCTGTGTATGACCGGCGGCTGCTAGTACTAGTCAGCCACCAGTCAGTGCATCTCCTCATCAGTACTGCACATCATTCCATTCATGCTACTACACGGCGACCGGGTGATGTGACCTGCTGCGACCGTCATGCCACCACCACACTGCACATTATGCCTCCCTTCACAAAAGGTTACTTAGGGGCATATCAACAACAACCGGCGATAATTATCGCTGAGCGCACTTAGCGCCAGGATAATTATCGCTGGCTAGCGACGATTTTTATCGCTGAGATAGCGTGCTATTAGCAACGCTTATCTCATCAGCGATAAATATCCTGGCGCTAACTGGCTAACGTGAGATTATCGCTGGAAACCCAGCGATAATCTCACGTTAGCTAGTTGATAGGGACTCACAAACTTAGCCATGATATCCACCTTCCATAGGATATCATGGCTAAGTCAGTCCTGAAGCAGGCGTAAGGAAAGTAGCGATAACAGGGGTTATCGCTACTTTTCCTGACGCTATGCTTCATAGCGTTAGGCTTGCTGATAGGAGAAGTGTCGCTTAGCGACATTTCTCCTGTCATGCCAGGTCAGGAACGCCCACTTTGCATCTCATTAGAGATGCAAAGCTGGGCGTTAGGAATCCTGACGCTAAAGCAAGGTTTCACGCGTCAGCGTGACCATGCTGATTAGGCGATAAAATTATCGCCGCTTTTCGAAAACGGCCGCAAAAGCGGCGATAATTTTTTATCGCCTGCTTGTTGATATGCCCCTAAATTCGCTTTGTTTCATTCTAAAATAAACAACACACAATGTTTTCTCTTCTGTTATGAGAGAAGTTACTTCTTGTGACCTTGAAGGGCACGTAACCGCGTTGATTCCAGCCAGTCTGTCACATGAAGCAAGCAACCCAGAGAAATGCAGCTGCCTGCATCTTGTCCGGACCTGGCTGCATCGGGAACCCCCATATAAGATTCAATTCCACGTTCACACTTCACACAGGAGTTTGGTCAGGCTCAGGGTATGTGTTTTGTCTGATGGATGAGGCACGCTCGCCTCGCTTCCAAACAAAAAACAGCATTGGTTGGTTTGGCATGGGCAGGCCACGCAAGCCACTCACTGCACGGGTGGCAGATTCAAGATTATGGTGGCATGGATTGGCATGACCAGTGCTGGGCATGGCGGCTACGCTACTTAACTAATTTAACTTCCTCAAAAAATCAGTACTGTTTTGTTTTCTTAAATTACTGTTCCTGGGTTGGTTCCTTCGTGGTGGGCCGGTGGCCGGGATACACTTCAGTGCACTGCACTGCCTTAGGCTGCTGCACAGCAGTTTAACTGATTAGGCCTGCCAGGCCCTGCCTCAAGTCACCTGGTGCTGACTGTTGCATTGCATCAGTGATGCCACTAGTACAGTGTGGCAGCGGCTACTCATCAATGCAAAGTAGTCCGGGTCGCAGTGAGGGCAGGCACTCTCGGTTCTTCAACCGTTGAACAGCCATTTGAACCACGATGACTCGGTGGTGAGGTACGTCCCTGCATAATGGCAACACGCAATGTGGAGAAATCGCAATCTGGAAAAGATCAGCGCACGCACGCTGCCGCGCACAGCCCCAACCCAGCCCCCCACCCCCTCCGGGCCACACCGATTTGTAGAATCCTTCCAGCCTGAGCCCAGGCCGGCAACACCGAACTAAGGCCCGCCACGCCATCAATGATCAACATAGATATCAGTCAGAAAAATGAAAGAATATATTGAGATTTGACGACATTCATAATCATTCATGTTCATGAATCCTCTTGGCTCAGCCAGGACAGATCAGGCTGAGGCTTACAGGTTCGCCCGCAACACACTTCGCACTGGGAGTGGACTGGATGAGATGGGAAGGGGACAGCAGTGACTGGGACAGAGCAGTACATTGAGTGGGGCGTGTCACATGGCCATGGGACTCGAGACTCTGCACTGCCGGCTGTTGCGCAGTTTTATTAACTGATTGCAGTATTAGGCCTGCCTGGAGATTCATTCATCATTCATGAATCTCTGTCTCCTCTTGGCTCAGCCAGGACAGGTCAGGCTGAGGCTCACGAGCGCGCCCGCAACAAACTTCGTGCTGGGAGTGGACATGGGGATGGGACAGGACGGCCGGGGACAGTGACGGAGACCAGTTGAGTGGGACAAGGGTGGCCGTGAGACTCATAACTGGGACTCTCTCTGTGCACTGAAGGCTGCTGCACAGCTTTATTAACTGATTGATTAGGGCTTAGGCCTGCCAGGAGGCCCTGTCTCACCTGGTGCAGCTGTTGCCAGAACAGTACTGGATAACTCAAGGCTCAACGCCGGCCAAAGTCTTCCGGCCGGGTCGCGTCGCTCAGTACTTAATTGAGCCAGCGAGTACTGTGAACGGCCGTTGAACGAGCCTCAACCATGATGACTAGGAGCGGCCGTGGGGCGGGTATGCTGGGGCGTGGCAATGAGGCGAACGCGTGCGCAATCCACAATCTAAAAAAATCTAAGCACGCTGCCGCGCACTGCCAAAACCCCCGCAGAGAACCAAAATCCAGCCCTGCCCAACTCAGTGTCCTGCCCACTGGGCCGGCGGCGACATTGCTCTGCTTCAACATTCGAGCCGTGAGCAGTCCGTGAGATCAGAAAGAATCTGATAATTGAGAACTTAACATTGCTCTGGGCGTGTATCCATCTCTCTTTTTGTCTGTGTGTTTGGGGTGTGTGACTGTACTTGCGTGGGTTTGTACATCTGTGTGCGTGGCATATCTTTGTGTTTGGCGTGTCCTGTTTCAATGACTGTATATCTGCCCGCCTATTTTTATGTATGTCTGCATGCCTTGGTTCTGTGTGAGCTTGTGCATGTATGAGCACGACAGTGCTCAAATGTGTGTTTCCGTGTGTTTGCATAAAGTGCACATATGTGTGGGTCTGTATGAGTGTGTGTATGTTTTTTGCGTGTTTGTAAGTGTGCGTGGTTCTATCTATATGTCTTTGAGTGCGTGCCTGCCTGTTGTGTCTTTGTGTGTGCGCGAGTATTTAAGTTTGGGTGGGAGTTTTTAGGACTGTGTATGGAAGTATTTGTGTCTGGGGTGTGGGCATTTATGTATCTGTGTGGTCTGCCTGTATGAGTGTGTTATGCATGTCCAGGTTAATGTTTGCATGCGTGTTCCAGTTGCCACTAATGATTTCTCATGAAGTGCCTTTCTGTCGTAAAAAAAAAAAATGCATGCTTCTTGGTCCAGATGTTCCCGCGTCAAGAGGAGGGCGCAGAGGTCGACCCCTCCCCTCCCACATGGTTCCACTCCTTACATTCCCAGAGACCCCTCACCTTGCGTGCCTCTATTTCTCAAGTGTCTGCCCCGGCCTGTTCTTTGAACCACCAGCCCCCGGCGCTCAGCCGCATAGAGAGGGTTGGCAAGTGCCTTAGGACGCATGAAGGGGATTTTGTGCAGCAGGGGATTCAAACCTCGGCTCTTGAGAATGAGTGGGGTGTCTTAAAGAAGTGAAGGAAGTCATATTGGCAGACAGTGTCTCTGGATGAGAAGTAGGTGTTAAACACTTGAGTTTAACAGTAACCCTGTGCCGTATAAATCAATTACGTGCACCTGCTAAGCACCCGAAAGCACTGGCACAAATTAAGCACTGGTTGTGAGTCACTTTACATCAATTGGAGGATCAACTCAAACACCAATGGCTTATGCTTGACAGCCATGCCACTAAGATAGACAGACCTGGCATTGCATAACAAACCAATGAGTACTTGAAGCAGGCGCAAAGAAAGGGAAATGTGGTAATCTCAAGAAAAAAGACGCATTGTGCTGCATGTGTGACAGTGCTCAGCAAACACCCGGTGCACGGCAATCTTCAGAACTGTCTACACTGGAATTTGTGTAGCATTGAAAGGTATGACTCCACTACAAATTCTATGCGCAATAGCACATGCTAAAATTCTGCACCATGGTTTAAGGCTGTGTGACATACAGGCAGCATTGCTAGAGCGCCAAGGCAGAGGACGATACCAGTGGCGTAGCTAGGTTGCCATGGGCTTTAGTGGAACCAAATTAAAGTGGGCCCCCTCACTAGAGTTTTATCTCAGTCTGAGAAATCAGGCTTGTTTGGTGAAAGCTTTCAGCATGGAGAACAGCGTTAGTTGCTGTGCTTTTTCGATGTTCGATGTAACTAACGCTGTTCTCCATGCTGAAAGCTTTCACCAAACAAGCCTGATCAACAATATTCCATACGGAGAATTTCTCAGAATTAAGAGAATCTGCTCACAGGAGGAGGAATGGAAAGTGAACTGTCAGAAAGCAGGGGAAAGATTCAAAAAAAGAAAATACAACCCCAAAATTGTGGCATCAGCACTTGAGAAAACAACAAAAATATCAAGACCTGAACTTTTGAAAGAAAAAACCCCACCAATGTCAGAAAAGGATAAAAAAAAGATCAAGAGATTCGCCTAATAACTACGCATTCCACTGAAAATAAACAAATTACAAAGATAATGAGGAAAAACTGGCACATTCTACAACTTGACCCAACAGTGGCTAGCATAATAGGAGACCATCCTAACATTACATATCGAAGGACGATAAATCTCAAAGACCAGCTGACTCAGTCATTTCTTACCTATGAAAAAGCAAGATTCATGGCTGAAACCACAAGGGTTCTTCAAATGTACAAACTGTAAAGTATGCACCATAGCAAAAAATATGAAAGAAATCAAAACAGCCGATAATAAAAAATGGAAAATACAACAACTCATCAACTGTAAGAGCCAATATGTAATTTACATTATTGAATGCCCCTGCCCACTAAAATTTGTTGGAAGTACCAAATGTGAACTAAAAAAACGCATTTTAGAGCATGTACGTGGGACAGTCAATAATGACAGATGCGATGCAGTAGCAAAGCACATGGAACAAAAACATGGGGGAGATTGGAAGAAGCTATCCTTTTATGCAGTGGAAGCAGTAGCAAAACATATAAGAGGTGGCAATAGAGAAAAGATTCTTCGCCAGAAGGAATCAAGACACATCCTTAACTTTCGAACTCTGACTCCGAACGGATTGAATCAAGATGAAGAGATGCACTCGCACCTGTAAAGTCAATGATCTGCTAGATCTTTCTGTGCCTCCGTTGTAAATTTGTAAATAATTGTTTGATGATTTTAATGCAAGTAGATAGAGAGGTTATGAGTAGTAGTGTAATAGTGGGTCGTAAAAAGTACATGGGTAAAATATGAAAAAGGAAAATTAAGGAGAACTTCTATTGCATTCTACAAAGCAAACAATGGGAAAGAAGATTTAACGGGCTTAAATTGATTTGTATATTTAGAAAAAGCAGGTCGCAATCGCTAACCCACTGGAGGGTAGTAAAGGTATAAACTTTAAGGATTAACCTACATGAAAATGTAAAATTCCAACGACATGCGACTATACCTTAAATTGAAACTTAGGTGAATGGCAACAATAGACAATGTGTGGCCCATTCTAAACACAAACTTCCCTCGTAAATAAATCGATAGAATGAAATGCCTATATTAGAAGGAAGAAAAATGATTGGTTAATAATACACACCAGGGTGATTATGTATATAGTAACTGAGTAACAGTAAAATGATGGAACTACAATAACCAGAATGCAATGCAAAAAGCAGGAAGTGATGTAATGACATATGAGGAAATGAGTTTAAATAATGAAAAAAATATGTCAGAATTGTAACAACTGATCCTCGTGAACAAGATCTTTGTTAAGATTGAAACGCGTAGAGGAAAGTTTACTGGAATGCTGAATTAAATTGCAACCTTGCCAAGAGAAACATAGCATTCGGCTGTGATCATTTCTGAGTGCGAGCGAACCTGTTTCTAATCGGAGACGCTTTTTTGGATTTGTAAACGACTTGGCTCCGTCGTATCGCACACGCACCATCAAGAGCGCCCAGGTGTAAAAAAAAACGGGCCAGAGGTGAAAGGATATATATATATATGTATATATATATATATAGTTTACTAAAACACCAAATGTTACAGGGACCTTATAGTTAGGGTCAGATTTCACTCATACAAAACCATAGAAATTCAGCAATTATAGTTACTTGAGCTAACTATAACTTACAACCCCGCAATGCACTCCTTATGACCTCACATATTACATCACTGATGACATGGTCAGTGACATCACTGATCACATCTCAAATGACATCAGTGAGTGGGTGCATGAGTCTCTGATTGGGTCTGTGAGTGGGTGCATGCGTGTCTGAGTGGGCCTGTGAGTGTGTATGTAAATATCAGAATGGCTCTGTGAGTGGGTGTGTGAGTGGGTGTGTGAGTCTCTGAGTGGGTGCATGAGTGTCTGAGTGTGTCTGTGAATAGGTGCATGGGTCTCTGAGATGGCCGGTGATTGAGTGTATTAGTGTCTGACTGAGTGTGTGAAAAAAACAAATATATATATATATCCCAAGAGTTCATATACACCTCTTCCCGTTCCACGGTGGCGGGCTACCGGCAAGGTTACGAACCTCCAATACACACACCAATCCTTCGTGAAAATACACTGATTGTGCCGAGCTCAAAATTTGTTTGAAAGCGTGGTTTTATTTTTCTATCTGGCAAACAACACCCGACGTGTTTTGGAGGAGCCGCTCCTTTCTCACGGTTCAGTAAACATTTGTTTCTACCATATACATATGGTGCATCAGAAAGTGTAAACAATAAGAAAGGACTACTTTGTCATCTCAAATGTTGTGCAAAAAACGGTGGGGTTGGGGGACATTGGGGAATATTTCCTTTATGTTTGCACTATGTTTTTGGGACACACACTTCTTATTTGTGTGCTGGCTTAAGGCTGTCCCACACTTCAAGGCCCAGAGACCCCTTGATGGTGAATCTTTTGGATAGTGTGCGACTCCGTGCAGGAGACCTTCGAATAGTAAGCTGGAATGTCAGAGGGGCCTTAGATAAGGTCAAGAGAGGAGCTATACTTCACCAGGCCAAACCATACCGAGCGGATGTTCTGATGCTCCAAGAGACACCTCTACTGGGTACTAAAGCACCGTGCCTCCTCCCCTATGGTTACGTCCAGGTATTTAATTTTGGGTTCACCAGGGGGTCTGCGAGGCGTCGTGATTTTGCTGCATAGCAGAATCCCTTACAAACATATTAAGACACGAACGGATCCACTGGGGGGATATGTATTCATTGAGTGTACCATATATGAGGAACTGGTAGTGTTGGGTTGTGTGTATGCACCCCGCCTTTACAATGGGCCTTGGTCGAACACCTCACGACTATGTGGGCTGACATGCCGAAGGGGTTGGCAATAATAGAGGGAGAATGGAACGATGTAATGGACTTGGCTGTTGACAGATGGAGATCAGAGGGCTATGCCGCCGTCCATCACAGCACAAAACGGAACTCCTTAGCAACGGGATTGGGATGGGTGGATGTTTGGTGGGGGTTGCATGGAACGGAACTCGGTTACACATAATATTTGCCCTCCCATGACTCGAACTCCCGTCTTGATTATTTCTTTGTGCCTTTAAGAGCAGTCGGGAGGGTGAGGGTGGTGGAGATGCTCCAACGGGGTCCATCTGACCATTCCCCAGTGGTTCTTATGGTGCAGCTGGGTCCTGATTTAGATGGCATCCTCTGTTCGGCCATATGGCGTCGTTTACTACCCCCATGCTGCTCCTCCACCGCCCTGCCCCGCCCCACCCCACCGCCCGCAGCACTCCCTCCAGGAGCCGCTACTGACCAGAGCCAGGTTCCTGAGAATGGCTCTGGGCCCCTGTGTTAATAATTTTAACAGATTAAGATTTGCATAAAAGCAGAGCAGCACCTGAGGAGGCCAGGAGCCCCCCCCCCCTTGTCTCTAAGGCCACAGCCTGGTCGCAACTGCTCGGGTGCAAGAGGAGGTTTACACGCTGCTCTCAACGGAAGAGATGCCCCAGGCCCTTTAAAACCCTCCGGTCCCTTTAAACACAGACTTCCCCTGAGAGTGGGTTTGGTTCATGGCTTGGACGGCACACAAATAATGTAGGTCCAAGCTAGCAGGGCCAACGAAGCCAGACTAGAGTTCACCTGGCAAACTCCGTCCAATACAAGATTATGGATCCGACTTAGCTGGGCGGTGACGGAAAATCCCCAGCTATGTGGGGAAAGCAGGAAGGCCTTGGGCACTGTGGAGGATCTTCCGGCATACTCTGTGGTGCAGGAACAATTATTAGACTGAGGGCGCCGCTATCAGTGTTACATCACTAAAGTAACAGGGATTCTGAAACAGCTGAGGGTCACACAAAGAACAAGTATCACGTCCATTCACAGGAGAGTGCTAAGAGGGTAGTAGGCAGCTGGGGTTGCATTTTAGAGCAGCTGGTCAAATACATTACTAAAGCCTGGTGTGGCAGCTTCCTGTCATTTAAAGGCCGCAGATTCTCCATTGAAATCGACACTACGTTTTCACAGTTTAGCACCCACTGAGTTGCTCAGGAGGAGGGATGAAAGGTGCAGGAGGTAAACCACCCTTCGAGAGGGCCTGCCAGCATTCCTCATCCTTGCGAGCCGCTCCCCTTCAGGCAAGTGAGAGGGGTAGACTCACACATGAACGGCGTCTCTCTCCTGGTGCAAGTGCTGGGCTTGGAGCATGCTCTCATGTTTTGCTTCAGCAGCCTCGCGCTCTGCTCCTTCTCTCGCCTAAAAACAGGGACCTGTGGCTGGCGTGCGCAAGGAGGGTCTTCACGCCCCCGACAGACCTGTGTGGTTTGTTTTAAAAAATAGGGAAAAATCTTTCCGGACCTTGCAGGGAAAAAAAGCATTTGCAATGCAATAGGACTCGCAATTACGCGAGACCTATTGCATTGCATCACGGACAATGGGAGGGTGGAAGCACGAACAACGGGAGTGTGGCCATGGCAGGGGGAGAAGGGGGCAAGAAGGCAGGTACAAAGTAGTGCTCACAATGGAAATAACACATACTGTGAAACACTCGAAGTAAAGGAGCCAGTTACCATGGAAGGATACAAATGACGATATGGCCATAATAAGGAGGGACTAACAAGCCTCATAATCAATCAGACGGCAGCATTTACGAAAGACAATGACATAAGCCAATTAAAAACATGGGCGGAGAGTGGGCAGAGCTTTCATGCAGCTTCTACTCCATACTTGATAACTGCATGCCTCGCAAAGCGAGCAGCGCATGTTCGCTGCCGCTACAGGTTTGACCTAAAAAGAAGTATTGTGCATGTGCAAAAGTACTCAGCATTCACCCAATCAGTCCCGGCTCTACAATTTTTTCTTTGGCTGGGCCGTAAAGAAGACTGGGTGGGCAATGAAGGTGAGTGGGTATTGGCCAAAACAACAAAGTATTTAATCAAGCTGATATTTTAGGTATTGGCATCTGTCTGAGTTTAACATTTTTGACAAAATATTCAGCACCCGAAGAGCTACATACTTCCCTTTCTTTGATGTGCTTCTGGCTTTGGAGAAGGGGAGGGACGCTGCTTGTCAAATCTTTAAGATGCAGAACTTTAAGGCTGAAGCATGCTCCTGGCCATTTGCATTGGAAGAAATGTGTCTGCTGCCATATACAGCAACAGTTTTTCATGTTTACATTTTTTTGGGCAGCTGTTTACTTTGCAAATCATTGAAGTTTAAAAATACAATGCAATAAGCCCAGAATCATAATTCAGTTTTTAGGATATCTATGCTGGTCATTTGTGCATCATGCCAGCTAATGAACTCTGCTGACTTCACACCTCTTCCCAGACTTGAAAATAGCCTATGTTAATGGTGTTAATCATTAAAATAAACGATAAGGGAGAGCCCAGAGGGCTGCATGACCCTGTGAAATATTAAGGCAAAAAACGCTTGATTTTCAGTTCTGACCGGCCTTAGGTGGGCCAGGGTATTGCTCGGGTGGGCCTGGCCCACCCTATAGAACTGGGCCCTCATCCAATGCATGGCAACTTTCAGAACTGTGCACGCATAGGAATGTGTGTAGTATTGAAGGATGCGTCTCCGGTACAAATCCTATGTGCACCAGCACACCTTCAAATTCTGCACCATGGTTTAACGCTGTGTGACATGCAGGCAGCTTTGCTAGAGTGCCTGGGCAGGGGATGATACCAGTGGCGTAGCTAGGTTGCCATGGGCTTTAGTGGAACCAAACATAGTGAGTCCCCTCACTAGAGTTATATCTCAGTCTGTCAGCGGCCTGTGGCACTCCTCAACCTCCTTCAACTGAGTCTGCATGTGCCATATAAGAACTCACTACCATTCTTCTGCACATGCTATTTATTGTATTTTAACTCCGTGCACTGCATTTTTGATACTCAAAGATATAACCCTTAAAGGTGTTACCAAAGCCAAAAGGTTTGACCCTTGTAAAGCGCAGGCACAATGACATAACATGCAGGGACCACACATTCACAATGCTGTCCTCACATAGGCATATCCCTCAAGCTGCAATCACACAAAGATGTATCACGGAACCAGGCATGCCATTATTCAGCATGTTATAGTTACCACCTGAGCTAACTATAACTTACACCCCTCGCAATGCATTACTTATGACCTCACAGATTACATCACTGATGACATGGTAAGTTACATCAACGATGACATCTCAAATGAGAATTAATGAGTGGGTGCATGAGTTTCTAAATGGGTCTATGAGTGAGTGCGTGAGTGTCTGAGTGGGTCTGATAGAATTGGTGTAAAAGTTCAAAATAATAATTTGTAAAGGCACTTATAAGGCCAGAAGTTAACATCTTATAAAACTGTGTACAATGCATTAGGATAAGGGGTCCTTCCCAGCTGACCGTGACCTGATTCACAATGAAACGTGTGACCCTCACTCATAGTAGTGCGCGTCCTATTTTTAAATGAACACATCAAGTAATATTAATTATATTAAATATTCCCGTTGTGATATTTGATTGGTTTTTAGTATTAATGTCATTAGTTTCTATATTATTTTCCCTAGGATAAAATATTATTGCATAGTGGGCTAATAACATAGCTTTTAATATTAAGATCTCCATTACTTTCAGGCACCATCGCTGCATTGACCTAAATATTTGCATAAATTATCCTAGCTGGCCCTGGAAATATAACGGACTAGGAATATATATGGAAGCACAACCGACTAGAATAGTGCAGGGTTGGAGTTGATGACTCTAGTCACATTGTGGTAAACAACAAATAATTACGGTCTGCTTTATGGACTTACACCCTTATGCATCAAGCCAAAATCCAGTCGGTAAAATACCGATTCGGTAATAGCTCCCGGTAATGTGTGAAAAATACCCAATCCCAATGCATCAACCCAAAACCCGAGCAAATAACGAATCGCTAAATAAATAACCTCGAACATACCGAATCGCTAATACCCAAAATGCTAATTTACCGATTCGCTAAATACCGAATTCGCAATTACCGAAATCACTATTAGCTCCCGGAAATTGCCAATAGCAAATAACGAATCGCACCCCAATGCAACAAAACTCGCTAATAACGAAAATTCCAAAAATCGCTATTTTGCCAGAGCTAAATAAGGGGAATCAAAACCTGGAGGTAAAGTCACAAAAAAAAAAAAAAAAAAAAAAAAAAAAAAAATCCTACATGTGCAAATGATTGAGGCAATCACTAAACCCTTAAATTTGGCCCAGGAGACCCTGTTGGCTCCCACAAAATGGCTGCCCTCTACGTGCTTGCAAGGAGGATGCGGCTAAATGCAGCAGGACAGCGCAGGAGAAGGGTCCAGGAGCGAGTGTTCAGACTGCGCATAACCCT
The DNA here is from genome assembly GCF_964204655.1 of Triturus cristatus. NCBI lineage: Eukaryota > Metazoa > Chordata > Amphibia > Caudata > Salamandridae > Triturus > Triturus cristatus. The sequence goes on along the minus strand of NC_140590.1, from coordinate 150,368,412 downwards.
GCTCGGCCAGAATGAGGACGAGGTGTACCAGAAATATCGCCTCAATCGCGCTATGATCATGCGCCTGATTGCAGACCTGGAACCATTACTGCAGCACCAGACACACCGGACCAATGCAATCCCTGCGCACGTTCAGGTCCTATGCAGCCGGCACCTACTGGCCTCAGGGAGTTTCCAGGGGGTAATTGCGGTTGCCGGAGGTGTGTCGCAAAGCGCACTGTCACGCTTCTTCAAAAAATATCTAGATGCCATGCTGACAATGCTACACACACACATCAGCTTCCCCACAACCCCACAGCAGTTGGACCGCACCAAACAGGCTTTCTACCAGGTGGCACAATTCCCACATGTGATTGGATGCATCGACTGCACGCATATCGCCATATGCCCTCCGTCAGCAAATGAGTACCTTTTCAGGAACCGCAAGTCATACCACTCGATCAACGTGCAGGTTGTGTGCGATGCCAACAACATCATAACGGACCTAGTGGCACAATTCCCAGGGAGCACACACGACTCATACATCTTCCGCAACAGTGGAATGCACAGGCGACTACTCAATGGCGAATTTGGAGAGGGACTCCTGTTAGGTAAGTAGAACTACGCTTCCCCACACCAACACCACACATGTATGTACATCACCAATGCTAAGTCTATGCTTCTATCTTCTAGGTGACAGTGCTTACGCCCTGCGGGAATACATACTAACCCCATACCTAAATCCAGCAACCCCGCAGGAACATCGCTACAACGCTGCACACATCAGCACGAGGAATGTGATAGAGCGGACTTTTGGGATTCTCAAGAGCCGCTTCCGTATCCTCCACAAGACTGGCGGCGCAATGCTATACCAACCAGACACATGCTGTCGAATAATTGCTGTATGTGCAATGCTGCACAACATTGCCACCAGAAGGGGGATACCCATGGAGGTGGACAGGGATGACGACCCCCAGGCTGACCAACCACCCGCCCAACGACGACCGGCACACATCCCAAACACAGCAGAGGGCCATAGGAGGCGGACAGACATAACGCAAAATCATTTTTGACCCTGGGTAAAATGAGACATTACAAGTTGGTGTTGGGTGCAACTGTTTAATGCACAGTAGCACGGAGGATTGTGCAACAGAACTAGCATTGTGAATCATGCTCCGATTGCATAAATGTAAATAAAAGGTTCCTTAAAGTCAGGCCTGTGCAAACAGAATAATTGGATGGCCATGGTTGCTCCACCATGGACCTGCAGCATGTCCAAATTTCTAGTGGCGCTTGCCACGTACACCAAGCCTCCGCTCAGGTGCATCCAAACCCTCACCACGGCCTGTCCCCGTGGAGGCACGCGAACTTCGGCGCCTGGTGCTGGCCTCTGCCAGTGACACGCTGCTGACACTGGAGGCAGCCTCACTGGTGTCATCCCCTCCCAATGCTGCAGCACTGCATGTGCTGCTCTGAAGTTGTTCCACAGCAGTGGTGATGTGTCCCAGTGACTTGGCAACATCACCGCAGAAGTGCCCAAGGTCCACCTGCAGGGAGACTGTGCGGCGTGCCAACACAGCGGTGCAGTTGCTGTGCCGTTGTATGGCCTTGGTAGCGGCGGCAGAACGCAACATTAGCTGCCGGTTACTCCTCCTCTGGGACTCATGGCCCTCCCTGATGGCACGGGTGAGCTCACGTACCTCCTCCCTGAGCTGAGCATTGCCATCAGCAACCGCAGTGGTCTGGTCCCTGACCGCCGTGCCCATGTCCCTGACCGCGGAGCCCATGTCGGTGACTGCTGCAGTCATGGCGCGCATCTCCCTCGCTAGGCGCACGATGTTGCAGCTGATGCTAGCCACATGTCTTCCCTGCAGGTTCTGTGTGCGCAGCATCCTCTCCTCAATTGCAGAGGTTGTTGGGACATCCTGGTCAGCTGAGGAGACGGAACTGCGACGGGCCCTGTGACGCCGTGCGTGTCTTGAGCCTCCATGTGGTGCAGCAGGTGGTGTGGATGTGCGCTGCGTGGGTGCCAATTGCGGGGGGGGGGTTGCCATCTCCTGCAAGGGCACAACTTGGTGCCTGTGCCTCTGCGGTATTGTGGCTGTACTGGCTGCAGGCTGGCTTGCTGGTGCCGTTGCTTGTGGCGCAGGTGGTGGTGCCTTGGCTTGTGGCGCAGGTGCCTTGGCTTGTGGCACAGGTGCTGGTGCCGTTGATTGTGGCGCTGGTGGAGGTGGTGCTGGTGGGGTGGCAGGTGTTGGCGGTGCGTGCGCATCCTGCGCAGTCTCCTGGTCTGACTCCACGGGTGTCTCAGATATGATCAGCTGGTCGCTGTCGTCAGAGTCCCCAGGTGATGCATCTGTGTGTGAAACAGTGCATGATTAGTGGGATGATTACACCTACATAGTGTTGTACCCATCAATGTCCCTCTGTGGTCCAACAAATGAACAGTCTACAGCCATGTACAAAATATGTGTTGTGTGAGGATTTACGCCTGTACCTGCACTCTGGGCTGACTAGACTACAACTCCCAAGATGCAGTAGTGTCATGTGTGGAACTGTCTGTGCCAGAGCTGCAGACACAGTGAGATTGGGCTGGGGGCATGGGTATGGATTTACGCTATGCTGGGTGTGGCACAGGCATGCATCTTACCTTGGGCACTTGTGGCTGCGCCGGACGTGTCCATCTGGATCACCCCCACGACGGCTTCCCGCTCTATCGTCCCTTCCACAAGGTCCTCCAGGGCTGTGTTGGATGGTGCAGTGCTTGTTCCGCCTCCAGTCCTTCTTGCCTCCCGGAGCCTCTCAGCAATCCTCTCTTTTGCGCGCTTCCGGAGGTCATACCACCTTTTTTTAAGGTCGTCGATGCTGCGGCTAGTGACGCCAACCGCATTGACCCTCTCACGGATGCGCTGCCAGATGCGCCGCTTCTCGGTCTCAGGCACCTTGAGGGACAGCTTGCCAAAGAGGCGGTCGTGTTTGCTGGACACTCCCTCGATGAGGTACTCCAGCTCCCTGTCTGAGAACTTCTTCTTGCGCTTGCGTGCAGATTCAGCGCTGGATGGCACTTCCTGCGACATGATGGATGTGTGCTGTGAATGGCAGAATCTGTGTGGCCTCACTCTGCACAGCCTGTCCTTCTTTCCAGCTCCTGTCTGCTCCTCTGTCGAGGCTATGTGGGTGGGGCAGCAGTATTTCCTGGTTGGTGATGTCATCAGCCTGTTCCCGGAGCGACGCGGCAATTTGCGATTTCGCTATTACCGATTCGGTAATTGCTAATTCGGTATTACCGAACTCGCTATTTGCCAAATCGGTATTACCGAACTCGCTATTTGCTAGTGGGGCCGTTTGCGTGCCCCGCTATTAAGGAATCGGTAAATTTAGCGATTTTTAAGGAATCGCTAAATTTCACCGAATCTGTTGATGCATGCCAATTACCGATTCCTTAATGGCGATTCCTTATTTTTCGCTATTAAGGAATCGGTATTAGTTTGGTTGATGCATATGCCCCTTAATCAGGTGACAGCCTTGATCTCTCTGATATTGAAAACACATCAATTGTTGGTTCTAATAGATAGGTTCTTTTTACTGCCTTCTCAGGTCTATCAAATTTAATGTGGGTCCTTTCATACCTTTGTTTTTTTATTTAATAACCCTCTCTGCTTTTGTACTTTTCTTTTGTCATCATGTTAGTTTGATTTATGTATATTGTCCCCATTTGTAATTTGTTGGTAAACTGATACTGTCCCTTTTGGGTTTTTATAATTGTGCTTTTGCTGTCTTTATATATTTTTTTATATATATGTTGTATTGTAATTTTTACATGTATGTTGTATTATGCACTATATGTTTTTGTATATTTCACAGCTCTGATGATGTCCACAGGTGATTTACGAAATGCGTTGGCTGCTTTTATGATATTCCTATGAAGATTAAAGAATATTTTGGACACAATATTGACAGAATGGGTTAAGTAATTGTGGAAACTTTTCATTGTGGTGCACTTCACAGTCGTAGTTTAAATAAATATATATATAAATATCCAAAGCTAAGTTCAACTTGCAACGCGTTTCGGCAGAAAACTGTGTGAGCAAGGCAGTTTACTGACGAAACGCGTTGCAACTGAGGCATAAAGTTAATTTGCACAAGCAGAAGATCGTTTGAGTGTGCGCTCTATTGAACTTTGCTTTGGATACGATTGTCCGGCTGTGGTTCTGCCGGCACCGCGCACCACCTGACTACTGGCTCAATCCCAGGAGGAACCATCTTTTCTGATGAGATATATATATATATATATGTATCTATATATATATCTATATATATAGATACATATATATATATATATTATCTACTGGCGGTCGCCAGTAGATAGTTATAGTTAGGACCGTGTTTCCATAGGAAATCCGCAACATTCTATTTGGAATAACTTTGGCGCCGGTTGACGAATCCTCGCGAAATTTTCAAAATAGGTGGGGCGCTCCACTCCGCTCCTACCCTGAAAGTCTTGGGGGGATTCGCCAAGCAGAGGCTGAGAAAAAAGGGGGGTCCCAAAACGTGTTTTCCCCATGCAATTTTCCATAGGGACCTTTAGTCCAAGGTTCAGCCCGAACGGCTGAACAGAATTACTTGAAATTTGGCAAAGAGGTAGTCCTCAGCTCAGGGATGTGCCTTTTGCATATATGGAGTCAATCTGTTCAGTAGTTCCTGAGAAAATCAAAAGTAAAATCATATATATATCTGGGCTGAGCCTAACCACACATCTCATCCTGAGATCTGATTGGCTGTCAGCACTTCATCCAAGAAGTGTTGGCAGCCATCTTGGGACCAATATACATGATAGCACCTCATTAAAAAGCATTGCAATTAATAGAAGGTTTTAAGACTTTAGTTACATTATAAATCATTTGTTGATGGTACCATACTCATTTAAGGAATTGTGGTGTGTTCTAAGGTGATTTTACCATGTGAAAAAGCCTTCTGCTGTGATATCATGAATCATGTTTGAGAGAAAACTATTTTCTCATGCTTTTCCCACAGAGGTTTGGAAGGTGATCTATAAGCTAAACTGAGAGCATATTTTCTGTAAATTCACATTATCTTTCTCAGTCATGGAAGAATGAAGTCTGACATTCTCAGTAAAACATGTACATCCAACAAGGGCAGAGACTGTCAGTTGATTCCTTTGTGTTCTACTGCAGCTTCCCAGAGTGTTCTAAAGAACAACTAGAGCGCTAACAGTCTTACTTATGACAAAAGTATGGCACACCTGAAGCCATCTTGATTGGAATAAAGTGGTAACACTTAAAACATTTAATTTACAAAGGAACAAAATGAGGGGGTTCATTTTGCCATATAAATTATGATTAGTGCTGCAGAAAGAAAAACACATTTTGACTTCTGAAATCCTCTTTTATTTCATAAAAAAATTCTGACATGCAGACTGAAACATGCACTTTCAATACCAGCAGCAGATTTGCCTGGTGAGCAGTAGCTTTACTACAGTGATCTAATGAGCAACTAGAGTGCTAACATTCAGAATTTATGGAAAATGTGTGACACATCTGAATGCATTCTTGATGGAATCAAAGTAAAAAACTGAAAGTATTTCCTACTGAGGAGACTGCAGTAAATGAGGAAACTTCAGAACAAATAAATCTCCCAAGATGGCCACCAGAGACAAAAGAGCCCAAATGTAGCCCAAATATCACCCAGATGTAGCCCAAATGTAGCCCAATGACAGAACGTCCCAGAGTGTTCTTAAGATCAACTAGAGCGCTTACTGTCTTACTTATGACAAAAGTATGGCATACCTGAAGCCATCTTGATTGGAATAAACTGGTTACACTTAAAACATTTAATTTAAAAAGGAACACAATGAGGGGGTTCATTTTGCCATAGAAATTATGATTAGTGCTGAAGAAAGAAAAATTAGGGAATATTTTGAGTGACTTCTCAAATCCTCTTCTATTTCATTAAAAAATTCTGATATGCAGACTGAAACATGCACTTCTAATACTAGCAGCAGACTTCCGTGGTGAGCAGTAGCTTTACTACAGTGATCTAATGAGCAACTAGAGTGCTAACATTCAGAATTTATGGCAAATGTGTAACATATCTGAATACCTTCTTGATGGAATCAAAGTAAAAAATGAAAGCATTTCCTACTGAGGAGACTGCAGTAAATGAGGAAACTTCATAACAAATAAATCTCCTAAAATGGCCACCAGAGACAAAAGAGCCCAAATGTACCCCAAATGTAGCCCAAATATCACCCAAATGTAGCCCAAATGTAGCCCAATGACAGAAGTGTGCAAAACACTTATTTTTTGAGTATTTGCAGTTTTATATAGTGCAGACTTGTCAGGTATTGGAGTGCTTTACATGAGCATTGGTTACATCACACAAGATCAAATTCATTTTGGTTGTAGACATGGGGAGATTAAGTGATTTGACCAGAATCACAGAATGTTGTGCTGAAGCAGAAACTCCAACCTGGTTCCCCAGTTGCAAAGTCTGCAGCTCTGGAAGTAACACCACACCCTCTCCCCTTGGATGCAACATTTAATCAAGTGGTCAACTGGATAAAAAAACTAAGATTACAAATAATTTTAAAGTTCTTTGTCGCTATTTGAAAACTCAGAAAATATGTCCTCATTTTAGTTCTTTAGAGCACTAACAATAATTTTGATGCAAATAAGACCATCTCATATATGTAATTTCTAAAGGAAATGCTCTAGGCATTACAGTTTTGATTACATCAAGATGACGTCAGGCGTTCCACACTTTTGTAATAAATATAGAATGTTAGCAATCTAGTTGTTCATTGGGATACTGTTGAGAGGCAGAGGCCAGGGGCACGGACTCTGAAAATTGAAGGCAGGTAGGAGAGTACAGAGGCAACAATTTGACCACACTAGGCAGGCAGGAAGGGCAGTGGCAGCACAACAGACTATGGCGGGCAGTGGAAAGGGGGGCAGGGGCTACAAACCAACAATACAGGACTGGCAAGAGAGGCTGTGGTGATGTAATAGACCATTGTGGGCAGAAGGAAGAGGCAGTGGTCATACAACCATACATGCCAACAGACCCGTTTCAGCCAGGAAACGTCCAATGTTTTTAAGCTCAAATGGGATTTACTTGATCTGGTTCCTGTCTACAATCTTCTCTTTTTCAATGTAACTCAAAGGGGAAAATCAATACCCCAGATTTATTTCAAAATCTCCCTCTTACCAAGTTCAAAATGTTCGCAAGTATGGTACATTGTATCATGGTTGGCAGGATGAATTGGGGTAGGGACATGGACTCGGATAACAGAGGACAGAAGGGACATTGAGAGGTGCACCAAACTGACCCGACAGGGCAGGCATCAGGGTTTGCAGCAGCACAATACACCACACAGGGCATGCGGGACGGGAGTGCAGCACAACAATCCATAGAAAGCAATAGGGAGGGGACAGTACCATGCATATGGACAACAGACAACAGAGGGGAAAGAGGCAATAGTAGCTAGCTGTTGGAAGGTGGACCCCGAGGAGTCGGCGAGACCACCAAGGGGGGCCCTCACACTGTACGAAGTAGCCGAGCGCTGCCGAGAAGTCTCCTGAGAGATCCTTCTCCTATCACGTACTAGCACAGTAACACCACCACACAGGACTCAAGGCGGTTGTCTCAAGACAAGCAATTCTTTATCAGCAATAAAAAGGTTACGAGGTCAATATTTACACGAAGGGATCGAGGGATCCACCAAAAGTCTCAGTGTCTCTTTGGAAGGGTAGGGGTAGCGGGACAGTCTTTGGCAGGAGTGCGGTACGAGGGTACCTGGGGCCCAGTTCTTATCCTCAAGCTGGAGGACCTCCGGATCTCGGAGGGGTCGAGCCGCGACGGCGTCAGCAGGGCTCTGGCGTACAGTTCGGGGAGAGCCGCGATCCAATCAGCAGGGCTCTCCAGATGGTTTCTGCTCAGCTCGAGCCGCGACGTCGTCAGCAGGGCTCCGAGGGAGGTTTCAGCGAGGTTGGGCCGCGACAGCGTCAGCAGGGCTCCGATGTTCCAGGTGGCTTCAAAGTGTTCACAAGAAGGAGCCGCGACGCAGTCAGCAGGGCTCGTGACGGTTCCGACAAGAGTTCTTCTCCGTAGGGTCAGCCGCGATTCAATCAGCAGGGCTCTCGACTCCGGGATACAACTGCCGATCTGTGGCGGGGTTGCCCCAGATATAGGTCTGGAGCCCTTTGATGTCCGGACCCAGGCACCCGGTGGGGGTGGAGAGGCCGGGTGGAGGTGGCCAGACGCCCAGCAGGAGAGGCGCCAGGCCCAGGGGAGTTACAGGGCGATCACACCTCGAGAGGGGAGGACAGTTGGGGGTCCTATCGATACTGTCCTCCGCCGGGGGCGATGAATGGTTCCTGCGGCACCCCCTGGCCAGTTCGTGGTGCCTCGATGTCGGGGCTTCGCTGGGGTCGAGGCCGGGTTGAGCGGGGTCGCGCTGGCTGGTGCACAGAGTCACGTGGGTGCCAACAAGATGGCGGAGCCACGAGGGGTATGCGACCTCGTGCAGCTCAGGATGAAGGGCCTCGGTGCAGTTCAGAAGGGTGGCCCGTGAAGGCCGGGGCGGGGAACGGGCACAATCCACGGGGGTAAGGACCACGCCACGAGGCCGGGTCCAACAGGCGTCCCCCCCAGCCGAAGGCATGGAGAGTCACCCATCTCCTTGGGGATTCTCCTCATCAAGGCGGAAGAAGCGGGACAGGCCGTCGGCGTTGGCGTGGTCATTGCCGGGCCGGTGTTCAATGTCAAAGTCCATCCCTTGTAGCGAGATGGACCACCGCAGCAGCTTGGGGTTCTCGCCCCGCATTTGCATTAACCACCGCAGGGGCCGGTGGTCGGTCTGGACCCGGAAGTGGGTACCGAAGAGGTAGGGCCGGAGTTTCTTAAGGGCCCACACCACAGCGAAGGCCTCACGCTCGATGGTGCTCCATCGTTGCTCCCGGGGCAGTAGCCGTCGGCTGATGAAGGCCACTGGTCGGTCGAGCCCCTTTTCATCGGCCTGGGACAGGACGGCCCCGATCCCATACTCGGAGGCGTCCGTTTGCACCACGAACTCCTTATTGTAGTCCGGGGCCTGTAGCACCGGGGCAGTACACATTGCGGTCTTTAGGGTGTCGAAGGCTGCTTGGCAGCGGGGTGTCCAGTGCACTTTCTTGGGCTGCTTTTTGGACGTTAGCTCTGTGAGGGGGCCAACAATGCTCCCATAGTCCTGGATAAACCGCCGGTAGTATCCAGTGAGACCCAGGAAGGCCCGGACAGCGGTCTGGGTAGTGGGGGGTTCCCAGGCCTGGATGGCATTTATTTTCGGTTGGAGAGGGGCCACCTGCCCGCTCCCCACTTGATGGCCCAGGTAGGTCACGGATCCGTGGCCGATCTGGCATTTGCTAGCCTTGATTGTGAGCCCGGCCCGCTGGAGGGCGGCCAGGACGGCTTTAAGGTGAAGGAGGTGCTCTGCCCAGTGGTTGCTGTACACGGCAATGTCATCTAGGTAGGCCGCGCTGAAGGCCTCAAGCCCGGCCAAAACCTTGTTCACCAGTCTTTGAAAAGTGGCCGGGGCGTTCTTCATTCCGAAGGGCATCACCCGAAAGTGGTAATGCCCATCCGGGGTCGAAAAGGCGGATCTTTCTTGGGCGCCGGGGGTGAGCTGGATCTGCCAGTACCCGGCGGTGAGGTCCAGCGTGCTCAAGTAGCGAGCGGCCCCTAAGCGGTCGATGAGTTCGTCGGCCCTGGGTATGGGGTGGGCGTCCGTCTTGGTCACAGCATTCAGGGCTCGGTAGTCCACGCAGAATCGCAACTCCGGGGGGTGGCCGGGAGCTGCGGCCTTTGGCACCAGGACGACAGGCCTGGCCCACGGGCTGTCGGAGGGTTCGATGACCCCCAGGGCCAGCATCTTCGTTACTTCGGCCTGGATGCATGCCCGCACTCGGTCGGGTACCCGGTAGGCTCTGTGTCGCACGGGGGGGCTCTCCCCGGTGTCGACGTCGTGGACGCACCAGTGGGTCACCCCCGGGGTGAGGGAGAAGAGGGCTGCGTAGTCCTGCAGCAGTTGCTGGCAGTCGTTGCGCTGTTCCGGAGTCAGGGAAGAGGCGAGTTGGACACCCTCGATGGTTCCATCATGGACGTTGGACTGCAAAAGGTCGGGCAGGGGCTCGGAGTCGTCCTCGCCCCCCTCGTCGGTCGCCAGTAGCAGGCTCAGTTCGGTCCGGGCAAAGTGGGGTTTTAGCCTGTTAGCATGTAGGACCCGGAGGGGGTTCCGGGGGGACTCCAGGTCGACCAGGTAGGTGACGGGACTTTTCTTCTCCACTACCTTGAAGGGCCCGGTCCACTTGTCCTGGAGGGCGCCGGGTTCAACCGGGGCCATGACCCATACCTTCTGACCTGGCTCGAATTCTATGGTAGAGGAGTTTCGATCGTACCACCGCTTCATGTCCTCTTGGCTGGCCTCGAGATTGGCCTCGGCCATGGCTCGGAACTTGCGGGTCTGGTTTCGGAGGGTCAGGAGGTATCGGTAGACGTCAGGAGGGGCGCCTTGGAGCTTCGTCTCCCAGCTCTCTTTGACCAGGCTGAGCGGTCCGCGGACCGGGTGTCCGTACAATAGTTCAAACGGGCTGAACCCCAGGGACTTCTGCGGGACCTCCCGATAGACAAACAGGAGGCACGGCAGCAGGACATCCCATCTCCGCCTGAGGGGCTCTTCTAGGCCCTGGATCATTCCCTTTAATGTTCTGTTGAACCGCTCAACCAGTCCGTTCCCCTGAGAGTGATAGGGGGTCGTGAACTTGTATGTGACCCCGCACTGCTGCCACAGGGACCGCATGTATCTGGAAATAAAGTTTGTGCCTCTGTCGCTCACCACTTCGCGGGGAAATCCCACTCGGGAGAAGATCCCCATTAAGGCCCGGCCTACCACGGGGGCCGTTATAGTTCTTAGCGGGACCGCCTCCGGGTACCTGGTGGCGTGATCCACGAGGACCAGGATGAAGTGGTGGCCCAGGGCGGTCTGGGGGTCCAGGGGCCCCACGATATCGATTCCGACCCGTTCGAACGGGGTGCTGACGGCTGGAAAGGGTTGGAGGGGGGCCTTGACCCGACCCCCCGTCTTCCCGCTGGCTTGGCAGGTCTGGCAGGACCGGCAGTGGTTGTCCACGTCTCTCCGCATCCGGGGCCAGTAGAAGTGGGTCACCAGACGGCTGTACGTTTTGTCTTGCCCCAAGTGTCCGGCGAGGGGCACATCATGTGCCAGGTTGAGCAGGAACTCCCGGAAGCGGAGGGGGACCACCAACACTCGGCTGGCCACGAGTTCTGCCACTTTCTGCTCACTGTATAGCAGGCCCTCGGCCCAGTAGACCCAGTGGGTGCCGGTCTGGTCCCCGTTGGTTTGGGCGGACGCTTGTTGGCGGACCCCTTCGAGAGTGGGGCAGGACTGCTGCTCTTGTTGGAACTGTTCCCGGGTGGGGCCCCCTTCATGTCGCCATTGTGTCAGCTCCGGTAGGGCGCACGGGGAAGCCATCTCTTCGGGGGAGGATTCACTAGGTCCAGGGTCGGTGTCCGCCTCCCCCTCGCTGCTGGCGGGAGGTGGTGCGAGCCCCTCGGGCTGGGCGGTCCCGGAGGCCGAGGATGAGCGGGAAGCCCGGGTGGTCATGGACCGGGTGATGGCACAGGCCCAGTCAGATAGTCCCAGCATTCGGAGGTGCTCTCGTCGCTGTACTTGAGCCCAGGGGGAACTCTCCAAGTCGTTCCCCAGGAGGCAGTCGACGGGGGCGTCGTCGCGTACCGTCACCTTCAGCAGGCCCGTCACCCCTCCCCACTCGAAGGGGACCAGGGCCATCTGGCACAGGCTTTCGCTGTTGTCGGCCGTCCGGACGGGACACAGCACATTCGGTAGGATCTGTTCGGGGGTCACCAGGTGGCAGCGGACAGCGGTGACACTAGCGCCGGTGTCACGAAGGGCTTCGGCCCGTTGTCCATTGACCGTGACCTGCTGCCGGTACTTCTGGGTGTTGCTTGGGATGGGGGTGCAGGGTACCATTTCTCGGCTACCCAGGCAGACCAGGGACATGGCTGCCGGCTCCCATTCAGTGGTCCCTCGGTCGAGGGTCTCCTCTTCCTCTTCTCCTTCTCCCAGGGCGGCGGCCGCCAGCTGTCGGGGCGGGGGCCCGCCGGCCCCGTTTCTTCGGTTCAGGGGGCAGACCGGATCGCTGGCATAGTGTCCGGTTTGTTGGCAGCCGTAGCACGTTACTGGTGGCCGTGGTCCAGGTCTGGCCGGGGGTGCCCCCCTTCGGGCTAGGCTCGGGGAGAGTTGTTGCTGCGGTGGCCCTCGAGGGGGGCTCCTGGGGGCCCCGGCGGGAGGGTCTCGGTTCCTGTTCGGCCCTCCCCCTCTACCGCGTTGGCGGGGGGGTCCGGTGGGGTTCCTCTGGTACTCCCCCATTGAGTTCCGGGGGACCCGGGAGTTGACCCATCGATCGGCCTCGACGGCGAGTTTTCGCGGGTCGGTCATTTTGCTGTCGAGGAGGTGCTGTCTCAGTTCCACGAAGCAATTGTTGGAGAGATGTTCCCACACAATGAGGTCGACCAGCTGCCCGTAGGTGGTTACTTTGCTACCTCTGATCCACCCTTCTAGGGCCCGACTGAAAAAGTCCACATATTCCACCCAGGTGGTGCCCGGGATTTTCTTGCAGTCTCTGAACCGCTGGCGGTACATTTCTGCGGTTAGCCCGTAGCGGGTGAGCAGAGCCTCCTTCATGTGATCGTAGGAGGTCATCACCTCCTCCGGCAGCTGGAGCAGTGTGTCTCGACCCTCACTCAGGAACCGCCCCCACAGGCCCGCGCCCCAGTCTTTTCGGGGCACCCGATGAGAGGTCATGGCCACCTCGTAGGCCTTGAACCATTGTTGGATGTCGTCATTCTTGTAGTACTCCTTGACGACCTCTTTCGGGATATGTACCTTGGTCTCGGCAGGCGGTAGAGTGTCTCTAGTACTGGGGGCGTTGGTCCCTCCGTTCTTGGCCTTGATTTCGAGCTCCTTGAGGCTGCGCTCGTGCTCAAAGGTCAGTTTCTTTTCCTCCAACTCCCGGTGTCGCCTCTTCTCCTCTATCTCCTCTTGAAGTCGTAGCTGCTCTAGGGCCAGTTTCTTTTCCGCCAGCTGGAGTTCGCCGTCCAGCCGCAGTCGTGCGAGCTCTAGCTCGTGGTTCCGGACCTTCTCCCGTTCTCGTATTTCTTCTTCGGAGAGGCCGGTTTCTAGGCTCTTTCTTCCTCCGGTTGCCGGAGTCAGTGCGGTTGATGTGGTCTCAGTCAGGGGCAAGGGACCTTCCTCCTGGGAGGGGCCTGCCCCGGCCTCCAGCCATGTCCTCAGAGCTTTCTGCATGTCCTCTTTGGTACCTAGGCCGGTGGTTGCAATGCCTTTGTCTTTGCAGAACTGTTTTAACTCTTTGTGCGTATATTCTTCCAGCCGTTCGGGCTGGAACTCCATTGTCGCGTTGTTTTCCTGGCTGCTCATGATTACTGTCCGTTTGGATGGGTAGCTAGTGGGTACTGGCTGGTACGTACTGCGTTCGGCTCGGATCCTGTCGCTGGCCACCAAATGTTGGAAGGCGGACCCCGAGGAGTCGGCGAGACCACCAAGGGGGGCCCTCACACTGTACGAAGTAGCCGAGCGCTGCCGAGAAGTCTCCTGAGAGATCCTTCTCCTATCACGTACTAGCACAGTAACACCACCACACAGGACTCAAGGCGGTTGTCTCAAGACAAGCAATTCTTTATCAGCAATAAAAAGGTTACGAGGTCAATATTTACACGAAGGGATCGAGGGATCCACCAAAAGTCTCAGTGTCTCTTTGGAAGGGTAGGGGTAGCGGGACAGTCTTTGGCAGGAGTGCGGTACGAGGGTACCTGGGGCCCAGTTCTTATCCTCAAGCTGGAGGACCTCCGGATCACGGAGGGGTCGAGCCGCGACGGCGTCAGCAGGGCTCTGGCGTACAGTTCGGGGAGAGCCGCGATCCAATCAGCAGGGCTCTCCAGATGGTTTCTGCTCAGCTCGAGCCGCGACGTCGTCAGCAGGGCTCCGAGGGAGGTTTCAGCAAGGTTGGGCCGCGACAGCGTCAGCAGGGCTCCGATGTTCCAGGTGGCTTCAAAGTGTTCACAAGAAGGAGCCGCGACGCAGTCAGCAGGGCTCGTGACGGTTCCGACAAGAGTTCTTCTCCGTAGGGTCAGCCGCGATTCAATCAGCAGGGCTCTCGACTCCGGGATACAACTGCCGATCTGTGGCGGGGTTGCCCCAGATATAGGTCTGGAGCCCTTTGATGTCCGGACCCAGGCGCCCGGTGGGGGCGGAGAGGCCGGGTGGAGGTGGCCAGACGCCCAGCAGGAGAGGCGCCAGGCCCAGGGGAGTTGCAGGGCGATCACACCTCGAGAGGGGAGGACAGTTGGGGGTCCCATCGATACTGTCCTCCGCCGGGGGCGATGAATGGTTCCTGCGGCACCCCCTGGCCAGTTCGTGGTGCCTCGATGTCGGGGCTTCGCTGGGGTCGAGGCCGGGTTGAGCGGGGTCGCGCTGGCTGGTGCACAGAGTCACGTGGGTGCCAACAAGATGGCGGAGCCACGAGGGGTATGCGACCTCGTGCAGCTCAGGATGAAGGGCCTCGGTGCAGTTCAGAAGGGTGGCCCGTGAAGGCCAGGGCGGGGAACGGGCACAATCCACGGGGGTAAGGACCACGCCACGAGGCCGGGTCCAACACTAGCTGACCATAATGGACAGACAGGAGAGAAAGCTGCAGCATAACAGACTATAAAGTGCAGGAGGGACGGATCAGGGGCATTACAATGGAACCGACAAGCCAGGAAGGAGGGAATAGAGGTCTGCACATGGAAACAGAGGGCTGGGGGCAAGGGGGCAGGGCAGGAGCAGCAAGATGACCATGGAGGTCAGGCAGGATGGGCACTAGAAACAAGACACACCATGGAGAGCAACAGTGAGACTGATGGCATACACACAGACCATGGAGGGAAGGTGGGAGGGGGTCAGGAGTAGCTAGCTGACCACACAGGGAAGGTGGGAGGGGCCATGGCAGCACAGAAAACCATGCATGGCAAGCAGGAGGGTTAGTGGCAGCATAATGGCTATGATGGGCAAGAAGGAGGGTGCAGGGGCATGCACAAAGGACCATGGAGGATAGAAGGGAGGGTCAGGACCTGGCCATAGACAAGAGAGTTCAGGGGAAGGGGCCTCACAACAGACCGCGCGGGGCAGGCAGGAGGAGCAGTTGCAGCACAACAAACCAGGGAGGGCAGAAGGGTGTGGCAGTAAAATGGACCATGAAGGACAGGAGGAAGGGGATAGGGGCATGGCATGTGGACAGGCATGGTGGACGTGGCAGGGACAGGTTACAGTCATCTGACAATGCTAGGCAGGTGGGAGGGGAGTGGCAGCTCAACAGAACACTCAGAGTAGATAGGAGTGGCAGGTCCATGGAACATGGTGGTCAAAAGGATGGAGCAGGGGCATGCACAAAGACATCGGAGGGCAGGGGGAAGGAGAATAGGGGCAGCAAGCTAAGCACAGAGGCTAAGCAGGAGGTCAATGATTGCCCATAGGATTGGGCAATGGAGGGCAGGAGGAGTGGACTGGTACATCATGCTAAATGGAGGGCAGTGGCAGCACATCAGACCATGCATGGCAGGAGGGAGGAGGCTAGTCCATGGATTCAGACAACAGAGGATAGGGAGGAGGTGGATGGGGCAGCAAGCTAACTGTTCATAGAAGGTGGGTATTAGGAACTTTATTGTTTTTAAAATGTGTGTCTGTGCGAACTACTTAAAATATGAACAAGTATGCAGCATAATCTCACTTTTATTCAGGAAGAAGAGGACGTTTGGGACTGTGACTCCGGGCTCACTTGGCAGAAACACCCCCTGACCCTCCACCCCCCATCGCAAAATGTAATGTCAGTGAAAAGGGTAGGTGGACGCAGTGTTATATTGAACATAGTCCTGAGAGCACGATTGAAAATGAAAACTAGATATAGTATATGGTATAAACTATGCACCAAAAAGTGTGATATAAGATGAACCGGGGCGTGAAATATAATATGCAATACATTGTGCGCAATGACAGATTCATTGGAGAGCGCGAGATAGCACAGGCACTAGCGCTTGCTATGTGATATGCGCCTTGGAGTGTAATATGCACAGAGCAGTGTTGTGTAACCTAAGTAGTCTCTAAAGTTGTAATATAAAATATGTGCTGGGCAGTGTTACATTGCATATGCACTGTGACAAAGATATGGATCCCAGATTGTAATAAGTATGGCATAGCGCTGTGCTTTATAACATAGGCATCGAGGAAGGCACGTTAGATGGGCAATATAACCCGTGCGAAGGCAAGTGTGGCGTGACATATTCACGGGGTGGTGTTACAGTGCACATGGGCTAGAGAGTGTCATAGCATAAGCACTAGATGGTGGAATACAACACACAGGTGTGTGGCACTCGGCAGGCAATGGTGGGTGTAACACAGCATTGGGCTCAGCCAGGAGCACGCTGTGACTCTCAAGTGAGGTTTGTCTCCTTTCCAGAGAGTAAAATAAAAGGTATTACACATCCGGCGGTGGATGTGTGTTTTATTAACCGTGAGGGGGTTTCTTGCATAGTTTGGTCGAATTTTTGTCGAATCCCCTTTGAATGGCTTGGTGTGCATGTGTATTAAATGTGCCCGTCAATAGCTACCCATGTTTGTATAAATAAACGACAAGGGTGTCTACCTGGAGAGTACCCACCAGCGGGGGCGCCGGGATTAGGCACGGTAGGGTGTCAGACATGTCAGAGCTTCACTAGCGGTGTGAATACATTCTATGTGGATTCATTGTATGCATAGTCGCCTTTTAATGAATATCACGCAAATCGTCATGGTGATAGGTACATACGGTTTGTCCAGCAACACAGCCCCCCTCCTAAAGAATAAAAAAATAAAAATAAAAAAAAAGGCCATGACCCGGGGGTTGGGGTCCCCGGGGCCGATTAAGGCCTTGGGAGGGCCAACTAAATTTTTTTCAACAAAAAAAATTAGGGTGCAGGCCCTGGGGGATGGGGTCCCCAGGGCTAATAAATTAGAAAAAGAAAGGGGGCCACACAGCCCTCCTTCTTAAAAATAAATAAATAAAAGACCGGCATCGCGCCGGAGGCCATGCCCCCTTCTTGCAGCACTCTGCAAACGCGCCCCCTGGCCAGTTGTAAGTTGAGGAATTAATTCCCCTTCAATACTGAGGGTCCCTGAGGGCCAACTAGCCCAACAGGTATCTCCAGTATGCGCCAGGGAGCTGCGTTGCAGACAGGTGTTCTGAGGCCACGCCACTTTTTACACCTCCATGCAACGCAGCTCTGTGGCGCTTACTGGAGGTACCTAGTGGGCTAGTTTGACCCTAGGGACCCTTAGGATTCAAGGGGACTTAATCTCTCAACTCAGAACGGCCACAGGGCGCGTTTACACAGTGGTGAAGGGAGGGGACGGGGCCTGAGGTGACGTGTGCAAACACGCCCTGTGGCACGTTTTTAAGTTGGGGAAATAATTCCCTTTCAATCCTGAAACTAGCCCACCAGGTGCTTCCAGTAAGCACCACTGCTCTGCGTTACAGAGAGGTGGTGCAGGCCGTGCCACTTTTTACACCTCTCTGCAACGCAGCTCTGTGGCGCTTACTGGAGGTACCTAGTGGTCTAGTTGGACCCTAGGGACCCTCAGGATTCAAGGGGACTTAATCTCCCAACTTAAAATGGCTACAGGGTGTGTTTACACAGTGGGGAAGGGAGGGGACGGGGCAAGAGGTGACGTGTTCAAACACGCCCTGTGGTGCATTTTAAGAGGTAGTTTTAATCCCCTGCCCTAATATATACCAGGGGCTTACAGAGGAGGTCATGCTAATCACAGGGGGACCCCAACGCATAGTGTGCCCTAGTGTATGTAGGTGTTTTCACTGCATTCTGAGTGCCTTTTAACATAGCATTGGCTCTAGGACTGCTTAGGCAGACTCAGTTACCACCAGTATCCGTCTGAAAAAGTTGAGGGTACAGGATGATTTTGCAACAAGGCTTCTTTCTGCTCTTCTGTTTGTTCTTTCTGCATGTTATATTTCTTCCTGCACTTTTCTTCATCTTTGAGGACTTCTGTTGCTTCTTTCTGCATTTCTTTTTTTTCTTTCTGTGCGTTTTTCCTTCTTTCTTCACATGTCCTATCTCTGTAGGCATAGTTAGAAAATAGCATTTAAAAAACCTTTGAAATTCACTGAAAAAAACAAAGGTTTCAGGGGCGTTATAGTTATAGTTAGGAATTGGCATTTAAAAAACCTTAGAAATTCACTGAAAAAACCATAGGTTTCAGGGCCATTATAGTTAGCTGGACATTTCCCTCGTACAAAACCCTAGAAATTCCCCTGTTATAGTTAGTTCAGCTAACTATAACTCGCGCCCCCGCAATGCACTGCTGATGACGTCACATATTACATCACTCATGACATGGTCACGCCCACGTTACGCAGTTCATGGAACTTTTCCGTTTCTACCGTACGCGCACGCTACGCGTACTCCGCGATTTTTGGCAAAAAAAATAAAGGAAATTTTGGCCCTTGGGGGTCCTTCTGGGACCCCCTGACTAAGGCTAGGGGGTCAGGAACTGTCCACCCTGCCCCCTTTTCACGTTCTCCACCTTTGTTTTTCACCCCCTCAGACTGCGAGAGACAAAATGGCGGCTGACACTTCCTGGTTTCGACCGATTCGAATGTTTACTAAGATCTAACAACCAATCAGAATCACGCTCGCGCTTATAGATATATATATGCTTTTAAATGCTATTTTCTCAGGAAATACTGAACAGATTTACACCAGACCTGCAAAAGGCACATCCCTGACCTGAGGACTACCTCTCTGCCAAATTTCAAGTAATTCTGTTCAGCCGTTCGGGCTGTAGCTTGGACTAAAGGTCCTATGGAAAAATGCATGGGGAAAACGTGTTTTGGGACCCCCCCTTTTTCTCAGCCCCCGCTTGACGAATCCCCCCGAGATTTTCAGGGAAGGAGCGGAGCGGAGCACCCCACCTATTTTGAAAATTTCGCGAGGATTCGTCAATCGGCGCCAAAGTTATTCCAAATAGAATGTTGCGGATTTCCTATGGAAACACGATCCTAACTATAACTATCTACCTGCGACCGCCAGTAGATAATGTATATATATATTTATATATCACGAAAACGACCTCCTTGGTGCAAAGAAATCCAGGGACACAGCAGGGATTCTGTGGAAGCTTTTATTCACTGGTATTCAGCATTTGCATAATGCATTTTGACTCGCGTCTTCCTCAGATGATGCTGATTTCTCGCTATTACCTGCTCCCTCCTTTAAATATCCTCAGGCACTCCCACGGGACAGAGGCTTAATGAACAACTTCACATCCCATAATGCATTGTTCTGGTAAGTACTGCAGTCGGGTTCAGCTGAAAATACTGTGATAGTTGATTACTGCCTCGCAAAAAGGCAGTATATATACATATATATGAATATCACGGGTTTTCTTCCGTTGCTTGACAGGGATTTCCCAAAAGACAGACACGGACCCAAAGAATAGGTGCAAAGTTTTTATTCCTCACACGTCGCCATTACGCGTTTTGGCTCGCTTGAACCTTGATCACGACATGTATATATATGTATATATATGTGTATATATATCTATATAATCTCGAATTAAAGGCTCTCTGTCTCCTGAAGCGGGCCTCTTGTGTGTTTTTTCATGCTGTATGGAATTGTCAGGCTTCTCTGTGCGCGTCTTGAAGAGGCCGCCCTGCAGGGTCGGTGGCTCCCTACTCGGAGGTTTTTCTGTGGATGTTAAGTAAGGGAGCATGGCCACACGCTGCCGCCAAACCTACTAAGGAGATGCCATTACGGTGAAAATAACGTCAGTGCTGGAAGGGATTTGGCTGGGATGATTCCCCTTCCAATCGTTCAGTGGACAGAAGCTTGCAAATTGAGAAGATGTGACACCCAGCATTACGCTATCACGAGTCAGCTGAGTGACTTCCACTTGGATTTTTTTAAGAACGAGTGCATCAGGGAGCTGAGCAGTGTATTATCTACTGACAGCAAAAATGAGAACTTTTCAAATAACAATTACCTGTATGGAAAGATGCTCTCTGGGAATTTTATGCTATAATCAGTCATGTGACTAGAGACATTATAAATATGCGGGCACAGATGCACCAAGTGAGACTTCCTGCCCATGAACAAGGTTGAATTACCGAAACTAGTTGGGACTGCAGGAACGCTGTGCTGTAATCTCGAATTAAAGGCTCTCTGTTTACTGAAGTGGGCCTCTTGTGTGTTTCTTCATGCTATATGGAATTGTCGGGCTTCTCCGTGCCTGTCTTGAAGAGGTCGCCCTGCAGGGTTGGTGGCTCCCTACTCGGAGGTTTTTCTGTGGATATATATATATTATGTGATCAAGGCCTCTGGTAGGCCGAAACGCGTCATGGCGGCTATTTGGGTTTTGGATTAAATAAAAACCACTAGCACTTATCTCTGGGTCCGTGTTCGTCTCTTGCGCATACAGGTTGTGCTATTGTCGAGGCGATTCCTTGTGACATATATATATATATATATATATATATATATATATATATATATAGATAGATAGATAGATAGATAGATAGATAGATAGATAGATAGATAGATAGATAGATAGATAGATAGATAGATAGATAGATAGATAGATAGATAGATAGATAGATAGATAGATAGATAGATAGATATTTAAACATTTTTTGACTAAATTTGCAAATCCACCTTGAAGTTACATGGGGGCCTCACAGAGGCTCGCAATCGATTAATGAATTTCTGCACATGGAAATAAATAATTTGGGGTGTTTTGTCCACATAAGGGGTCCATCAGAGACCCCTATATATTCCACCCACCTATACCCTGACTCCTTCTACAGCTTTCAACACCCCAGGACTGTGTCCCATCATAAAAAATGGCAGCCACAACTTTATAATCAGGTTTTGACCACCCAATCACTGCATTCCCATTGGCATGAGAATTCACGAAGCACCGCAAAGGATTCAGGGCGGATTCACACCTCTAGATATACAAATATGTTTTTCTTTAAATATCTCAAAAACAACTGAATGGATTTTCACAAAATAACAAATAGTTTGCTTTCTGGACCAAGAGCTACCTTTCTTCCAAATTTGCTGTACTCCATCCAGCGGTTGTGGCTGTAGTCTTACTTAGCAGTTATAGTTACCTGAGCTAACTATAACTTACGCCCCCGCAATGAACTGCTTATGACCTCACAAATACCATTACTCATGACATAGTCAGTGACATCACTGATAACATCTCAAATGGCATCACTGATCACATCATCCACTGATTGTGAGTGTTTTCTAAAAGTTTCTTAGTGTTAAAGATGCATAGTAAGGACTAGAAATTTTAAATTAGTAAACTTTGTATACTACTAATGAGTGATACTATTTGTAGCACACATCATGTGAGTGGCTGTGTGACTGTGTGTATTCATGTGTGAGTAGGTGTCTGAGGTGTGTGAGTGGTTGTACGGGTGAGTGAATGGCTATATTTGAGTTTGAGTGACTGTATGGGTGAGTGACTGTCTGTGTGGGTGAGTGACTGACTGTATGGGTGAGTGAGTAAGTGTGAAAGTGGCTTTATGGGTGAGTGAGTGTGTCAGTGACTGTATAGGGGAGTGAGTATATGTGTTGATATATGTATGAGTAAGTGAGTGGGTGTGTGAGTAAATGTATAGGTGAGTGTGTAGCTCTTTGAATGACTGTATGAGTGAGTGAGTAGGTGTGTGAGCAGCTGTACGGGTGACTGACTCAGTGAGTGAGTGGGTGTGTATGTATCTGGATGTGCGAGTTGCTGTATTGGTGAGTGAGTGGGTGCAGGAGTGGTTGTATGGCTGAGTTACTGGTTGTATGAGTGGCTGTATGGGTCAGAGGATGTGTGGGTGGCTCTATAGATCAGTGAGTGGGTGTGTGAGTGTTTGTATGCTTATTTGGGAGTAAATCAATCAATCAAGTATTTGTAGAGCACTGCTTTTCACACTGGGGGGTATCCAGGTACTCTCCTGCAGGCGTTAATCGAATAGCCAGGTCTTGATCCCTTTCTGAAGATGTCAAGCAAAGGTAAGGGGAGCAGGTAGAGAGGGAGGTTGTTCCATGCCTTGGTGGTGAGGTGAGAGAATGAGCATCCTCCGCTGTGGCTGCGGCAGATACATGTAGTCTGTGAGCGATGGTGTGTGAGTGGGTGCATGCGATGTTGTATGGGCCTGTGAGTGGTTCTGTGGATGTTGTCATCAGTATTTTCATTTTAGATGTCATCAGTGGTCATAAGTGATGTCACTGACCATGTCATGAGTGATGTAATATGTGAGCTCATAAGCAGTGCATTGCGAGAGCGTAAGTTATAGTTTGCTCAGGTCACTATGACTGCTGAATTTCATGGTTTTGCATGAGTGAAATCTGAGCCTGACTACAACGTCCTTTTAATCTTTGTTTTTTCAGTGAATTTCTAAAGTTTTTACAATTCTGTTTCCTAACTACAACCTCCCTATAACCTTTAGTTTATTAAGTGAATTTCTAAGGTTTAAAAAATATATATATGTATATTTATTTAAATGTAACCTTTGAGAGTGAGTGTGTGAGTGAGTGCAGGCGTGTCTCGGAGGGTCTGCCAGTAGGTGTGTGAGTGGGTATAGGAGTGGCTGCATATTGTCTCACTGAGTGTGGGAGTTTGTGCCTGAGTGGGTCTGTGGATGGGTGTGTGAGTTGGTGTTGGAGTGAGTGAGTGAGTGTCTGAGTGGGTTTGAAAGTGCCTCCATGAGTGTGTGACTCCGACTGTGAGTGAGTGCATGAGTGGGTCAGTGAGTTGCAGAGGAGTCTCTCAGTGGTTCTGTGATTGGGTGTATGAGTATCTGAATGGGTCTGTGAATGGCCGTGAGTGTGTCTGAGTGGTTCTGTGAGTGGACGCATGAGTGCCTGAGAGTATTTTAAGTTTGTGTGAGTGTTTGAATGTATCTGTGAGTGCGTGCATTTGTGTCTGAATGGATGTATGAGTGCATGTGAGAGTGTGTGAGTAGGTCTGCGAGTGGGTGTGTGAGGGGGTCTGTGAGTATCTGAGTGGATCTGTGACTGGGCATATCGTTGGCTGAGTGGGTCTGTCAGTGGGTGTGTGAGAGCCTGAGTGTGTGAGTGAGTGTCTAAGTGTCTATGGGTATGTCAGTAGCTGTGTGAATGACTGGGCCACAAAGGAACCTCACTTGCCCCTTTGTCTAACAAGAGTCCACAGTTTTCCACAAAATATCTACCAAAGTGGAGTACTTTCTACTGGTTAATTACTAAGTGCTACCTCCTTGGGAAAATGTCCGGTACATATTCAACATTACAGCTGTGTAATGGAGCATGAGGAAATGTCAGCAGTGACTTTGTGTGCACTTTGGAAATCTAATTGTTCCTGGTACGTCTTTATCCAGAAATATGCAATAACATAAATCCTCCTATAGAGAAGAGAACAAGACTACAAAGTAGTAAATCTCCACCAAACAAGGGTCTTTCTACTTAACTATATGAAGTAAGTGCTACTTTATTTGGTGGAGATGTTCTCATATTTCTCGGCATCAACAACGCCTCACCAAAATCGGAAGGAAACTCTCTGTGGGGGCTGCTTGTTAAGCTGTTTACCATCCTGGCAAAAGATGGGAAGACCATAGCATACTACTAAGGTGGGCGCGGCCAAGCGGTAAAACTTCCAAGTGATTTCTACATTTGAAAACTCTTACAAAAGTAAAGGAAAAACCAAGCACTCTGCTCTCACCATGTAAGGACAAGAAAGAACCAACTGCACAGTCACTACAGATTGCGCTCCAATAGATCAACAATGCATTCACCTCCACAAAGCATTTCAAATCGTTGCTCAATATTGAACTGCTGAGAAAGCACACTTGCTTTGCCTTTGCCAAGGTCAGGAGTTAGGATCATTTGTACTTTACAGAAATGGAGCTTCACCTGGGGCACCAGCTGTGTTTATATTTGTAAGTGAATGTGGTTGATATTTTATCTCTGTGAAATGAGCATCTGGGCCAGAGCAGCCCCTTGGACCCCATCACAAGAGGCCCAGCCACAATTGAATGGAGCAGGGTCCTGCCCCTGGGATGATCACGGCCCGAGGACCCTATCTCCTGGGGCCAGTGCAAACCTTATTAGGGGAGGGAGGCCACACAACGCCCTCTCCCCAGGCCAATTTCGGCCCTGGGTTCCCCAGCCATAGCTCTCTGGGTGCTCTAGAGCCCACCCAGGGCAAGCAGTATGCAATGATGGGGACTGCAGGGGGAGCTTCGAGGCCCCTGCCATCCCAGCTGGTTTCCCGTGTCCTGCGGGAGCTGGAATTGTTCCCACATGCAGGGAGCTGCTGAATATGCAGCTCCCTGCATGCAGGAGCAATCTTTCATATGCTTCCCTGTGTGCCTGATAGTGCCTTGGTGGGAGCTGCCACAGCTCCCACCAAGTCAGAGAAAACAGGTATGTTCCGGGGGTGGCGTCCCCAGGGCCTTCATTGACTGTGCGGCCCTCCTCCTTTCACTTTAACTGGCCTGCCCTGGGTAGGGGGTGGTCCCAAGTACTGTATATGGCCCGGGAAGGGGCAAAATGGCCACGTCTCTGTTTCTAACATTGTATTTGTCCCAGGGAGGTGGTGGTCCCCAGTGTGTAGGGGTTCCCCAGCATTGTAATCAATGTTACCCCAGGGAGGTTGTGGTCCCCTGGGCATGTCGAATCCCCTAGGGGGGACTCACATGGCCCAGGGAGGTGGTGGGTCCTGGGCTGACCTCCCATCAAATATTTAAATAAAGTCCCAGGGAGGTGGTGCAGCAGTTCAGACTGTAGTCGTGTACAAAACCCCTATGGGAATTCAAATTGGAAAGACACCCCCACCACCTTTTTTCCAGCCTCCGCTTCATGAATACCCCCAAAATTTTCCATGCACAACTAGAAACATTGGAATACTTTTTGGGGAACTGTTCATGAAGATTTTTCAAATTGTGCCAAAGTTATAAGAAAGTCAAAAAACTATTTTCTTATGGTACCATGATCCTACCTATAGCTACGTACTGGTGACCATCAGTAGGTAATATATAAATATATATACATTTCCTTATCAACCCCTACACTCAACACCTCCTTAACCCTAAATTTGTAGACACCACCAATGCGCGTATCCACCTGTAAACCCTTAAAACATCCTTACTACCCAATACCTTTACCCAACCCAAAACCCTAAAAACACTCATACCACCCAATACCCTTATCCACCCCAACACCAAAAATACTCTTACAATCCAATACCCTTACCCACCCCATAACCCAAAAAGTACCCCTACCACCCAATAGTCCCAACCACCCCATAACCCTAAAAATGTCCTTACCAAGCAATACCCTTACCCACCCCTAAACCATAAAATACCCATACCACCCAATACCCTAACCCACCCAAAAAACCTAAGACCACACTTACTACCCAATACCTTTACCCACCCCTAAACCATACAAAACACCCGTACCACCCCTTTACCATAAAACACCCCTGCCACTGAATATCCTTACCAACCCCTAAATCCTAAATACACCCATACTACCCTATACCCATACCTCCCCATAACCTTAAAAACACATACCACTAAATACCGTTATCCACCCCAAGCCCTAAAAATATCCTTACCACCCAATACTCTTACCCACCCCTAAACCCTAGAAATGCCTTTACCACCCAATAGCCCTACCCAACCCTAAACCCTAAAAATACCCTTACCACCCAATACCCTTACCCACCCCCTAAACCATAAAAATACTCATGCCATCACCCACTTCGAAACCCTAATATCACTCAGGTTAAAGTAACAGTATGGTTAGGAGGATTTCTCATTGACAACATTACCATTTTGAACTAAACAAAAACACTGAAATTCAACAGTGATAGTAGCACTAACTATAACTTGCGCCATGCACTGCTTGTGACTTCACATGTGACATCACTCATGACATTGTCTGTGACATATTTTATTACATCACTAATGACATTTCAAAGGACATCATTGATGACCACTGATGACATCATCCAAACTTCTCTTTCACACATTGCTGTACATATTAGTATAACAGAGGCTTGTGAGTAAGTACAAAATAGCTCAGGAGAAAATCACCCATTACTACTGCCCCCACACAAACAACTCACTTAGATGTTGAAAACAAGCATTATATAGAACATTACACCTATAGCATACACTAAGGTAGCATAGATCAAATTAATATTCATACCACAGATATGCGGGAAACACCTTTTGGCTGCAGTGTTCAATGTCTATACAATTGTTGACAGAAAGGCAAAATAGTGAATAGCAGTGCAAAAACAAATGCACAATCCCCTTTGTTTACTCCCAGGGCGATGTACTTCCTGGTCAGCTCTTGTGATCCTCTCACGAGATTGTACATATGAGAATAAGTTAAGAACAGTATTTTCCTGTAATTGTGAGCAAAGTAACAGATTACAGAAGTTGATTATATTAGGAAAATTTATCATGATTTGTTCCATTGAATATATAAATCAATAATCTTTTTACGATCTCGAAAGACGCTTACGGTAGTCGAACACACAATCCCTTGTGTAGACTTGGAGTGGGCTGTACTTCCTGTTCAGCTCTGGTGATCTACACATGAGATCATGCATTTGCAATTACGTTTATAACAGGGGTTTCTTGTAGTTCTGAACAAATTAAGAGATTAGAGGTGTTGATAATCTTGAAGAAATGGATTATGAATTGCTTTTTATTTGTAGGTCTAGCACTGTCGAAAAGAGCCTGACGCAAAAGAAAATTTCCAAAATACACTAAAATGGCATGGGGATATTGTTCTTGTGACGGGGGTCGTTTCGAGGGTGTCAAGGGGAATCGATGTGCTTGTTGTATTTCCTTTTCCCAGTCCCAAGATTACATTTCAGGAAATGCGCCTTTGAAGAGTGGTACTATATTCGCCCTGGGATAATTTCCTTCCACCCCCTCCGGTATCCCAAGAATGCGTAAGTTGTTGCGTCGTATTCTATTTTCCTCTTCCTCGATCTTCCCCATTAGGTCTTTCACTATAGCATCATGTGCATCCCCTTGTTCTTTCAATACAGAAACGTCCTTTTCTAGATTCTCAGCTCGAATTTCAATTGATGTCATCCTTTCTGCAATTTCAGTGCAAGTTCGCCCCACTTTTCTGATGGCGCCTTGGAGTTTTTGCGTGGCTTGCCGGTTTTTGCGATGATCTTGTTTGACTTCTTTTTGGAAGCCCTTAATCGACTGTAGCACTTCCGTAAGGGTAGGTTCTTCCATATTTCTGGAGCTCCCACTCGGATTTGTAGATACAGAATTAATATGACCTGTCCGTACAGTGCAATCTGATGGTGTCGCGAATTGGGAGGAAGAGGAATCCCATCTAAGTTCGGAGTTGCTACCCTGGTCCGTGGAGTCGCCGGTTTTATCATTTTTGCGTATTTTTTTCCCCTTTTCTTTTCTTGTTTTTTTTTTTTTTTAACGAAGAAGCCTTTTGCCATAGCGACTCGGAATCTGAGTCTGGGCTTCCGCCCCATTCATGTTTTCCTCCTTCGTTTCCCTCTTCACTAGATGTTGAAATCCCGTTTTCATACATTTCTGAGTCGTCTGTCATTAAACAAAGTTTTTCTTGAATGTCAGGGGATTCAGGGTGTTCGGTATTTCCTTGCAGGTTATTCTTTGCATGTAGCTCCAGACCTAAAATTCATGTACCCACGGGCGACACATCCACCAAGCAATTACCGGACTGTTGAACTTTCCCAGTATTATCTGCTGGTTCTCTGGCCGTTTCCATATTAGTAGGAGATGAGGCAGGGTGTACGCCCTCCCTGTTAGAGGTTTCTAAAGAGGAACAAATATAACTTTGATTTACCGCTTCATCTGATCCTGACACAGTTATCTCCACCTGATCTCCAGCTGCCGTCCCATCCACATCTCTGTTACCCTGTCTCCCCACCTCTAATGGGCTAAACATGTTGGAAATCAATGGTTGTGAAATATGTACAGTTCCCATTTGCTCTGTTGGGTTGGTTTGCGGTTTCTTGCTCTGTTTAACATTGTCATCGACTAATGAGTGCTCATTTCGATAGTTTTGTTCACTTTGCTCTCTACTTTTTAGCCCCCGTGTTTCTGGGTGTCTCAGTGGCCCTTACAATTTACGAGGCTGTGTGGATTTAGTTACCAATGTTTGATTATTTTTTGCTTTCACTGCCTTCCCTCCTCGCCCCGACATCCTTACTTGGTTTCCTCTGGAGCTGCTAGTTAGCTGGAGACAAAGTATCCACTGTTGTATCATAGGGCGGTGACTTCCTCGTTGCGCTTCTCCCAGGGCTGTCAGCAGGAATTTCGAGATCGCCGATAGCGTGGTGTAACGCGCCGTGGAGAGCAGCCGCAGGGCTGCGTGAAGCGAGGATTCAGGTGCTACCGGATTTCCAGCTCCATGTGTCAGACGCGACGCCGCTCGTCGTCCAAACCGATCCCGGTGCTGCCTCGAGCTCAGAGTAATATTCATGCGGTAGGGGGAGGAATCTTCATGCAAGTATTTTTAGTCCAGATAGCGATTACGGCGATGCAATAATCATTATAATACGTAAGGGCCGGCCGGGAAGCTGTATCGGGTTACCACTGCTCAGGCGCCATCTTGCCTCTCATAAATAAATTTTTCTTTGGATAAATCAATTTTCCAAAGAAAAATTATCAAGCAACATCTAATTCAAAGGTAAGAAAAACTCAAATATTATTCAATAAAACAAAATAACTTTTTTTTCTCCCAATAAAGCATGTTTGTTTTTGTAAAAAGCCAACAAATATAGAAATACAACACTTTAAAAACATTAAACAGAACTTGAAAATGCATAAATTGTAAACTGCTAAATTGATTACATAAAATATACTATAATTTTCCATCTAAACAGGTATAGAGTACAAATATTTTGAAAAATAACATTATTTCTCATCTTTTTTCTCTTTTCAGAACAGAAACTGTCTACCCCTTCCAAAGAAGCCAAATACATCACATCAAAAAGGGAGAACAGACTGCTGAACCATAGTGGGTATGGTTATTGTAAAGAGAGACTATCTGAGCCCAGGTGTCATTGGAGGTGTGTGCAATACTATTCAACCCTATGCACAGGCAGAGCAATTACTTTTGGTGACACTGTTTTAAGAACCACAGACCATAATCACTCTGCCTCTGCAATGGAGATTGAAGTTAGAGAAAGAATTAATGAAATTAAAGATATTGCATCCACTTCCAATTAACCCTGTGGTACAGTTTTAAGTAAGGTATCCCAACACATTCCCCCACATGTTGCAAGCAGTATGCCCACCATACCTAATTTTTGAAGAATTTATCAAAGTCAAAAACACACAAGTAACCCACAAAGAGTAACACCCCAAACCTACTCTGACATAATAATTCAACCTGAACTCTCTGTTACGGTTTCTAATGAACCTTTCCTTATGCATGACAACCAAAACCTTCAAAAGAGAATACTAATCTTTAGCACACCCCATAATCTAGTAAGGTTAGAAAACAGTGATATTTGGAAGATGGATGGAACATTTAAAAGCACACCCCATCCATTCACCCAAATATACAGTATTCACGCATACATTAACAATACAGTAGTTCCTTAGTTTACAGTTTACTCCCTGATACACAATCCTCAAAATACTCTGAATAATTGTCAGTGATAAAATCTAAAACATCCAACAAAAGTCCGAAAAAAGTAATAACTGACTTTGAATTAACTATGATTAATACAATTACCAAAGCATACCCAGATACCCAAATTCAAGGATGTTTCTTTCACTTTTCTCAGGCATATTGGTGAAAACTGCAAAAAACATCCGTAATTGTGGATTATATATCAGATAGCAAACTACAGTTTGAACTAAAAAAAAACTACCTGCCCTTTGCTTTGTGCCTCCTGACAGTGTAGATGAGTACTACACTTCAATGACAGAATCAAAATATTTTACTACAAATGAAGATCAATTGGCGCCTATACTAAATTATTTTGAAGACACATGGATCGGCCATCTAAGCAGGTTCGGTCACAGGAGGAGACCTCGTTTCTATGTGGAGTGGTGGAACTGTTACTCGACCTTCTTAGAGGGAGGAGCAAAAACAAACAATGCCATAGAGGGATGGCACAACTCCTTCACCAAATCAATAGGCAAACCTCATCCTAATTTCTATCATTTCTTGGAAATTTTGAAGAAGGAGCAAATTTTCCAAGAAATGAGAATGTCACAATCATTAACAGGTAGTTTGAACCCATGTATTTCTACCAGAACCAACGAAATGTCTGAAAGACTATTGGGCGTAATTCAACAGTTTACGTTGACAGTGGCTTCAGACTACCTTGATAATCTTGCATACATCCTGCATTTCTAACACACACAAATATTTTTACTTGTCTGTTTTGCCTAAAACAACTACTACTAATTCAATTGATTATTTCAAAACCTTTTTAAATTAATAATAAAAGTCGGGTCTCCTTACCTTCAAATGTTTTCTTTCTTTAACTCATGGACTTACATTCCATCCATTACTTCACCAAGAGTCCTTTATTTTATGTAAAATCCATAGTAAATAACAAAGAATCAAATTGAAAAATCCATAAACTGATAAAAAAATATGAATATGCACACTAAAAACAGAGCATATCTCAAAAAACGCACCAAATACAAAAATCCCAACAAAAAAAAATATTGATAAAAAAATGCAGCAAATTCCAATGTTGTAATCCAATTCTGATCAAAATACAATGCCATGTCGATATCTGTAGAAATTCAAAATGAAAACACCCAAGAAAAAAAACCTGAAAATAATTTTTTTAATGTAAAAAAAAAGCTACAAATTCCAAGTATTCAATCCATCTGGCCCAAAAATACTGTTTAAAAATAATGATGAGCTCTTCCAAAATCTATAACTTTAAATGACACTATCCTTTCAAAAATGTTTTAATTTATAAAGTGTTTAATATATATATCATTAACCACTTTATGAAGCAAAATAGTTTGTGAAAAAAAGAGACCCGACGTGGGCCTACCACTGCAACATGTAACGGCAGAAATTAGTTGGTAAACACACATCAAAAGTACCTAAAATGCATTTGCTACATCTATCTATCTCCCTCGTCTCTCCTTACAATAAACATTACCAATACATTATGGGGTCCATTAGGATGTCGGGCGGTGGCACCATCGCGGCGCTGGCAGTGCAGAAAAATGCCTTTTTCTGCCCGTGAGCAGCGGTCCTCACGTCTGCCATATTAGTATGGCCAAACTTGGCCCATTTCCCGACCGCCTCGACGCACACCGCCATCAAAGTGCGCCTGCCCCTGCGGTGGTGGGAGCCAATGGAGACCCTCTACCGTGTAGCATGACGTCCGTCCCCCTCCACAAATTAGGATGACCCAAACAAGCAGACGCACCGCAGCGGAGATACCGCCCAACCAGAGACGGCAGAAGCATGAAAGCAGAGCGCGAAACAAGAGTCCTGGTCCACACCACCCGGTCATGACCACCATGGATCCTGCTCTACACGTATTTCGGGTTCTGTACCTGCTACATCACCGGGAACTAATGGACCGCCGCGGACACCGCCACAGGTACGCAATAACACAACACACAACACACGGGCAGACACAAGGTCAAAATTCACATCAGACACCCTGGTGGGGACAGGGACACATTCATAAGGGCACCCACACATCACCCACCTGCTGCCAAGTCACCCCTCTGCATCCTGGGCACACAGCTACCGCCACCATGCAGCAATGTCCCAGTCACGTCACAGCTGCGGCGAACACAAGGGAACACATGCGCACAATGCAGAAGGCAGGGCCAGCGCCAGGAATGGACAGGGCACAAAGACCATAGGGCCACACACCCTCCCACCACACACTAGCACACCCCTGAAGGCACATGCCATGTCCCCCTCCTGTGCACCCCATGCACAACAACAACCAGGTCAATACACACCCTGCACCACCCAACAAGCAATCATGGAGACATGCACTGCAGGAGTGGCTGCACAGGAACACACAGCATAGTAGCACAGGGCCAGGGAATCACACACACCACCACACCACCACAATCAGGGAAACAAACATGAGGACAAGCACCAAATGAACACATACAAGGAATTAACATCCAAATGGACACACAGCCTGCACAGTCACACATACATACCACAGACTGACACAGAGACACATACACACCCCACCTGCCAGCAGCAATGGAGAACAACAAATAGGGAAACCAAAGTGTGCTGCACACAAATGGAAGGCCATGGAGACACACAACAAGCATGTGTACATCACATGCAAGACAAGGAACAGAGAATAACACCCTCACACCATCAAAGCACACATGGCTGGCACAGTGAGTGAACCCAAACCACAGACAGCTTAGTGCAACAACCCAGGGAGACAGCAAAGCAAACCACGTATAGGCACAAGGATGAAGGGAAGACCCTGAAGTCAAACTGTGAACAGCCACACATCAATACAACTACTTCACAGGAGTACACCAGCAGAACTACCCACAGGGCCCATTGACACACTCCATGACTGACAAACACCAGTAGGAATCTACACACATACCCCCCTCACACCAGCAGCACACAACATCAGTGCCAAACACACTGAAGGCTGGCAATACTTGCCAGTCAATACACACAAAAACATCCACACACCCTGGAGGGTAGCTACAAACATCACACACACACACACACAGGGATGCCACAACAAATGTCTGCACAAAAACATCACACAAACACATAACTCAACAGAAACACACTCAGAACCACAACAACAACAGACATGCCCTGTGCAGCTAAACTGTGGAAAGACAATGGGAGCACAGACACAACAGAAGTGCACAACCTCATCACTCAGTAACAACGCACAGACAACATATCACAACACACACAAGAAGTGCACCATCACAGAAGAACACAGCCACATCAAACAAACAACAGATGCACAGGCAGAAAAATCACATAGCAAACACAGCTGGACATCAGGGGGATGCACACCAGGCAATGACAAGCCAACATACACACACAGCACTGCATGCACAACAAGCAGTGTGTGCACACCAAGCCTACCAGCCACACACAGACATCAGTGACAGAACAGCAACCCACACAACACCAATCAGCACAGCACAAAGACAACAGCACACCCAGGAAGTGAAGCATGAACACAGCCAACACACACACATCCAACACAACACCAACAGATGCACAAGTCTAGGACACAAAGGTAGAATCAACTTGACCTGAGGACTGGGCAGCACACACATTTGAACTGCATAGGAGCAACCATGACTGACAAACAGCATCAGGACATCACATACAACCCATTGGTGAAATGCCCTGAGTGACACATTGACCTTGGCCAACGAACTGTACCAGAAAGCACAGTGTCACAAATGAAGTGATGGGGAGGCGCACACACACATGTAAACCAAGGGGACAGCTGACTCCGAAGTGAAGTGTACTGAATGTCAGTAGGGGACATGGCAGGAGTGTACCATACACAAAGAGAGGGAGTGCAGACCCACAATGGGTAGGCACCTGAAGCACAGCTAGGGGATGGGATGTCAACACACACAACATGTCACACTGGAGGCAAGAAGGCAACATGTGACAGCAATGCATGAGAAAACACAACCACAATGGCAGTGTGGAACAGCAGGTCTGCACAGTCTCCACAAACAGCAACAAGACACATGGATATGCAACAAAACACAACACTGACGTGCCAGTCACACACTCTGCATACTCACAAGTGACAAAAACAACAAGTAGGAGTCAGACAGAACTGCAAGGACACACACACATACTGCACAGTGCACAACATACAACTCACACGTGCATACAACCATATCCACAATCCTGAACAATCAAAACAGGCACACAACTCCTGGGTGACACATGTGTGTAGTTGACAATGCAGGGGCATGCACACATCAACACTCCCCACGAACTCACCCCCTTCACACTGCACACTACCTGACCATCCAAGAGCACACATGGAAAGTAAGCCATGGGACTAGGATGACTGGCCATCACAAGATGACCATACACCAATGGGCACACATAAAGGAAGAACACACATACATGATGACCCTGGCCAGCCTGCCTGCGATACTGTGTGCAGGAACCCACTCTGTGCTGGCAGTGCACCCCAACCTGACATGTGTACAATATAGCCAACATGAACTAAGTAAGCAAATGACTACTGCTAACCATTGTAAATTGCCACCATTGCCACCACAAGTATCTGGGTCAGGAAGAACTGAAGACCCTGCCAGCCCTGAAAAAAAAGAGTAAGTGAGCCCAAACATTGACTATGTTGAAGTGGCACGCAGACCATGTGGCACAGTAAACC
Source organism: Triturus cristatus (assembly GCF_964204655.1). Taxonomy (NCBI): domain Eukaryota; kingdom Metazoa; phylum Chordata; class Amphibia; order Caudata; family Salamandridae; genus Triturus; species Triturus cristatus. The sequence goes on along the minus strand of NC_140590.1, from coordinate 150,333,851 downwards.
ATATACGCTCAGCAAAATAACATTATTCAGTAAGGACACTGACAAAATAGACAATTTAAGCAACTGTCTTTATTCACATATTGGACAGATAGGCACCATGAGAAGAGAAGAGCAAGGCACAAAGTGCAGACTATGTCCATGAGAAGCTGCACAGGCAAGGGGCACACAGCAGTGAATGACAAGGCCAGTTGGCAGGGCAAAGTGCAGAGTATGTCCATGAGAAGCTGCACAGGCAAGGGTAAAACAGCAAGGCCAGTGGCCAGTTCAGGGTGCTGAGTATGTCCATGAGAAGCTGCACAGGGAATACTTGAACACAGCAAAGAGCAACAAGGCCAGTGTCAAAAACGAAGTGCAGAGTATGTCCATGCAAAGCTGCACAGGCAAGGGGCACACAGCAGTGTATGACAAGGCCAGTTGGCAGGGCAAGTGCAGAGTATGTCCATGAGAAGCTGTACAGGCAAGGGCAAAACAGCAAGGCCAGTGGCCAGTTCAGGGTGCAGAGTATGTCCATGGAAGCTGCACAGGGAATACTTGAACACAGCAAAGAGCAACAAGGCCAGTGGCAAAATCGAAGTGCAGAGTATGTCCAGGGGAGGCTACACAGGGAATGTATGCGACTGTACCTTTCCATGGTCAGCAACACAGTCAGGGGGCAACAATGTGCAGTACAGGCCCACCTGTGTGAGAGACAGGTGTGTGAGGGTGACGAACACTCAGACTTGGCTGTCAGGCGGACTGGGAGCTGGCTGTGTCTCAGGGACTGTCGGGGCACCGGGGAGAGAGCGAACAGCTGAGGTAGAGCTATCAGTGGTTTGGCAAGCCAGAGGGCTCCTTGGACCTGGTGGTGTAGTGGCACGTGGAGGTGGAGTCATGCAGACTGGAGACACGGTGTGTTTGGGATATTTTGGAGGGGTACCTTTCCACTTCTTGGGAATTCTAAATGGCTTGCCTGACTGTGGATCAATGGGAAGTGGTGTCGGCACAACAGGCACACTCACCACCAAAGCTGCATCAGGTGCAGGCTCTGGCACCCCCTCTGGTAATGTGCTGGACCCAGCGGAACGCTTTGCCTGGCTTCGCCTCTGCCCCCTTCCCCTGTTTACTAGGTGTCACCCCTACAATGCCCTCTGGCCCCTGCTTCACAGGGCTTGGAATGGGAGTCGAGGTGGTGGGTGAATCTGCCTTGGAGCCCTTCCTAGGTGTACCCTTGGCATGCACCACCTCCTTGGTGGGCATAGACACTGTTTGCTTCTCTTTGCCTGATGCTTTAGGGGCAGGAGAGTCCTTGGTTGGGGACGCCTCTGAGGCATGTGTGCCTGAGGTCTGCTGCTTTACTTTTAGTCCACTGGTGTCACCTGATGGGCTTTTCTCTCTGCGCTCTGGGGTGGCTTTGGCCTTCTGTGGGGTGGTGTCTGCACCCGGGACCGCTTGGGTTGTTGCTGCTGTGTGCTTCTTGTGCTGTATCGTGACTTGGATGTATGTGGACTGTGGTCACTATCGTCAGACGTGGCCACTGCCAGGGGGGTGGACAAAGGGACCGGAGGTGGACTGTGTTAGAATCCGGGGTCTCTGGTTGGCGCAGGTATGCACTTGCGACAAGCAGGGACCCTTTTCATCTAAGTCAGGGCGTAGGATCACCTCTTTAAAAATAACCCCTGCTCACCCTGTAGGTAACGTGGCGCGAGCAGTCAGGCTAGATTCCAGAGGGCATTAGGTTAAGCGTTCAAGTTGTCCCACACAATAATCACCACCCCACCACACAAAAGACACAGGCTGTATTTATCAAAAGTAGAAGTCTTTATATAAAAGGGTTTTCTTTCAGGCAGGTTGCATATTTAGGTCTTCGGGGCACTTCGTAGCGCCTTTGGGGTGCTCGGGGCAAGGTTTTGACAGGACCTTGCCGTTTCTCACGCTTCCCGCGTGAGCCGGAGTACGCTTGCCGAGTACCACGCTTCTCGCGTGAGCACCGGCAATGGTTTTCAATGCGGGTACGGTCCGGAGCAGGTACGGTTCGAACTACACTGCTCCAGAGGCCAGTACGGTTCAAACCGAGATCAGTACGGTTCGAACCAAGGCCAGGCAGTACGTTTCAAAAGCGGCAAGGATTGCAATCAGTACGACTCGGACAAGGGCCGTACAATGTCACCCAGAATATTATAAAAACAGGTGCGAGTCGGACTACGGTCCTGGCAGTACGGGTCGAACTAGGCCCAGGGCACAATGATTGTTAAAGGCAGTACAGTGCGAACAAGGATATCTTCAAAGGTAGTACGCTTCAGTACGAAGCAGTACGGTGCACACAAGACTATTTTCCAAGGCAGTACGATTCAGTACGAAGCAGTACGGTGCACACAAGAATATTTTCACAGGCAGTACGATTCAGTACGAAGCAGTACGGTGCGCACAGGATTATTTTCACAGGTAGTACGATTCAGACCACGGCACTTTGGGGACAAGGACGGTCCGTACAAAGGCACGTATGGACCGTAATTTCAGCGCGATCGTCCAAAATACATTTGTTCTGCACGGGGATGGTCCCGGCGGCCTCGGGTTTCGACGGAGCGGTGTCCCACGTCGCGGTGTCGTCCCTCGCAGTCAGAGGGCGGCGGTGCTTCGTGGGGCACCCGAAGAAGGTCTCAGTCACACGACCAAGGGCAGAGGAGGGGGAAGCAGCTCCGGGCAATCCACAGCGCTGTTGTAGCGCGATCAGCTTTTCAGGGGATCACAAGTGTGCACAGGGCCTCGCGGTGATCTTGACGGCACAGGGTCGCCAGGGCTCGGCGCGCAGGCCTTCAGGTGCCTTTCTCCGCGTTGCGAGCTACGGCTCGGAGGGACTGGTACTTGCGGTGCTTGGACCAGGTAGGCAGGTCCTTGCGGTGCTCGTGGTAGTCCCAGGTGGCAGATGTCGCGGTGTAGAGAAAGGGGGAGAGGCACACAGGTTCTCTGGGGATCAGCGTCACGGAATTGCGTTCAGCTACTTCTCCTCTTCTGGGGGTAGGTTGCACCCACTGTTCCTGGGGCGCAGATCAGGGGGCAAGTTCACAAGCAAGCCCTTGGAGATTGTTCAGCACAAGTTGATTCTAAGTCTTTTCCTTCAGTCTTTTCCTCTCCTTCCAGCAGACAGGCACCCACTGCAGGCCAGTCTCTCAGGCAGAGAGACAGTATTCCTCCTTCAGCTTCTCCAGGTCCTTCTCCTTCAGGCAGAGGTTCGTCGTTGCGTAAACAGGATCTGATTTCTTAGGAGCCAGGCTCCTACTTTTATAGTGCGATTCTTTTGTTCTTTAGCGCCAGGGGGCCTGGGCCTGGCTCAGTCCAGTTTTTGAGCACTTTGTTGTGGTGACTCTGCTCTTTCCTTTCAGCAGCAGGACAGAGACATCAGCCGCTCCACAGGGGGCGGAGCCGGCTTTGTGCTGTCAGAGCACAGGTCTATTCAGAATCAAGGGTGAACTCCTCCCACCCATCCTGGTGTAATCTCTCTACCCACCACCTGGCAGCCAGCCTGTCTCTGGGGATTCTCCAACCCTGCTCCTTACTGTTGCTAGGCAGAACACACACACACCGCAGAGGCGGACTGAAATGGCCAGGTCAGTAAATACTAACTTTCTAAAAGTAGTATTTACAAATGCAGGATATTAAAATAAACTTTACTAAAAGAAGTATTTTATTATTCTGAGTTCAGGCATACTAAATATAACTTTCTACCATGCTCTATGAGTCCACTGGGGTCACAGCGTGTAGTGACTCCAGCAGCCCATTCTGTCCTATGGAGAGCAGGTAGCCTTCAATAGTGAAAAACGAAAATGGCTGTAATTCACTATTAAGACATGCCACACACATCAGGGCATGTCCTAACTTATGCCTACAATGCACCCTGCCCTTGGGCCTACCAGAGGGGTGACTAATATGTAGTTAAGGGAAGGTTTAGGGACTGGCAAGTGGGTGCACTTGCGCAGTCAGCGCGACGGTACCAGACCGCGCGCAGGTTCTGCAGTGGCAGATCCTAGACACATTTTACTAGGCCGCTTCTGTGGGTGGCACAACCAGTGCTGCAGGCCCACCAGCGGTATTTGTATTTACAAGCCCTGGCACTCCTGGTGCACTTTACTAGGGGCTGACAGTAAACCAAATGAACCAATCATGGACACCAATCAATGTATACATTTTACCATAGGGAGAGCATATGCACCTTAGCACTGATCAGCAGTGGTAAGGTGCCCAGAGTCATAAATCAGCCAACACCAGGTCAGAAAAAATACAGGAGGAAGGCAAAAAGTTTAGGGATGACCCTTCAAAAAGGGCCAGGTCCAACAGACTGTGAGTATGTGCCTGTTGAAGGACAGACGTTACTGTTGATGACAAAGCCTGGACTGTCCGGTGCAGCCCACCCACGTCTGAATGTATGCCCTCCATGAAAGCAACCACCTGGGCCAATTTCTTGTTGTGGTCAATGAAGGCATTGAGGAGAGCTGTCTGGCCTACACACAGCTGGCGCAAAGGGTTCACAGACTCAGCACTGATGGCAGCAGGGGAGACAGGGGCAGTGGTGCCAGGGGTGAAGGACACTCTTCCCCTCTTACTGAGGTGAACACGGGCAGCACCAGAGGAAGTGACTGGGAGGGTGGGCACTGGCCGCTGTGTGGTGGAAGACGATGCAGAGTCCCCGTTCCCAGTGCCCTCCAACATGGATGTATCCCTGCTGGCATCAGATGATGTGGTGCTTTGCGTCTCAGATTGGCTGACAACACAACACAGGTCACTCATACATCCATGTGCAGGCAGGCTAACCTGTGGCATTGGGTACACACACCTTCTCCCTGGAGACAGCATGTCAGGCAGTGCATGACACAACCCCACACTCCCAGGCACATACTGCATCAGTCCAACTACATGCATGCCCCCCCTACCCCCCACTGTTGATGACTTACCATGACATTTGGGGCACCATATAGCCTTGGGTACTGTGTGAGCACTTCACCCACCAGGACCTCCAGCTCCTCGCTCGCAAAGGGACTGGCACGGATCTTCTCTGTCCTTGCCATCACTGTGGACATCAGACAACAGCGGCAGAATTGGGTGGTGAGGGGTCTCTGGCAGCAGACCCTGGAGGCATCAGCAGGTGAGGGGTCTCTGGCAGCAGTCCCTGGAGGCAGCAGCAGGTGAGGTGTCTCAGGCAGCAGTCCCTGGAGGTGGCAGCAGCAGGTGAGGGGTCTCAGGCAGCAGTCCCAGGAAGCAGCAGCAGGTGAGGGGTCTCAGGCAGCAGTCCCTGGAGGCAGCAGCTGGTGAGGGGTCTCTGGCAGCAGTCCCAGGAGGCAGCAGCAGGTGAGGGGTCGCAGGCAGCAGTCCCAGGAGGCAGCAGCATGTGAGGGGTCTCTGGCAGCAGTCCCTGGAGGCAGCAGCAGGTGAGGGGTCTCTGGCAGCAGGCTCTGGGAGCAGTGGAAATGTGAGGCTCACTCCCACACATATATAGCCCCCTGGGATCATTTCTAAGGTGCCAAGCTACAGTAATTGGTGGTCCAAGTCTGCCTCTTTCAAATGCATCCAATGGCCGTCTCCGCAGTGGCAGAGCACGCCTACCGCGATCTTTAAAATTGCATAATGCCACCGCTATCAAAGTTCCCATTGGCTCTAGGGCAAGCTCCATGGTGGTGACACACCGTTGCGGCCCGGTGTGCGCTACAGCAACGGTGCATCTTTCAAATGCATCCAATGACCGCCTCTGCGGTGGCGGAGCACGCCTACCGCGAACTTCAAAATTGCATCATGCCACCGCTATCAAGGTTCCCATTGGCTCTAGGGCAAGCTCCATGGCGGTGACACACCGCCGGGGCCAGGCGGTAGCTACTGCGATATGGATGGCGGAGCATGCCACCCGCCATTTACCCATGTCTCCAAGCCTATCACTACTGTGCTTGTGTGAATGGGGGGTGCTGGTGACACACAGCCGGGGCCAGGCGGTAGCTACCACGATATGGATGGCTTACAATGGCAATGGCCATCTGACAAACATCAACAGTGCACAGTGCCCACATGGTCAATGGCTCATCATTGTGCACACGATGCCAATGTTCCATTTACACCACTGGTGACTACGCATGCCATGTTTGTGTATGTGCATTTGTGTATTGGCCTGTACTCCATCACATGTCACTTATGGATTTAATGGTCAGGTAGGCAGGACAGTGTTGTCCTGGGCTCTACAATGTGTACACATGTCAAAGTGTTGAGGTGCATTGACAATCACAGCAATGCTTGGCTCAATGTATGATGATCCTTTTTGCATGGCCTCTTCTGTCTGCTCATGCACACATTTGACATTTCTGCGCCAACTGTGGTCATTGTGTAGTGGATGTGTGCCATGTTGAGATGACACATGAAGGTGTGACAGGTACAGCAGCTATGTAGGAGACAGTGGGGTTGATTTGTTACACATGTGCTGGATGCTATACTTCCAGGCGTACCCATGTGAAATGTGGCCATATCCCTATGTCCATTCACATTGACCAAGGTGCTATTCGAGCTACTTGCTGTGTGTAAGTTGACAGGTGTGCCCTTTGTGTAGCTGAAGGTGTCCCTACATGTAAGCTGGTCTGTAACTCAATTTTGATGGCAGTCATTGTTGTCGTTGTGTCATCGAGAACGTGAGATGCTGTGGCCATCTCATGATGTATTGCATTGACATGTGTCCACTTTCATCTCAAATAGGAGGAGGCCAAATCTGATTAGTCACTTGACGGTGCTGGCTGGATAGAGTCCCCCTGAAAACCCTTTGTGACCTGTTGGAGCCCCACCTGCAGCCTCGCAGGGCATATCCAACAGCTTTCACCCCTACTTACAAGGTCATGGTGGCCCTGCATTTGTTTGCCACTGGATCATTCCAGGAGACAGTGGCCAGCGCTGGTGGGATTTCACAACCGATGTTCAGCGTGGTGCTGCGTGATGTACTGTCCGTCATGATGATATACAAGGACAGATACATCCATTTCCCCAGGGATGCTGAATTGCAAGCTGTGAAGGGAGACTTCTATCCCCTTGGACACATCCCCAATGTTGATGGTGCCATTGATTGCACCCATGTCGGTCTTGTGCCACCACAGGCAAATGAGCACATTTACAGGAATCGCAAACATTACCACTCCATAAATGTGCAAGTGGTGTGCCTGGCAGATATGATCATCTCCCACGTGTGTGCCAAATTCCCAGGCTCGGCCCATGACTCCTACATCCTGCGGAACAGCATTGTGCACCAGCTGATGGCTAGTGCATGGATTGTGGGTGAGTATGCCTAGTCGTATGGCGTGCTGGGTGTGTGATCTGCTGCCCTCGGCCTCAGCGACATTGCAATGTGTAGTTGTGTTTGTCATCCCTTGATGACTCTGCATATCCCAACCGTCCCTGGTTGCTGAGCCCACTGTGGAATCCCAGGACCCCCGCTGAAGTCCACTACAATGAGTCACATGGGAGGACACGTCGTGTGGTGGAGTGTACTTTTGGTCTGCTCAAGTCACGTTTCCGCTGCCTAGACAGGACCGGAGGTGCACTGGCATACTCATCCGGGAAGGTGTATCAGATTGTAGTGGCATGCTGCATGCTCCACAACCTAGTCATTCGCAAGGAGATTCCCTTGCTCCAGGATGATGGTGAGGACCCAAGGCCCCAGCCTGCAAACCAACCCGTGTCCAGTGATGAGGACAGTGGAGATGAGGAAGGAGTTGACCTGCATGAACAGCTCATCACCAGCTACTTCACTTGACGGTGGGTGACTTGTACAACATACCCATTGTCTGCTGATATTGCTGTTGTCGTGAAGGGGTATGTGAGAATTGTAACAGCAGCCAGTTGTAGACTCAGCAGTGGTTGGCAATGTTTCTGGGACAGGTCATTTGGGAACATCTCCAGGACGTGTATGTTGACACTTGCTGCCCATTGTGACGTGTGCATGTTGGGTTATCCTCATGGTAGGTGTTGTGTGATGTCTGTGATGCCACACCCAGACCAGTGAATGTTGTTCAGTTGTGTTTCCCTAGGTGCCTTCGACTTCTCCTTGCCTACATACAGCCCATACTCCTGGTACATTGTGATCATGTTGAAGGCTGTGCATCCAGATACAACAAAATGTGTGTAAGGATATTTTATTTTCAATGGTGACATGTGAGGGGGGTGTACATTTCCATTGAGGTGATGGTGGAGCAGTGAGTTGACAGTAATGGTAAATGAGATAATCGAGTAGTCACCACATTGATGTGGTGACCCAGTCCAACAGACAAATGCCATTCACAAGGCAGTGTGGGGAAGGACAATCCAAAAAGTCAATGCAGTGGTGAACAGGGTTGCCATTATGACTGGCTCCGTGACTGGTGTCTGGCAGGTGCTTGACCTCCAGATACTCCCAGGGTCTTCTTAGGATGGCCCCTTTGTTGTTTGGCAGGGGGGGCCCTGCTGCAGGGCCAGTGGGGCCTGAGGACTCAACCCTCTCTGTGGGCGCGGGGAGGATGGTGAACTGTCATCCTGTGGCCCACCAGAGGGAGGTGGAGGTGTTGTTTGTGGCACAGATCTGTCCCTCAGTGCCGCCACTTGCTGGCCCAAGAGGTCCACAATTTGTCCCATGCGGGTGTCGATGGACCTCATCAGCAGGATGAGCTCGTGCAACAGTTCATCAGACTGGCCTGTTCATCCCTGGGCCTGTTTGTATGCACCAAGGACTCTGGTGATGTGTTCCAGTGATTGGTTCTCAGCCTCCTGGTGTCTGTGAGTGACCCTGCCCATTCCACCTGCCCTTCTTCCACAGACCTGTTGCCTCACCACTGTGGGCACCCGCATCCTCTCCCTGCCCTCCACGGTCCGTGGTGTGGGGTGGTCATCCTCTGGGACAGGGAGGGTGTTGCAGGCAGCATTGGTGGTAGTGATAGTCGTGGTGGCGCTGGCCACACAGGCCGTAACAGCAGGGGTCTGCAGCAAAGTTGTTATTGCCGCAGATGTGGTGGGGGGGACGATGGGGTCCTGGACCTGTGGCCCCCTGGCACACCAGATGGGCCGGCTTTGGGCTGATTGTCCAGAGACTCCTGGGAGTCAACATCCGAGAGTCCATGTCCTGGGGGTGGAGACTGGCTCTGCAGGTTGCTAGTGTTGTCCTCTACAGTGAGTTCTTGGTCTTCTGTGGATCAGATGGGAAAATGGTCATTGCAATGCACCACACAAGCTTTGTGTTAGCTGTGTGTCATTCACATTTGTACACTGTACAATTGACTGATCATCACATTGTTTACTATGTGCACAACTGTGCTTCCTGACATGATGCAGTGGTACATGCATTACTTGTCCATGGTGTGAGGTGTCAAGACATACCATGCGAGCCGTGCATAATTCATGATTACAGGGACCTGTTGCCATCTAGGGACTGGCAAAACATGTTTTTCATTGAGGACTCTTTGTTGATTTGTCTGACCTGGCAGGCGTCACATCTGGCCATGGACTGGCCATTGTCTTCTCTTGCATACCTTTGTCCTGTCATGTGCTTATCTTGATTTGTACCACCACACATGCTTTTGTGTTTTTCGAACGGTCCTTGTTGCACTTGCCCCATGGCGATGCACGTGTCAATAGGTGCTGTGCATGATTGTGCCCAGACTTTATTCTACATGTGCATTAGTGTGTCACACTTTGGTAGCTATGACAGTTTCCTTAGCTTACCTGTGTGCACACTGTGCATGGCAATGGGGTAGGTGTGCATATTTGTGCAATGGGAGGGCTGGTGTTGTCATATGGCACCATTTATTTTGTAACAAATGTGTGGGTGCACGTACTGGCTACTTACCTGTAATGTGCGCACATTTGGCTTTGTTATGTGACACATCTGTGTGTGCTTGGTGGAGGCTTACGTGCTGCTCAGTGGGGTCACAAGACAGAATAATGTCTTCCTACCTGTAAGTTTGTTTGGTGTACTGCAATGGCTTCCAAATGCTTCTGGGTGGGGTGGGGGAGGGCTCCCTCCTGCTGAGGTGTGGGCCAGGGGGCATGGTGGGAGTAGTGGTACAGGCCTCCCACAAACAAATACCCTCACTGTGAAGATGGCTACCTACCTGTAAATTTGTTTGGTGTACTGCATTGGCTTCCAAATGCTTCTGGGTGGGGTGGGGGAGGGCTCCCTCCTGCTGGGCTGTGGGCCAGGGGGCATGGTGGGAGTATTGGTACAGACCTCCCACCCACATACACCCTCCCAGGGAAGATGGCTACCTACCTGTAAGTTTATTTGGTGTACTGCATTGGCTTCCAAATGCTTCTGGTTGAGGTGATGGAGGGCTCCCTCCTGCTGAGGTGTGGGCCAGGGGGCATGGTTAGAGTAGTGGTACAGGCCTCCCACCCACAAACACCCTCAATGTGAAGATGGCTACCTACCTGTAAGTTTGTTTGGTGTACTACAATGGCTTCCAAATTATTCTGGGTGGGGTGGGGGAGGGCTCCATCCTGCGCATGTATGGGACAGGGGGCATGGTGGGAGTGGTAGTGCAGGCCTCCCACCCACAGACACCCTCACTGTGAAGATGGCTACCTACCTGTAAGTTTGTTTGGTGTACTGCATTGGCTCCCAACTGCTTCTGGGTGGGGTGGGGGAGGGCTCCCTCATGCTGAGGTGTGGGCCAGGGGGCATGTTGGGAGTAGTGGTACAGGCCTCCCACCCTCAAACACCCTCAATGTGAAGATGGCTACCTACCTGTAAGTTTGTTTGGTGTACTGCAATGGCTTCCAAATGCTTCTGGGTGGGGTGGGGGAGGGATCCATCCTTCTCAGGTTTGGGAGAAGGGGCATGGTGGGAGTGGTAGTGCAGGCCTCCCACCCACAGATACCCTCCCAGGGAAGATGGCTACCTACCTGTAAGTTTGTTTGATGTACTGCAATGGCTTCCAACTGCTTCTGGTTTGGGTGGGGGAGGGCTCCCTCTTGCTGAGGTGTGGGCCAGGGTGCATGGTGGGAGCAGTGGTATAGGCCTCCCACCCACAAACACCCTCAATGTGAAGATGGCTACCTACCTGTAAGTTTGTTTGGTGTACTGCATTGGCTTCCAACTGCTTCTGGGTGGGGTGGGGGAGGGCTCCATCCTGCTGAGGTGTGGGACAGGGTGCATGGTGGGAGTAGTGGTATGGGCCTCCCACACACAAACACCCTCAATGTGAAGATGGCTACCTACCTGTAAGTTTGTTTGGTGTACTGCAATGGCTTCCAAATGCTTCTGGGTGGGGTGGGGGAAGGCTCCATCCTGCTCAGGTGTGGGACAGGGGGCATGGTGGGAGTGGTAGTGTAGGCCTCCCACCCACAGACACCCTCCCAAGAAAGATGGCTGCCTAACTGTAAGTTTGTTTGATGTACTGCAATGGCTTCCAACAGCTTCGGGGTGGGGCAGGTCTCCCTCCTGCTGAGGTGTGGGCCAGGGGGCATGGTGGGAGTAGTGGTATAGGCCTCCCACCCACAAACACCCTCAATGTGAAGATGGCTACCTACCTGTAAGTTTGTTTGGTGTACTACAATGGCTTCCAAATTATTCTGGGTGGGGTGGGGGAGGGCTCCATCCTGCGCATGTATGGGACAGGGGGCATGGTGAAAGTGGTAGTGCAGGCCTCCCACCCACAGACACACCTCACTGTGAAGATGGCTACCTACCTGTAAGTTTGTTTGGTGTACTGCATTGGCTCCCAACTGCTTCTGGGTGGGGTGAGGGAGGGCTCCCTCATGCTGAGGTGTGGGCCAGGGGGCATGTTGGGAGTAGTGGTACAGGCCTCTCACCCTCAAACACCCTCAATGTGAAGATGGCTACCTACCTGTAAGTTTGTTTGGTGTACTGCAATGGCTTCCAAATGCTTCTGGGTGGGGTGGGGGAGGGATCCATCCTTCTCAGGTTTGGGAGAGAGGGCATGGTGGGAGTGGTAGTGCAGGCCTCCCACCCACAGACATCCTCCCAGGGAAGATGGCTACCTACCTGTAAGTTTGTTTGATGTACTTCAATGGCTTCCAACTGCTTCTGGGTGGGGTAGGGGAGGACTCTCTCCTGCTGAGGTGTGGGCCAGGGGGCATGGTGGGAGTAGTGGTGATGCAGTGTGGAATACAAACTCCCTCCCTTCGTCACAAACCATAGATCTTCACAGACACACTCAATCACTTCATTCACTGGTGGGGCCCATAACACCAACATTCATTCACTATTGGTCTGTATTTCTAAGGAGGTGATTGTTCCATTCACTGTAATGGAAGGAAATACCCGTTTGACCCTAATGAGCGATAGATCCACCTAACCTTCTCTATCTCATTAAGACCTGAACATCACCTTTAGTATTCCTCCCATGGATAGGCCATGGATCAACTAGTTGCAGGTTTGAGTGATTTCTAATTCTATAATTACTTTACATCAATACATTTTCTCGAAATAAACAACCCAACACAATTGTGTAATTAATCAAATGGAATGTATCTAAATAATGCAAGCAAATTCATTAATCGATTAAGCAGCTGACCATCATATTTACCTATTCTGGCTAAATGTCGTCCTCTAAGTCAAATTCAGTCGATTAGTCTCTCTATGCCCATGGGAAGCAATTATTCAGTTCATCAGGAAATTGGGCATCTGATCAGTCCGTCAAAGATTCAGGGAAACAGCTGTCCTGCAGTGTCACCGTCCTCTCCTTCAGCATAACGTCCGGAAATTGGAAAACGACATACAACCTCTCTATTCTATTGGTTTTTATAATAAATTCAATGTCAAATTGTAACGAGAATGAGTTTTAAACAGTTCTGATTGGTCGAACAGGGGTCGTCCTTCCTGGTTCCCATAAGGTTTTAGTCCATGGTGTCATAATACTTGTCAGTTCTGGTTTTTAAGGAAGTCTTTTGTCTGTAAGGTTGGCACTTTTCCCAGTGCGACCTTGACGGGTACAGCTTGCCTGGGGTCAGGATGAGGCCATTGTTGCTCATCTTAGCGCAGGCGCACTTCACCCAGAAACTCGTGGAGTGATGTCGAATGCGTTGATTAAGAAGGCGGCCATCTTTTAGAAGGCCCGAATGGTCAACTTAAGCAAAAGAAACACAAAACGTAATTAATACATAGAAATGACTAATAAAATGTTATTCCCTCGCTAATACCCATATGTGTGTGTATTTATCTAGCAAAAAGCAACACTCATTGCGGGTTATACTCACTTTATAGAGCACAAATCACAAATACGTCACAAAAGCAACATATAACATGCAAATTCTAATTATCCATGATTAATATGCGTACACATTTTAGTTTACGTATTAATTAGGCCATGCAAATGTAATTCCCACGTGTATTTAATATATTAGTAAGGTTGGTGAGTTTCCACAGCAAACCAATTAGTACAATTACTATTAGTTAATTATTCTTATTAATATAAACATGCAAAATGGAGAGGGTATACACATTTTCTAAAATAAACCGGCTCCAGCAGTGGTACAGGCCTCCCACCCACAAACACCCTCCCAGGGGAGATGGCTGCATACCTGTAAGTTTGATGAGGGTAATGTAATGGCTGACACTTGCTTCTGGGGGGAGGGCTCCAACTTACTGATGCTGTGGGACAAGGGGGCCTGTTGGGAGTTGTAGTGCTGTCTGCCTGTACACATGCCCCCATGGTAATGTTGTTAACTACGTTTAGGGTGAATGGGAGTGGGTGATTGTTGGATCTGTGAGACATGTTTTTGTGAGTGTGTGGTGCAGGTGGATGGGATTTGTCCTAGGTGGTGTAGCTTTGTAGTTGTGCAAGTCAATACATATCAGTGTGGTGATAGTCATTTGTTTGTACTTACCAGCCTCCACTCCCCCGGCTACTCCTGTGAGACTCTCTGGATGCAGTATGGCAAGCACCTTCTCCTCCCATGGTGTGAATGGTTTTGGTGGAATGGGAAGGCCCCCGCCAGTCCTCTGAGCCAGCTCACGGTTCTTGCTTCTCCTCTCTTTGACAACCCTCTTCAGATCTTCCCACCGCTTCATGATCTCCTTTTTGTATCTTGGGGTGGTCCCTACTGCATTGACCCTTTGGACTATCCTTGCCCACATTTGTGCCCTTGTGGCTAATGGTATCTGTTGGAGCAGGGTACCAAACAGTTGTGGTTCCACTCTGACTATCTCATTTACCATAACCTTCAACTCACTCTCAGTGAATTTGGGCATTTTCTGTGTTGCCATGGTGTGTGGTGTGCAAAGTTGTTGTGGGTGCAGGGGTGTGAGTGGTGGATGTGGTTGTGATGTGTATGGTGTGTGATGTGCAGGGGGGTTAGTGGTGCAGGTGTGGAAGTGGTGGTGGTGCTGTATGTGGTGTGGCTAGTGATGTTGTGTTCTTTGCCTCTCCTTTAAGCTGGGGGGGTTGTCCCTTCTGTCCTGGAGTATTGCAAAGGATTGTGGTCAGGGAAGGGGCTGGTTTTGTAATCAGCTATATGGGTGTGTCCAAATGGGGTATTGCTGTCAGGTGTGGTGTGTGTGTTGTCCTGGGAGATGTATTTTTCTTGTTGCCATGTGGTTGTGTCATTGGGGTGTGTTTTGTGTATGGGGGCATGGCTAGTTTGCTGTGTGCACTTTTTTGCCTTATTGTGTTTTTTTGGCTTCGTCTGCCATGTTTTTCACGGATTGTCCTCATATGTATGATTTGCATGATGTGAGGTCTTCTGGGTCCTGGATATGTTGTTTGCATGGGATGGGCAAGTGCTCCGGTCATCTGCAGAGTTAGCTTTACCCCTGAGCTAGGATTGTGAGTCAGTGCATATTGTTGTTGTCTGGATGCCCTGCCCCTTACAGGAGACAGTGTTGACTGACTTTCAGGGCATCCCAGTGCCATGGCATTGAACTTGCTATGAGTGATCCTGCATTGTGTTCAAGATTGCATGGGGTCTTCTGGGTCCTGGATATGTTGTTTGCATGGGATGGGAAAGTGCTCCGGTCATCTGCAGAGTTAGCTTTACCCCTGAGCTGGGAGTTTGAGTCAGTGCATATTGTTGTTGTCTGGATGCCCTGCCCCTGTGACAGGAGACAGTGTTGACTGAATTTCAGGGCATCCCAGTGCCATGGCATTAAACTTGCTATGAGTGATCCTGCATTAGGTTCAAGTGTGCACCATGCATCCCATTGTGGCATTGCCCATCAGGACATGGGTACATCATAGTGTGTGTTGCCGGCATGCATCACATGCCCATCCCTTCATCCGGACACCTGTACTGAGTCAGTAGCAAGAGATGTGCTGTGTGTATAGTGACATACTCCTACATGTTCACTTGCATGTACAACTAATGTGTGGGTGGTGCATGTTGGCACATTGTGGTGTTAGCATCCAACATCCAATGGACATGTGTGAGAAAGTCAAGGAGGGATATGTTTGCCATGTTTGATGTTGAGAATGACAATTGTCTTATTCAAAATAGTGTTGGCACTTTGAGCTGTGTTCAGCTGATGATGCCAGGGCTTGCCGTGTGATGTGATGTACTCACTGTGGTGTGTGCAGTCGGTGCAGGTGACTGATGTTGCTCTATTACTTCCTATTCCTATCCAGATACATCCACGGCCACAGGAGGGGACAGCTCCATGGACCAGGAGGAGCCACAGAGCCTGACAGGGACAGAAGGAGAGGAGTCGGGTGGACCCAGTGGCACGGAAGGTGAGTGGAGCCACACAGAGGAGTAGTTACCACCATCACCCCCAGCTGAGGGCCACAGCAGCTTTGAGGATGACTCCCTTGTGGAGGCGGGTGTCAGCAGCCACCAAACCCCAGCTACTGAGTGTTGGACCTGGCCCTTTTGGAAGGTTCACCCCTAAACTTTTTGCATTTATCTTGGCCTTTTTCCCTATGTAGTATTAGTAGTTTTAAGCCTCTAGGCACTTTAGCACTTTGTCCCAGTGTAAAGTGCGTGTGCTCTGTGTTACATTTAGTGAGACTGGCCTGCCCTCCCATAGGATTGCATGGGGGATATGTGTGTTCATGGTAGTTCCTGATGTGAGAGGAGCGCAGGGGCAAGTTTGGTATGTGCGAACTTGTGAGAATAAATGCTGCGCAATGGTGTGCGCAGTTTATTGTGACTGGTGGAGAAGTGCCACTTCTAGAAGTTGGCCATTCTGTGTGCTGTGTGATGTGAATTGCATGTCTGGCTTGTGATTGACAGGAGCTGAGAGGGCTGGGGAATTCCAGGAGCCAGGGTGAGTCTGCCCTGTGGTGAATGGAGAGATCTGCATGTAGATGGGAGGGAGGAGTTGCACCTGGGACCTGAATGGGGCTGGGCCTTCCCTTCATAGAGCTTTGTGGGTGCTCACCCCGCCACATATTTTAATTAGGGAGGGAGCCTATCCCTCATTGTCCACCTTGACTTTGTTTTTGCCTGCGGGTGCCCACCCGCGTTCTGCCCTTGAGAAATCACTGCCGCGGCCCTGGGCCGCGAACTGAAAGTAGGCCCATCTGCCTGACTGTGGGCAGGGCTCCACAGACATAAGCAGGAAGACATCCGGAGCCCACCCACGGAGAAGCCCCGGTCCTGAGAGAGCGGACCGGGCAAAGCAAGAAGAAGTCCTGGGCCCTAGGAGAGGACCCAGGTGAAGGGCAGTGATGGACCGGGTGAAGCTAACCTGGTAGCCGGAAGTTGCCTCGCGTCCCAGCGGGGCTCCCTTGAGCGGCTGGGAGCCTCGGAAGCCCCGGGGGAAGAGCGAGATGTGCGGCGCTGGTGAAAGCCCCGGTCCCAGAAGAGAGACCGGGTGAAGAGGAGACCCGAGGAGCACCCGGGAGCCCAGTAAGGAGAGGGCTCGGGGTGGCTCCTGGCTGTATTGATTCCCCAGCGGCCCCACGTGGCAGCGGGCCGCTCCAACGAGGCCCGCCTCTCGTTACAAAGGGGGCAGCGATAAGGGGTGTTAGAAGGCGACCTCAGAGGAGACAGGGAGGGTACCTGAGCACCCTGAGACCTACCCTCGGGGTATCGTAGCCGGGCACTGGCGGGAGACTCCTCAGGGGAAGAGTCTCGTATCTAGGATCGTACACACTGCGCCACACGACAAAGAGACACCACACTGTATGTTCTTGGGAACAGATCTTTATCTAATCAGCTTCGTAGGATCTTTATGATCAACAAGGTGGATATGTACAAATAGAGCACGGGCTCAAAGAGTCTCGGTAGGGATAGGGGGTAGCGGGACAGTCTTTGGGGATCCGGATCAATGCAGGGACGTACCCAGCGCACAGCTCACAATCCTCGAGCTGGGGGATACGCTGTGGTCATTGGGGTCCAGCCGGACCGAGGGAGTCTTTAGGAGCCGCGAGTCACTCAGCAGGGCTCAAGCACAAGGTCGGAGGTCTTACGATCTTCAGGGGAGCCGCGAGTCACTCAGCAGGGCTCAAGCACAAGGTCGGAGGTCTTACGATCTTCAGGGGAGCCGCAAGTCACTCAGCAGGGCTCAAGCACAAGGTCGGAGGTCTTACGATCTTCAGGGGAGCCGCGAGTCACTCAGCAGGGCTCAAGCACAAGGTCGGAGGTCTTACGATCTTCAGGGGAGCCGCGAGTCACTCAGCAAGGCTCAGGTGTTCCAAGCTTGCAAGGGAGCCGCGACCACGTCAGCAGGGCTCTCGGCGTTCCAGAGTCGAATCTGCCAGATAGTTCCAGAGCACCCCTTGTTATAGATCAACTCCTCTTTGATGTCCGGAGTCTGTGTAGGCAGGGGTCTTAGCACCTGGGGGTCGCTTGTTGGAGTTTCCTGCCATGTCGTCCTTTGATCCTTTCAGGGCCGGGTCGGGAGGAGTACCAGACACACAGCAGGCGTGGAGCCAGCCCTCAGGGAGGCCGTAGGGCCGATCAAAACCCATCTCCCAAGGGCAGGTCAGAGGTGCGATGGAAACTGCTCCTCCCTCTCTCACTCCTTGGGAGCGCAATGTCCTCCAGCCGGGGCGGCGCCTCTAGGCCTGGGTTGCGCTGGAGCCGGGCGGCTATCGTAGGTGCATGAAGTGGGCACGCGGGCCCTGTGGTGCTGGGAAGATGGAGGGCACGGACGGGGAAGTCTGGGTCAGGTGTGTGTGGGTTCTGGCGGGAAGGACCGGCTAGGCCGTGTACTCGGGGGCTGAATGAGGTGCACGGGTCAGGGTATGTGGCTCGGGGTCAGGGATGGCCATGCCACAAGGCCGGGTCTAACACACGTCCCCCCCAGATGAAAGCCGGAGAGAACTACCCATCCTCTTGGGGGCTCTCTTCGCTGAGGCGGAAGAACCGGGAGAGGCCGTCAGCGTTGGCGTGGTCAGTACCAGGGCGATGCTCTACGGTGAAATCCATCCCCTGGAGGGAGATTGACCACCGCAGTAGGCGATGGTCGGTTTGGACTTTGAAATGGGTGCCGAACAGATAAGGTCGTAATTTCTTGAGGGCCCAGACTACGGCGAACGCCTCGCGCTCAATGGTGCTCCATTTCTGTTCTCTGGGTAACAGCCTTCGGCTGAGGAAGGCTACGGGCTGGTCTAGGCCTTGGTCATTCACCTGTGACAGGACTGCCCCAATGCCATGCTCGGAGGCATCAGTTTGCACCACAAACTCCTTGGAGTAGTCGGGGGCCTGGAGCACGGGGGCAGTACACATGGCCGCTTTCAGGGCATCGAATGCCTCCTGGCAGGCAGAGGTCCACTGCACTTTCTTGGGCTGTTTCTTGGACGTGAGTTCCGTGAGGGGACCGACAAGGCTTCTGTACCCCCGGATGAATCTCCGGTAGTAGCCGGTGAGGCCCAGAAAGGCTCAGACCTCCGTTTGGGTAGTGGGTGGTTCCCAGGCTAGGATGGCGTCGATATTAGGCTGCAGAGGGGCGACCTGCCCGCTTCCGACCCGGTGCCCTAGGTAGACCACCGAACCTTGCCCAATCTGACACTTGCTGGCTTTTACTGTGAGGCCTGCCTGGCGCAGGGCCGTTAGCACCCTCCAGAGGTGCTGGAGGTGCTCACTCCATTCGGAACTGAAAACCGCGATATCGTCTAGATATGCGGCGCTGAACTTTTCCAGCCCGGCCAGGACTCTATTTACCAGTCGCTGGAAGGTGGCCGGGGCATTTTTCATCCCAAAGGGCATCACGCGAAAGCGATAGTGCTCATCCGGGGTGGAGAAGGCGGACCGCTCCTTGGCTCCTTCGGTGAGCGCAATTTGCCAGTACACGCAGGTTAGATCGAATGTGCTGAGGAAATGAGCAGACCCGAGACGGTCAATGAGCTCGTCTGCTCGGGGAATGGGGTGAGCGTCGGCTCGGGGGACTTCGTTGAGTCCCCGGTAGTCCACACAGAATCGGAGTTCTGGGGCGACACCGGGGGCAGCTGCTTTCGGGACCAGTACCACGGGGATGGCCCAGGGGCTGTCTGAGGGTTCGATCACCCCCAAGGTCAACATCTTCGAGACCTCGGCCTGAATGCAGGACCGGACTCGATCAGGGACTCCGTAGGCTCGGTGCTTCACCGGCGGGCTGTCTCCGGTGTCCACGTCATGGACACACCAGTCGGTGACTTGGGTGACAAGAGAGAATAAGTCGGGGAACTGCCCTAAGAGCTGGCGGCAGTTCTCGCGTTGCTGGGGAGTGAGGGATGGAGAGAGGTTCACTCCTTCCACGGAGCCATCCTTCTCCTTGGTACACAGGAGGTCAGGGAGGGGATCTGACTCCTCTTCGGCCCCGTCATCGGTGGCCAGTAGTAGACTCAGCTCCGTCCGCACGAAGTGAGGCTTGAGGCGGTTCACGTGAATGACCCGAAGGGGGTCCCGAGGTGACTGGACGTCCACCAAGTACGTGACCTGGCTCTTCCGCTCAACGACTTTGAAGGGCCCAGTCCATTTATCCTGGAGGGCGCAAGGTTTCACTGGGGCCATGACCCATACCTGCTGGCCCGGCTGGAACTCGACCAGAGTGGCATTCTGGTCGTACCAGCGCCTCATTTCTTCCTGGCTCGCCTCCATGTTGGCCTCGGCCAGTTCTCGAAACTTCCTAGTCTGGTTTTGGAGGGTCAGAACGTATCGGAACACATCTCAGGGGGGTCTCGGGGCGCCGCCTCCCACCCTTCCTTGACCAGGCTGAGGGGCCCCCGGACGGGATGCCTGTAGAGTAACTCAAACGGGCTGAACCCCAAGGATTTCTGGGGAACTTCCCGGTAGGTGAACAAAAGGCAGGGGAGCAGGATGTCCCACTTGCGCCGGAGGGGCTCTTCCAGGCCCGCGATCATCCCCTTCAGAGTTCGGTTAAACCGCTCTACTAGGCCATTTCCTTGGGGATGGTACGGGGTGGTGAACTTATAGGACACTCCACATTGTTGCCACAGGGACGTCATGTATTTGGAGATAAAGTTTGTCCCGCGATCGCTTACGACCTCGTGGGGAAAACCCACACGGGAAAAGATCCCCATCAACGTCCGGCCCACCACGGGGGCTGTGATGGTGCGTAGGGGAATGGCCTAAGGGAATCGGGTGGCATGGTCCACTAGGACGAGGATGAAGCGGTGACCTTGTGAGGTTGGGGGGTCCAGGGGCCCCACGATGTCTATCCCGACCCGTTCAAAAGGGGTACTGACGACAGGGAAGGGTTGGAGGGGAGCCTTGCGCTTTCCTCCACTTTTCCCACTAGCCTGGCACGTGGGACAGGACTTGCAGTGGGTTTCTACATCTGCTTTCATTTTAGGCCAGTAAAAGTGAGTCACTAGGCGACTGTAGGTTTTGTCTTGGTCCAAGTGGCCTGCGAGGGGGACATCGTGGGCCAAGCCCAGGAGGAAGTCTCGGAAGCGTAGGGGTACCACCAGCACCCGGGCTGATCCTAGCTCCACCGACTTCTGCTCGCTGTACAAAAGGTCATTTTCCCAATATAACCGGTGTGTTCCAGATTGGTCGCCTGCGGCTTGGGCCTCTGCTTGCTGCCGGGGTCCGACCAGGTAAGGACAGTTAGCTTGTTCCTGGCAGAACTCCTCTCGGGAGGGGCCCCCCTCGTGGCGCCACTGGGCCAACTCGGGCAGATCGCCTAACTCTGTGATCTGTGCGGGGTCGGAAGGTAGGGGTTCGTCGCTGGTGACAGATTCTCCTCGTGGGGAGATGTGGGGGACCTTGGCTGGGACAATCCTGTCCTCGTTGGCAGGTGCGTCCTCGACTTCCCCAAGGGGTGGCAGTCAGGCCGCCATGGATCGGGTGGTGGCGCACACCCACTCGGGGAGACCCATCATCCCTAGGTGGGTCTTGCGCTCGACTTGCTTCCAGGGGGAACTTTCCAGGTCGTTCCCCAAGAGACAGTCGACCGGCTGGGAGGTTCTTACTGCTACTTTCAATTTACCGACCACTCCTCCCCATTCAAAAGGCACCAGGGCTACCTTACAGAGGCTCTCAGTGTTGTCAGCTGCAATTACAGGGCAAAATATATTGGGGAGCACCTGGTCTTCGTGGACTAAGTGGCTGAGGACACCGGTGATGCTCGCCCCGGTGTCACGAAGGGCCTCTACCTGTTGGCCATTGATCGTCACTAGCTGCCCGTATTTCTTCGTGTTGGAGGGCAGGAGGCTCCCAGGGACCATTTCTCTGTCTCCTAATGATACTAAGGCCATGGCGGCAGGGTTCCCACTCTACGGTCTCCTCAATCTCCTCCCCTAGGGCTACATTGGCTATCTGTCTGGCTGGGGGGCTGTAGCGGGGATGCGCAGGGCCATGGGGCATTCGGGGTCATTGGCGTAATGCCCGGGCTTCTGGCAACTGAAACAAGTGATGGTCACCCGGTGCCCCCGTCTCACGGGTGGACCGGATACAGCTGGTGGGGGTGCCGGGAAGTGCGGAGGTTGGTTTTTCGGAGGACCGGACTGGGATTCTTTCTGCCCTCCCTGGTTCCCCCCCCTCTCTGGCGGGGTGGTCCCTGACTGGCTCGGGGGTATTCTCCTACAGGGCCCCCGGGAGACCCGGGTGTTGGTCCAGCGATCCGCCTCGACAGCCAGCTTCCTCGGATCCGTGAGCTTGCTGTCGAGCAGATGCTGGCGTAGTTCCACAAAGCAGTTCGCGGCCAGGTGTTCCCATAACATGAGGTCGGTTAGTTCGTCCAGGGTCGATCAGGGACTCGGTAGGCTCGGTGCTTCACCGGCGGGCTGTCTCCGGAGTCCACGTCATGGACACACCAGTCGGTGACTTGGGGGACAAGAGAGAATAAGTCGGGGAACTGCCCTAAGAGCTGGCGGCAGTCCTCGCGTTGCTGGGGAGTGAGGGATGGAGAGAGGTTCACTCCTTCCACGGAGCCATCCTTCTCCTTGGTACACAGGAGGTCAGGGAGGGGATCTGACTCCTCTTCGGCCCCGTCATCGGTGGCCAGTAGTAGACTCAGCTCCGTCCGCACGAAGTGAGGCTTGAGGCGGTTCACGTGAATGACCCAAAGGGGGTCCCGAGGAGACTGGACGTCCACCAAGTACGTGACCTGGCTCTTCCGCTCAACGACTTTGAAGGGTCCAGTCCATTTATCCTGGAGGGCGCAAGGTTTCACTGGGGCCATGACCCATACCTGCTGGCCCGGCTGGAACTCGACCAGAGTTTCATTCTGGTCGTACCAGCGCCTCATTTCTTCCTGGCTCGCCTCCATGTTGGCCTCGGCCAGTTCTCGAAACTTCCTAGTCTGGTTTCGGAGGGTCAGAACGTATCGGAACATATCTCAGGGGGGTCTCGGGGCGCCGCCTCCCACCCTTCCTTGACCAGGCTGAGGGGCCCCCGGACGGGATGCCTGTAGAGTAACTCAAACGGGCTGAACCCCAAGGATTTCTGGGGAACTTCCCGGTAGGTGAACAAAAGGCAGGGGAGCAGGACGTCCCACTTGCGCCGGAGGGGCTCTTCCAGGCCCGCGATCATCCCCTTCAGAGTCCGGTTAAACCGCTCTACTAGGCCATTTCCTTGGGGATGGTACGGGGTGGTGAGCTTATAGGACACTCCACATTGTTGCCACAGGGACGTCATGTATTTGGAGATAAAGTTCGTCCCGCGATCGCTTACGACCTCGTGGGGAAAACCCACACGGGAAAAGATCCCCATCAACGCCCGGCCCACCACGGGGGCTGTGATGGTGCGTAGGAGAATGGCCTCAGGGAATCGGGTGGCATGGTCCACTAGGACGAGGATGAAGCGGTGACCTTGTGAGGTTGGGGGGTCCAGGGGCCCCACGATGTCTATCCCGACCCGTTCAAAAGGGGTACTGATGACAGGGAAGGGTTGGAGGGGAGCCTTGCGCTTTCCTCCACTTTTCCCACTAGCCTGGCACGTGGGACAGGACTTGCAGTGGGTTTCTACATCTGCTTTCATTTTAGGCCAGTAAAAGTGAGTCACTAGGCGACTGTAGGTTTTGTCTTGGTCCAAGTGGCCTGCGAGGGGGACATCGTGGGCCAAGCCCAGGAGGAAGTCTCGGAAGCGTAGGGGTACCACCAGCACCCGGGCTGATCCTAGCTCCACCGACTTCTGCTCGCTGTACAAAAGGCCATTTTCCCAATATAACCGGTGTGTTCCAGATTGGTCGCCCGCGGCTTGGGCCTCTGCTTGCTGCCGGGGTCCGACCAGGTAAGGACAGGTAGCTTGTTCCTGGCAGAACTCCTCTCAGCAGGGGCCCCCCTCGTGGCGCCACTGGGCCAACTCGGGCAGATCGCCTAACTCTGTGATCTGTGCGGGGTCGGAAGGTAGGGGTTCGTCGCTGGCGACAGATTCTCCTCATGGGGAGATGTGGGGGACCTCAGCTGGGACAATCCTGTCCTCGTTGGCAGGTGCGTCCTCGACTTCCCCAAGGGGTGGCAGTCGGGCCGCCATGGATCGGGTGGTGGCGCACACCCACTCGGGGAGACCCATCATCCCTAGGTGGGTCTTGCGCTCGACTTGCTTCCAGGGGGAACTTTCCAGGTCGTTCCCCAGGAGACAGTCGACCGGCTGGGAGGTTCTTACTGCTACTTTCAATTTACCGACCACTCCTCCCCATTCAAAAGGCACCAGGGCTACCTTACAGAGGCTCTCAGTGTTGTCAGCTGCAATTACAGGGCAAAATATATTGGGGAGGACCTGGTCTTCGTGGACTAAGTGGCTGAGGACACCGGTGATGCTCGCCCCGGTGTCGCGAAGGGCCTCTACCTGTTGGCCATTGATCGTCACTAGCTGCCCGTATTTCTTCGTGTTGGAGGGCAGGAGGCTCCCAGGGACCATTTCTCTGTCTCCTAATGATACTAAGGCCATGGCGGCAGGGTTCCCACTCTACGGTCTCCTCAATCTCCTCCCCTAGGGCTACATTGGCTATATGTCTGGCTGGGGGGGCTGTAGCGGGGATGCGCAGGGCCATGGGGCATTCGGGTCCATTGGCGTAATGCCCGGGCTTCTGGCAACGGAAACAAGTGATGGTCACCCGGTGCCCCCGTCTCACGGGTGGTCCGGATACAGCTGGTGGGGGTGCCAGGAAGTGCGGAGGTTAGTTTTTCGGAGGACCGGACTGGGATTCTTTCTGCCCTCCCTGGTTCCCCCCCTCTCTGGCGGGGTGGTCCCTGACTGGCTCGGGGGTATTCTCCTACAGGGCCCCCGGGAGACCCGGGTGTTGGTCCAGCGATCCGCCTCGACAGCCAGCTTCCTCAGATCCGTGAGCTTGCTGTCGAGCAGATGCTGGCGTAGTTCCACAAAGCAGTTCGCGGCCAGGTGTTCCCATAACATGAGGTTGGTTAGTTCGTCCAGGGTGGTTACTTTGCTGCCCTTAATCCACCCGTCGAATGCACAGCTGAAAAAGTTCACATACTCCACCCACGTGGTGCCAGGGATCTTCGTGCAGTCCCGGAACTGCTGGCCGTACATCTCCAGGGTGAGGCCGTACCTTGTGAGGAGGGCCTCCTTCATGTGGCTGTAGGAGGTCTGCATGGAGGATGGTAGGTCGAGCAGGGTGTCTCTCCCCTCGCTCAAAAATCGGCCCCACAACCCGGCCCCCCAATCCTTCTGCGGGACTCGGTGTGAGGTCATGGCGACCTCGTAGGCCTTGAACCATTGTTGGATGTCATCATTTTTGTAATATTCCTTGACCACATCTTTGGGGATGTGGACCTTCTGTTCCGCCGGGGGGGCCGCCTCTCGGTTCTCCGGGGGTCGAGCTTCTTCGCTCCTTGCTTTGAGCTCGATTTCTTTCAAGCTGCGTTCGTGCTCCAGTTGAAGTCTTCTTCCTTCGTGCTCCCGTTGGAGTTTCTTCTCTTCTAGTTCGCCTTGTACTCGCATCTGTTCCACTGCTAGTTTCTTCTCAGCTAATTTCAACTCGCCCTCGATTTTCAGTTTGGCCAGTTCGAGTTCGTGATTACGACTTCTCTCTCTGTCTGCGAGTTCTTCCGGGGATAGACCCCCGTCTGGTACGAAGCTTCGTACCTGGTTGCTGCTGCTTTCTCTTTGGGAGAGTCCAGCTTCGTCGTGGAGCTCCACCGCTGCTTCTGGGCGGGGGGCTCCGGATTCCACCCAAGCTTTCAGTGCCTTCTGCATATCTTCTTTGGTGTTGAGACCAGTGGTAGCAATTTTTAGTTCTTTGCAGAATTGCTTCAGTTCTTTGTGCGTGTACTCTTCCAGTTGTTCCGCCTGGAACACAGTACTCGCGTCGGTTTCTGTGAGACTCATGGAGTTTTCTTCTGCCGTCTTTGCCGGTAGTGCATCAGCCGTTTACGGTACGATCTCT
Source organism: Triturus cristatus (assembly GCF_964204655.1). Taxonomy (NCBI): domain Eukaryota; kingdom Metazoa; phylum Chordata; class Amphibia; order Caudata; family Salamandridae; genus Triturus; species Triturus cristatus. The sequence continues at coordinate 150,308,191 of NC_140590.1, read as the reverse complement.
AGATTATGGGCCCGAACACTGTCGCTTGCCACCAATGTTAGAAGGCGACCTCAGAGGAGACAGGGGGGGTACCTGAGCACCCTGAGACCTACCCTCGGGGTATCGTAGCCGGGCACTGGCGGGAGACTCCTCAGGGGAAGAGTCTCGTATCTAGGATCGTACACACTGCGCCACACGACATAGAGACACCACACTGTATGTTCTTGGGAACAGATCTTTATCTAATCAGCTTCATAGGATCTTTATGATCAACAAGGTGGATATGTACAAATAGAGCACGGGCTCAAAGAGTCTCGGTAGGGATAGGGGGTAGCGGGACAGTCTTTGGGGATCCGGATCAATGCAGGGACGTACCCGGCGCACAGCTCACAATCCTCGAGCTGGGGGATACGCTGTGGTCATTGGGGTCCAGCCGGACCGAGGGAGTCTTTAGGAGCCGCGAGTCACTCAGCAGGGCTCAAGCACAAGGTCGGAGGTCTTACGATCTTCAGGGGAGCCGCGAGTCACTCAGCAGGGCTCAAGCACAAGGTCGGAGGTCTTACGATCTTCAGGGGAGCCGCGAGTCACTCAGCAGGGCTCAGGTGTTCCAAGGTTGCAAGGGAGATGCGACCACATCAGCAGGGCTCTCGTCGTTCCAGAGTCGAATCTGCCAGATAGTCCCAGAGCACCCCTTGTTATAGGTCAACTCCTCTTTGATGTCCGGAGTCTGTGTAGGCAGGGGTCTTAGCACCTGGGGGTCGCTTTTTGGAGTTTCCTGCCATGTCGTCCTTTGATCCTTTCAGGGCCGGGTAGGGAGGAGTCCCAGACACACAGCAGGCATGGAGCCAGCCCTCAGGGAGGCCGGAGGGCCGATCGAAACCCATCTCCCAAGGGGAGGTCAGAGGTGCGATGGAAACTGCTCCTCCCTCTCTCACTCCGTGAGAGCGCGATGTCCTCCAGCCGGGGCGGCGCCTCTAGGCCTGGGTTGCGCTGGAGCCGGGCGGCCATCGTAGGTGCATGAAGTGGGCATGCGGGCCCTGTGGTGCTGGGAAGATGGAGGGCACGGACGGGGAAGTCCGGGTCGGGTGTGTGTGGGTTCTGGCGGGAAGGACCGGCTAGGCCGTGTACTCGGGGGCTGAATGAGGTGCACGGGTCAGGGTGTGTGGCTAGGGGTCAGGGATGGCCATGCCACAAGCCCGGGTCTAACACGGGGGCATGTTTTTCCACCACCTCTTCACTGCCTCCTTCTACTGTGCCCTGATCCTGTCCCTGCGGTGCCTGACCTGCCCCCATGTATGCCCCTCCGAGGGGATGACCCCGGTCCTTAGCAGTGCATGCAAGCAAGATGTGACAGTTGTCCCTCTACTTCACTCCTTGGCATTTGGATATGGACAGGCCATTGGCCTTTTGTTTGCACAGACGTTTAACTTTTAAAATGCTGAATAAAGCTTTTTTCTTTCTCCCCGTGAACTAGATTTAGCTGTACATTATGTTGATGATTTTTAACATGCCCTTGCACCTGTGATGCTTTGTTTACAATGTCGAATACTGATGTGTTGCTGTAAGGTACTCCCTGTGGTCCATGAGATATGTATCCTATTCTGGTGGGTATCCATGTCATCCTTTGCAGCTACCTGGGTGTGTCAGGATCAACTATTTGTGGATATCTCTCTATGAGCATTTCATTTATATGGTCACATCTCTGGCTTGCACCCATGCACATATGATGTGCTTCCCATTGTCCAATTTGTCACTTCAACATACTTTGTGCTCATCAACACTGGACCTACAGGTGTGGTCATCATTGTAATAGGAGCAACTGGGTCCTCTGTGCAACTTGCTAGACATATGTTTTGGGTATATGCAGATGACTTAAGGGAGACTCACGTACCCAGGCTGTTGTGACCAGAGCCTTTATTGTGTGGTAACTGATGGCTGACTGACCAAGTGTTCTGCAGACATGAGTGAGACTTGCGGTGAATATGTTTGGCACAGCTGGGCCTCCACAGGAGTTGGGTCCCCTCAAGTAAGCGTGTTGTCCAGTGACATGGCCTGGGCCCATGGTGTGTGTTGTATGAGCATGTGTGTGTGTCCACATCCCTGTTCAGACACAGACAGTGTTCCCTTGATATGTTCCTGTTGTTGATGCTTGCTGAGTGGTACTGGGTTCATCCCACTACTTTTCCAATGGGCAACCAGATGTGTGGGTGCATGACACACTACTGTTAATTGGTGTATCATCATTGAGATTTGTCAGTTCTGAGTGGTGATGATGCTGTCAGACACAGTCAGGGTTCCTCAGGGCACCTGTTTATTTGCTAAATCATGTAGTTGTCCCTAGGTGGTAGTTTTCAGTGATTGAGACATTTGTATGTGTGTGTGACTGCTCCCACTTGTCGGGTTCATGTCTGCGATGCTGGCAGGTGTCAGCATGTGTGCCTTGTGGTTCTCCTTGGCTTCTGCATTGTCCTGGGACCGTGGCAGGGATTCTGGAGGTTACGTGAGCTTTGAGGTCATGGCCATGTACCGCTTACTGTGCAGTATGTCTGTCATTCCCCAGGGTTGTAAACTGTCCTTGTGTGATGTGTCTGTGCACCTTAGTTCCTCCCAACATTCCTGTGTTTGTCATGGGTGCATGTGCAATGTCACCTGTCCATGTGGGCTTCACAGATACATATTGTTGCAGTTCAGGGTGTGTGGTGTTGAGGGTGGACTGATGTGAATGTTTGCAAGGATGGTCCCCTAGCTCCCGTTTGTCCATGGATGAGGGGCCATGCTGAGTGATTTGTGTTTGTGTATGTGTAATGTACATTTGTGGAACAGGACACATGTCTTGGTTTCCCAGTTTGTACGACATCTGCCTTTGTCATCACAGTGGAGGTGTCATGATTGCTTGTGTCACCCCAATGTCTGGTCCCTGGGGGTAGTGCTGTTGTGTGTCAGTCTCTTGCTGTGTTAGTTGGTGCTCATTCCAGCTTGTGTCACATGTGTCTGTTGTGCTCCCTCTCATCTCCCAATGCCTGATTGCCCACTGAGGGTGTCCCAGTGATGGTTTACTTTTGTATGGCACTGTGTCCACATCTGTGTCACTTTGGTTCAGCCCCCCTCATGTGTTGTGTAGTTTCCTGGGGATACTGTGACACACACACACACACATGCTGTGTCAGATGTGCAGTGTGAGTTTGCCTGTTTGTGTTTGTGCATCTGCACCAGTGCATTGGTATTGCTGATGTGGGCCTTTGTCTGGATGCTGTTTCTGTGATTTTGCATGCTGTCCCTGTGAGTCATATCACATCATTGTGCACATTCATCCTGGTTGTTAGGTGCCATTGCTGGCATGGAATGTGAGTTTGTGAGCTGACACCTACAGTCTCCACATGTTGTTTTGATTGGTGTGTATATTTTCGAGATGTGTGCATGCTTGGTGATAGTCACTTCTGCTCTTGTGTCAATGTACACTGTATGCATTGTTAGCCCCCATGTGTGGTGCTTTTCTGCACATGGCCGAGAGTGTGTTATGTTTTCACAGCACTGTTAGCCTCACCACATCTCTGTGTGTATGGGACACAACCACTAGTTTGCCCCAGTAGTGTTTAATGTGTTGGGAGCAGGGATCATACATGCTGTTTTTTATTTTCAGCTTTGACCATGATGACACTTACCTTTTGGTCACTGTGATGAGGGGGGGTTTAGTCCCCATCACCACAATGCTCAACATCTGCTGCATTTTGGAAGCCCACACTTAACTTCTGTTCTACACAGTGAGGGGGTGTTCTTTTCACATTGCCACAGTGCTATGGTGATGCTTGCCTTGTGTATGTCACACTCATGTGTTGGTCACACATGTGCTGTTACTTACATTGTATGTTTGTAGCCATAATCACTGTTGTGGGCATTTGTCACAGACTACACACTGTTGACATGATGTTATGGGGGATGCATTTTGCGGACATACCTGATGTTGGAACATGCTGGATGTGTTGCACAACACCCATCCTATGGCTGGGGGCGGCAGGGGTGATGGGCAACAGGTCCCCTGTGAGTGGGGGTGGCAGTAGTGATGGGCAACATAAGCCCTATGGCTGGGGGTGGCAGGGGTGATGGGCAACAGGTCCCCTGTGAGTGGGGGTGGCAGGGGTGATGGGCAATAGGTCCCCTGTGAGTGGGGGTGGCAGTAGTGATGGGCAACATATGCCCTATGGCTGGGGGTGGCAGGGGTGATGGGCAACAGGTCCCCTGTGAGTGGGGGTGGCAGGGGTGATGGGCAACAGGTCCCCTGTGAGTAGGGGTGGCACAGGTGATGGGCAACAGGTCACCTGTGAGTGGGGGTGGCAGGGATGATGGAAAACATAAGCCCTATGGCTGGGGATGGCAGGGGTGATGGGCAACAGGTCCCCTGTGAGTGGGGGTGGCTGGGGTGATGGGCAACAGGTCCCCTGTAAGTGGGGGCAGCAGGGGTGATGGGCAACATAAGCCCTATGGGTTGGGGTGGCAGGGGTGATGGGCAACATCAGCCCTATGGTTGGGGGTGGCAGGGGTGATGGGCAAAAGGTCCCCTGTGAGTGGGGGTGGCAGTAGTGATGGGCAACATAAGCCCTATGGCTGGGGGTGGCAGGGGCGATGGGCAACAGGTCCCCTGTGAGTGGGGGTGGCAGGGGTGATGGGCAACAGGTCCCCTGTGAGGGATGGTGGCAGTAGTGATGGGCAACATAAGCCCTATGGCTGAGGGTGGCAGGGGTTATGGGCAACAGGTCCCCTGTGAGTGGGGGTGGCAGGGGTGATGGGCAACAGGTCCCCTGTGAGTGGGGGTGGCAGTAGTGATGGGCAACATAATCCCTATGGCTGAGGGTGGCAGGGGTGGTGGAAAATAGGTCCCCTGCGAATGGGGGTGGCAGGGGTGATGGGCAACAGGTCCCCTGTGAGTGGGGGTGGCAGGGGTGATGGGCAACAGGTCCCCAGGGAGTGGGGGTGGCAGTAGTGATGAGCAACATAAGCCCTATGGCTGGGGGTGGCAGGGGTGATGGGCAACAGGTCCCCTGTGAGTGGGGTGGCAGGGGTGATAGGCAACAGGTCCCCTGTGAGTGGGGGTGGCAGTAGTGATGGGCAACATAATCCCTATGGCTGCGAGTGGCAGGGGTGGTGGGCAACAGGTCCCCTTTGAGTGGGGGTGGCAGGGGTGATGGGCAACAGGTCCCCAGTGAGTGGGGGTGGCTGTAGTGATGAGCAACATAAGCCCTATGGCTGGGGGTGGCAGGGGTGATGGGCAACAGGTCCCCTGTGAGTGGGGGTGGCAGGGGTGATGGGCAACAGGTCCCCTGTGAGTGGGGGTGGCAGTAGTGATGGGCAACATAAGTCCTATGGCTGGGGGTGGCAGGGGTGATGGGCAACAGGTCCCCTGTGAGTGGGGGTGGCAAGGGTGATGGGCAACACGTCCACTGTGAGTGGGGGTGGCAGGGGTGATGGGCAACAGGTCCCCTGTGAGTGGGGGTGGCAGTAGTGATGGGAAACATAAGCCCTATGGCTGGAGGTGGCAGGGGTGATGGGCAACAGGTCCCCTGTGAGTGGGGGTGGCAGGGGTGATGGGCAACAGGTCCCCTGTGAGTGGGGTGGCAGGGGTGATGGGCAACATAAGCCCTATGGGTGGGGGTGGCAGGGGTGATGGGCAAAAGGTCCCCTGTGAGTGGGGGTGGCAGGGGTGATGGGCAACAGGTTCCCTGTGAGTGATGGTGGCAGTAGAGATGGGCAACATAAGCCCTATGGCTGAGGGTGGCAGGGGTGATGGGCAACAGGTCCCCTGTGAGTGGGGGTGGCAGGGGTGATGGGCAACAGGTCCCCTGTAAGTGGGGGTGGCAGTAGTGATGGGCAACATAATCCCTATGGCTGGGGGTGGCAGGGGTGGTGGGCAACATGTCCCCTGTGAGTGGGGGTGGCAGGGGTGATGGGCAACAGGTCCCCAGTGAGTGGGGGTGGCAGTAGTGATGAGCAACATAAGCCCTATGGCTGGGGGTGGCAGGGGTGATGGGCAACAGGTCCCCTGTGAGTGGGGGTGGCAGAGGTGATGGGCAACACGTCCACTGTGAGTAGGGGTGGCAGGGGTGATGGGCAACAGGTCCCCTGTGAGTGGGGGTGGCAGTAGTGATGGGAAACATAAGCCCTATGGCTGGGGGTGGCAGGGGTGATGGGCAACAGGTCCCCTGTGAGTGGGGGTGGCAGTAGTGATGGGCAACATAAGCCCTATGGCTGGGGGTGGCAGGGGTGATGGGCAACAGGTCCCCTGTGAGTGGGGGTGGCAGGGGTGATGGGCAATAGGTCCCCTGTGAGTGGGGGTGGCAGTAGTGATGGGCAACATATGCCCTATGGCTGGGGGTGGCAGGGGTGATGGGCAACAGGTCCCCTGTGAGTGGGGGTGGCAGGGGTGATGGGCAACAGGTCCCCTGTGAGTAGGGGTGGCACAGGTGATGGGCAACAGGTCACCTGTGAGTGGGGGTGGCAGGGATGATGGAAAACATAAGCCCTATGGCTGGGGATGGCAGGGGTGATGGGCAACAGGTCCCCTGTGAGTGGGGGTGGCTGGGGTGATGGGCAACAGGTCCCCTGTAAGTGGGGGCAGCAGGGGTGATGGGCAACATAAGCCCTATGGGTTGGGGTGGCAGGGGTGATGGGCAACATCAGCCCTATGGTTGGGGGTGGCAGGGGGGATGGGCAAAAGGTCCCCTGTGAGTGGGGGTGGCAGTAGTGATGGGCAACATAAGCCCTATGGCTGGGGGTGGCAGGGGCGATGGGCAACAGGTCCCCTGTGAGTGGGGGTGGCAGGGGTGATGGGCAACAGGTCCCCTGTGAGGGATGGTGGCAGTAGTGATGGGCAACATAAGCCCTATGGCTGAGGGTGGCAGGGGTTATGGGCAACAGGTCCCCTGTGAGTGGGGGTGGCAGGGGTGATGGGCAACAGGTCCCCTGTGAGTGGGGGTGGCAGTAGTGATGGGCAACATAATCCCTATGGCTGAGGGTGGCAGGGGTGGTGGGAAATAGGTCCCCTGCGAATGGGGGTGGCAGGGGTGATGGGCAACAGGTCCCCTGTGAGTGGGGGTGGCAGGGGTGATGGGCAACAGGTCCCCAGGGAGTGGGGGTGGCAGTAGTGATGAGCAACATAAGCCCTATGGCTGGGGGTGGCAGGGGTGATGGGCAACAGGTCCCCTGTGAGTGGGGTGGCAGGGGTGATAGGCAACAGGTCCCCTGTGAGTGGGGGTGGCAGTAGTGATGGGCAACATAATCCCTATGGCTGCGAGTGGCAGGGGTGGTGGGCAACAGGTCCCCTTTGAGTGGGGGTGGCAGGGGTGATGGGCAACAGGTCCCCAGTGAGTGGGGGTGGCTGTAGTGATGAGCAACATAAGCCCTATGGCTGGGGGTGGCAGGGGTGATGGGCAACAGGTCCCCTGTGAATGGGGGTGGCAGGGGTGATGGGCAACAGGTCCCCTGTGAGTGGGGGTGGCAGTAGTGATGGGCAACATAAGTCCTATGGCTGGGGGTGGCAGGGGTGATGGGCAACAGGTCCCCTGTGAGTGGGGGTGGCAAGGGTGATGGGCAACACGTCCACTGTGAGTGGGGGTGGCAGGGGTGATGGGCAACAGGTCCCCTGTGAGTGGGGGTGGCAGTAGTGATGGGAAACATAAGCCCTATGGCTGGAGGTGGCTGGGGTGATGGGCAACAGGTCCCCTGTGAGTGGGGGTGGCAGGGGTGATGGGCAACAGGTCCCCTGTGAGTGGGGTGGCAGGGGTGATGGGCAACATAAGCCCTATGGGTGGGGGTGGCAGGGGTGATGGGCAAAAGGTCCCCTGTGAGTGGGGGTGGCAGGGGTGATGGGCAACAGGTTCCCTGTGAGTGATGGTGGCAGTAGAGATGGGCAACATAAGCCCTATGGCTGAGGGTGGCAGGGGTGATGGGCAACAGGTCCCCTGTGAGTGGGGGTGGCAGGGGTGATGGGCAACAGGTCCCCTGTAAGTGGGGGTGGCAGTAGTGATGGGCAACATAATCCCTATGGCTGGGGGTGGCAGGGGTGGTGGGCAACATGTCCCCTGTGAGTGGGGGTGGCAGGGGTGATGGGCAACAGGTCCCCAGTGAGTGGGGGTGGCAGTAGTGATGAGCAACATAAGCCCTATGGCTGGGGGTGGCAGGGGTGATGGGCAACAGGTCCCCTGTGAGTGGGGGTGGCAGAGGTGATGGGCAACACGTCCACTGTGAGTAGGGGTGGCAGGGGTGATGGGCAACAGGTCCCCTGTGAGTGGGGGTGGCAGTAGTGATGGGAAACATAAGCCCTATGGCTGGGGGTGGCAGGGGTGATGGGCAACAGGTACCCTGTGAGTGGGGGTGGCAGGGGTGATGGGCAACAGGTCCCCTGTGAGTGGGGGTGGCAGGGGTGATGGGCAACAGGTCCCCTGTGAGTGGGGGTGGCAGGGGTGATGGGCAACATAAGCCCTATGGGTGGGGGTGGCAGGGGTGATGGGCAACATCAGCCCTATGGCTGGGGGTGGCAGGGGTGATGGTCAGAAGGTCCCCTGTGAGTGGGGGTGGCAGTAGTGATGGGCAACATAAGCCCTATGGCTGGGGGTGGCAGGGGTGATGGGCAACACATCCACTGTGAGTAGGGGTGGCAGGGGTGATGGGCAACAGGTCCCCTGTGAGTGGGGGTGGCAGTAGTGATGGGAAACATAAGCCCTATGGCTGGGGGTGGCAGGGGTGATGGGCAACAGGTCCCCTGTGAGTGGGGGTGGCAGTAGTGATGGGCAACATAAGCCCTATGGCTGAGGGTGGCAGGGGTGATGGGCAACACGTCCACTGTGAGTAGGGGTGGCAGGGGTGATGGGCAACAGGTCCCCTGTGAGTGGGGGTGGCAGTAGTGATGGGAAACATAAGCCCTATGGCTGGGGGTGGCAGGGGTGATGGGCAACAGGTACCCTGTGAGTGGGGGTGGCAGGGGTGATGGGCAACAGGTCCCTGTGAGTGGGGGTGGCAGGGGTGATGGGCAACATAAGCCCTATGGGTGGGGGTGGCAGGGGTGATGGGCAACATCAGCCCTATGGCTGGGGGTGGCAGGGGTGATGGGCAGAAGGTCCCCTGTGAGTGGGGGTGGCAGTAGTGATGGGCAACATAAGCCCTATGGCTGGGGGTGGCAGGGGTGATGGGCAACAGGTCCCCTGTGAGTGGGGGTGGCAGTAGTGATGGGCAACATAAGCCCTATGGCTGGGGGTGGCAGGGGTGATGGGCAACAGGTCCCCTGTGAGTGGGGGTGGCAGGGATGATGGGCAACAGGTCCCCTGTGAGTGGGGTGGCCGGGGTGATGGGCAACAGGTCCCTTGTGAGTGGGGATGGCAGGGGTGATGGGCAACAGGTCCCCTGTGAGAGGGGATGGCAGGGGTGATGGGCAACATCAGCCCTATGGCTGGGGTGGCAGGGGTGATGGGCAAAAGGTCCCCTGTGAGTGGGGGTGGCAGTAGTGATGGGCAACATAAGCCCTATGGCTGTGGGTGGCAGGGGTGATGGGCAACAGGTCCCCTGTGAGTGGGGGTGGCAGGGGTGATGGGCAACAAGACCCCTTTGAGTGGGGGTGGCAGTAGTGATGGGCAACATAAGCCCTATGGGTGGGGGTGCCAGGGGTGATGGGCAACATCAGCCCTATGGGTGGGGGTGTTAGTGGTGCTGGCCATGCAACCCCTATGGTGGGCTGTTGTTAGTGGCCAGGATGTGGATCCCCTGTGTGTGTGCGCCATTTTGCGGGTACGTGTCGTTTGTTTATGTAGTAGGTGTCTGACTTACCACCTGCGCCGTCGGCGTCGGTTTCTGAGCCGGTCATAGATGTAGAGTACTGGTATGACCTGCGCGATGGGATTCATGATGTGTTCGTGTTGTACACGCTGCTTGTTGCTCCGTCTCGTACCCGCTGCAAGCTGGTCCATCTCGTAGCCGTGTATTGAGTTGTGGCGCGAATCGTAGCTGATATGCTTGTTTTCCGGATGCTGTGACGTGCCGTACGTGGAGAGCCGTCCGGCGCGTAGGAAGTACGCATCGTACTTGTCATGCCGGAAACTGCTATGGATTCTTCTTCCGGGCGACTCGGTTCAGCGTTAGGGGTTACAGCTCAGACGGAGAATGGAGCTTGAATCACAGCCTACGTGTCAGTCGGGTTTTTGGCAGTTGTGCGCATCGTAGTTACTCTACAGGACGGACCGGCTATGGGTACGTGTCGGTCGCACGGTACGGCTACGGACAGCTGTCCGACCGGCTTTCGGAATCGGCCATCGGCCCCTATATGTGGTTTTTTTGGTGGCCATTTTTAGGACGATAGTTTAGAGACTTGGGTGCATTAATTTCAGTTTCCCATTCATTAGTTTTTTCCTAGACAATGTGGTCCTGCATCCTACCTCTTCTTTTATGCATATGGTCCCATCCTCCTTTCATTGTTCTGAAGTTTTTCCTGTGTTTCTTCCTGAGCCATTATCCCCTGGGGAAGAGGCTCTTCATAATTTGGACTAGCATAGGGGACTATCTGTCTATTGGGTCAGGACAGCCCCATTTCGGAAAGTGTATACATTGTTTGTTATCTTTTGTTTACCAAATAAGGGTTCTCTTCCTTCCACATCCAGTGGCATAACGAAACTTGAGAGGTCCCCCGTGCAAAGCACATGGAGGGACCCCTCCTCCCCCGGCGGCACGGCCCACCATCTACCACTTTCCCTTACACCCAGTAATCTAGCATATTTTGATTTGAAACCTCCAACATTTAAATGAAATGCCTCTATATTGTCTTTCTCAAAGTTCTAATGAGAGAGTGGGAAACACTCTTAACATACAAGCGATGCCATTTGTAACAATACTGTCAAAAGCACATTATTTAACTGAGGCAGCAATCAGAACAATGCCAAAGAGCGGTCCTATTGTCTCAGGAACTGCCTATGGCTGAAGAACAAAGAACAACTATGAAGGGTCTGAAATAGAATTGACAATACCTTGAAACTTTGAAAGACCAACCCAAACCTGCAATTCCATAAAAACTCGACTGACAATATACATGAGCAGTACACAAGCTATAACTCCGTATCCTGCGAAAGTCAAGAGAAATAGACTGGTGAATTATCTGCAGCCACACACTAGCGACTGTCAAGGGTTGTGCATGATAATAACGTGAACTGAGGAAGCAATTTCAATCATAATGTCTTTATTAGTAAGCATTGCAAAACAGGCAGGCAAACAAGGTTGAGGAAGAAAACTGTTTGGATGCTTCAGAACATTGATGCAGATGTTTGTCTGTTTTAATTTATCATTTCTGTAGTGTAAACAAGGCTAAATACAAGATTTAAGGTCCACGTATTACAGACAAGTGCAAGCAACACCATAAATAACACTGCATGTAGAATAAAAACAAACCATATCAGCAAGTACCTAATGACAATCTATACAAACTGTAGTTGGTAAAGCAAAAGAAAAAGTGCAAATACTTTCAAAGTGCAAAATAAAGCAATCACCAGTCAAGCAATATACACAAATCAAGCATGTTTTGTAAAGCAATCCAACTTTCTTCTTGCATCAAGGTGAAAATACTTTCAAAGTGCATGGTAAAAACAAGTCCAACAGCTTCCCTAACAAGGACTGACCTGAAGCACCAGACTGGACCTTACTTCATAACAAACAGAGGCCTCAGACCTCAGTGTGTCAACACTGGCGGTATTTACAATTTACTAAGAGTATAGACACGCCTGCTAAATTACAGATTCACCATTGCCTCCAAATGGCTCTATCGTCACGTGTGACACCGCCAGCCAGGCCTGGATTTTAAGCCAACAGCGCCTTGCATTCTGGGAGTTGTGCTGTGACCATCTAAGTAAGGGGTTAAACATTCCAGCATGCAAAGTTTTGTTGGATAAAAGCTACAAATGGACACGACATGGTGCCAAAGCCACTTGGCAGCTATGTTTTATACAAGCACAAGGGGATGTTTAATTTCCTCAAACCAAGCTGCAGAAGTCTTGCGTCAAATAGCAAACACGTTATGCGGAGAACCCAGAAATGTGCTGTGTGTAGCCCCGTGTATGGACCTGAGGTGTCGTTCTCAAAGAGACTCAGTGGTAAAAGCCCACAGTTGTCTCTAATGCATGTTAGTGCCAGGCAGTGGTTGAAGTGGGGGAAAAAAGTAGGGGAACTGTGGGAGGATCATCAGAGGGCGGGAATAACCAATGGATTGGGTCAGTGGGCGGAGTGAGAGGTGTGGCAGAAAGAGCAAAATATCCCAGTTTTTAGTATTCGTTTCCCATTTCACTAACCGGTTACAGCTTATTACATTATGTAATTTAACAAATAGATACACATGTTTATTTAAGGTTAAATATGTGTTATTAACATTAAAATACATTCACAAAGTGGGATACATTTCCAATCACGGAATGTCCCAAATATCCTTAAAAGTGGAATCACAAGCCATTTGTCTCCCAGCCATGGAGTTTCTGTCATCAGCACTTCTCCTCCCTTTTTCCACAAGAACAGTTGAAATGAAATGAAATTAAATGAATGAAATAGCATTTATAAAGCACATGGTTACCCAAAGGCATCTCAGCGCTAGGGCAGAAACCGCACTAAGCTGTGGCAATCAATGAAGGAAAAGCCAGGTTTTGAGCCTCCTGCGGAAGAAGGTGTGGTGTGGCTCTTTACGTAGCTGAAGCGGCAAGGAGTTCCAGTGTTTAGCGGCGTTGTAAGAGAAGAGCCGGCCGCCACTTCTGGACCTCTTGATTCTGGGAACAGACACCAGGTGGAGGTCATTTGAACATAACCGCCTGTTGGCTTGGTAGGGCTGGACAAAGGAAGAATTAATAGCCGGTCCCACACCCCCTAGAATCTTATGGGTGGTGCAGAGGGCTTTAAAGTGGACTCTTTCTTGAATAGAAAGCCAATGTAAAGACCTAAGTGCCGCTTTGGCTGACTGGCGGCTTGGAGTACCCTCAAGAATCCTTGCGGCACAATTTTGCATGATTTGAAGTTTCTTAAAGACCGCACAGGGAGCACCGAGATAAAGAGCGTTGCCATAGTCCAGGCGGGATAAGACAAGTGCCTGGACCGCAAGCTTTCTTGCTTGAGGGGGTAGCAAAGGCAACACTTTACGCAGCAGTCTTAAAATACCGAAGTAGGAGGCAACAACTTTCCTTACTTGGGTTTTAAAGGTAAGCTCAGAATCAAGCCAGAAACCTAAACTCTTTATTTCGGATTTGGGGACAGACACAGGGCCCATATATGCTGGCCAGATAGAGGAAACCTCGAGGGGGGAGGGATTACCGAGCAACATAAGCTCGGTCTTATCACCGTTCAGTTTTAGATGGGAATGGCACATCCACCTCATCACCTCCTCGAGGCATGGGCCAAGACAAGTAGGGGAACTGCTTTTGTAGTTAAATGCCACCACTAATTGAGTGTCGTCAGCATATGTAATTATATGCACCCCAAAGGGTAGAACAATGTCCGCGAGAGAAGCCATGTAAACATTAAAGAGAGTGGGACTCAGGGACGTCCCCTGAGGCACTCCACAATAAAGGGGTCTAGGGCTTGAAATGGCCTTGCCCTCGAAGACCTAGAAGGATCTCGAGGAAAGAACACAGCCTATTCAGGGCTGTTCCTGTCACACCCAGATCTTTGACTTTATGAATTAGGATACGTGATAAACTAACAATATCACGGCTAGAGAACCACCTGCATCAAGAATCCTTCTAGAGTCTTCCGCGACTGCCAGTAAGGCTGTTTCAGTCCCTTAAGAGGGGCGAAACCCAGTTTGGGATGGATGCAGGAGTTTTCCAGCTTCAAGATGCCTAGAGAGAGAGTTCAAACATGAATGGCAAAATATCCTAGTTTGCAAATGTTTTCCACATAACTATGGCTTTGCCATATTTGCAACATAATACATCATCTGCTGCATAATCTGACGATTTTAACTAATAAATTGTTTATAGCTCAAACACATCAAAAGTTACTAAAAAATGTGACTTGTGCTGCCGTGAAGTGGAGGGCCCTTTGCAAAGGTTGACTGGTCACCTTTCTCATTGCTGCAGTTATATGTTCCACTAGTACTAATAAGGAAAAATATTTGCAAACACTGTTATCATGTGTAAAAATTTCAAAATAATAAAGTATCAGAAAATTTACAGCACCACTAATACCAGTGTAGGGTATCAGAGCGCTTTACATCACACGTATTACACAGAGACAATCATTCTTATGTGTGTAAATCACTGTGTAGGAACTTTTACATAAGACAAAGGACTACAAGGTGTAGGAGTCACATCACAACCATACTAGTAGGCAGCATAGTTTAATAGTCATTGGTCTGCAGAAACACAAACTCAGAATTAAAAACATAATACCATGGTTAGGGGTTCTCTTTAATAATCAGAATTGATTTCTACCCAAGTGAACGCTTTTTTGCAACATTAGGATAATCGAAGACTGGGGAAGAAAACATAACGCACTAATTTATACCTTGGAGTTTGCATGCAGCTCTTACATGACAGTTAATAGCTCACTGTTCTATGTTAGGATTTTAACTTATTAACTGCAAGTAACAATAGGGTCTCTCTGACAAAAGCAGTAACCCACTGACCTATTCACATTATGTGCACTTTGTTATCTGCATGGCACATGTTCTTAGCAGCATGCACATTACACCTCTGCCATTCCTTTTCGTGAGTCAAACCTTCCACTAGACAAAACACCATCTCTCTCTACTAAGAACATTAATCACTGGAGTTATCAAGACATTTTTATTGTTTCCCAAAAATGTTGGAGGCCAGGAAGGAGGCAGCAAGTGCTTTTAAAACCATAATATACTTACAAACACGATGCCCCCACCTGAAGTTAGCGCCCGATGCGGTCGCACTGCCCTAGAACCACCCTGCTCAAGGGTCCTTTGACCTCAGTGACAGTCACTGCCACTCTATGGTGTGCTGCTTCATAGGTCTGTCCCCAAGACTGGAGGTGAACTTCATGGATAGTGGTGGACAGGCCTTCAAGGTTAATCCACACTTGCCACCGCTAGGGTCCACCTGCTGGTGCTAAGACACCAGGGCTTTTAAGATCTTGCGGTGCCTTCTAAGGTGTAGCACAGGAATGTGCTCCCTCAGGAGAGTGGTCTGGGAGCCTGGTCATTAAGGCTGAACCTGGTTCACCAGTTCCACTTCAGCAGCTCAGACCATAGCGCCACATCCACTCCCCCACTGAACACCATACTGCCACACTTAGAGAAACTTGCACTGCACTGACCCGCTATAAACACCTGGATGTGACTCAATTCTAATTACGCACTAGACAAGAGCAATATACTGCCTAAACAAAATTAACAACATAATAGAAAAAGCAAACACTCATAGGGAATGCAAGATTAAGTAAAGCATGTGATATGTAAGCAGGAACAACATGGTTACCTTTTTCTTTTTACTCTCATTATTTAGAAATTATTGAGTGCTTTTGCATGAAAAGGTAAGGCCATGACTACAGGACCCCGGAAGGGACCCGTTTCAGTGCCCATTGCTTATATCCTTTCAAAACATAGGCAGTATGGTTTAAAAAGACCACATTTGTAAACACACAGTCGCTGTACACATTTTGTTTTCCAATTCACCCATCAAGCAGGTATTTCAGTACCTCCAGGCAAGGTGCACTTTCCCACACAGGGAAAAAAATGTTGTTCAAAGAGAGAGGAGAAAACAAAAGTATCACTTCACTGGCAAACACTGTGAAGTGGCGCTAATATGTTTAGGTGTGAATAAATCAATCTGGACACCTTGCAACCACTCTGTCTTGCTTTAATTAGTTATTTATTTTTCACATTTGGAATGTTTTATTTCTCTCCACCCCGAGGCTGCACTTGTGTCAGAAAAAGAAAACATTTCCAGCAAAAATGTTATTCTTTTTTGGATCCATTTCACAGGGGAGCAAATAAACAAGAGGAGGAAAGAGAGGGTAATACCCGTTTCTTGAAGTCTCGGTTTTAACTAACTGAGGAGTGAGTCAGAAAGAGAGGGAAGACTCGGAGGCTTAGATGCCGTCACCGTGGCGTGTGCGCACAGTTTAATTTATGGGAACTTGGGGAGGCTGAAGAGGCTTGCTTGCAGGCGCAGCCATCTCCCTCCGCTGAGAGTGAGGGGGCCCCTGGAAGGTGGGGGCCCCCCCGCACCGCGGGGGCTGCAGGGGCCTGTGTTACGCCCCTGTCCACATCAACACTGTTTAGATGGATTAAGTCCACCATAATCTTAAACTATGGATTGTCTCACACTCCTCTTCTATCTTTTATTGAAGGAAGATCCACTAGGGGGCTGTTGGCTTTCTGGGCTTCCTTTTGGGGGGCCTCCTTGAGGGTCATTTTCTTTGCCGCTATGTGGCAAACTAATGACACTTCCCTTTACCATTACAACGTTCAGTTTGCAGAAGGCTTTTCTACTTTCTTTGGGGGTTGTATCTTATCGTCCGTATCAGTCGTATGATTTATGTCAGTTTTATGAATAATCACATTTATTAAACATTTAGATTTGCATAAATCACTTAGGGGTCTAATAGGATGGCGGTCGGAAAACCACCAAGACCGCCATGGTAGCGGAAATCAACCTCCCGCTGGTACCGTGGCAAAACCGGCGGTCCGATTAGGATCAACCGCCCAAAAAATCCAACTGCGGCGGAACGAGGCCACCAAAGACCACCCGTAGGGGCGGAGAAGGCAAAAATCCGTCCGCGGCGGTCGGATTCGCAGCAGGAACACACCAAACCGCCGCCAGGACAGTGGAGACACCGCACAGAAAATTAGGATATCCCTGATGTGACCACGGTAAATTCCGCTGTTTCCGTCGCGGTCGCAAACAGTGATGAATTGGGGATCTGGCGGAAGGGCTGTAGCATAGCCATTGCTGCGGACGCTCTGTGAAAAAAAAGGCGGCCGAATAAAATAAACCACAACAAGGCCACCAAGTGCACACAGCAAACTAGCCCTGCCCCCAAAAACACCTAACACATCCCAAAGACACACTCCCATGGCAAATTAAAAAAGTACCAATCCCAGGACAACCCACACAACACACCTGACAGCAATACTCTATCTTGACACACCCACATAGCTGAGCATAAAACCAACCCCTTCCCTGACCAGAATCCTTTGCAATACTCCACAACTTAAGGGCCCAACATGAGCACAAAGGAAAGGCAAACCTGCACACATCACACCAGCACAACAACACATTCACACACCACTTACACCACCCTCACAACTGCACCCCAAAACATTAGCACATCACACACCATGGCACCACAGAAAATGCCCAAATTCACAGAGAGTTAGTTGTCAGTCATGGTAGATGATATAATCACAGTAGAACCACAATTGTTTGGTAACCTGGTCCAACAGACACCATTAGCCACCAGAAATCAAATGTGGGTAAGGATAGTTGACAAGGTCAACACAGTAGGGACCATCCCGCACATCAAACCGGAAATCATGAAGCGGTGACATCACCTGAAGAGTGATAGTAAAAAGAAGAGGAACAAGAACCATGAGCTGGCTCAGAGGACTGGCTGTGGCCCTCCCATTCCACCAAGAACATTCACTGCATGGGAGGCGAAGGTTCTTGCCATACTGCATCCAGAGAGTCTCACAGGAATAGCCGGGGGAGTTCAGGCTGGTAAGTACCAACAAATGTATACCAATACACTGCTATGTACTGTCTTGCACAACTACAAAGCTACATCTCTGAGGCCCAAGTACATTCATCTGCACCCCAATACCCAACACAGGTCTCACAGATGTAACATTCACTCCATCTGAATCACCCCAAAGGTAGCCAACATTTATAGGGTTGTATGTGTCCAGGCAACCAGCACTACAACTCCCACCAGGCCCCCTGTCCCACCCCTGAGCAGGATGTAGCACTCCCCTCCACCCAGAAGCATGTGTCAGCTATTATATGGTAAACCCTCACCTAACAGGTAGGTAGCCATCTTCCCAGGGAGGGCTGTTTGGGGGTGGGAGGCCTGCACAACAACTCACACCAGGCCCCCTGTCCCACCCCTGAGCAGGATGTAGCACTCCACACCCACCCAGAAGCAGTTGGCAGCCATTGTATCACTAAAAACAAACTAACAGGTAGGTAGCCATCTTCCCAGGGAAGGCTGTCTGGGGGAGGGAGTCCTGCACAACAACTCCCACCAGGCAACCCTGTCACACACCTGAGCAGGATGTGGCACTCACCCCCCACCATGAGGCATGTGGCAGCCATCATAGTACACCAACCAAACTTACAGGTGGACAGCCATTTTCCAAGGTTGTTCTGTTTGTGGGTGGGAGGTCTGCACCACTACTCCCATCATGCCCCCTTGTTCCCCAGCTCATCAAGATGGAGCACTCCCTCCCACCCAGATGCATGTGTCAGCCATTGCATTGCACACTTCAAACTAACAGGTAGGCATCCATTTACCAAGGTTGTTCTGTTTGTGTGTGGGAGGCCTGCACTAATACTCCCACCATGCCCCCTTGTTTCCCAGCTCATCAAGATGGAGCACTCCCTCCCACCCAGATATATATGTCAGCCATTGCATTGTACACTTCAAACTAACAGGTAGGCAGCCATTTTCCAAGGTTGTTCAGTTTGTGTGTGGGAAGCCTGAACTACTACTCCCACCATGCCCCCTTGTTCCCCAGCTCATCAAGATGGAGCACTCCCTCCCACCCAGATGCATGTGTCAGCCATTACATTGTACACTTCAAACTAGCAGGTAGGCAGCCATCCTCCCGGGGAGGGCTGTTTAAGGGTGGGAGACCTGCACCACATCTCCCGCCAGGCCCCCTTGTCCTACCCCTGAGCAGGATGGAGCACTCCCCCACACCCAGATGCATGTGGCAGCCATTGCATTGCACACCTTTACAGGTAGGTAGCCATCTTTACTCTCTTGTCCCAACATTGAGCAGGATGGAGCCTTCCACCTCTCACACAGAGAGATGTGTCACAGATTCCAAACAAATATGACAAAAGAACAGGTAAGTAGACAGTACATGCACCCAGCCATTCCTCTCAAAAAGCACGGTGCCATATGACAACACCAGCCCTCTCATCCCACAAACATTGACACACATCCTATTGCCACGTACAGTGTGCAGACAGATAAGCAAATGTAACTGTTACAGCAACCAAAGTGTGACTCACCAATTCACATGTTGAAGAAAGTCTGTGCACAATCATGCACAGCACTGAATGCCATGTGTAAGTGTCATGGGGCCAGAGCATCAAGGACCAAATGAAAACAAAGCAAGCATGGTCAGTAGTACAAATTGAGATTTGCACATGACATGACCAAGGTATGCATGAGGTAACAATGGCTAGTTCATGCTCAGATGTAACGTCTACCAGGCAGAGTAATCAACAAAGATGCTTCACATAAAATCGTCTTGGCGCTGGTCTTTAGATGACAACATTTCCTTGTAATCACAAAATATGCACGTGGCCCATGGTATGTATTGACATGTCATGCCATGGACAAGTAATGCATATCCCGCAACATCATGTCAGGATGCACAGTAGAGTGCAGACAAAAAATGTGACAACTAGTAAACTTTGTGGTGTATAACCTGTCAATAAGATACATCTAGCACCAAGCTTGAGGGGTGCACTTCAATGACCATTTCCCCTCTGTCCCACAGGTGACCAAAAACTGACTGCAGAGTACAACAACAGCAACCTGCAGAGCCAGTCTCACCCCCCCCCCCCGGAACATGGACTCCATTGTCCCCCCACCACATCTGCAGCAACACCAACTTCTCCGCAGACCCTTGCTGTAACAGCCTGTCTGTCCTTCATCACCACCACCATCAGTACTGCCTGCTACAACCTCCCTGCCCCAGAGGATGACCACCCCACACCAACAACTGAGGAGGGCAGGGAAAGGATGTGGGTGCCAACAGTGGTGAGGCAACATGTCCGTGGCAGCAGAGCAGGAGGGAGGGCAAGGGTCTGTCAATGACATCCAGACACTGGGCCCTAAGCCCTGGACAACATCAACAGAGTCCTTGGGGGAACGGGCCCAGGGAAGAAGGGGCCGAGCTGAGGAATATTCATGCAAGCTCCTCCTGCTGATGAGGTCCTTGGACACCCGTATGGGCCTAATTGTGGACCTCTTGGGCCAGCTAGTGGCTGTACTGAGGGACAGGCATGCGCCACGACCAACACCTCCACCTCCCTCTGGTGGGCTGCAGGATGACAGTTCACCATCCTCCCCTGCGGACACAGAGAGGGATGAGTCCTCAGACCCCACTGGCCCTGCAGCAGAGGCTCACCCCGCAAAACGACCAAGGGGCCATCCCAAGAAATCGAAGGGAGTGGCAAAGCACCTGCCAAACACCAGTCACGGAGCCAGCCATGATGGCAACACTCTTCAATACTGCATTGACTTTTTGGACTATCCTTACCCACACTGCCTTGTGAATGGCATCTGTCTGTTGGACTGGGTCACCACGTCAATGTGGTGACTACTCGATTGTCTCATGTACCATAACTGACAACTCAATGCTTCACTAATCACCTTCTTGTAAATATTCACCCCCTCACATGTCCCCATTGTAAATAAACACTCCTTACACACACGTCGTTGTGTCTGCTCCGTGTTTATTCCAGGAAGTGCAGTCTTCACCATGATTACAATGTTCCTGGAGTATAGAATGCATGTAGGCAAGGAGAGGCTGACGGGACCTAGGAAAACACAACAGAACAATATTCACTAGTCAGGTGTTGGAATCACAGCCATCACACAACACTTGTCATCAAGGTACTCCAATCTGTACACATTACAACAAGCAACAGTGCCAACATAAACATCCTGTAGATGTGCCAAACTACCCTGTCCCAGAAACATCGGCAGCCATCACTGAGTCAACAACTGGCTGCAGTCACAAAGCTAACATACACCTTGCGAACAACAGCGACATCATCAGACAATGGGTCCGTTGTACATTGTCACTCACCTTCAAGTGAAGTAGCGGTTGATGAGCTGTTGACGCAGGTCAACACCTTCCTCCTCTCCACTATCCTCGTCACTGGACATGGGTTGGTTTGCAGGCCGGGGCCTTGGCTGCTCATCAGCATGCAGGAGCGGTGGGATCTCCTTGCGCAAGGCCAGGTTGTGGAGCATGCACTATGCAACTAAAATCTGACACACCTTCTTGGGTGAGTGCATCAGTGCACCTCCGGTCTTGTCCAGGCAACGGAATCGTGACTTCAGGAGACCGAAAGTACGCTCCACCACACGACGTGTCCTCCCATGGGCATCATTGTAGCGGACTTCAGCTGGTGTTCTGGGATTCTGCAGTGGGCTCAGCAACCAAGGACGGTTGGGATATGCTGAATCACCTAGGTGTGAGAAACACAGAGAAACCTTGTAATGTAACTGTGGCAAAGGACAGCATGCATACACACCGCACGCTACTGGACTCTTCGTACTCACCCACAGACCATGCATGCTCCAGAAGCAGATTATCCATCAGTCGTGGTGCAATGCTGTTACGCATGATGTACGAGTCATGGGCCGAGCCAGGGACTTTGGCACAGACATCTGAGATGATCATATCCACCTGGTACACCACTTGCACATTGATGGAATGGAAATGCTTCAAGTTCCTGTAGATGTGCTCACGTGCCTGGTGTGGAAACAGGCCAACATGTGTGCAGTCAATGGCACCAACAACATTGGGGATGTGTCCAAGGGCATAAAAATCTCCATTCACACCTGCCAATTCATGCGTCCTGTGGAAATGGATATATCTGTCCTTGTAGACCCTCCTAGCAGACAGGACATCACGTAGCACCATGCTGAACATAGGTTGAGACTTCCCTACTGCTCTGGACACCGTGTGCTGGAAAGATCCAGTAGCAAAGAAATGCATGGTCACCATAACCTTAGACATTGGCATGGAAGCCGTCAGATATGCTCTGCAAAGCTGCAGGTGGGGATCCAACATAGCACATAGGTCTTGTAGGGTGGCTCGATCCAGACGGAATTTCCGTATGACTTCCTCCATGTCTACCAGCACTGTGTAGGGACGATGCACATTTTGTCTCCTCCTAGGTGAGATGAAAGCGAACACAGATCAATGCAATCCACCAGGAGATGTGGCCGGAATTTTACGTTTTGACTGACACAACGGCAATCATGACTAGCATCATTGTCCAGCTTACAACACAACTTACTTGTAGGGACATCTTCAGCTACACCATACATACACCTGTCTACTTTTCACACAGCTAGCATCCCACAAACAACATCCGACTATGTGAATGCCCAAAGGGATATGGCCACATCTTGCAAGCGCAGCCCTAAGAGTAGTACCAACAGCATACGTGTGAAACTGGTACACTACTGTCTCCTACCTAGCTGCTGTACCTGCCACACCTTCTTGCGTAAGTCACACAGGGCACACATCAACCACACAATGAGCCTGAGCCAACAAAAGTAGACAGTCAAATCTGCACATTGTGTAATAATACATTAATCACTGTGAGTTGCATAGCCCTTTCACACATTGACATGTGTACCCATTGAAGAGTTCATCACAACACTGCTCTGCGTACATGCCCAGCTAAGTCCCAAATGACATGTGAGTGAGTACATGCCATTGTTTCTAATCATTTACAACAACATGGCATGTGTAGTCAGAAGTGGGGTAAAGGTTAAATTGGCATTGAGTGCACAATCTTGTGCCATGAATCATGTGTCTACATTGCACTGTAACGAACTGGCCATTGGCCATTCACACTGCATGACGTGTCCATAGGTGCTGTTAAGGTGATCTGCCACCCAAATCACGGTCATTCATAGCAATGTATGGCACACATATCGCGGTAGCAACAGCCTGGCCACTGCGGTGTGTCGCTACCAATGCCCAAAACGCAATAGCGGAAGTGGTAGGCATATACACATGGTCAAATGGCGGTTGGCATGCTATGCCACCCAAATCATGATCATTCATAGCAATGTATGGCACACATATCACGGTAACTACTGCCTGGCCCCTGCGGTGTGTCACCGCCAATGTCCAAAATACAATTGCAGTAGTGATAGGCATATACACATGGTCAAATGGCAGTTGGTATGCTCCCCCACCCAAATCACGGTCATTCATAGCAATGTATGGCACACATATCGCGGTAGCTACCGCCTGGCCCCTGTGGTGTGTCACTGTATGGCCCATGCCCTTACAGCCAATGGGAACCGCAATCGCTGTAGACTAATGAAATTTGGAAAATCACGGTAGGCATGCTGCGCCACCGCGGAGCAAGTCATTGGATGCATTTGTAAAAGGCTGACCTGGAACACTAGTTGCAGCAGCGTAGAACCACTGAAACTAGCCCAGGGTGCTATATATGTGTGGGAGAGAGCCTCACATTTCCACAGTTCACAGAGCCTGCTGCCCGCCACCCCTCAACATCAACTGCTGCTGTCTCCATGGCCTGCTGCCTGCCACCCCTCACCACCAACTGCTTCTGCTGCTGTCTCCAGGGCCTGCTGCCTGCTACCCCTCAACACCAGCTGCTGCTTCTGCTATCTCCAGGGCCTGCTGCCTGCCACCCCTCACCGCCAACTGCTGCTTCTCCTGACTCCAGAGCCGGCTGCCTTCCACCCCTTACCACCAACTGCTGCTGCTCCTGTCTCCAGGGCCTGCTGCCTGCCACCCCTCACCACCAACTGCTGCTGCTCCTGTCTCCAGGGCCTGCTGCCTGCCACCCCTCACCACCAACTGCTGCTTCTACTGTCTCCAGGGCCTGCTGCCTGCCACCCTTCACCACCAGCTGCTGCTGCTCCTGTCTCCTGGACACAGTGATGGCAAGGACTGAGATGATCCGGGCCAATTCCTTCACCACCGGGGAGCTGGAGGTCCTGCTGGATGAGGTGCTCACACAGTATGCGAGGCTATATGGTGCTCCAAATGTCGTGGTAAGTCTTTCAGAGTGGAAGTGAGAGTGCAGGGGGGGCACACATGAAGTTGATCTGCTGCAGTATGTGCCTTTAGAGTGTAGAGTTGTGTCATGCACTGCCTAGCATTCTGTCTTCAGGGAAAAGGGGTGTGTAGCCTCTTTCACACGTTTCCCTGCCTGCACATCAAGATTGGAGGGACAGGTATTGTTTTGTCAGCCATACAGTGACGCAGCAAGTTGGTAATGCAGGAGTCAGCCTTAGCCTTAGCAAGGTTTTACGTTCAGGGGGTTGTGATGGAATTGTGTCTGACTCAAAATTTGCATCATCCATTGCTCAGCACTATGCTCAGGACTTCTATACCAGAGGGTGACACTCTTGGTGATCATTCACCTATGACACAGCAGATTGTTGTACTTTTGTTCACAGCCTCTTCCATTTCCACCAGCATGTGTACTGACTGGCATGTGCGGGCACTTTTTCTGCTCTCAAATTGTCCCTTCATGTGTCATTTCTGATGCCCCACGTTGGACCACAGTGTGATCCCACCTGGCCTGCACAGTCACTGCCCAATCTGAAAAAGACACATCACTGAATGTACAGGGTGTAACATGTGTGTGGTTTGCTGAACTCTCCATCAAAGGGCCATCTCAGCCCTGTAGATTGCACATGACAGGCCTTGTGATAAGGGTGTGGGATTGAAAGATCATGTCCCTCGGTGTGACCTCCATGATACAGTGAGCCATTCACAGGGCAAGGACATTGTTGGCCGCGCAGTGTTGGACACAGTGAGTCTGCCCCTAAACATATATTGAAATGAAATGTATATCTTGCTCACCCTCAAACTGTATAGTAGATGTGGGCAGCCTACACATAGCTTTCTGTGCTGGCAACCTGCATGTGTATGAGATGGGCAGGTATTGTGTCCACCCTCATACCTGCATGCATTTTCGTATGATTCTCCCATGCTAATGTGCCATGTGAGATGCAGAATTGTCTCTGCTTGACATATTAGTGAAGATGGGTTGAGATAGTATCATGCCCCTGTACTGAGAGATAGTGTTACATAACACTGTGTCACTTTTTCCCCCTCTTGTCTCCCATGCCAGCAGCTCAAAGTCCACTAGCGTAAGGTCGTGTGGAGGGCCATTGCACGCAAGGTGCAGGCTCTGGGTGTCTCCAACCAACGGCACATACACTGTCACAAGAGGTGGGAAGACATCTGCCAGCTGAGCAAAAACGTGGCAGAGATGATGCTTCCTCGGACTGGCAGGTTGGCGCGCAGGAGCATGACACCACTAATGGCCCGCATCTTAGCTGTGACACACGTTTGAAGGAGCATCAGCAGCAAGTTGGGGGTGAGTATTCTGGGAAGGGTGACTTTATTTGTGAGTGGCTGCACGTGTTCACAGCCTTGCCAGCGCTGGGCTCTTTGATGTTGGAAGTGTGCTGCAGTGGCTTGTAAGTGGCCTCTGTGTTGTGTGCAGCTTTCATGCATTTGCCCTACCTGTACTTTCTCATGTCATTGGAGTAATGCCCCATGACATTGCATTCAGAGTTGTGGCCTTCTGGCATTGTCTGCATTGGGGTAGTCAGGGACATCCATGACAGTGTGCATCATCTGAGTGTGCTTTCATCAATGTGTGCATTGCCTGACGTTAGAATTGTGAGGACTAGACATCTGACACCAATGTGCAACTGTAGTTGTGACCCAAGAACGACATGATGGATGGCATGAGCTCATGGCCATTGTGGACTGTCAAGTTGGAGTCTGTATCTGTGTTGTCCCTTTCTGCTCTCTCCAGATGTGACAGTGGCAACATTTTTGAAGGCACATCTTTGCCGCCCTCAGGGCCCTAGGTGTGCTCAGAGGGATTTGTGTGTCTGGTTAAACTGAGCCACCGCAGGCTATTTGGCTGTGTCATCATCACATGGCTCACTTATGCCACGTTTGAATGATGACATGCAAAATTCGAGGTTTGAAATGAGGATGCACAATGTTACTTCACAAGGTGGTGTGCAACATGGGGATATCATCATCTTGTTTAGCGCTTTGCTTGCATATGATGGTTGTGTTGATGTCACTGAAGTGACCCTACGTCTCTATCTCTTGCAGCATCTCCCGTGGGCATGGAAGAACAGGGGAAGGACACCAGTGGTGAGGCATCAAGCACGACTGCTACACACGAGCACAGTGACACTGATGTGACCAACGCCTCCGAAGGGGACAGGAGTCTGCTTGAGGAATCACAGCCAGAGACACCAACCTCAATGTCATCTGATGCCAGCAGTGACGCATCTATGTTGGCAGGCACAGGGAGCTGGAACCGTGCCTCCTCTTCCACCACACAGCGTCCAGTGACCACCCTCCCACCTACTTCCACTAGTGCTGCTCGTGTTCACACCAGTAAGAAGGGAAGAGTGTCCTTCACCCCAGGCACCGCTGCCAGTGGCCCTGTCTCCCCTGCTGCCATCAGTGCTGAGTCTGTGGACCTTTTGTGCCAGCTGTGTGTGGGCCAAACAACTCTCATCAATGCCTTCCTAGACCACGACAAAAAGTTGGCATAGGTAGTTGCTTTCATGGAGGGCATTCCTTCAGACGTGGGTGGGCTACACCGGACTGTCCAGTCTTTGTCCTCCGCAGTGACGGCAGCCATTCAACTGGCACAATCTCAGAGTCCAACTCCAGTCCCTTTGGCTACCCCCTGCCAGCGGCTACATCTGACAATAGTGACCACACTCTATGGACCTCAAGGGCAAGATACAGCACACGCAGCACAGAACAGCAGAAGCTCAAGCAGTCCAGTGCGCAGACACCATCCCCACAGAAAACTAAAGCCACCCCAGAGCGCAAAGAAAAAAGCCCTTTAGGCGACACCCAGTGCCATGAAGCCAAGAAGCAGGCCTCAGGCTCACATGCCTCCGAGGCATCCCCAGCCAAGGACTCTCCTGTAACAAAAGTGTCTCGCAAAGACAAGCAGACAGTTGCCGTGCCCGCTGAGAGCTGGTGCTTGCTAAGAGTACACATAAAAAGAGCTCCAAGGGGGATTCACCCACAACCTCAAATCCCATCCAGAGCCCTGTGAAGCAGGGAAATAAGGGCACTGTAGGGGGTACACCTGGTAAACAGGGTTTGGAGGGGCAAAGGCAAGCCCAGGCCAAGCGTACCGCTGGATCCAGCATGAACTAAAAAAACCTAACTGCCCTTTGCTTTGTTCCTCCTGACAGTGTATACGAGTACTACACTTCAATTACAGAATCAGAATATTTTACAACAAATGAAGATAAATTGGCACCTATACTAAATTATTTTGAAGACACATGGATTGGCCATCTAAGCAGGTCGGGCCACAGGAGGAGACACGTTTCCATGTGGAGTGGTGGAATTGTTACTCGACCTGCTTAGGGGGAGGAGCAAAAACAAACAATGCCATAGAGGGATGGCACAACTCCTTCAACAAATCAATAGGCAAACCTCATCTTAATTTCTATTGTATCTATCATTTCTTGAATATTAGGAAGGAGCAAAGTTTCCAAGAAATGAGAATGTCGCAATCATTAACAGGTAGTTTGAACCCACGTATTTCTACCAGAACCAAGGAAATGTCCGAAAGACTATTGGGCGTAATTCAACAGTTTACTACCTTGATAATCTTGCACACATCCTGCATTTCTAACACACACAATATTTTTACTTGTCTGTTTTGCCCGAAAACAACTACTACTAATTCAATTGATTATTTCCCAATTTTTTTTAACTTAATAATAAAAGTCGGGTCTCCTTACCTTCAGACGTTTTCTTTCTTCAACTCTTGGACTTACATTCCATCCATTACTTCACCAAGAGTCCTTTAATTTTTGTAAAATTCATAGTAAATAACAAGGAATCCAATTGAAAAATCCATAAACTGATAAAAAAAATATTAATATGCACACTAAAGACAGTGCATATCTGAAAAAACACACCCAATAAAAAAATCCCGAACAAAAAGATATTGTTAAAAACGCAACAAATTCCAATGTTGCAATCCAATTCTGATCTAAAGACAATGCCATGTCGATATATGTAGAAATCCGAAATGAAAACACTCAAGAAAAAAATCCCGAAATTAAAAATTATTATGTCAAAAAACGCTACAACTTCCAAGTATTCAATCAATCTGGCCAAAAAATACTGTTTAAAAATAAAGATTAGCTCATCCAAAATCTATAACTTCAAATGACATTATAAATATATCTAACCGCGATGAAGATCAAAGTATATATATATTTTTTAAAGCGTGTCACTAAACTAAACAAGCATTGGCATAGCCAATAGGTCTCGCCTTTGGGACCTTATAAGTATTTAGTTATGCAGCACAATATCCTTACTGCAACAGCATTAACTGTTGCATGGCTAGACACTTCTAAGGTCCCAAAGGTGAGACCTATTGGCTATGCCAATGCTTGTTTTGGTAGGCATGGGGAGATTAAGTGATTTGCCCAGAACCTTGGTTTCCCAGCTCAAAAGTTGGCAATCTAGCCGACGGACCACATCCTCTCACTTGTTCTTTGGGCCAAGCTTGGATTTTCACAATCCCTATGAATTCAGTGACATAACACCGATGGCAGCACCCCCACTCTGAAAACTGTTCCAGCATCAATGTTCCTATGTTTGCCTTCCTCCTTAATTCTCCCTTTCTGCTTTTCTCTCTCTCTTGTTCTGGGTCAAACAAAAGCCTATGCTGAAAAATAAGTTTTGGTCCCCCATGATGAGCGCCAAGGCCCACCACTGTGCAAATTGAGCACTATGTGCATTGAGGAGCAGTGTAACTATAGACCTGCTGGCTCTGGATAGGAAACGCACAACTTGTTAACGGCTGGGCCCAGCTCGGCTGCCGGCTGGGATCTAACTGCTGGACGGTCTTATATGGGCTCGTCTCTATCTAGGCCTCCCATAATTAAGTTAAACTGCAGCCAAACATGCATCAGAAGATATCTGGTCCGAAACCAATTACGTGAGCAGCTTTTCTTCGGCGTACTCAGTGATTACAGCCTCGTCCAATTTGCAAAAAGACAACTCAAGGCCGTTTGAGGCCACTCTGTGATTACTGCCGCATCCAGGCCAGCACGACCGTCACTCGACTTCACGCACAGTTTTCGATGTTTTGTGGTTGCAACGTCATCTCTTGGACAACACGTTTATTACACACTGCACTCGGACCCAACTATCGTTCTCGCAAGTCAGCTGTACGGCAAAATTTTAATGACAAAACAGATAACTGGAAAAGTGGTTGTTGCGCGCCTTTCACTGCTGACTAAGAGAAGACAAGTTGGGGGGGTCACCCTTATGACACGGGGCTTTAGGGACAGAGCAGGTGTGTTGGGGCGTTCAGGGGAGTTCACGGGCAGAGGAGGGCTGTTAGTCAGGCCAGAGCGGCCGAATTTGAAGCTGGGGAGCCAGGTTCGAGTCTGGCGGGAGGCTCAAACATCCTGAGATTCTGGGCAATCCCTTAATAATCTCCCTGTGCATAAAAATGATAGAATGGACGTGTCAGTCTGTATTTCAACTGGTGCTCATATCAAGCGCTCTGAAAACTTCGGGTCGAGTGCACACTATATAAAAGTGCTACAAAAAAAATGTGGAGGGTTGTTAGTAAGGGCAGACAAAGGATAACAAGTGATATAGGAAGTGCCATGCACGCCCCATGGACGCTCTCTGTTTAAAACGGTGGGGCGGGGGGAGGGGGGAGAGTGAATGACTTCGGGCGTGAAGACAGAAAAGGTCGGATAGGGGAGACAGGAGGATAGACAGTACAAGGTAGGGACCAGGAGGAGGGGAATGAGATGGGGTGGAGAAAGGGGGGTAGTAAGGGGATAGGAGGGAGCGTGAAGGGAGGGAGAGAAGAAGCGGTAAAGGTGCAGGAGAATCGTTTGGTAAAGGGGTGGCAGGAATTGCAGAAAGTGCTCGGATGAGCGGTCTTTGAAGAGCCACAGCTGGGATCCCGCTGGGTCAAACTGGTTATCAGTGAGAGAAGCGCTGTCCGCTCTCGGTACCTGCACGGCCGGTGCGAGGGAGAACACCGTGACCCGGTGTAGGGGGGCAGCAGGCAGTGAGCAGAACAGCCGGAGCGGGGAATGCAGGGATGTCGGTCTTTGAGAAAACAGAGAACTCAGGTAAGGCGGGTCGGTAATTCCCTGCCAGGCTGCCACACCCCCCATCTAGCAGATTTATGCGCGGATTTGTTTCATGTCATGATGCTGCATGATTGTTGTTTGTATGGAGTTATTTCGCAGTTTTAAGCTCATCCTAAGTCCCAAAGAGGGGCACAAAAGAGAAAGAGAGAAAAGACTCCCATGGAAGCGAGTATGAAGGTCCAGGAGAAACAAGCACTCGCCAGGCAGCCGCGGCACCCGCGCTTTACTTATAACGTTAAAAGTAAAGCGCGGGTGCCGCGATTATACCAAAAGTTAACAAAATAGATGTTTATTATATTTATTAACTTTGGGTATAATCGTGGCGCGAGCGGCTGGAGACGCAATATGTGGTGGGGGAGGGGGAGAAGCGGGAATTGTGTGTGCGCATGCGTCATCGTGATCGCGATCGCTCTGAAAGTGAAAGTGATCGCGAACGCGATGACGCACGAGTTTTCAAAGTGCTGCTGGCGGCCGGCTGCGCGCGTGCACGATCGCGTGAACGCAAGCGTTAGGCCAGCCAGCAGCACTTTGAAATGCCCACATACAAAATGTCTCTTCGAGCCAGCGCATGCGCTGGGCTCAGCGAGACCTTAAAAGCACACCTTTCAAAACACTTTTGTTTCATAACGGTGCCGATTCCAATCCTGTAAAACCCGGGTATGAATGGTCGTACGGAGCGTATTCTCCGTACGACTCGTACCCGGGAAATCCACCTTACAAAAAAGCAAGTACGATTCGTACAGAAATACCATTTCCGTACGAATCGTAAAAAACACCGACCGGCTAAAAAATACCTACTATTCTGATCCTGGACAGCGCGTACCCAACGTCCGCATGGAGTCGGGCAGCGTTTTACGTACCAGCAAGTACGATTCGTCCCTATGTCATTCCGCACAGCTGTTTTTTTACGGCAGCTAAAAAAAGCCGGAAACCTGAGTCCGACACATAAAAGGAGCCCGGGTACGCGATGGACAGACATGGACCCCATCCTACGTGTCATCCCGGCCCTCTTAGCCTATGAACTGGTGCACCGAACCCGACGCACACGCCACAGAAGGTGAGAAGAACAACACCCAGGGGTCAAGGGGGGGTGAGGGGCAGGAACATACCCCCTACCCAAATTAAAACCTACAATATTGAGGACATACATTACCTCCAGGGTCTGGTCACTTCGGGGGGCATGTTCACCAATCCCTGCACCGCAACAATGGAAGTGGACGTGTACGCATACCCCTATGGCAACACTACAATAGTGATACGCACCGTACTCACACATACATAGCGTGGGTACAGTCCGTAGCACTATATTAGTGGTGCCATGGGGGTACGCGTGGTATGGACCGTACCCACGCTCTGAGGGCGTGGGTACGGTCCGTACCACGCGTACCCCTACATCACCACTACAATGGTGGTACGGACCGTACCCACGCTCTGAGGGTGTGTGTACGGTCCGTACCACGCGTACCCCTACGTCACCACTAATATAGTGCTACGGACCGTACCAACGCTCTGAGGGCATGTGTACGGTCCGTACCACGCGTACCCCTAGTCACCACTAATATAGTGCTACGGACCGTGCCCACGCTTTGAGGGCGTGGGTACAGTCCGTACCACGCGTGCCCCTACGTCACCACTAATATAGTGCTACGGACCGTACCCACGATCTGAGGGCGTGGGTACGGTCCGTACCACGCGTACCCCTACGTCACCACTAATATAGTGCTACGGACCGTACCCACGCTCTGAGGGTGTGGGTACGGTCCGTACCACGCGTACCCCTACGGCACCAGTACAATTTGGATACAAGGCGTACACACGCCACGAATGTTGGCTTACGACCTGGTGCAGCATATTACCAGTATATTGGGGTGTGTGTATGCCCAGGACAGCAGTGTACTGCACCAAGGGTGCGGGTGGGTGGGTGGGTGGCTGCCTAGGATTTCCAGCAGTGGACAGACATGTGAGGGGTGGGTGCAGAGGAATACCAGCAGTGGACAGAGACATGTGAGGGGTGGGTGCCTATCACTCCCAGCAGTGGACAGAGACATGGGGGTGGGTGCAGAGGAATACCAGCAGTGGACAGAGACTTGTGAGGGGTGGGTGCCTATCACTCCCATCAGTGGACAGAGACATGGGGGTGGGTGCCTATCACTCCCAGCAGTGGACATAGACATGGGGGTGGGTGCCTATCACTCCCAGCAGTGGACAGAGTTATGGGGTTGGGTGCAGAGGAATACCAGCAGTGGACAGAGACATGTGAGGGGTGGGTGCTTATCACTCACAGCAGTGGACAGAGACATGGGGTTGGGTGCAGAGGAATACCTTAGTGGACAGAGACATGTGAGGGGTGGGTGCAGAGGAATACCAGCAGTGGACAGAGTCATGTGAGGGGTGGGTGCCTATCACTCCCAGCAGTGGACAGAGACATGGGGGTGGGTGCAGAGGAATACCAGCAGTGGACAGAGACTTGTGAGGGGTGGGTGCCTATCACTCCCAGCAGTGGACAGAGACATGGGGGTGGGTGCAGAGGAATACCAGCAGTGGACAGAGACTTGTGAGGGGTGGGTGCCTATCACTCCCAGCAGTGGACAGAGACATATGAGGGGTGGGTGCCTATCACTCCCAGCAGTGGACAGAGACATGGGGGTGGGTGCCTATCACTCCCAGCAGTGGACAGAGACATGGGGTTGGGTGCAGAGGAATACCAGCAGTGGACAGAGACATGTGAGGGGTGGGTGCCTATCACTCCCAGCAGTGGACAGAGACATGGGGTTGGGTGCAGAGGAATATCAGCAGTGGACAGAGACAAGTGAGGGGTGGGTGCAGAGGAATACCAGCAGTGGACAGAGTCATGTGAGGGGTGGGTGCCTATCACTCCCAGCAGTGGACAGAGACATGGGGTTGGGTGCAGAGGAATACCAGCAGTGGACAGAGACATGGGGGTGTGTACATCATTATCAGATGACCACAACTATATGGGTGTATGTACGCATCCCTAATTTTCGACTGTGTTGATAGTGCCATGTCCCACTCCCATGAGCATGGATGTCTTTCCCCCACTGCATGACACACCACATGTCGGTGTGAGGACAAATGACACATGCATAGCCACCCCTGGCGGATGCAGCACAATACACACACTGAGATCATGCCACAAGACTGTATAGTCATTTCAATGCCTACTAAACTAAGAGAGCCAAAGGGAACACACACTGTCACGCACATCCCAGGACTGATAGGAATGTACAGGTGCTGGGACAGCCACCAAGATGTTGTCTCTCATGGAAGGAATAGGGTGGAGTTCCCACAGATACAATGCCCACAATTGTGAGTCAGGTGCCCGAATACCCTGCCGAACAAGTACCATATGTGTGCTAGGCTAGGATTACACACATGCATAGTTCTGAAAAGGGAGAATTTCGCCATGAAGGCATTTCAACATACTCAATACACAAGTACAGTGACTAGCAAGGATGGCACAGACGATGCAGCCGGAGACATTGCTGAGCAGGCATGGCCATAGTTGAAGGGATCCGTCACCAACAAAGGAAATGTAGACACAGGTCAGCACAACAATTGTGCAACTCTCTGCAGGGAAGATGTCAGGTGCCCCAGAGGAAGGAACACTCCTTGGTACAATGTCTCAAAACACAAATAACACACACGACCAAAGATTCTTTGCAGAGACCTTGTGATGGCACGCAGATACCATGGTCCACCTCATGACCATCAGACTAGAACATTTCCCAGAAACATAACACATTACCACAACCCAAACTCCTGGAGCATCAGCACCAACATCAATACCTGAAATGCAATAGTGTTCTAAGTAAAAAGAAAATGCTTTATTCAACATAAAACAACATTTTGGAAAGAACGCTATATACAAAGGCCAATGGCCAGTCCAGAATAGAAGTCCTTGGGGGGACACATGGGCACGCGTCTCCCCTAGCTTGCCTGCACAGTGGAACCCTCAGGTTGGTCGACCGGGGGGGGGGCATCATGTGGGGAAGGACCAGGCACCGCAGGGACAGGAGGTGTATGGGTAGGTATGGTGGGTGCAGGGCTGGACGCCTCCACCACAGGGGGTGGGGCAGCACCAAAGGTGGAGGCGAGCTCGGTGCTGCACACTTCTGCCAGGTTGTCCAGAGTATCCCCTGCACCAGAAGAAGCCACAGGCACAAAGGAGGGGGGGTCCGAGGGATGGGGTGCAGTGCTTCTGGGGGAGGGTGTGGACATGGGGGGGACTCAACTCCCCTGCCCATGGTGTCCCTCACCCGCTTGCGGGGTGGTGACACAGTGGGGCTGAGTGCCAGCACAGACATGTAGCTTTCCTTGTCTGACTGTGTGGCAGGGGAGCCAAGGGGAATGCTTTTGGAGGGCCTGGGTTGTGAGGCATGCGGACTCAGACTGTGGCTGCGTGTATGTCTGTGTGCCCCAGACCCAGTGGGTGTGCCTTTATCCCCCTGAGTGTGCGTGCCAGGAGGTGTGTGCTTGCCCTTACTTGGTGGTGTGCTGCCTGTGTCTGGTGGGGTGCGTGCTTGGGAATGTCTGGGTGTGCATGGGATAGGTATGGGAGTGGGAAGTGTGGATGGGGCTAGGGTAGGGGGGGGACGAAGCGCTGCAGGAGACTCACTGCTGCCGTCAGTGAAGAGTCTATGGACCACAGCAACATCCGTTGGTCAGACATCGTTGCTGACATGCCCTCCATGAATGACACCATCTGTTTCAGCAGTCTGGTGTGGCCATGGAGGACATTCAGCATCGATGTCTGCCCAACCTGCAACTGCCGCTGAATGTCCACAGACTCTGCAGTGAGGGCAGCAGGGGTGACAGGGGCAAGGGGTGCAGTGCCTGGCACGAAGGAGACATGGTGGTGCCCTGCACGGACAGAAGGGACCGGAGCAACTGGGAGGGCGGTGATGGGAATGGAGGAGGCGGGGACAGATGTTGGGCTGCTGCCAGGTGTTGTAGCAGCCTCCGCCCCCTCGATGAGGTCAGCCTCGGACCCGTCAGCGTCGTAGTTGGTCTCGCCACCAGACAGGTCCTCCGACTGACTCCCCTCGCCCTCCGTGCCACTTGCTCCCGCAGACTCACCAGCACTGGTGGCACCGGTGCTGGATCCCTCCTCCAGGTCCGTGCAGGTGTCTCCCTCGGTTTCCTCCGATGATGCTGTGGGCAAGGTGAAGATACAGAAAATAATCAGTCACCTGTATACATCTGACACATGAGTCCAAACAAAATAGGTCACAGTGCATATCAGGCAATGCATCATGAGTAACATCTGGATTACTCCGCACATATGCAAACCCTGTACTCCCCAGTTTGTTGACCCACCATGCCACTTGGAAACAAGGAAAAATAGGACACACCAGCCAAAAACTTGAATGAGAAATATACTGAGAAGCTAGTGTCTGGGAACAGTTGAGCACAGCAATACTATGAATACATGCCACCTCTTGTTTACTGGGAAAGAAACAGTATTGGTGCACCCAAGGCAAAATAACAGACCTCAATGCTAAAGGTGTCCCCACACTCAGAGACCTGTAAGTACTTTGGAAACCCAAACGAAATACATTTTGATCCCTTGGGAATCACACCACTTTACACAATCGACATGTTTAGAATGTGTGAATGTGCCACTTTGTGAACAGAACACACATGTGCCTGTATAAAAGAAGTCTCACAAGGAGGTGTACACAAAATTACATTTACCCAGTCATTGTATAAGCTGCCAGCCTTATTTAAAGAAGCCACTGTTAGAAAGAAATGGTGTTTCAGAAAGTACATATATAGGCTATCTGGTTTTAGGTTTAAACCTATAATAACTGATAAAACCCTACCGAAAGGAAAATAGCTATCACCAGTGTAAACATATAAACACTGAAAAAACACCTTCACAACCACAAACTAAGTGATATTCAAACAAAGAAAAAGGTGAGTGAAAGAACCATTTTTATTTCTATCTGAAGAGGCCAATGCAATGTAATTTTGTTATACAAGGCAGCAGCAAGAAAGACATGGCTACCTTTCTGCTTGAGTTTTGTTATTTAGGGATGTCACAACATTATTGTTTCTTCTTCTGCTTTTTTCAGTTTTCTGGTGTTTGGTCTAAAGATGCAGTGTTTAGAAGCATGTTTTAGGTCTTGTTAATTATTTCACAAACTGTTGAAAATCAGGAAATATCAAAATCATATTTGATATTTTGTCTACATTTGATTTCACTGATCGGTAAAATGGCTGGTTTCATAAGAATCTCTCCCAATATGTACCATCACATTTACCCACAGACAGAGAATGGGTGTAATCCTTTGATACATCCGCCCCCTTTTTTAGCGAGTCAGTATTGATTGTAGGTCAATTGCCAAACATCCCAAGCTTTAAACATTCAATGCAAGGCGTAGTGAAAGGTATATGTGAAAAGAGTGTTGTCACCCTGCATCTGAGATAGTGGTAAAAACATGACACCAGATGTTTGGTAAACATAGAAAGCAGTGTCACTTGGAATGCAGCTGCAAAACGTTCCTACCAAGTTCAATAAAGATTGAAATTATATTGTTTGTATTTGCAGTAATTCAGCTACTTATATGAAAAAGTTGTATGATGACCTGTCAAAATCGATACCTAAGCTGAAGTGCTTCCCTGTAAAAGATCCTTGTCACTTGGTATGCTGAAAGCAGCTTTACAATCTTCAGAGTTAATGAAGAATACTATTGTCTTTGTAGTCCATTCTGGTGCACTATTTCTTAATGTCCAGGAACTAAAATGCTAATATTTCTCATTTTGTGCTATGTGTGGCATCAAAGAGTGAGTCATTCTAACTGTGTCATTTATCCTGTGGTTCTCAGTCCTAGAGGCTGTGAATGCAATATTATCCATGTGGCAAGCGTTTACAGAATTTTTGCTTAGTGATGATGCCAAAGTCAAGAAATGTGATGATCTTTGGTCACATATTAATAGTGATGTGAAAAGGTACAGTCTACTGCATGCTTAGGTTTTTACAAGAAAATATGACTGCTGTAGTGGACATAATCAAAATACTAGAGTCTGAAAACACCCTTGTCTACCAAGTGTTCAAGGTAAATGATGTAGATGTGAAATATCTCCTTGAGAGTAGGCTGGGCGACACTTTTAGTGACTTTGGCACTGCAACATGCTAGAATTCTTTCCACTTGGTTAGCAAAGAAATGTTGAGGTGCAATTCAGGAAATTGTATTTTACAGGCTATAGGAAATGGTTTGCAATGATGTAAAAAAATGTCCCTTCACCAACCATGGCATTTGAAGGTAATGAAGCGTCACTGGGGTACTCTGCACAAGTTCTAGATCCCTTCAGAATGTTCTCCAGGCTTTGAAAAGTACTACTTCATTTTTGACTGCTTCAATAACTGAGGGCAAATGCGCCCAATTCAATGCATATGTTGCAGAACATGTCCTAGAGAATCACATTCTTCAGTGTACCAGTATTGGCATGGAAAGCTAAGTCATTGTGTACTGGCTGTTTTGGCATTGCCCGCATCAAGTGCCAATGTCGAGAGGGCATTTTCCCAGATAAACGTTCACATCGGAAGGACAGAGCAAGCGTACATGACCAAAGACTCACTAAAGAAGTATTGTATGGTGTACTAAAATAAGTTTGATTTGTAAAACATGTATTTGGAGCTTATATACCCTGTACACACACTGTCTATACACCTGCATATTCAGTGCAGAAAGCAAGCAATAATTAAAAGTGAAACATTCCATAAACACTGGAAAAACAGTGTTTCTGTTTTTAATTGCTCGACAGTGTGTAACCACTGATAACCACTGTTTTTTTAAGGTATTGAAAACACTGAAAAAACCCCACCAGAATTTCCCAAGAATAGAAACTGAAAACAGGAAAGCCTATACATATACATGGGACCACGGCGGTCTGGATGACTTGACACTCGTAAGTTGGTATCACCAACAACCAAGGACTTACCCAAATTCCACCACACTGTGGGAACATGGATATGTATAATCTGAAAAACAGTCTTATTCGAACTGTGCCTTTCCTTATAATGTGCCAGCGTGTTCCCTGAAAGTGTAAAGGTGCTTTCTTGTGCACTTCCTTGGGAGACATCTGTCATGCAGGCACATTTTTGTCCTGCACAACAAAACATCAAACTCAAGCATTGAAAACATGAAGACATGTTGCCAAGTGTAGTGAGTGCCAAGGTACAATACTTTTTGACTAACAACTTGAATTATGGCACTTGTCACATGGCCATCCGTACCATGATGATACAGTTGGCAACACATCTGACCCACTGCCTGTCATGTGGAGTGGCACACATGTCCAAACACAGGCCTATGCATAAGCTAATGGGCCTGCAATTGTGTTGGAAAAAGGCATACCTGCACTGACGAGACACCCTCATGGCAAGCCAGAATGTACACACAGATGTCAGCACACAAAGACAAAACTACATAGCATCTGGACCACACACTGGTGCCAAAAATGTATGAGCAGGAATCATGTATTTAAACCATTGACACATGCTGCAAAGCACAAACATTAAACCCTGCACAACATGACTGGGTCACTGCATGTTGAGTCTCTGTCCAGCCAATTATCACACACAGGCCAGACCTGGCAAGGAGACATAAGGTTTGGCCATTTAGGCCTTGCCCGCACAAACCCCCATACCTGAGACAATGTGATTGAGACAGATCAAGATGTGACACCTCTTAATCAGGGTTTACCAAAATGTGCAGCAAGAATTCCCAAATGTACTCCACATCACCTCGTGAGGCTGCCAACACATATTTGTGACAAACAACCATCAACAGATAGTTGTGAATAGACACACAGGCACTGCCCAGTGTGAGTATGCACAGCCAAATGGGGTCTCCCTGTCCAGTGGACACATGTAGCACACTTTAGATAAATACAAATGAGGCGAGGGAACAATGCCACAGAGGCCAACCTATGATGCACACACAAAGAATGGGCACAGTGTTGGATGACACACATGATTACGAGGCAAGGGTATCTCAGGGGACTGTAGTGGGCACACTGCTCCATGGTCCTGGAATGATCTGACTGTAACATGAGCAACCGTCCTGGCACTATGCATATCTCCCACTCATGCACATCATGTCTGAGGCCACAACATCGGTCATGCATGCTGCAAGTGTGTTCATTTGAAACCTCACACTCCTATGTTGAGACTCAGCATCAGTGCCAACAAATATGGACCCCCCCCCCAAAGGACTGAACAGGATAGGGCACAGGCAAAGTACCAACACATGTCACAGACCCCCCCACACATGATGCAGAAAGCAATGTGCACTTGGATTAACTGGCAGCCTAGATGACCATGTGCAATAGTGATTACGCACAGACCAGGGAACACATGTCAAGGAGGGGAAGGGAGGGATAAGAGCACCAGTTGACTTTGGGGAACAGGATATGCACTGCACATATAAACCCTGGCAGTGTATCCAGGCGACAGAGCACTTCCATAAGCTGGTGACACACAACAAACACACATGTACCTACCCCCTCCTTGCTGCTGTCTCTCCTGGAACTGCCTATCCATGTCAGGGAAGACCACCGCCAGGACACGCCTCATCTGGTGGGTCAGGCATCGGCGCCTGCCATGGGGGCGTGGAGGTGAGAGCCCCAGCTGGACCCGGGCAATCCTCTGTGTCCAGCACCGGATGTCCTGCCACCGTTTTCGGACTTGGGCTAGGCGCCGACTGCGACCCTCCGCCGATCTCACGGCCCTGACAGCCCGCTTCCAGATCTCCCCCTTCTCGTAGGCAGTTACCTGTGAGGATGACAAAGTGAGAGAACATCACTACACCTGCTCCATGTCACAGAGACACACATTTCAACATCTTTGATATGTTGAACAGGGCATAGGATGCTGCCAAGGAATAGCATCTTTGTCATATGGACATTGGCCTCTGTGGAAGCCCCAATGCACTACATGGCATTGAAAGTACACAGGTGGCATGAGGGGTGTGACACACTCCCTGATCATGGCACACACTGTGCATCACAAGCAACACCAGGCTGATGGGCAGCACCTCAAAGCAGTTACATGCCCCAGGCCACTGACGCAACCTCAGCCGAGTACACAGACACACACAGGCACAGATCAATCACCTGCTGTTAGAACTGGCGATTTCTGGTTGGCTAAGGCTTGCGCCAAAGTCAGGCAGAAACCACCACTCTAGTCAGGGCAAGGAAGTTACACTCCAAAGACAACCCCTGCTCACCCCCTTGGTAGCTTGGCACGAGCAGTCAGGCTTATCTCTGAGGCGATGTGTAAAGCGTAAGCGCGCACCCAGCAACAACACCCAAGGCCCACCACAAAGGAAACTCCACACAAGGTATTCTATAAAAATAGCCTTTGTATTATACACAACACATTAGATAAAAATACACACTTTACAATGTGCCAACAGGCACAGGCAGAATTTACAAGGGATCTGTACAAGACAGGGCCACCTGGACCACTGTCAGGAATTAGCACTTTTAGAACTTAGCACAAAAATATAAAGTTACTGTAGCACAAAAATAACATGTATAGCACACAACCAGTACTTACTGGTATCAGGTAAGTACCACCTACGCAACCCTAACCACCTTAGGAGAATGTCACGCAGGGAACTAGAATCTCACTAGCACCACCTGTACTAGGAGAAAGCAAACAACCACCTAAGTATCACAATACCTGTAGGGGTAATAGAACGTTACACATGATGCATCACATTCAGAGGTGTAGGGAAGGAAAACACATGATGCATAAAAACACATTCAGAGGTGTAAAGCAATGGCACATGATGTATAAAAACACATTCAGAGGTGCAAGGAAGGAACAACAGCGCAAAACTCCCCATGAGCCACCACCTGTGGCAGTCCCTGGGCCAACTGGCCTGGTAGGGGCTAGGACGCCCTGTGTTCAGCAAAGTCAGGGGCAAGACTGCGCAGGAGGCACAGTCCAAAACTCAGAGTGCCACAACCTAAACGTGGCAGCTGCCCACTAAGTGCTGGGAAGCTGTGGAACGAACTCAGGCACCGGCGTGCCTCTGGAGCCCTCTCTGGGCTCCGTCCACCCAAAATGCCCCCTCGAGCCTTTGTGGCTCTGCACAACAAGTCCCCGCAACGTTGGAGCCTCACTGGGCTCGAAGAGAATAATGCCCCCGTCTGTTGGAGCGTGCACTGCGCTCTAAACAAATACTTGGACAATCGTGGGAGCCTCACGGGGCTCGACAAAACACTGCCACCACGTTGGAGCGCCTCGCGCTCAGAAACCACCAGAATGCCCCCGCCGCCGGTGGAGCCCTCCTGGGGCTCAAGAAACAAAGGAAAATGCCCACTGGATGTCGGAGTCCCACACGGGGGACTCTTTCAAGGGAGGGATGCGGGCCTCGTCTTTGGAGCGCACTAGCGCTCCCAGCCAGTGTGCACACGGAGTCCCACCCCAGCCCTTCCTCACTCACCGGGCCGGTGCTTGGTGACTCCCGTGTCGCCTCTGTTCTCTCGGTTCCGGGTCCGGCCGCACTCGTCAGCACTTCCCTCGCGGCGAGGCTGGGGCGGTCACGGCGCTGCTTCCTCTTCTCGGCGCGGGGCTTCCCTCGACCTCACGGGAGCCCCGCGTCAGTCAACAAGGATTTCCGGCTTCAGTGCAGGAGCGCGGGGTAGGCTCCCGCCCGCTTCCTGCTTTGTCACGTCCCGCCCACGTCCCAACACGGGCCGCCTGACTTCCGGTTACGAACCGGGCCGCAGCGGTGATTCTCCCCGTCACAAGAGGGGTGAGCTCCCTCCGTAAATACCACAAATAAGCGGGGTGGGCACCCGCCAACTAACTAGTCAATCAAGCGGGGTGGGCACCCGCCAGCACACCACAATGAGGGGTGGGCTCCCGCCTGACCTGGCACACGAGGGGGGGAATCCCTACGCCGGGGATTCCCTCGTTTGCACCGAGGATACACAGGAGCGCGCTACAAGTGCCAGGCCACCAAATCAAGCACTCCTAGCGCTATACAGCAGATCCAAGCGCTCCCAGGCGCTGCCAGCAAAAGTCCAGCAACAAAAAGTCTTCAAAAGGCAGGGGGGCAAAGACTGGGCCCAGGGGCCAGCTCACAGGGCCCTCCAGCAGGGAGGCAGTCCCCAGTGGCGGTCTCTCCTGGCGCCCAGCAGCAGGCCCCCTCCAGATGATCCTGCAAGAGAGCAAATTGTAAGGGGACACAGCCCCTTTTTATACAGTAAAAGTCTTTGTCTGAAGGTGCAGGGAAGGGGCGAACCAGTTACTACAGGTTCCTGAGCACTTTGTTTTGCTCAGCCCCTCTCCCTATTCACTGGCAGGGCTAGGGTCATTAGACGCACCACAGGGGCCGGAGCCAGCATTGTGTGGGGAAAGCCCTGTATTATTCAGGACCCAGGTGTACTCCTCCCCAGCCATCAGTATGCTAAGCTCCCATTCACCACTGGGCAGGCGCGGTGCGTCCATTGGGGCGTTGGGGCGTAGCCCCACTAAGCCACATGGACGCACCTTCACTCAAGCGCAATGTGATCCGCTGCCCGCAATCATTATCTCGCTCTCGCTGAGAATATTATTATAAATATACGCATGTCCCGGTACCTATGAGTACTGGGACACGCCCGCGGCCAGACTGAAAACAATGCGCTGATGAAGCCAGGGGGTGGGGCAGCAGGGGCTGGGCTGCAGCAGCTGAGCCTGAGTGACAGTCCAGACTCAGCTGCCTGCAGCAGTAGAGACAGTGCGTGCATGTGCATTTTTGGGCTAGGACGAGCCCGTACATGCGCGCAACAATCTTTTTTCCCTGAAGAGGAGTCAGGGACCCAAGGGGGTGCTGCTTCATACAGCAGCGCCAGGGCCGCAGCCCCCGGGTCTCATTATGGGCGAAGAGTAACTGTGCCCCCCTAGCCAATCCTGGCGCTGCATGCAGCGCCAGGATTGGCTGGTCCACCACGCAGAAATGAGGCAATCCTTTTATTGGGTGCCGCGCCGCGGGGTGGTGGCGCTGCCGCAGCCGCACTTATGTATGGCCAATCACTGTGTGACTTCATGTGAAGCCATGCAGTGATTGGCCATTTTTGGGTGGTGACGCCACATCCAGGCTCAGGCTGAGGCTCGCAGTGCAGCAGCAGGCCGACTCGATGTGGATGACTCCCTCACGTGTTTGCCGCCACTGCCGCCAGACTCACTCAGACGTCTACATGTGAAAAAAGTAAGGATCCGCACTCGCAGTGTAAATGCGTGAATGATGATACATAAATGATGTGTTTCTGTTTCAGTGAAGTCATGTAATGGCTAACCTAAACTGGTTTAGGTTAACCGTTACACAACTGAAACAAACACATCATTTATGTATCATTCATCATAGATAGTAAACCCCGTTTGTTGATTTTTTCAGCGCTGCCAGTGCAGCAGTTTCCCTGGCCCAGAGTAGAGAGAGAGTGGAAGCAGCCTGGGCCGGCCCGGTGGGCCTTGTGGCACACATTTGTGGGCTCGTGTTAGGTGAAGTTCAGAGACGTGTCCATGAAGTTCAGAGACATGTACGATTGCCAAGTGTGGTTTCTTGGCATTCCCAATAATTGCGATGGCGAATTCCATGAGCGGAGGGCTAAAAGAGGGCGGCAGCGGAGTAAGGCAGGGAGGCGTAATGCAGGAACTTTGCCCAGCATCCGCCTCACTAGAGCCCTTGCTGCTCGCATGTCCCCAAGCACAGGGTGAGCTTTGGGGGACACAGTTTGCATTTCGCCGTGCAGAAGGAACACAAGTTTGTTCTTCAGTTTCAAAGTCGTTTTCTTTGCCAAGACTGCCAGTCTATAATACATCACCACCTACTCTGTCTTTTCATACTTTCTTTCTAGTACCACTACCTCCTTTCTCCTGTCTTTCCTCTTCTCTGTCTCTTCCGGCACTTATGTTAACCAATTTCACCTATGGCCCCCAGCGTTCAGAGATAACCTTTCCAGCCACAAACACCTTTCACTCTTCGTGACCCCCTCTGAGCTAATAAGTCTCCGGCATCTGAGACTGCCCTAAAAATCAGATATTGAGAAGGAGAGAGATATACATTACTGAAAAGGTGTCCATATTGTATTTAGCAGAGCCAGACAAAAA
The DNA here is from genome assembly GCF_964204655.1 of Triturus cristatus. Taxonomy (NCBI): domain Eukaryota; kingdom Metazoa; phylum Chordata; class Amphibia; order Caudata; family Salamandridae; genus Triturus; species Triturus cristatus. The sequence continues at coordinate 150,263,937 of NC_140590.1, read as the reverse complement.
TATGAACAAACAGATTTGTGTACTTTTTAAATTCTATGTTTAGCATGGCAGATGCTGAGCAGGGTTGATTTTTTCCGTCGGATGGGTGGCTGCACCTGTGCAAACATGATTTTCTACACTTCCATCTACCATTCAATACATCCATCATTCTCTATCTGGCTGATCTTACATCTGGGGCACAGTTCCCTCGATCAACTGCATGTTGGTTGAGGATGGGCTGCGGGTTGGAGTCCACAACCTGCGAGGTGCCTTGAGCGTATGACCTGTATCACTGGCATCTTCTACCTACCCAAAAGCCGAGACCTACATTTTGCAATTGGCTTCATTGGAAACGGCACCGGCCGAAAGCAGATAGAATTCACCAGACTTACTCAAAGCGGGCCTCCCTCCTCTCTCAGCATCTAGAGAAGAGATTTTGAAACCTTTTTGTGTCGGCCCTAACCAAGTAAAGTGTTTTCAGGTCGCTGCCCCCTTCAAAGCTTATGGTCAGGCAAAGTGGGTGGGTAGGAGGGTTATTAAACCAGCGGTATTTTTATGTTGAACATGGTAAACGATTATGTAGAGCAGGGACAGTCAGTATTTTTCTCTTTATAAATATTAACTCAAAACAGGTGAAACAAGACACAATTACTTCAGAAGCATTTTAGAGCTCTCAAATGTTTTCCGAAATAGCTTTAACTAAAAACGTTTTTGTATGGCCCTTCATACCATATCGTCCATTTCCAAGCCCAGTAAGCAACAGGTGTTATCACTCAGTAATTTAATATTCGGGATACATCCTCTTGTGGATGTTGGAGTAGGGTGGGTGGTAGGTGGTGCTGCAGGGGCACTGGTGTTGTTGGGGTGTGCATTGATGGTAGTATTGTGCAAGTAGAAGGTGGGCCTGTTGGAGTCAGCGTACGTGGTATCATAGAGCTGTAAAGAAACGGGGGTGTGAGGGGCAATATGCAAATGTCTCATTACATTTTTTGTATGCTTTTACATGCTGTGCTTTATTTGCAAGTCAAATGTAACATGGTCTTGCAGGTCAATTCAGGGCATGTCATCCTTTATCCCATGATTTGGCTTTAGTTCATCTCTAATGGCAGGCAAGGTGTGGTGCATGATATGCATGTCGAGCTCTGACATTTTCAAGGAAATCAGCTTTGTCCTGGGGGGACCCAAGGCCTTTTCCAACATCTCTGGACAGATATTGACTTTTGACACTCTGTTGCCTAATATTCTTCCTACTACGGTATCAGGATTGGTATCTGCTGAAGTGCAACAACATGGCGGTCTATAGCTTGGTCCCTGTAGCAGCCGCGGTGCGTCCATTGGGGCGTAGGGGCGTAGCCCCACCAGCCAGCCCTATCGTCGTGAATGCGCAGCAAGAGCTTGGACCCGCGGCTGAGAACAACTGACAATTATGTCAGTCAGCATGACGTCAGACCACCCGTGGGCGGTCCGGCGTCATGTTGACTGACAAGCAGTCAGATCGTCACCAGGGGCATGGAGCAGCACAATGCACAAGTGCGCATGAGTGGGGACGGAGGACAAATTTTCGCACCGTGCCTGGTCATGCGCACTTGTGTTTGCAGTTCTGGCGCATGCCCATTAGGAGAGCGAGGGTTGAGCAAAGGCTCAAACCTCCGTCTCCTAATGGGCAGGCGGGCGGAGTGTAAAACGTGCCCCCAGCCAATCCTGGCGCTGCCAGCAGCGGCAGGATTGGCTGAGAGGGTTTTGCACGCCCACTTGCAGGCAGTCAGTGATGTGTGCGTGGCTGTTCCCGAGTGTAGGCACCATTGCGCCAACGGACCCGTCACCCGAGGCAGCGGACCGACCTGCTCAGGTAGGATTTTTAAATTTTATTTCAAAACTCCCCCCCCCACCTCCGCGATACACCCCCCCGCGACACCCCACGAGTCGCAACTGCGACGTCTGATTCCAAAGTGCACAGTGTTGTATATCCACCACCGCATGAAGATCTGCTGTCAATATTTATATGGCTATGGTTTTGGCAAAGGACAAGTTACTGAAGCAACCTTTCCCCCAGCACAGTTTTTCTTAGCCCCCCTTCCACTCACCCTTCCACTGCACACCATTTGCCAGTGACTGCACTCCGCCTGTCACTAACACACTGTTTAATTAAAAGTTTCCAAGGGAGGCTTGTCCAAATGGTGGCAGGAGGTGTGAGAGTCAATCGCGCGGGAACAGTGTAGGCCTTTCACGATGGTTTTTACAGGAGCGGCCGCAGCGTTGGTGCGAGGCGGCCCATACACTGACGGCACTATAACCTGCCGTCAGAGTGTGGGGCCAGCGGGGAGCTCCCGAGCCACAGAGCCGCTCTTTATGAAGTTTACGGAAAATACACATATTCGGGACACATTTCCATTACACGCTCATGTGTTTCTGAATGACCGTATTTTCCTTGACGACATTGAAAGGATGCACGTAGTTTAAAATAACAGGCATACATCCTACGCGTGACACGGGAGAAAGTGTGTAACTGATTGGTGTCAGCGCCCCCCACATACAGGTGAAGTAGAGGGTCTGTGATTAGTATGTGATGCTGAGCGTGTAACGTGTATGGACGAGAATCCCCTTTATCATTCAAGCCGCGCCTGTAGTGTCATAGTATTTCTGACCAAATAACACGTGGTTTCTGGCAGGACCTAAAGTAGAATCAGATAACATGACAACTCTGTAAAGCCAGCAGGGCAGGGGTAGAGTCACCACTCACCACCCCTGCAGTTGCAGCCTTATAATGAGGTCAACCCTCCCCCACTCCTATTAGAAGCATGGACTGGCCATGTGGCTGACTGTGCTTCTGACCATTTAGCAGCAGCGCCTTTTTGAGAAAGTCCCCCAAATTCCTGCCAAATCAATTTGACAAGAAAGACCAGGAAGTATATTGTTTAACGTTTCAAATAATGCACTATGAGGCCTTGACATACGAAATAATAGATTGAGCAATGTCTCACAACCAAGGGCATAGCTTGGCCAGTAAGAAATGGGGGGTTTCGGGCGTGTGGAGGGAAGAAGGGGGGGAGCTTCAGATTTCCCGACAATCACGCTGTCATATAATGTTAAAATACATTATAGGACAAGCAGGCTGCATGAGATGGGGATATGGGTCAGAGGAAAGGGAGAGGATTGCTGATTGGTATGAGTGCTAAGTGAGAGAAACATAATATTTTGTAAAATCAAAATTTTTTAGGACTTCCAAAACATAGATGAGAGAGAGTGTGTTGTGTTTTTGTCAGTGTGTGCATGAAAAAATCCCAGGTGAAATCCAACAGACACCTCACCGCACCCGACTGAAAGCACTCACCTTAATGCTGCTTATATTCCCTCCGCTCTACGCTGTAATCTCCGGATTTTTTTTAAAGAAGTAAATTGTCTTTCAAAACTAGCGTGCGTGCTCCATAGATAGCAATATTATTCCATGTATGTTAAAGACGAGTCGGTAAAAACACTGTACGGGGAATGCTGTAGATGAAAATGTTCCCCGCGCTTCCCATACGCATGCAACTTTCTGCATTCCTGGAATGGTAAAGAGGTTGGCAGATGTTGGCCTGCAGCAGCTCCAAGAGTTGACACTACGGCCCACATTTGCATAGTTTTGCACGAGCGCCCACAGGGCTTTAAAGCATATAGTCGACGACAGCGCCCGTTTGCACTGCTTTTCTTCAAAGAACGCCTACGCAAAACCTTAGTACATTTGGGCCCAGGAGAGAGAGTGTAGTCTTACGGGTGTGTACTGTTTATTTTTTTATATTCATTCTTTATAGGAAGCCGCTACCGAGTAGTAGGATGAGATTAGAGTTCTAGGCAAGGGTGTCCAAAGTGGTTTCAGGAGGGACGTTTCAGCGTGATTTTTCAGAATAACCCATGAACATGTTGATCAAGTCCACTGAGGTTCGTTGTATGCAGATGCGTGTTAAGTTGGGCAGCCCTGATGCAGAGCAGCGGTTACAAGCATCATTTTCATGGGGAGCAGCGAGTGAGCTGGATGGGCCTCCGAGTGGTGGGGCAGCCGTGCCGGGGACGCACTGAGTGCTGAGAAATAACCTTGTCCATGACAGTTCAAAGTTCGCGTGCATGTGATCTACTGTGCGTGTAGTTGGAGACGGCTCATTTGGGTGTAAAGGTGATGCGCTGAGATAGCGAGAGCAGTGGAGGCCACCTCGGTCACTCAACATATCTCAAATGTTCAGGTACCTGGGGTGTCTTATCTAGGGACTGCCCACACTGCTCTTAAGCAACGGTTTACAATGGGAATGGTTGCTTGGTTCATGGACATCTTAAGGGATTTGGCGGCCTTGTGTCAAACGTATTTTACTCTTAGAGCTGAGATTTCCATGAGTCTTATAGTCTGAATTCAGCACCTGAGCATAATAGGACAGAATGTATGAAGCTCTGTGGTAATACTGAATAAGCAGCTACCTATGTTATGCCATCTATTAATGTAATAACTGCACTTTCACAATTGCTTTATTAACCTTCCTGCTTTCTCAAATTTGCTTGAAAATGCACGATTTTTCTTCTTTTTTTTCAAAATTTTCTTGGGGGGGGAAATCCCACCAAACCCCCCTGTTGGGGTTCGGGCTCGCTCGCTGCGCTCGCTCGCTACGGTGCTGGATGCTAATTCGTTTGCGCCCCACCAATTGAAAATCTCACCCACCGCCCCTGCCACTGGGTGACTCCTCCTGACTCTGGGGAATCCCTAGCCCGTCACATGACCTCCACCAGCCAATCGCCAGACAAGCCACACATTTCATACTGCACACTGAAGTGCCCACTTCTAGAAGTGGCACTTCCACACTAGGTACATGCACGCCGCACACATCATCGCGCAGCATTCAATCACACGAGTCCGCACATACCAAACTCGGGCCTGCACCCCCCACGCATCAGGAACTACCAGGACACATACATTCCCCCATGCATTCCTATGGGAGGGCAGGCCAACCTCACAACACGCACGCACTTTACCCTGGGACACAGCGGTAAAGTGCGCAAAAACCCAAAATCACTACACCAAGTTACCAATAAAAAGCAAAAAGTCTCGGGGGTGAACCTGCCAGAAGGGCCAAGTCCAACACCTGCCATTGGCAACAGCGGATACAAACCTCACTCTGCACATGTGCCACTTGCCTGTGGGGTGTCACAGGTGTGGGGCTAGCTCAGCAAGTAAGACACACAGCACGGCTTACTTCTCACATTAGATGGGTAGAGCTGTTGCCGCCTCCATGCAGCTGTGGTGCAACACTTCACATAGACACTCACCCACATGACAAGGAACATTCACACACATCAATGTCCAGGGGGCGTACACATCACTTGGACACTCTCACCACAGCTCCACTCAACTCACACACATCTGTGGGTACAGTCACCTGTCACACCGGGGGGACCACTGAATCACCTCAGGACTATAGACCAAAAATGCCACAAAGGATTAGCCAGGCTGAATGTGTCATGCACTATGCAGTGAATGTCACAGTAAGCACAATACAAGTGAGGAGTGCACACATGAACTACATCATGCTCTGCATGAGAGACATAAGCCATTCCCCCCCCCCCCGGGACCCACTCTAAACAACATTGCATGTCTGTCACACCTGGACACAATGCCAGAAGTGACAGTCACAAAAAAGGTGCACAGTCAAAGGTAGTGGAGTCAGCACTCACCTGCTCCCCTGGTCTCCCATACAGGCTGGGGTACTGTGGGAGGATGACATCCAGCAATGCCTCATTCTCCTCCTGGGTGAATGGCTGGGCCCTCTCCACAGACCTTGACATGGTGCCAGAGGAAGCACAAACAGCAGCAGTGTTGTCGACAGGAAGATTGTGCAGGCAAGTGCCCTCTCATGGGTTCTGGCTGACTTATATCTGCCATGCTGGAGTCTTTCATTTACAGGAGTACAAAGTGATTGGTCAGACTCATTTGCATCCTACGTTTCCTCCAATCCCTTTAAACATACACCAGTGACAGCATTTGCATCGTTCAAATTTTGAGCATCATGTCAAGTCAACAACCACTTTGCAACATTGTATTTTGTGGCCAACTGACTTTTCCAGGACACCTGATGGAAAAATTTGAGCTGAAAACTCGGTATCCATGACAACCAGTATGCATTTAGGGCATAATACTTGTCCCTTATGTGTCCCCTATGTAATTTTCAAATCCCCACACAGGTACGGTGCGTTTCACACGTACCCCTACGGCACCAGTTGCACAGTGCGTTTGACACGTACGTGTACGCACTGGTAGTACACGTATGTGTACTAAGGTAGTACACGTACGTGTACAACTAGTGCGTACACGTACTTGTACACGTACGTGTACGAAAGTAGTACAAGTACGTGTACAAGTATGTGTACGCACTGGTAGTACACGTACGGGTACTAAGGTAGTACACGTATGTGTACAACTAGTGCGTACACGTACTTGTACACGTACATGTACTAAGGTAGTACACGTATGTGTACAAGTACGTGTACGCACTAGTTGTACACATATGTGTACTACCTTAGTACACGTACTTGTACACGTATGTGTACAAGTACGTGTATGCACTGGTAGTACACATAAGTGTACTACCTTAGTACACGTACGTGTACAAGTATGTGTACGCAATAGTTGTACACGTACGTGTACTACATTAGTAAACGTACTTGTACACGTACGTGTACAACTAGTGCATACACGTACTTGTACACGTACGTGTACTACCTTAGTACACATATGTGTACAAGTACGTGTATGCACTGGTAGAACACGTACGTGTACTAAGGTAGTACACGTACGTGTACAAGTACGTGTACGCACTAGTTGTACACATACGTGTACTACCTTAGTACACGTACTTGTACACGTACGTGTACAAGTATGTGTACGCACTGGTAGTACACGTACGTGTACTACCTTAGTACACGTACGTGCACAAGTACGTGTATGCACTGGTAGTACACATACGTGTACTAATGTACGTGTAAAAGTACATGTACGCACTGGTAGTACACGTATGTGGACTACCTTAGTACACGTACGTGTACTACCAGTGCGTACATGTACTTGTACACGTACGTGTGTATGGTCCGTACCACGCATGCTCATACGGCACCACTACTATAGTGATACGGCCCGTACACACGCCCTCAGAGACCTCCATTCCTTTCGTGTGCGCCTCCTATCACCAGTGTAAGCATGTGAAACGCACCGTACACACGCTCTGAGGGCGTGTGTATGGTCCATATCACTATAGTAGTGATGCCGTAGGAGTACGCGTGTGTGTACGGACCGTACACACGTGTGTACGGTCCGTACACACACGCATACTCCTACGGCAACACAACTATAGTGATACAGACCGTACACACGCCCTCAGAGCGTGTGTACGGTGCGTTTCACATGCTTACACTGGTGATAGGAGGCGCACACGAAAGGAATGGAGGTCTCCGACTCGCACAAGGCTGTACATCAAGTCATTGCCATTGCAGTCCTTCATGTGCAGGGCCTAGGTGTGTCAGGCAGTGATATTGCATATGTCTCCTCATGTATTAGCACAATTGATGTGTGATGACCTGTGTACACATGTCATGTGTGATTGGGGCACTATGTGGCACACTTCCCCTTCACACTTTGCACATGTGTGCATGTAGTACAAACATGTCGAGCACAGCATCACTGGTATGGCACAGTCACCAACACCCGCAACTGTCCCCTGATGCCAGGGACAGGGACACTAACAACTGACATTTAACGACCAGCGTGCCCCGATGTGACTATGTCATGTGTGTGTCATGTGTTCCCATGAGCTTGCTGTTGGTGTTCCGACAACTGCATCTGCTGTTGCTGCATCCAACATGTGTCTGTGTGTAGATGGGCATGGCACACATCTACGCACACCATGCCACATGTGGATTCCCACGTAACGTGTGTCTGTATGCATCGAACATGATATTTTGACATGAGGACATATCTACATCGTCTCAATGTCTGTGTTTTCCGTTTTCACGTGTACCCCTTCATCGCAATGTGTGTGATCTGTACATTTGACATTCCATGTGACCTGTGCGTCTAGCTTGCCGCAGGCTGTCTGTATGAGATGACATCCTTCAAATGCAGATATGTGGATGTATGTCACTCCTGTGATGTCTCTGGCTGTTCACTTACACTGGCCCACAGCTCGTTTCAGGGCATGTCATGTAGACTTGCCAATCAACAGGTGTAGCTGGCTTTTCGTAGGAGTATCACCTCGCTGGCATACGTGTCCTGGATGTATTGCACAGACCAGACCATGTCTTGCTAACATGCTGATTTCCCATGTCTGTGCACGTTTTCCAGGGTCAGCACACGATGCCTACATCATGAGGGGTAGCAGGGTGCCACAAATGATGCTGCGGCTGCACAACAAACAAGCATGTCTTGTTGGTGGGTATACTCTGTTTGTCCTGTGTTTAGCGGTATCTTTGTATCTTACAGCATCTCCTGACCCACTTATTTACATGATGTTTCCATGTAGGGGACTCTGGCTATCCCAACATGCCATGGCTGATGACGCCTTTCCGCAACCCAAGATCAGCTGCAGATCACCGTTACAACAATGTACATGGGCAGACCAGGCGAGTGATTGAGAGGACGTTTGGCCTCCTGAAGAGCCGATTCCGGTGCCTTCACAAGACAGGCGGGTCCCTCTCATATGCACCGGCGAAGGTCTGCAAAATCTTCCTCGTGTGCTGCATGCTGCACAACATGGCAGTGGAGAAGGCAGTACCACTCATCCTGGAGCAGGATGAGCAGGAACATCCACCCGTTGAGGATGAAGGGCTTGGTCACGAGGCAAGTGAGGAGGAGGAGGAGGAGGAGGAGGAAGACATCCAGAGTCAGCTCATACGCAACTTCTTCTCATAATGGTGAGTCACTGGGTCTGAGTGTGCACGCTTGGAGCCTTGTGTGGCATGTGTTGCAATGTGTGTGTCCAGCTGACTGTATGCTAAGTGACTTAGAGGTGTGTTCTGATGTGTCACTCGAGTGATGATGTCATCCCTCACATTTTAGCTGAGACACAAAATTTTAAATTAGCATGGTGACAACATTATTCCTGTAGAGTAAATGACCATGTATGCGGATAACAATATTTTCGCTGACTTCTTGTGTGTCTGTCATCCTCAGGTTCTTGCGCAAATTGTCTGCTCGTGTCATCGTTGGCCTCCTGCTATTCCTCATGAGTATTGCAACGTGTGCTGAATCAGCGTTCCATGCACGGACATGGTGAAAAGTCATTTTGGGTAAGGATTGCAGCAAGGCATTTTGGGGGTGGTACGTGTTTGGAATGTGTGGGGACTGCTCCTGTGCATGTTGTGTTACCATGCATACATGTCGACTCACCATGGGGCACATGACATGTAGCATGACTCCCATGAATTGATAGTCACCCTTTGTGACAGTCATCTGTAATGGTTTGTGGATTCTGATGAAGGCATCAATGTGTGTAAAACTTCTCTCTGAAACATACGGGATGCTACGGGTGGACATAGTGTGGGACATCCCCTTAAGAGGCTCAATGGGGAATTGCAGCCTCTCCGTGTGCAGCAGGGGGTTTTTGGCTCACCCCCTTAACTTGTGTGCCAGTTCATTTGGATTTACAACATCTGTGTTGTGAAGGGGGTGTCCAGTGCAGGTCCCACATGTTCAGCCAAATGACCAGTGAGTCTGTTCATATTGATGCATTTCCCTTAGTGTGAGCCTGAGTAATAAAGGTGTTCCTCACCCTCCAAGGTGCCTCATCTCTGTCAATGCAGGTCTCTTGCCACTTTGCATGCGGCATCTCTGGCATAGTTGTCAAAGATTGTGCATATGAGTCTATGTGTAGTTTTGCAACATGCATGCAGTTCTTCATGGATTAGAATCTCTATTGTGCATGAAGTCCATGGTTGTGTATGTATTGGGGCATGTTGGTCCCCACAACGGGCCGTCAACGCCTGCTGAGGGTGTGTCTCCTGTGCGCAGCTCGGCCTTCTGTTTCCTGATCCTGAGTCAGTGATTGTGCATCCATTTTCTTTGGGTGTGCCATGGGTAACCGGACACTCCTTCCTTTACATTCGCCTGTTGCAGTTGTCCTTTCTGACATCCTTGTCTTTGTGCGCTACTTTTGGCATAGTTTCCAGGACATGCTGCCTGCTGCTGCGGCCCCTGCAGCAAGGGCCCACAGAGTTGCCGGATTCGGCAACACACACGCCTCAAAGATGCTCCTCCCTTCCCCCCTCCACCCATTCATTTGGCTGTCATCAGCTTGTCTGTGCCACTGTTGCGGCCACGCGGTGCCAAAGGCAGGACCGTCAGCGCATGCAACGTGCACATTGCACGAACCTCATGTCCTTGCATGACCCACATTACACTACAGTTTGATGTTGCAGCCACCCTCCAAGCAATGTCCATCCGAAAATCAACTGCCTTCTCTCAGGCATACCCTAAGTGCACACATGACACCGTTGCATGCTGAGTGTGCAACTCCAACTGCCTACACAGCACTGCCCCACCTTCCTTGCCCTGTCACACCAACCAGGTCATGTCCCTCCTACTCCACACCAGCTCCGTACACCAGCAAGGCCATGGGAGTGGGACTCAAGCCTTCAGCATGTAGTATAGTGGCATCATCTGGCACATGGCCCAGGGATCATCTCTCAGCGTGTCAATCTTCAATGTGTCCAGGACCCCCCTCTCCACCATCACATGCACACACAACCTCATCATCAGCTCGTATGCCGTTGACAGCCAGGTGCTCCTCACCCTCACCAAAGACGCAGCCATTGCCAGTTCCAACATTCAAGAAGGCATGAGGTCCATTGATGAATGGCTGAACATCAGCCACCTGAGGCTGGACCTGTACAGGACTGAGGTAATCATCTTAGGATTGTCCCCTTACAGCTGGGTCAACTCCTTGTGTCCCACCCGCCAGGGCGCTGCACAAGCACCCAGTGGCCACGCACACAAGATGGTGTGCATCATGGATTTGTCGCTCACATTTGCTATGCAAATCACCAGCATCTGTACCTCATGCTGCAACACCCTCTGCATGATGCACATGACCCACAGATAGATCCACTCCAAGGAAAGACAGACCATCCCCTAGGTCCAGGACAACAGCAGTGTCAACTACTGCCCCGCCCTCTACGGAGCAAGTACATCCAAACTCACAGGAAACTTGTCCACATCCAGGGTGCATCTGCACACCTCAGCTTCAACATCCCGCGCCCCAGCCACATCAACGTCCACCAGAGATAGCTGCAATGGATCACTGTCTGCTGCAGGATGACCTTCAGACTCCTCACCCACACTCAGGAGGCAGTCCACAACCCCAGACCTCAAACCAACCTTGGACGTCTGTCATCCGAGACCCCGTTGGGCCAACTCCATGCATCCAACCTTGCCCTGGCCACCATTCTACACATCCACCGTACTCCAGCATGCAGGACATAGTTCTCCCACCTGGCCAAACATACCTGGTACTCCCTCCCCGGGAACATCCACATGAGCCATGACCTCTACGCCTTAATGATACTCTTCAAAATTGGTCTGTTCGCACAGTATTGCAAGCCCACCCTCAGCAGCTTGAGGCCATCACGGGTGAGTATTGTGCTCCATGTCTGTATTGGATGATACATTGTGACCCATGTGTGTCCTGTACCAGACTCAGATCCCAGGGTATGGATGGCTGGAGTTAGTTCAACACTCAGGCATAGTTTGACATTTCCCCACACGTAGGTTGGGTACTCATGCAAAATGACTGCAACATCTAATTAAAGAAATTTATATTTATTCTCGGTGAGGGGCGTGTTTAGTGTGGACAAATAGTTGCTATACAGTGTGCATAGAATCCAAAGTTCACAGGGGGAGATGGGATCCTTGGCATTTGAAGTCATCAGAGTCCAGACCACAGTGTTTGTCATCATTGGTCAGACTGTGACCAGCAAGTTCATGTGGCAGAGAATGTAATTGGATGAGGTGCTGCTGTTGCGCATGAGGGCCAGGTGCCAGGCCAGGTGACCTGGGAGATGTGGATGCTCCGCTGCCTCTCACGGTCATTTCCGTGGACGACCCACCTTCCTCGGGGGACCCTCAGATGCAGGCCTTGACGATGTTTGTGACGCTCCGTCAGATGAATCCTCCTCCTCCTCCCTCCCTGTGGCTGGTGGTGGTCTTTGCCTGGGGGCACAGTGAGGGTTGCCCATGTTGTCGGTGATCCGACGGAGTGAACGGCTTATGTCCGTTTGCACCGCCAGGAGCTCAGCTAGTTTTGCCTCCATCCGTCCTTGGTGTTGTTGACTGGCGTGTTGCTTGGCCTGCTGGTTCTTAATCTCTGTGAGGGTCTCCACTACCTGGCTGATGCCCCTGGTGTCACGCCGGTATGTGTCCAGGATGTGGCGTATGTGTGACATACCGGTTCCTTCAGCTGGCTGGTCAGGTTCTCGCCTCCGCCTACCTCCACTCCCACCACCCCTGCCCACACGAGCCTGGCCTGCCGTTGTGGGCACATCGGGTCTACGGGACCCCTGAGGGATGACATTTGCGGGGTTGTCTGCCTCCTCCTGGGTGCCCGGAGAACCTTGTCCCTCCAAGTCAGACTGGCTCAGTTGTTCTGTGCGGGCAGGGCTCCTGGGTGTCTCCTGGGATGTGGCAGGAATGGGGGTGGTGGTTGGCACAGATGTACCTGAAGCAGGTGCTGCAGGGGCTTGGGCACCAGAGGGTCCAGGTGGGTTGGGGTCATCCACGGAGTGTTGAGAGTCATCGCTGCTGGTGGGATCAGCTTCCCGCCGAGCCTGGGACTGTGATTCTTCCCCCCCATTGTTGGGGGGAGATCCATGACATTGCCCTGTGTGTGAGATAGAGACAATGTTAATGCTGTTTCATGCGACATCCATGTTTCATACATATTCAAGTTGGCACAGTTCCTCCAGGTAGTTGGATGTGCCTAGCATTCCTCTCAATGTTCACTTGTGGATGGGTATGTTGCGGGGGACAGATTGATTTGTTCTCCTGAGTGTTTGACATGTAGATTTTTGGCTTGGATGCTTATTTGGCTATGGATTGATCCTGTTGTGTCACATGTCCATTGTGAGAGTGGGTAAATCCATTGGCTGCCCCGGGGGTGTGTGCTTGTGTAAGGGGTGTGTGTGACAGGGCCTGCTGTTGGGTGTAGTGTGATTTGGCATTGGGTCTCCCAGGTGATGTGTCTGTCCCCTCATGGAGCATGCTGGCATGACAGTGAGTGTGAGTTCCTGTGCTAGATATCTGAGCTTGTGGTGTTGGTGTTTGAGTGTACAGTGGTCACAGGAGAGCCTTGTGCTGCCTACAGCAGGGCCAAGTGTCAGCTACATTGTCAGTACCTAGACAGTCCCTGCGCATTGAGCATGGTGCATGGTTATGTACCTGGGCCATATGGGCTGAGGGCAATGGTGTCTGCTTCTGAGTTGAACAATGCGTTTTGTGAGCCCCACCCTCCCAGCATAATGGACATCCAGTCTCGTGGTTCGTGTAGCCTGGGACATGGCATGGCCTTGCTTTGTGAATGGGGCATGGACATTTTAGTGGCATGAGCGTTGTTTTTTAGTGTGGTTGTGTCCGGTGAGGGCTTGGGGATAGTTGCGTGCATTTGGTGTAGTTGGGGTGTTGATGCCATTACCCCATGTTATGTAAGTTGTTTGTGTACTCACCAGGCTGTGCCATTCCTTCGACTCCGTGTACTCCCACCGGTGGAAGCAGGGCCATCACCGTCTCCTCCCAGGGATGGTAATGTACCGGGCTGCGGGGCAGCCCACCTCCAGTGATGTTGCTCTGGGCGTAGTCCTTGTTCATTTTGCGCTTGACTGCCCTCCTCAGATCATACCACCTGGCTTTTAATTCATTCCTGGTCCTTCTGATGGGCGCAACAGCATTCACCCTATCGACGATCCTCTGCCACATGCGTGATTTTTCTGCTATGCTGGTCTGTCTGACCAATGTTCCAAAGAGCTGTGGCTCGGCTCTGATGACTTTGTTGACAAGGATGTCCAGCTCCTCCCTTGTGAACTTTGGATTCTTGTCTGTGGGCATGGTGTGGGGTGTGGGTGTGGATGGTTGTGGGTGTGTGGGTGTGAATGTGACGGTGTGGGTCTGAATGTGAAGAGGGGGTCTGTGTGAAGGAGGTTGTGTGAAGGTGTGTAAGTTAAGGTGTATGGGTGCAGTTGTTTGTGTGTGGTGTCTTTCAGCAGTGGGTCTGTTGCAAAGGCTCATGGTTTGTGTGGGCCCTTTTTATTGGTCCATTTGTGGGTGTGGCTGGGTTTGAAATTTTGGTGGGTGTGTTATAAGAGGTGGTTGTGAGTTTGGGCCTCTGTTTGCCTGTTTGGATGTGCCAGGTCAGTCATTTAGACGTATTTTCTACTGTAGACGTGTTTTGTGGTGTTGTGCGAGTCGAATTGACCCTCCTTGTGCTGTTTGACAGTGTCCTGGTTCTGTACGAGTCGTTTTCACGTATGTAAGGTGCGTACATATGCGATGTTGTTGTACAGTGCTCACTTATGCAATGTTGTTGTATGGTTCGTACATACGCGATGCTGGGGGCGGTGGTGGGGTACGGTGCGTACATGTACGGGGCTGGGGTACGGTGTTGGGGGACGGCGCGTCCAAGTACGGGGCTGGGGTACGGTGCTGGGGTACGGTGCGTACAAGTACAGGGCTGGGGTACGGTGCGTACAAGTACGGGGCTGGGGTACGGTGTTGGGGTACGGTGCTGGGGTACGGTGTGTCCAAGTACGGGGCTGGGGTACGGTGGTGGTGTACGGTGCGTACATGTACGGGGCTGGGGTACGGTGTTGGGGGATGGTGCGTCCAAGTACGGGGCTGGGGTACGGTGTTGGGGTATGGTGCTGGGGTACGGTGCGTACAAGTACGGGGCTTGGGTATGGCGCTGGGGTATGGTGCGTACAAGTATGGGGCTGGGGTACGGTGCATACAAGTACGGGGCTGGGGTATGGTGTTGGGGTATGGGGCTGGGGTACGGTGCGTCCAAGTACGGGGCTGGGGTACGGTGGTGGTGTACGGTGCATGCATGTATGGGGCTGGGGTACGGTGTTGGGGTACGGTGCGTACATGTACGGGGCTGGGGTATGGTGTTGGGGTACGGTGCATCCAAGTACGGGGCTGGGGTACGGTGTTGGGGTACGTGCTGGGGTACAGTGTGTACAAGTACGGCACGGGGGTATGTTGTTGGGGTATGGTGCTGGGGTACGGTGCGTCCAAGTACGGGGCTGGGGTATGGTGTTGGGGTAGGGTGCGTACAAGTACGGGGCTGGGCTACGGTGGTGGCGTACAGCGCATACGCGTATTGGGATGGGGTACAATGCGGACATGGTGGGGCACGGTGGTACTGCGTTCGTTCCGTACGGGGCGTTTTCCATGCGCTTGTGTATTCGGAAGGTCGGTACGGATCGTACTTGCGCGCTCGGACTTCAGTTTTACCATTTGTATGTAAAACTGTCCGGCTCCCTCTGGTACACCTTTTCCCGAAGCGATTCGTATGTATTTTTCACGTACGAATCGTACTTCACCGGTTGTACGGGACTTGTACGATTCGTACGTAAAAATATACGGATACGAGTCGTACGGGAATTTATTTACCCGATTGGAATCGGCACCAAAGTGTTTAAAATATATATCATTAACCACTTTATGAAACAAAAATAGTTTGTGAAAAAAATAGACCCGAAGTGGGCGTACTACTGCAGCATGCAATGGCGGAAATTAGTTGGTAAACACACATCAAAATTACCTAAAACACATTTGCTACATCTATCTACCTCCCTCGTCTCACCTTACGGTAAACATTACCACTACACTACGGGGTCTATTATAATGTCGGGCCGATCTCCCGCCTGCCTCCCATTTTCCCCCCACCACATTATGATGGCAGGGGTACCGCAGCAGACGTGAAGACTGTCCGCCGCTTTTCGGCCCGGTCGATGAGTCGACCAGGCGGAAGAGGGTTTAATATGGTGGCGGTGTCTGCTAGACACCGCCATCCATATTACTATGAATGCAGAAAGCAGCCTTTCCGTGAAAGGCATGCGGTTTTGCAGTAGGGGGCCCGTTGCGGGCCCCCAGGATGTTGGGGCGGGTGGAGGGGGCACATCAGGGGTACCGATGGTACCCCCCTGCATTTTTCATGCACAACATGGCAGGCACCGCATGGTGCCTGCCACGTTGTGCATGCAAATTCACAAATGCCTTTTTTGCATTGCTGCGGGTGCTGCTGACAGCACCGCCCGCCGCAATGTAAAAAATGCGGGATGTTGCGGGCGCATCCTAATTGTGTATGCGGGACCGCCGCACACATAGCGGGCGGTCCCATTACACGATGCAATTTGTCCACCCGCCATTGTAATAGACCCCCATGTATTTTAATAATGTAAATTTGTCTTACCTTAATGCAGCTCTTCCTTGCTTCTATTCTCTCCCGAGACGAACTTCATACTGATGAAGTTACGGTAACGCGTCGAAAGTCATTTCTTTTTGTAAAGATAAAAAAAGGAAATTTTCGCTCATTGAATACAATGGCAAAGCGTGAGAAAATTTTACAAAAATGTATTAAAAAATGTTACTGTAAATAATAAAATGCAAAAATATTTTTATAAAATATGTATATGTCTACACTATTTTTTCATTTTTTTGGATTTATTTCAATAATTAAAAATGTGTACATTTATTAATAGAAAATTGTTATAAATACATTACGGTGCCGATTCCGATCCGTTAAAAATAATTTGCGTGCGACCCGTATCCGTATTTTTTTACATACGAGCCGTACAAGTACCGTACAAACGGCCAAGTACGATTCGTACGTGAAAAATAACTACGAATAGCGTCGGGAAGAGTCTACGAGAGTGCGTCGGGAAGTTTTTACGTCCGAATATCGTCGGGAAAAGTGTACGAGAGTGAGCCGGACATTTTTCCGTGCAAATCGTAAAACACAAGTCCGAGCGCGCAAGTACGATCCCGACCGTCCGTCCGAATACACAATTGCATGTAAAATGGCCCGTACGGAGCCAACGCAGTAGCACACATGTACACGGGTAAACTTATGCCCGTGTACGAGCCGTACAGCCCCCCACCCCCAAATATGTCAGCACCGTACACCACCCTGTCCGCACTGTACCCCAGCCTCGCAACTGTACGCGCCGTATTCCCCCATGTACGTGCTGTACCCCCCCATGTATGCGCCTTACCCCCCCTGTCTGCACCGTACCCCAGCCCCGCACCTGTACGTGCCGTACCCCCATGTACGCGCCTTACCCCCGCATGTACGCGCTGTACCTCCGCATGTACGCGCAGTACCCCAGGGCCGCACATGTACGCACTGTACCCCCACCACATGTACGCGCCCTCCCCCCCATGTACGCACCTTACACCCCCATGTACGTGCCGTACCTCCGCATGTACACGCCGTACCCCAGGCCCGCACGTGTACGCACCGTACCCCCACCGCATGTATGCGCCTTACCCCCCCATGTACGCGCCGTACCTCCGCATGTACGCGCCCTACTCCAGGGCCACACGTGTACGCACCGTACCCCCACCGCATGTACGCGCCACACTCCAACACCGTACCCCAGCACCTTCACCCAGCATCGTGTATGTACGGATCGTACCTACGCGAAAAAGACTCTTACAGAACCAGGGCATTGTAAAACAGCACAAGGAGGGTCAATTTGACTCGCACAACACCACAAAACACGTCTACATGACAAAATACATCTTAATGACTGACCTGGCACATCCAAACAGGCAAACAGAGGCCCCAAATCACAACCACCTCTTATAACACACCCACCAAAATTCAAACACAGCCACACCCAAAAATGGACCAATAAAAAGGGCCCACACACACAACCCATGATCCTTTGCAACAGACCCACTGCTGCCAGACCCCACAGAGAAACAACTCCACATTACTCATACCTTCACTACACCTTCACTCACACCTTCACACAACCTCCTCCACAAACATCCCCCTCTTCACATTCACAGACACACTGTCACATTCACACCCACTCACCCACAACCATCCACACCCACACCCACACCCCACACCATGCCCACAGACAAGAATCCAAAGTTCACAACGGCAGAGCTGGACTTCCTTGTCAACGAAGTCATCAGAGTCGAGCCACAGCTGTTTGGAACATTGGTCAGACAGACCAGCATAGCTGAAAAATCTGCCATGTGGCAGAGGATTGTCGACAAGGTGAATGCTGTTGCGCCCATCCGAAGGACCAGGCATGAAGGCCAAGCCAGGTGGTACGATCTGCGCAGGGCGGTCAAGAGGAAAATGAACGAAGAATATGCCCAGAGTAACATCACTGGAGGTGGGCCGCCCCGCAGACCCGTACACTACCATCCCTGGGAGGAGAAGGTGATGGCCCTGCTACCGCCGGTAGGAGTACATGGAGTCGAAGGAGTCGCAGAGCCTGGTGAGTACACAAACAACTTACGTAACATGGGGGCAATGGGGTCCACACCACATATACACCAAATGCACGCAACTTCCCCCAAGCACACACCGCACACAACCACACTCAAAAACCACGCTCATGCCACTAACGTCTCCATGCACCCTTCACAAATCAAGGCAAGGCCATGTCCAAGGCTACAACAAACACAAGACTGGGTGTCCGGGAGGCTGGGAGGGTGGGCCCCACACAACACATTGTGAAAATGAGAGGCAGACACCAATGCCCATATGGCATAGGTACATACCCATGCACAATGCACAGGGACTGGCAAAGTACTGACAAGGTAGCTGACACTTGGCCCTGCTGTATGCAGCACAAGGCCCTCCTGGGACCACTGTACACTCAAACACCAACTCCACAAGTACAGGTATCTAGCACAGGAACTCACACTCACTGTCATGCCAGCATGCACCATGAGGGGACAGACACATCACCTGGGAGACCCAATGACAACTCACACTACACACAGCAGCAGGCCCGGTCACAACACCACCCCCCTAACACAAGCACACACCCCCGGGGCAGGCAACGGATTTACTCACTCCCACAATGGACATGTGCCACAACAAGACCAATCCATAGCCAAATAAGCATCATAGCCAACAATCTACAGGTCAAACACTCAGGAGAACATCCCAATCTGTCCCCCGCAACATACCCATCCCCAAGTGGACATTGAGAGGAATGCTACGCACATCCAACTTCCTGGAGGAACTGTGTCAACTTGATTATGTATGAAACATAGATGTCGCATGAAACACCATTAACATTGTCTCTCTCTCACACACAGGGCAACGTCGTCGATCTCCCCCCAACACTGGGGGGGAAGAATCACAGTCCCAGGCTCCATGTGAAGATGATCCCACCGGCAGCGACGACTCTCACCACTCCGTGGATGACCCCGACCAACCTGGACCCTCTGGTGTCCAAGCCCCTGCAGCACCTGCGTCAGGTACATCTGTGCCAACCACCCCCCCCATTCCTGCCACATCCCAGGACACACCCAGGAGCCCTGCTCGCACTGAACAACAGAGCCAGTCTGACCAGGAGGGACAAGGTGCTCCGGGCACCCAGGAGGAGGCAGGCAACCCTGCAAATCCCATCCCTTAGGGGTCCCGTAGACCCGATGTGCCCACAAGGGCAGGCCAGGCTCAAGTGGGCTGGGGTGGTGGGAGTGGAGGCAGGAGGAGGCGCGAACCTGACCAGCCAGCTCAGGACTCCGGTATGTCACACATACGCAACATCCTGGACTCATATCGGCGTGACACCAGAGGCATCAACAAGGTTGTGTCGAGACTCTCAGAGATGCAGGGGACCCTCGATGAGATAAAGAACCTGCAGGTCGAGCATCATGCCAGTCATCAACAACACCAAGGACGGATGGAGGCAAGACTGGCTGAGCTCCTGGCAGGGCACAGGGACATGAGCCAATCACTCCGTCAGATCTCCCAAAGCATGGGCAACCCTCCCTGTGCCACCAGGCGTAGACCAGCACCAGACACAGGGAGGGAGGAGAAGGATTTGTCTGACGGAGCGTCCCAAACATCATCAAGGTCTGCATCTGAGGGTCCCCGGAGGAAGGTGGGTCGTCCATGGAAAAGACCGTGAGAAGCAGCGGACCATCCACATCTCCCAGGTCACCTGGCCTGGCACCTGGCCCTCTGGCGCAACAGCAGCACCTCATCCAAGTACATTCTCTGCCACATGGACTTGCTGGTCACAGTCTGACCAATGATGACCAACACTGTGCCCTGGACTCTGATGACTTCCAATGCCAAGGATACCATCTCCCCCTGTGAACTTTGGATTCTATTCCCCCGGTAGAGCACCTAATTTCATCTACCAAAACACGTACCCCACCGCAAATAAATATATTACTTTGGTCATGAGACGTTCCTGCCATTTTGCATTATTCAACTAAATAAGCGTGTGGAAATGTCAAACTATGCCTGAGTGTTGAACTAACTCCAGCCATCCATACCCTGGGATCAGAGTCTGGTACAGGACACACATGGGTCACAAGGTATCATTCAATGTAGGCATGGAGCACAACACTCACCTGTGATGGCCTCTGGCTGCTGAGGGGGTGCTTGCTAAACTGTGCGGAGAGACCTATTTGGGAGATTATCATCAAGGCGTAGAGGTCATGGCTCATGTGGAGGTTCCCAGGGAGGGAGTCCCAGGTATGTGTGGCCAGGTGGGAGAACAATGTCCTATATGTTGGAGTACGGTGGATGTGAAGAACGGTGGCCAGGGCATGGTTGGATGCACGGAGATGGCCCAACGGGATCTAGGATGACAGACGTACAAGGTTGGTTTGGGGTCGGGGTTGTGGACTGCCTCCTGAGTGTGGGTGGGGAGTGTGGAGGTCATCCTGCAGCAGAC
The DNA here is from genome assembly GCF_964204655.1 of Triturus cristatus. Lineage (NCBI taxonomy): Eukaryota > Metazoa > Chordata > Amphibia > Caudata > Salamandridae > Triturus > Triturus cristatus. The sequence continues at coordinate 150,243,018 of NC_140590.1, read as the reverse complement.
AGTGATCCATTGCAGCTATCTATGGTGGACGGTGAGGTGGCTGGGGCGCAGGGTGTTGAAGCTGAGGTGTGCAGATGCACCCTGGATGTGGACAAGTTTCCTGGGAGTTTGGATGTACTTGCTCCGTAGAGGGCAGGGCAGTATTTGACACGGATGTTGTCATGGACCTGGGGGATGGTCTGTCTTTTCTTGGAGTGGATCTATCTGTGGATCATGTGCATAATGCAGAGGGCATTGCAGCATGAGGTACAGATGCTGTGGACTAGCATGGCAAATGTGAGCGAGCCAAACATGATGCACACCATCTTGTGTGTGTGGCCACTGGGTGCTTGTGCAGGGCTCTTGCGGGTGGGACACATGCACTTGACCCAGCTGGAAGGGGACAATCCTCAGATGATCACCTTAGTCCTGTACAAGTCCAGCCTCAGGTGGCTCGTGTTCAGCCATTCATCAATGGATCTCATGCATACTTGAATGATGGAACTGCGAATGTCTGTGTCTTTGTTGAGGGTGAGGAGCACCTGGCTGTCAAAGGCATACGAGCTGATGATGAGGTGCTGTGCGCATGTGATGGTGGAGAGGGGGGTCCTGGACACTCTGTAGATTGACATGCTGAGAGATGATACCTGTGCCATGTCCCAGACGATGACACCATACTACATGCTGAAGCCTTGAGTCCCACTCCCATGCCCTTGCTGGGCTACAGAGCCGGTGGGGAGTATTAGGGACGTGACCTGGTTGGTGTGACAGGGCCTGGAAGGCGGGGCAGTGCAGTGTAGGCAGTTGGAGTTGCACACTCAGCATGCAAAGGTGTCGTGTGTGTGCCCAGGGTATGTCTGACAGCAGGCGTTAGATGTGCGGATGGACATAGCTCGGAGTGTGGCTGCTACATCAGACTGTAGTGTGATGTGGGTTATGCAAGGACAGGATGGTGGTGCAATGTGCACCTTGCATGTGCTGATGGTCCAGCCTTTGGCACCGCGTGGCGGCAACAGTGGCAAAGACAAGCTGAGGACAGCCAAATGAATGGGTGGAGGGAGGAAGTGAGGAGCATCTTGGAGGCGTGTGTGTTGCAAAATCTGGATACTCTGTGGGCCCTTGCTGCAGGGGCCGCAGCAGCAGGCGGCATCTCCTTGCAAAATGACAGAATTCGCACACAAAGACTAGGATGTCAGAAGGACAACTGCAACAGGCGCGTGTGTAAAGTAAGGAGTGTCCAGTGTCACATGGCACACCCAGAGACAATGCATGCACAATCACCAAAGAAGCATGACACCGGATCAGGTAACTGAAGGCCGACCTGCGCACAGGAGACACACCCTCAGCAGCTGTTAATGGCCCATTGTGTGGACCAACATGCCAAAAGACATACACGACCATGTACTTCATGCCGAATAGGGAGCCTAATCCATGAGCAACTGCATGCATGTTGCTAAACTACTCATGGACTCCTATGCATAATCTTCCACAACTATGCCAGATATGCCGCATGCAAAGTGGCAAGAGACCTGCATTGACAGAGATGAGGCACCTTGGAGTGTGAGGAACACCTTTATTACTCAGCCTCACACTAAGGGAAATGCATCAATTGGAACAGACTCACAGGTCATTTGGCTGACCATGTGTGACCTACACTGGACACCCCCTTCAACACACAGATGTGGTAAATCCTACTGAGCTGGCACACAAGTGAAGGGGTTGAGCCTAACACCCCTTGCTGCACACGGAGAGTCTACAATTCCCCATTGAGCCTCATATGGGGATGTCCCACACTATGTCCACCATTAGCATCCCGTATGTTCCTGAGGAACGTTATACACACATTGATGCCTTCATCAGAATCCACAAACCATTACAGATGACTGTCAGGAAGGGTGACTATCAATTCATGGGAGCCATGCAACACGTCATGTGGCCCATGGTGAGTCGACATGTATGCATGGTAACACAACATTCACAGGAGCAGTCCCCACATATCACAAACATGTACCACCCACAAAATGCCTTGCTGCACTCCTTAACCCAAATGACTTTTCACCATGTCTGTGCATGTAACTCTGATCCAGCACACGTTGCAATACTCATGAGGAATAGCAGAAGGGCAATGATGACATGAGCAGACGACAGCCGCAAGAACCTGGGGAGGCCAGACACACAACAAGTCAGCGAAGAGCTAGTAATCCGCAGACATGTACATGTACTCTACAGGAATGATGTTGTCACCATGCCCTTAATAAATTTAGTGTCCCAGCTAAAATGTGTGGAATGACATCATCACTTGAATGACACATCAGAACACACCTCCAAGTCACTTAGCACACAGTCAGCTCGACACACACATTGCAACACATGCCACACAAGGCTCAAAGCGTGCACACTCAGACACAGGGACTCACCATCATGAGAAGAAGTTGTGGATAAGCTGACTCCGGATGTCCTCATCCTCATCCTCACTTGCCCCGTGCCCGAGCCCTTCATCCTCCACGGGTGGATGATCCTGCTCATCCAGATCAAGGATGAGTGGCACGGCCTTCTCCACTGCCATGTTGTGCAGCATGCAGCACACAATGAAGATTTTGCAGACCTTCACCGGGCCATATGGGATGGCGCCGCCGGTCTTGTGGAGGCACCGGAATCTGCTCTTCAAGAGTCCAAACGTCCTCTCAATCACGCGCCTCGTCTGCCCATGGGTGTCGTTGTACCGGTGTTCTGCGGCTGTTCTGGGGTTGCGGAGAGGCGTCATCAGCCATGGCATGTTGGGATAGCCAGAGTCCCCTACATGGAAACATCATGTGAAGAAGTGGGTCAGGAGATGCCGTAAGATACAAAGATAGCGCTAAACTACAGAGTATACCCACCAACAAGACATGCTCGTTCCGCGTGCAGCTGCAGCATCATTTCTGGCACCCTGCTATGCCTCATGATGTATGCATCGTGTGCGGACCCTGGAAAATGGGAACAGACATGGGAAATCAGCATGTTAGCAAGACACACCACACGGGCATTAATGGAGTGGTAATGTTTTCTGTTTCTATAGGCTACCTCCTGTGCCTGTGGTGGTACCAAAGCCACATGTGTCCCATCAATGGCCCCAATTACATGAGGCATCCCTCCCAGGGCATAGAACTCACCCTTGACACCTGTCAACTGCTCACGAGTGGGAAAATGGATGAATTCATCCAGGTGCATCAGCATGGCTTCTAAAACATCATGCAGGACACGGCTGAACATTGTCTGGGACATGCCACCGACATCAGCTATGGGCAATTGAAACGTGCCAGTGGCAAAAAAATGTAGGGCTGCCATCACCTTCATCTTGGGGGTCAGAGCTGTAGGATACCTGTGTTGTGGTTGGAGGTGTGGTGCAAGCCGGCGGGTCAAGTCCTCTATCATCTCTTGCGAGAAGCGGTATCTGCGTATGCAGTCATGTTCACGCATGGCATCCAGGTCTGGCATTCATCTGGGGAGAGGCGGTGCCCTGCAGAGATTTGGAAGGAATAACGAAGAGTGAGTACATTACCACACCAATGTCACTGAGGTGAGCACATGTTCAACAGCTAATACACATCTGCTTAATACAGAGTCTGTGCTGTGCAATACATCCAGGACACGTAGGCAGCCAGGTGATACTCCTACGAAGAGCCAGCCACAATAAATGCATGGCAATGTTGACATGACATGCCATTAACCTCTTGAGTGCCCATGACGAGATGGTCTCGTCATGGGCCGCGGTTGCGCTGTGCCCATGACGAGACTATCTCGTCATGAACCCCGCCCGCTAATGAAAGGGCCGGCACAGGGCGGGTTAAGGGCGGGGCACTCAAGGGGTTAAAATAGCTGTGGGCCAGTGTAAGTGACAAGCCAGACACATTACATGAGTGACAGACATCCACATATCAGCATTTGAAGGATGTCATCTCATACAGACAGCTGGCGGGAGTCTAGACGCACAGGTCACATGTCATCTGAAAAAGGACAGATAACACACATTTCTATGAAGGGGTACATGTCAAAAACTGATGACACAGACATTGAGAGAACGCAGATATTGCCTCATGTCAGGAAGTCATCTTCGAGCCATCATGACACATGTAACGTGTGAGTCACATGTGGCATGATGTGCGTATATGTGTATCATGCACATATGCACACAGACACATGTTGGATGCTGCAACAGCAGATGGAGTTGACGGAACACCAACGGAAAGCTCATGGGAACACATGACACACACATGACGTAGTCACATCGTGGCACGCTGGGAGTCACATGTCAGGTGTAATTATCCGTGTACCTGGCATCAGGGGACAGTTGCGGGTGTTGCTGACTGTGCCATACCAGTGATGCAGTGCTTGACACGTGTGTCGTACATGCACACATGTGCAAAGTGTGAAGGGGAAGTGTGCCACGTAGTGCCCCATCACACATGACATGTGTAAACAGCTCATCACACATCTATTGTGCCACAACATGAGGAGACATGTGCCACATCACTGCCTGACACACCTAGGCCCTGCACATGAAGGACTGCACTGACAATGACTTGATGTAGAGCCTTGTGCGAGTCTGACACCTCCATTCCTTTCGTGTGCGCCTCCTATCACCAGTGTAAGCTGTGAAACGCAGTACACACGCTCTGAGGGCGTGTGTACGGCCCGTACTCACGTGTGAGTACCTGCCGTACATGCGTGAGTACGTGCCTATCACTATACTTGTGTTACTGTAGGTCTGATTGATACGGTACGTACTCACGCATGTACGGCCCGTACATGCGTGAGTACGTGCCGTGTGACAAACATGCAATGTTGGTTGGAGTGCGTCCCAGGGGGTGGTGGATGGCTTATGTCTCTCATGCAGGGCTTGATGTAGTTCATGTGTGCACTCCTCACTTGCATTGTGCTTACTGTGACATTCACTGCATAGTGCATGGCACATTCAGCCAGCCTAATCCTCTTCTTGTTCTCTTGTCCTGCGGTGATTCAGTGGTCACCCCGGTGTGACAGGTGACTGCACCCACAGATGTGTGTGAGAGTTGAGTAGAGCTGTGGTGAGAGTGGTGAGAGTGTCCAAATGATGTGTACGCCCCCTGGACATTGATGTGTGTGAATGTTTCTTGTCATGTGGGTGAGTGTCTATGTGGAGTGTTGCACCACAGCTGCATGGAGGAGGCAACTGCTCAATCCATCTGATGTGTGAAGTAAGCCGTGCTGTGTGTCTGACTTGCTGAGCTAGCCCCACACCTGTGACCCCCCCGGCAAGTGGCACATGTGCAGAGTGAGGTTTGCATCCGCTGTTGCCAATGGCAGGTGATTGATGTGTGCCTGTGTGTGTCTGTGTACTCTGCTAAAGTTTCGTCAGTGGCCTGGGGCATGTGACTGCTTTGCGGTGCTGTCCATCAGCCTTGTGTTGCTTGGGATGCACAGTGTGTGCCATGATCAGGGATTGTTTTGCACCCCTCATGCCACCTGTGTACTTACTATGCCATGTAGTGCATTAGTGCGTCCCCAGTGGAAAAAGTCCCTATGACTAAGGTGCTATTACTTGCCAGCATACTATGCCCTGTTCAACAAATCTAAGATGTTCAAATGTGTGTCTCTGTGACATGGTGCAGGTGTAGTGATGTTGTCCCACTTTGTCATCCACACAGGTAAACGCCTACCACAAGGGGAGGATCTGGAAGGATGCCATCAAGGCCATGCAATCGGTGGAGGGTCGCAGTCGGCGCCTGCCACAAGTGAGGAAGAGATGGCAGGACATCCGGTGCTGGACCCGGAGGATCGCCCGGGTCATGCTGAAGGAGGAGGCTCCTCGCAAGCATGGCGGGCGCCGGCGCCTGACCCACCAGATGAAGCGTGTCCTGGCGGTGGTCTTCCCTGACCTGGATAGGCGGATACAGGAGTTACAGCAGCAGGAAGGGGGTAGGTACATGTGTGTTTGTTGTGTGTCGCCAGCTTTTGTAGCTGCTCATTACCTGGATACACTGCCAGGCTATATATGTGCAGTGCATATCCTGTTCCCCCAAGTCAACCTGTGCTGTTCTTCCTCCCTTCCCCTCCTTGACATGTGTTACCTGGTCTGTGTGTTATCACTATTGCACATGGACATCTAGGCTGCCATTTTATCAAGGTGCACCCTGCTTTCAGCATCATGTGTGGGGGGGGGTCTGCCTGTGCCCTGTCCTGTTCAGTCATTTGGGGGTGCATAATTGTTGGCACTGATGCTGAGTCTCCACACAGGAGTGTGATGGTTCAAATGAACAGACTTGCAGCATGCATTACCAATGTTGTGGCCTCAGACATGATGTGCATGAGTGGGATATATGCATAGTGCCGGGACGGTTGCTTCTGTAACAGACAGCTCATTCCAGGACCATGGAGCAGTGTGCCCACTACAGTCCCCTGACACAGCCTGCCCTCCTACTCATGTGTGTCATCCAACACTGTGCACATTCACTGTGGGTTCAGCATGGCTCTGCCTCTGAGGCATTGTTCCCTGGCCTAGGTAGTATTTTTCACCTGTGTGATACATGTGCCCACTGGACAGGGATACACCAGTTTGCTTGTGCATACTCACACTGGGCAGTGCCTGTGTGGCTATTCACAACAATCTGTTGATGTTTGTTTGTGACCAATATGTTTTGGCAGCCCTACAAGGTGATGTCGTGTTAATGAAGCTAGTTTTCAAGCACAGTTATTGTAACCCTGAATAACAGGTGTCACTTCTTGATCGGTATCAGTCACATTGACTCAGGTATGGGTGGGTGTGTGCAGGAGGGGCGTACATGTTCAACCCTGATGTTTCATTGCCAGTTCTGACTTGTGTGTGATGATTCGCAGTACAGAAAGTCATCGTGCAGTGCCCCCGTGATGTTGGCCAGTGCTTAATGTTCGTGCTTCATTGCCTGTGTCAGTTTTTGACAATCCTGTATCCTGCTTGTACATTTTTGGCACCTGTGTGTGGTTCAGATGCTATACAGTTGTGACTTTGTGTGCTGACATCTGTGGGTACATTCTGGCTTGCCATGAGGGGGAACCCACAGTACAGCTAGGATTTTTTGCTAAACAATTGCAGGCCCATTAGCTTATGCATTGTCCTGGGTGTGGACATGTGTGCCACTCCAGATGACAGTCAGTAGGTCATATGTGTAGCCAACTGTGTGATGAGGTGACGGATAGCCATGTGACAAATGACATTATTCAAGTTGTTACCCAGAGAAAATGTCCATTGGCACTCACTACACCTGTCAACATGTCTCAATGTTTCATATGCTTGACCTTGTTGTTTTGTTGTGAAGGACAATGATGTGCCTGCATGACAGATGTCTCCCAAGGAAGTGCACTAGAGACACCACCTTTACACTTTCCAGGGACACGCTGGCACATTTTAAAGTAAGGCACAGTTTGAACAAAACTTGTTTGGAGTTCATACATATACATGTTCCCACAGTGTGGTAGCATTTGGGTTAGTCCTTGGTTGTTGCTGATACGAACTTACGAGTGTCAAGTCATCCAGACCACCGTGGTGCCATGTATATGTACTTACTGATACGCCATTTCTGCCTAACAGTGGCTGATTTGAATGAGTCTGGCAGCTCAGACAATGACTGTGTACATGTAGTTTGGTGTGCACCTCCTTGTGTGACTTCTGCTAAACAGACACATGTGTGTTGTGTTCACAGAGTGCCACATTCACACATGCTAGACATGTCCATTGTGTAAAGGGTTGTGATTCTCCAGGAGTCACAATGTATTTCTTTGGGGTGTCAAAAGTACTCACAGGTCTCTGAGTGTGGGGACACCTTCTGCATTGGCATGTGGTATTTGGCCTTGGGTGCGACAATACTGTTTGGTTCACAGTGAAAAAGAGGTGGCATGCCTTCATAGTCTTGCTGTGCTCAACTGATCCCAGACACTAGCTTATCATGATCTTGTGATTTCAAGTTATTTGCTGTTGTGTCCTAATTTTCATTGTTTCCAAGGGACATGGTGGGTCAACCAACTGGGGAGTGCAGGGCTTACATATGTGGGGAGTATCCTAGATGTTACTCATGATGCCTTTCCTTATATGCACTGTTGCCTATTTTGTTTGGACTCATGTGTCAGATGTATACAGGTGACTGCTTTTTCCTGTCTCTTCACCTTGCCCACAGCATCATCGGAGGACACCGAGGGAGACACCGGCACGGACGTGGAGGAGGGATCGAGCAGTGGTGCCACCACTGCTGAGGAGTCGGTGGAATCTAGTGGCACGGAGGGCGAGGGGAGTGAGGCGGAGGACCTGCCCAGTACCAACACTGACTACGAGGCAGACGGGTCCGAGGCTGAGCTCCCAGAGGGGGCGGAGGCTGCTCCCACAGCTGAAAGCAGCAGTACATCTCTCGCCGCCCCCTCCATTCCCATCACCGCCCTCCCACTTGCTCGGGTCCCTTATGTCCGTGCTAGGCCACACCGTGTCTCCTTCGTGCCAGGTACCGCACCCCCTGCCCCTGTCCCCCCTGCTGCCCTCACTGCCGAGTCTGTGGACATTCAGCAGCAGTTGCAAGTTGGGCAGACATCGATCCTGACTGTCCTCCATGGCCACACTAGACTGCTGACCCAGATGGTGTCGTACATGGAGGGCATGCCATCAGCGATGTCTGACCAACGGATGTTGCTGAGGTCCCTGGACTCGTCACTGATGGCAGTAGTGAGTCACCTGCAGCGCTTCGTCCCCCCCCTACCCCTGCCCCATCCACAAGTCCCACACCCATGCCTGTCCCAAGCACACCAAGACATCCACACACACGCACCCCACCAGACACCCTTGCAGAGCGGGCAGCATTGATGCTAAAGGGAGCACTCCTGTTACGGGGTGCATTGCTGCAGGCAGTTTCGGGGCCGTGAGGGAAACGGCTACACGGAACAGAAGAACATCGCCGCCGTGAGGGAAACGGCCAGGGGAAACTACATCCCCCAGAAGCACCGGGAGGTCGCCGAGGGTGACGCGCTACAAGCGCCAGCCGCTGCCTACTTCTGCCGCGGGGCCCCACGCACCGCGGGACACCCTTGCAGAGCGGGCAGCATTGATGCTAAAGGGAGCACTCCTGTTACGGGGTGCATTGCTGCAGGCAGTTTCGGGGCCGTGAGGGAAACGGCTACACGGAACAGAAGAACATCGCCGCCGTGAGGGAAACGGCCAGGGGAAACTACATCCCCCAGAAGCACCGGGAGGTCGCCGAGGGTGACGCGCTACAAGCGCCAGCCGCTGCCTACTTCTGCCGCGGGGCCCCACGCACCGCGGGACACCCTTGCAGAGCGGGCAGCCTTGATGCTAAAGGGAGCACTCCTGTTACGGGGTGCATTGCTGCAGGCAGTTTCGGGGCCGTGAGGGAAACGGCTACACGGAACAGAAGAACATCGCCGCCGTGAGGGAAACGGCCAGGGGAAACTACATCCCCCAGAAGCACCGGGAGGTCGCCGAGGGTGACGCGCTACAAGCGCCAGCCGCTGCCTACTTCTGCCGCGGGGCCCCACGCACCGCGGGACGCGCGCGGTCGGCGCCGGGAGAAGCCCGGGACAAGGGCGGGACAGTCTACGGCAGTCCACGGCAAGACCAGGCAGGGCTGGGCCACCTATCGTACATCTCCTGCAAATATGGGTAAGCGGAAAAGCGGTGCTACCACAGACGATGGTGGAAAAAAGGCTAAAGTGGCAAAACAATCTGACTCCATTTTGTCCTATCTTACTTCTGCGGTGGGGGCTTTAACTAAAGAAATTGCTACAGCACAGCAAGAACTGGGTTTAATAGCTAAGTCTCCCTCCTCAGTTATATCACCTGAAGCACAAGCCATCCCTTTAGAGCCTGACGTCATCATAACAAAACCCACAACTGCCACTGTTTCCACTCTACCTCAAGCTTGTGCATTCCAAACTTTGCTTCCCACTGTAAATCCGGACCCTTTGGGAACTTTAAAATCATCCTCGAAAAAACGTAATAAGAGGGAGGCCCCCCCTCGAGCTACTCATGGGATGGAGGAGTCTCTAAAGGACCTTATTGAGGCTCTTTTCGAGGAACGGATTGAACCCCTTTTAGTGGGAATTGCAAAGGACATAGTAGACACTATGAACACATGTCTCGAAGGCTTGTTAAAAAAATGTGTCCTGATAGATGATATAGCAAAAAAAATTGATAGCTTGCATCTTGGTGATAAAAAGGTCGTAGATTGTCACAGAGCACAACACCTACCTCTACCACTACCTGAGGCCACCTCCGAGCCCATGGAATCAGATATAGTAGGTTTACAGGCTCCCCAACCACCCATACCTATTACCCAACAGGTGGTCCCCTTAACAGCAGGGGAAACTAATTACTTGGGAAGCAAGATTCATTTAAATCTGCCCCCTGCGGTAGTACCCTACGTAGCTGTTTTCCTAGGGGTGACCCCGCTAAGGGAAGGCGAGGAGGAGTCAACTTCCGCACTTATTGGAAAAGCAAAAAAATGGTGTGATGATTTAAGCAGTGGTGATTCAAATACATCCTCTAGCATCATAGCCTCAAGAAGGGTAGGATGGGTGGGAAAACGGGCTAAAAATGTGAAAGGTGATTGTGTGGTGATAAACTTTAATAACGACCATTGCCCGAGTACTCTGTTCTGGGATGGATCAGATATTAAGGAAAGTGATAGCCTCAGGGCAGTCCCTTTAGGCTTCTTTTATCCCCCACAGCCCCATTTTAACTCACATAGGATGCCCCCCTCAATTACGGTCCCACCAGTGAATGGGTGGCAAACTGTAATTAGGAAAGTGAGCCGAAACCCACCAACGTACCATAACACAGGTCCTATTATGGATTTGGTTAATCGTTTTAATCCTTTAAGTGATTTGAACACCAACGATTGACTACCTTTACGCCTAACATCACCTATAATAGCCATGCCTGAGAGGGTAAATTCCCTACCATGTACATTTATGACCTGGAACGTTGCAGGAATAAGAGCTAAAAGATCAGACCTTACTTGGACCCAATACATTTCTAAACATAAGGTCATAGCTCTGCAAGAAACGTGGGACACTTCACTTTCCTTTAACTTAGATGGTTTCCTAAGTTTTACAATACCCGCTAGTCCCAGTAACGCGGGGAGAGCAAAAGGGGGGCTTATTACATTTTTTTCATTAGATCTAGTAGGAACTTTTAACCTACTGAATTCAGGTTCCCCAAACATTCTAGCTATAGAATGGACAGTCTCCCCAAGCTGTATCATATTAGTAATTAATTTTTACAATGCCTGGGGTGGACCAAATGAATTCGAACATGTGCATTGTTTGGCGAACTTGATAAATAAACACAGTCAAAATTCACATACTCCCTTCGAAATATTTTTAATGGGCGATTTTAACAGCCACAAATGTCAATTGCCTTGTCAATCATTAGATGCAGATTCTCCTGCCGGAGCCTGCATTCCTCACTTTGAACACACCAAAATGGGGGAGTCACTTGACTTATTGTGTGCCAATTTTAATTTATATGAATCATTTAAAACTGCTATTAATGAGAAGGTCCCCACGTACAAAGGTACAACTAAGGGGACGATAATTGATTACATATTTATGTCTGTAGGCTTAATTTCAAAGACAAGTGACTATAAAGTTACGGTCTCACACCATAGTGATCATAACCCTCTGTCAGCTGCAATACACTGGAGTGACTTATGGCGCAGGCAGGTGGATCAGCCCCGGGTTTGCGCCTTGACGGTGCCCAGTGATCAAGGCAGACGACTTAGATGGGGTATGGCCATGGAGGAACGGTTTATGGAAACCCTACTTCCCAAAATTGAGGGACCGATAGAAACTTGTCTAGATCACACTGCCTCGAACCTTCAGGTTGTCGCAGCTTTTAATTGTATCTGTGCACAAACCGTCAGGGATCTTACAAAACCTAAATCTAAGTACCCCCCAAAGCCCCACAAATGGTTTGATAGCAAATGCTCAAGGGCACATAGAGAACTGAAACTGGCTCTTAAGGCCAAGAAAAGGGATAAAGAACTAATCTCTCATCTAAGACGGGCCTATAAAGCCAATGCGAGGGCAAGGAAAAATGAAATTAAGAACAATGCTTGGACCGATCTTCTCAATGTAGATGTTTTAAAAAATAGTAAACAGTTCTGGGAAATCATCAACCACTCCTTTTTTACAGGGGAGAACAACCTGAATACAGATTGTGTAATTCCCGATGAGAGATGGGTACAGCATTTTAGCAAGATTTATGGGGGCGAACCATTAGTCTGCCCAAGTACCACTGAGGTGGCTTATGGTGCAGCCACAGTGGTATTTACGGAAGAGCAGGTCCTTAAAGCCATTAGGGATACCACAATAAATAAGGCTCCAGGCCCGGACGGTGTCCCGGCAGACTTTTTTAAATATTGCCCAGTACTCTGGAGTAAAGTTTTGACCAGAGTATTCAGAGCAGCAGCCGAAGGATGCCTACCTCAATCTTGGGCAACATCCATAATAGTCCCCATTTTTAAGAAGGGAAATCGGGAGGACCCCGGGTGCTATCGCCCAATTTCCCTCATCGACTCTACTTTCAAAATCTTAGGTAGAGTCCTTTTGAATCAACTAAGGGAAAATATAGAACTGAATGGGGGACTCTCGAATATCCAATACGGCTTTCGTGAGAATAGGGGGACATTGGAACAATGTTCTAACCTCCACCTTCTAGTCTCCAGGTATACGGTGGCCGGGGAGGGGACAGTTTACCTGGCCTTCATGGACCTCTCCTCGGCCTTCGATCTGGTGAATAGAAGTAAGCTATGGACTATCCTACTAGAGCTAGGCATAGAGGAGCCCTTGGTGGCTTTTATGGCAAGGTTACATCAAGATCTCAAGGCAAAAATAAGAGTCACCAGGGACGGAAGGTGCACGGAAAGTTTTAAATCTGAAAAAGGGGTGCGCCGGGGTTGTATCCTGGCCCCCCTTCTTTTTACTATTTATATAAATGGTCTGGGGAAACACCTAGAAACAGGATTGGCAGATGTTCCCCGTGTAGGCGGAGCTCAGATCCCAGCCCTCCTATACGCGGACGATGCCGTCCTGATAGCACGAACAGGGATTAGCCTACAGATTCTTCTGGACCGTTTTGGTTCCTTTATGGAGAATCTAGACTTGAAAATCAATGTCTCCAAGTCCCACACCATGATTATTGGTCGTAAAGTAAATATGTTACAGAAAAAATCGTTTATTTGCAAAGGGGAGATTCTTTCTAGGGTCCCAGTCTTTCCTTACCTGGGAGTCCTTTTTGACCAAAGAGGGTCCTGGGTCTCCCAGGTTAAAGCTAAAAGTCTTAGCCTAGCACGATCTTCATCAGCCTTGCTGGCCTTTACAAAAAGACTGGGAGCTAAACCAATGGAGGCTGTGATTAAAATATACAACAGTAAGTGCGTTCCAATCGCTATGTATGGATCTGCGATTTGGGGCTATGCAGAGACGGCAAAAATACAGAGGGTAGAAAACGGTATCATCAGGAATATTTTATCTGTCCCAGATTCCACACCCACCTTCTCTATCCATGAGGAAATAGGCTTAGCATACATCTCTGATAAATTAAAATTAGCTCCCCTCCTTTTTTGGGTCAAAACGTGGTTGAATCCCGAGCTGACGCTAAACCATGCCATCCTCAAGGACGTCATTGCAAGGGATAACGCCATGAGAATTCCCTGGCTAAAATTTATTAAATCTACTTTACTAATGCTAGGGAGACCGGAACTTTTTAATGACCCATCTAACATCAGGAGGGAGGATGTCAGATGGATTAAGCAGATGTTTCTGGAGAGGGTTCGTATGGATAGAGAAGATTTGGAATTGAGGAAACCCATGGTGAGGGCACATATCGTTTTAACTACTTCGCCCACCATGGAACTCTACCTAAAAACTGTGACTAACCCTCTTCATAGACTCCTACTGACTAAATTCAGGATGAATTTAATCCATTATTCTTTAGGAAATTTTCCGGTGTGGTCAAAACCTGATGATGGGCCGCCATGCGGATGTGATAATTTTTCAATTCAAGATACCCTCCATTTTATATTTTTTTGTGATTTTTACAGCAGTGAAAGGAGGAAATATCTATTCCCTGTCTTGAAAGCGGCGGGCTTTACTCAAATAAGGCCAGCCTTAATCTTCCTCCAAACGTTAGCAGATACTTACACCATGTTTAGTGTTGCTTGCTATCTAACCGCTGCATTTAGATCTAGGAAGAAAAGACTACCCCAGATTGACCTGTTTTAACTCAAACTTGTTTTTAAAGGAATACTTTTAATATTTGTAAATAGACTTGTACTTTCGCATGCAATAATCTGATGAAATGTAATCATTACGCAGAAAACCCTTTTTGTAATGAGATTAAGTGATGTTTTTAAATACTGTATTTGTGTTTGTTGTACGCCTTTTATGATTTTAACAAAAATCGAATAAAGAGTATTTTGACTGACTGACTGACAGACACAAGCAGCACACCACCACGTAAGGGCAAGTGCACACCTCCTGACATGCACACTCAGGGGGAAGCAGGCACACCCACTGGGTCTGGGGCACATAGGCAGGCACGCAGCCACAGTCCTCGTCCACATGACTCACTCCCCAGTCCCTCCGATGTCACTCCCCTTGGCTCCCCTGCCCCAGATTCGGAGAAGGAGGCCTACTTTGCTGGGCTGGGCTGGGCCTCAGCCCCACTAGTCCACCTGGCCGGAAACGGTCAAGGCACTCCACGGGTAGGGGAGTTAAGTCCCCCAGCCTGTCCACCACCTCCCCCAGTAGCGCTGCAACCCATCCCTCCGACCCCCCCCCTCCTTGGGGCCTGTTGTTTCTCTGGGTGCAGGGGAGACGCTTGAAGAACTGGCAGAAGTCTGCAGCGCTGAGCTCGCCTCCACCTTTGGCGCTGCCCCACCCCCTGTGGTGGAGTCATCCGTCCCTGCACCCACCACACCTACCCTTCCCCCTCCTGTCCCTGCGGTGCCTGGTCCTTCCCCACATGATGCCCCCCCTCCCAGTCGCTGAACCAGAGGTTTAGTATGTGCAGGCAAGCTAGGGGAGACACGTGGCCATGTGTCCCCCCCAAAGACTTCATATCTGGACTGGCCATTGGCCTTTGTACATAGTGTTCTTTACTACATCTTATTTTTTCATGCTGAATAAAGCATTTTGTTTCCGTTTTGAAAGTCTTGCATTTCATGTATTGATGTTGATGCTGAGGCTCCAGGAGTTGGGGTTGTGGGAATGTGTTATGTTTCATGGACATGTTGTAGTCTGCATCTCATGGGGTGGAACCTGGTATCTGCGTGCCCTCACAAGGTCTCTGCAAAGAATCTTTGGTCGTGTCTGCTCTTTGTGTTTGGAGACATTGGGCCCGATTCACAGAACTAACTTAAGACAAAATCCTAAACTTACTACTTTTGGTATTCACAGAAGTTAGGATTTTGTCCTAAGTTTGACTTAAGACAAACTTAAGACAGACTTAAGACAAACTTAAGACAAACTTAAGACAAACTTAAGACAGACTTAAGACAGACTTAAGACAGACTTAAGACAGACTTAAGACAAACTTAAGACAAACTTAAGACAGACTTAAGACAAACTTAAGACAAACTTAAGACAAAATCCTAACTTAAGTCTGTCTTAAGTCTGTCTTAAGTTTGTCTTAAGTCTGTCTTAAGTCTGTCTTAAGTCTGTCTTAAGTTTGTCTTAAGTTTGTCTTAAGTTTGTCTTAAGATAAACTTAAGACAAAATCCTAACTTCTGTGAATACCAAAAGTAGTAAGTTTAGGATTTTGTCTTAAGTTAGTTCTGTGAATCGGGCCCCAAGTCCCTAGGAGTGTTCCTTCCTCTGTGGCACCTGACATCTCCCCTGCAGAGGGTTGCACAATTGTTGTGTTGCCCTGTGTCTACATTTCCTTTGTTGGTGATGGATCCCTTCAACTTTGGCCATGCCTGCTCAGCAATGTCTCCGGCTGCATCGTCTGTGCCATCCTTGGTACTCACTGTACTTGTGTATAGAGTATTTTGCCATGCCTTCATGGATAAATTGTCCCTTTTCCGCACAATGCATGTGTGTAATCCCAGCCTAGTACACATATGGTACTTGTTCTGCTGGGTATTTGAACACCTGACTCACAATTGTGGGCATTGTATCTGTGGGAACTCCACTCTATTCCTTTCATGACAGACAACATCTTGGTGACTGGCCCAGCACCTGAACATTCCTATCAGTCCTGGGATGTGCGTGGCAGTGTGTGTTCTCTTTGGCTCTCTTAGTTTATTAGGCAGTGACATGACTATACAGTGTTGTGGCATGATCTCAGTGTGTGCATTGTGCTGCATCTGCCAGGGGTGGGTATGCATGTGTTATTTGTCCTCACACCCACATGTGGTGTGTCATGCAGTGGGGGAAAGACATCCATCCTCCTGGGAGTGGGACACTGCTGTCAGTGATGTGTTGTTATGGCACTATCATCATTGTCCAAAGTTAGGGATACGTACATACACCCATGGAGTTGTGGTCATCTGATAATGATGTACACCCCCCAATGTCTCTGTCCACTGCTGGGAGTGATGGGCACCCACCCCTCACATGTCCCTGTCCACTGCTGGTATTCCTCTGCACCCACCTCCATGTCTCTGTCCACTGCTGGGAGTCCTCTGCACCCACCCCCATGTCTCTGTCCACTGCTGGGAGTCCTCTGCACCCACCCCCATGTCTCTGTCCACTGCTAGAGTTGATATGCACCCACCCCCATGTCTCTGTCCACTGCTGGGAGTCCTCTGCACCCACCCCCATGTCTCTTTCCACTGCTGGGAGTGATGGGCACCCACCCCTCACATGTCCCTGTCCACTGCTGGTATTCCTCTGCACCCACCCCCATGTCTCTGTCCAC
The DNA here is from genome assembly GCF_964204655.1 of Triturus cristatus. Classification (NCBI taxonomy): domain Eukaryota; kingdom Metazoa; phylum Chordata; class Amphibia; order Caudata; family Salamandridae; genus Triturus; species Triturus cristatus. Next base: position 150,226,118 of record NC_140590.1, on the reverse strand, counting down.
TGCTGGGAGTCCTCTGCACCCACCCCATGTCTCTGTCCACTGCTGGGAGTGATGGGCACCCACCCCTCACATGTCCCTGTCCACTGCTGGTATTCCTCTGCACCCACCCCCATGGCTCTGTCCACTGCTGGTATTCCTCTGCACCCAGCCCCATGTCTCTGTCCACTGCTGGGAGTCCTCTGCACCCACCCCCATGTATCTGTCCACTGCTGGGAGTCCTCTGCACCCACCCCCATGTCTCTGTCCACTGCTGGAGTTGATATGCACCCACCCCCCGTCTCTGTCCACTGCTGGGAGTCCTCTGCACCCACCCCCATGTCTCTGTCCACTGCTGGGAGTGATGGGCACCCACCCCTCACATGTCCCTGTCCACTGCTGGTATTCCTCTGCACCCACCCCCATGTCTCTGTCCACTGCTGGGAGTCCTCTGCACCCACCCACATGTCTCTGTCCACTGCTGGGAGTGATGGGCACCCACCCCTCACATGTCCCTGTCCACTGCTGGTATTCCTCTGCACCCACCCCATGTCTCTGTCCACTGCTGGGAGTCCTCTGCACCCACCCCCATGTCTCTGTCCACTGCTGGGAGTGATGGGCACCCACCTCTCACATGTCCCTGTCCACTGCTGGTATTCCTCTGCACCCACCCACCCACCCACTTGCGCCCTTGCTGTGGTACACTGCTGTCCTGGGCATACACCACCCCCAATTTACAGCTGATGTGCTGCACCAAGCCGTACACCTACATCTGTGGCGTGTGTACGCCTTGTATCGGTCATGTAATGGGGATGTAGGGGTACGCGTGGTACGGCACGTACCCATGCTCTGGGGGCGTGGGTACGGGCCGTACCACCATAGTGGCGGTGACGTAGGGGTACGCGTGGTATGGCCCGTACCCACGCTCTGGGGGGCGTGGGTACAATCCGTACCACCATTGTGGCGGTGACTTAGGGGTACGCGTGGTACGGCCCGTACCCACGCTCTGGGGGGCGTGGGTACGGGCCGTACCACCATTGTGGCGGTGACGTAGGGGTACGCGTGGTATGGCCAGTACCACCATTGTGGCGGTGACTTAGGGGTATGCGTGGTACGACCCTTACCAACGCTCTGGGGGGCGTGGGTACGGTCCGTACCACCATTGTAGTGGTGATGTAGGGGTATGCGTGTACGGACCGTACCCACGCTCTGGGGGGCGTGGGTACGTCCCGCACCACCATTGTGGTGGTGACGGGTACGCATCCACGTCCACTTCCGTTGTGGCGGGACGTGGGATTGGTGGACACGCCCCCCGAAGTGACCAGACCATGGAGGTAATTATTGTGCAGGATATATTAGTTTTTTGTGGGGTGTGGGTTATGTTTCATGCCCCTTGCACCCCCCCCTTTGCCCCTGGGGGTTGTTCTGATCTTCTGCGGCATCTGCGTCGGTTTCTGAACACGAGGTCGTAGGCTATGAGGGCCGGGATGACGCATAGGTTGGGGTACATCGCTGTCAGTCGCGTACCAGTGTTCCTTCTTCGCGTCGTCCTCAATTCCCAGCAGTTTTTGGCTCCCGTAAAAAATGCTACGTGCGGAGTGACGTAGGCACGAATCATACTTGCTGGTCCGTAAAACGCTGCCTGACTCCGTCCGGACGTCGCGTATGCGCCGTCCAGAATCAGATTTGTATGTATTTTTTTGCCGGTCGGTCTTTTGTACGACTCGTACGGAAATGGTATTTCTGTGCGAATCGTACTTGCGAGTTTGTAAGGTGTTTTTCCCGGGTACGAGTCGGACGGAGAAAACGCTCCGTACGACCATTTGTACCCGGGTTTTACAGGATCGGAATCGGCACCTACATGTCTTGTATTTGTTTATACATGTTTATTTATGTCCCCAAAATATATAAATGTTCAATATTTTTTGGGTAATTTGCACATTTAAATATTTATATTTTAAACATTAATAATTATTGATTTACATGTACTTCACATTAGATTATATTTATAACTTTTCCCCATTAAAATCCTAACCATCATAATATTTGAACATCACAATACTTATTTTTTATTACTACTTACTTATGTTTGCAATAATTTTAATATGTAAATATTAATATTATTACCCGAGTATAAAATTAAAAAATAACATAATTACCTCATACATTAGCAAATATTAAGTGTTTACTTAAAAATTTAATTACACAATAACAAACAATTTCCATTACATATTAAATATAAAATAATATTAAATATAAATTATTAAATATAAACTTTTCATTTAAGAATTAAAAATTGTAACATCAATATTATTACCTGAGTATTGCATATTATTTTAAAAATCAAAATAATAGTTTCTATAAAATTTTACCTAATAAATATCAACTTACAATTGATATTAATACCTGAGTATTAATTTACCCAAAAATATACCCATTCCATGAAATAATTAGTATCATTATCATAAACATTTAGGGCATCATTAGGATCCTGACGTAAAAAGGGACCACCCGCCATAAGTGCGGCGGTCTCGTTGGGGAGATTAGGATGCGCCCGCCACACTGGTGGGCGCATTCTGCATTCTTGACATTGCATCACAACGTGACAGGCACTGTGCGGTGCCGGCTACCTTGTGAATGCCAATGTAGGGGGTACCATAGGCACCCTCAAGTGCAGCCTCCCACCCCTCCACTCCCCGGGGGCCCGCACGGGCCCCGAAAGTGAACTCCGCATACTTTTCCATGGCGGAGTCTCTGCCATGGAAATGCATGCACACTCTACACATTATAATATGGATGGTGGTGCCTGCAAGGCACCACCACCATATTATGGGCCTTTTACGCCCAGCAGACAATCGTGAGGATTGCCTGCCGCGGAAAATCGGTGGACCGTCTGTCCGTTCGCAGCGGTACCCCCGCCATGCTAATGTGACGGGGGGTAAATGGCCGTCCAGCATGGAGTTTTGGCGGGCAGATCGCCACTGCCGGTTATGCGGTGGCGATCTGCCTGCCATGATAATAGGCCCCTTTGTATTAATATTCATGCCTGAGTATTAATTTACCAAAAATATACCTATTCCATAAAATAATTAGTATAATAAATATAAACTATTTAATAACAATATTAATACCTAAGTATTAATAACTTTAATACAAATATTTAAATATTTCAATATCAAAATGGAAAACAAACACTTACCATACAATGCTTACCAATGCGTTGTAAAAGCATGCATTGTACTTCTCAAGGGTTGTGATGGAATGCATTGTAAAATCATGTGATGTAAGTGTATATGTGTTGAAATGGTTGCATTGTTATGTTATGTTATGTTATGTTATGTTATGTTATGATATGTTATGTTAGGAGCTTTTATATTGCGCACAGCTGCCCCAGCTAAGGGGCGTCCTGTCGCATGACCGGCAAAACACAACTAACACTGAACAGAAAGTAGAGATAGAGCCGAAAAAGGGGTATTTAAAACAAGAGCGTTTTTATAGCTTTCCGAAACAGGAAGAGATCATCCAACATACGAATCTCAAGCGGGAGCGAGTTCCAGAGCACCGCTGCTTTTACCCTAAAGGCTCGACCACCAACTCGACTGAGCTTAAATCTTGGAACTACAGCCAGCGCTTGGCCCATTGATCTTAAAGAACGGGTCGGAGTATAACAGGTTAAAAGACTCGAGAGGATCTGGGGGGCTAATCCCCTCATAATCTTAAATGCAAGGCATAAGACTTTAAATTGGATTCTAGATTTGACCGGCAACCAGTGTAGCGATCGAAGAGTGCTTGAGACCGAGCAGGATCTAGGCAAGCCAACTACGGCTCTTGCTGCGGCATTTTGAACTCGCTGAAGGCGGATGATTTCTGCCTGGTTTGTCCCAATCAGGAGCGCGGTGGCATAGTCCAGACGAGATATAACTGTTGCCTGAACCACCAGCTGCCTGGTAGGGGGGTCAAAAAACTTCAGGATAGGTCTTAAACCCCGAAGGACCCCGAAGCAACAGGCTGCAGTTTTCTTGGTATGCCCAGCGAAGCTCAAAGAGGAGTCCAACCACACTCCCAGATTTCGCAACTCCGTAACCGGAGTTGGAGACGGCCCAAGTTCCGGAGGCCACCATCTCTCCCCCCAGAGTTCCTTATCCCTCCCTACCACCATAACCTCAGTCTTCTTCGCGTTGAGCTGGAGGGAGTTGGCATTCAACCAGCTTGCCACCGCTCTCAGACCATTCTGGAACCGAGGGGCGTCCGCATCCGCATCCCCGCTGATAGTAACCGCCAGCTGAGTGTCGTCCGCATAGGAAACCATATACATGCCCCACTGCTTGGCGACATCAGCCAGCGGTCTCACGTAGAGATTGAATAACGTGGGACTCAGCGAGGAACCCTGCGGCACCCCTAGGTCCAGAGGATGGAATTTGGACTGATATGGAGGTATAGCAACGCAGAAGGACCGGTCGGCAAGAAAGGAACGGAACCACTGAAGGGCTAACTCACCAATGCCAATCTCCTTCAGGCGATGTAAAAGGATACGGTGAGAGACAGTATCGAAGGCGGCGCTCAGATCTAATAATATTAGCGCCGCCGTCTGTCCCCCATCCGGTACTGAACGCAGATGTTCAACCATGGCAAGGAGGGCTGTCTCCGTGCTGTGCCCAGCTCGGAACCCATTCTGGGTGGCATCCAGAATATTGGCACGGGTGAGATGGTCTACCAGAACCTGGTTGACATGGGCCTCCACCAGTTTTGCCGGCCAAGGAAGCAAAGAAATGGGCCGGTAGCTCTCCAGCCTTAACGGATCCAAAGAAGGTTTCTTCAGGATAGGAGAGACTACTGCACGCTTCCATTTAGCAGGAACGATACCCGTAGCCAGCGAGATGTTAATCAGAGCGCAAATCGAGGACCGACCCACAAAAGACTGATCCCTGAAAAGGGCAGAACTTGCCGGGTCCAGGGGAGATCCAGATTTAACCTTCTGGGCCAGTTTATCAAAAACCTCAGGGAGGAGCAGAGGAAAAGAATCCAACAAATGAGAGGCGGGAATAGTGCCCAACGACTCCGGGGGAGACTCCGTGCAGCGAAAGGCCTGATAAATGCCCTGCACTTTTTCCAAGAAAAAGGATGCCAAAGCCTCGCAGTGAGAAATAGAAGCTATAACCGGAGAAGAAATTTGTTTTGACAGAAGATCTTTAAGAGCCTTGAATATGGTTTTAGATGGATTCTTACTGTTGCGGAATTCCAAAGAGTAGAACGCCGCACGGGCTCTGCAGATGGCACGATGATAGATCTTCACGGAGGCCAAATACACCGCCTTCTTAGCCGTGTCATAAGACTTCCGCCATTCCCTCTCAGCCCGCCGGCAATTCCCCTTCAAAGCACGTAAGGCGCTGTCATACCAGGGATTCGACCTTCTAGGGCTCAGTTTACTTGTAGTGATCGGAATCAAAGAGTCAAGCGCCCTGGTCAGCCATTGACAAAACCGGTCATAACCCACTTCAGCGTCATCCAAGGATCCTAGCGGATCGATAGCCAAAAGATGGTGCAGGTCCTCTAACCTGAGTTTACTCCAATGCCTTCTAGGGACTGATCTAACCGGAGGAGTGAAGGGGCTAACAGGCAAGGGGGCCCGAATATCCACCAGGAAGAGATCAGTCCATCCTACAGGATAAAGGTATTGTGTTGTAATGCCTGCGTTGTAAAGAATGTACCCCTTGTCTCAGGTGTTGCTCAGTCATTTGAATCTGGGGGTTTGGCTGCTGAACGGGAGCTCTTGTCAGCTAAAAGTTGCTCTTTAGGCAGAGCAAAGGCTATTCAGCAGTCCAATAGGCGTTTACACAAAAGAATTACAGTAGGCATTAGGCAAAGTTTTGAGAAATGGGGTCTAACCAAGTGCTTACAGGCTTTTCTTTGTAACCCTGTTAGGATTTTGGATTACCTGCAGAATGGTTTCAGGTTGGGGTTGGTAGAGTCTACTATTCAAGCTCAGTGGGTGGAAATTCAGGTTTCCGCAGTGAAGTTACAATAAGACTGGCCCCATTAGATTCACGTCTATTAAGGAGTTTATTTCTTCAACTTCCTTCTGTTCATTCTCCGGTACCTCCATTAGATCTTCCAATGGTTCTGCAGGTTCTCTCTCTTCCCCCAATTGAACAATTAGATTCAGTGGATCTTAAATTATTAACACAAAATGTTGTCTTTTTGGTGGCCATTTTTTAGGACGATGGTTTGGAGACCTGGATGCATTATTTTCAGTTTCCCATTCACTAGTTTTTTCCTAGACAATTTGGTCCTGCATCCTAGCTCTTCTTTTTTGCTTATGGTCCCATCCTCCTTTCATTGTTCTGAAGATAATGTTTTTCCTGTGTTTCTTCCTAAACCATCATCCCCTGGGGAAGAGGCTCTTCATAATTTGGACTAGCATAGGGGACTATCTGTCTGTTAGGTCAGTAAAACCCCATTTGGGAAAGTGTATACATTGTTTGTTATCTTTGGTTTACCAAATAAGGGTTCTCTTTCTTCCATGTCAACACTGTTTAGATGGATTAAGTCCATCATAATCTAAGCTATGGATTGTTGCACACTCCTCTTCTATCTTTGATTGAAGGTAGATCCACTAGGGGGTTGTTTGCTTTCTGGGCATCCTTTTGGGGGTCCTCCTTGTGGGACATTTTCTGTGCCGCTATGTGGCAAACTAATGACACTTTCCTTTACCATTACAACATTCAGTTTGGAGAAGGCTTTTCTACTTCTTTTGGGGGTTGTTTCCTATCGTCTGTATCAGACGTATGATTTGTGCCAGTGTTATGAATAATCACCTTTATTAAACATTTAGATTTGCATCAATCATTTAGGGGTCTATTAGGATGGCGGTCAGAAAACCAACTCGACCGCCATGGTAGCAGAAATCAACCGGCCGCTGGAACCGCAGCAAACCCGGTGGTCCAATTAGGATCAACCGCCCAAAAAATCAGACCGCGGTGGAACAAGGCCACCAAAGACCACCCGTAGCGGGTGGAGAAGGCAAAAATCCATCCGTGGTGGTTGGATTTGTGGCGGAAACACACCAAACCACAGCCAGGACAGTGGAGACACCACACGGAAAATTAGGATATGTGACCCCGGTATGTTCCGCTGTTTCCGCAAACATTGATAAATTGGATATCTTGCGGAAGGGCTATAGCATAGCCATGGCTGCGGATGCTCCGTGAAAAAAAAAGGTAGCCGACTAAAAGAAATCACAACAAGGCCACCAAATTAAAAAAGTACCAATCCCAGGACAACCCACGCAACACACCTGACAGCAATACTCCATCTTGACATACCCACATAGCTGAGCACAACACCAGCCTCTTCCCTGACCAGAATCCTTTGCAATACTCCACAACTGAAGGGCCCAACGCCAGAGCACAAAGAAGAGGCAAACCTGCAGACATCATACCAGCACAACACACCCCCACACCACCTACACCACCCCCACCACCCTCACAACTGTACCCTAAAACATTAGCACATTACACACCATGGCACCACACAAAATGCCCAAATTCACAGAGAGTGAGTTGTCAGTCATGGTAGATGATATAATCACAGTAGAACCACAATTGTTTGGTAACCTGGTCCAACAGATACCATTAGCCACCAGAAATCAAATGTGGGTAATGATAGTTGACAAGGTCAATGCAGTAGGGACCACCCCGAACAACAAACAGGAAATCATGCAGCGGTGGCATGACCTAAAGAGTTTTGTTAAAAAGAAGAGAACAAGAACCATGAGCTGGCTCATAGGACTGGCGGTGGCCCTCCCATTCCACCAAGAACATTCACTGCATGAGAGGAGATGGTGCTTGGTGTCATGCTTCATCATTGACCAATCTTGGCCCTCCAGAAACTCGGTTTGGTGGAAGGCAGGCATACACCTGACGACAGGGATGTACTTCTAAGCTAAGTGTGGGCCCGTGTTAAGTGAGTGAAATTTAAAAACCATTCTAGTTACCAAATTAAATTTAATGTGACTGGCAGCTATATGGTGTTACAATCTGGTGAACGGTGGAGTGGGGAAATTATTGTCCCCCCACCGTCATTGGTGCGGTCGATATGTTTCTGCCGTGTGGCCCGGTCAGATTCGTGGCATTCATCAGGATCGAAAATAAATAATGGGCTCCCATTTATCAAGGTTGTTCTGTTTGTGTGTGAGAGGCCTGCACTTCCACTCCCACCATGCACCCTTGTTCCCCAGCTCATCAAGATTGAGCACTCCCTTACACCCAGATGCATGTGTCAGCCATTGCATTGTACACTTCAAACTAACAGGTAGGCATCCATCTTCCCAGGGAGGGCTGTTTGAGGGTGGGAAGCCTGCCCCACAACTCCCACCAGGCCCCCTGTCTCACCCCTGAGCAGGATGGAGCACTCCCCCCTCCCCACAGAAGCATGTGGCAGCCATTGCATGGTACACCTTCACCTAACAGGTAGGTAGCCATCTTAACAGGGAGGTGTGTGTGTGTGAGGCCAGCACAACAACTCTCAACAGCCCCTCTTGTCCCACCCCTGAGCAGGATGGAACACTCCTACACACAGAAGCATGTGGCAGCCATTGCATTGTACACCTTCACCTAACAGGTAGGTAGCCATCTTATGCCCTCCACCACACACACAGTGAGATGTGTCACAAAATCCAACCAAATTTGAAAACAGAACAGGTAAGTAGACCGTACATTCACCCAGCTATTCCTCTAAAAAAGCATGGTGTTATATGACAACACCAACCCTCTCATCCCACAAAAATTCACACAGATCCTATTGCCACTTACAGTGTGCAGACAGCTAAGCGAATGTAACTGTTATAGCAACCAAAGTGTGACTTACCAATTCACATGTTGAAGAAAGTCTGTGCACAATCATGCACAGCACTGAATGCCATGTGTAAGTGCCATGGGGCCAAAGCATCAAGGACCAAATGCATGGTTGGTAGTACAAATTGAGATTTGCACATGACATGACCAAGGTATGCATGAAATAACGATGGCTAGTTCATGCTCAGATGTAATGTCTACCAGGCAGAGTAATCAACAAAGATGCTTCACATAAAATCGTCGTGGGGCTAGTTGTTAGATGACAACATGTCCTTGTAATCACAAAATATTCACATGGCCCATGGTATGTATTGACATGTCACACCATGGACAAGTATTGCATGTCCCGCAACATCATATCAGGATGCACAGAAGTGTGCAGACAATAAATGTGACAACTAGTAAACTGTGTGGTGTATAACCTGTCAATAAGATACATCTAACACCAAGCTTGAGGGGTGCACTTCAATGACCATTTCCCCCTCTGTCCCACAGGTGACCAAGAACTGACTGCAGAGGACAACAACAGCAACCTGCAGAGCCAGTCTCTCCTCGGAACATGGACTCTCAGATGTTGACTCCTGAGGATGCGGAGCTTGAAGCCGGCCATCTGGTGTGCCAGGGCGCAATAGGTCCCAGGACCCCATTGTCTCCCCTCCACATCTGCAGCAACTCCAACTTCTGTGCAGACCCCTGCTGTAACAGCCTGTGCATCCTCCACCACCACCACCACCACCACCAGTGCTGCCTGCAAAACTCTTCTGGCCCGAGAGGATGACCACCCCACACCACCAACTGAGGAGGGCATGGAGAAGATGGATGTGCCTACAGTGGTAAGGCAACTGGTCCGTTGCAGCAGGGCAGGTGGGAGGGCAAGGGTCAGTCAAAGACAACTGGACACTGGGACTGAAGCCCTGGACAACATCAACAGAGTCCTTGGGGCCGATGAACGAGCCCAGAGACGAAGTGGCCGGGCTGAGGAAGATTCACGCAAGCTCCTCCTGCTGATGAGGTCCATGGACACCCACATGGGCCAAATTGTGGACCTCTTGGGCCAGCTAGTGGCGGTACTGAGGGACAGGCCTGTGCCACAACCAACACTTCCACCTCCCTCTGGTGGGCTGCAGGATGACAGTTCACCATCCTGCCCTGCGAACACAGCAGAGGCCCCCCCGCAAAACGATCAAGGGGCCGTCCCAAGAAATCCCAGGGAGGATCACGTGGCAAAGCACCTGCCAAACGCCAGTCAGGGAGCCAGCCATGATGGCAACACTCTTCAATACTGCATTGACCTTTTGGACTGTCCTTACCCACACTGCCTTGTGAATGGCATCTGTCTGTTGGACTCAGTCACTACATCAATGTGGTGACCACTCGATTGTCTCATGTACCATAACTGACAACTCACTGCTTCAATAATCACCTTCTTGTAATATTCACCCCCTCACACGTCCCCATTTAAACAAACACTCCTTACATACACACATGTCATTGTGTCTGCTCCGTGTTTATTCCAGGAAGTGCAGTCTTCACCATGATTACAATGTACCTGGAGTATAGAATGCATGTAGGCAAGGAGAGGCTGACGGGACCTAGGAAAACACAACAGAACAATATTCACTAGTCAGGCGTTGGCTAAGGGTGGGCGGAATTTGCGTAGTCATGCTACGCAAAGCTCTTCGAAACTGTACAATATCTCTGCGAGCACGCAGAAATTTCGCGAACACGCTGAATTACTTGTTCGCGATGCTCTTTTCCTGTGCACGAACTCTGTTTGCATGCTCGGGGGGAAATAGCTTGTGAACTCGCATTTTGAGAACGCGAACAAGCAAAGAATTCCGCGACGCCGTAGAACGCAAAATTTGGGGCAATTCCGTGCTCTCAGCGGAACACGAAATTACCCAAATTCGCAAATTCCACGAGTGGAACGGAATTTACCGCCAAGGCCTAGTGTTGGCATCACAGCCATCACACAACACTTGTCATCAAAGTACTCCAACCTGCACACATTACAATGAGCAACAGTGCTGACATAAACATCCTGTAGATGTGCCAAACTACACTGTCCCAGAAAAATCGGCAGCCACCACTGAGTCAACAACCGGCTGCAGTCATAAAGCTAACATACACCTTGCCAACAACACCAACATCATCAGATAATGGGTATACTATCACTCACCTTCAAGTAAAGTAGAGGTTGATGAGCTGTTGACGCAGGTCTACACCTTCCTCCTCTCCACTATCCTCGTCACTGGACATGGGTTGGTTTGCAGGCCAGGGTCTTGGCTGCTCATCAGCATCCAGGAGCAGGGGGATCTCCTTGCGCAAGGCCAGGATGTGGAGCATGCAGCATGCAACTACAATCTGACACACCTTCTTGGGCGAGTACATCAGTGCACCTCCTGTCTTGTTCAGGCAACGGAAGCATAACTTCAGGAGACCGACAGAACTCTCCACCACACAACGTGTCCTCCATAGGCATCATTGTAGCGGACTTCAGCCGGTGTCCTGGGATCCCGCAGTGGGCTCAGCAACCAAAGAAGGTTGGGATATGCTGAATCACCTAGGTGTGAGAAACACAGAGAAACCTTGTAATGTAACTGTGGCAAAGGACAGTATGCACACACACAGCATGCTACTAGATTCTTCGTACTCACCCACAATCCATGCATGCTCTGGAAGCAAATTATCCATCAGTCGTGGCACAATGCTGTTACACATGATGTACGAGTCATGGGCTGAGCCAGGGACTTTGGCACAGACGTGTGAGATGATCATATCTGCCTGGTACACCACTTGCACATTGATGGAATGGAAATACTTCCTGTTCCTTTAGTAGGCTCACGTGCCTGGTGTGGAACCAGGCCAACATGTGTGCAGTCAATGGCACCAACAACATTGGGGATTTGCCCAAGGGCATAAACATCTCCCTTCACACCTGCCAATTCATGCCTCCTGGGGAAATGGATATATCTGTCCTTGTAGTCCATCCTAGGAGACAGGACATCACGTAGCGCCATGTTGAACATAGGTTGCGACATCCCACCTGCGCTGGACACCATGTGCTGGAAATATCCAATAGCAAAGAAATGCATGGCCACCATAACCTTAGACGTTGGTGTGAAAGCCGTCGGATATGTTCTGCGAGGCTGCAGGTGGGGGTCCAATATAGCACATAGGTCTTGTGGGGTGACTCGATCCAGACGGAATTTCCGTATGACCTTCTCATCCTCCATGTGTGCCAGCACTGTGTAGGGACGATGCACATTTGGTCTCCTCCTAGGTGAGATGAAAGCAGACACAGGTCAATGCAATCCACCAGGAGATGTGTCCGAAATCTTACGTTTTGACTGACACAACGGCAACAATGACTAGCATCACAGTCCAGCTTACAGCACAACTTACTTGTAGGGACACCTTTAGCTACACCATATGTACACCTGTCCACTTTTCACACAGCTAGCATCTCACAAACAACATCTGACTATGTGAATGCCCAAAGGGATATGGCCACATCTTGCATGGGCATCCCTGAGAGTAGTACCAACAGCATACGTGTGAAACTGGCATACTACTGTCTCCTACCTAGCTGCTGTACCTGCCACACCTTCTTGCGTAAGTCACACAGGGCACACATCAACCACACAATGACCCAAGACTGTGCGTTCATTGACAAGTATGTGCATGAGCCAACAAAAGTAGACAGTCAAATCTGCACATTGTGTAATAATACATTAATCACTGTGAGTTGCATAGCCCTTTCACACATTGACATGTGTACCCATTGAAGAGTTCATCACAACACTGTTCTGCGTACATGCCCAGCTAAATCCCAAATGACATGTGAGTGAGTACATGCCATTGTTTCTAATCATATACAACAACATGGCATGTGTAGTCAGAAGTGGGGTAAAGGTTAAATTGGCATTGAGTGCACAAACTTGTGCCATGCATCATGTGTCTACTGTGCACTGTTGCGAACTGGCCATTGGCCATTACCACTGCATGACGTGTCCATAGGTGCTGTCAAGGTGATCTGCCACCCAAATCATGGTAATTCATAGCAATGTATGGCACACATGTCGCTGTAGCTACCACCTGGCCCCTGCGGTGTGTCACCGCCAATGCCCAAAACACAATTACGGCAATGATAGACATATACACATCGTCAAATGGCTGTTGACATGCTCCTCCACCCAAATCACGGTCATTCATAGCAATTTATGGGACACATATGGTGGTAGCTACCACCTGACACCTGCGGTGTGCCCAAAACACCAATGCCAATGCCCAAAACACAATTGTGGTAGTGATAGGCATATACACATGGTCAAATGGCGGTTGGCATGCTCCGCCACCCAAATCATGGTCATTCAGAACAATGTATGGCACACATATCGCGGTAGCTACTGCCTAGCCCCTGCGGTGTGTCACCGCCATGGCCCATGCCCTTACAGCCAACGGGAACCGCAATAGCGGTAGACTAATGAATTTTTAAAATCGCAGTAGGCGTGCTCCGCCACAGGGGTGCCGGTCATAGGATGCAATTGAAAGATGCACGACCGCCGTAGCGACCGCCTGGCCCCTGTGGTATTGTGGAAATATGGATTTTTATGATCAGTTATGTCCCCTATCTTGGACCCCAACGGTTTCATGTATAAATCACAAGTACATGTATGTTCCCTCCAGTTCCAGTTATGAAGACGCAAACACTTGTGCGTCCACCGTCAACATGTCCTCTTTCAGATCCGCCATGAATGGGCCGGATATTCTATTTCTAAGTATGAAAGGCCACCGGCTTTATATGGTTCATTTATCCCATTTTTCAGTCCAGGCGAGTAGGCCCTGATTCTGCCGTTAAGCCTTTTCCTGCCTTCTGCCTCTGAAAGCTCCAGTCTGAGCTCGCATCTGTATCCATGAACTTTGTCCTATTCCCTGCGCGGCTAACGGTGCCTGACTCCAGCCTGTTGCCTGCCAAAAACTGTATTTCACCTTCGAGATTATCTGCTCCGCTCCCTACCCAATGCATTCCTGTCTAGTAGTTTAAGTAAACATTCTTCCAGCTATCGAGCAAAGGGCCCGGCTTCTCTGTCTTTATGCAAGTAATTCATAGCCCTGTTACTATGGAAGATTTCTGCCCTCGCATCTAGTGTAGACACTTAGACGCTTGTACACGCACTCACAGTCAGTATAGAATAGATTTTGTTCGAGAGACCTTTCTTTTTGGATAACATAGTTCTTTAAACATAGGATGTTAGATATGATTTGGGATTAGGTTGACATAACCCCAGACTTTTGTCTCCACATGTAGAGCTAAATGTCAAGTCCCTTTTTCCCTCTAGTTGCACGTCTATCACACGTCATGCGACTGCGCACGCATCTCTGCCAAATATTTCTGCTGACATTGCAGGATTCTCCAGGTATCCACCCACACATGACAAATTACCCATTATCATCAAGTGGACGCCCACATGGACGCCCACCTTCACGCCTACTTACACGCCCACATGCTCTTATCTCATTCTCTCTTGCTCTTTTGCTTACGTACAATTGAGAAATGTATATATACTGTACTCTGTGAATAATGTTTTGAGAATATTGAGAATACTTTTGAGTCCCTTTCCAGATCCTTTTTTGGTGATGGTAATATTCTCCCTTTGACTCGAGTTATTGGAATAAAGCCCTTTTTGAACCTGATACCACAGACTCAGCCTCTTGCTTTATGTATGATCCTATTGATATTCTGAAAAATTCTGAGAGCGTAATATTTTATTTACCACATAATGGCGCCCGAACAGTTTAATCTCTTTCCCCACACGCCGGAGATGAAGGTCCAGTTTTGCCCCCTTCCATAGCCGTGACGGACTTCAAGCGCGCACGTCGCGGGTCTTCCCGCCAACTCCCTCAGGCCAACGAAGGGGACAGACTGCGACCAGGCATCCATACGAGGAGGTGAGGAACGCAGATTGTCCTACCCAGAGCCCACCTGCGAGAGAGCTGTGTCCGAGGTATACAGAGGCCCACCAGATTCCGAAGTTCCGAAGTTCCGAAGTTCCGAAGTTCCGCGTCGAGTCCAGTCCGGTCCAGTCCAGTCCAGTTCAGTTCCGAGGCCTTCCGTTCCGAGCTACCCGGTGAGTACCATTGCCGGGGAGGCGTTCTGACGTGCACATAGGTTGTGCCGGTCAAGACGGGTTTGGGTACACAAATCCGGTCTGCACTGTTTCAGCAGTGTATCTGTACTGTTTAGCAGTATATCTAGTATGTCTAGTATATAATTCAGAATTACCTAGTTAGTGTCGAGTATTATGCTAAGTGATTAGTTCCCTAATGGCCATTGTTGTTCGTTAAATGTTAAATGTTAAATGTTTTAAATACGTTCTACATATTGTGGTGTGAATGACTGTTCATTATTGTGTTTATTGTATTAAGTGTGTTCAAGTAATAAGGTCTAAAAATGCCGCTCTTTTCAAAATTAAGACAGATCAAAACTAGAAAAGGGGTACTCGAAGAAGCTGTTCCCATTCAACCTAGGGACACTCTAGGGTACTTTATGTATCATAAGCATGGCCTAGATGCCGTATTATTTCTTGATTTATGGGTGAACTACACCAAGGATTTACCAGAAAGTCAGAGGTGGCCCGCAGTTGGGACATGGGATGCAGATTGCATCATGAGAGTAGAAGAAGAATTATGGAAAAAGATAGCCAGACAGTAACAGAAAGATGCCATTGAATTATGGCGTAAAGAATAGCATAGACGCACAGAGTAAGCGCTCAGAAAAGAAGAGAAAAGTAGGGAGGATTCAGACAAAGCCCGAGAAAACGTGTTAGTTGAGGAAGGTATCCGAGTAAAAGCAGAACAAGTAGATAGACAACGAAACACTCTTATGAAAGAGAAAATGTAGACCAGCTTGGAAGGATGCCATTGAGTTTTGGCGCAAGGAGTCACATAGGAGGTCAGAGTAAGTGTTTCACGAAGCAGAGAGAAGTAGACTGGAGTCTGGAAGAGCCAAGGAAAAGATGTTACAGGAGGAAGTGGAGCAGGTAAAATGAGCGCAGGCTGACAGAGAAAGAAATACTGACGTTGCTGGTATTTATCCCGTCCTTTCAGAGGACCTAGCAAGAGTGGCCCCAGTAGAAAGACCAGTTAGAGTGCCACCGCAAGTACCACGATACATATAATAATGATATAGTAGCCCAAAGGTTCTTGAGCCACCCACCAAATGAACAGCGCATAGCTGGTGTTTACATGGTCCAACATTTGACTACGTTGTCAATAGGAAATTGAGAGGGGTGTAGCTAGAGAAGGAGCAACACCTGTGATTTGATGACACCCCTAATGTACAAAGTGTTAACGAAAAAATAATTAGTGAAAAGTTTAGCTTGAAAAAAGAATTGTGGGTATTTCGAATTTGCAAATTGTTCAAGAATACAGGTTTGTGTTCTTGGTGGTCCAGTGAGCCAATGTGCTGGGTCAAGTCGGTAAGATTATGACCCCCTGAGTGCTAATTGTATGTAAAAATAATTTTTCAATTGGGCGAATTATTGCAGTTTTTATGGAATTGAGTAGTCTTTTTGCCTTTGACAGCTTCAGAGTGAGGAGAAGGTGGGGGCTGTGTAGAGCAGAATGTGATACAGAAATCGGAGACAGATTCTGACCTTGTAGCCAGTGTAGGTGGGGGCCGGTGAGAGGAGCAGAACAGAGGCACTGCTTAGAAAGCTTCTCTGACATCGCATCTGTGTAATGCCTGCAGCCGGAGAGCCTTGGGGGCCGGGAGTAGGAAAACAAAAAAAAGATGGCTGGCAGCCCAGGCTCAAGCCGCGCTGAGGGGCTATTTTTAGCTTCTCTGATAAGACAGGGCAGCTGAGAAATGTAAGTCGAGAAAGATTCCCTTGTTCTATTCTGTGCAAAACCAGTGCCCCGAGAAATGTCTATGGAGAAGATTTGTTTTATTTTTTAGCAAATGTTATATTGCTTCTGGCCAGAAAGTAAAATGTTGCTCTTGCTTGGAATTTTAAGGGCTATGTGCCTATATAAAAACGATTTTCAAATTCAGACATTTTTGAATTGTGGCCACAAGCTGCCACCAGTTGCATTGGATAAATGATCCAGTGGTTACGGTTCTGTGAGGAAAGATGGGAGATGCATCTTCGACTAGGACATGAGGGTACATTGTGTACAAAGATGCATAGCTCATTTTTTATAAAAAAAAAAAAAAAGACAGGTTTGTGTGTTCTTCATTTTTGATTATTGTTGCTGATCCTGTGTGTCAGACTTGACACGGTCATCATTGGGATGACCCACTGCCAGATGGGGTTGTATAGGGCAGGTAAATCAGTTATTGATTATAAGCCTGACAAATTAAGCAGGCCAGAATGTTCGCCTCTGAGCTGTAGGTACTATAATTGCGCATCGCTGCTCATTTATATATGTTAGTGTAATTGTCTATGCTTTCTGTGCTTGGTATACTGATGGCTTGGCATATGTATTTTATATATGTTTTGTTTTTGTGTTGTATTGACCAGTCTGTTTAGCGTTTAATACAAAGTTCTCCTGTGCAGTACCGAGATAGTCGTGACGACGGCGATCTTTGCACAGCGCTTGGCTGGAACTTGTTCACAATTACTAAATTTCACAGACATGATATTACCATTATCATGCTGTCAAAATAGGAGACAACACGTTATCAGTGTATGTCTAATTGGTGTTGGAGATGAATGAAACAAAAGAAAAAGGCTATGCAAGACTAAAATATTTTTCACATAACTGCCTTTCTCTTATAGACAGGCAGCCTCGGTCATATGTTTCCAGATTGGACATTAAGGAACGATTATGATCTGTGCACTCGCATCTTAACTCTTGAAAGGCCTGTTTTAAATAAGGACTGCCACCACAGAGTGACAAATGAGGCTCGGTATTTAGGGTAATGAGAAAATATCTGACAGGATTTCCTTTTTAAAGTTTGCTTTAGTAAGCTCATTCTTGTAAGTGGTGGCCCCAAAAGTTGACTTGTTTTTAAATTAGGCTGTTTATTGTATAGGTGGAAATTATTGCAGAATTACTGATTTTTTTTTTAGCAGATGAATTATTAATTATCAACATTAACAACTGTTCTTAAACTTGGTTTTCCGAATATTTAGGTAATTTAGCATTCCTATTAGGGCCTCCTAGCATTAATATTGACTTCAGGTTGGTGTAGGTTCATGTAATAGGGACATTTGCATATGAGATGTCATTTGGCCAGCTTATGAGCTAACACAATGAGGTTTGTACATTAATTTGAAGGATTTCTCGCCGTTTCTAATACGCTGTGTATCTCCTATAATTTTGCTTACGCCCAGTAGCTACACACAGGGATTAATAGTGTTGACAAGACACAGGGTTTGATAGTGTTTGACAGCAGTGAAATCTGTTTCAGATTTCCTCCTGTCAAAAAGGGGGGGAAGGAGGAGAATATTGGCTTTCTGCTGGCCCCTGAGGAGGTTCGCTTCCCGCTAGCCCCTTAAGAAATTAAGCCCCTTAGAAATTAGCCCCCTTAGAAATTAAGTCGAGGAAATAGGTATGGTGCTTTCCCCTTTTTCTCATGTTTTATTGTGATCTTTCAGGGGAATTAGTTGTGGACACCGGAACGTATTCAATTGATTTCTGGTTTTTCACAGCCCAAGACACAAAAAGACTAAAGTCCTCAAGAACACACTGTGGCATTTGAAGAATTAAAGAGAGCTTTATGTCAAGCACCAGTTTTAGCAAACCCTGATTACAACAAATCGTTTATGCTTTTTGTGACAGAGCGGGATGGAACAGCACTATCTGTCCTAACACAAGATCATGCAGGAAAACACGAGCCCTGTGCTTATTTTTCTAGTACATTAGACCCAGTAGCACAGGCTTTGCCTGCGTGCCTAAAATCAGTTGCAGCAACGGCCTTAGCCATAAGACAAAGTGACTCGATAGTGCTGGGCCACCCTCTGACAGTACAAGTACCACACGCAGTAGAGGTTCTCTTGAACCGGACACAAACACAACACCTGACTGTAGCTAGACTGACAGGCTATGAGCCAACGTTATTTCAACCACACATAGAGATCAGACGATGCAACATACTGAATCCTGCTACCCTTTTGCCCTCCAGTACAGAAAGCGTTTCACCACACGACTGTGTTGAAGTAATACATACCGTGACTAAACCAAGACAAGACTTGACAGACGTTGCACTCCCAGACCCCGACCTAACACTATAAGTTGACGGCTCATGCATGAGGACAGGGGCGGGAGAATTAGTGGCAGCATATGCAGTGACTACTGATACTGTAATAATAGAGACTAAAAGAATAGACATATTGTCAGCACAAGCAGCAGAGCTCATTGCCCTGACACAAGCGTGCATAAGAGCTAAGCACCTGAGAGTAAACATTTACACCGATTCTCTGGCGAGAAAGAGGTTTCTTGACCTCTCATGGGGCCAAGATACAGCATGGCCCCCATATTCAAGCCCTACTGGAAGCAATACATTTACCAACAGCCATAGCTATCCTAAAATGTAAAGCACATACTAGAGCCACAGATACCATTTCCCGAGGCAATGATCTGGCAGACCGAACAGCTAAACAGACAGCTCAGACCCCACTAGACATGACAAAGTTACAGGTTCAATAAGTGTCCAAAGCCATGACAGTTAGGGATCCTTCCAAGGATGTACAAGACATACAGACACATGCTACTATAGATGAATTGAAGAAATGGTCGGAACAAGGAGGGGTACTGACTGATCAGGGTTGGATGAATAAGGGCAAATCCACATGGTTTCTTCCTGATTCGATGGTACAAGTGATTATAAATACCGCACATAGTCCTGCACACTTAGGAGAGAAAGCAATGATAGATAGCTTACAGAATATATGGTTCAACAAGCACCTGCGTGCAGCAGCGAAACAAAAGGTCAGAACATGTATGATCTGTTGCCAATTCAATCCAGGTAAAGGCATTCCGATGGAACAAGGTGGATTCCATCCACCTGACCACCCTTTTGAAGTGCTCCAAATGGATTATATCCAAATAAACAGATGTAGAGGTTACAAATATGTCCTGGTACTAATGAAGCAGGTGTCCCTTCTGTTAGGGTATACCTGGAAATTCCATTGTGTGCGACATCCTGAAGCAGCAGGCCTTGTAGAAAGACATAATCAGACATTAAAAATTTGCGCAGACAAAGGTGTAGATTGGATGGTAGCCCTGCCGGTTGCCCTCTTTTACATGCGAATGGTAGCTCATTCTAGAACAGGCTTATCTCCCTATGAAGTGGTCTTTGGTAGACCACCAAATATGTGGGCACTCCAATGCCTAAAAGATTATTGATGTTGATAATAACATGCTGACAGATTACCTGGCTTCCTTGATGTCTGCACTACTCTCTTGTTGTTCGCAGGTTGCTGCCGCCTTCCCTGACAATACCCAGGTCAAAGAATACTCCATCGCTCCTGGATGGAAGGCGCCAAAGTCAGTGCTCTGGACCACGGGGACGGCCGTTAAAGTCAAAGGGCGGAAAAGATGGTTGCACCTTCACCACTCTTTTACAAAGGAAAAAGACTTTGAACTTGGATTTTGGATTTTGAACACCATTTTCTAGAGGAGACTCCCCAGCAGTTTCCACAAAGCTAAACTTAGATCTAAAAAGTCAGAACCCGTTTGATCAATTAAGTCCACTAGGTGGTGAAGCGGTTGAACATGTATTCTGGCTTGCATAAGATCTTGGACAATAATATTGATAAAAAAGAGCAAGATGTGCATCACGATAATATGTATCAGCTTAATACTACATGCTATTTTTCCTCCTATTGCCTCACTCTTATACTCCTCCACTAATGATACCATAAAGCACACATTTAGTGATCTGCCATCCTATGAGCTATCATATCGACTTGCCTTACGCAACAATACCTTTATTCAGATGCTGCACCATTCACATCAGACTAGCAATGCTACAGACTGCTGGGTCTGTGGCCGACTCCCCCCCTATCAGAACTATAAGGGAGTTTTGCCCCTCTTTCTCTATCCGTTCACACACAATGGCTCCTGTGGAGCATGGTTTAGTTTGATTAATTCCCTAGATTAGAATTCCGCAGTTTATCAACACAACTGGGTATGGGGAAACCTGAACTTAGTTTTGCTTAAAGTCTGCTACCCTAACAAGGAGGGACTTCCCAAAAGAACAGGAACTGATCTAGAAAATGAAGTATATGGATTAGGTAATTTTACACTTAACCTCATGATCCTGAACGTTGAATCTGAAGCTACACCAATCTTGCCCGCCATGTCCGTATTCCCAGTAATAGGGGAATTATGTATAAGAAAGAATGGCTCCATACACATGGGCCATAGTAAATGCACCACTGTAATAAAATTCAGTGATCAAGGCAAGTCTACATTTAGAGCTTCTCGTCATTCCTACTTTATATGTGGCCAGACCGCATATATACGCCTACCTCTAGATTGGGATGGTACCTGCTACATCGGATTCCTTTTGCCACCTGTTTTCCTAGCTCCTCCTGATTATCATAGAAATACTCATTTAGTACACAATAGAGAACGGAGAGATCTCCCAATAGTCGATTACACTGAGACAGCATGGGAAAAATACACAGATTTCAATAAAGGTCTCTTTCCCTATATAGGTACAGTTACCAATAGTAAGCTGATACGTAGATTAACCAGAACCCTTGAAGCAGTAGTGAACGAAACTATTTCCGCCTTAGGCAATTTAACAGAAGAGCAGTCTGCTATGCGGATTGTTGTGCTTCAAAATCGTCTTGTCCTTGACGTTATCCTGGCCGATAGGGGCGGAGCTTGTAGGGTCATCGGATCAAGCTGTTGCATTTTCATACCAGAAAATTCGCCATCTGTATATAAAGCCATAACTCGCCTTCATAAGATTGTAAGCCAGATACACCAGAATACAGGCACCTGGACTTGGTCCGGTTGGTTTTGGAGTATATTATCTACCTTTGGACGGAGGGTCCTATCCTTCCTAGGTATTGGCTTTCTCATACTATTCAGTTGCTGCTTATGCCTACAATGTGGACCAGCGATTTGTGGTCTGTGTGCCACATCGTGTATTCCACCACCAAAATTTCATTCATCCCAGAAGAAAAAAGAAGAACAAATGATGTTATATGAACAGATCAACGGATTGATGAAGATTGATATCTCTTAAGGGCAAGTAGGGGACAAGGAGGGAATGTGGAAATATGGATTTTTATGATCAGTTATGTCCCCTATCTTGGACCCCAACGGTTTCATGTATAAATCACAAGTACATGTATGTTCCCTCCAGTTCCAGTTATGAAGACGCAAACACTTGTGCGTCCACCGTCAACATGTCCTCTTTCAGATCCGCCATGAATGGGCCGGATATTCTATTTCTAAGTATGAAAGGCCACCGGCTTTATATGGTTCATTTATCCCATTTTTCAGTCCAGGCGAGTAGGCCCTGATTCTGCCGTTAAGCCTTTTCCTGCCTTCTGCCTCTGAAAGCTCCAGTCTGAGCTCGCATCTGTATCCATGAACTTTGTCCTATTCCCTGCGTGGCTAACGGTGCCTGACTCCAGCCTGTTGCCTGCCAAAAACTGTATTTCACCTTTGAGATTATCTGCTCCGCTCCCTACCCAATGCATTCCTGTCTAGTAGTTTAAGTAAACATTCTTCCAGCTATCGAGCAAAGGGCCCGGCTTCTCTGTCTTTATGCAAGTAATTCATAGCCCTGTTACTATGGAAGATTTCTGCCCTCGCATCTAGTGTAGACACTTAGACGCTTGTACACGCACTCACAGTCAGTATAGAATAGATTTTGTTCGAGGGACCTTTCTTTTTGGATAACATAGTTCTTTAAACATAGGATGTTAGATATGATTTGGGATTAGGTTGACATAACACCAGACTTTTGTCTCCACATGTAGAGCTAAATGTCAAGTCCCTTTCTCCCTCTAGTTGCACGTCTATCACACGTCATGCGACTGCGCACGCATCTCTGCCAAATATTTCTGCTGACATTGCAGGATTCTCCAGGTATCCACCCACACATGACAAATTACCCATTATCATCAAGTGGACGCCCACATGGACGCCCACCTTCACGCCTACTTACACGCCCACATGCTCTTATCTCATTCTCTCTTGCTCTTTTGCTTACGTACAATTGAGAAATGTATATATACTGTACTCTGTGAATAATGTTTTGAGAATATTGAGAATACTTTTGAGTCCCTTTCCAGATCCTTTTTTGGTGATGGTAATATTCTCCCTTTGACTCGAGTTATTGGAATAAAGCCCTTTTTGAACCTGATACCACAGACTCAGCCTCTTGCTTTATGCATGATCCTATTGATATTCTGAAAAATTCTGAGAGCGTAATATTTTATTTACCACAGTATGTCACCACCATAGCCCATGCCCTTACAGCCAATGGGAACTGCAATAGCGGTAGACTAATGCAATTTTGAAAATCGCAGTAGGCGTGCTCCGCCACTGGGGTGCCCGTCATTGGATGCAATTGAAAGATGCACGACCGCCGTAGCGACCGTCTGGCCCCTGTGGTATGTCACCACCATGCCCTTACAGCCAATGGGAACTGCAAGCGTGGTAGACTAATGCTATTTTGAAAATCGTGGTAGGCGTGCTCCGCCACCGCGTAGCCAGTCATTGGATGCATTTGAAAAAGGCTGACCTGGAATATCAATTGCAGCAGCGTAGAACCACTGAAATTAGCCCAGGGGGCTATATACGTGTGGGAGAGAGCCTCACATTTCCACAGCTCACAGAGCCTGCTGCCTGCCACCCCTCAACATCAACTGCTGCTGCTGTCACCAGGGTCTGCTGCCTGCCAGCCCTTACCACCAATTGCTGCTGCTGCTGTCTCCAGGACCTGCTGCCTGCCACCCCTCAACACCAACTGCTGCTGCTGCTGTCTCCAGGGACAGCTGCCTGCCACCCCTCACTGCCAACTGCTGCTGCTCCTGTCTCCAGGGCCTGCTGCCTGCCACCCCTCACTACCAACTGCTGCTGCTCCTGTCTCCAGGGCCTGATGCCTGCCACCACTCAACACCAACTGCTGCTGCTGTCTCCAGGGCCTGCTGCCTGCCACCCCTCACTGCCAACTGCTGCTGCTCCTGTCTCCAGGGCCTGCTGCCTGCCACCCCTCACCACCAACTGCTGCTGCTCCTGTCTCCAGGGCCTGCTGCATGCCACCCCTCACCATCCACTGCTGCTGCTCCTGTCTCCTGGACAGAGTGATGGCAAGGACTGAGATGATTCAGGCCAGTCCCTTCACCACCGAGGAGTTGGAGGTCCTGGTGGATGAGGTGCTCACACAGTATGCGAGGCTATATGGTGCTCCAAATGTCGTGGTAAGTCTTTCAGAGTGGAAGTGAGAGTGCAGGGGGGGCACACATGAAGTTGATCTGCTGCAGCATGTGCCTGAGAGTGTGGCGTTGTGTCATGCACTGCCTAGCATGCTGTCTCCAGGGGAAAGGGGTGTGTAGCCTATTTCACACGTTTCCCTGAATGCACATCAAGATTGGAGGGACATGTATTGTTTTGTCAGCCATACAGTGACGCAGCAAGTTGGTAATGCAGGAGTCAGGACAGTAATTGCTTGTGTGAATTGAAGTGGGGGCCCTGATGTCCTTCACAGGCTCATCTGTGGCCTTTTCAAGGGTTTACGTCCAGAGGGTTGTGATGGAATTGTGTCTGACTCAAAATTTGCATCATCCATGGCTCAGCGCTATGCTCAGGACTTCTATACCAGAGGGTGACACTCTTGGTGGTCATTCACCTATGACACAGCAGATTGTCGTACTTTTGTGCACAGCCCCTTCCATTTCCACCAGCATGTGTACTGACTGGCATGTGTAGGCACTGTGTCCGCTCTCAAATTGTCCCTTCATGTGACATTTCTGTTACCCCACTTTGGACCTCAGTGTGATCCCACCTGGCCCGCACCGTCACTGCCCAATCTGAAAAGGACACATCACTGAATGTATAGAGTGTAACATGTGCGTGGTTTGCTGGACTCTCCATCAAAGGGACATCTCAGTCCTGTAGATTGCACATGACAGGACTTGTGAGAAGGGTGTGGGATTGAAAGATCATGTCCCTCAATGTGACCTCCATGACACAGTGAGCCATTCACAGGGCAAGGACATTGTTGGCTGTGCAGTGTTGGACACAGTGAGTCTGCCCCTAAACATATATTGAAATGTAATGTATGTCTTGCTCACCCTCAAACTGAATAGTAGATGTGGGCAGCCTACAGATAGCTTTCTGTGCTGGCATCCTGCATGTGTATGAGATGGGCAGGTACTGTGTCCACCCTCATGCCTGCATGCATTTTCTTATGATTCTCCCATGCTAATGTGCCACGTGAGATGCAGTATTGTCTCTGCTTGACATATCTGTGAAGTTGGGCTGAGTTAGTATCATGCCCCTGTACTGAGAGATAGTGGTACATAAAACTGTGTCACTGATTCTTTACCCCTCTTGTCTCCCATGCCTGCAGCTCAAAGTCCACCAGCGTAAGGCCGCGTGGAGGGCCATTGCACGCAAGGTGCGGGCTCTGGGTGTCTCCAACTGACGGCACACACACTGTCACAAGAGGTGGGATGACATCTGCCAGCTGAGCAAAAACATGGCTGAGATGACGCTGTAGCTGCTCCCTCGGACTGGCAGGTTGGCGCGCAGGAGCATGACAACACTAATGGCCCACATCTTAGCTGTGACACAGCCTGAGCTGGATGCACGCTTGAAGGAGCATCAGCAGCAATCTGGGGTTGAGTATTCAGGGAAGGATGACTTTGGTTGTGAGTGGCTGCATGTTTTCACAGCCTGGGCCAGCGCTGGGCTCTGTGATGTTGGTAGTGTGCTGCAGTGGCTTGTAAGTGGCCTCTGTGTTGTGTGCAGCTGTCATGCATTTGCCCTCCCTGTACTTTCTCGTGTCATTGGAGTAATGGCCCTTGACATTGCATTCAGAGTCGTGGCCTTCTGACATCGTCTGCATTGGGGTAGTCAGGGACATCCCATGGAAGGGAACGGCAGTGTGCATCATCGGAGTGTGCTTTCATCAATGTGTGCATTGCCAGACATCAGAATTGTGAGGACTAGACATCTGACACCAAGCGGGAACTCTGCCTCCTCTTCCACCACACAGCATCCAGTGCCCACCCTCTCACCTACTTCCACTAGTGCTGCCCGTGTTTGCACCAGTAAGAAGGAAAGAGTGTCCTTCACCCCAGGCACCGCTGCCCCTGTCCCTGTCCCCCCTGCTGCCATCAGTGCTGAGTGTTTGGACCTTTTGCACCAGCTGTGTATGGGCCAAACAACTCTCATCAATGCCTTCCTAGAACATGACAAAAAGTTGGTACAGGTAGTTGCTTTCATGGAGGGCATTCATTCAGACGTGGGTGGTCTACACCGGACTGTTCAGTCTTTGTTCTCCGCAGTGACGGCAGTAATTCAACTGGCACAATCTCAGAGTCCTGACCCAGTCCATTTGGCCACCCCCCTGCAAGTGGCTACATCTGACGATAGTGACCACACACCACGGACCTCAAGGGCAAGATACAGCACACGCAGCACAGAATAGCAGCAGACCAAGCGGTCCAGGGTGGAAACACCATCCCCACTGAAAACTAAAGCCACCCCAGAGCGCAAAGGAAAAAGCCCTTCAGGCGACACCCAGGGCCCTAAAGCCAAGAAGCAGGCCTTAGGCTCACATGCCTCAGAGGCATCCCCAGCCAAGGACTCTCCTGTACCAAAAGAGTCTCGCAAAGACAAGCAGACTGTTGCCGTGCCCGCTGAGAACCTGGTGCCTGCTAAGAGTGTACATAAAAAGAGCTCCAAGGGGGATTCACCCATGACCTCAACTCCCATCCAGAGCCTTGTGAAGCAGGAAAAAGAGTGCACTGTAGGGGGTACACCTGGTAAACAGGGGATGGAGGGGCAAAGGCAAAGTCAGGCCAAGCGTACCGCTGGACCCAGCATGTCCCCAGAGGGAGGGCCACTGGCTGCACCTGATGCAACTTTGGTGGAGAGTGTGCCTGTTGTGTCCGCCCCACTTACCACTACTCCCAAGACAGTGAAGCCATTTAGAATCCCCAAAAAGTAGAAAGGCACCCCTCCACATTCTCCCACCCACACTGTATCTCACGGCAGCATGACTCCACCTCCACGTGTTACCACACCACCCGGTCCAAGCAGCCCTCCGGCTTCCAAAGCTACTGTTGCCTCTACCTCAGCTGGGCCTCTCTCTCCTCTGTCCAGTCCTCCAACTGTCCTCGACACTCAGCCACCTCCCAGTCCGGCTGACAGCCAGGTGTGAGTGGAAGTCCCCCTCACACACCTGTCTCTCCCACAGCGGTGCCTAGACTGCCCATTGTGATCCCTCTAACTGTGTTGCTGACCATGGCA
Source organism: Triturus cristatus (assembly GCF_964204655.1). Lineage (NCBI taxonomy): Eukaryota > Metazoa > Chordata > Amphibia > Caudata > Salamandridae > Triturus > Triturus cristatus. The sequence continues at coordinate 150,198,834 of NC_140590.1, read as the reverse complement.
GGGTACAGTCTCACCCAATCCCTGTGTAGGATCTCATGTACCTCATCTGCACTTTGTACTGGCCACTGGCCTTGATGTTCACTGATGTTTGCCCCTTCCCTGTGCAGGATCTCATGTACCTCATCTGCACTTTGTACTGGCCACTGGCCTTGATGTTCACTGCTGTTTGCCTCTTCCCTGTGCAGGATCTCATGTACCTCATCTGCACCTTGGACTGGACACTTGCCTTGATGTTCACTGCTGTTTGCCCCTTCCCTGTGCAGCTTCTCATGTACTTACTCTGCATCTTGGACTGGCCACTGGCCTTGATGTTCACTGCTGTTTGCCCCTTCCCTGTGCAGGATCTCATGTACCTACTCTGCACCTTGGACTGGCCACTGGCCTTGAAGTTCACTGCTGTTTGCCCCTTCCCTGTGCAGGATCTCATGTACCTACTCTGCACCTTGGACTGGCCACTGGCCTTGATGTACACTGCTGTTTGCCCCTTCCCTATGCAGGATCTCACGTACCTAATCTGCAACTTTACTGCCCCCTGGCTTTGATGTTCACTGCTGTTTGCCCCTTCCCTGTGCAGGATCTCACGTACCTACTCTGCACCTTGGACTGGCCACTGGTCTTAGTGTTCACTGCTGTTTGCCCCTTCCCTGTGCAGGATCTCATGTACCTACTCTGCCCCTTGGACTGGCCACTGGCCTTGATGTTCACTGCTGTTAGTCCCTTCCCTGGGCAGCTTCTCATGTACTCACTCTGCACCTTCGACTGGCCACTGGCCTTGATGTTCACTGTTGTTTGCCCCTTCACTGTGCAGGTTATCATGTACCTCATCTGCACTTTGTACTCGCCACTGGCCTTGCTCTTGTCTACTTTTGGTGCCTATCTGTGTAATATGTGAATAAAGACAGTTACTCCTGTAGTCTGCCTTGTCAGTGTCCTTGCTAAATGAGGGGTTTTCTGTGTGGGTATGTTTTACTGTGACACATGCTCTATATGCCATTTCAACATTGCCAATGGCTTGTTTCATTTTTTCAGGGTTTTACAGAGGTGACAGGCACTTCAGCTCTTATTAACTCTGAGGCTTGGGGGTGCAATGATGTTGGTTTGTGATAAACTACCGTTATCATAATCACGCTTTGGTAAGGTTAGCTATATTGTACACATGTCATATTTGTATGCACTGCCAGCAGAAAGTGGGATTCTATCCACCGTATTACAGGCTGGCTGGCCAGGGTCATCATGTCTGTGTGATCTTTCTTGATGTGTGCACAGCAGTGTTGGTTTATGCTTATCTTGTGACGGCCAGGCATCCTAGTCACATGGGTAAATTTCAATGTGTGCACTTGGGTGGTCAAGAAGTGTGAAGGGGTGACTTTGTTAGTAGTGTTGATATGTGTGTGCCCCTGCAATGTCAACTGCACACATGTGTCACCCAGGAGTTGAGTATCTGTTATTTGGATTGGATTGGTCAGCCCTGTGCTTGTGATTGTGTGGGAGTTGTAGGTTGTGCACTGTGCCGTGTTTTGGTGTGTCCTTGCACTTCTGGGGGACACCTACTTGTGTGACTGGCAAGTCAATGTTATGTTTTGTTGATCAGCCATGTGTCTTGATACTGTTTGTACTCACTGTGCAGACCTGCTCAGCCACACTGACATTGTGGGTGTGTTTTCTCATTCATTGCTGTCACTTGGGGCTTTGTTGGATCCATTATGGCATGTGGGGTGTGGAATCATACCATCCCCTATCTGTGCTTCTGATGCCTACCCATTGTGAGTCTGCACTCCATCTATTTTTGTATGGGGCACTCCTCACCTGTCCACTACTGACGTCCACGCCACTTCATTCTCATGTCAGCTGTCCCCTTGGGTTGCCAGTGTGTGTGCCTCTCCATCACTTCATTTGTTACACTATGCTTTGTGGTGCTGATCTGTGCACTCAGGACAGTTTCCCAATTGGTTATATGTGATTTTCTTGTCTTGTTTTGCAGCCATGGTTGCTCATATGCAGTTCAACTGTTTGTGCTGCACAGTCCTCTGGTCATGTTGTTGTCACCTGGGGGTCCCAGACTTGTGCATCTGTGGGTGTTGGGTTAGCTGTATGTGTGTTTGCTGAGGTACTGCTTCACTTCCTCAGTGTGAGGTTGTCTGTGTGCTGTGCTGATTAGTGTTCTGGGGGTTCATGGAGTGTCACTCATATCTGTGTGGAACTGGTATGTTTGGTGTGCATACACTGCTTGTCATGCATGCAGTGCTGTGAGTGTGTTTTGCCTTGTCCTTGCCTGGTGTGCACCCCCTGAAGTCCTGCTGTGTTCGCAATGTGATGGTTTGGCATGTGCATCTGTTGTGTGTTTGGTGTGGATGTGTGCAGTGTGTGGGCTGTGTTGTCTCTTGCAGCTGACAGATGCTTTGTGTGTGATGTTCTATTTGCATGTCAGTGTGTGTGCTTTTTAGTGTGTTGTGATTCATTCAGATGTGTGTTGCCAGTGTAGTGTGCATTACTTGTGTGTCTGTCACATGCACGTAGGGCTATTCTTGTTCCTAGGCTTGTTTTGGGTGCATCCTTTGGGTTTTCTCCTCTCATATGTGACCTGTTATTTGTCAGGATTGTGCATGTGCATGCATGTGGTACACTATAACACCATGTTGACTTGATGGGTGGTGTGGTATGTCTGTCTGTGTTTTATTGTAGGCTCATTGGCCCCAGTTTGTGTCCATGATTGTTTTGATATGATGCACTTCTTGTCTGTGTTGTGGTATGTTGTCTGTGCATTGTTCCTGACTGAAGAGGTTGTGTTCTCCAGTTCTGTCTGGGCTCCTATTGCCTTTCCACAGTTTTGCTGCACAGGTCAGGCCTGGTCTTGTTGTACTTCTGTGTATGTTGTTAGTAGGTTTTGTGTTTGGCTGTTGTTTTTGTGCCAGCATTGGTTCAGGCATTCCTGTGTGTGTGTGTGATGTTTGTGTATGCCCCCCAGGGAGTGTGATTGTTTGTCAGTGTATTGACTGGACATTATTGGCACCCTTCTGTGTGTTTGACACTGGTGTTGTGTGCTGCAGGTGTGAGGTTGGGGGAGGTGGGATGTCTGAAGGATCCTATTAGTGTTTGACAGTCATGGAGTGTAACAATGTCCCTGTATGTTGTGCTGCTGACATACGCCTGTCAAGTAGTGTGATGCAGATGTGTGGCTGTTCACTGTTTGACTTCAGAGACTTCCTTTTATCCCTGTGCCGATGCATGGTTTGCCTTGCTGTCTCCCTGAGTTGTTGCACAGAGGTTATTGTCTTTTGATTTCACTCACTGTGCCAGCCATACGTGATTTGATGGGCTAAGGGTGTTGTTATATTTTCCTTCTTTTGCATGTGATGTACACATGCTTAGTGGTTGGCTCCCTGGCCTTCCATTTGGGTGCACCTCACTTTAGCTTTCCTATTTCTTGTCCTCCATTGCTGCTGACATCTGGTCTGAGTATGTGTCTGTGTATCAGTATGGGGTATGTCGGTGTGACTTGACAGGCTGTGTGTCCAATTGAATGATTGTTCATATTCTGTGTGAATGTTTATTTTGTGCTTGGACTCAGTTTTCTTGCCATGAGTGTGGTGTGGGTGTGGTGTGAGGGTTGCCCTGGCCCTGAGCTTCTGTGCTGTGTGTTCCTTTGCAGCCTCACCTGCTGAAACTGTCTTCCTGGTTGTTTAGTTTGTGGTGCAGGGTGTGGGTTCACCTGGTTGGTTGTTGTGCATGGGGGTGCACAGGAGGGGCATATAGCATGTCTCTTAATGGGGGGGCCTAGTGTGTGGAGGGTAGAGGTGTGTCCCTATGATCTTTGTACACTGCCCATGCCTGGCACTGGCCCTGCCTTCTGCACTGTGCGCATGTTTTCCCATGTCTTCACCGCTGCGGTGACGTGACCGGGACATTGCATCAGTATCGCGGTTGGTGGGTGGCCTGGGTACGGAGGGGGGATTTTGTGACAGGTAGGACATGGGTGGGTACACTTGTGGATGTGTTCCTCTCCCCACCAGGGTGTCTGGTGTGGACAGGAACCCTATATCTGCCCAGGTATTGTGTGTTGTTGTTGTGTGCGGAGTTGTGTTATTGCGTACCTGCGGCATCGTCCACAACGGTGCATGACTTGCTGGTAGTGTATCAGGTACAGCACCAGGAAGACGTGTAGAGCTGGATCCATTGCAGTCAGGACCGGGCAGAGTGGACCGGGACTCTGGTTTCACGCTCCGCTGTCGTGCTTTCGCCATCTCTGGTTCGGCGGTTGCTCCCCTGCGGTGCAACTGGCTGTTTGGGGCATCCTGATTTGTACAGCGGACGGGATGTCATTCCGCACGGCAGTGGGTCTCCATTGGCTCCGACGTCCGTAGCGGCGGGTGCATTTTAATGGCGGTTCGCGTCGCACCGTGGCAGATGGAAAAATTGGCTATGTTTGGCCATACTAATATGGCGGGCGTGAGGACACCTGCTGCAGTGCGGAAAATGGCATTTTCCGCCAGCACTGTGCTGGTGCCTCTGCCTGCCATCCTAATGGGCCACTTAGTTTTTTCATTATGGGTTTCTATAATCAATCTGAGTCTGCTTGGGTATTTTCCTGTAGGTAAGGATTGCAGTGGAGAAGGTGGACGAGGAGGTAATGCCCCCTTACTTACTGGTAATCTTTATTTCTCAGAGTCCAAGTTTTTTCCGATCCAGCCCTGGTATGAAGGTGGGATTGGTTATGTGTATGTTGGTTTCTCTTGGGGAAGCTTGTAAAATGCACAAGATGGGATACAATAGATCCTCTCATTTCTACTGCCTGATGGGCAGTGGCAGCCATGTTGGGAGGATTTTAGAGTCGGCTAGGGAACAGGCTTTCAGGACATAGACGGTATCCCACAGGTAATGACTGTATTGGGCAAAACTTGGAGTAATGAAGATTTCCAGTAAGTGAGCATGGCATTTCATTCCCCCAAATTTTGACAAATGTTTTCTCATTGCTTCTTGACCCAGGCATCTGCGGTTACATCTGGGATTTGCAGTTGTGACGCCCTACCTGAACCTGGTCATTCTCACAATATTTCCAGCCTCAGAACTCATACCCTAGACTCCTTCCGCTATGTCCCTTTCTTTAGTGTTTTAATGTTGCTCCTATGCTCCCTCACATACCTCAATGGATGCTTCTAATTTCTGCTAATTCCTTTAGTTACTCTTGAGAGGATTTTAGTTCCAGTTCAGCCACCTTGATTTCCCGTTCAATACCACCAGCTTTAGGGGCTTATTAACAGGCTCCGTGTGCCTCCAGAAAGCCACTTGTTATGACATTCCAGCAGCTCAATAGGCTTACCCATATCTACGAGGCAACATAAAGCCACCCTGCGTGGCTTTTCATGGCCTGATAGATATGGTGTGAGGCATGCCATGGGTGTTACGGTGGGAGTTCCCATTTAACACCCATGCCATTTGACACATTCCCAGATTTTAAAAAAATGCTGTAAGCCTGGGAATGCGTTGAAAGCCTACACCTCCCCAGGGGTGGCATAATGGTTGTTTTTGTGAATGAAGTTGTCCCTTCCTCAACAAAATAACCTGTTGACACTCTTGCACCATGGTGCAAGGGGGCCTGTGTTGGTGCATGGCAGCCATTTGTGTGCCAGCGCTGGGAAGGAGGACAGTTCAGGTTGGACTGTTCTCATGAGAGACGGGGTCAAGACTGATTTCCATATGGCTGGGTCTGAACTGGGGTGGTGAAGTGAGCTAAAGAACAATGATGGATTCCACCCAGATCTGTGACTGGGGGTGAGTGTCTGAAAAATTAAAGAGCTCCGTCCATCATCTCCTTGTGTTTACTTTCCACAAAATATGTGGCACAGGTTCATACCCTGTGTGTTCACCATGGTGAGCCAGACCGGAAACCTCTACAGAAATTTCAAGGCCTGTCTTCAGCAAGATAGTTCCCCAGAATTAGGTATGGGATTACCTACTGGTCCACTAATGCCTGAGGTGGTGTCTCTGCATACAATTATGTTGAAAGCTGCAGAGACCTTGGAATTACAACTGTCTTCCACAGAGACTAAAACCAGTGTTCTCAGTGAGATTCTCTTGCCCTCGTCAGCTACTTCAGAGCCCTTGTCTCCCTTTAATGAGGCCCAACTGGCACCAGTCCCGGCTCTGGTGAGAAACATGGTTAGACTTGTAGACCCTCGTTACCATTTGGCACCAGGTGACCCACCATTCCTCTACACACATTCTTCACCAGAGAGCCTGGTCATCCGAGCTTCTTGTTCAGTAACACATTTGAGTGGTACCTGCCCTACTGTCCCCTTAGACAGGGAGTCAAAGGGGCAGATGTATCATCATTGTATTTTGCGAGTCCTTAATAGCGAATTTTACCATTTCGCTATTAAGGACTCGCAAAATGCAATGTATGTAGGTTTCGAATTTTAAATAGCGATTCCTACGCATTCCTTATTTGTGACTCGCAAATTGCAAATCGCAAACAAGGAACGGCTTCCCATTCATTTCTATGGGCCAAGAGGCAGGATGAGAAATGAATGGGAATTGCATGCGCAATTTGCAAGTACCCAATAGGTACTCGCAAATTGCGCATGCAATTTCAAGGGTGCAAGGGTACTAAAAGGACCCCGTGTTGCCCCCCTGAAATATGCATGCGTGTACACATCTGGCCCTAAACGTCAAGAAGCTTAGGGCAAAAAGGCCTTTTCTGCTGGAAGTAGGGCCTTAAAAGCTTTAAATGACAATTTCCCTATAGCCTGCTATACCCATTCCTTGTAGGACATGGCCCAAATGATGCTGCCGCACATACCTGCTGCCACAAAGGATCACTTTCAAGAAGTCCTAGTGGATGATCAGAACACATCTAGACACATCATTAAATCTCGGCTCAACAACGCAGACGCCTGTATCCGGGGAACTTCCATGTCAGCCCAACCTAATGCCTGTCTTTGAACATCCAACTTTTTATCAGATGTCTAAGTGAACCTCATGGATCTCCCCTATGTCAGGGCTTTTCAGAGATAAAGCATACTTGGCACTGGATGGGTTTAAAGATTCCATAGACCCAGCCAAACCACTGGGCCTTCAGCTCCTGCCACTAGCTAAGGACTTTTGATCCTTTTTCCACTTTCGTAGCTTCAGAAAAAGGCTCTTCCTTTCGACCCTGGAAACATCAACCACTCCAACAGCGGCCTCATCCCCTCAACTGTCAATACAGGAGCTACAGTATAGGAAGGGGCTGTGGATCTGCATTGCAACCCCCCTCCTCTTCATTTTCTTCCTTACCCGCACCTCTGGAAAGCAGGCCTAGTTTATTTCCCCAATCTCACATGGAGTCTGTGGGAGGGCAGATGTCCTGCATTCTTCCGGCCTGGATGGCCATTATTGTGGACCAGTGGGTCCTTCAAATTATAGATAAGGTCTACACCCTTCCCTTCCTTCAGGTTCTACACTCCATACCACCTCCTCTCTCCTCCTTGCCACAATAATTTGTCCATTCTACTGCAGGAGGTGGCAACTCGGCTTCAGAAAGGAGCGATGAAGCTAGTGCCTGACAAGAAAACAGGCCAAGGTTGTTATGCATGCTACTTCCTGGTGCCTACGAAGGACGGCAGTCTGCATCCAATTCTAGACCTCAAAAGCCTGAACTTCTTTCTAAAAAAGGAAATGTTAAAAATGCGGACCCTAGTTCTACTGGCATTGGAACTTAGATACCGGATGATTTTCCTTGGACCTGCAGGATGCTTACTTCCACATCACTATTAGGCACAGGCAGAGACCTCCGCTCGGCCAGCGTAGTGAGCGGAGATTTTCCTACTCCGCGCTCATTTGAGAACGCAGAGTAGGGAAAGAAACTCCCAGCAAAATTGCACCCCGCCTCCACCCCCGTAATAAAATAATAGTGATAACTTACTTGAAAAAAAATAAAGTCACATACTTGTATTGCGTCATCCCCGGGCTGCCCTCCTTCTTCTTGCCGGACATCTTGCACAAACTGTGCATGTGTGGGTGCGCATTTCTTTGCGAGAAATGAGCAGAGAAGGAGGAGGGTAGCCTGGGGATGCCGCAATACAGTTAAGTGACTTTATGTTTTTTTAAATTAAGTTATCACAATTATTTTATTATGGGGTGGAGGCAGGTGGCGGAGCGGAGTTTTCCCCCAACTCCGTGGACCTCCACATAGTTGCACTCCGCCAGCTCCACCCAGGGTTAATCACTATCCTGTAGTCTTATGGGAAGCTCTGGCGATATGTGGTGGGTTCTACACACTACCAATTTGAGGTACTTCCTTTTGGTTCGAGATCAGTACCTTGAGTCTTCACGAAGGGGATGACAGTGGTTGCCGCCCATCTCAGAAGGTTGGGCATACCTATTTTTTAATATCTGGATGACTAGTTCCTCAAAGCCAACTCGCTGGGGATGCCTTGTGCCATCTGCAGTCAATGACGTTTCTGCTGATTGACTGGGGCTTTTTGATCAACAAGCCCAAATCCCACCTCTGGCCCTCCCAGTGATTTGAGGTCATAGTGTCAGAACTGGACACCACCCATGTCTGTGTCTTTCCTCCTCCACAGGGAATCCAAGACTTCCAGGAGATGGTTCAATCTTTCTATCAAAGCGTGAGAGTCTCAGTCCTGTGATTCTTAGGTCTGCTGGCTTCCTGCCTTTTCCTAGTTATGTATACATATTGGCAAATGAGGGCCCTGCAGTAGTGCCTCAGCAGGCAATGGCTCCAGTACGGGAAAGCCCTGTGGACTCATCATTATCTTTCCCCAGCACAGACTGGTTGAAGTTGGAAATCAAGGCTGCTTTCCTACCTAAGGTGGTCACTTCCTTACACCTTTTCCAAGCCATCACTCGTAAGACTTTCTACCCTGCACCTCATCACACAAAAGATGAGAAATGGTTGCATTGGTTAGACCTTAGAAAGGTGGTTAATTATAACCTGGACTGCACCAAGGAATAACAGTCAGACGACCAACATTTCCTGGGCTATTGTGGTGCCAAGAAGATGAAGGTTTTTCAGAAGAGGACCCTTTCCTCTGTTCTATGTGTATGTCCACCAGCAGGGAGTAGTCATCATTCCCAAGCCAATTACCCACAGCTATGGCTTTTTGTAACCAATATTTCTGCTATGACTTGCAAGCAGTCTGGTGGTTTCCGATGGGCTGGGGGACCACCAGAAGTAGTGGGCACAAGGCAACCATTCCTCCACAGTAAACCTCCGCAGGTAAGCCATTTCAAGTGGCCAGCTATCCCTGCAATCCACTTGTCTCCAGCAGTTGGCAATGAAGTGTCACAGCTACTGTCTGGAGCTTTTCCTGTAACCCTTGGTATCACAGTCCGTTGCACCTGCAGGAGCCTGTGTGTGCTAGCCGCCAGTTTCCCCAAGCGGCAACGGCAGTGGGAGTTTCAGTGTTGTTTTTTGCTGTGGCAGCACCCCTGTTCGTCAGCACTCAGGGGCAGCTCGGTGGGATTGGCCTAGTGGCACTGATGGGCTGCGTTGGTGCTCCAATGCCGCAGCAATCTTGTGGGGGTCCGCCATATTGGATCTTTACCCTCGCAGCTGTGCTTAAAGCTGTCTTTCAGATCTTTAAGGCAATGAGGTCACCAATGGCTTCTCTCCGAGGCAGACAAGAAGGGCACACTCACCCACACCATTCTGGGGCTGAGGGGGCAGAATTGGTGTCAAGATGTTGCCAGGAGGTATTGCCTCACAGGGAGCTCCTTGGTGTCAGTTTAAAACTCTTCACCCATCCCAAGCATCCAGCTCTTGTGGCGCACGAGACTAATGAATCCAGTCCAGGAATGTGTGTTTGGTCTTATGGTTACATGGTTTGTATAACCTCTTCATCACTTTAATCTGTTACTTAGCACTGATGTCCTCTGTCATTTTGTTTGAAGTGTATTGTGAGAGAAAGAGTGGAAATCGTCTGGCTTCTTTGATTGATGTTTTACTAATGACAAAACCTATACCTGAAGCAACTGCATTCGATCTGTGTGCAGAATGTTCCATACAGATGCACTCTATGCCGTACATGTGATGTACACCACGTGTGCACGAACAGTCACACACACCATACAGTGTGTACAATTTTATTTCTTGAAAAATGCCTTGCATAAAAATTTACTCATCATTTCTGTGTGCATTGTATGACTGGCAAAATATGCTGCAGGGATCCTTCCGGTATATTGATATAAAAGCAGGGCTATTTCTGTCTAAGCTCTTCACAGCAAAATGGGACCCTGCAAATTGAATAATAAGAAACAGTTCTACTATTAAGGATGCTGATGTTATTCTCTGCGGCGCCAGTAACCTAAGGGAATACAAACATTGCAATTGATTTCATGTTCTAAGCAACAGTAAGTAAGCAGAGAGCATGATACTTTAGCAGAATCAATACCAGAACAGCTCCTGAAAGCAACAAGTTCATCATCAATCCCAACTAACCATTCCTAGCCCAAGGCAATATCAATTGGCTTTGCCAATGCTTGTTTTCTTTGTGAAAATGGCCAGCTCCATTGAATATAAGTAGCTTTATACATTTGCACACAAGAGAAAAGTAAAAAGGAATTTTCTTTATGACAACGAATCAATACAAAGATTTATGCATTGTAAAAAAAAATTGATTAGAAAATAAAATAGCAATATGATAAAATACAGAAGAGCATCTTGGCATTAGGTCACACTTGTGTGATTAAAACCTTAACCATCTTATGGATTATTTTGGACCCCAATGTAAAAGGTGAGTGCAAATAACATTAGTGCAAGCACCAAGTGTATTACTGGGCCCACTTTACACAAAGGAGTAAAAAATGAGAGAGAAATGCATTTTGTGAACATTTATCAATAGTTTGCCATGCTGTAGAATCACACAAAGTGATGCAAAGTCTCACAAAGTGTGGTTAAAGTATTTACTTGCCAGTGCGAAACATATTTTGCTCTGGAAAGTAGTCCTTAAAGTAATGCAAACACCTCAATGCAGTTCTTTAGTTGAAAGTGGATTTTCATGGGTGGTACATGTGTATTCCCACTACCAACTATGGTTTTTGATGGACAGTCATATCTACTAAAATCGGTAGTCAGGAGTTTGCCCCATTAGATAACAGCACCTCGACACAGGCGCTAACATCAAATGTTATTATTGCTCCTATCTTTTCTTACATTACATGTTTGTTGCACTGTGCAACACACATCAAATATGTGCAGAGTTTTAAAGTTAGTCTAAGCATATAATTTTGTACTGGAAGGGTACCCGTTCAGTACGGACAAATCCTTCTCTAATCTATAGGAAGGGCAGTGTTAAAAAAAATTGTAAAATACCCCTCACACACTGAAACCTGATTCAGTGTCATGCTTCATCATTGGGGTCTTCCCGCCCCTCCACGGGACGGGGTGTGCTACTACCTACGTAGACGCGGGAGCACTTAATTTAGTGATTAGTGTGTATGTGTAGTACGTGGGATCGTGAAACAATATATATATATATATATATATATGTGATGATTTTAAAAATTCCCTGGCTAGTGGAAAAAAATTCCACTGCCCTAATTGGGTACATGGAAGAGTATGTGTGACCAGCAGGCATATGCACACTTACAATATCACCCAGTGAGGTGCAATAGGGATGGTTCTGGTCCTGAAGAAGTAAGCCAAGGGGATGGGTTCTGAAACATGTCGACCCTGTAGAAAATGACCCATCAAAGTACACCATCTACACCTCCCCACTTTTACTAATCTCAGCTAGGGAAACCAATAAAGTGATTTTTTTCCTCTAGCCAGGGAATTTTTAAAATCATCACATATATATTTTTTTTCACGATCCCACGCACTACACATAAACACTAATCACTAAATTAGGTGCTCCCGCGTCTACGTAGATAGCAGCACGCCCCGTCCCGTAGAGGGGCAGGAAGACCCCAATGATGAAGCATGACACTGAATCAGGTTTCAGTGTGTGAGGGGTATTTTACAATTTTTTGAACACTGCCCTTCCTATAGAGTAAAGAAGGATTTTTCCAGACATCGTCATTAGAGCACATTAAAAACACCTGCAGTAAAACTAAGTATACACATATACACATACATATCTTTATGTAGATAATGGTAGAATCCCTTTGTTGAATTACGATATCACGAGGAGGCCGATTCTACTTTTTCCTCTTCACTCCCCCCTTTGATTTTTTGATTACCCGTTCAGTACAACATGAACACACCTGCTAGAAATCCCCTGCGTGGCGCATGTCAGCCCATGTGTGCGTCAGAGCAGCAGCGCCATTTCTTAATAAGTGTAGCTGTGTAATGCTCGCTCCCTCAAGCGCAACACAAAGCAGCAACTTTGTTTGCTAAGATCCTTTTCAATAAAGCTGCCCCATTGGTTTACTTGACTTGCATATCAGAATATTTTAATGTGCATTGTTACAGACTGCGAAAAGCCAAGATTTCGTATGTTGCTCCTCCTTTCTCTTGTGATCTTGCTGGTATTTACATTTATTTGTATTATATTTTGTGTGTAGTCTCCCACAGTCCTGTTCATCTGCGCAAATGCAGTCTATGTCACCCCTGGCAGTGATACTCCCACAACAGATCGTCAAGTATGGTTCGTCGACAGAAGAAGGGGCTAGCGTCTCACGGTTGCATATTCCACCATCTCCTCTCCATGAGAGTCATTCGGAGAGGTTTCTGGCCTCTGAAAGTGATGGATTGTGGCGTAATTGAGCTCCTCTGAGACCTTGTGACAAAAAACAGGAGGAAAAACACAAAATTAGAAAGAGTGTGTTTTTCTACATTTCATCAGCTATCTACATCATTTTACATGGGTTACACGTGATGGGTGAAGGATAGGGTATGGAAACAAGTTTTCTGCCGTTTTAATATTTTATTGACATGTCTAAACTTTTCACCTACTCAACAACACTAAGAAGCCTAGAATCAGTAATCGCCAATAAAAAGCTTCATTAAAACTTGAAATATTTCCCCATAAGATAAGATCTTTAAGAATTTAATTGAGTTACAGTGATACTTGCTAAATGAAAGAGATTGTGGAAAATTAATCATTGTGCTGTTTTGTTCAGTGGGGAGAGCCACAGATAAATGTAGCGGTACATTTTGGAGGTTCTACAATATATTCTACCTACTATTTTTTTAATAATTTATGTATATTCAGTGGTGTTTTCAGACTGCTACTTCTTTATGAGATTCTATATGAAGAATAACATTCCATTTGTCATTTCGTATGATTGTGAAATCATATCTCGAATATTGTGACCACATTATCGTAGGACAAAATATTGAAAGGCAGGTACACAGAGGGACATAACGAGCAATTTACAATTCTTGCATCCACATCTTTGTACCTTGGAAAAAAAAAAAATATTATCTAGGTACACATATGTGGAGTTAGCTATAGAATATGTATAGAAACTTACCGTACGATAATTTGTCCCTCGATATTGTTGTAAAGATATTGTGTCGCATTTATATACAGGATTCGATATTTCAAGACTATAATATTTCTTGTTAGATAGGAGGTGACATCAGTATTTCCATACTTTTAGGCTGGGCCTGCTTCCTTCTCTAAACACAAAGGTAAAAACCTTGGCTGGTGCCTTCATGCTAACTTTGCCCTTGTTTCTCAGCCACTTTGGCTACTCCCATTTATGCCTTTGGAATTCTTAACGAGAGATTAAATTGCCTAATACACTTATAGGATAATTTAGACCAATGTATAAGTGCAAAAACAACTAACTGTTTAACACTAGCGCCTTGCGCCCATTAAGAGCCTTTCACAAATAATGCTGGATGATTTTTTGGGGTAAAATATCTAAAATATGGGGCACCCAATATTCTAAGCGAAAAGGTTATAAGACCATAAGACACTGTAGGGCATATTATCAAGGACGGTGTTAAAAATTATCGCTAGTTAACGGCGGAAAACTGCCTCTAAAGAGGCGATAATGGGCTTGATAATATGCCCGTGAGAATTCCAATAGAAGCCCATGTTGACACCAGCACATGGGCTTCTATTGGAATTCTCAAGAGCATATTATGAAGCCCATTATCGCCTCTTTAGAGGCAGTTTTCTGCCGCTAAACTAGCGATAATTTTTAACGCCGTCCTTAATAATATGCCCCTGTGTTCCCCTAGGAACAATTCAAAATGTAGTTAATAAATAGTACAAGTGGCCAAATTGTTTGCGTGAAAGGCGGCGGCGGGCGCCATCTTGGGTGTGGGCCGGGGCTGCGCTCCAGTCGCGCCGGCCTCTCACCCTCCTCACGCCCCATATATTGGAACCATGGCCAGACGGCGCAGCGGGCTGGCGCAGCGGGCGCGCGCCGAAGCCGCGCCAAAGCCAAGCCCGTCTGCGTCCGTCCGCGGCCGGACCCGGCCCAGGGCCACCACCCCTGGTTCCCGACTGCTGTACACTCCCCGGCATCTACTAGAGCTAAATCCCGGTAAGCCATGTCAGGCCTGTACGAGTGCCGTCCTGACCGCTGCGATACCCACTCGCCCTTTTATGTGCCCAGGCTGTAGCTATCAATTTTCCCTAACTTGTCTACCAGCCTACTCGGATCCAAACCATGGCATACCATATGTCAGAGAGAATACAACTTCACATGGTTGTCGAGCTGCGCTTATCAATGCGCGCTCGCTCCCATGTCACAGTTTTTACATTAGTGAGTTTATTGTCACCCATGACGTGGATTTATTATTTGTCACTGAGACCTGGGCAGATGCCGGGTCAGGCCCGGATTTCTGCAACGCTACCCCGGCTGGATATAGTGTCGCCAGACATGACAGGCCTATAGGACGAGGTGGGGGCCTTGCAATTATTTACAAGGATAAATATCGCACCACACTCGATCCTATAAATTCGGTTAACTGTGAATCAGCGGTTTTTGCTATCAGTATTAATCCCAAGCGGGCACTAAAGGGTATAATACTCTATCGACCCCCTGGCCCCCGTAACTCTTTTCTCTCTACCCTCTCTGACCTGAGTGACAATGTCATCTGTTCAGATAAATTTACTATATTGGGAGACTTCAACTTCTTTTTGGAAGATCAGGACAACCCAGACACCGCCCAACTCACGACTGATTTTTCCAATTTTGGACTGCACCAATTAGTCAAGGGTATCACACACCAAGCTGGACACTCCCTTGACGGGCTATTTACTAATGATCCTGACATTACTGTATCAGGCATTATTCCAATTACATGGTCAGATCATAGGGCTATTATTTTTCAACTAGATACACGATTTTCTGCCTTGCCGCACCCCAGACCTCGCACTAAGATAGGTACCCGGGCCTGGAAAACTGCAGATCTCCCTCAGATGTTGCATTCCTTGGCCTCCTCCTGTCCTCAGGGAGGAAATAGCTTGTCACCGTCAGCTTCAGAGTTTCAGGACTGGATCCGAAGTGCCGCTGATCTAATGGCCCCAGAGAAATTCACGCAACCCAATAGAGTATCTCCTTCGGCCCCCTGGTATAATGAAGATCTCCGTCTACATCGCCAACATTGTAGGAATTTAGAAAGGCGCTTGTTGGAAGGCGGACCCCGAGGAGTCGGTGCGACCACCAAGGGGGGGCCCTCACACTGCACGAAGTTGCCGAGCGCTGCCGAGAAGTCCCCTGAGAGATCCTTCTCCTATCACGTCCTAGCACAGTAACACCACCACACAGGACTCAAGGAGGTTGTCTTGTGACAAGCAATTCTTTATCAGCAATAAAAAGGTTACGAGGGCAATATTTACACGAAGGGATCGAGGGATCCACCAAAAGTCTCAGTGTCTCTTTGGAAGGGTCGGGGTAGCGGGACAGTCTTTGGCAGGAATGCGGTACGAGGGTACCTGGGGCCCAGTTCTTATCCTCAAGCTGGAGGACCTCCGGATCTCGGAGGGGTTGAGCCGCGACGGCGTCAGCAGGGCTCTGGCGTACAGTTCGTGGAGAGCCGCGATCCAATCAGCAGGGCTCTCAAGATGGTTTCTGCTCAGCTCGAGCCGCGACGTCGTCAGCAGGGCTCCGAGGGAGGTTTCAGCGAGGTTGGGCCGCGACGGCGTCAGCAGGGCTCCGAGGTTCCAGGTGGTTCAGAAAGGGTTCACAGGAAGGAGCCGCGACGCAGTCAGCAGGGCTCGTGATGGTTCCGACAAGAGTTCTTCTCCGTAGGGTCAGCCGCGATTCAATCAGCAGGGCTCTCGACTCCAGGATACAACTGCCGAGCTGTGGTGGGGTCGCCCCAGATATAGGTCTGGAGCCCTTTGATGTCCGGACCTATGCGCCCGAGGGGGCGGAGTGGCCGGGTGGAGGTGGCCAGACGCCCAGCAGGAGAGGCGCCAGGCCCATGGGAGTTGCAGGGCGATCACACCTCGAGAGGGGAGGACAGTTGGGGGTCCCATCGATACTGTCCTCCGCCGGGGGCGATGAATGGTTCCTGCGGCACCCCCTGGCTAGTTCGTGGTGCCTCGATGTCGGGGCTTCGCTGGGGTCGAGGCCGGGTTGAGCGGGGTCGCGCCGGCTGGTGCACGGTGTGACGTGGATGTCAACAAGATGGCGGAGCCACGAGGAGTATGCGTCCACGTGCAGCTCCGGGTGAAGGGCCTTGGTGCAGTTCAGACGGGTGGCCCGTGACGGCCGGGGCGGGGAACGGGCACAATCCAGGGGGTTAAGGACCACGCCACGAGGCCGGGTCCAACAGCGCTGGAGGAAAGCTTACTGTCCCACAGCTAGACAAACTTATAAAGACGCTCTTATGATTTATAAAAAGGCGATCTTGGCCCGAAAAACAGTTTTTTACTCAGCACAAATCGAGACTGCTGCCAACTCTGCCAGAGAACTTTTCTCCGTCGTCACCACCTTGTCCACCCCCTCCATTGGGCCTGGAGTGGAGCCCTCACACACTTTCTGCAATGAATTGGCCATCTTTTTTACCACTAAGGTTGCAGATATTTACGCTTCATTTGAAAATGACATCAGAACTGAACATAGAGGTGACAGCAGGAAAGAAGTACTGTCGCACCCTAATTCTGACTCCTTCCCTTGTTTCTCACCTGTTTCACATCAGGACGTGATTAAAATCATCTCCACTATTAAATCAGGCTCCCCCTTGGACCCCTGTCCTCCGTCCGTGATGCAGAAACTCACAGAAGTGATCTCCCTCCCTTTGATGGAAATCTGCAATAATATATTCCTAACAGGCCAATTTCCTAGTATATGGAAGAAGGCTGTTATTAAACCCCTCTTAAAAAAACCTTCCTTAGATCCTACTGTTGTCGCAAGTTACAGACCGATTGCGTGCCTGCCCTTTCCTGCCAAAGTATGCGAATATCTGATGAATCAGCAGCTCTCAGAGTTCGTCGAGACCCACCAACTTCTCGACGAAACACAGTTTGGGTTCAGGAAAGGGCATGGAACAGAGACTGCCTTGATAAAGGCCTCTGATGAGATCAGGACGATCATGGATCAGGGAGGGGCGGCTGTTCTTATCCTTTTGGATCTGTCAGCAGCCTTTGACACGGTCGACCATGTCACTCTTGTCGACCGTGTCACAGCTCTGGGGATAAATGGTCGGGCCAAGGATCTTATTTCATCCTTCCTGGCAAACCGTACCCAGACAGTAAGGCTCGGAGACTTTTATTCTCCCATCTCTGCACTCCCTTGTGGAGTCCCACAAGGCTCCTCGCTAAGTCCTATGCTTTTCAACATCTATGTAGCGGACTTAGCGAGGATAATAAAGGCCTATGGGATACAGTTAACATCGTACGCAGACGATACCCAGCTGGTGCTGGGTATCCATAAGGATGGCCTTACTGTAGCAGCCAACTTCCAGAAAGCTATGCTCGAGGTCAGTACTTGGATGGCCTTGAATTGCCTCAGGCTTAACTCGGACAAGACCGAGATCATGACCTTTGGAAAACTTTCTCCTGAATGGTCCCTCGGTTGGTGGCCAGAAAAGCTCGGCCATCCACCTGTCCCAGTGGAAAAAGCCAGAAATCTGGGAGTGATTTTTGACAACAAGCTGGTCTTTGACCTCCATATCAATAAGGTTGTGTCATCTTCATTTTACATCTTGAAAAAGATTAAGAAGCTGCTACCATATCTCCCTCCGTCAGCTGGGAAGACTCTGGTCTCTACCTTAGTCTTCTCAAAAATAGATTATGGGAACGCTCTCTTCCTCCATACTCAGAAGCGTGTCATAACGAAGCTGCAATCTATTCAGAACGCGGCTGCTAGGATTCTCCTCAACATCCCTCGCCGCAAATCTACCACCCTTGGTATTCGTCAGCTTCATTGGCTGAGAGTTGAGAGCCGTGTTAAATTCAAGGCCCTCTGTATTGCTTATAAGGCCATACATGGCACTGGACCCAGATTCCTGATCGAAGCTTTTCAGTTCTATACCCCCAGAAGGCAATTAAGATCGGCCAATACCAGCCTTTTGCCGGTGCCACGTACAAGATCAGTCTCCTGGGGTGACAGGCGCTTTCTCGTGGCCACTCCAAAACTTTGGAACCTCTTGCCAATTGCCATTAAAGCCGCTCCGAATCTGATTAGTTTCCGTAGGCTTTTGAAAACATGGTTGTTTAACCAGTGAGAAGACGGTAGGATGATGAACTTTAGTTGCTCCACAGCGCCGAGACACCTTCGGGTATTTGTCGCGCTATAAAAGTTGCGTAAATAAATAAATAAATAAACAAATATCAGTGTATGATTATGATAATCAACACAGTTTTGCCAGAATTCAGTATTTTATGTTGAATAACAAAGTATCATACCACGTGTCCATTTGACAGTCAATATATTCGATAATCAGAACCAAGTAGGTAGTCCAAGTGACGGCGCAGTGTAAGTGCAAATATGTGAGCCAAACACAAACCAACATATATATCAGTGATAATCACAACATGTGCAATGATCCAGACCCATAGGACAAAGAAAATTCTTAGGAACCAAATGCTATAGACATTTGGGTTAATACAGTCCAACAATCAATGATGTGTGTGGAACCAAATAAGTTGAAGTTTCGACCCCTTAGACTGAGTTAATTAGGGTCTTCATCACGATGACAAATAAATTGTGGCAACCTAACCAAAGAAATTCAGGGGCATATTATCAAGCACGGCGTTAACATTATCGCCGCTTTAGCGGCAGAAAACTGCCGCTAAAGCGGCGATAATGGGCTTCATAATATGCCGCAGAGAATTCCAATAGAAGCCCATGTTGACACCAGAACATGGGCTTCTATGGGAATTCCAGGGGCATATTATCAAATACATTATCGCCGCTTTAGCGGCAGTTTTCTGCCGCTAAAGCGGCGATAATGTTAACGCCGCTCCTTGATAATATGCCCCTCAGTTTCCCTACCTACATTTTCTCATAGCTTGAACAATGAGGTAAAAACGCTGCATTACGGGCTCGCTGATAAGTATCAACTCAAGGCTCTGTAACACCTACTTCGTTTTGATTTTCGAATATGCTGATGGTCTATTTGACTCATGTTATCGTTACTTTTGTGTTCAACATAAAATACTGAACACGGGCAAACCCATGTTCATTTTCATTATCATACACTGATATTTGGCTATGAGCTGTTTATTAATCACATTTTGGATATTTTTGTGTAGACATTTACCACAACTTATATCTTGGGTCCATTATCCAAGTAAAATTTCAACAAGCCAACATGTGTGTTATAACATGTGCTATAAAGTGCTAATGAATACAAATACAAACATGCACATATGTTGTGTGCATGAATGAGCACTGCTTGTTATGATTTCAGCTTGATTCATTCTTCTGCTGGTGCATCATACCTTATTTCTCATATGTATGATTGGCCTCATATAACATTTTCTGGATTTCCATTGTGATCCAGACGATCGACCAATCAGTCAATCAGGATTTATACAGCGCAGCTAATCACCCAAAAGGTTATTCATGTGCTTGCAGGTCCTTGAGGCTTATTTGAACAGTCAGGTCTTGGATTCCGGGAGTGAGGTGTAGGTCCGGAGGTTTGTGGGGAGGCTGTTTCAGGTCTTTGTTGCGATGTGGGAGAAGGAGCGTCCTCCACGTTTGCTTTGGTAGATGCAGGAAGTATGGGCAAGTGAAAGGAAGGTTGAGCGTAGTCTTCTTGATGGTTGGTGGAAGTTCAGGCAGTAGTTAATGTAGGCAGGTCTTTGGTTGTGTAGAGCCTTGTGTGTGTGGGTCCGTAGTTGGGGTGGCCGGAGCTTGCAGAGTTGCACTATGCGGAATTCTGTGTAGTTGCATAGAAACTCTTTGGAATTCTTTGGAGTACTACTCTGCCCTACTTTTCAGCCCAGAGAGCTAACATTGTGGGGTGAGCTGCACACTGTGGGCAGAGGGCACACTAGAGAAGACACTGTAGTGTGGGGACGCGGGCCACTGTGAGCACCGCATCTCCAGAGATGGCGAAGCACAGTGCATCTTTGTGCAGGGCATGGGAGGGGTGAGCAGACATGCCCTTGAAGCTGGTAGTGCAAGGGGGCATTTGTGATGGCAGCGTGTGAGGCCCCAGCAGCTGGCCTTCTGCCTCTCCTCCCTGCTTGTATGTCCAAATGCTAGAGAAGGATCATCTGGAGCTTCATTTTCAGACCGCCATTAGGGCACCCCTGTGCATCTGCAGTGTCCAGCACCGTGACCGTGCACTCCAGTACAAGCAAGGTATACTAGAAGCACACCAAAAAGAAGTAGAAGGGACACTAGGAGCAAAAACACAGTTACACTGGGAGTGTGCCCCCTTACATTCCAGCTTTCCATCGGTCATGCAGCCCCTAAAGACGGTTTATTTAATGTGCTTCTTATATGGAGCCACCTTGACTGTACGATGGTTAAGGTACGCTCCAAGCATTCAGTGCTGGAGGGGGTGCAATAAACTATTAGCAAAAGCTTTACCTTTCAATGGGAAAGCGAATCACTGGAGCCATCTAGTCAGTACCTCCTGCAGCAGGAGGGGAAAGGAAGGCATAGTTGCTTCTGTTGCTCAGTGAAACAGGCACAGGAGGAAAGGGAGGCGGCAGGCTCCAGGAGGAAGACTGGGCACTCCTGGATGAAAAGAAGTCTGACCACCTATCAAAACAAGGCCTAGGACAGTCAAAATAGCAAAAGGAGCTGGATAGGCTAAAATGTGAATCTTCTCAAGCAGTGGGTACCGGTAAACTCTGCAATGCGTCGATTGACAGAGTTTTTGCTACACTCCGCGCTCCAAGCAGAGCACAGAGTGGGCAAAACTCAGCAAACTCCACCAGTGATGTGAAGTTTACTGCCTATCTCTAGTCAGCAGCTTGAATTAACATCTCTTCTGTATGTTGAACCAGTGGAGTTGCCTGAGGTGGGGTGTGATGTGGGTTCATTGGGGAATGGCAAGGATGAGGAGGACTGCAACTTTTTTATGGTCTGAAATCTCTGTAGGAGGTGTGTCGCGATTTCTATGTATGGGGAATGTTTCTGTAGTCCATTCGACTGGTGATGAGGGTTTGTGTCACATTGTGTCTCGTGTGTAGGGGTAGCCACTTCTAACGTAGCATGCGCAGATTGAGGACGCAGGCGGAGGAGACAGCATTGATCTGTGACTTCAGTGTGAGCTTGTTGTCGATGATGATTCCGAGGTTTCTGGCATGATTGGAGGGAGTGAGTGCGGGTCCTGGGTCTGATTGTCACCAGGAGTCGTTCCAATTATTGCTGCTGTTAGCAAAGATCAGTACTTCTGTCTTGTCTGTGTTCAGCTGCAGGAAGTTACTCTTCATCTAGTTGGTGACATTTATAATGCATCTGTGGAAGTTGGTTCCAGTGGTGGTAGGGTTGTCACTGAATGAGAGGATGAGTTGAGTGTCGTCTGCATAGGAAAATATGTTGAGAACATGGGATCGGACAAGGTTGGCCACCGAGGTCACATATGGGTTGAAGAGTGTAGGGCTGAGTGTGAGCCCTGGAGGACACTGCAGGTGATCTCCTTGGGCTCAGAGGTGAAGGGTAGAAGGTGGATCCTCTGAGTTCATCCAGTGCGGAAGGGGGTGATCCATCTGAGCGCATCCCCTTGGATGCAGATGTGGTGGAGTCTTTCGATCAGCATGTGGTGGGATGCAGTGTTGAAGGCTGCTGAGAGTCCCGGAGGATCAAAAGCTGCTGTTTTTCGTCAGTCAAGGAGGGTTTGTATGTCATCGGTGGCTGTGATCAGGCTGGTTTCGGTGCCGTGATTGCTGCAGTAGCTGAATTGGGAGGCATCGAGTAGCTGGTTCTGCTCCAGGTGTGTCATTAGTTGATTGTTGGTGACAGTGGCGGCTCCTCAAAGGAGTGCTGCGAGGCCGTGGGGCGGGGCGGGGAAGGGGCAGGGTGGGGGGTAGTAAACTCGGGCATACGGCCGAACAGAGTTAAGGTAATAAATAAGTAAATAGAACGAATTACATTGCGCGCGCTGCATCACCATTTGGCGCTGCAGCGTGCGCAATGTAATTCATTTTATTTATTTATTTATTTACTTAACTCCGTTCGGCTGTATGCTTGAGTTTGCCACCCCCACTCTGCCCCTCCCCCACCCCACCCCTCCCCCACCCCACCCTACTGCCTGCAGCACTCCCTCAAGGAGCCGCCACTGGTTGGCGACCTTTTACAATACTTTCATTGGGAAAAGGAGTAGGGAGATTGGCCGGTAGATTTAGAGTTCGCTCGGGTTGGTGTTTTTTTTTTTAGGAGGGGTCTGACTTCAGCATGTATCCAGGCATCGTGAAATGTTGCGGGGTGATAGAAATGGTGAGTAGGGTGGTGTGCTCCTGGCCGATCTTTTGGTTTCCGAGTCTGAAGATGTGGTGCAGGCATTGGTCTGTGGGAGCCCCCAAGTAGATGGATTTTGATGGTGAAGGTGGTGTCCTGGGTGGAGAGGATGTTCCAGGTGGTCAGTGTGTGGTTTGTGTTTGTAACGGTGGTGGATTATCTGTTGAGTCCATAAGTGTGTGTTGGGGTTCAAAGTTTCTGTAAATGGATGCGATCTTGAAGTGGAAGAAGTGGGCAAGGTTTTCACACAGCTCCTGTGAGGGTGTGATGTTGTTTTCGCTGACAGTGGGGTTGGAGAATTCCTTAACAATGGTGAAAAGTTATTTGGTGTTGTTGGCACTGAGTTTTGATGCATGCAGCAAGGGCTGTCTTCTTTGTTGCCCTCAGCAGGTGGTGGTAGAGGTTGGGGGATGTCTTGAAGGCTGCCCTGTCAGTGGTGTCCTTGATGGTGCACAATCTCTTCTCCAACTGTTTGCTTTCTTGTTTCAATGTTCTGAGTTCTTGGGTGTACAAGCTGGCCTCTTTGGAAGATTTTCTCTGGATGTTGCTCTTGATTGGGATGAAGCTGTCTGCGCAATTGGTGATTAAGGTGTTAAAGTTTTTCACTCCCTGTTCAAGGTTGGTGGCAGTAGCAGGGTTGGAGGGTTGAGAGCGTTCACTCAGCTGGTCTCTTTTGTTCCACCTCTGGTGGGGGGCGTTGTTCATCTTGGGGTCAGTGGTGCAGGGGCTGGAGATGCTAAAGTGGATGATGGAGTGATCAGTCCATGTGAATTCTGTGACATGGCTGTATTTGATGCAGTTGCTGGAGGTGAAAATGGAGTCCAGCATGTGTCCTGTGGTGTGTGTAGGGTCGTGGATGATCTGGGTCAATCCGAGGTTGCTCATACTGTCGCATAGGTGTGCAGTGATTTTGTCTTTTGGGTAGTGGGTGTGGAAAGTTAGGTTACCAAAGAAGATGGAGTCTAAGGCTGACAGTGCAATGAAATCTGCGATGGTGTTGCAGAAGCTGGAGCGTGGGCCTGGGGTTTGGTATGCGAGTGAGCCTCCGATGGTTGTCTTGTCATCCATGTGGAGCTTGAAGTTGAGATGTTCCATGGGGGTGGTTGTGTTGTCGGTGGTAATGGTACCCCATTGGGTGTCTTTGTGGTTGATGGCTGTTCCTCCTCCCGGCTTGTTGGTGCAGTTCTGTTGAGTGATTTTATATCCCTTGAGGATCGCTGTGACAGTGTTTGAGGCAGATGTGGTTTTGAGCAAGTTCTTACTGAGGAAGACAATGTTGGGCACGAGGGTGGCTATGAGGTCCCATAATTCAGGAGAATGCTTGCATAGTGAGCACATGTTAAGAAGGGTGCATCCGAGTTGGTTTTTTAGTTCAGGTGGTGTCTGTGGTATGTTCGGGGTGGGGCTGGTCAGTGGGCTGGTTTATGTGCAGCGGCAGGTGAAGTGGCAGTGGGTGCAGGTGAAAGGTTCTACCGGTGAGCCTGGGTCGGCACGGTGGCTGTGTTTGGTGCGATGTCTGGGGTTGAGGGTGTAGAGCTTGGTGTATTTTCAGGGGGTCGGGAGGGCAAGGGATTGTGGCACTCATTGCACTGGGCACTTTCCAGGCGTGGACAGGCACAGGCAGGCTTGCTTTTGGTGAGCCTCTGGCACGCCTGTGGCTTGGTCGTGCTGCGGTCTGCATTAACTAAGTCCTGGGGTGGGCAGGGCTTCTGTTGGCAGGAAGACCGGTGTATGGGAAAACCCAGTCAGCAAAACCCCAGCGGGAAAACCCAGGTGGCTGCGGTGTCACTGAATCAGTCTTGAACAAGCAGGAACTGGAGCTACAGGCAAGTGGCAAGCTAGGTGCACAGGTGCCTACTCAGGACAAATAGGTAGTTTTGTTTTTTCAGCTCTCATCTTCCTGAACCATTCCTATTTGCACTTGCATTGGGGCAGTCGGCCCTAATAAAAACTAATTGTTAGATACTGCTTTATTTTTCTGCTATTTCTAATTGCCCTTGAAGGATGAAAGTCTGAGGCAGTCAAACGTAAACCTTAGTTCACTCCTGTGTAGCTGCGGGACAGAGTAGTCAGGCTTGACTCAAAGGAAAACAAGTATACATCATTTATCAGTACCAAAACAGTCAATATGTAAGACACAAAACACAATAAAACCTCATTCCATTTTATAAAAATAGAATATATTTTTATTTTCAAACAGCCACCAAAACAGCATAAATCTGCTGAAGGTAACTAGATTTATAATTTTTGCAAGGTATTCATAAATCACTACTTTTCACTACAAAAAGTTTTCAAAATTATGTAAATCACAGCTTTTCACACTTAGCCATTGTCTGTGAGCCTCAAGCAAGTAGGTCCCGGACAAAGTCAAAGTTTCAGGCTGACCTCAGTGATAGTGGGGACGGATGCGGGGGCTAGATTGATCCCAGTCGAGATTTTATCTTTGCACTTACAAACTGGTGTTGGGTTTGATGTCGACGGATCGGCAAAGTCCACTGGTATGATAAAGAGCTTTAGTTCTCAGCATCATTCGAGGCTACCAACAATATAAAGTATCCTATGAGCCTTCGACTCTATGTTCAATAATGTTAGCTTTTTGATTTGGCTCATAAGTTGCAGTTTTGTTGTGAGAAAATACACTCTAGCACTAGCTGAGGGTCCAGGACCTGGGAGGCACCTCTTGGTGGCTCGGACTTGATCTCCCCACTACACCAGTGGAGTCCAGGACAGGTCTAGTGCAAATTGGTCAGCTAGGCACTTTGCAGGTGAAGGGCTTACCTACCCTTTGTGTCCATGAAGCTTAACAGGAGGCTAACCAACTAGCCCTTGGAGTTGTTACCACAAGTGGGGGCAGGTCCAGTCCTTGGGATCTCTTTCCATAGATTAGCAGTTCGAAATGTGCCCAACTAGGTTGCAATGGCAGATCTAGAGCCATGTTTTTCCTGTGTCACTGTGGTGGTGGCACAATAAGTGCTACAGTCCACTTGTGGCATTAAAGTACTAGCCCTGGGTAAACTTTGTAACATTTACTAAGGACGTATAGATAAGTAAAATATGCCAATCAGTTATAGACCAATTGCACATACATATTGGGGGTCAGAACAAATGGACTGGGGCCTGGTCAGCAGGGCCCAGTGCACTCCAGAGTCAAAAAACAGCAGCATCAGTCCAAATACTTAAGGTTTGATTGTTAGACCTGTCATCCTCAAGATGGTCTTGCCCTAAAGTTTTTGCCTGCTTACCTCCTCTTTTTGCTGTATCGTTGTGTTGCCCTTAGGAATCTGTGTACTTTACCAGTGCTGACCAGTGTTAAATTGCAGGTGCTTCTCCCCTAAACAAGGTAACATGGGTGTATACACAACTGGCATATTTAGTTTACCGATAAGTCCCCTGTAAAGAGGTATACCATATACCCAGGGCCTGTATTCTAAATGTTACTAGTGGGCCTGCAGCAGTGATTGTGCTACTCTCACAAGTAGTCTTTCAAATCTGTCTCAGGCCTGCCTTTACAAGGCCTGTGTGTGCAGTTTTCTGCCACTTGGACTTTGCATTTAAAACCACTTGTCAAGCCTTAAATCGTTCGTCCATCGAGCAGTCTCACTCGGCAGGATGGATCTCCCTGAGACCGTTGACCATCACCGCCTAAACTACAATGATCATGACAGGATGGATTAACCTCCGACGTGTGTGCGTCGCCTCGTCCAGTGAGCGATGTGCCCTGCTTTCCCATCAATTCCGAAACTGCTGTTGTGAGGAGGCCCCAACCGGGACTTACAGCCTGGCACCGGGCCCTGCTGTGAAGAGAGATTGGCCCTCTAGCCTGGCTCACCGACCCAGCCGGATTCTGCTGCTTTCAACAGGAAGAAGACTCGTGCCCACTGAGCGGGGGCGGTGTGCCTGCTTTCGCCTATTCCGAAGCCGTCACTTTGAAGCGGTCCAACAGCCTGGTCTCACAACCTCGAGCCGGGCCCTGTTGTCGGTGGAGGTTGCCCCTCTAGCCTGGCTCTGTGGCTGCTAGAAGGGCTCTGCTGTATGTGAGCCCCCTGCCAGTTGCCCCGATCTGTAGGCTGCTGAGGAGGTCTGCAGCCCACGGCCTCCCGCGCTGCACCGGCTCTGCTATTTGTGAGCCCACTGCCACAAATCTATCCAATCTCGAAGAGGACTGTAGGCCGCTGAGGTTGTCTGCAGCTCACAGTCTCCAGAGACACTCTGGCTCCCCTGTTTGTGAGCCCGCTCCCCTGATCTGTCTGTCGACGATAAGCACGGCGGCCCATGTCCTCCCACGACGCACAACGCATTGGGCATCCTGTGGCCAGCTTTATTATGTTTCCTTAGGCCCACTCAGTTGATAGGGTAAATGACACCCTGATCTCCAAATCTGGAGCTGGCGATACCCACCCCCCCTTTTTGGAGCATGGTCGGAGATATCTAACTATCTCTGCTGCTTAGCCCAGCCTGGTGAGACGTTCTTCTGACCAAAGACAGTGACAGAGGTCTCCCATTATCAGGCCATGGCTTTTCAATACACAAGGCCTGACTAGCTCAAACTTTTGTCTGGCCGATGCTGGGGTGGCGTCCATCTTCGTTCTTGCTCCCCTGAATATCCTTGACTGCCTGCCTATCACCTGCCATTTAGTGATTTTCTTTTTTGCTCTCACGCAAAATGGCCGCTCTTTGCTGAATACTTACTACTGGAATGTATTTCTTTAACTGGCTCTGTCTTTCCGGGCATGTACCCTGCCTATAATTGGCTCACATATCTCTGCTCCTCCTAAACCTTTGTTTATTACAGCAGAGGAAACGGTCTCTTGTTTTAAGCTTGAGCACCACCTTGTGGCCTCAATTAGTATTCTAAGGCTAGCCAGTTTTCTCGATTCCAGTTGATTGGTGCTTCATTGCCTGTGTTTTGAGGGTGATAATAAAAAATTAAAAAATTATTTGCTTTTGCTTGTGTTGATGTTTCTCATAATTCGTAGTCATAACTAATTGTGGCTGCCCTATTTTTAATTGCTGTATTCCTAGTTTAATGTAATTGTTTTCTTTTTTACGCATTGACTAGAGTATTAGACCTGTTCCCGTACTTTATGTCTCCCTGTACACTCCCCCTCCTTATTCGCCATCCTTCAAATGTTGTTGTTCAGGTTCGCAATATTGAGGTTATCTTATTTTAGATATTGTTGATACGTTCGCAATATTGATGTTCTCTTATTTTAGATATTGTTAACTGTTTATTGTTCGGACAATTCATCCCTCTTATCTCCCAGCATTAGACTCTCCTCTCTCTCAAATTATTTACTCAGGGAAATTCACTCCCCTTATACTGTCTCTATATATCCTTCCTCTTCTTTCTGTCCCACCCCCTATCCCCTTGTGCGTTTTGACCATATGCCTCCCTCCCCAATTTCCCCCGCACTCCCCCTGATCCTGCTTTCTCCAAACATGGGCCCAACTCATGAAACAACTTATACCCGTCTAATCTTTCTAAATATGCCAAGAAAAACTTCAAACATAAATTATTAATACGGCACCCTGGATCATTAATAGTTGATACCTACCACAGCCTGTCCTCTCCAATTAAAACAAACTTTATTTTCTACTCCAAATGCCCCACTAAATTGAAAAACACTTTCCTTCTCCACTTAACAATCCTGAAAATCAAGCAAAATTCCGTACAGATTCAAAATGTCAACAACACCATCCCCACCCTTTCTCTGTGAAATTGACATTTCCATAGTAAAACTGTGAACATTCTTATTCAAGCATTGGAATACCACCTTAACATTTTCAATAACCATTTCAGTTCCTTGTCCTACCAACTCTCCCAACTAGTTCTTAACCCTTCATTAACCCAATTGCCTGACGCTGATAGGTCGTCTCTCGCCTCCCCGGTTCACCAAAGTACTCTGGATCTCTCCCCCACTCGTACCATTGTTTACTACGCTCCTGCTCCTTCCATCCTCCCCGACTGTCCCCCTAACCCTTTCCCGACTCACCTGACCTTTCCCGTGCCCCTGCCGGTACTCTCCCCTTTGTCAAATTCTTCTCCACCCCCTTCTACTCAGACCATAAATCCTTTCCCTCCTGCCCCAACCACCTTCCCTGTCTCTCCCCTTAACTATCTACCTATTGTCTTACCCCCTCTGAGGACCCTGATGGTACTCTCCTCTTTGTTAAATCCTCCTCCTCCCCCTCCTACTCTGACCATCAGCCCTTCCCCTCCTGCCCCTACCACCTTCCCTGACTCTACAGTCAACTCTACCTATTATCTTACCCCCTGTGGGATCGTCCTCCGCACTCTCTGCTATAACTTACACCTCGACCTCTCCTCTTTCCTTTGACCGACTCCCCCCTGACCTTTCCATTGTCCCAGAATCTCCCTCAAACACTTCCCATACTCACACACCTCCCCCTGGAACACCGCTTGTAGGATTGCCTTCCCCTGTCAACACTAACCCTTCCTCATCCCCTTCGCCCGCTTCAACTGGTCTCTTCCCCAATCTTATAGCACAGACTCTTATCAACATAGAATCCAAACTCTCAGCTATGACTATTGAAATAACTTGACTTAGAGGGGATTTCAACTCCCTCAACACCGGGACCTTCCCCAATCACACTGATACCTCTTGCTCTTGCTCCCATAACTTTTCCCAACACACCCGATGATTGACTACACCCCTCTGCAGTCACACACATAGACCACTATGTACTGTTAGCTACCTCTCCACTTCTGACCTAATTAACCTATGTAACTCCTACCTACCTAAGCCTCCAATAACTAATACCCCCTCCCTTACTCCAACATCCTAGTTATTTTGGGCATTAACAGAGTCCCTGTCTCACCCATCTCACCTAGACCTCCAATACAACTTACCACCATCCACTCTCTTAAGCCCATCAATGACAACCCAAATCACCTTTCTTGCATGCTTGTCAACTGCAGATCGGCAGTCCTGACATCGCCTTCCTCACCGAAACCTGGCTAAAGGACCACTCAACGGCCATTCTTAACTTACTCACCCCTCCCGGCTACGCCATCATTAGGCAAAACAGACCCGACAGAAAAGGGGGTGGACTAGCCATAATCCATAAAAATGAACATCAACTCTCCCTTTTAAAGAACAGGGATCACTTAACTTTTGAATACCTTGGCGTTGAGCTCAGAGTCAATGGATCCTCTCCGATTAGACTACATAACATCTAGCACCCTCCGAGTGAACGGCTCCTCTTCGCCGCCAAACTATCCAGTTTTCTCACACACTCCTCCCTTTCAGACGCAAAAAATCTCTTTTTAGGAGACTTTAACATCCACTGGAATAATTTATTTGATCCTACTGTAATGCGCCTCATCAACCTTCTAGACATGAATGACCTCAAGCAATTATGCCACAATCCAACCCATATCAAAGGGGTTGCACTTGACGCGATCATCTCCAACACTGACTTGACCTCCCTTTCCAACATCATCCCCATTGACAGGTCTGACCATCACCTCATTCTGTTTAAGATCGTAACCAGTGCCCTACCCCCCCCAATAACAAATAACAAACCCATGAAGTGGACCAGAAACCTTAAACAAATCTGCCCTGGTGAACTTGAGTCTAAACTCCAAGCTCCATTTTATCTCACCCCACTCTTCCAAAATGCTGCAGAGCTCACCAAACATTTCAATCAGACGGTTAGTGACGTCCTGGACCAAGTTGCCCCTCTTAAACTAAAAAAACAAAGAAAAATCCAATCCAAATCTTGATTCAATCCTGAACTGAATAACGAAAGAGGACAACTTAGACTGGCAGAAAGAACATGGAGACAACACCCTTCACCCTCCCACCTTGCCCCCCTCAGATCTCCTAGGTCAAATTATAGGAAGCGCATTTTCAAGGAAAAGGCTTTGTTCTTTCAAGCTCAACGTAATCATGCCAAAAATAGGCCCAAAGAACTGTTTTATTATTGTTAGAAAACAAACATCATCTGCCCCTCCAGAGATGGCGGCGTCAATCAAGAGATGTGAGGAAATTGCCAACTTCCTCTCAGATAAAATTGCCAAAATTGCCCAATCCTTCCCTCTAATCCAGGACCCGCACAACCCCGAATATGCCTTTGACTCTGCCATAGACATATCTCCTTGGTTGGCACCACCCCTACCATCTAATACTACCAACCACCTACCCATTCCAACCTAGCCAGTTAACATCCTTCCTAACTTACAACTGAAAAATAATGCCTCCTG
The DNA here is from genome assembly GCF_964204655.1 of Triturus cristatus. NCBI lineage: Eukaryota > Metazoa > Chordata > Amphibia > Caudata > Salamandridae > Triturus > Triturus cristatus. The sequence goes on along the minus strand of NC_140590.1, from coordinate 150,167,837 downwards.
GCATAATTTCCGTCTTATGACCGAGCTTGCGGTCTTTAATATCATAGCTAAACTAAAGCCGACTTCGCACACCAAAGGCCCTCTCCCTTCTACCCTAGTTCACAATCTGAACCACATCATTTCATCTTACTGGACCAAATACATTAATACCTCCCTTGCCACTGGACGTGTCTCTGACTCCCTCCAACTTGGACAAATCACTCCCATTTTTAAAAACTCACAGCTGACCCCAATGATCCTAACAATCTCCGCCCTATCTCGAACCTCCCTCTTCTTGCTAAAGCCCTTGAAAAATGTGCTTTGCTTCAACTGGACAAACACATAGGCAATTTCAACTTACTTGACCCCCTTCAATCCGGTTTCAGGAAAGGCTGCAGTACCGGAACCACCATGCTGAACATTGTGGATGACATCCACAGATCCCTCGATATTGGTGAGGCTTACATCCTCAATCTCCTCAACCTCTCTGCAGCATTCGATACAGTTAACCATTCTTCCTTACTTAATTTGCTTAAAACTCGCTTTGGCCTTAATGGTGTGGTCCTCACATGGTTCTCTTCTTTCCTCCTACACAGAACACAACAAATCAAAATCAATGCCTGCCTCTCTAATGCTACACCTGTCTCCATGGGCATCCCCCAGGGCTCTATTCTCTCCCTCGCTCTTCAACCTCTTTATGGAACCCCTTACACTCATTCTGAAACAAGCTGGAATCAGCTATCACCTCTATGCTGACGACACCCAACTCTACTACAAAATTGGATATTCTTCATTTAAACAATACCCTGAGAAAGATCCAATCCTGGTTCTACTCCAACCATCTTAAAATGAACCCTAAAAAAAAAAAGAAATTATTCTCTTCTCACCAAAAAACAATCGGCTTCCCATCCAAGGCTGGATCACAGATCTAAATTCCCTCAATTGTTTGTTCTCCCTATCTGACTCGGCGAAAGCCCTAGGTTTCACTCTTAAGGACCACATAAAAACTTGGCAAAAGGAGCACTTTTCACTCTCCGACACCTTAAGAAAATCAAACCCTTCATTCCTTTAGATGACTTCAAATGGGTCGTCCAATCACTAGTCCTATCGAAATCGAACTATGACAATGCTATTCTCACAGGAACCCCCAAAGTTCAGCTAGCCCCACTTAGAGCTGTGCTCCACTTGGCGACCAGACTGATCACCGATTGTAAACAATTTGACCACATCGCCCCAGCCCTTAAAGCCCTAAATTGGCTACCCATTGAAGGAAGATGCTTTTATAAGACTGCATGCATCACGCACAAAAGTTCTACACCAACAAACCCAGTTGTACCTAACAAACAAACTCAATAAGGCGGGCTGTACCAGACTGATGAGAAGCACCAATGCGATCCTCATGTTCCCCCGCTTTAAAAAAAGAAATGCACCGAATATCGCTCCTTCTCCGGGAACGCCCCAAACATCTGGAATGCCCTCCCGCAGGACCTGCGCTGTAACCACTCCTACCTAAACTTTAAAAAAGACCTAAAACTTCACTTCTCAACCTATATTGGGGTCCATAATCTCTCCTTTGACCTTACTTTCTATTTCCCCTGCATTGGTTATCTTCAGTTTTTTCCTGACCCTCTCTTCACTCTCCCTCTTTACATATCATCCTCTCTTCTCTGACCTTAATTGCTACACCCATGTATATGATTTATATGTTCATTACCCACAACCACCTGGAATTTCTGCCTCACTGTACATGAGATGTACCAGCGTGTTTTGTTACCCAGAAAAATTGTTAAAGTGATTTTTGCCCCTTTTAACTTTATATGAGATGTACTTGCTTGTTTTGGTTTATCCTGGACAACTTTTTTTCTTGATTTCCTCTGTTCAAGTAAAGCGCTCTGATACCCCCGAGTTTAGCCAGAGCTATATAAAACCTTTCAAATGAATAAATAAATAAAAAACTTTTATTGCACATACGTAACCCCTAAGCTGGGCCCTGGGTAGCTCTAAGGGCAGGGTGTTGTGTAAGTAAAAGGTAGGACATGTTCATTTATGTTTTGCATGTCTTGGTAGTGAGAAACAATGAAGTTTGTTTTTCACTCCTATGAGGAAATGCTCCTATCATGGTTTAAATTTGTGAATTCCTTAAAATACTTTTTAAGCTATAATTCCTGATCAGAAAGTAGTAGTTGCATTACATTTCATATCTTTTGAATGGTAATGATAAGTCCCCTTTACTGGTAAAGTTGGATATATCATTACTTTTTTAGAAATGCCACTTTTAGAAAGTGGACATTTTTCTGCTCTTACTGCGGTGTGCCTTGCAACCGCTCTTCAATACACGCTTAGGTTGGGTGAGAGCTACATTTTGTGCATTCCCTCTAGACAGCCACAAACACAGGAAGTCTAGGTGTGGTTGAGTACCCATCTACATACAGCTGCATTCTGATGGCCCTTCCTGGACAAGAAGGGGCTGACACTTGCACTTCAATAGGTAGAAGCCTGACCCCACACGAATGACTGATTACGTGCCACTGATTGCCTGGCAGACAGCACTGGGTTTAAAGGATACTTGTGTACTTCAAAGACCACTCTTTGAAGTCACCTCCACTTCAAAGATACATTTGGCTTTAAGTACTGGGCCTCTGACCCTACCAAGACAGTACACTTCTTGACCTGTGAAGACCTCTGCTAAGAAGAAGGACTGCTGTGATGTAACAAGGACTGGCACTCTGTGGAACAGCTGATCTGGAAGAGCTGCTTTTCTACTCTGATGTGCTGCCGGTTGCCTGTTACCTCCTTCTCTCTACCCTGCTGTGGAAAAGGACTGGACCCATCCCTCTTGAACTCAGAGTGACTCTAAGGGCTTTCTGGCTTGCCCCCTGTTCTGAAGTGATGCGAAGCAACACAAAGTGTGGTTAAAGTATTTACTTGCCAGCACAAAGCATTTTTTGCTCTGGAAAGAAGTCATAAAAGTAATGCAAACCAAACAGCTCAGTACACTACTTTCGCTAAAAGTGGAATTTTATGGGTGGTACATGTGTGTTCCCACACTACCACCAATGGTTTTTGATGTACAGTCGTATCTATTAAAATTGTCAGTCAGAGGTTTGCAACAAAAGATAACAGCACCATCACACAATCAATGTGTGTAGAGTTTTAACCCCTTGTGTGCCACGCCCTTTCCCCTCCCTGTGCCGGCCGTTACATTAGCGGGCGGGGTTCATGACGAGCTGGACTCGTCATGGACACAGCGCAACCGCGGCCCATGACGAGTCCAGCTCGTCATGGGCACACAAGGGGTTAAAGGGACTTCAAAGGTTTCCACATTCCTACAACACCACCTGGAATCTGCCATCTGTGAGTCCTGCTCTGTTAAGTAGTGCTAATCCATTCCTGGGCCCTTGAAATGGAGCTTTTGCTGATCCAACAAAACCAACGCATCAACAACTTTGTACCAATAGGAACCAACACAAAGTGCTTCAATGCTGATTCTGTAGGACTGCGTGGCTCAACGATGCATCGCCTGCATCATAAAGGGATTTGTCGATGAGGTCTCATCGACCTGCATGAGTCCTGTAGCCGGCATGCGCTCCATTTTGGTCCACCGGTACTTTGGATTTACCCCGGTCGACCTCAAGTAACCCCTAAGTACTATTTGACTCTAACCACTATATTTTTATGTATTCTTTCGAAATTCATAACTTCTGTTCTGCTTACTGGGTGCTTGTATTTTACTCCTAAAATCAGTATCTATCTTTCTAAACCTGTGTGGAGAATTTTTTAGGTGTTTTAATCGTGCTACTGTGTGTGTGTGTTACACAAATTCTTTACACATTGCGTCTTGAGATAAGCCTGACTGCTCTGTGCCAAGCTACTAGTGGGTGAGCACAGTTTATCTTTTAATGTGTATCTATCTTATCCTGACTATAGGGGTAGTGCCTGCCTGGCCTGGGTGCATACCTCTGCCAACCAAAAACTCCAATTCTAACAGTGATTTTGCAAAGCATTCTCTTTCCTTACACACACACTAAGCACATTGGTCTAAATGTTTTTCTGTAGGCAACGATCGAACTGAAAAAACATCTCTTTGTTAGTGAAATCTACCTTTTGGCCACCACCTTTGAAATAGGACCTGCGCTACCCTCAACCAACTGCTAAGAATGTGCTGCCAATGAGGGGGAGCAGTATAGGGTGCTGCTTCAGAGCATGCCCTCCTGTGTTTATGATCAATTTATTACAGAAATTGTACTGGAAAATGACCATTATCCACAAATTTATAAACCTTTTTGGGGGAGGTGAGTACTCCCCCAGAGCCGCCAGGAAAACATGAAGCTTGTTTGTTAAACTTGCCTGCGCGCCAAAGTTTGTTAACTGGTTTTGCACATCACTTTCAAATTCCACCTGCCTCTACTGCAATATGGTAATATAGCTCTTTCTTTTTTCAGTGGCCAGGTAAAATAATACTCTGAGATTTTCAAGTCTCATTAGAAAGTTATCTAATATTTTTTTAACTTTATTTTTTCTTTGATGGTTGACATGCCATACTGTGGTAGCTTTGAAGCACCCATTCTTCTCTTTTATAGAATTGCATAGTTGGAGTTATCAATGATAAGGACAAATTATTTAAAGGAAGGGAGTCCAGCCTCAACAGAGCAACCCAGCTTACCCTCTTAACTTCCTATGTGAGGATTCCATTTTATTACAGTTGGTCCCGGTGTAGTGCTAGAGGCACTCTTGTGGTCTGACACCTTGTGGTGACCGTTGACTACCATAATTTTAATTGACTTTGATGTGTTATTTTATCCTGGCCTGAATGTACGACGTCCTGCATATGCCTTGTTTCTCATATTGCAGTCTTACAGTGGGAGCTGTCACGGAATAGAACAGCCTTGCCAAGAACAGAGCGTGTGGGATGTTCATTTGAAAGCATGAGAGAGAGAGAGAGAGAGAGAGAGAGAGAGAGAGAGAGAGAGGTGTGGAATTTTGGCCTCAAAGTGCAGTGTCATGAGCAGTGGTGCACAAATGTGCACTGTGTTGTGCATTGAGAAATGAAGTATGTGATGCTATAGACAGTGGTGCACAAACGTGCATTATGCTGTACATTGGGAAGAATTATGAAGTTCTTACTATTGGCTTTGACATGGCCTCATGTCATCCTGAATTCTGACACGCTTGAGCTTTTCTGTGCGCACAGACAGGTTTGCAAGTTGTTTGAGTTAATCATGTTCAAGGATTGTTTTGTGAGAGATTGTTTAATGTGCCCCGGAAGTCTTTCATTAGCTTCATTAAAGGTAAAGGCTGAAACATGTGAGAATGTAGAGGGAACTCCTTCCTGCCATAAAATGCTTGCCTGGAAGCTGGCCAGTTCCAGTAAGTTTCCTTGGCACAGAGGGGAAGACTCTTGAACCTTCTAGTGTGTGTTTTGAGATTATAAAGCTGAGGGTTGTTGACTTAGAAACCGGGATTTTGGAATCAGAATGGGGACGGATGCGTCTACTTTGGTACAGCGGAACCCTGGTTGCTGAGGCTCTTGTCCCTGGCTGTTAAATCCCCTGTCAGGAGTGGGCTAAGATGCAGTGTTTGCACCAGATGAAGTGTTGAGTTTTGATTATTGCCATTGTGATGTGTGGATAGTGGATTTGATCATTTGAGGTGTTTTCTTTGTGATGTGTGAATGAGTCAGAGTCCACATCCAAAGTAATCATTTGATGTGTTTAGTGTATATATCTTTCTTATCTCTTGCAGGACGTCCAATATACTTGCTTGAGTTTCATCTCATATTATTTGCTGCTTGTTTATTCATTAGTATTATCCATGCATTTAACTTTTGCGTTTACCAAGTGTGTTATTATCGCTTGCATATTAATAAATATATAATTCTTTTTTTTTTTACGGAAATGGAAACCTCATTACTAAAGAGAGGCATAAACTTCTGCCCAACAAAGAAAATGGATTTGGCTCAAGTGAGAATAGATTTATATCTATACATACGGAAAATTAAATTAGCAAAATTCTTTGAGGAACATAAAATAAAAGAGAAAACAGATAAATTGGAAGATACAATATCAGACTTAACAGTAAAAGATTCGGACAATTTCTTGACACTACTAAATCTGGACACGAATGAGGGGGAGGAAATGTCACTAAGTCAATTAACTAAAAATCTGGAGCAGGCTTAAGTGGCAAAAAATCCAAATCGTAGTTCTACCCCCAACTACCACCGGGAAATAAAGTAGACCTCTTCCAAGAAGCGGTAATCCAAGATCTGTATAAAATCAAGGGCTCAAATTATGAGGACAACTTAATAAAACGGGAAAGAGAAGCATTGGTGCATTTGGCATTAGATGACCAAATTGAAATAAAAATTGCCGACAAGGGCGGCAACATAGTGATTTGGGACAATGGGGCATATATTGCTGAGGCACATCGTCAACTAAGAGACACCAAATACTATGTGAAATAAAAAATGAACCCAACAGCAGAAAGAAAAAGAGAATTGGATAAGAAACTAAAAAAATGGAGAACAAATGATCTAATTGATGAAGAAGAATATAAATATCTAGTGGTATCCCACCCAGTGACGGCTACAATTTACTTCCTGCCGAAGTTACATAAAGATCAGAAAAAAACACCGGGGAGACCAATGCTATCGGCAAAGGGATCAGTACTAGAACCAATGGCAAATTACATTGACCATTTTTTAAGACCATATGTTGAACAATTAAGCTCCTACATACAAGATACTAGTGATCTGTTACGAAGACTTGAAAATACACCTTGGCAAGAAACCTATCAGCTAATCACAATGGATGTAAAATGTAAATGTAAATGTCAAGGTACTTATAGAGCGCACTGTCACCAGACAGCCACCTTGCGGTGTCGCCTTTGCGGTTTCCTGGCGCTGATACTCATACCGCTGTGGAACCCCTCCTGGCTTTCCCTGTGAAGTGTCCACTCCTGGTCAGCACCTCCAGGGTGAAGCCAGGCATCCTTAGCGCTGTTGGGGCCGGTGTGGAGGCTAAGCAAGCTATTGCCCAGAGTTGCAGCATGGGGCCCGTGATTAGAATAGGCACCGAGGCGAGAATAGACAGGTCCGAGGAAATTGAGCCCGAGCCCCGCCGAGGTGGGAATCGAACCCTGGTCCCTGGCCAGAACTCTGCTTCAGGGTCTGCCGCTCTAACCATTGAGCCACACTCCTCCACTATCCCTATATACTAATATAGGGAATGCTATGGGCCTACAGGCATGCAATTTTTTTCTACAACACCGAAATATACAATACAAAAACCACAATCAAATGCTACTAGACATGATCTTAATATGCCTAACAAAAAACATTTTTTTATTTGGTGAGCAGGTGTATTGCCAAAACAATGGGACTGCCGTGGGATTTCCATTTAGTCCCAGCTACGCCTGTTTGGCAATGGGATGGTGGGAAAAGGAAGTGGCATGGAATGCAGGAAATGATCAGATGACAAATAAAATAATCAGTTGGATATGATTTATTGACGATCTACTCATCATTTGGGATGGGTCAACTCTGGAATTCCAAGAATATTTTGAAATCATAAATAACAGCACGTTAGGTTTGAAATTCACCTATGAAATAAGCAACCAGCGAGTCATTTTCTTGGATACAGAGATTTACATCAAGGATAACCAGATCCAAACCACATTACATAGGAAAAGTACTGCAACAAATGCCACCTTAGAAGCAACAAGCATTCACCAACGCACACTTATCTCCAGCATCCCAAATGGTGAATTTCTTCGTATTCGAAGAATTTGTAGCGAAGAGACAGAATGGCAGAAACACAGTGAGGCAACAATAATAAGATTTAATAAAAGAAAATATAACAAAGGCAATGTTGAAAAATGTTGGATAAAAACAAATGAAAAAAACAGAGAGGAATGTCTAATTCGGCGAAATAAAAAGAAAGGCAGTGACCCAGAACCGATAAGGTTAAAAATGGACTACTCACAAGAAAGTAAAGAAATTGCCCAAATTCTAATAAAAAATTGGAAAATTTTACATTTGGATGAAACAGTGAGTAAAATAGTAGGAAAACATCCAACAAAAACTTATCGGAGAGCGAAAAATGTAAAAGATCATCTAATTCACAGCCATCTAAAAACAAAGAAAAAAGAGGAAACATGGCTTAAAACGAAAGGATTTCGAAAATGTCATGCATGCAAGATGTGTCAGATTGCCAAACAAACAAAGGAAATCAAAATGGCTAACAACAAAATGTGGGAAATTCGTCAACTAATCACATGTAAGACACAATACACCGTATATGTGGTAGAATGTCCCTGCCCGTTACTGTATGTAGGAAGGACTATCTGTGAACCAAAAAATCGAATAATGGAGCACGTAAGAGCAACTATTCACAAGGATAGATCAAATGCAATTGCGAAACATATGGAACAACATCATGAGAGCAATTGGAAATGTCTAACGTTTTATGGCATTGAGACAGTCCCAAAGAAAGATCGTGGTGGTGACAGGGAGAAACTTTTAAGACAGAAAGAATCCCGATACATATTAAAGCTCCGAACTCTAACTCCACATGGCCTAAATCAATCACAAGAGTTATATATTAATTTATAAAAGTCTTCAGTACAAGAAATGAACACAAAAGAAAACAAAAGAGAGATAACAAACTAATGGGAAGCATAAGGAATATCATGTAAACCCACTGGAGGGGTAAAGACTCTAATAAAATGGAGGCTTTAAAGATAAATAAAACCCCACTAGAGGGGTGGAAACAGACGTAAAGTTACGGCAAAAGAGGAAAGAAAAGGAAAAGGAAAAAAAGGAAAAAAAAGAAGAAAATCAAAAGTCGTCGTCATAGGATGAAATTAAATGAGAACCTGCTTCCTTTAAGATGGTTATGATGAATCACATTATTATTTGATTAAATCACATATATTTTTCATGTATTTTTAACAAAAAACTACAGCACCCATAGTCCATTGCGCTGCTCCCATCACCTGACAGGAAATGACGTAATTCCATGTCTGTAATGTTTTTTTAAAACGTTGGGGAGGGAGCGGTCACTTGATCGTGAGCAAGGTATCTGTGATACCGAAACGCGTAGATCATCACGCTTTTTTTGACCTATGAAGATTAAATAACGAAAGCTGTGCATAACTCCAGGAGTGCGTCCCGTTTTTCTTTGCAAAAGGAATATGGTGAAATGTTGAAGCGGCGTGGTTCTGCCGCAGGGAGTCGCACCCATGGTGAGCGTTGAGGAGTCCTGGTGAAACGGAACCGATGTGGGAAAATATATAATTCTATATACATTTGAATGTGGTTCATTTGGCCTCTGGGAAATCCTTTCTGTTAGAGAGCTTTGCATAAATAAAACCCCAAGCCTTATCCTATAAATAGAGTCATTGCATTTTGTAAAGTAAAACCCTTTCTAGGTGTTGTTGTGTTTTATGTCTCCTGCTCTGCCATGTATGAGCCACCATGTGTAAGTGGAATTTGTGGGAGATTCTGTATTATCTGAAAGGTGGAGCAAGACACCCAGGCCATGCTTTCAAGTGGTTGTCCCAAATGTGTTGCTTGTCAGTAGAGTCTACTTACTCTTGATCTTCGTCTGTTTGACATTGCATGCCCACTACAAGAACCTCATATTTTCAGTGACTTGAACTTAGCGGCTATGTACTGGCAGTTGTCCTGTTATATTATGGTCCCAGGGAGCAGATGCGGTTATGGTGTCCCTTTTAAGTGCAAGTGGGCTGAGTCGTTAGTTATTTTAATCTTAATTCGTCTATCAAAAGATAGTCATAAAAGTACATCATGCAAAAAAAAAAAAAAAATTGTATATAGGTACAATCAAAACCATACATCCAAGTTCATATTAGTACATCACCAAAAATTCAAGCCATAAAAAATCTAATACTAATATTCTAAAATTCCATGGATCATGTCATTTCCTTTCTGCTAGATACTCATAGTTTTTCTCATTTTAATAGCTTTCAGGATAAACAGGGCAACACACTAACAAGTCAAGGGATCACCCAATGTCACCAAGAATTTCAACGCTTCTTTATGTGACCTGATATGATGGGTGAGAAAAAGAGGCTTCAGATAAAAACATGTAAAATTCTTATAAATATTACAAAATAGCAAAAAATACATTGTACTCTGCTTACTCCTGTTGTCACATGGGAATGGCATATCTTCAGGCGGATGAATCTGCATAGTAGGGAAAGCTACAAGATAATGGGCAATGTCACATCTTAATCTAATTAGCACAAATAGATGATGGGTGTAGGTCACGTATGACAGATAATTTTTTGTGCTTGCCTCTATGCTATTTGGTATATACTGTACAACTATCGATTTGTCCTTTTCCGCCTTAGATCTCAGGTCCAGCCTAAATTCTAGAAAGGTGTTTTTAATCTCTTTCTTTGTGTTCATCAGTGTTTTAGAAATTTCTTACCATATTGTTACCTTATACATGTTTTCCAGAGAGGAATTAATATATGACAACCATGGTATTTTAAGTGCAGCATGCAATTTAAGACAATATAAAATAATTTATTTTGTAAAAGCAGTTTCTTCCCTTTTCCATACTGAGACCCAGTATACTAGTGGTTGTACCAATAGTAGGTCTTCAATGAAGAGCCACCTCATAATGTGCGATGGTGTTTGAAACAGATGGTGGTAAATAAAGCAAGCGTTTCAGGAAGAGGTTTTCTTGTATTTGCAAGACCTTATTATTTGTGTAACCCTATAGCCCTGCCCCATAAAGGGCTGTACTTGCACCTTTGGCTTTATACAAAGCTACCATCTCATAAATTGTCCGGCTCCCTAGTTTGGAAGAAAATTTTAAAATTCCCTGGGTTGCCCTGTTCATTTTGGCTCTAATATTAGTAACATGTTGAGACCAAGAGCTGTTATCCATAAGAAGAATACTTAAATAGCAAAAGGAAGTGACAGTCTGGATAGCTCTTTTTTCAATAAAAAAGGTTTTGAGCAGTTTAGGTTTATGCCCACAGATCATGGAGTATGTTTTGGACTTATTTATAACCATTTTCTTCTGTTCCATAAAGGTAGAGAATGTGTACTTCAGTCTCTGTAAGCCTATCGCGTTTTTTTCTAACAATACGGCATTGTCCGCTTATAATAAGACAGGTATTGGATGACCGGCCACCATAGGGGCGCCTGCCTGTATTGTCTGTAGGTGGTTATCTATTCCATTATTGCATAGAGAAAATAAAATTGGTGCAGGAACACAGTCTTGTCTTATCCCCCGCCCCAGTCTAAATTTGGGTGTACATTCTCCTTGAGGGCCAAAATGGACCTGACTAAATAACGTCTCGCACAGCCGGGAAAGAAACCCTACAATCGCCCTAGGTGCTCCCATTAAAATTAGGGTTGTCCAGAGCAAATTATGGACCACCAAGTCAAAAGCACTGCAAAGGTATAAGGAACCTGCCTTTGCCCTGGTGTTTTTGCCGATAAGCAGCGCTAGATTTGTAAATTGCTCGATAGTCCCTATTCACTTTATGAACCCATACTGCATCGGTGTTAAAATTGAGTATTCGGTGGCCCATTACTCTAATATTATCAACAAGACCCTACTCATCACTTTCGTAGATGTATCAAGGAGTGAGATCGGTTTTTGGGATCCTCTTTAGCCCCCTTTTTGAATATTGGTATGATAGTTGATTCTCCCCTTGACTCTGGGATTCTATCTAAAGCTGCTATATTAAACACCCTAGTTAGGATTGGTCCCCACAAGGTAGGTGCTGATTTGAACACATCCACTGGGATGCCATCCGGCCCGGGAGCATGACCTCCGGCACTTGCATGGATTGCCTCAATAACTTCCTCATTGGAAATATTCATTGGGAGGTTTCTACCTTCACTTTTCAGACCATCCTGTATCATCCTCTGCACCATATTACTATTAAAAAATCCGGGAAAATGATTTACCCATTTGTCCTCAGAGTTTGAATAGTGGACAATTCTCTTGGTGATTTGGAAAGAGCATGCTTCAAATCCCTAAGGGCTTTAGTGCAGGCACCATCAAACCACCCCTTCCTTTTACTACATGACGGTCTGTGGGTTTTAGTGAGGATTGCCTTCATCGATTGTGTAATGGTGCAGAAATTCTTGGCCAATAACACCGATGTAATTTCTTCCTGTAGACAGTATGCGATTTCCCTTCGGTTAGAATCCACTATTTTCCTCATCATTAAACATGGGTCAACACCTGACCATTTTATTCTAGTCCCATTTGTCCCCGCTATATTTATATGATGTGCTATATCATAAACATCAGTCTTTTTACCCCAAAAGAAAAAGGATAATTGAAACAAATTATGATCGCTAAATGGGGAAGAAACTACATTAACCCCTTCCCCGCTCATGACGGAACCACTCCGTCATGAGCCACGGTTGCGCTGTGCTCATGACGGAGTGGTTCCGTCATGCTGCAGCCGTTGGCCGCCGCTCCGCCCACGCGGTGCTAATTCCCCACCTGTGCGGGCGATTAGCGCAGTGGGCGGAGACGTGACGGAACCACTCCGTCATGAGCACAGCTCAACCGTGGCTCGTGACGGAGCGGTTCCGTCACGAGCACAGCGCCACCGCGCTGCCCCCAAACCCCCCCCCCAGCGCCGCGGCAGAATTCCTGCCGCGGCGAAGGGGTTAAGATTACCACACAAAACAACAGCAAAAACAGATACCAATACATGGTCAAAAGTGGGTTGTGCATTCCCTCCTATAAATGTTGAGTATAAACACACGATTGCTGGCCCCCTTGAGGAGTTGTAAATCATATTTGGCGATCATTTGATTAAGTGCTTCTCCATAATCGTTATGGCTAAAATGGTCAATTTCCTCACTGACATTTAGGCGACCACAGGGTATCGAGTTAGGTCCTCTGCATGCAACTAGATTAAAATCTCCAGTTCAAAATATAACATACTCTGTATTGACTAGGGACAAGAATATTTCTAAGCCTTGATCAAGGGCTGCTACCAGGCTGAGTCAAAAACTGCAAATCACGATGAGACAAACCTTAACTTGCAGCCAAGTAAAGCGATTCCCATACTTGCCATGTGTGGAGAAAACCCTAACTTTTATTATTCAAGATGTTTACATCCTAATGGAGATCACAGAATGTGCTCCTGAGTGTAAAGATATGAGGTATAGGTGAATTTGCTGCCTCCAGCTGTTTCTACCTCAGGTACTATGTTAGTTCCAAATGTCTGCTGCCTGAGATCCCCACTGAAGAGAAATGTACCCTCATCACACACTCTAAGCAATGGTCCTCACCTGCTCTTCCTGCTTTCTTCCTGGAAGCTGACTGTAACCTTCTTCTATATTGCTGCCTTTAGGGTCGGTGAGCTCAGGATACCTACAATAGACAAACATGCAAAAAACATTTGAGCACTGAGCTGTTTCCGCCATGAAGTATCCATTGCATTTTTGCATACATATGAGCTGGTTCACCCTGTGGAATTTGAGGAAATGTACAACATTCAAATCCAAGCCTTCTGGCCATCATAACTTATATGACACTATTGGATAAACATGAAAGGCGCGGCAAGTGAAAGGCATGGTGATTTAGATGCCATCAAACTGGAAATGATCTGACAACTAAGTTTGAGACGCATGGTGCTGTCAGTGTGGCTTTATTGAATCTGCAGCCTGACTTTAAAAAGTTTGAGATTATTTTAATAATGAATAAAACATCAGCTTAACTATTTCATGTCAACAGTAGGTAGGATTTTGTGCTCTCGGTCTTTTGATAGAGTTCATGGCTACAGACAATTGCGCCCGATTTAAAATTGGCAATTAAACCACCTTTTTATTACTCTACTGGCATCTTTTCAAAGGCTAATGCTCAAGGAAGACAGCCTCCCCTTGGTGAAGTAGCTGAATGCATGAAGGATAACACATTCTTACACTGTGATACAAGTGCATATGATACACACATACTCACTCCTGCATGGGTCTCCTCTGATCCTGGCCTCTCACATGGATGTAGTTATCTATGTTTCCATAGAGCTGCTCCTTCATCGGTATCTCTTCATGATTTTCAACATGCTGTTAAACAGAATAAACAGCCATTGTATTTCAGAGGAGATCATCCATCAAATACAATGAATAGCAGAGTATGCTGGGTATAAACAATGCAAGAATAGCAACATAGTTATGATACATGGGAGCACAACTTATAATGTAATCAAGAGTTAAAGCCTAATTATCCTGACAAAATAAGAAAGCATTGTTGTTGAAATAAACACTTCACAGAACACTAAGTTCACAATAGCCATGAACAAGCTCTTCCAAAGCCATAGGTCTGCCCTTTTTTAGGGAACCTGCATGGTAATACTTGGGCGACTTTGGTTATGGTTCCCCCAGCTTTCCTATAAAGACAATCCTATAATAAAGAATTAGCTTATGTGGAAGCTTGGTGTATAGTCCCTTTGCCAAAGAATACCCTAAAAGAAAATTCAGAAGATGAAGTTTGCATTGTAAATGGTGAATTTGAAAGACATAAATAGGGCAATATTGAATAGGAGATACACTTGACATAGTAAGTATTTTTCTGCTATCTTCAATTAAGCCTTTTTGTGCATAAGTGTTTGCTTTGTCAACACAAGAAGCTGAAAATTCACCTATGTATTATCATGACAGCAAACAAAAGCAAATGAATGTGTGGATGAGCAATACATACCACGTGAGGTTATGACAAGTTAATGCATCGAATCAGCATGCATATTTTAGAAAAAATGCAATAGACCAGCAATCAATCAAGCTTATCATATTATGTAAAGTAATCAATCACTTCAGAAGATGGTAGTAGTAGTTCCCCAAGGGGAAATTTACCACACTTGAACTATTGTTATAGTATTCTCAAACAAGTAATGTGTGAAATATTAAATCCAATTGAGGTGCTATATAGGTTTAGCCACCTTACTACCAGAAGATGCTGGTTGCAAATTAGATAACTAATATGCTAAAACAACAAATATACTAGAACCTTTTTTGTAGCTCTCTCTTAAGTTAAGCATAAGACCATTAAGACAAAACATGTGTCGGCTAAAGTTTGAATTTGTGCTGAAAGACTTGGGCTGACTATTGCTGGATACATCAAGGAATAATTAGTTAACGTTTTGCACAGTGGTATTTATAATAGATGATAGGCGCTTATGGTGAGTACACCTGATATATGTAAACTTCATAAATCAGTGACGGTGCTAGAGGGTAGGGGAGAACCACCAGCCTCCCTAAAAACTGCGGTCAGACCACATAGAATCAAGATAAGGGTACCCAAGCACACGTAAAATCAAGGTCAAAACAGTTAGAATATACATAAACAAATAACACAAGTAGATCTTCGTCTCTTTCTTTCGAGTTTCTTCGGTTTAATATTCTTTTCTCAGAATGTATTTCACAGTCTTCAAAATGGTTCCCAAGCCAACACGTGTTTCGTCGCCTTTAGTAGTTTTTTACATGCGACTTGTTCACGGCTGAATACGGTTTAATATGCAAAGTGTCTAGTATGACGATATTTCCAGGTCATACAAACAAACGACGAGGGACGGGGTGGTTGATGAATTTTTTCTGGTTGAAACGCTTTCACATTTCAGCTGTGCTCCAAATTTGAGCACCTCGTCTATATATATATGCATGAGTGAAAAGTCACGTGACCGGAATTCCGGTCACGTGACTTTTCACTCATGCATATACTTGCCGGTTAAACGCACACCAGCAACTCTAATTTGGAGCCAGACGCGGTTGGGGGGAGATACACTTCATAGAACGAGAGACGAGGTGCTCAAATATTTATTTCGGTCACTATGGACCATAAAAGATGCAAAGAAATACAATATCAATTTAACAATAAAACATGAACAATGATAAGCTCATGAAACAATCTTAAAACATTTAAAAATGTATTATTATCTAGACATAAGGCGATTACGAATAAACCATGCTGCAGTTAAAAATTTGGCTACAGCACATACAATAGGGGCAGGCAGATCAGATTTTAAAATTCTAAACGCGGGACGATATTCCCTGAAGCCTAGGTTCCTAAGAAGTGGGACAAGCCAATATTTGCGTGGATTATTGTATACAGGACAAAAAAAGATCATATGTAAGTCATCTTCTCGCATAAGAGGGCATACCTGGCAATTAGATGTAGTCTGCGTTTTAAGCCAGTGCACTGTGTGAGCCCTCAAAGGGAGTGTTCCATAGCGCCACTGCAAATACAATTTTCGTGTTAGTGGTGGGCCAACATCATCAAGGACCAGTTCCAAATGGTAATGGTCCTTAACAGCAATGAAGCGTCCAGACAGCGAGTCTTGGCAAAGAGATTCGATTGCTGCCTGTAACCTATACTCGCGGTATGCCTCCGCCAGTGATCTACGAGAGATCCCTGTGCAGGCACTCCGCGGGTCAAGCCACAACTCCGATTTCCCCATCATTTCAAAGGTGTTCTTAATATATTTGAACCAGGGTATTTGCAGCACCTTAGGGAGGCGCAAAATTTCTTCTAGTTCCGCTCTGTAACTAGATAGCTCTGGAGAGCTCCACACTCTGCGCCAATACATCAGGGGCTTGAGTCCCAATTCTTCAATAATTGGTCTCAGGCCGAGGTCCAGTCTCAGAGGGAGGAGCGGGGTACTTGACGGTAGTGCGGTCAATTGTCTAATGAAGTTGTTCTCGGTTATCTGCAACTTTTGACATGCTGCATGTCCCCAAATCTCACCCCCATAAGTTACTGCCCCTCTAGCCTGAGTTTTATAGATGTGAAGAGGTGGGCCAAGTGGCTTGTAGGAGGACCTAGATATCATCCTAGTTATACCACCTGCAAGTTGAGCAAGTTTCAGATTTGCTCTAGTAATGTGCGTGTCCCAAGTCAAAGATTGATTCAGGGTGACACCTAGATATTCAAATGTGGAAACCCGGTCTAGTCTTTCATGTCCAATCGTGGGATTTGGGCGGGTTGAAGGGGGTGGGTTAAAGGTCATGAACTTGGTTTTGGTTGCGTTCACTTCCAGACCACGAAGCTCGCAAAAATTAATGAATCCATCCAAGATTCTCTGGAGGCCCATCGGTGATTTTGAAAGCAGGAGAGTATCATCCGCAAACATAATTGCGGGTACCCTCCTGCCATTCAACACCGGGGCATCGATATAACTTAGCCCTGTCAGGAAGTCTATGACACCGTTCACAAAGAGACAGAACAGGGTTGGCGTGAGCACACAACCCTGTCTGACCCCCGTGTCAACGGGAAAGGCCTCTGACAGAGCACCTCCCTTTCCACATCTCACTTTGGAGTAATTGCCCTGGTGAAGCCTCATCAGCATAGATAAGATGTCACCCGGAACGTCTAGGTCTTTAAGTACTGTCCATAGTTTGGCGCGCGGCACCAAGTCGAATGCAGCTCGCAAGTCGACAAAGACTGTATACAGCGTGCCTCTGCCCATAGTCACAGTTTTCCAATATAAATAATTGAATCTGAAGATCTGGTCTATTGTGGAGACACCCTCTCTAAACCCGGCCTGATATGGGCTCAGTATGTCCCTCTCTTCAATCCATATATGGAGACGGTTCAGTAACAGTCTACCAAACAGCTTTTGTGGGACGTCTATTAGACTTATTGGTCTGTAATTGGAAGGGAGCAGAGGAGATCCCTTTTTAAATATTGGGACAATCTCTGCTCCCAACCAAGTTTTTGGAACCTCCATACCGCCCAGAATGGAATTGAATAAGCACAGCAAGTATGGAGCCCAGACGACTGGTTCATGTTTAAATAAGTCGCCAGGTAGGCCATCTAAGCCAGGTGCCTTGCCGGGAGCTAGTCTATCTATCGCCTCATGTACCTCCTTTAAAGTGAATTGGTGCCCTTTAATTTCATCAATATTAAAATTGATCGATTCCAGTATATTTGGTGTGCTATATAGAGATTTAAAATGATTTCGCCATACAATGGGTGAAATATTTGGCTCAATTGCGTCAGATAATGTTTCTATCCCTGAATTTACATGGCGCCAAAATAAGCGGGAGTCTCCTTGTGCTAATGTGATTCTGAGTTTCTCCCACCTATTGTGCTCCCATTCCTTTTGTGCAAAGCCAGTCATGCGTTTGTAGGCTGAACGCCTAGCCCTAATGACCTCAATCACTAGGCCCTCTTTCAATGCAGTCAGGAGGTTCAGTTTGGCCTTCCGGCATGCAGAATTATACCATCTGGGACTGAGTGAGCGTTTAATAGGTCCATCCTGTTTTGAAAAAAGGATGTCAGATAGTGTCAGACTTAGGTCTATATGGAGTATTCCCCACTCAAACCGATTATCGGAGTGGTCATCTCGATCAATAATTTCCAGAGCCTTTATCAGTATGGGAATTGCCCGGGCATAAAGGCTAGGAAGCTTGTCTGGATTTGAAAGTAGTCTTTCCCATCTCACTCTCCGTCTATTATTAGCTAGTGTTAGACCTGTCCGAAGGGACAAGGTCTGATCCCTCCTGGCCGCGCAATCGGGAAGAATATATTCTGCTTCAAGAGCACGGTGATCGCTATCCGCACCTGGCAAAACCCTAAAGTCTTTAATGGAATGCCAAGATACTAAGGGAACAAGAATATAATCCAGTTTGGATTCCCTCCCACCCCTACTGTATGTGTGTTTTGATGGGATGTCGGATTTTTTCCGGCCGTTGCAGGCTCGTAAGCCGAATTTTAAAGTTAATGTTGTAATTTGGACCGCTAGAGGTGTCCATGCTTTTGGTTTGGACGCCTGCAGAGGAGGTATGGACCAGAGCGCGTCCTCCTCTTCGGCCAATCCGTCTAGTAGGCCACAGAGGGGCTCATAGTGACAATTAAAGTCGCCGCCAATTAAGTAGGGAATGTCTACAGGGATTTTGCTTAAAACTAAAGCGAGTTCCTCTATAGTACGGGATTCCAGCCCGTTAGTTACTGGGCGGGAATAGACATTTACCAGCATAAGTCTGTTAGAGTTAGGCCATTCCAATAATACCACAAGGATATCCTCCATGGAGAGTGAATGTAGAACAGCACTGCATCCCAAGTCTGCTGCTAGCCATATTGCTAGTCCGCCCGATGGTCGTCCTTTTCCTCCCCATCTCGCTTGCATGGAAAAGGACGCGTATCCTGGAAACACCACCTCGTCGCAAGCCCAGGTTTCCTGGAACATACAGATGTCCTTACTCCTGACAAATGCATTCCATTCTGGGCAATGCAACTTATTAGTGAGGCCCGCTACATTCCACGATAACACTTTTAGGACGGGGGGGTTGATGTTACCATTAGTTTCAGCTGCAGCTGGAGTGCTGCACAACTCGTGCATTGGAGATGTACTCGTAGCAAGAGCAGGGGCTACGGGAATCACCACCTCGAGTGACGGGATATCCAAATGTACAGAGTTATAGTCTACCAGATTCCTGATCGCGTCCTTCACAGGGTTAAGTTCCTTGTTTGGGGAAAGTGAAACACATTCCTCTTTACTGCTTATCCAAAGCAGTCAATCCACCCAATCTAGACTCCCAAATCTATTCTGCGTGGGGAAGTAGTCAAGGTGAGATAGATCATTCATATAGGGGGTACCCCTTTTCTCATAGCTCCGCCTGCAGCCTTTGCTGCGTACAAATTCCCAATCGCCCTCTCCCTGTGCTTGGACTAGGGGTGGGTAGAAAAAGGATAACGGTAGAGCTTGGATTGTAGTTCCCCTATCACGGTAGGGCCAGTTGGATATATGGGAGACTGTCCTAGGGTCCCTAAAATTGACCAAGACACAATCTCCCTGTATAGATTTCTTTAAGCCACCCAGTCATGAAACTCTTCTTACCATCAGAACCTGACTACTTATTCCAACAGGTAGTGGTCTATTGATTGTGAGCCAATTGATAACCTTGTTTTTGTGCGATTCAACTGACTCTTGCGTTGGTTCTGTTAGGGCAGGGATACCTGCTAGAATCACTGTATATGGACTGGCCTCGGGCGGTAAATTAATGATCGTTTGTTTCCCGCTGTTACTATTATTCAGGCCCTTAATACCAGACACAGGCAAATTCTCCTTTGGACTTCTATTTGATGCCTGGTCAGTAGCAGGTGAATTAGATTGGAGAGGGGGGATGTAGGGTTTAGTGGGAATAGTGGGGGGGTTCAGGTTTATAGCAGGGGGTGGTATTTTGTTCGTCGCACCACTCGAGTCAATAACTGGGGCTGTGGTATCTTTTACACAGGCAGATGTTAAATTAGCCAATTCTTTTACAATACAATTTAGGGAGATTTCGATTTTCCCCAGGCGTGCTTCCAAGGGTTTGAGCAACCGCCTCGTCAAATTGTAAATGTCAGAAAGTGTGATATCCTCCTCCCCAGACATTGGGCCAGTGTTATCAGATTTCTGCGATAACACGATAGGTGACAAAGACCCTTTGGATTGTGATGGGATTTGGCGTTTGTTAGTTGTCCCGAGTTTCTCGGTCTGTGGTGCAGTTAGCAGTTTGATGTTTTTACATTTTTTCCCCCGTGACGTCTGAGGCTTCTTGCTATTTTTAGGTATAGCTCCTTCCCTTGCCCCTACCACGTTAGAATCTAGGAGCGTGGACCCTAAACTATTTCCCTCCCTGCCATGTGCAGTAGTGCTGGAGCCAGACTTAGGTTGACGGGGCTTTAGTGGAGGAAGGGACAATATGCTGGAATCTGCCTGAGATACAATAGTACAATCAATATTGGGAGTGCCTGGTAAAATGGGACATGACAGTCTGCCTAATTCAGACATTTCAGATAAACCCTCTCTCCCAGCCGTTTGTTGACTGCCAGCGAGTCTCTGGTCCAGGGTTGTTGCTACGGCTAAAGGGCCCAACGATGATCTCCTTACCCATTCGATTTCTTGGGAGATGCGTCGTTCCAGTGTAGTAATGTCCTCAATTAATAATGAACCAGCTTTGGAAAAATAAGTGTCCAGGGTGCATTGAGAGTTCCCAGCAGCCATCAGAGTCTTGCTTCGTGTCTCTCTCATGGCCATTATCCCGGGGCTGTCCTCGGGCAAAAGTCAGGGGGCGCGAGAGGACAATGTAGCAGGGTTGCAAACCGGAGCCGCTCTCGACCGTCCTCGAACGGCCTCAAACGGCCCGCTCTTTGCCCGGTCTTCGCCCCGGGCTTCGTTCCGCGCGCGTTCCGCTAGCGCGATAGGTGTGGCCGGTAGATATGCAGGGAAGTGCTCGAGGGGGAGTGGCTGGGAAGAGGACCCAGCTGCGGCGATGTTGCTCCGGCCGCTTGGGAAGCTGGTCCTCGCAGTCCCGCCCTCCTCTGGAAGCACTAAGCGTGGAGGCGTGGAGGCAGCAATCACCAACAGTCAGGGCGCACAGGATACTGCTGGAATGGGAGTTTTTAAACTCCGAGCGGCTCCCGCGAAGCGGGGGCCGCGAGTCGCTGCGTCAATCAGGGGGAGAGGCTGGGAAGAGGACCCAGCTGCGGCGATGTTGCTCCAGCCGCTTGGGAAGCTGGTCCTCGCAGTCCCGCCCTCCTCTGGAAGCACTAAGCGTGGAGGCGTGGAGGCAGCAATCACCAACAGTCAGGGCACACAGGATACTGCTGGAATGGGAGTTTTTAAACTCCGAGCGGCTCCTGCGAAGCGGGGGCCGCGAGTCGCTGCGTCAATCAGGGGGAGAGGCTGGGAAGAGGACCCAGCTGCGGCGATGTTGCTCCGGCCGCTTGGGAAGCTGGTCCTCGCAGTCCCGCCCTCCTCTGGAAGCACTAAGCGTGGAGGCGTGGAGGCAGCAATCACCAACAGTCAGGGCACACAGGATACTGCTGGAATGGGAGTTTGTAAACTCCGAGCGGCTCCCGCGAAGCGGGGGCCGCGAGTCACTGCGTCAATCAGGGGGAGAGGCTGGGAAGAGGACCCAGCTGCGGCGATGTTGCTCCGGCCGCTTAGGAAGCTGGTCCTCGCAGTCCCGCCCTCCTCTGGAAGCACTAAGCGTGGAGGCGTGGAGGCAGCAATCACCAACAGTCAGGGCACACAGGATACTGCTGGAATGGGAGTTTTTAAACTCCGAGCGGCTCCCGCGAAGCGGGGGTCGCGAGTCGCTGCGTCAATCAGGGGGAGAGGCTGGGAAGAGCACCAAGCTGCGGCGATGTTGCTCCGGCCGCTTGGGAAGCTGGTCCTCGCAGTCCCGCCCTCCTCTGGAAGCACTAAGCGTGGAGGCGTGGAGGCAGCAATCACCAACAGTCAGGGCACCACATAGTGGATGATGTAACAAAACCAGGACCAGACTGGACACCAGAACCAGCCCTGGAAAACTGCTCAGCGGGCCCCCCTGGGGTGAGGAGGGATGTGCAACCGAGCTGTTTGCTAGGGCCGGTTTGGCTGATTTTATTGCAGGGGGGCAATATTCCTGGCCTCCGGTGACAAATAAGGCCCCCCAGCGGCCCAAAACTGGCCCCCACCCTGGCAGCCCATGGTGGAAATGCCCGGTGCCCGCTACAGCCAGTCCGGTCCTAAACAAGACAATAGGATGTGGAGTGTAGGATGGAATGTATATTTTAAAACCCTGCTGGGTCAGTTGTGGTAATCCAGCATCCCTGCCAGTGTGTACAAAGATACTTGGTTCTGAAGGTAGAAAGATTCTCAAACATTTACCTCATCAAATTATGTGGGATGGTGACTTTGAGGATGAGTATGCATCAGCTATAAATATCCTAGATGTTAGATTTAAACCTCACAAGAATGTAACACTCGAATGGCAGCTTTATAGGCGTCATCAACTGCCTGGTGAATCGATTCAAAGATTTGTGGGTACTCTAAGAGGACTAGCTTCTACTTGTAAGTATAAGAATTTTTCAGGTGGAGATAATACGAGAACACATTTTTTAACATACCAACAATAAGAAATTCCAAGAGACATTGCTGACTACACCTAATCTTACTCTAGACAAAGCTGGGAAAGTTGCGATTGGAATTGAGAGTACACCGACTTACTAAACAGAAAGGTCTATTTCTCCTCAAGGGTCAACTTCTCAAGATATGGTGGCAAATATTGAGGGCAAAGTGAAAAATATGTTGGAATTTTCCAAACCTAAGACTCATGGACATCATTTAGGGGTGGCCAGGGCTAGCAGTTGTGATCCCTGGCTTGCCCTTTGCTACCCCTGGTACTGCCTTTGTGCCACCTGGCTTCAAAGACACATTTTCATTTAGAAATAAATCTGCTATATATGAAAAAGTAAATAGAACAATTGATGGACAGAATGTTGCACACTGTCAAACATCCCCCCAGTACTGAGATCTGGGCCTAAATCCATCATTATTTTACTCCCCATGCCATTCCAGTTTAAACCCAGCCATATGCAAATCAGTCTTGACCCTGCTCCCCATGGGGACAGTCCAGCCCAAACTGCCAAGCTCTGTAAAAAGCTGGAAATAGAAAGTGATGGAAAGAAAGGAATAAAAAGAGAAATAAAAGGCAGGGGAAAGATGTTGTGAGACAGATATTATGAGAAATAGTTAAGATCAGAGAGTGAGGCACATAGTGTAGAGACACAGAGTAGTTGAGTGCATGTGAGAGAGGCAGAAGTGAGAAGGCCAACAGCTAAACAGAGAGCCAGATATAGAGATAAAATGAGCCAGAAATACAGATAGAGAGAGATGGGAGAGCGAAGGAGGGTGATATGGGGAGGGAAGGGTAACAAAGCTGGAGAGATAGAAAGAACACAAGAGTGAGACAGGAGAGGGGGAAGAAAGACAGATGTGCAAAGGTAGAGAAGCTGCTCCCTGCCCTGTAGGTACTGCTGACCTCCTGCTGGAACACCCCTTGTTTGTTAACCCTCGTCTCTGTCTTTCCACTGCTCCTTGATTTAATAAAGCTCAGTAACATGTGTTCCCTGGAACCCTCATCCCAACACTTCTTCTGGAACGTGCTTCAGTGGGATTTTCGTAACATCACCGTCCTCCTTGTTCAATAAATATAAACAATGAGCATTGATTATACTGCATTTACGTAGCACTTACTGCCAGAAGTGTGCAGCTCACAAGCACTGCTATTATATTTTCAATTTGATGAAGGTCATGTTAACTGCTGGTAGGTATTTTCTAAACTATTATGCCCCAAGAAGTGATCATTGCTAGTTGGATTGAGTATTTTTCACTTTTCATCTGGATTCAAACAAGAATAAACTATCCTGTAAATGGGCAATAAGAGAAATCATCTAAATAAATTGTCCTTATTTACTTTCTAGGCATTGATGAACTCAGATGTATGATGTATGACTTATCTTTACCCCTTTTGCTGGTGAAAGAGTCCCTGTGCAGCCTCCATCTTCTTT
The DNA here is from genome assembly GCF_964204655.1 of Triturus cristatus. Taxonomy (NCBI): domain Eukaryota; kingdom Metazoa; phylum Chordata; class Amphibia; order Caudata; family Salamandridae; genus Triturus; species Triturus cristatus. Next base: position 150,143,538 of record NC_140590.1, on the reverse strand, counting down.
GCAGGCCATTCAAAGGGAGGATTAGATTTAAAAATGTTATTAATAATTATACATCCACTTAATTAAAGTCAATTTTTGTGGCTCTTTCAGGGCCCAACATCACACACCATTTCCCAGGATGTGATCAGGTCTTAAGGTTATGTGATGTCACACGGGGTCAAAGGGCATTTGATGTTATTCCCGCTACCCCTTCCATTTTGGTGAATTGATTGCTAAGAATCTCAGATGTTATAGATGTGGGAACAAAAATCACTTGGACATTCTAAATTATGACAAAGTTTGCATGAAATGTAAAAGAAATTACAAGGTATGCAACTCTGGCAATGGTAAAAAATCTGGATTCAAACAAGAATAAACTATCCTGTAAATGGGCAATAAGAGAAATCATCTAAATAAATTGTCCTTATTTACTTTCTAGGCATTGATGAACTCAGATGTATGATGTATGACTTATCTTTACCCCTTTTGCTGGTGAAAGAGTCCCTGTGCAGCCTCCATCTTCTTTGCAGGCCATTCAAAGGGAGGATTAGATTTAAAAATGTTATTAATAATTATACATCCACTTAATTAAAGTCAACGCTTTTCCTTGTGGGACCTGCCTGCTGCCATTGTTACTTACCTGCCGTGAGGGGAACGGCTGCTCCAGCGAGGTGTCTCCTTGCCTCTTTCCTCCGCTGTGCTGGCGGACGCCTTCAGAGACGCCGTGAGGGGAACGGCACTTCGGAACTAACCATCCCGGCATCCCTTGCGAGCGGCGCTTGCGGTGACGACACCTGGCAGCGCCGGATCACTACTTAGGCCGCCAGGTGTCACCGCAGCGCGGGACGCTTTTCCTTGTGGGACCTGCCTGCTGCCATTGTTACTTACCTGCCGTGAGGGGAACGGCTGCTCCAGCGAGGTGTCTCCTTGCCTCTTTCCTCCGCTGTGCTGGCGGACGCCTTCAGAGACGCCGTGAGGGGAACGGCACTTCGGAACTAACCATCCCGGCATCCCTTGCGAGCGGCGCTTGCGGTGACGACACCTGGCAGCGCCGGATCACTACTTAGGCCGCCAGGTGTCACCGCAGCGCGGGACGCGCGCGGGCGGCGCCCGGGCGAAGCCCGGGCCAAGGGCGGGCCCGTCCTTGCCCGTCCCTGACCGGACCAGACTGGGCTGGGCCATCCCTCTAACGTTGGCTCAACGATTTTTGTGCACAAAAGGGGACTTGAGCGACGCCATCACTGTGGGCACAGAGGTTGAGTCAGGTTCCTTAAGGGAGCTTGTCTTCCAAAAAGCGCCAACGACTCTCGACGCAAGAGAGCGCCCTGCAGACGTATCAACCATCAAGTATTGTCTTCTAGTGGACTTGCCTAAACCCGTCAGAAGTTCGGGTAAGACTGTTTTCGGACACTCCTGTTTGATAATCCTTTTTGAATCTTCTAACTTGGAAGTACTATTGCTCCGACTGTTGTTCTACTGATTGCCACTTCCTATTTGGTGTTTAGTTATCCCTTCTCTGAGTCAGATCTGTCTCAGCTTATCCAAGTAAAGCAGCACAATGATGACGAGGGGTAGCAAAAATGGTCTAACACACGTAACAGGTCCAATTGACCAATATATCACCAGAGCGAATGAGGCTATCAATCAAGGCATATCACTTCTAGAACGTAGGGTGTCCCAAGATCTGGCCATGGCAAGACGCTCTTCTTTAGGTGCATTAGCTCTATCCAAGTCTCCTGTAAACCCTAGGGAGTCTAGGCCTTTAATGTTAGTACAGGCCGAGACACATGGAGTTCCGAATACCGTCGATCTCTCGGCATCTTTGATATCCTTAGACTCGCAATCTAGCATGACCCTCGCGAGGACGCCAGCCCTCCTTAGGAGCCCTGGCCAGGCGCCCCCGACTACCGATGTATCAAGGGGCAATGGGGAAGGTGCTATCCCTAAAACCAAGAAGGCTAGGGAGGCAAACAAGCGTAAACGCAAACTGGTCAAAAAAGCCCCTACTACTCGCCAACACAGAAATAGTATTCTCACACAGGGAGGACCGATGGATGCCCCAGTTTCCACCTTGAATTCAATCATACCTGGGGTATCTACAAGATTGGGAGAGGGGTGCAAGACTTGTGAGGCCAACAACTTTCTTTTGTCCAGAATAGATGAACTTATTAAATCTTATTTACGACCTGTAGAACTGTCACTTCTGAACATTGAAAAATTGTTGTCATCTAGGAACATATCTTCGTCGATTATCCCTCTTAATGCAGGGTCAGGAGGCGAGATGACTGTATCTAGGGAACCCATCAATCCACCCACTGGGACGGGTTTACTACCACCTAACAATTCGAATAAAAGATCTGAGCCACTTGTGGGTGAACGTAAGAAGGCTGTCGAATCAGCCAAACCCCAACCCCCAATTGTACACTTGAATTCCTTACCATCTAAATCTCCTGGGGGAATGAATAATCCTGACAACGATAGGGATTTGAATGGTCAGCACTTAAACTTACCACCTGAAGCTGACCCCTACGTTGTCATATTGACAGGTGTCCCGGGCCTAAGGTCTAATACGGAGGAACCCCTGGGCTCCCTAAAAAATAAGGTCCAACACTGGCTTACCCATAACAGACCGCTCCCGCCTTCTTGCGCAAGTAAAATCTTAATGGTACGAAGGGTGTCCTGGGTAGGTAGTGGAAAAAAACGGACCTGTGGGGATTGTGTTGTTGTAAATTTTGACAACCCATACACGGCGGAATTTATCTGCCGCCGTGGCTTAAGTGCCAAGCAGGATGGAATTGAGACAAGAAGGCTTTCCTTCTTTTATCCCCCCTCTAATCGCTACCTTGACTCAGGAAGGGATGGCCCTGAGGACTCCAATAGGGTTGGCAGTAGGGCGTGGGATGGCTGGCAGGATCAAAGGGGTAGGATGGTACCCTCCAACTTAGGCTGGAGTGACTTGCCTTTGACCAATAGATATAGTTGCCTGGATTTGGTGGATTGACCATCACCATCTATAAGACAGGGCATGGTGGCTTCTGACCATATCCCCCACAGCCATTCGCTGTCTACTGATGGCCTTCAAAATACTTTTACAGATATTAATCTCATCCCCTCGATCCAGAACCCTGCTATTTATGATCTTCCGCAGGTTCCACACATAAGTCCATGTTCAACTTCAACAGCTGTTGTCCCCATACCTTCCAATGATTGTCCTAGCTTCCCTAAAATTTATTCTTATCCTTTGGATACGATAAAGATCCTAAGTTGGAACTTAGCGGGCATTCAAAGGAAATTGTGTTTACCCGACTGGAGTGCTTTTGTGGAGTCTCACATGATCTGCCTGTTCCAGGAGACATGGTCTCTCGAACCGACCTATCGGGTTGGTTACGTTACATACTTTGTCCCAGCCAATCTCCCCAGGAATGGCAAAGGCCGACCATCTGGTGGCTTGCTTATATGGGTAAACATCGCCCTGAATTGTCGAATAGACAGGAAAAAGATTAATTCATCAGACATCCTAGGCATTTCTCTAAGAGGCCCCCATCTGGGTCCCAGCCTTGATTTGTATAATGTCTATGCCAGAGGCACTAAATATGGAGCATTGTCCCCGACAGTGGCTTCCCTTGAAGGGGAACTCAGGAACAACATAGCTGCAACCCAAATCCTGGTCGCGGGAGACTTCAATTGTACTTATGAGCCTCTCACAACGGATGATTCTTCTGACCCCGGTGAAGACGATGCTAGATGGGGTATTCCAACCCTATCTATCCCCCCGATTAGAAAATGGACACAAGCAGCAATCCAGTTGAATGCTCTTACTTTGGAGTTCGGTTTAAGAGCTGCTAATGGCCGCACAAACTCCGATTCCATGGGAGCGGTCACATACAACAGAGACAAGCATACCTCAAGAATTGATTATATTATGCTTGATTTCTCCCTCTGGAGCTTTGTACGGGACATGATAGTTTTGCCCACAATTGAAAGCGACCATAATTCGCTTTCCCTTTTTCTTAAGAATCCCTGGCCTAATGAAGCGACTAAATTATCCTCCAGGTCGTCAGATACTATCTCTGTCGCGCCGTGCGGGAGGCGCTTAAAGTGGAAAATGGTCGCAGGGGATGAAGCCAAGCTTAATTCTATTAATGCAATGCTTATGGCTTCTCAAATTGAACTGGACATTATTGACCCAGCCCCTTCACATATAGAGAGGACAACATCTATCTTTGAGGGAACTCTGGAAACTATTGGAAACGTTTTAAAAAAAAACTGCGTGGGGAAGAAAACTGTAGTGCGAAATTCTAGGGGTAAGCAGGAATGGTTCACACCTGCCTGCAGAAAGGCCAAAACTATTCTAATCCAGGCTGTCAAAAGCAAAATTCAAGCAGAGGTTCAGGCAGCCAGGAAAAATTATAATGCATTCCTGGCACACGCTAAAAAAGAATGGGACTCAGAGTATTGGTCTACGTTAAAAGAGGCTAGTTCCGGGAAGGATTCTAGACGCTTTTGGGAAATAATTAGAACCAGAAACAGACCAGACAACGAGCTTATAATTTGCAATATCACTAGCCAGGCTTGGACTACTCATTTTGCCAAATTATATTCCAACCATGATGGTGATATTGCCTCAACTCCGTCTCATCGAGAACAAGTCCAGTTGTTGGAGTGTATCAACTCTGTTGCCCCTTCTAGGGGATTCGATCATCCCGCCGGCAATTTATCCCCGCCTACTCCTTGTATTGCCCGAGGGCCAGAGCTGGTGTTTCATGCTTTTTCCATTAAAGAAATTGAACATGCAATTAGCTCCATCAGGCCTCAAAAAGCCGCTGGCCCCGATGGCATTCCTGGGGACCTGTTGCGCTTTGACATCAAGAAATGGGGGAAATTGATCCACACTCTCCTTAATGCCATCAACAGAGGTGCACCCATTCCCGCCTCATGGAAAGGTGCAGAGGTCGTACCCATTTTTAAGAAAGGGGCTAGGGATGATCCATCTAACTACAGACCTATAAGCCTCCTCGATGTAACGCAAAAGGTCGTCGGTAAGGTGCTGTTGGTAAGATTACTCCACTGGATTGAGGAAAACAGCATCCTTTCCGACCTCCAGGCAGGCTTCAGATCAGGTACTGGCACAATCGAACAGGCCTTTAGATTGTTGCTAGTGTACTGGAAGGTCGTGGTCCTGGCCAAGGGCAGTCTTTATCTCGCATTTATCGACCTGAAGACTGCCTTTGACCTCGTACCGAGAGCGACCCTCTGGAGAGTACTCACTGATTTAGGGGTCCCGTATTACCTTTTATCCATTGTCATCAGGATGCATGAAAACACCTATGCACAGATCAGATGGGGCAGAGATGGAGAAAAAACTGATAGAATTCCGGTGGAGAGGGGGGTTCGCCAGGGTTGTGTGTTGGCTCCCACCCTGTTCTCCTTGTATGTGAATGGTGTGGTAGAGCATCTGCTGAAAGATCCTGCAGACGAACCCTCCCTGGCTGGGGATCGTATTCCGACCCTCCTCTTCGCGGATGACACACTCCTACTCTCTAAATCCCCTATGGGCCTCCAAAAGTTATTAAACAACTTCCAGTCCTTTTGTGGAGAAAGGGGTCTAGTAATTAATACGAACAAGACAAAATTCCTTGTGATGAATCCACCCAAGAAACCTGTACGTCCTCCAAGGCTGAATAATGTACCTTTAGAGAGGGTGGATGTGTTTGATTACTTAGGCATTCGCCTCTCACACAACATGCTTTGGGCCCCCCATTTATGTAAAATGCTGTTAGCACATAAGAGGGTGACAGGGGCACTCCTAAAGGAGCAGCGCTCTTGCGCAATTAGACCTATAGCCCCTCTTATGGAAATCTATGCAGCAAGGGGCGTCAGCTCCGCCCTTTATGGGTCTGAACTCTGGGGTTCATGTAACTCTAGTGAGTTGGCAAGATCGGAGAGAAAGTTCTGTAGGGCCATTATGTCTCTCCCCCAGGGTACTCCTACGACCCCACTGATGCTTGATCTGGGCTGCCGCCCAATTGATGAGCTGGCGAAATTTCGCCCCCTATTGCTATGGGCCCGACTATGGCGTGTCCCGGAATTAGTAAAATACGCTAATGGCCTCTCTGAAGTCTTGTCACTTCCCGGATGGTACAAGATCAAATGGTTAAAAGACATGAAAACCCTCCTTTGCAATCTTGGTCTAAGTACAGCATGGGAAAGCAGGTCTTCCCCTCCGAAAGCTACGCTAAAAACTCTGTACTGGAACTGGATTGCATCCCAGCAGAATTCTAATCATGCCTTGGGCAGACTTACGGAGGATTTTCTGAGCTTCAAAGACCTGCCGTTCCGGGAACCTTACCTAGATGTTATAGAGAGACCGTTTGATAGGACCCTTTACTTTAAATTTAGAACTGGGACCCTCCCACTCTATGCCTTTACATCTGGCTGGAATTTCCCTGCACAGACCACAGAATTTTGCCCTTTCTGTATCAATAGACCTGAAACTGTAGCACATTTTCTATTTGAATGTCAGGTTTATGTACTCCCTAGAAACAGATGGCTCAAACATTTGTGCCGCTTGTTAGGCACCCGGAAGCACACTGAGGCCCTACGTATTTTAAGGTCTGACTCTCGGCCACTCTACGCCTGTGTCCTTTCCAAATATTTATCTTGGGCATGGCGTATCAGAATTAATAGGCTTAAAATAACTGTTTAATACGTTTTTACCTATTTATGACATTTCTCACTTTTTAATGTAAATATAATGATGATTTTTAAAGCTGTGATGAACAATTTTCTTATTGTAATGCTTTTATGATATATTTTTTATCGAAATAAAGCCTTGATTGATTGATTAAAGTCAATTTTTGTGGCTCTTTCAGGGCCCAACATCACACACCATTTCCCAGGATGTGATCAGGTCTTAAGGTTATGTGATGTCACACGGGGTCAAAGGGCATTTGATGTTATTCCCGCTACCCCTTCCATTTTGGTGAATTGATTGCTAAGAATCTCAGATGTTATAGATGTGGGAACAAAAATCACTTGGACATTCTAAATTATGAAAATGTTTGCATGAAATGTAAAAGAAATTACAAGGTATGCAACTCTGGCAACGGTAAAAAATAAAATAATTGTCAGTTCTGTTAGTGAAAATAACATGGCACAGGAAGTTTCTTATTCCAGTGATGAGAGTGTAATGTCGTGCATGGAAATGGATATGGTTCCTTTGGAAGTTTAGTGTGGGAAGGGACAAGTTTTACAACTGGGTTGCATTCCTTTAAGATGACTGTGTGAGAAGTGGAGATGTTTTTTGTGACTGTAATGGCTGATTCCGGCTCACCATTCACTTGATTGGAACAAATGACTGGAAAAAGTTCAAAAACGTCAACTTAGGAAACTTTCTTATTAAACCAGTTGCAAATGGGAAAAAAACATTGAAGTTTTGGGTGAATATGATGGCCAAGTATCTTTCAGTCACTTTATGTGTGGTATCAATTGAGTCATCATTATTAAAATGGCTGATGTAAAGGAATCTTGGCATAAGTATGGATCTCATCAATCATGAACAAGTACTCCTTAAGAAGATATGTATGGGTGTGGTCTGTGCAGACACTGGAATGGGAGATGACATTTCCCAAGGTGTACAATGATGTGGTAGGCAGGTTGAAGGGTGTTAAGCACAGAATACAACTCAAAGATGGTCCAAAACCTGTTGTACAAAAGCTCAGAAGGGTTCCCTTAGTGGTTAGACCAGATTTACGCAAGGAGTTGGATACGTTAAATGCTCAGGGATTATTAAAACTATTGAATGTTCAAATATTTGTCCCCTGTTATGCTAGCTCTGAGAGCTAAGGGAAGTTTAAGGATGTGTGTAGACCTCAGAAATCTGAACTCAAACATTTGGGGGGACAGGCACCCATTGACGAACATCACAGAGATGTCAACCAGGATAAAAGGGCAAGGGTTTTTTCTACTTTGGATTTGGCATATCACCAGATTGTGTTGGATGAGGAGTCCTGTCACTTAACATAATTTGTTACTCCAGAAGGGGTATTTCATTTTAAATAAATGCCATTTGGCCTTGCTTCAGCCTCTGCAGTTTTTCATCATTTGATGGATATGATGGTCAGAGATGTAAAAGACGAGTAATTTGTTTTCACGATGATTTCTTGATTTATGCTGAAGATAGGGTATCTCATGACTGAAGGTTGGAATTTGTCTCAGCTACGTTTGAGGAGAAAGGCATTAGGTTTAGAAGTGGAAGTTTAGAGTGTCCTGTGTTGTATACATGGGTAGAAATGTGTCAAAACATTGAGTTGAACCAAAGGATAACTTGCTGAATCCTATTGTAGGAGCACCTGTTCCAGAGAATAAGGATCAGAGAAGCTCATGGAATTTTACTCCAGATTTATTCCGAGTTGTGTGGAAAAAACTAATTCTTTGCTTAGTCTACCCAAAAAAGGGGAAATATTTGTCTGGAGGACAGAGTGCATAAAGGTATTTAGTGTAACAAAAAATTGTATTGCCAAGGTAATACCTCCTAAACCTTTTGATACTAATGATACTAGTGCAGTCGTCATGGATGCTAGTCACCATTGCCTAGCGGTGGTTTTTGTTACAAAGGAGGAATGGTAGAGAGGATGTGGTGGTATTTGCCAGTCATAGGAGTGCTTTTATTCAGTGGTGGAGTAAGAGGCTTTAGCATGTTGGTGGGACATCAATCATTTTCAGCATTACTCCTGAGGCACCATGTTTGTGGTTCGGGTGGATCACAAACACCTGGTTGGCATTTTCACTACTAAAGGAGCCGGCAAACCTATACCCAGGATTCCTAAATGGTAATTTAGGCTGTAGAAATCTTGTTATTGCATGGAGTAGATTCCGGTAAACAAAAAAGTAATGTCTGATTGTCTTTCAAGATTGCCTTTGAGTCAACAGGAAAGAGAAGAAGAGGATGAAGATGATGAAATGGTGGTCAGTGACCTATCAGTTATAACCAAATAAGCGATAACAGAACATGAGTGGTCTATGGCCATTAAAAATGATGTGATGGTAAAAGTAGTCATGGAGCATGTGAACAAGGGTTGGCTAAAATCTAAAAATGTGAATGAGGGTGTGGATGTTTTCTGGCAAGTAAGCCCACAACCGTCTGTGGTGAATGGATTGCTTCGTCATGGTGAGAACCTGATTCCATGGGATAAAAAGTTGTGGTTTTGGCTCATGAACGACACACACATCTGCAGTCATTGAGAAGGAGAGTAAATGACTTATTCTGGTAGCTTGGTAAGGATGGGCCATAGAGCATTATATGAGACAATATTGGTTTTGTGTAGCCACTGACAAGTTACCGTACCTATTGCCATGTGTCCAGTACCGGTACCCGACCAAGTTTGGTGTAAAGATCCCATTGATATCCTTGGACCCATACATGTTGGGAGCAGATCAATTATGGATTGGACTGATTAATAATTATTCAAAATGGCCGGAGGTGGCTTTCATGAACTCGGTCACTTCTAGTAAGGAGAAGGAGGTTTTGGAAAATGTGTTTTTCAGAGAAGGAATTCCTGATGAGATTGTAACAGATAATGGGCTACAGTTTGTTTCAAGATAATTTGAAAAGTTCTTGCATGATCTTGGTATCAAATATGTGACCAAATCTTTCTATCATCTTCAAAGATTAATAGAATGTGGATGGAGAAAAAACTGCTTAAAGATGTTTTGGCTGTTGTGCTTGAGAAAAGGAGGAAGGCGGAGAGGAAGCATACAAGACGAAATGGTCAAGGTTTGGATGTAAAGGAGAGAAATACAGTGAGAGTCAAAATATCTTTCAAAAGTGTGAGAGGTTCCTGGTTTTCGGAGCCTTTGACGGTAGTGAGAGTGTATGATCAAGCAGTGAAACTGGAAGATGGTAAATCTTGGAACAAATGTACATTTTCCCTGGTGCTTTATAACTCTAAAAGGAATATTCCAAACAAAGGTTTCACAAGAACTCCCTCTTACTGTTGATGGATGCCTGTTGGTGCTGCTCCTCTGCTGCATGTGACTAGTTTCATGTCGTATGGTCTTCTCCTGATCTGGTATTCTACTGCCACTCTGTGTGGTAGACTTTCACTTCACTAGCTACATTCCCTTTCGGGACTCTGCCAAAGTGGCTCCGTTACACAACTTTATGGACATGGATGACGTCTCCTCACATTGGCAGTGGTGTCTGTCAAAATCCTAATAGCGGGTAAAATATGTATCCTCTGCCATTGGAGTTCTCCCTTGGGCCCACTTCTCAGAAATAGTTCACAGAGCTGTACCAGTTGGCCATGTGTGAGCTGCGAGTCTATAAAATTCAGGATCTTTTACATGTGTTTGAGGAGGTGTGGGGTCCCTTCTTATGTCTGTCAGAAAGCCAGTTGGTCCAAGTGCCGTGCACACTTTAAATTGAAGTGCACACACCTCCTCCCTGTTGCCTATCAGCAGCAATAAACCCTCCCTCTGACTCAGCTGCTAGAATTAAAAATAAAATGGCAATACATTTGTTTTATTAAGACTTTATTTTTCATGCTTGCTGCTCCCACAGCGGAGGGGCGACGCTACTCCACCCTAATGTAAGAACAGCCTCTGCCTCTATACTAGGTCCTTTGCTTCTAACTTAGATATTTTGAATCAGATTCATCTTATCCACAATTATTCTAAACAACTAACACCTTGAACTTTCCTGACTTCCTTCCATCGCTATATTTCCTATTCATCCACTCCCTGACATAAAGCCATTTTCTGCCTCGCTACTTTCAAATCCCAACAAGAGCTAAGCACCCTTTAAACATGGAGATTTGCACATACACCAGTCATTTCTTCTTGTTCATAGTTTCTTCTGACATATTTACATACATCGTGTTCTTTTATTAGTGCTTCTAACTGATGTGCCTTTACCAATTGAAGTCAAAATATCTTTCAAAAGTGTGAGAGGTTCCTGGTTTTCAGAGCCTTTGACGGTAGTGAGAGTGTATGATCAAGCAGTGAAACTGGAAGATGGTAAATCTTGGAACAAATGTACATTTTCCCTGGTGCTTTATAACTCTAAAAGGAATATTCCAAACAAAGGTTTCACAAGAACTTTCTCTTACTGCTAATGGATGCCTGTTGGTGCTGCTCCTCTGCTGCACGTGACTAGTTTCATGTCGTATGGTCTTCTCCTGATCTGGTATTCTACTGCCACTCTGTGTGGTAGACTTTCACTTCACTAGCTGCATTCCCTATCGGGACTCTGCCAAAGTGGCTCTGTTACACAACTTTATGGACATTATGTTCTTTTATTACTGCTTCTAACTGACGTGCCTTTACCAATTGAATGAGAACATGCCAAATACATCCTGATCTTCCAACCTCAGGGCTTGCCAATGAAACAAAGCTAGCTTTGGCAAAACAAATTCAGACTCACATTGCGCTAACTATAGCAAGTAAGCCTGATACTTAGGATTTGTTGTGGTTCCTCCAAAGAATATTGAAGGAAAGTATCCTGGCAAATGATACATTTACAGCACAATTTAGAGCAGTGCTTTAGAATCTCTGTCAGCACCAAGGAAGAATTAGACTACATTTAACACTAAACATCTCATCATATATGTGCTGCAGAATCTCATTCAACATTTAGGCAGCTTTGTTCCCTGAGATTCACCACAGAGATTAAACTACTATGGTTCAGCATTTTCTATTTACTTATTTTTTTTTTTAAAACTTCTTTCTTTTGAATATTTTAACATGAACATTACAAACATATCTTCACATTGCTATAGTGTTTCTTATAGCAAATGGTGCATGTAAAGTTCATCTTAGATCAATTGCACAAATGCCCTGCTTGAGTAGCCTTTTGGTTATTCAGTATGTCTCAATGCTAGTGTCACTGCCTACAATGTTTTGGCTGTTGTGCTTGAGAAAAGGAGGGAGGCGGAGAGGAAGCATACGAGACAAAATGGTCAAGGTTTGGATGTAAAGGAGGGAGATACAGTGAGAGTGAAAATAACTTTCAAGAGTGTGAGAGGTTCCTAGTTTTCAGAGCCTTTGACGGTAGTGTATGATCAAGCAGTGAAGATGGTAAATGTTGGAACAAATGTACATTTTCCCTGGTGCTTGATAACTCTAAAAGGAATATTCCAAACAAAGGTTTCGCAAGAACTCCCTCTCACTGTTGATGGATGCCTGTTGTTGGTGCTGCTCCTCTCCTGCATGTGACTAGTTTCATGTCGTATGGTCTTCTCCTGATCTGGTATTCTACTGCCGATCTGTGTGGTAGACCTCCACTTCACTAGCTGCATTCCCTTTCGGGACTCTGCCAACGTGGCTCTGTTACACAACTTTATGGACATGGATGACGTCTCCTCCCATTGGCAGTGGTGGCTGCCAAAATCCTAATAGCGGGTAAAATATGTATCCTCTGCCATTGGAGTTCTCCCTAGGTGTCCACTCCTCAGAAATAGTTCACAGAGCTGTACCAGTTGGCCATGTGTGAGCTGTGAGTCTATAAACTTCATGATCTTTTACATGTGTTTGAGGAGGTGTGGGGGTCCCATCTTATCTTCACATTGCTATTGTGTTACTTATAGCAAATGGTACATGTAAAGTTCATCTTACATCAATTGCACAAATGTCCTGCTTAAGTAGTCTTCTGGTTATTCACTATGTCTCAATGCTAGTGTCACTGATACCACATCGATCATTCACTGAAATAAGTTGCGTGGCAGTTCAGCTGTGGGCAGAATGGTGGTGAAGAAGATAAACCAAGTAAAGACCTTAAAAGACTAAACGTGAAACTAGTGGCTGTGAAGTCATCTATTTAAGCCCAGCAGAGAGAGATTACAACGGGCAAAACAAACAGGTGACAGGCGATAATGGACAAGGGTATGGTGTAGAACTTTGATCGTCTAGTGTTTGCTGTAGGCCCAGCATCAAGAAAGAAAAGGGAAGGTGCAGCTTCAGGACATGTGGAGGGGCTAGCAAGCCGTCAATCTTATCCCAGCATGCCTACCCGCGCGTAATGGGGCAGCTAAACTGAACTGTTAAGGGCAGTACTCTATGATCACAGCGAGGGTATGATATCACTTCTACCATGCATTGCAGTGCTTCTGGGGGACGGCTGGGGTGTGGGTCATCCCTAGCATTGTTCCAGAAGGCAATCCGCAATTCATCTGAGCCCTGTGAAAGAGACGCTTCCTCTGGCCTCTTCCTGTCTAAGCTCTCTGGTTTCCACCTCCGCCCATGCCACTGCTGACTGACAGTATACTGAGACCTGGGTGTGCACTTCCTGTTTCAAGTGTTGGGTCGCTATGTCCTAAGCCCGCAATAAGGCAAAGTCAATAAAAGTGGCCATGAGTTTGGTCTTAGTGTGCCTAAACAGGCCTAAAGGGGTCCTCCAAGATGGAAAGGATCACCAATGGTCATGTGACTCGGTGAGAGCGCTTCTGCCATTTGCTAAACTGAGGTGAGGAATAAGCTGGTGCAAACATAGGAGTTTGAGATGTGAGCTACAGGACTCTTTTAAAGCAAGCATAGGCACTTCCTAACAGCGGACCCAGCAGCGTAGCTGTGGCCAAGACAGCCAGCAGCAAACCCACTGCGGCTGGGAAGCTAAATAATGTAGTCAAAGTTTGGCGCACCTAGACCCCCACTATCAGTGAAGCACCATAGATGGGCAAACATGATCCACCCTGCTGTGTCCGTAGCCCCAGAGCATGTCACCCAGAAGAGCGTTCAACATATGAAATGGGCAGCTTTTTCTAGGTAAAGACAGTGCAGCGTCAGCATCCAATAAGTAATATTTCAAACACTAGGGACGTATGTAAAACCTTACTGTCATGCACATTTGTGCATTACCCTATATATAAAACACAATTGCCAAGTGCATTTCCATGCTGTGCACCACAACGTTTGGGCATACCTCATTCTTCAACACTCCTTCACATCAACAGCAAGATAAAACGCATACCAGCAACTAATTACCCGTCATGTGAAAAGCATGTGAAAGGCTATGGAAAGAGAAGTTCCCAGCCTTATGCCCTCATTATGATATCAAGCAGACTGCTACTGGCAGGCTGTTGGTGGGGGTCCACCCGACATCTAGGGCAAAGGGCTGACTGCTAAATTACAATACCGGCAGTCAGAGCGCAGGGGTGGGACTGCTGCCTCCAACAGGCCAAAGGAGCCCGTCAGGGTGGCGGTTGGACAGTAATCCCTATAATGAAGGCGACGCCTGTGCAGGCACCACCGTAGGGATTATGATGTCCATTTCCCACAGCCTTTTCATGACTGTCTAACCTAGCAGGGCCCCCGTCACCCATGTGCCATCGCTATGTGGCCAGGATAGCACATGTGGTGCCCCCCAAAACATCCATGCACCTTGTGCCAGAGACCATGTGGTGCCTTGCACAGGATGCATGGATATTTGCAAACATGCCTTTTACTACTGGAGCTTGTGGTGCAGCCCGCCCCTTTGTGGGCTGCAGCACAAGCCACAATAGTAAAAGGCATGTTTCCGACCATCTACAGCAGTCTAGTCAAAATATGGTAGGGGAGACCGCCAACTACTTGTTGGATGGGGGAAACATATGGAACAACGAGGCCAGAGCCACGAGTTCTAGAAACCTGTAATCGTAACCACGCTTTCCCGAACAACAACAAATGCACTCTAGTGTTCGGAATGGGCGAGAAAGAGAAGCATCTGGAAGTGGATATGGACTGTTAAGTGGGGCTGGGGCAGGGTCTGGGGGGAGTTTGTGGAAGTTTTAAGGGGTGGTGGGGGTTCGAGATAGTTGTATGGGGTAGTGGGGGTTTGTGGTAGTTTTCAGGGGTGGTGGGGGCTCGGGGTAGTGTTCCAGGGTGGTGGGGGTTTGGGATAGTTTTCAGGGGTGGGGGGGTCAGGGTAGTTTTTAGGGGGTGTTTGGGGTTGTTTCCAGGTGTGAAGGGGGTTTGGGGTAGATTCAGGGGTGGTGGGGGTTCGGGACGATGAGCCCAGCCGCCATTGTGATGAGGCCCATAACGTGAGCTGTTCTTAGGTCCAACAGGACCCATGAAGGGAAACTGATTTAAGTGTTCTTTGTTGGTAGCTTGGCAGAAGCTGCAATGCCTTCCTCAAGGGAAAATGTGGATGCTTGTTATACAAGAAACACTCAAACTGCAATAAATATTAATAAACAAAGAAGTAGAGTGTTAAATACGAAAACAATCACCCAAATGATGGATAGGTGAAAAAATAATTATTAATAAAAGGTAAAAAAACATAGAAAAACATCAGAGAAAGGTGTTAAAGGTTATCCTTTGAAACGATGCAGCAAAATATGTAAGAAATAAAATCACAATGCATCTTCCATTTAGTTGACTGGGAGCTAAGCATTGTCTGGTGCTGACCTTATTGTGAACATGGATGGACAGAATTTGGACCTTAGTCCCGTTGGAGTTTTTATCCCTTAGAAATGTTAACCTTTCGAGAGGTCTGAAGTGTTCAATGTGTCAAGCCTGGAAGTTGTTGATTAGAAAGTTAGTTAAGTGATCCAAACTGTCCAGATCATAAAAAATGTATTATGTTAGGGTTGTAAAGGTAAGGTATTTTACTGTGGGATTTCCTGCTTGTCCTAGTCCTGACCTAATCCTTATGTTTTGGTAGTAGTTTTATCCTGCTAAAAAATGTAAGTTCCCAAATTTGCAGGACTAATTTCTAATACACAATTTCATTTTGCTGGCGGCATGAATCCCTAGATTCAGATTCTCAGGTCTGTCCTTTTCAAATAGGCCCACTTCATTTCTAGTAGGCAGGAAACCTTTTCCCTTATCTCAGGGCCTTTTGCACCATTTATCCACAGGAGGTAAGTTCCTAATTGCCAACCATCAGAAATGTCCTGTTCCAACTGGTCCACTGGAAGTCTTCCACACAGGCAGCTTCTTCCTCTTCATCCAGACCTTCTGACTTGCAGCAGTTGCAGGGGGTGTTGGGTTTAGGGATTAGGCGGTCCACCAGGCATCTATGTGAGCTAAAAACTCGCTCTCACTGTGCAAGAAACTGGCATAATATGCACCATCCTAGCGAGAAGCGTCAAGGACTCTACTGAACAGAGCCAGTTGCTCCTCTGTCTCAACACTGCATTGATTAATCATTGCTCAGAGAGTTCAATTGAACACCTTCGGATTCATGTGACTGTGCGAGGCCAGCACTGTACCAATGCCCGCTGCTTCGGATCCACTGCTGGCCATCCATTGAAGGACGGCTAAAGATTTCAAAGGTTGGGGACTCTGGAGCAGGTGACCTCTGAGCTTTGGGTTGTTCTCCCTGTGCCTCTTAGATGCATTCCTCCCCATCTGCCTTTAGGGAAGTCTTTGCCAACCCAGTTCTAGACAGGAGGCACATCAGGTACAGTGGTGTCAGAGCCTCGGGTATCAGGGTACCCGGGCACCCCAATTACAGCTACCATTTACCTGTCGCCCGGGCTAGGACAGTCCATTTTGTTTTCTTGCAGTGGGGCCTATGGCACCTTCCTACATTGCTGAGTCTAACCAAGGGTCAACATATCCTCACTGGGTGAAAGATGTGCTTAACACAGAACATATAACATAACACAGGATGATGTTGCTCTAACAACTTTGGATTGTTCTGTCCTGTTCTTTTGTTCAAGGCCTGTTCGACATTACGGTTGCTCTTTCCAGAACGGCTTGTGTATTATTTGCCTATATTCCTTTCTTGCTTTACAGGATTTTATTGTAGGGCTTTTGCAGGTTATTTACACATAAAAAGTGTATTACAGCATGTGTATAACACTGTGTGTAGTTTACCTGTACATATACAATTTACAATTATATGGAGTATTGTGGGTGCATGTTATCACATATGTACTTTATGAAGCCTCTATCACCATGCAACACTGAGGTCATATGTTATTTACCTAAACGATCATATGTTACAAAATATGCATGTATTTCTTTGAGCATATGTTATGTACCTATGCTGCATAAGTTATAACAGCTATCATAGCTTGCTTGATATCTATTGCATAAGAAATACTTAGCGCTTGGTAATGCGTACATTCTGAAATCTCTTTTATCAACACTTCCTGCTTTACTCCTTAAGACAGAGACGTCATAAATTTAGAATGTATAAAAAATAAACGGTTGTGACATAGTGCACACATTCAACTTATAATCAACCAGCGAATAGTTTGAAGGTATAGACTGCCTGATTTATTTGTAAACGTGAACATACAAATATTGACAAAGTCCATAGTTCTTGGCTTTTACATTCTGAGTTATTGAAGTTACCAATGCTAGTTGATAATGGCATGCAAACTGTCAATCTATTGAAGGAAACCCATTTTAAGGTGGTGGTCGATGCAAACGAAAATGCTTTGATGCATGCACATGACACATGGCAGCCATTTTTAATCTACTGATGAAACATGAACAGATATGTTAGAATGGTAAATTACCATGTGAAAAATTAAAAAGGGGTATCGAAGCATTAAAACAAAGCAAGCAGTCCTGCAACTTTTTGCAGCTATCTGATCCCTCCAAAATAAATATATTTAAAAAATGTAAACTCAAGTAGCACGATGGGGGGGGGGGGGGTCAAGATGGAAAGCAATAGGGAAGGGGGGGCAAACAATAGCAGGTTGGGAGGGGGACAAAGAGGAAAAAGATGGGAAAGCATGTGAAGTAATGCACACCTGTGGAGTCCTGAACAGTAGAAAAAATGTGTAAGGATACAGCTAATGCCATGAAAACTTTGTGAGGCTAAATTGCTCTTAGGAGGGACAAACACAAGAGTAGGAAAGAAAGTCGTCAAATCAAGAAAAGTCAATTGAGAGAGATTACAAATACATGCATTAATGAACAAGGGGGCTAACCCAAAGTCCACTCTATGGGCCAGATGTGGTAACCTATTTTCCAAATGTAAACGCCTTGATTTCAAAATCAGAGTGGTTGCAACAGCAAAAAATATTTAAGGGTGCATTCGGATGGCGGGCGGACTCTAGTCCGTCCACCACCTTAGTGGTGCTGGGACCGGCCGCCAGTGGTGCGGCGGTCCCACACCACCAATTTGGATGCGACCGCCACCATGGCGGTCGCATCCCACATATCCAACATTGTGGCAGGCGGTACTGTGAACAGCACCCACCACAATGTTGTAAATGCATGTTGTGCATTGGCATGCACAACGTGACAGGCACCGCGTGGTGCCTGCCACCTTGTCCATGCCAATGTTGGGGGGTACCATAGGTACCCTCCAAGTGCAGCCCAGCCCTGTGGGCCAGCAACGGGCCCCCGAAACGAAAACTGCATGCCTTTCCATGGCAGAGTCTCCGCCATGGAAAGGCATTGAAAATTCCACATGCTAATATAGATGGCGTTGCTTGCAAGGCACCGCCACCATATTATGGGCCTTTTCCGCCCGTTAGGCAATCGTGATGATTGACTACCGGCGAAAAGCAGTGGACGGTCTTTCCGTCTGCCGCAGTATCCCCCGCCATGCTAATGTGGCGTGGGGTAAAAGGCCGTCTGGCGGGGTGTTTTGGCGGGCGGATCCCACTGCCAGTCGGACGGTGGCGATCTGTTTACCATGATAATGGGCCCCTTAGCTCGCATTTTAGAAGTCAGCAAACTATTACCAACTCAAGAAATGGGTTTCTGACTGGTTACTGATTAACAATTTAGTTGGGGCATGTTGTGAGCATCTGTTGCAAATTGCAAATCAGTAGCAGTGACCGGAATTCCAATCTCTAACCACTGAAAATGTCATGACTCCCAAGTTGAGGTGGTAACCTATTCACAAAAGAGAAGGGGTCCACTTTGGACCAGGGCCGGACTGAGAATGCAAACCGGCCCTGGCAATTTATTCGGGCCGGGCGTGGAGGGGGTGGGGGTGCGCGTGGAAAACACTGCAGCTGCTTTTGTTACAGGGGGCCGATATTGCCAGCCCCGGTAACAAAAACTGCCCCCCAAGGGTCCAAAACCAGCCCTCACCCTGGCGACCCACCGGGGAAATGTCCGGTGCCAGCTATGGCCAATCCGGCCCTGCTTTGGACCATCTCCCATTCACAAATTAGGGCTAAAGTTTTATGGGGAATAGCAGGAGTTCAGGGGAATTCAGGGACCAATGAAACTTAAAAAAAAACAATCCATACCTTCTAATTAAATTGGGTTGCTTGAAAAAATAATCTTTTTTAAAAAAAACAATCACAGACATGGCGGTTTTCTGACCCTTACAGGCCTCCATCCCTGTGATTGTGACCAATAAGACTGAGTTCCAATATGTGACCCATGTAATGAATATTAATGAGGAAGGTCAGATTGTGACTGAATCTGAATCCTTATTTGGCAAATTGACCTATTAGTACATGGGTTCATTCACAAAAATGGTTTCTGGTCTGTTCACAAATTTTAGCAGCTTTTAGTAATCTAAACCTTAACATTTCAGGCCCTATGTATAGGCAATGTCATTTTATGAGTGGATTACTCCTTTGTAAGGAGCCCCTTCAGGTACCCTTCCTTCTCCTCACCTTTTCTGTCTTGCTCTGTGTACACAGCTCTGATGCTGCCTTTGTGTCTATTAGTGGCATGCAGCCTGAGAAGGACGCATCATTGCAGGATGGGAATGAATGTACTCACGTACGACGCATTTTAATATTAGACGGCTGTAGTTGTGCATCAGTGACACTGTCATTGATCCTGGTGCATCAGATCTGTAAAGATATCTGTGCCTCACCGTGCCTGTGAGGTATAGACACAATGGGGGAACCCTTTGTCCCTCATAACCTGGGTAAGTATATGTAAAGCTACAATGGCTCTATCGGGAAGAAGGCAATTACATCCCTAATAAGGACGAATCTTGTAAAGAGTACTTTATGTGACTCTCTGCGTAATCAATATGCCAGAGTGTACTACAAATGGGATAAACCGCAGCGTGCAAGAACACAGATATTGGAGCACAACAATACAGAATAATGACTCAAAATTGCTTGCAAAAATTATTATTATTTGTTACTTTTGAGTTTTCACAAAACATTTTTTAGAAACACATTTTGCAAGGGCTGTCAAGATGAGGCGCAATTATAAAGAGACCAGTGTTTCAAAGTGACAGTGGGTGCTCGGTGCTGGTAGTGCAGTGGATATATACAAGAGTGAAGCTATATACAAGTATGTACAAGTTGAAGAATGGTCAGAAAACCAACGGAAACAATATCTCTGGTTGTGGCAGGACCGTTCAATGATATACACCAAGGGCCATATTATCAAGGAATGGCGATAACATTATCGCCGCTTTAGCGGCAGGAAACTGCCGCTAAATTGGCGATAATGGGCTTGATAATATGCCGCAGAGAATTCCAATAGAAGCCCATGTTCTAGTGTGAACCTGGGCTTCTATTGGAATTCACAAGGGCATATTATCAAGCCCATTATCGCCAATTTAGCGGCAGTTTCCTGCCGCTAAAGCGGCGATAATGTTATCGCCATTCCTTGATAATATGGCCCCAAGAGATTTGTTAAGACTGAGCCATATATTATCGTCGACGTTTCGACGCTGATAATGTGTTAAGAGAGTCAGATAAAATACTCTTAACAAGATTTGTCCTTATTAGCGATGTAATTGCCTTCTTCCCGACAGAGCCATTGTCACTGTGCCTGTGAAGCCAATGTTTTAAATAACATTATACTAGCCAGTGTTGCCTGTTTGAAAATTGTGGACAGAATGACTGCTTAGAAAACATCTATTCTTTCATAATTTTTATCCCATTATGACAGACTTTGCAGAATTCAATATTTCTGGCTTCCCATCATGACAGGCAAAGCACCTCAGCATTTATGACAAATATACCATTTCTTTTTACCTAGTCTCAAAAAACTGAAATAACTTTCTTAAATATAGCTTTATGGATATGTTTGAACCGAATAAAGTAATTGAATTGAATTAGATATAGCTATTCTGGCATCTGCCATTTCTAAGTGAGCGATAGTACTATTATTCACTTTGTGGTATTTAATTGGTATTTTAGCAACTGCTTTTTTGAGAGAAATCTGGTCCTTGAGAGCAGATTATTGTAATCCTGTGGTGCCTCTAAGCCCGTTTCTAACCTCTCACATCCCCAGTATTCATTTGAATGTCATTTTTAACAAAATTAGACTGGTTTGCAACTTTGATAGTGTGCTCACGTCTTCGGAATTTTCTGGCGTGGGCTGAGAATGTAAGGAATAATTCTGCAAACAAATGTATTAGAGGATAGTTTGATGAAGATTGTAGGAAGTAAAAAAAGAACTAAGGAAATTAAAATCGTGAGCTTCTACAATAGAAAATGTAGTGAAATGCTGGAACTTATCCAGGCAGGGAATCAGAAACAATTTTGGGGTTTGGTGAATAATGCAACTGATTCACCTGCAGTACCTCCCTCTTATAGGATTGTGTTAAACATGTGTATAAACTCTATGGTCCTTCTCCATCAAAAGATCATGTAATATTATATAATATTGATCCAGATACTTTTGGATTATACACTGAAGAACAGACTAAAAATACAATAGATGGGTTGATGTTAAGTAGGGCCTCTGGACTGAACTAAATCCTAGCAATTGTATTAAAAAATGACATAGAGGAGTAGGCGGAGAATCTGGAGTGTCTGTATCGATGGATAGCTGAAACAGGACTTTTTCTGAAGTCCTGGAAGGGCTCCGTGATAAAACCACTTTTGAAGAAAGGAGATGGTATAAATATATCAAATTTCAGGTTAATTAGTCTTTTGGATGTGTCAGCAAAAATGTTTACCAAAATTTTGCTCCAAAGTTTTGAGGACTGAATTTTAGAAAATAAACCTTTGCCCATTAAGCAAGGTGGTTTCTGGGCAGGCTATTCCATCAACGACCATTGTTTTGTCCTTTTGGCTTTATCAAAAAAATCTGAAGAAATAATTCAAAGATTGTGCAGTTTGTGGACTTCTGTACCGTGGTGTAGAGAAAGAATATCAATATAAAAATATTGACTTGCACAAATGTCGAGGTAAAAATATCATGGGTCAGAAATGTCGTCTGAAAAAATATCGTGGTCAAGAATATCGATTTTAGGTAAGTAATATCGATGTTTAAAATATCGAAGTGTTTAATATCATTTGCAAAAATATAGTTGTTAAAAATTTCGATTTTTTCATCAATGTTATGTATTTTAGTATATATTTTATGACTGTGATGTATGTTTTTTCATATAAGAATTGTTTATATTTTTATTATGTGTTAAAACTTTAGTAGTTATTAATTTTTTTTAATTTTAATTTTGCATTTTTAGTACCGTAGCGGGTTGTGGGTTTATAGGGGAATAGAGTGGAAAGTAATTTAATTATATTAAATGTATTGATTATTTTTAGTAGTTATACATTTTTTTACATTAATTGAATATTTTTTTAATTAATATTTGTTTAATTGAGATGGTATAGTGTTAAATGTGGAAAGTATTTTTTTATGAATTAATAATTTGTTGGAAATAATTTTAACTTATTAATTGCCAATTCATTATGGTAATTGTGTAGATAATTGTAGGTGTGTGTTGTGGTATGTATAGGTGGGAAGTGTGGGAAGGGTGGGAAGTAATTTATATTAAAATGGTTGAATTAATAATTAGTTGTTAATGAATTTAAATTAATTCAAAAATAAATATGGTAATCGTGTAAATCATTTTAGGTGTGTGTAGTGTATATTATAGTTTTAAAACATGTGTTTTCCATGATTTTTTTATTATTAATAATACTTATTTAATTGATAATTAATTATGCTAATTATGGAAATAAATGTAAATCCATCTTTTTAGGTGTTTTTTTTATTGGTGTGGTGTTATAGGGTATGAAATAAAATAAAACATTTATGTTTTACATAATTATTTTGTTTGTTAATATTTGCTACTTTTAAATAATTATTGTTTTTAAATGTATTTATTAATTTATTTTATATCGTATTTGTAGCTTTTTCTTATATGTAATTTATATTATAATATGAGTTATTTTGATATGTTTCATATTTTATTTTTAAATGTATATTTTTTTAATATTGTTTATTTTTATTTATGATTTTTTTTTTCTTTTTTTTTTTTAAATGTTATTAGTAATTTTTGTTTGCAATCCAGCACTTTCCCTACTGTTGCACTCACTGGAGTGGGAATAGTAATTTTTTTACCTTCGCTATCCAGCACTTTCCCTACTGTTACACCCACTGGAGTGGGAATAGTGATTTTTACACCTCCACTATCCAACACTTTCCCTACTGTTGCACTCACTGGAGTGGGAATAGTAATTATTACCCCTTTGCTAGCCAGCACTTTCCCTACTGTTGCACTCTTTGGAATGGGAATACACATTTTTACCCCTCCACTATCCAACCAACATTTTCCCTACTGTTGCACTCATTTGAGTGGGAATAGTAATTTTCACCCCTCCGCTATCCAGCACTTTCCCTACTGTTGCACTCACTGGAGTGGGAATAGCAATTTTTACCCTTCTGCTATCCAACACTTTTCCTACTGTTGCATTAATTGGAGTGGGAATAGTAATTGTTTCCTCTCTGCTAACCAACACTTACCCTATTGTTTCTCTTACTGGAGTGGGAATAGTAATTTTTACCCCTCCGCTATCCAGTATTTTCCCTACTGTTGCACTCACAGGAGTGGGAATAATATTTTTCACCCCTCTATCCAACAGTTTCCCTACTGTTGCTCTTATAGTAGTGCAAAATGTAAGTTTTAATTTGTTTTAATAATTTTATGTTTTAATTTATTATAGAATTATATTTTTATTTAAAAATATTGATATATATTTAATTTGTATATGATTTTAAAGTTTACAAAGTAAATAAAGATAATAATAGAATAAATGCATGTGTATAAATTATTATGTTTGAGTGTTTATATTTTTTAACTTAAGTTTATTTGTCATATTTAGTTAAAATGTATATTACATTTAATTTAGTTTGCTAACAATAATATCATTATTTAATATATTTTAATTTATATATATTTTTAATTCAATATTTTTTACATCTATATTTTTTACTTTGATATTTTTGAATCAATATTTTTGTACTTACCTGTATAAATATAGGACACAATATTTATGCATTCTATATTTTTACTTTGATATTTAGAACATCGATGTTTGTTACATCAATATTCTATCAGTGAACCTGTACTGCCTTTGTTACAGTGGATAGAGGGAGTCTGGTAAACTAACTAAGAAAATAGAAATAAATATTGGCTCACGCCAAGGCTGTGTGTTAGCCCTGATCCTCTTTAGTGTCTCCATGTGGCTGTCCTTTCAGCTAGCCTAAATAACTCAATTATTTTTCTCTAAGAAAATAAAAGTAAATATTGGCTCCTCGCCAAGGCTGTGTGTTAGCCCTGATCCTCTTTAAGTCTCCATGTGGCTGTCCTTTCAGCTAGCCTAAATAACTCAATTATTTTTCTCTAAGAAAATAGAAGTAAATATTGGCTCACGCCAAGGCTGTGTGTTAGCCCTGATCCTCTTTAGTGTCTCCATGTGGCTGTCCTTTCAGCAAGCCTAAATAACTCAATTATTTTTCTCTAAAATTGGTTGCAACCCATATCCCCAGTCTGATGTATGCTGACGACCTCCTAATTTTACAATATGCTTCGAAGGGTTTCCGGAAGAAACTTGACGCATTGACAGCATACTGTGCATCGAATCACCTGAGGATCAATTTAGTTAAGACCATTTCTTAGTTTTTGGAAAAAAATATCCAATTTCAATTGGTATATCATAATAGCATGAAAGTAGAAGAAATTAATTCATATTAATAGGTAGGGCTGCACTTTGTTGCCAATTTGAAGTGGAACAAACAACTGAAGGAAATAAAATCTAGACCTCTATTACAGGCGGGTTCCTTGGTAAAGATCAATGAAATGTATGGGAGGTTGTCACACACATCACTCATAACAGCTTGTTTGCACCAAATCCCCCATTACCATCTTACAGGTCTCAAATATTCATTATAGGTAAAGGGGATATTTTAGACCCGGTGGAAAATGTGTATAAAAAGAGTTTTAAAGAATTAACTTCAGGAAGCTGCTTGGATTTTCTCCAGCCAAAATGATAAGTTTTACTTTGCTCAAAAACCCTTTATCGATATGGTGGCCAATTCAGAAAAGTATCCATATCTCTTTTATCTGTCAGACACTTTACTTCACTAGGAAGTTATAAAATTTAGAATAGGTCTTAATCAATTCATGGGGATTCCTATCTTGAAGGAGAAAATAGGGGAAATAAAGGTCAATGTATATGCACTTTTAAAAGAAAATGCTAAATTATTCATGTATTAATTGATTGGCCCCTCCTTTTAAATAGGCATTGCCATTTTTTATAACCTTTATTCTTACAATATGGTGCAGTGTTTCATCTCCTTACAATTGATGTTTTAGCCAGTATTCAATTTTGAGATTTGATGGTGGACCTGTGGCGCTTTTTATGATCTGTGAGAAATATGGACATTCATGAATTGGGTTTATAGCGGATAAATAGTCATTTTTACTGTATTTGATTTTAGAATGTGATTGGTGTTTAATTGTATTT
Organism: Triturus cristatus; assembly: GCF_964204655.1. Taxonomy (NCBI): domain Eukaryota; kingdom Metazoa; phylum Chordata; class Amphibia; order Caudata; family Salamandridae; genus Triturus; species Triturus cristatus. The sequence continues at coordinate 150,117,985 of NC_140590.1, read as the reverse complement.
TATTAGTTTTACGGTCAAATGTCTAAATAAACTGATTATTTAATTCTGATTCTGTTAAAGTTATGTACTCTTTGTCTACTGTAAGCGGCAGTATTTCCAAGATTATATGAAACTTCCTTCTACCTCTCAAAATGTGTACCCTCATGTGTGTTGGAAATGACAGCAACATTGGTTGCAAATCAGAAATGAAGCAAAAAGTGGTCCTCAGCATCATGTGGTTTATTAAAGTTAATTTTCACAAAGCTGTGCTGTCAACCTTAAATGCTAAGTACTAGATTTACGAAGATTCCCCCCAACGCAGTGTGATCAGACCTGCACAGTATTTACAAAGATGGTACAGTTTAATACTCTCCTTGAGATGGTTCACTTTGGGCTCCATTCCACCAATACAGGCACTTTGATGCCATGGAGCAAGGGTGCCTGTATTAAGTTTGGTATAGTTTTTGTGCAAGAAGGGGTCTCTTCCTGCACCAAAACTATCCTTTTGCATTCAGCATTCATGCAAAGTGGAAGTACCAAGTTGAAATAATGATATTTCTCCTTGTTATGCCAGCCTTGCGTAGTGGCACCAGTTCGGCGCAAACCCCTGTTTAGTGACTTTAGTAAATATGGGTTTACATCAAAATACATGAATGGCTGCACAGGAACGCCCATGCTTCACCCACATAATACCTCCCAGGCACAAAGTAACACAAGGCAATGTTTTACAATTTATTCTGAAACTTTTGGGATGAATGAAAAGTGACACCCGGACACATCTTCGGGTAAATCTTGGCCTAAAACTTTGCATGTTAAAAAGTGCACCACAATCAAGATATCTCAAAATGAAACCAACATAACTAAGTTAAAAACCAAGGCCAGGATCTGCAGTGCTTTTATGTGGCAGGAATGAAGTCTAAATAAACAAGCACAGCTCTGTTTTCAAAGCAAGCTTTAAAAATGTCTTAAAAGAATCACTGGAGCATGCTAACGAATTTCAAGGCAGCCTATCGTTGGAAATGACCCTGCTGAGTGTGGGGAGGAGAAACAATATGAAGAGCAAGAGGTAGTAGGAACAAAGAGAAGGCAGAAGTAGAACACGAGGGAGAGAGCAAGAAAACACATGCAATGGAGTACAAAAAGGAAATAAAAGCGATAGATCCTCTAATGCAAGCAATGTCATCATGTAAAGGATACAAATAAACTAATCAGAAAACCATGAGACTGAAATGCTCCTGGGTCAGCTGCACAAAAAAAGTGCGACAGAAGCCATTAAATTAAGAACAACCAATTGAGATAGAGAACAAAGCCATCCATTCATGAGCAAGGGGCTGACCCAAAGCCCACTATATATATATTATCTACTGGCGGTCGCCAGTAGATAGTTATAGTTAGGACCGTGTTTCCATAGGAAATCCGCAACATTCTATTTGGAATAACTTTGGCGCCGGTTGACGTATCCTCGCGAAATTTTCAAAATAGGTGGGACGCTCTGCTCCGCTCCTACCCTGAAAGTCTCGGGGGGATTCGTCAAGCGGGGGCTGAGAAAAAAGGGGGGTCCCAAAACACGTTTTCCCCATGCAATTTTCCATAGGGACCTTTAGTCCAAGGTACAACCCGAACGGCTGAACAGAATTACTTGAAATTTGGCAGAAAGGTAGTCATCAGCTCAGGGATGTGCCTTCTGCGTATATGGAGTCAATCTGTTCAGTAGTTCCTGAGAAAATTGCAGTTAAAAGCACATACATATCTATTGCCGCGCACCGTGCGCGCACCGTGCGAGCACCCTAACGTGCACGAGCGTAATTCTGATTGGTGGTTACATGTTAGTCAACGTTCGAATCGGTCGAAATCAGGAAGTGTCGGCCGCCATTTTGTTTGTTTTCAGTGCGAGAGTGAAAAAGGAAGGTGGCGAACGTGAAAAGGGGGCAGGGTAGAGAGTTCCTGACCCCCTAGCCTTTGTCAGGGGGTCCCTGAAGGACCCCGAAGGCAGAAAATAACATTTTAAATTTTTTTTTTTAAATCGCGGGGGTGCGCGCACCGTGCGCGCACGGTGAAAACCCCCCAAAAAATAATATATATATATTTTTTTTTAATACGTAGTTTATTGTAAAGTAAATATATTAAAAAAATAATAATGCATACATAACTTAGCATTTAAAAAACCGTACAAATTCACTGAAAAAACCACAGGTTTCACACACGTTATAGTTAGGATTTAGCATTTAGAAAAACCTTGCAAATTCACTTAAAAAACCATAGGTTTCACACATGTTATAGTTAGGTGGATATTTGACTCGTGAAAAACCAATGAAATTCCCCCCGTTATAGTTAGTTCAGATAACTATAACTCGCGCGGCCGCCACTCTATCACAAGGATGATGTCATCAGTGATGTCATGAGTGATGCCACTGGCCATGTCATGAGTGATGTAATATGGGACGTCATCAGCAGTGGATTGCGGGCGCGCGAGTTATAGTTATCTGAACTAACTATAACGGGGGAATTTCATTGCTTTTTCACGAGTGAAATATCCACCTAACTATAACATGTGTGAAACCTATGGTTTTTTAAGTGAATTTGCAAGGTTTTTCTAAATGCTAATTCCTAACTATAACGTGTGTGAAACCTATGTTTTTTTCAGTGAATATATATATATATATATATATATGTATATTAGAAACAACAAGTCTAGCCGACAGAGAGCTAAAACTGTCTGTAGCTGAGGCCTAACAAAACAACAGTTTAAGTGAGCTTCTATATACTGATAAGAAACTGTGGCTCTAGAATAATGCTCCCCATTATTCCATTTCACATGAAAATGGGGGAAACACAAGTGGAAGTGGCTAAGACATCACACAGGAAGTCCCACCCATGTTAAATGCTGCCTCCACATATTAAAGCTATTTGGCTCTGAAAAATAGGCTTGTGTAGCCATAGTGACAAGTACTTTATGAACTTTGGACCTGTAGTTTTATTTGACCTGACTAATGATATTACTATACAAGGACTCTACTACTCACTCTATTGTATCCAGTAGCTGCAGTAGGGTGTTTTTCTTTCACTGCCATTGTCACCTTTTTCTTCCTGTCCCTGATGAAGGAAGACACAGACATTGAGATGATGATGTTTATCCAAAACTAATGACACGGTTCCAAGTGTTCTGGGAGCACTGTACCTTATTATAATGAAAATCACGAGTAGTAGCAAAATAAGGAAAATGACAGCTGCAACACCTCCAAGAACACCAAAGGTTGAGATCAAAGAGGCAGCTGCAAAGACAGAAAAGGAATGTAATTCAGGTAGAAATCAAACTGATAAATAACTTGCAGACTGGGGAAGCTCAGTATGAGATGCCAAAATCAGTGAGATTGTCTGTGCTTTGCCAAACTATATACAATTATATTCGTATATCCTGACAGCAGCGCAAGTTGAATATAGAGATATTTCCTTTTGGAGTGTTATCACTTTTGCCCTCCCAATCATGTATTGACCTCTTCTCATGATGGAGCAGGCTCTCCCTAGATCAATGTGTTTTTTTCACCAAAAAGGTTTGGTTAATGTCTGTCATTAAACCTGGAAATGACTTTGTAATGCTGATGGTGGTACCATACTTATCTCATTCGGCACTACCGTTGTGGATTTAATGTTTTTAAAGAGTAGATGTCATAGAATTAAGTTAATTTGCCATATACTGTTCAGTCTAAATATTGGCATGCTCCATGTCATTATTAATTTGTATAATGCCTAGGTCAGCTAAGGAAATTTCAGAGCAGTAAAAGCAGCTGTCCAGTTTAGTGGATTTCCAAGGTCATACTAAACATGAAGGATCTGTGACCTCGTCACTTGAAGCCCAGCCTCTTGTTTCATCTACATTTGCTCTGCGTTTTGGTTTCCTAAGCACTATGGAATGCCAGCATCCAGAGTTCTCCATGTATTTTCAATTTCTTTTTCTATGTTTAATTATTCAGCAAGTACATGATCCCCCTATTCACTTACACATCTTATCTCTAGTTTCTCCTGTCTTTTTCCTCTTCTCTTTCTCTGATTTATCCTATTGTATCATCTGTTCCAAAATGAAGCTCTCCTATGTATGCCCATATACTAAATAGAATCTCCCTTGAATATTTTTGCCTCTCAGAACCAAGGGTCCTTTCAGGTATTGTGTCTGTGATTCTGTAAAACAATCAGTTAGTCAATTTGAGAGATTCTAGGGCCATGATGAATGAGACCTGTCACACTGCAGGAATTATCTGGAATACTTCTGGATGAGGTTCTTTCTTTCATCATCTGATCTCAGTGCTAAGGTTCTCACTAAAATCTACTATTGCATTAGCCTTTATCTGTGTCTCCTGCATGCAGCACTGAAGAAGCTGCAGAGGATCCAGAACTCTGCAGTCTTCATTGGTTACCAGTTAAAGTTGCCACCTCTATTTGCTGGCCTCCATGGAAAATACTAGCCTAGGCTGGTAAAAAATGGTTGATGTTGCAACCCTTTTACCAATGCATGTAAAGATTATCTTTAAGGTCCTCTGCCTAACGGCCTAAATCATCTATGGTCTTGACATTTTCTATCTGAGTGACTATTTTTCTCCCAGTAAACATATTACATCTCTGTGCTCTGAATTCTGCTCTTACCTTTTGTGTCCAAGAGACTAGGCCCTCCCATTTAGGTAGCCATTCTTGAACACATTAAGGTTAAGTGCTCCCATATTTAGTAAATCTTTGTAGAGCTTGGCCTGCCAATTCTGGCTTAATTGTTCCCATAAGGAGCAGAGTCAAGACTGATTTGCAAATGGCTGGCTCTAAAGTGATTTGGCAAGGTGAGTAAACAAACGAGGGGTTGGGGATGCTACCCTGAACAATTGCCAGTGGTAAGACAAATTGTAAGCAATGCTCGCACCACCTTTTATGTACTGCCTTCAGTGGCATGACTATGCCCAGACGTGGACCCCATGCTCACTGTGTCCCTAGAACCAAGCTGTACCCGGCTCACGAGCCCATAACTAGTTGGTCCTAGTTTGCTTGAGTTCTGGTACAGGGAGGACCTGGCCTGACAGTTTGAGCTGGACTGTTCCCATGAGGAGCAGGGTCAAGAATGATTTGCATTTGGATGGGTACAAACAGAGGAGGCATGGTGAGCAAGAGAACAAGGAGTTTGGATGCTATCCTGTACAACTGCCAGTGGTTAGACAAATTGCAAGCATTCCACCAATCACATTTTGTGTGTCTATTTAGTCCATGCCTCACTAGCTCAGCATCCACACCTACTAAACTCACAATTAAGCATACCTGTCTACAACATAATAAAACTTGCCACTCCACACTATGGGGCTCATTAAGATATTGGGCGGATCGCCACCGCCCATATGGCGGTGGCGATCTGCCCGCAGAAAACTACCGCCCGCATATGAATTCACCCCGCCACATTACCATGGTGGGGGGGGGCCCCGGCGGATGGGAAGACCGTCCGCCGGTTTTCTGCCGGTAGGCAATCCGCCCGATTGCCTACCGAGCGGAAAAGCAGTTAATATGGTGGCGGTGTCTGGTAGACACCGCCATCCATTTTAGTATGCAGGTGGGGTGTTGCCTTTCCGTGGCGGCGAAAGGCAGGCAGTTTTCGCCATTGGGGGCCCGTAGCGGGCCCCCAGGAATTCTGGGGGCTGAGGAGGTACCCCCCTGCCTTTCAATGAACAAAAATGCACAACCTGCCTTGGTGGCATTGCGGCAGGCGGTACTCTCTGCACCGCCCGCTGCAATGTTGCAGATGCGCCATACGCCCACCACACGGGGCGCATGCTAATCGGGAGTGAGGAACTGCTGCACCCTCAGCCGGCCGTCCCGTTTCCCGAGGGTATGGTGGGTGGACAAAGTCCGCCCGCCATACTATTGGGATCCTATATCTCAGTACACCGCACATTGATCACCACTTCTGATGTTTAAAATATCACACATTAATAAATGAGAGAATACATCTTCACATCCATAACAAACTATGCAACAATATATTCCACCACATTAGACCATAATTTTTCATCTCACCGTTTTATTCCACCACATTCCACCACACTTTTTTTTATCACAACCTAACATCACTTCACAACTTACCATAGCTCACAATCTAACCAACCTCATATTCCATACAACTTAATGACAGAACACACTATTCAACATCTCATAACTTAATGCAATTCGACTCCACCACAGGATACACTACATCCCTTGATAACATACCAGCCTACACACACCACACTATAACTATTCACACTGCACTACAACACACAATGCATACAATACAGCAAACCAAGGCACATCACATCGGATCACATCCTGAGAGAAAGCTTGTTACCAAATGGCATGATACAAAACACTACACTATCCAGTGGTACAACTGTGGGAGGCATGTTGCTAAAATATAATCACACTATAAAGTAAAGAAAAATTAGGCACTAATAGCAAGCAGCATGATAATAGCATGCAGCATGAATGCCAAGTCCAAGGCAGAAAGAAAGTCACGTCTGCCGATAGAGAAGCAAAACAGAAACTAAACCAAGCATTACGGGCCTACAGGAAGCTCCCATCCTCCAACTGCCGTCTTAAGAAGGTAGGGACAACCAAAGAAATTATGTAATAAGCACCTATGGAAGGACAGGGGGCTCCAAATAGACTCTTATTTGGCTAAGCTACTTCATGATAGTAACCCCATTAACTCAAAAAATCTCTGGAAAGAATTAAATGAAATCACAAGACCAACTTGTAACACAACCAACTGTAATATAACCGAAAATATTTGGGCTACCTACCTGACTGATGAATTTGCCAGAAGCTCACCATTTGCTGAAGGTACACACCAAAATCGATCCAATATGACGGCACCTCCAAGCATGAAATATAACCAAAGAACATCTTCAGCTGGAACTTTTGCATTCTACTGTTCCAGCGACCCAGGGGAGCCTCAGATAAAATTCAAATTTCATAAACTTGAAATCAAAAACTTATCAGAACGGGAAAGTGTGATGTTGCCTGGTATAAATAGCAAATTTGCCCATTTGCAAAAAAAAAGCCCCCAGTTTTGGCCTGACAAATTCACTATAATTTTTAACCATCTCTCCATTTCAGGAACAATTTCAGAAGGGTGGTGTGGTTCCATATTAAACCCAATATTTAAATGTGGAGATCGGTCCAAACTAGAAAATTGCCGCTTCATAGCCTTATTAGATATGGAGGCGAAATGTTTTGCGTCCTCTCTACTGGCTGAACTAACCTCTTGGTCATGCCCAATATAACATTGTTACACTAAATCTAACAGGGTTTATGAAGGGGTCAGGTACAAAAACCAATATTCTGGTCTTAGGGCTCACAATCAAAAAACTGAAAAAATAAAGCAACCCCTTCATCTATATTTCTTTTATTTTAAGTCTGCTTTTGATCACGTTAGTCAAAGCTTGCCAAATGTGATATGCCTCGACCCCTCCTGAGAGGGATACAACAACTGTATAATAACACTAGGAACTGAATAAAAATAAGCAATGAATCTTGTGTCTCAAGAAATATGTGGACTTATCAGGACCTCAACCAGGGTTATGTCCTAGCACCCTTTTTTCTTTAACCTTTTTCCAGCAAACTTGACTGAAATCACTTGATCTGATAAATTGTCATCCCCCTAGTCTGGGTCCACTCACACACAGTCATCTATTATAAGCAGATTATGTGTTCCTTTGCAGTCTATCTCAGGTTGGACTTCAGTGCCTTCTGGATACACTTTTTCAATGTGAAAATATATTGGAAATTAACAGAAAAAATAAAATTTCAAATCATAACAATTGTCTCCAAAAAATGGTCTCTAAAAGGGAAGCCTCTAAAGCACATGGTTGTATATAAATATTTGTCAATAAAGGAACCTTTTCACCACAAAAACAAGAACTTATAAGAAAGGGAATTGCATTAACAGCCGCCTTCCTAATCTTACATAACAACTTAAAAGTCCCCACACTCATGTCAATGCTGACAGTTTTGACAGCAAAACTTCTTCCAACCCGTACCTATAGCAGTGAGGCTTTGCGAGGTCGAGATACAGCCGTGCTTGAAGGAATAATAATGAAAATATATAGAAAGTATTCAAGATCCCAAGAACCTCATCACCGGCGCAGATCCACTTGAACTTCGGCCTTACAAAGGAAACTATTGCCAGACAGTGTGCTTTTATCAGGAGATGCTACAGACTGCTGCACTCAAATGAAATATCTATTAATAAAATACTGTGGTCAATAATTGCTATCTTTCTGCTGACGCCTTTAAAAGCCTATTCAGAAAAATCTATAGCCACTATGCAAGAACAAGCCTTATGGGACCAGTCATAGTATGCAGCATTTATAAAAAATAATTAATAAATGCATGAGGAAAAAGTAACTGCTAAAGGACAAACTAACAGCGGCTTAGGTATCTCATGCCTGGATATTGATCAACAACTATAACTTTCTGAACCCTGCACCTAATTTTGGATCCACCTATTCAGTGTTCACAAAACAGAAACGTTTGAATCTATGGTTGGGATTATTCCTGCCACTAGCAGAGAAACCACCCTGACTTGCAAATGAGGGAATTACCTGTGTGCTTTGTGAGGCACTGAAAGAAGACCTAATCCATTAGGTTTGCATCTGTCCACACTTAAAACAAGAAAGATGAGAACTATTGATAACCCTCTTTAATTCAAAAGGCATACGAACATGTAGGCAGACCATTATTGCCTGTCTAAACCTGAAGGATACTGAGCAGAACTGTCAATTTATTACATTTCTCACTAGGTTTTAATTAATTATGGAGAAAAAGATGTAATTAGACTGAGCAGCAGTTCCAATAAAATCTTAGTAAAGTATATATTAGCTTCACTTTTTTGCCTTTTCCTGTTTTAAATGAACTTAGCACTTTGTCTTCACATTTTTATTATTTTTATTGTGTGTGAAATGGTACCCACAAATGTAGAATTAATTGTGATGGCTCTAATTAACTAATGCAAATCAATATTCTATTCTATTCCACACTATCCAGTGTGAAAAGACATCCTACCACACCAAAAAATATCCCACCAACTTCATATCACATCATCGACCGTCATCCAGAACAAGATCCTCGCCAACTACAGCAACTCTAAGGAACTCTTCAGCATCATCCAGGAATTCACCAAACCCCCCCAAGCAAAACCACAGACATCACCCCAGGACCTCCGCAACAAGCTCGGCTCCCACTTCCATCAGAAAATCAAGGGCCTCTATGAAAACTTCAACGACCAGACACCATCCCCCCCAGCAACACCAGCCAGCCCACCATCTCCTCCTGGACCCCAGTCACCACCAAAGTTACTGCATCGACCATGAAAGGCATTCACTCAGGAGCCCCCATGGACCCCTGCCCCAACACATCTCCCACAGAGCCGCCGCCACCATCGCACCAGAACTACGATGCACTCTCAGCCCCTCCTTCAAAACCATTATCTTTCCCGATGACTGGAAACGTGCAGAAGTCAGACCCCTACTCAAGAAACCTTCAGCAGATCTCTAGATCTATCTGACCCATCTCTCTCCTCCCCTTCAAGGCTAAAGTCACCTTGAAGACCGCCAACATACAGCTAACAAAATTAATTGAAGAGAACTCCATCTTCGATCCCTCCCAATCCTGATTCTGCAGCAACCAAAGCACTAGGACCGCGCTACTCACTGCCACAGACGACATCCACATCCTCCTCGACCAAGGAGACACCGCAGCCCTGTTCCTACTCGAACTCTCTGCAGCCTTCAACACCATCCCCCACTGAACACTCACCACCAGACTCCACAACACTGCCCTCCACTGGATACATTCATTCCTCACCGGCAGAACCCAAAGAATCAGACTTCCACCCTTCCTCTCCAAACCCACAGAGACCAAGGATTGTCGCTCAGCCCCACGCTCTTCAATATCTACATGGCCCCCCTCGCTGCCATCGTCAGACAGCACGGACTCAACATTGTATCCTACGCCGACGACACCCAGCTCATCCTCTCCCTCACCAAGGACCCCATCACCACCAGACTCAACTTCCAGGAAGGAATGAAGGACATCGCATCCTGGATGAGCAGCAGCTGCCTAAAGCTCAACTCAGAGAATACAGAGGTCCTCATCCTCGGACCCTTCCCCTCTGCATGGGACAACACCTGGTGGGCCACTGCCCTGGTCAGACCCCTCACCCCAAAGACCATGCCTGAAACCTCAGCATCGTACTTGACTCCTCCCTCCCCATTACTTAAGGGGTCAATGCCGTCGCCTCCACCTGCTTCAACACCCTCCAAGACCTTCAAATGGATCACTCCCAAATCAAGGAAGACTCTCGCCCACACATTCATAACCAGCAGACTGGACTTCAGAAATGCCCTCTACACCAGGATTAACAAGTCTCTGCTGTGCAAACTCCAGCCCATACAGAACACCACAGCCAGACTCATACTTGGCATCCCTCGACACAAACCCATCACCCAACGCATGCGAAACCTCCATTGGCTCCCCGTCGAGAAGAGAGCAACTTTCAAGATACTCACCCACGCCTACACATGCCTTCACAATTCAACAATATCTCAACGATAGAATCTCCTTCCACGTACCCAGGAGGAACCTTCGATCTGCCAACCTTATACTCGCCGAACCCCCCGCATCTGCAGAGCAAGAACGGGTGGAAGAAACATCTCCTACATCGCGGCCAAGACCTGGAACGAGTTCCTGATCGACATCAGATGCGGCCTCACCCAGCATATTTTCAGGATGACCCTCAAGACCTGGCTCTTCGACTGACTGGAGCTGCCCCCAGCGCCTTGAGACCTTCAAGGGTGAGTAGCATGCTTAAAATTCCCTGATTGATTGATTGATCGACTAACACTTCACTCTACACTATTTAAAATGACCCAGTAGCATACCACAGCATCTCACACCATGTATGAAATAATAATATACACACATTTTACCTAGTTCTGTGACTACACAACATCCACACTAAGCATATCAAGATCCCATTGATTCATACCACTAAATATCATACCACATCATATCATAACTTGGGATATAATTGTTGGAGTCGAATCCCCATAATCCCTAGAACCTCGATATTTTTTCACACCAATATTTGCTAAAATATTTTAGCTGGAGAATCTCTAGTTGATCTAGTGGTTAGAGACTACACTACTGATCAGGAAACACAGAGTTAAAAGGAATAAAATATTGGAAGGATTAAGGACTGAGTTCCAGATCAAAAATAGGGCAAAACAATATTTATTACAGAATAATTAAAACTGCCATACAAAGGAAAAATGCATTGATTGCCACCAATGCCCAATACAGATAAATACAGAGTGTTAAAACTATATAATCCCTAGTTTGCATATTCTAAATAAAAACATCTAAGTATCAGACTCATAAAGAGCACTTACAGCATGCCAAGTTGCCTCCAAGAAAATGGCAAAAGAGTCCCGGGAAAAACAGAATAGAGGAGAGAGTGGAGAAGTGTGGCTCAATGATTAGAGCGGCAGACCCTGATGCAGAGGTCTAGCCTGGGACCAGGGTTCAATTCCCAGCCTTGGCGGGTCTTGGGCTAAAAAATTCCACGGACCTGATAATTCTCGCCTCGGTGCCATTCCAATCATGAAGTCCCACTCTGCAACTCTGGGCAATAGCTTGCTTAATCTCCACAACGGCCCCCACAACGCTAAGGATGCCTGGCCTCCACCTTGGGGGTGCCCAGGAGTGGACGCCTCACAGGGAAAGCCAGGATGGGTTCCACAGCGGTATTCGTACAAGCGCCTTGAGACCCTTGCGGGTGAGTAGTGCGCTATACAAGTATCGATTTACATTTAGGTTTAATAGACAAATCAAACAAGCCATTAATAGATTTTGTGTGCTATGAGTATAGTTAGGGTTGCATTTCACAAATCAGATACTCCAACATAATGATTGAAAAATATGCAATAATTAAGCATAACCCATTTCTTAAGGTAAGACAAATCTTTCACTTACTTCCTCAGCAGCTGCACGCCAGAGATGTATAATACAAATTAAACATATCTTAAACATTTGCCCATAGAACCAACACAAACCAGGTCTTCAACATAAATTGCAGTGAGGAAGTCTTTGAAATGCATCATGGAAGCCTTACTCACAATACACGCATTCTCACAAGTGTTAAACATCGCTAATATATTGAAGCCATTTACCCCATGCTCCATGGAAACAAGGGGAAAGGTGGCTTTGCAGCGGGACAGTGATTGGAAGGGGGAATAAGCAGGAGACGTTGAACAGGACTCATGAAACTGCATCCATTTCAAAATAATGCCACACTACATGAAAATGTGCCAGAACTATTCGTAGCATTGTTGTAAATTGATCTTTTTGCAGGGTTATCCCCAAACGTTTTGCTACTTCTTCCTATTTTTCCTGACCTGGTTTTGTTGGCTATAGGATTCAGGGCTCTTTACCACTGCTGATCAGTGCTAAAGGGCATATGCTGTCTGTGTGAATTATGATTATAATTTGTTATGAATGATTGTCATGTTTGATTTACTGGTAAGTCCCTAGTAAAGTGCACTAAGTGTGCCAGGACCTGTAAATCAAATGCTATGACTGAGTTTGCAGCACTGGTTGGGCCATCCACCTGAGTGGCCCAGTAAATGTGTCTCAGACCTACCACTGTAGTGTCTGCATGTGCACCCACTTCCCAGGCCCTAAACTTCCCTTTTTACATGTAAGACATCCCTCAGGTAGGCCCAAGGTACCCCCCTGTACAGGGTGTAGTGTATGTGAAAAGCAGGAAATGTACTGGTGTGTGTGACATGTCCTGAAAGGGAAATACTGCCAATTTCGTTTTTCACTATATAAAGGCTATCTGTCCCATAGGATAGAATGGGAGATACTTTGTAACATCTTACAAGTATAACTCCCCATTGGGAGAACATAGAAGTATAATGTTTAGGGTCTCTGAACTAAGGACTTAATAACACATATTTAAGTAAAGATGGTTTTTAAATTATGCGTTTGAAAATGGCAGTTTTAGAAAGTGGGCATTTTCTTGTTTAACCATTCTTTCTACCGCTGCCTGTTTGTGGATAGACTGTCTGGTTTTGGAGTGACAGGGGCTGAGGATGTGCATTCACTGTAGACAGCCACTGGGGTGGTGAGGTGTTCCTGGATGACTCAGAGCTGAGCTGAATAGACCTTGGCTGCATGTAGAGCAGTGGGAGGAGTTTTCCTTGCACCTGAATATGGCATGCCTCCCTTACACAATGCTGTCTCCACCCCCTGTGTCCATACTGCACCAGGACAGAACTGGTTTGGAATGGGATCAGAGACCCTTGCAAAAAGAAGAACAAAGACAAAATGGGGTATAAGTAGTGAACCTTAAACCCCGGAACATTAGATCACTTCTGGACTCAAGAGGAACCTTTGCCAAGGAGAAGAGCTGGAGAGGTATGATGGTGGAGAAGTGCCCCTTTGTTGTGTGCTGTGTGTGGTTGTCCTGCAGTTGTTGCTTCTGCAAAGGAAAGGACAGAGACTGGAACTTTACTGAGAAACCTGTTTGAAAAAGAATCTCCAGGGGGTTGTGTGTGCTGACCCCCTGTTCTAAAGTCTCAGGGACACAAAGACTTCACCCCAGATCCCCTGAACTCTATTGCTGAGAGTTCTGACCTGTCAGGGACCCGCTGGGGAGAGCAGACCACCAACGCAGAATTCCTTTCATGCTGGGAGGCTGAACCGAGTGCTCGCTATGGGGCACTTAAGGAGCTGTGGACTCCCACTGTGTGATACGTGCCACAAACAAAGCAGCAGCTATGTTTGGGCCACGAGGGAGAGCATACCACCAGCTTCAGAATTCCTTTCATACCAAGAGGCGGAACAAAATGCTTGTTTTGGTGCACTTAAGGAGCAGTGGACTCTTGCAGCGCGGTCTGTGCCCGAGCAAAGCCAAGGCCAAGGGCAGGCCCATCCAGCTCCTATCAGAGCCCGAAGAAGGCTCAGCCACCCCTCTTAGTTTTTGCTTTCGAGGTAACGTCTATTTTTTCAGTATTCTGTGTATATTCAACTGTTTGCTTTGCCATGAATGGGTTTGTTTGTCCACCTACCTGTTCCAATGGGTAAAAAAGAAACTTATTGGGCGCCAACATACCGTCACTCCCCCAGTGAAAAGTTCCTCCAAGAACCAAATGTTTGAAAATGCCATGGAGGTTATTAGTACCAAGATAGCTCTCACTGAGAGAAGGCTATCCCTGAACTTGTGCACAGCTACAACCCTACTCCCAATGAGTCTTTCATAGTCAATCCCCCTGGTGCCTTGTCTGACATAGCCCAAAATTCTAACACCGAGCATCTTATCAAAGCTGCCACTCCCACTTCAATTGTGTGTGATACTGTCAGCCCCAATTTTGCAATCAACCATAAAGCCAAGAGGGGAACCGACTCAGGAATAGAGTAACCCTGAACAAGATAAACCAGGAAAGTCAAACCCTGGTTATGGGCTCTGCGTCTCATGACCTTTTCCTCTCCTCTCCCTCAGCAGGATCCTTGGGAAGTTTTAAATTCCAGTTCTGCCTATATTGAACACTTCATGGAGGATTGTTGGGCAAAATTCAAAGCACTGCTTCACGATGAACTTTCCCCTCTAATCAATCATCTCAAATCAATTAAAACTCAGCTTGCGGGTCTTCCATACCATCTCTCACAAAAAGCTGCTGACATCAAAACCTCAGTCATGGAGAACACCCTAATATTTGCCCCCAGCCTCTCTCGTGCACTACCTTTACTTTGATCTTCTCTGGAACATGTGGAGGGACAATTTTAGGCACTAATCCTGTCAGTCTCCTTGCTTTGGTGCCTGAGGGCAACCTAGTTCTCGGGTCAGAACCTCTTCTACTTAGTGATTGAGGAAATGGTCTGCTGGGTAACTTGCCCAAGCCTGTACAACCCCCAAGTGAGCCACCTTCCAATACCAAGCAGATCTCTATCAACCTTCCTTCTGCTTCCTGCTCTTATGGGGCTTCTCCTATTGGGGTTTCTCGCATTCGCTGTGTACAGGAGTCCTGGGAGGAGCTATGTAGCAAAGTTCTTGACTGTCTTGCACGTCACAGAGGGTTGCCTTTTCCCTTTGCCAATGACATCTTGTTGACCGGCAGGTGTGGATGAATTGGTCTGGTCCTGTTGATTATGAGGGGATTGTGAGTATTAGATCTCCATCTTTGGTGCAAAGTCTTCTATTCGGGCATATGAGCCATATTGATGCAAGGAGTAACATCACTTCGGTTCCGTTGGGGTATTTACATAAACACAGTATCCCTTCCCGGCAAACAGGTAACCACCAATATGCAATCTTGCTCAATGATGAAGACAGGAGATGTGAGCTCAACTCCATCTTTGAATCTCGCCCCATTTGGCTAGGCTGGTTCCTGGTCCTCCGCACACTCAGGGGATCAAGCTCTCTTACACACAGCTAATCGCGATGAACTTCTATCCAGCTTAGGCTGACTTTTAGATGATATTAAAGCATCCATTCCTGCTGACGATTCCTTGGGTAACGGGGTTTCAAAGAAGGATATTCTAGATGAACGAACAATCTGTCCCTTCACACTTTTCGATAGAACACAGCTGGAATCAAAGACAAGATTACTAACCCCAAAAAGAACAATTGGTGGACAAAATGCAGAACAAAGTCTTACATTCACCCCACTACAGAGATCTGGGCCATCGTTTTTTTGCTCACCATGCCATTCCAACTTGGACCCAGACATATGAAAATCAGTCTTGACCATGCGCCCAATGGGAACTGGGGTGCCGTGATGAGAAAAATAACGATGGATTAAACCCAGATCTGTGACTGGGGGTGAATGTTTTGCCAATGTGCAACATTCTGTCTATCATCTTCTGTGTTTTGCTGTTCGCCCTATGTGGGAAGGGTATGCCCAGACGTGGGTCCCGTGCTCACTACGCCACAGGAGTCAAGCTATCCTGGCTGAAGAGGGGTGAAACCCCGACACCGGTCCTAGGATGCTTGATTCCGGTCCAGTGTAGACATGGCTTGGTAGTTCGGGCTGGACTGTTCCCATGAGGCACAGGGTCAAGTATGATTTGCATATGGCCATGTCTGAACTGGGGTGGCGTGGTGAGCAAAATAACAATGTATTAAACCCAGATCTGTGACTGGGGGCGAATGTTTTGCCAATGTGCAACATTCCATCCATCATCTTGTGTGTTTTGCTGTTCGCCCTATGTGGGAAGGGTATGCCCAGATGTGGGTCCCGTGCTCACTACGCCACTGGAGTGAAGCTATCCTGGCTGAAGAGGGGTGAAACCTCGAAACCGGTCCTAGGATGCTTGATTACAGTCCAGGGAAGACATGGCTTGGCAGTTCGGGCTGGACTGTTCCCATGAGGCACAGGGTCAAGACTGATTTGCATATGGCCATGTCTGAACTGGGGTGGCGTGGTGAGCAAAATAACGATGTATTAAACCCAGATCTGTGACTGGGGGCGAATGTTTTGCCAATGTGCAACATTCCGTCCATCATCTTGTGTGTTTTGCTGTTCACGCTATGTGGGAAGGGTATGCCCAGACGTGGGTCCCGTGCTCACTACGCAACTGGAGTCAAACTATCCTGGCTCAAGAGGGGAGAAACCTCAAAACCGGTCCTAGGATGCTTGATTCCGGTCCAGGGAAGACATGGCTTGGCAGTTCGGGCTGGACTGTTCCCATGAGGCACAGGGTCAAGACTGATTTGCATATGGCCATGTCTGAACTGGGGTGGGGTGGTGAGCAAAATAACAATGGATTAAACCCAGATCTGTGACTAGGGGTGAATGTTTTGCCAATGTGCAACATTCCATCCATCATCTTGTGTGTTTTGCTGTTCGCCCTATGTGGGAAGGGTATGCCCAGATGTGGGTCCTGTACTCACTACGCCACTGGAGTCAAGCTATCCTGGCTGAAGAGGGGTGAAACTCCGAAACCGGTCCTAGGATGCTTGATTCCGGTCCAGGGAAGACATGGCTTGGCAGTTCGGGCTGGACTGTTCCCATGAGGCACAGGGTCAAGACTGAATTACATATGGCCATGTCTGAACTGGGGTGGCGTGGTGAGCAAAATACCGATGGATTAAACCCAGATCTGTGACTAGGGGTGAATGTTTTGCCAATGTGCAACATTCCATCCATCATCTTGTGTGTTTTGCTGTTCGCCCTATGTGGGAAGGATATGCCCAGATGTGGGTCCCGTACTCACTACGCCACTGGAGTCAAGCTATCCTGGCTGAAGAGGGGTGAAACTCCGAAACCGGTCCTAGGATGCTTGATTCCGGTCCAGGGAAGACATGGCTTGGCAGTTCGGGCTGGACTGTTCCCATGAGGAACAGGGTCAAGACCGATTTTCATATGGCCATGTCTGAACTGGGGTGGCGTGGTGAGCAAAATAACGATGTATTAAACCCAGATCTGTGACTTGGGGTGAATGTTTTGCCAATGTGCAACATTCCGTCCATCATCTTGTGTGTTTTGCTGTTCGCCCAATGTGGGAAGGGAATGCCCAGACGTGGGTCCCGTGCTCACTACGCCACTGGAGTCAAGCTATCCTGGCTCAAGAGGGGTGAAACCTCAAAACCGGTCCTAGGATGCTTGATTCCGGTCCAGGGAAGACATGGCTTGGCAGTTCGGGCTGGACTGTTGCCATGAGGCACAGGGTCAAGACTGATTTGCATATGGCCATGCCTGAACTGGGGTGGCGTGGTAAGCAAAATACCTATGGATTAAACCCAGATATGTAACTGGGGGTGAATGATTTGCCAATGTGTAACATTCCGTCCATCATCTTGTGTGTTTTGCTGTTCGCCCTATGTGGGAAGGGTATGCCCAGACGTGGGTCCCGTGCTCACTACGCCACTGGAGTCAAGCTATCCTGGCTGAAGAGGGGTGAAACCCCGAAACCGGTCCTAGGATGCTTGATTCCGGTCCAGGGAAGACATGGCTTGGCAGTTCGGTCTGGACTGTTCCCATGAGGCACAGGGTCAAGACTGATTTGCATATGGCCATGTCTGAACTGGGGTGGCGTGGTGAGCAAAATAACGATGGATTAAACCCAGATATGTGACTGGGGGTGAATGTTTTGCCAATGTGCAACATTCCGTCCATCATCTTGTGTGTTTTGCTGTTTGCCCTATGTGGGAAGGGTATGCCCAGACGTGGGTCCCGTGCTCAATAAGCCACTGGAGTCAAGCTATCCTGGCTGAAGAGGGGTGAAACCGCGAAACCGGTCCTTGGATGCTTGATTCCGGTCCAGGGAAGACATGGCTTGGCAGTTCGGGCTGGACTGTTCCCATGAGGCACAGGGTCAAGACTGATTTGCATATGGCCATGTCTGAACTGGGGTGGCGTGGTGAGCAAAATAACGATGGATTAAACCCAGATCTGTGACTGGGGGTGAATGTTTTGCCAATATGCAACATTCCTTCAATCTTCTTGTGTGTTTTGCTGTTCGCCCTATGTGGGAAGGGTATGTCCAGACGTGGGTCCTGTGCTCACTTCGCCACTGGAGTCAAGCTATCCTGGCTGAAGAGGGGTGAAACCCCGAAACCGGTCCTAGGATGCTTGATTCCGGTCCAGGGAAGACATGGCTTGGCAGTTCGGGCTGGACTGTTGCCATGAGGCACAGGGTCAAGACTGATTTGCATATGGCCATGTCTGAACTGGGGTGGCGTGGTGAGCAAAATAACGATGGATTAAACCCAGATCTGTGACTGGGGGTGAATGTTTTGCCAATGTGCAACATTCCATCCATCATCTTGTGTGTTTTGCTGTTCGCCCTATGTGGGAAGGGTATGCCCAGATGTGGGTCCCGTGCTCAGTACGCCACTGGAGTCAAGCTATCCAGGCTGAAGAGGGGTGAAACCCCGAAACCGTTCCTAGGATGCTTGATTCCGGTCCAGGGAAGACATGGCTTGGCAGTTCGGGCTGGACTGTTCCCATGAGGCACAGGGTCAAGACTGATTTGCATATGGCCATGTCTGAACTGGGGTGGCGTGGTGAGCAAAATAACGATGTATTAAACCCAGATCTGTGACTGGGGCGAATGTTTTGCCAATGTGCAACATTCCGTCCATCATCTTGTGTGTTTTGCTGTTCGCCCTATGTGGGAAGGGTATGCCCAGACGTGGGTCCCGTGCTCACTACGCCACTGGAGTCAAGCTATCCTGGCTGAAGAGGGGTGAAACCCCGAAACCGGTCCTAGGATGCTTGATTCCGGTCCAGGGAAGACATGGCTTGGCAGTTCGGGCTGGACTGTTCCCATGAGGCACAGGGTCAAGACTGATTTGCATATGGCCATGTCTGAACTGGAGTGACGTGGTGAGCCAAATAACGATGGATTAAACCCAGTTCTGTTATTGGGGGTGAAGGTTTTGCCAATGTGCAACATTCCATCCATCATCTTGTGTGTTTTGCTGTTCGCCCTATGTGGGAAGGGTATGCCCAGATGTGGGTCCCGTACTCACTATGCCACTGGAGTCAAGCTATCCTGGCTGAAGAGGGGTGAAACCCCGAAACCGGTCCTAGGATGCTTGATTCCGGTCCAGGGAAGACATGGCTTGGCAGTTCGGGCTGGACTGTTCCCATGAGGCACAGGGTCAAAACTGATTTGCATATGGCCATGTCTGAACTGGGGTGGCGTGGTGAGCAAAATAACGATGTATTAAACCCAGATCTGTGACTTGGGGTGAATGTTTTGCCAATGTGCAACATTCCGTCCATCATCTTGTGTGTTTTGCTGTTCGCCCAATGTGGGAAGGGTATGCCCAGACGTGGGTCCCATGCTCACTACACCACTGGAGTCAAGCTATCCTGGCTCAAGAGGGGTGAAACCTCAAAACCGGTCCTAGGATGCTTGATTCCGGTCCAGGGAAGACATGGCTTGGCAGTTCGGGCTGGACTGTTGCCATGAGGCACAGGGTCAAGACTGATTTGCATATGGCCATGCCTGAACTGGGGTGGCGTGGTGAGCAAAATAATGATGGATTAAACCCAGATATGTGACTGGGGGTGAATGTTTTGCCAATGTGCAACATTCCGTCCATCATCTTGTGTGTTTTGCTGTTTGCCCTATGTGGGAAGGGTATGCCCAGACGTGGGTCCCGTGCTCAATAAGCCACTGGAGTCAAGCTAGGATGCTTGATTCCGGCCCAGGGAAGACATGGCTTGGCAGTTCGGGCTAGACTGTTCCAATGAGGCACAGGGTCAAGACTGATTTGCATACGGCCATGTCTTAACTGGGATGGCGTGGTGAGCACAATAACGATGGATTAAACCCAGATCTGTGACTGGGGGTGAATATTTTGCCAATTTGCAACATTCCATCCATCATCTTGTGTGTTTTGCTGTTCGCCCTATGTGGGAAGGGTATGCCCAGATGTGGCTCCCGTGCTCACTACGCCACTGGAGTCAAGCTATCCTGGCTGAAGAGGGGTGAAATCCCGAAACCGGTCCTAGGATGCTTGATTCTGGTCCAGGGAAGACATGGCTTGGCAGTTCGGTCTGGACTGTTCCCATGAGGCACAGGGTCAAGATTGATTTGCATATGGCCATGTCTGAACTGGGGTGGCGTGGTGAGCAAAATAACGATGGATTAAACCCAGATATGTGACTGGGGGTGAATGTTTTGCCAATGTGCAACATTCCGTCCATCATCTTGTGTGTTTTGCTGTTTGCCCTATGTGGGAAGGGTATGCCCAGACGTGGGTCCCGTGCTCAATAAGCCACCGGAGTCAAGCTATCCTGGCTGAAGAGGGGTGAAACCCCGAAACCGGTCCTTGGATGCTTGATTCCGGTCCAGGGAAGACATGGCTTGGCAGTTCGGGCTGGACTGTTCCCATGAGGCACAGGGTCAAGACTGATTTGCATATGGCCATGTCTGAACTGGGGTGGCGTGGTGAGCAAAATAACGATGGATTAAACCCAGATCTGTGACTGGGGGTGAATGTTTTGCCAATATGCAACATTCCTTCCATCTTCTTGTGTGTTTTGCTGTTCGCCCTATGTGGGAAGGGTATGTCCAGACGGGGGTCCTGTGCTCACTTCGCCACTGGAGTCAAGCTATTCTGGCTGAAGAGGGGTGAAACCCTGAAACCGGTCCTAGGATGCTTGATTCCGGTCCAGGGAAGACATGGCTTGGCAGTTCGGGCTGGACTGTTGCCATGAGGCACAGGGTCAAGACTGATTTGCATATGGCCATGTCTGAACTGGGGTGGCGTGGTGAGCAAAATAACGATGTATTAAACCCAGATCTGTGACTGGGGCGAATGTTTTGCCAATGTGCAACATTCCGTCCGTCATCTTGTGTGTTTTGCTGTTCGCCCTATGTGGGAAGGGTATGCCCAGACGTGGGTCCCGTGCTCACTACGCCACTGGAGTCAAGCTATCCTGGCTGAAGAGGGGTGAAACCCCGAAACCGGTCCTAGGATGCTTGATTCCGGTCCAGGGAAGACATGGCTTGGCAGTTCGGGCTGGACTGTTCCCATGAGGCACAGGGTCAAGACTGATTTGCATATGGCCATGTCTGAACTGGGGTGACGGGGTGAGCCAAATAACGATGGCTTAAACCCAGATCTGTTATTGGGGGTGAATGTTTTGCCAATGTGCAACATTCCATCCATCATCTTGTGTGTTTTGCTGTTCGCCCTATGTGGGACGGGCATGCCCAGATGTGGGTCCCGTACTCACTATGCCACTGGAGTCAAGCTATCCTGGCTGAAGAGGGGTGAAACCCCGAAACCGGTCCTAGGATGCTTGATTCCGGTCCAGGGAAGACATGGCTTGGCAGTTCGGGCTGGACTGTTCCCATGAGGCACAGGGTCAAGACTGATTTGCATATGGCCATGTCTGAACTGGGGTGGCGTGGTGAGCAAAATAACGATGTATTAAACCCAGATCTGTGACTTGGGGTGAATGTTTTGCCAATGTGCAACATTCCGTCCATCATCTTGTGTGTTTTGCTGTTCGCCCAATGTGGGAAGGGTATGCCCAGACGTGGGTCCCAGGCTCACTACGCCACTGGAGTCAAGCTATCCTGGCTCAAGAGGGGTGAAACCTCAAAACCGGTCCTAGGATGCTTGATTCCGGTCCAGGGAAGACATGGCTTGGCAGTTCGGGCTGGACTGTTGCCATGAGGCACAGGGTCAAGACTGATTTGCATATGGCCATGCCTGAACTGGGGTGGCGTGGTGAGCAAAATACCTATGGATTAAACCCAGTTATGTAACTGGGGGTGAATGCTTTGCCAATGTGCAACATTCCGTCCATCATCTTGTGTGTTTTGCTGTTTGCCCTATGTGGAAAGGGCATGCCCAGACGTGGGTCCCGTGCTCACTACGCCACTGGAGTCAAGCTAGGATGCTTGATTCCGGTCCAGGGAAGACATGGCTTGGCAGTTCGGGCTGGACTGTTCCCATGAGGCACAGGGTCAAGACTGATTTGCATATGGCCATGTCTGATCTGGGGTGGCGTGGTGTGCACAATAATGATGGATTAAACCCAGATCTGTGAATGGGGGTGAATGTTTTGCCAATATGCAACATTCCGTCCATCTTCTTGTGTGTTTTGCTGTTCGCCCTATGTGGGAAGGGTATGCCCAGACGTGGGTCCCGTGCTCACTACGCCACTGGAGTCAAGCTATCATGGCTGAAGATGGGTGAAACCCCGAAACCGGTTCTAGGATGCTTGATTCCGGTCCAGGGAAGACATGGCTTGGCAGTTCGGGCTGGACTGTTCCCATGAGGCACAGGGTCAAGACCCGATTTGCATATGGCCATGTCTTAACTGGGGTGGCGTGGTGAGCAAAAATAACGATGGATTAAACCCAGATCTGTGACTGGGGGAGAATATTTTGCCAATTTGCAACATTCCATCCATCATCTTGTGTGTTTTGCTGTTCGCCCTATGTGAGAAGGGTATGCCCAGATGTGGCTCCCGTGCTCACTACGCCACTGGAGTCAAGCTATCCTGGCTGAAGAGGGGTGAAACCCCGAAACCGATCCCAGGATGCTTGATTCCGGTCCAGGGAAGACATGGCTTGGCAGTTCGGGCTGGACTGTTGCCATGAGGCACAGGGTCAAGACTGATTTGCATATGGCCATGTCTGAACTGGGGTGGTGTGGTGAGCAAAATAACAATGAATAAAACCCAGATCTGTGACTGGGGGTGAATTTTTTGCCAATGTGCAACATTCCATCCATCATCTTGTGTGTTTTGCTGTTCGCCCTATGTGGGAAGGGTATGCCCAGATGTGGCTCCTGTGCTCACTACGCCACTGGAGTCAAGCTATCCTGGCTGAAGAGGGTTGAAACCCCGAAACCGGTCCTAGGATGCTTGATTCCGGTCCAGGGAAGACATGGCTTGGCAGTTCGGGCTGGACTGTTCCCATGAGGCACAGGGTCAAGACTGATTTGCATATGGCCATGTCTGAACTGGGGTGGCGTGGTGAGCAAAATAACGATGCATTAAACCCATATCTGTGACTGGGGGTGAATGTTTTGCCAATATGCAACATTCCTTCCATCTTCTTGTGTGTTTTGCTGTTCGCCCTATGTGGGAAGGGTATGTCCAGACGTGGGTCCTGTGCTCACTTCGCCACTGGAGTCAAGCTATCCTGGCTGAAGAGGGGTGAAACCCCGAAACCGGTCCTAGGATGCTTGATTCCGGTCCAGGGAAGACATGGCTTGGCAGTTCGGGCTGGACTGTTGCCATGAGGCACAGGGTCAAGACTGATTTGCATATGGCCATGTCTGAACTGGGGTGGCGTGGTGAGCAAAATAACGATCGATTAAACCCAGATCTGTGACTGGGGGTGAATGTTTTGCCAATGTGCAACATTCCATCCATCATCTTGTGTGTTTTGCTGTTCGCCCTATGTGGGAAGGGTATGCCCAGATGTGGGTCCCGTGCTCAGTACGCCACTGGAGTCAAGCTATCCAGGCTGAAGAGGGGTGAAACCCCGAAACCGTTCCTAGGATGCTTGATTCCGGTCCAGGGAAAACATGGCTTGGCAGTTCGGGCTGGACTGTTCCCATGAGGCACAGGGTCAAGGCTGATTTGCATATGGCCATGTCTGAACTGGGGTGGCGTGGTGAGAAAAATAACGATGTATTAAACCCAGATCTGTGACTGGGGCGAATGTTTTGCCAATGTGCAACATTCCGTCCATCATCTTGTGTGTTTTGCTGTTCGCCCTATGTGGGAAGGGTATGCCCAGACGTGGGTCCCATGCTCACTACACCACTGGAGTCAAGCTATCCTGGCTCAAGAGGGGTGAAACCTCAAAACCGGTCCTAGGATGCTTGATTCCGGTCCAGGGAAGACATGGCTTGGCAGTTCGGGCTGGACTGTTGCCATGAGGCACAGGGTCAAGACTGATTTGCATATGGCCATGCCTGAACTGGGGTGGCGTGGTGAGCAAAATAACGATGGATTAAACCCAGATATGTGACTGGGGGTGAATGTTTTGCCAATGTGCAACATTCCGTCCATCATCTTGTGTGTTTTGCTGTTTGCCCTATGTGGGAAGGGTATGCCCAGACGTGGGTCCCGTGCTCAATAAGCCACTGGAGTCAAGCTAGGATGCTTGATTCCGGCCCAGGGAAGACATGGCTTGGCAGTTCGGGCTAGACTGTTCCAATGAGGCACTGGGTCAAGACTGATTTGCATATGGCCATGTCTTAACTGGGATGGCGTGGTGAGCACAATAACGATGGATTAAACCCAGATCTGTGACTGGGGGTGAATATTTTGCCAATTTGCAACATTCCATCCATCATCTTGTGTGTTTTGCTGTTCGCCCTATGTGGGAAGGGTATGCCCAGATGTGGCTCCCGTGCTCACTACGCCACTGGAGTCAAGCTATCCTGGCTGAAGAGGGGTGAAATCCCGAAACCGGTCCTAGGATGCTTGATTCTGGTCCAGGGAAGACATGGCTTGGCAGTTCGGTCTGGACTGGTCCCATGAGGCACAGGGTCAAGATTGATTTGCATATGGCCATGTCTGAACTGGGGTGGCGTGGTGAGCAAAATAACGATGGATTAAACCCAGATATGTGACTGGGGGTGAATGTTTTGCCAATGTGCAACATTCCGTCCATCATCTTGTGTGTTTTGCTGTTTGCCCTATGTGGGAAGGGTATGCCCAGACGTGGGTCCCGTGCTCAATAAGCCACTGGAGTCAAGCTATCCTGGCTGAAGAGGGGTGAAACCCCGAAACCGGTCCTTGGATGCTTGATTCCGGTCCAGGGAAGACATGGCTTGGCAGTTCGGGCTGGACTGTTCCCATGAGGCACAGGGTCAAGACTGATTTGCATATGGCCATGTCTGAACTGGGGTGGCGTGGTGAGCAAAATAACGAGGGATTAAACCCAGATCTGTGACTGGGGGTGAATGTTTTGCCAATATGCAACATTCCTTCCATCTTCTTGTGTGTTTTGCTGTTCGCCCTATGTGGGAAGGGTATGTCCAGACGTGGGTCCTGTGCTCACTTCGCCACTGGAGTCAAGCTATTCTGGCTGAAGAGGGGTGAAACCCCGAAACCGGTCCTAGGATGCTTGATTCCGGTCCAGGGAAGACATGGCTTGGCAGTTCGGGCTGGACTGTTGCCATGAGGCACAGGGTCAAGACTGATTTGCATATGGCCATGTCTGAACTGGGGTGGCGTGGTGAGCAAAATAACGATGTATTAAACCCAGATCTGTGACTGGGGGTGAATGTTTTGCCAATGTGTAACATTCCATCCATCATCTTGTGTGTTTTGCTGTTCGCCCTATGTGGGAAGGGTATGCCCAGATGTGGGTCCCGTGCTCAGTACGCCACTGGAGTCAAGCTATCCAGGCTGAAGAGGGGTGAAACCCCGAAACTGGTCCTAGGATGCTTGATTCTGGTCCAGGGAAGACATGGCTTGGCAGTTCGGGCTGGACTGTTCCCATGAGGCACAGGGTCAAGACTGATTTGCATATGGCCATGTCTGAACTGGGGTGGCGTGGTGAGCCAAATAACGATGGCTTAAACCCAGATCTGTTATTGGGGGTGAATGTTTTGCCAATGTGCAACATTCCATCCATCATCTTGTGTGTTTTGCTGTTCGCCCTATGTGGGAAGGGCATGCCCAGATGTGGGTCCCGTACTCACTATGCCACTGGAGTCAAGCTATCCTGGCTGAAGAGGGGTGAAACCCCGAAACCGGTCCTAGGATGCTTGATTCCGGTCCAGGGAAGACATGGCTTGGCAGTTCGGGCTGGACTGTTCCCATGAGGCACAGGGTCAAGACTGATTTGCATATGGCCATGTCTGAACTGGGGTGGCGTGGTGAGCAAAATAACGATGTATTAAACCCAGATCTGTGACTTGGGGTGAATGTTTTGCCAATGTGCAACATTCCGTCCATCATCTTGTGTGTTTTGCTGTTCGCCCAATGTGGGAAGGGTATGCCCAGACGTGGGTCCCAGGCTCACTACGCCACTGGAGTCAAGCTATCCTGGCTCAAGAGGGGTGAAACCTCAAAACCGGTCCTAGGATGCTTGATTCCGGTCCAGGGAAGACATGGCTTGGCAGTTCGGGCTGGACTGTTGCCATGAGGCACAGGGTCAAGACTGATTTGCATATGGCCATGCCTGAACTGGGGTGGCGTGGTGAGCAAAATACCTATGGATTAAACCCAGATATGTAACTGGGGGTGAATGCTTTGCCAATGTGCAACATTCCGTCCATCATCTTGTGTGTTTTGCTGTTTGCCCTATGTGGAAAGGGCATGCCCAGACGTGGGTCACGTGCTCACTACGCCACTGGAGTCAAGCTAGGATGCTTGATTCCGGTCCAGGGAAGACATGGCTTGGCAGTTCGGGCTGGACTGTTCCCATGAGGCACAGGGTCAAGACTGATTTGCATATGGCCATGTCTGATCTGGGGTGGCGTGGTGTGCACAATAATGATGGATTAAACCCAGATCTGTGAATGGGGGTGAATGTTTTGCCAATATGCAACATTCCGTCCATCTTCTTGTGTGTTTTGCTGTTCGCCCTATGTCGGAAGGGTATGCCCAGACGTGGGTCCCGTGCTCACTACGCCACTGGAGTCAAGCTATCATGGCTGAAGATGGGTGAAACCCCGAAACCGGTTCTAGGATGCTTGATTCCGGTCCAGGGAAGACATGGCTTGGCAGTTCGGGCTGGACTGTTCCCATGAGGCACAGGGTCAAGACCCGATTTGCATATGGCCATGTCTTAACTGGGGTGGCGTGGTGAGCAAAAATAACGATGGATTAAACCCAGATCTGTGACTGGGGGAGAATATTTTGCCAATTTGCAACATTCCATCCATCATCTTGTGTGTTTTGCTGTTCGCCCTATGTGGGAAGGGTATGCCCAGATGTGGCTCCCGTGCTCACTACGCCACTGGAGTCAAGCTATCCTGGCTGAAGAGGGGTGAAACCCCGAAACCGATCCTAGGATGCTTGATTCCGGTCCAGGGAAGACATGGCTTGGCAGTTCGGGCTGGACTGTTGCCATGATGCACAGGGTCAAGACTGATTTGCATATGGCCATGTCTGAACTGGGGTGGTGTGGTGAGCAAAATAACAATGAATAAAACCCAGATCTGTGACTGGGGGTGAATTTTTTGCCAATGTGCAACATTCCATCCATCATCTTGTGTGTTTTGCTGTTCGCCCTATGTGGGAAGGGTATGCCCAGATGTGGCTCCCGTGCTCACTACGCCACTGGAGTCAAGCTATCCTGGCTGAAGAGGGGTGAAACCCCGAAACCGGTCCTAGGATGCTTGATTCCGGTCCAGGGAAGACATGGCTTGGCAGTTCGGGCTGGACTGTTCCCATGAGGCACAGGGTCAAGACTGATTTGCATATGGCCATGTCTGAACTGGGGTGGCGTGGTGAGCAAAATAACGATGCATTAAACCCATATCTGTGACTGGGGGTGAATGTTTTGCCAATATGCAACATTCCTTCCATCTTCTTGTGTGTTTTGCTGTTCGCCCTATGTGGGAAGGGTATGTCCAGACGTGGGTCCTGTGCTCACTTCGCCACTGGAGTCAAGCTATCCTGGCTGAAGAGGGGTGAAACCCCGAAACCGGTCCTAGGATGCTTGATTCCGGTCCAGGGAAGACATGGCTTGGCAGTTCGGGCTGGACTGTTCCCATGAGGCACAGGGTCAAGGCTGATTTGCATATGGCCATGTCTGAACTGGGGTGGCGTGGTGAGAAAAATAACGATGTATTAAACCCAGATCTGTGACTGGGGCGAATGTTTTGCCAATGTGCAACATTCCGTCCATCATCTTGTGTGTTTTGCTGTTCGCCCTATGTGGGAAGGGTATGCCCAGACGTGGGTCCCGTGCTCACTACGCCACTGGAGTCAAGCTATCCTGGCTGAAGAGGGGTGAAACCCCGAAACCGGTCCTAGGATGCTTGATTCCGGTCCAGGGAAGACATGGCTTGGCAGTTCGGGCTGGACTGTTCCCATGAGGCACAGGGTCAAGACTGATTTGCATATGGCCATGTCTGAACTGGGGTGACGTGGTGAGCCAAATAACGATGGATTAAACCCAGATCTGTTATTGGGGGTGAATGTTTTGCCAATGTGCAACATTCCATCCATCATCTTGTGTGTTTTGCTGTTCGCCCTATGTGGGAAGGGTATGCCCAGATGTGGGTCCCGTACTCACTATGCCACTGGAGTCAAGCTATCCTGGCTGAAGAGGGGTGAAACCCCGAAACCGGTCCTAGGATGCTTGATTCCGGTCCAGGGAAGACATGGCTTGGCAGTTCGGGCTGGACTGTTCCCATGAGGCACAGGGTCAAGCCTGATTTGCATATGGCCATGTCTGAACTGGGGTGGCGTGGTGAGCAAAATAACGATGTATTAAACCCAGATCTGTGACTTGGGGTGAATGTTTTGCCAATGTGCAACATTCCGTCCATCATCTTGTGTGTTTTGCTGTTCGCCCAATGTGGGAAGGGTATGCCCAGACGTGGGTCCCATGCTCACTACGCCACTGGAGTCAAGCTATCCTGGCTCAAGAGGGGTGAAACCTCAAAACCGGTCCTAGGATGCTTGATTCCGGTCCAGGGAAGACATGGCTTGGCAGTTCGGGCTGGACTGTTGCCATGAGGCACAGGGTCAAGACTGATTTGCATATGGCCATGCCTGAACTGGGGTGGCGTGGTGAGCAAAATACCTATGGATTAAACCCAGATATTTAACTGGGGGTGAATGCTTTGCCAATGTGCAACATTCCGTCCATCATCTTGTGTGTTTTGCTGTTTGCCCTATGTGGAAAGGGCATGCCCAGACATGGGTCCCGTGCTCACTACGCCACTGGAGTCAAGCTAGGATGCTTGATTCCGGTCCAGGGAAGACATGGCTTGGCAGTTCGGGCTGGACTGTTCCCATGAGGCACAGGGTCAAGACTGATTTGCATATGGCCATGTCTTAACTGGGGTGGCGTGGTGAGCAAAAATAACGATGGATTAAACCCAGATCTGTGACTGGGGGAGAATATTTTGCCAATTTGCAACATTCCATCCATCATCTTGTGTGTTTTACTGTTCGCCCTATGTGGGAAGGGTATGCCCAGATGTGGCTCCCGTGCTCACTACGCCACTGGAGTCAAGCTATCCTGGCTGAAGAGGGGTGAAACCCCGAAACCGATCCTAGGATGCTTGATTCCGGTCCAAGGAAGACATGGCTTGGCAGTTCGGGCTGGACTGTTGCCATGAGGCACAGGGTCAAGACTGATTTGCATATGGCCATGTCTGAACTGGGGTGGTGTGGTGAGCAAAATAACAATGGATTAAACCCAGATCTGTGACTGGGGGTGAATTTTTTGCCAATGTGCAACATTCCATCCATCATCTTGTGTGTTTTGCTGTTCGCCCTATGTGGGAAGGGTATGCCCAGATGTGGCTCCCGTGCTCACTACGCCACTGGAGTCAAGCTATCCTGGCTGAAGAGGGGTGAAACCCCGAAACCGGTCCTACGATGCTTGATTCCGGTCTAGGGAAGACATGGCTTGGCAGTTCGGGCTGGACTGTTCCCATGAGGCACAGGGTCAAGACTGATTTGCATATGGCCATGTCTGAACTGGGGTGGTGTGGTGAGGAAAAATAACGATGGATTAAACCCAGATCTGTGACTGGGGGTGAATATTTTGCCAATTTGCAACATTCCATCCATCATCTTGTGTGTTTTGCTGTTCGCCCTATGTGGGAAGGGTATGCCCAGATGTGGCTTCCGTGCTCACTACGCCACTGGAGTCAAGCTATCCTGGCTGAAGAGGGGTGAAATCCCGAAACCGGTCCTAGGATGCTTGGTTCCGGTCCACGGAAGACATGGCTTGGCAGTTCGGGCTGGACTGTTCCCATGAGGCACAGGGTCAAGATTGATTTGCATATGGCCATGTCTGAACTGGGGTGGCGTGGTGAGCAAAATAACGATGCATTAAACCCAGATCTGTGACTGGGGGCGAATGTTTTGCCAATGTGCAACATTCCGTCCATCATCTTGTGTTTTTTGCTGTTCGCCCTATGTGGGAAGGGTATGCCCAGACGTGGGTCACGTGCTCACTACGCCACTGGAGTCAAGCTATCCCGGCTGAAGAGGGGTGAAACCCTGAAACCGGTCCGAGGATGCTTGATTCCGGTCCATGGAAGACATGGCTTGGCAGTTTGGGCTGGACTGTTCCCATGAGGCACAGGGTCAAGACTGATTTGCATATGGCCATGTCTGAACTGGTGTGGCCTGGTGAGCAAAATAACGATGGATTAAACCGAGATCTGTGACTGGGGTGAATGTTTTGCCAATGTTCAACATTCCGTCCATCATCTTGTTTCTTTTGCTGTTCACCCAGTGGGAACAGTCCAGCCCAAACTGCCAGGCCAAGCCCTCCCTGGACTGGAAACAAGCATCCTAGGACCTGTTTCGGGCTTTCAGCCTGATGGAGCAACGACTCGTATGAAGGGAGACTTGCTCGGAAGCAATTCCCTCATAACTCCGTAATAATTGTGTTTGTAAGTACTAATCTGCACCAGAATTCGGACATTTGAATCTAGGGGAAGCTTGCCTATGTGTATTATTAACAAGTAACCCGTGTGTCTCTAAAATGGCTGCTAAACGCGTGAATCTGCATTGTGCATGCGCCTACTGCATCTATGCAGTCTGATGTACTATCGCTTGGAGGGAAAATCTTTGCAGCTGCGCAGTTGCTCTTAAAATGGCCGCTTGAAACCCACATGATAATGCATATGCTTTGCTGAAACTAAACCATGTAAGTTTACTAAAATGCTAATGCGAAAGATTATTATAAGTAAATGGGAGTAGAGTAGAGATAGGTGGTATACAGTGAAACAATTTTTTTTAAATTTTAATATTCTTTTCTTTGACCTCTCTATTAGTTCGTATTTGGGCCTCCAAGAGGGACTGAAGCTCGTGTATCATGTGACTAGTTCACATGTGCAGTAATGACAAACCAGGAACCGCGATGCAAAGCCTTGTATGGCATCCAAAAGAACACAACAACATGTCTTGGGAACCAGCATGATGTCCTGTGAACAGGAACCAAATAATATACAATGTATTAATTAAGATGTGAATACGGGGGGGAAATAAAGCATACGGGGGGGAAATAAAGCTTGGGAAAGTAAATTAAGGGGTGGGAACATTAGACAATAAGCTTTAGAAAAATATTAAAACTTAGCATGGTGTGATGATCATCTCCCCTTGCTTGTCCAATCAAATTAAGCGTTTCATGAACTTGAAACATTTATTGGTGTTGGTTACCATTAGAAGAGTATAATTGAGGTAGGTTAGTTAGTTAGATACTTCTCATGCTGCAGAGATGCTGAGAGACCGAGATGCTGTCCGAGAATTGAGCAGATTCTAAAGAAGAACCGAACTACAGAACTTAGAACCAAAGCTAAATTAGAAGAACATCGCGGAAGAATTGAGGAGGGAAGTAGGTAAAGAACTAGAAGAACATTGCAGAAGAATCGAGGAGGAAGAGAGTATCAGAGAGGGGTGCGACTCAGGCGTCAGATCTAGAAGAGATCACCTATCCTGTCCTAAATCCTGTTCTGAATTCTTTGGTCTCCTGACCTGTCCCAGGGAACCCACTACTGCTCCTAGGCCAAGGGGTTGGTTTCCACACCATTCTAGGTAAATATAATTCTGTGTAGTATGTCATTGTACTGCTCTCTCAGTTTTCTCCTTTTTCAGGTACTGTCATTTATTATAAATCTCTGACTTAATTTGATTTTCCTTCCTTAAAGAAAGATGTACTTTGTTTTTCTTTGATTCACATGAAATTTACTAAATAAACATTTAAAACTCTCTTTAGTCAGTGGGTATTTAAAGTACATAGTTGGATGGTATTACTCCTATACTGCTAACAACAAGATCCATTGATCAGAGGAAATTATATACGGACGAAGGGTTGGTAAGAATTGGCAAGGTAAATTTACCTCGCAGGTATCATCACACTAAATTGATCCGAGCAGAGATTACTAGCATTTGTATGAATGTTTATGGGCCCAGGTGAGTATGTGGATTGTGTGTGTATCTCTAGCTGGTAACCGCTCCACTCCATCAAGCCCTCATCAGCCAGGATAGCTTAACTCCAGTGGTATGGTGAGCACGGGACCCACGTCTGGGCATACCCGTCCCACTCGGGGTGACAAATGAAAAAAGAACAATGGATGGACAGAATGCAGAACAATGTCATACATTCACCTCAGTACAGAGATTTGGGCCTAAATCCATTGTTTTTTTTGCTCATCATGTCTTGGAAAGTGGGTTATTGGTAGGGGTGAATGTAGGTCTGCCACTGGCAATAAGGCCACTAACACATGATTGGACGCATCATAGCTCTTAGAAAATTATTCCTATGCTCAACCCTTGGTAGCTTGGCTGTGAGCAGGCAGGCTTAACTTCAAAGACCTGTATGTAAAGCATTTGAAAGCACCATTTCAGTAAATAATTAAGACAAAACACCTAATAAAAATCCAACACCAATTTATAAACATATGAAAACTTTTATCTTTAAAATGACACCAAAACAACAAAAATCCAATGAATTTTCAAAGATTTAGCAAAATATAGCACTTGGAAGATTATAGCAACATGTTGGGATACCTGCTCGCGATAGACCGGGCCAAGGTCAAAGTTTCAGGCTGACTGAGATGGAGCCCTGGGTGGCTACAGCTCGCGGCAGGTCCCGGTCTCAGTTTCTACCTTCGCACTTAGAAACTTTTCTGGAGCTTTTCTCCCCCAGGTCCCCCGAAGCTCCCAGCCAGTCTGGGTTCAGTGAGGGTTTGCCGGATTGCCTTTCGACGAGCTCCCGGTCAACTTCCCTGGAGTGGACTTAGAAACTTTTTCTTTAGCACTTCAGCGGGGCAACCCAGGAATCCAGGCCAATATGCGATGGAAGGCAGGTGGCATGGCGTTCCCGGTTGCTCCCGGTCACCTTTTCTACGAGCAGACTTAGAAACTTTTCTGGAGCTTTTTCTCACGGGGTCTCTCGATGCTCTTCATGTAGCCGGATCCGGTGAGGGTTCGCCGGCTTCAGATTTCTTCTAGTCCCGGTCAAACTCTGGAAGTTGGACCAATGGAGCTTTAAGCGGGACAAACCTGGATGGCTTGGACGGCTCGAGGTTGAAAGCAGGCGGCCTGGCTGGCCAGGTTGAGTCGGTCCCTCTATAGAGCTTTTTTCCAAAGTTGCTCCAAAGTTCTGCAAACTTCTTGAACTTCTTCCTGAAGTTCCTCAAGGGGTCCCAAAGTGTCTCAAACTCAACCCAAGGGTCTGGAAGCTCCAAGATGGTCCTTGAAAGTTAAGGACTTCGTTTCCCACAATCCACAGGTACAAAACCCTTACAAATCCACTGATGGTTCTCCGAGGTGCAGATTTAGTTGGTGATGTTCCAGATTAGCTCTTTTAACCTGTAGCTTTCAGGGAGTCCACAGGGCTGTAGTTTCAGATGGTGCAGTCTTCAGAGGTCAGGCCTTAGAAATCTTTACACAGCAATCTTCTTCAGCTTGGCAATGTCTTGCTTCAGTAAGTTTCAAGCAGCAGATCTGAGAGGCTCTGCCTCTCTCAGATACTTATTCCCAGTTCTCTGGGTCAAGCAGGAGGTCACTGCTGACCAATGGAAGCAGGCCAACTCCCCAAAAATATGACCACATCCTGTAGAGTGTGGCATTATTTTGTCCCAGAGTGCACCAAATCCTCCAAATTCATAATGGCTGATCTTCCAGCAGAGATTCAAGAGCTGGCTAAACACAACCCCTAGGATGGCCTATATCCATAGACTTTCCCCCTACCATCTGCACATACCTTCCCTAATCCTAGGTCTGGTTGGGGTCAAAAGTGTGGAGTGGAGACTGGCACTGAGGCCCTCCCTCTGCCTTTGAAGATCATGGTTTATGACTCCTCCCCCTGCTCTGGCATTCCTTAGTAGCAGCACACTGCCCTCCCAGCAGAACTGGTTAACCCCAGGGGCCCTTTATCACCTCTTCAAAGCAGCCTGGTTAATCCACTTAACTCTGCCCAATCAGGGCAGACCACTGGAAGGCTGAATTTGGACTTACAAACAAGAAATTCTTATAACTTCTTGTATATACACTTTAGGAGAAATTCAACAATATGTTATTGTTGGATGTATTAATACCATTCTGGGAAGTCTTTGAATGGTATTTCTAGCCTGTTCCTATCAAGAGTTATTAGTTACTAACCTCTTGTCATGTTAACCTATGTGGCATGGGATTTTCAATGGGGAAAATGACTTTGGCTGTTTTTCCAGCACTAGGGCTTATTAAAACATTTTATAAGTACTTCCCTGATTTCTACAGGACCCCCACCCCATGTGCATCTAGGGGAGAATTTAGGGGTTAGGAATCTGTAGAAATATTGCAGATCCTCCCTCCACAGTGCTCCTAGCATCAAAGTCGAATTTGAGCAGCACTTTACCTCAATGTGGGGAGTGAAATGTGAAATTTAACTTAACCCAGGGTATATAAAACTCATTTTATAAGGGTTTACCTTATAAATATCTGAACCCCCCCCCCACCCCTGGGACACCTAGGGGAGACCCTGGGGGTTCCTAATATGCCAACACGTTGTAGGGTATCCATTTTTAAGTCCCCCAACCCCCAAAGTCGACTTTGGGCACAATTTACTTTTTAAAAGCAGTCCTGGCACCGAGGGGTGCTTTTAAACTGACCTCAGGCTTCAGCAGTGCACACATAAAAGTGTAAAAAGAGCTGCTGGCCTCTAAACTGCCATGCCCTAGAGTACTAGGGACTTCTAGGTAGTTTTAATCCCCCTGCCCTATTATATACTAGGGGCTTATAGGGTAGGTCATGCCAATCACAGGGGTACCCAACCATACCATTGTGTACCCTAGTGTATGTAGGTGTTTTAACTGTATTCTAATGTGTTTCTTTCAGCGTAGCACTGGCACTGGGCCTGGTTAGGCAGAGCCCAGGGTCAGTGAGAGTCAGTTACCACCAGTAACAGTCAGCAAAAAGTTGGGGGGTGCCCAGGGCACAGGACGACTTTGCAACACAGCCCCCCCAAAACGAAATGTGATAGGTTACTAACCTACACCCTAGTAGTCATCCTCAGCTAAGTGGAAAAACCGGGAAAGTCATTTGCATGGGCAACCCCAGTTCTGTGTTCCACTGTAAAGTCCATTCCCTGTTGGGAAATGGACCACCTAAATAGCTTGGGATTCTCCCCTCTCATCTGCATGAGCCATCTGAGAGGTCAGTTTGAACAAGAAAGTGAGTCCCAAAAAAATATGGCCTAAACTTTTTCAGGGACCACACCACCGCCAAAGCCTCTCTCCCAATGGCACTCCACCTCTGCTCTCTGGGAAGAAGCCTCCTACTAATATAGGCAACTGGCTGATCAAGGCCCTATTCATTTAGCTGTGACAATACTGCCCCAATCCCTTGCTCTGAAACATCTGTCTGACCCACAAATTCTTTTGTGTAGTCAGGGGCCAGCAGTACTGGTGCTGAACAGATAGCAGCTTTCAGAGTGGAAAAAGCCTTCTGACACTCTGGGGTCCAATACACCTTTTTGGGCCTCTTCTTAAAAGTTAGTATTGTTAGGGGCCCCACAATGGTCCCATAATATTGAACATTCCTTCTATAATACCTTGTCAGTCCAAGGAATGCCCTGACATGAGTCAGGGTAACAGGAGCTATCCAATCCAAAACAGTTTGGATTTTCACTTGGAGAGGCTGTACATTGCCCACACCTACCAGGTGGCCCAGGGACACAATTGAACTCTGCCCTATTTGGCACTTACTTGTCTCAACAGTCAGACCTGCTGCTTGCTGCATGGCCAGAAGCACTTCCCTTAGGTGGTTTAAGTGATCCCCCCAGGTAGAACTGTATACAGCTATATCATCCAGGTAAGTTGCTGCATGGCCTGAAGCACTTCCCTTAGGTGGTTTAAGTGATTCCCCCAGGTAGAACTGTATACAGCTATATGATCCAGGTAAGCTGCACTGAACTGTTCCAACCCAGACACGGCCCTGTTCACCAACCTTTGGAAGGTGGCAGATGCAGTCTTTAAGCCAAAGGGCATTACCTTGAACTTATAATGTCCCTCTGGTGTGGCGAATGCTGACCTCTCCTTTGCTTCATCAGTGAGGGCAATCTGCCAGTAACCTGAAGTCAAATCAAATGTACTCATGTACTTAGCAGCCTCTAACCTATCAATGAGCTCATCAGCTCTAGGTATACGGTAAGCGTCAGTCTTTGTGACTCCATTCGGTCCTCTGTAGTCCACACAGAACTGTAACTCCTTGGGTCCCCCCTGAAGATTAGGTTTAGATACCAGCACCACTGGACTGGCCCATGGACTCTCAGGCGGTTCAATTACCCTCAATTCCAGCATCTTAGCAACCTCAACTTTAATGCTGGCTCTGATATGGTCAGACAACCTGTACAGTTTATTTTTGACAGGGAGGCTGTCACCAGTGTCAATGTGGTGCACACACCACTCAGTGATGCCTGGGGATAAAGGGAACAGGCCAGCAACTGCTCCAGCACTTGCTTACAGTCTCTGTGCTGCTGGTTGGTCAATTTGGGAGTGAGTACAATGTTGTATTAAAAAATCACTGAAAAGGCTTATTGATATCCTAAGATGTAGTTTATTAGGAGCGTCAGAGAAACATTGGTGTTCCCTGTCCAGCCAATAGACAACTGAGGGGCAGGTAACACAGCTATGTCAAGGTGCATAACAACACTAGAACATACAATGGAATGTAGTATTTAAAGCACCAGATACAGTAATAAAACCCACCTGAAAATACAACATATACTCTCTCCTTTAAATAACAATAAAATAAATAAATAAATAAATAAATGCATTACCATATACATTACCATATGAGAATTAATAGCATGCCACATTGACTTAAAAGTAAACAAATAAATAAATAAATACATTACTATGTGAGAATTAATAACATGTCACATTGAGTTATAAAAATATGAAATCTTTTGTGGGACAATAGGTTGACGGCTAAAAGTCTCCACATACATAGATTTGAAGATACCTGGGAGGACATCTGGTCCTTTGTGAAGCACCTCTATTATTAACCTCTCCTAAGCCATCACCACTGTCTCTTGAGTGATCACTAAGCGGTCTTCTAATAATCTCTTCATCACTCATGAA
Source organism: Triturus cristatus (assembly GCF_964204655.1). Classification (NCBI taxonomy): domain Eukaryota; kingdom Metazoa; phylum Chordata; class Amphibia; order Caudata; family Salamandridae; genus Triturus; species Triturus cristatus. Next base: position 150,080,235 of record NC_140590.1, on the reverse strand, counting down.
TAAATGAGGATTGAAATTACTAATATTCTTAGACGTACTACTCTTCTCATGGTCACTGTTTTTTTTATATAACGCAACTCTCCTCAACTTCCAATTTTCACCATTGCACAAAGTAACATACCCTTTATGCTTCCATTAGTTCCTCAATCACAGCAACTGCACCCTCACTCTCATAAGATTCCACTATATTTTATCAACCTCATACCAAGGAAAGGGTAATCTTGACAGTCCATCCGCCTGACAATTTTTCCAGCCTGCAATATATTCAACCCTCTGTATAGCATAATACTCTATAAGCCCAAGAAAAGACCTAAGTTGGTCTTTGTCTACGGGTGCAGGAGCTTTTCTTATAGCCTCAATTAGATCGCGTTTAGGTTTAATTCCTCCAGCAGACAACGTGTCATCAAGATATTCTACTTCCTCTACACAAAATTTGCATTTTGCTTTTTTCAGAGTTAGTCCAGCATCATTCATTTTATTTAAAACTTCCTTTAGAGCTAAGTTATGATTTTATTTTGTGTCCCCAAATACTAACACATCATCTTAGAAATGCACAACATTTTTTGTACCTTTTAGGAACAAACCCATCATCCTTTGGAAGACTCTAGCAGCGGATGCTAAACCAAATGCATCCTGTTAAACTGGAATACCCCTCCTGTAGTTATGAATGCAGTTAATGGTTTAGACTCCTTATGTAATTTAATTTGGTGGTATGCTCTGAGAAGGTCAAATTATTTCGAAAAAAATATCTTCCACCTTTTAATGACAAAATGAGTTCACTTATGTTTGGTAAAGGAAAATTATCAACCTCAATGTTTTGATTCAGAGTGCGAAAGTCCACACAAAACCTGTAACTGCCGTCAGGTTTGCCTGTGATCACCACTGGTGAAATCCACCTGGAAGTTTCCATTTGTTCTATTATACCTTGTTTTACCATCTCCTCAAGCATACATTTTACGTCCTGTCTGGCAATAATGGGAACCTTTCTTACCTTATGCTGCATGGGAACAGCATTGGGTTTGAGTACAATTTTGTGCACATAACCTTTGAGCTCACCAATCTCCTCAGAAAATAGATTACCTACGCTTCCAACATTGGTATCAGTGGTGATCTCATCAACAACCATAACCTTATGTATAGCTTTGGGATTTATGATAATATGTAAATCATATTGGTGTGCCAAACCTAAAATTGGTGGTCCTTTTTCTGCTACATAGACCTTCCCTTTCACACACCTGTTTTGGGATGAAATTTCGGTTAACATATACCCAATAGTATCAATTATCTCACCCTGATACCCTCCAGGATTGATATCTTTGGGAAGTAATTCAGTAATCGGCCAATTATATTTAAACAACTCTTGAGGAATAATAGTATAAAATGAACCAGAATCCACCACCAACTCAATTTCTTTTCATTGTACCTTAAAAGTTGCTTTAGGTCTGAATCTCCTTCCAGGAGTGGATGTCATATCATCCTCATTGACACAGAGCATTTTGTCTTTACCTTCTACATCATTCATACTTATTTCTTTCTCCACATTTTGTACCACAACCACCTTCGGCTTATTGTATGTTTTACACATCTTAAAGAAATGACCCTTTCAACCACATTTTTTACACACTTTGTCAATAGCATAACATTTTCTATAATATGCTGTGTGATAGGTGCTACTACATCTAGTACACATTTTCTCGTCTGATTTACTATAATCTATATTCTATGTTGCAGGATTATTATACTTTTTACTAGGTATACTTTTCTTTCCAGAAGCATCACCACTTTTATTTGCATTTACTGCATTAACCTCATCTTGTTCTATACTTGAGATTCCGTATTGTCTTTTTTCTCCATTTCCTTCATGCAAGCATCTGATTGCTCCACAACTTTAGCTATTTCTATGGCATTACTCAATGTCGGGTTTTTCACAGCCAATAACCTTTCTTGCATTTTTTTATTACAACACTGAACTATCAGATGATCCCTGATCATTTCATCTCTCATCCCACCAAATTGGCATTTGATGGATAACTCACGTAAACATGTTACAAACTGATCTACTGTTTCATCGCTTCTTTGGGGCTGCGTATAAAACTTGTGTCGACTCTACACATGACTGAAAAAATGGAGTACGGTCGCACTCTCAAGTATCTGAATTTTTTTTGGATGAATTGTAATCTTGAAAAAAACTCTTTGGTGCTTGTGAGTACCACCTCCTAATCTCCTGAGGTTTGTTTCATATAAACGGCTAGCATCCTTTGGGGCAGAACGTCCTCACCTAGCACTCACTGAATAGCGATGGACTCGCTTAAATGAAGATCATTAATCCAATTTGTTCAGTTAAATGTAGAATTTAATCATCAATATGTAATCCTCATATGATAAATCTCATATGTTAGAAGTATGCGAAAAAATGATTGAATGTCGATGTGGTTCACATATTCAATATAAATGCAACCGAACAGGTATCCTGAATTCCCCGATGCATTTCGGGTCTAACCCTTCGTCAGGGGGAATTTCCTAAAAGCAATAGGAAAAATAGTGGATTGAGCTGAGATCCAAGAGCCCAGAAATGCAGAACAGAATATGGTGCACATATATCTGAAGTAGAATGCCAGGGACATTTTTGCCCGTCACCAAAATGAAAAAAGAATTCAGAAAAGACGATTTATAGCCAATGTTTAGTAAGAGTGAAAAACGGCGATGTACATATTACGAAGAATCGTGATAAAAACAGTTCTACGAACGTAAAAAGTGGTAAAGTGCCAAGGAGTCAGTAATCGTGTATACGTTAATATGAAAGATCACCGAAGGTGTGAGCATATGGAAACACCCACGAACACTAATAGGAACAAGTAAAAACAAGTGTTCGCAACATATCCAATGTTACCAAAGTTACAGAACGAGCGTGAAATACAGAAAAATGTTCCCACTACCATAAACTAATATACCAGCGCGCGCCTGTGAGTGCAATAAGAACGAGTGCTCTCAACATTAGCAAAGCAACCAAAGTTATCGAACGACGGTGAAATACGGAAAAACCCGCTACCATAAACTAATATACCAGCGCGTACCTGTGAGTGTGATAGGCCGGGTGTAGACAGAACCGTATCAGAATACTAATACCGCGTGTGTTGACACCAGAAATAAAATAGGAGGAAAACCCGGAAGTGTACGCGCCTAAGGTGCAGCCATGGTAAAAATACTATGTGAATGACAGGGATAGAAAAAAAAAACTAAATAAATAGAATATTAACGAAGACAAGTGCAAAATAAATTAAGAAGGATCCGTAATAATCAAAAGGAAAAAAAGAAAAAGATGAACATAACGCTAAAAGCAATAAATGTGTAGAAATAATGACCAAAATTGAAACGAAATGCAATGACAACCATGTAAATGAAACATGCAGAATACAGGGAAATAAAAATAGCACAGGTCACTGAAGAACAAAATTATAAATAACAACTGAATTCAAGGCGTTCATTAAGCCCCCTGGGGTGCACTGAATTAAGTTTGTTTATCCAATAAAGTTCACGTTGTAAAAGGAAACTTCTGTTATCTCTGCCTTGTTGCACAGTGATTTGTTCCAATACCATGAATCTAAGTTGACTGATATTATGGTTAGACTCAAGGAAATGTGCCGCCACTGTAGACTTGGTGTTCTTAGTCCGTATGTTACTTTTGTGTTCCTGGAGACAGGTCTTGATTTTGCGCTCCGTTTTACTCACGTATGGTAATCCACATGCACATTTTAATTGATAGACAACGTTGCTAGAGTCACAAGTGACCATGACGCGTAATTTGATAGGTGTACCTTTAGTGGGATGCATTATGATAGTACCCTTGATGATGGTATTACAGCTGCCACAATTATGACAGGGAACAGTACCTTTATGCTGAAGGTCAAATTGTGGAGGGCTCTAATTGAGGAGTTGTTGTAGATCATGAGTGCGTTGATAAGCAAAAATTGGAAATTGATGGAAAATACCCTTAAAATACGGTTCAGCTTGTAAAAGTGGCCAATATTTGCAAATAAAATTCTTGATTTTTACGCTTTAAGTTGAAAGGTTTGATACGAATGTCATTCTTGTGTCTTTGAAATCATTTGGAATTTTTGGTTTGAGAAGGTCAAGTCTGTTCTTAATCCCTTTGCATTGGGTTGGCTCAGGGCCTTCCCCCTCCTTGTGCAGGTTTTTGTGGGTCTTTGGAGGACTCCTTCTGGTTTTGACCTTCCTTTCCCAGGGCCTTCCCCTGGGGAGGGACCTGTCCTCCTTTCTTCTGGTCACACTCCTGGTGCTGAATGGAAACCCGGGTTCTCACCCACTCATCAGCTACTTCCCCCAGCTGTCTGGGGTCTGTCACGTTAGAGTCCACTAGATACTGGCGTAACTTCTCTTCTGCACAATGAGTCAAAATATGTTCTTTTCAAAAACAAATTATACAATCCCTCATAGGTGTCAACTTTGTCACCAACAATCCAGCCTTCCAGTGACTTCACTGAAATGTCCACAAAGTCTACCCAAGATTTTGAACTCTGGGTGCCTCTAAACTTCACCCTGTACTGCTCTGGAGTCAGACCAAATCTCTTAACTAAGCATGCTTTCATCTGTTGGTATGATTCTGCATCATCTCCCTTCAGGGTCAGGAGCCTATCCTTCCCAGCTACTGGAATCACACAGGAGTGCACCCCAATACCTAGAGTGGACCCTACTCATTCTAAGGGCCCTCTCAAAGCTGCTAGCCACTTGTCAATGACATCCTCCTCAGTGTACTTGGGTACTATACCCTTGGGAAGTTTGGGACCAAATCCACCACCCTTGTACATTTCAAAATATTCATCATTTTCACTGCCACCATTTCTTCTCACTTCCTCCCTCTTCCATCTCTTATAAGCCAACTCCAATTTCTCCTTCTTCAAGGCAATCAAAGCTAATTGAGCCTCAAGCTGTCTCTCTGCAAGGGACAGTAGTGATGCCTGAGTAAGGGACTCTTCCCCACTTCCACCATCTGGATTCACCTGGCTAACATTAGTCACAATGGAAGAGGTCTCACCCCCCCCCCTCTTGGGTGAGGTTGGGGGAACATCCTCCATCCCCCTAGGTTCTCCTCAGCTTCCCCTGCCCAGGCCTGTAGGGACTCAAGCAACCCTGCCTTCCTCATCTTCTTGGCAGCAGGCAGCCCCCTAAGCCTACACTGTGCCCTAAGATCAGCTATCTAAAACTGGGACAGTTTAGCCGGGTCCAGCTCCATGGTTCCCTAGTTTTGGGTCACAACAAATAGGCACAACAGACTTAGAACAATTTGGAAAAATCAAAACAATGGATTAAAAACAGTTTAGTTCAAATTCCAAAAATCACACTCAAAAGTTTTGTTCCAAGGCAATTTAGAGGATTTTTATAATCTTAATTCACTTACTGAAAGGTGTACTTTTTAAACACAAGTCCTCATCCACACTGCTAAGCACCAAATGTTGGAAAGTGGGTTATTGGTAGGGGCAAATGTAGGTATGCCACTGGCAATAAGGCCGCTAATACATGATAGGACTCAGCATAGGTCTTAGAAAATTATTCCTTTGCTCAACCCTTGGTAGCTTGGCTGCGAGCAGGCAGGCTTAACTTCAAAGACAGGTATGTAAAGCATTTAAAAATACCAATTCAGTAAATAATTACGCGAGAACACCTAATAAAAACACAACACCAATTTATAAAAATATGAAATATCTTTAATCTTTAAAATGACACCAAAACGACAAAAATCCAATGTAGGGAACCGGAGATATGAATTTTCAAAGATGTAGCAAAATATAGCACATAAAAGATTATAGCACCATATTGGGATACCTGTTCGCGATAGACCGGGTCAAAGTCAAAGTTTCAGTCCGACTGCGATGGAGCCCTGGGCGGCTACAGCTCGTGGCAGGTCCCGGTCTCAGTTTCTTCGCACTCTCCCCGAGGTACCTTGAAGTTCCCAGCCAGTCCGGATTCCGTGAGGGTTCGCCGGATTGCCTTTCGACGAGCTCCCGGTCAACTTCCCTTGAGTGGACTTAGAAATGTTTTATTATCGATTCAGCGGGGCAACCCAGGAATCCAGGCCGACATGCGATGGAAGGCAGGCAGCTTGGCATTCGCGGTTGCTCCTGGTCACCTTTTCAATGAGCGGACTTAGAAATTTTTCTGGAGCTTTTTCTTGCGGGGTCTCTCGATGCTCTTCATGTAGCCGGATCTGGTGAGGGTTCGCCGGCTTCAGATTTCTTCTAGTCCCAGTCAAACTGTGGATATTGGACCAATGGAGTTTTTAGCGGGATGCACCTGGATGGCTTGTCCAGCTTGCGGTTGAAGGCAGGCGGCCTGGCTGGCCAGGTTGAATCAGTCCATTTATGGAGCTTTTTTCCAAAGTTGCTCCAAAGTTCTCCCAACTTCTTGAACTTCTTCCTGACGTTCCTCAAGGGTTCCCAAAGTGTCTCAAATTCACTCCAAGGGTCTGGATGCTCCAAGATGGTCCTTGAAAGTTGAGGACTTCAGTTCCCACAATACCCATGTACAAAACCCTTCCAAATCCACTGATGGTTCTCGAAGGTGTAGATTTAGTTGGTGATGTTCCAGATGAGCTCTTTTAACCTGTAGTTTTCAGGGAGTCCACTCTTTAGTTCTTTTTTCAGCAAAATAATCCACAGGGCTGTTTCAGATGGTGCAGTCTTCAGAGGTCAGGCCTTAGAAATCTTTGCACAGCAATCTTCTTCAGCTTGGCAATGTCTTGCTTCAGTAAGTTTCAAGCAGCAGATCTGAGAGGCTCTGCCCCTCTCAGATACTTATTCCCAGTTCTCTGGGTAAAGCAGGAGGTCACTGCTGACCAATGGAAGCAGGCCAACTCCCCAAAAATATGACCCAATCCTGTAGAGTGTGGCATTAATTTGTCCCAGAGTGCACCAAATCCTCCAAATTCATAATGGCTGATTTTCCAGCAGAGAATCAAGAGCTGGCTAAACACACTCCCTAAGATGGCTTATTTCCATAGACTTTCCCCCTACCATCTGCACATACCTTCCGTAATCCTAGGTCCGGTTGGGGTCAAAAGTGTGGGGTGGAGACTGGCAATGAGGCCCTCCCTCTGCGTTTCAAGAGCATGGTTTACGATTCCTCCCCCTGCTCTAGCATTCCTGTGTAGCAGCACACTGCCCTCCCAGCAGAGCTGGTTAACCCTAGTTTTCCTAGCATCAACGTCGAATTTGAGCAGAACTTTACCACAATGTGGGAAGTGAAATGTGAAATTTCACTTAACCCTGGGTGTATAAAACTCATTTTATAAGGGTGTACCTTATAAATATCTGACCCCCCACCCCTGGGACACCTAGGGGAGACCCTGGGGTTCCTAAAATGCCAAAACATTGCAGGTTATCCATTTTTAGTGCCGCAAACCCCAAAGTCGAGTTTGGGCACAATTTACTTTTTAAAAGCAGTCCTGGCGCCCAGGCCGGCTTTTAAACTGAGCTTTGGCCTCAGCAATGCACACATGCAAGTGTAAAAAGAGCTGCTGGATCTAAACTGCCATTCCCTACAGTGCTAGGGACTTCCAGGTAGTTTCAATCCCCCTGCCCTATTATATACTAGGGGCTTATAGGGTAGGTCATGACAATCACAGGGGTACCCCACCGTACCATTTTGTACCCTAGTGTATGTAGGGGTTTTAACTGTATTTTAATGTGTCTCTTTTAGCATTGCACTGGCCCTGGGCCTGGTTAGGCAGAGCCCAGGGTCAGTCAGAGTCAGTTACCACCAGTATCAAACAGCAAAACGTTGGGGGGTGCCCAGGGCACATGATGATTTTGCAACACCATGCCATTCCAGTTTGGATCCAGCCATGTGCAAATCAGTCTTGATCCTGTGCCCAATGGGAACAGTCCAGTCCAAACTGCCAGACCAGGTCCTCCCTGGACTGGAAACAAGCATCCTAGGACCGGTCCCAGGATGGTTGTTTCCTGTCTAGAGAAGACATGGCTTGGCAGTTCGGTCTGGACTGTTCCCATGAGGCACAGGGTCAAGACTGATTTGCATATAGCTGTGTCTGAACTGGGGTGGCGAAGTGAGCTAAAGAACGATGATGGATTCAACCCAGATCAGTGACTGGGGGTGAGTGTCTGAAAAGTTTCAGCGCTCTGTCCATCATCACCTTGTGTTTGCCCTAAGTTGGCAGGGTATGCCCAGACGTGGGTCCCTTGCTCACTTCGCCACGGGATCCAAGCTAGCCTGGCTGATGAGGGCTGTTAGCCCGAAACCGGTCCCAGGATGCTTGTTTCTGGTCCATAGAAGACATGGCTTGGCAGTTCGGTCTGGATTGTTCCCATGAGGCACAGGGTCAAGACTGATTTGCATGCAGCTGTGTCTGAACTGGGGTGGCGAAGTGAGCTAAAGAACAATGATGGATTCAACCCAGATCTGTGAGTGTCTGAAAGGTTTCAGCGCTCCGTCCATCATCTCCTAGTGTTTGCTTTGTTAGCCCTAAGTTGGCAGGGTATGCCCAGACGTGGGTCCCTTGCTCACTTCGCCACGGGATCCAATCTAGCCTGACTGATGAAGGCTGTTAGCCCAAAACCGGTCACAGGATGCTTGTTTCTGGTCCAGAGAAGACATGGCTTGGCAGTTCGGTCTGGATTGTTCCCATAAGGCACAGGGTCAAGACTGATTTGCATGCAGCTGTGTCAGAACTGGGGTGGTGAAGTGAGCTAAAGAACAATGATGGATTCAACCCAGAACTGTTATTGTCTGAAAAGTTTCAGCGCTCCGTCCATCATCTCCAAGTGTTTGCTTTGTTCCCCCTAAGTTAGCAGGGTATGCACAGACGTGGGTCCCTTGTTCACTTTGCCACTGGATTCAAGCTAGCCTGGCTGATGAGGGCTGTTTGCCCGAAACCGACACCAGGTTGCTTGTTTCTGGTCCAGGGAAGACATGGCTTGGCAGTTCGGTCTGGACTGTTCCCATGAGGCACAGGGTCAAGACTGTTCTGCATATAGCTGTGTCTGAACTGGTGTGGCGAAGTGAGCTAAAGAACAATGATGGATTCAACCCAGATCTGTGACAGGGGCTGAGTGTCTGAAAAGTTTCAGCGCTCTGTCCCATCATCACCTTGTGTTTGCTTTGTGTGCTCTAAGTTGGCAGGGTATGCCCAGAAGTGGGTCCCTTGCTCACTTCACCACGGGATCCAAGCTAGCCTGGCTGATGAGGGCTGTTAGCCTGAAACCGGTCCCATGATGCTTGTTTCCGGTCCAGGGAAGACATGGCTTGGCAGTTCGGTCTGGACTGTTCCCATGAGGCACAGTGTCAAGACTGATTTGCATATAGCTGTGTCTGAACTAGGGTGGCGAAGTGAGCTAAAGAACAATGATGGATTCAACCCAGATCTGTGAATGTCTGAAAAGTTTCAGCGCTCCGTCCATCATCTCCTAGTGTTTGCTTTGTTCCCCCTAAGTTAGCAGGGTATGCACAGACTTGGGTCCCTTGTTCACTTTGCCACTGGATTCAAGCTAGCCTGGCTGATGAGGGATGTTTGCCAAAAAAAACTGCACCAGGATGCTTGTTTCCTGTCCAGGGAAGACATGGCTTGGCAGTTCGGTCTGGACTGTTCCCATGAGGCACAGGGTCAAGACTGTTTTGCATATAGCTGTGTCTGAACTGGAGTGGCGAAGTGAGCTAAAGAACAATGATGGATTCAACCCAGATCTGTGACAGGTGCTGAGTGTCTGAAAAGTTTCAGCGCTCCGTCCATCATCTCATTGTGTTTGCTTTGTTTGCCCTAAGTTGGCAGTGTATGCCCAGACGTGGGTCCCTTGCTCACTTCGCCACGGGATCCAAGCTAGCCTGGCTGATGGGGGCTGTTAGCCCAAAACCGGTCCCAGGATGCTTGTTTCCGGTCCAGAGAAGACATGGCTTGGCAGTTAGGTCTGGATTGTTCCCATGAGGCACAGTGTCAAGACTGATTTGCATATAGCTGTGTCTGCACTGGGGTGGTGAAGTGAGCTAAAGAACGATGATGGATTCAACCCAGATCTGTGATTGGGGGTGAGTGTCTGAAAAGTTTCAGCGCTCCGTCCATCATCTCTATGTGTTTGCAAGATTAGTAACCCAGCCTGACTTAATTGCATTGCAAAATTAGATTTTGTTGCTTTGCATGAAACCTGGGACTCATTTTCTCAATCTTGTGTTGGTTTTACCTGTTTTCCTTGTCCTACCACCCCCTCCTCATGTGACAGAGCCAAGGGTGGTCTCTCCTTTGGGTCAATCTGAGTTTGAAAGTGGAAGCAGCTTTCATTGATTCCGGGAGTTCTACCATTTTAGCCCAGTTTATTAAGGGTAAACTGACCCATTTTTATTTTTTATCTCATTAGTTTTTATATTAATGATTTTTTTAGCTCTTTAGGCAAAGGGACGCCCCAGCAAAGCATTACTGTTATGCAGTGTTTCAGGATTGGAAAGGGTCTTGCATTTCAGTGCTGTGTATCATCTGGAGGTAGAGGAGAGTCTCAGGGAACTACTCTGGGGCAAAGTACTTCACTCGCCACAATTTCAGTAACTTCAACAGAAGCATTTGATGCCAATAGGCAAAGGCTAGGTGGCAAAGCCCCAGGACCTGACGGGGTCCCTATGGATATCATTAAGTGGAATTCTGACCTCTGGTGCCTTTTGATTATGAACATATTTAATAATTCCTTAATGATTCCACGTTCATTGAACTTAGTTTCAAAAACGAGACTGCATGTTGCCCAAATGTTGTCGCGTCATCTGACTCATAGATAGTACTGTTAAAATAATTGGAAGGGTGTTTTTTAACTGTCTTACATCTTGGACAGAACATACCAACATTTTATGTCCCTTCCAATTTGGTTTCTTACCTGGGCTGGGTACAGAGGAACAGTGCTTGAAACTAAACCTGAGTATGGGCAAGTATACATCACCAAGCGCGGCCTACTGTACCTGGCCTTTATGGATCTTTCAGCAGCTTTCGATTGTGATAACAGAACCAAGCTGTGGTTGATGTTTTTGGATCTAGCGGTGCAGATGGCCAGGTTCATTCATGCAAAGGTTCATTTTGACCCGACAGGAGAAATGCTTGATGTTTTCCCCTTAGCCCACTGCTCTTTATTATTTACATCGATAGACTGTGTCCCTGTCTGACGAGTACTTAAATGGACATCCTGAAGATTGTCCACTCGCTGGTACCAGCGTTAATATACACAAGTGACGCGCTACATATGGTACAGACCTTGAGGGCTCTTTGTTCATTAGTGGAGTCTTTCACATCTTTTATGAGTAGTTTAGATTTAGTGACAAACAGCTTACAGCTCTAAAACCTTGAATGCACTGGGCTTACCCACTATGTTTACTGTTCTCTTCACTTTAAAAAAGGATGACAAGTTGAAGGTCGAGCAATGTTTTGCGGATCTTTGTCTATCACAGAGGTTGAGCAATGAATTGAGCAAAAGCTCTGTTAAAGATGACTTTAGGCCAGATGTACGACCGTTTTTTACTGTTGCAAAGGCGTTTTAGGCCCGTTTGCGACTGCAAAAAATGTGTGGCCATGTACCATCCCTATTTTGAGAGTCGCAAACAATTTGCATCTCACAAAATAGGGTTTACCGACTTGCTATTAGAAAGGGGAGTTACTTTCCTAATAGCGACTCCTAAAGCTATGTAAGAATATTTTGCAACCACAATTCCGATTGCAAAGCACACGCAGTTTACCACCCGTCTCAGAAGGGTGGTAAAGCACTCGCAAATGGGAGGGGGTCCTCAAGGAACCTCTTCCCTTTTGGGAATGGATGCACAAACATTTTTTAAGGGCAGGCAGGGATCCCAGGGACCACTGCCTGCCCTTAAAAAATGAAAACGAAAAGTTAAATTTTTATTTTTCAAATGCATCCCGTTTTCTTTGAGGAAAAATGGACTGCATTTAAAAAAAAAAAACTGCCCAGACATCGAGGTCTGCTGACCCCAGCAGGCCACCATCCCTGGGAGTGTCAGCCATTTCCAATGAGGTTGCAAATTGTGACAGCCTAATTAATATTCATGAGGAATGCAATTTGCGACCCTATTGGGAATCTCAAACAGTGTCTCTGACACTGTTGTACATTGATGATTTCGACTTTCAAATTGTGATTCGCAATTGTATGCAGTTTGCGAGTCCCCATCATCAACGATTGTACATCAAGCCATTTGTGTTTCAAGCACCTGCAGAACCAGTACTGGTTCTGACCATGGATCTTACACACTAGGTGGTCTCTTCTCTTCTGTTTCTGGACCGGTTGAGTATGATGGCTTTTGTGTTTTCCGTAGGTTTGTTGTCCCTTCGGAGGTTCTGTCCTGGATGCCAAGGTGATGCTTCGTCTGATCAAACACTGATGCATTCTATGTCTTTTTGTAAAAAATGTTATCTCCTCTTTTGTCTTTTTTAAGCCTATTTTAAAACTTTTAGCATATCCGAAGTTTAGGGATGCGCTATTTCACCTTCACTAGTAAGCAGCCACAATATTTTTTTTAGGGTGGGTTCTTTCCTTAAAGCAGATGTGCAGTGTAAGAAATTAATGGCGGGCTAGGCTTTCCGGATGAGGTTAGGGCTCTAAGAATGTGTTGCACCCTTCATAGCACCATCACGCCGGACATTGGTTGGAACTTTATTCTAGTGTGGTGTTTTTACCTCTGGGACCCAGCCGAATGGAGCATTGCGTGCCTTGGCTATTATCTTTATGTGGTTTATAATGATCTGACCCGCAGTGTATTAGACACTTGCAAGAATGTAGGTGGGTCTGGACCTGGTTTATACTTGTTGCAGGGATTCTGCTCATGCACAGAACTATGCGCAGGAAACCAGGACCTCAGTGAATTGCGGTGTGCCAAAAACTCACCTCAGTACCCAGAACCCCTATCCGACCAGTGTCTCATTCGCTCTTCATATCATCTCGAAGCTACCAATGATTAGACAACCCAGAACATGCGACTTAGAGTACTCTCAGGAATGGTGGGAATCAGAAATACCTGTTCGTTATTATTCTCATATCAGTCCACAACAAGAGTATTCGGAGACACAGTAAAGTTTAAAATGTTTATTTTATAAACTACGTGTCCTAAGATGCAGTACTTTGGCTAACATAAGCAGACAAATGATTAAAATTAAAACCATCAGCACTGTTACAATACCATAGAAAATGAAGGGAGAAATCATATTACAAATGATAGTGGAATACAACCACCCTCCCTTCGCTAGTAAGCTAGTATTATTAGACTAATAGAAGGTCTCTAGGTTTGAATGGGGAACCCCATACCGTAAAGATCAGCCTAGGTGAATCACATCACAGGATCAGCTTTGCTCTGCGCCTGGAAAAGTTTTTCTCCAGAATGTGTGTCTAATGCATGCAAACTGCAATATTAAAGGCTCTCGACTTTCAGATATTTGCAGCTGTGTGCATGTTATGGCTAGAGTGTGGGCCGATCAACCTGAACTCAAAAGCATACATTGTTTGTTGGCCCAGACTGTTTCTGCACACAATGTTCAGACCAAGGTCGCGGTGCACGTCTAGGGATGTGAACAACAGACCATTTTCATGTGAGGAAAAGGCAGACAAGCAGTTTTCAAATAATAACATCTATCTGCCGTGTCGTGTGCAAAAGCAGCAAAAAGTGGCAAGATGGCGTTTCTAACATCTAAGACGATTATGCTAACATAGCAATGTGTGCATCTAAAACTCCGCCTCCACTACATCCTTTGCGCCTTCTTATGTTGAACACACTTTACGTCAGCTGTACTTTGTCTGCACTGCTTTGACTCTTTGCTGCTTTGCAGGCTGCATTGTGTGATTTTATTTCCATGTTCAAACTTTTCATGTATCTTTTATAGGCACCTTTCGCCAACTAAAGTTAAAAATCATATTGCTAAGTTTTAAATTATTTTCAATATTAAAAGGTATGGATGAAACCATGCTCACGTTTGACGTTGACAGTCACAGGTGCAGAAGAGGTGCTGCCCATTGCATTGTGGGCCACACAGCGGTAGTCCCCGGCATCATCCATGGTTGTACTCTCAATCTTCAACGTATTACCATCCTGCTCCTGTATCACCTTCTCATTCTTATACCAGGTAAAATGAGTCTCTCTTGGGTTGCTGCTCTCCGTCGCACATGACAGTTCCATTGGTTTTCCTACCTGTGGGTCCTCAACTAGAACAGCATCTACACCTTTGGGAGCATCTGTGATAAAAGGGGAAAATAATTACATTGATGTCTGCAAGTCTTTCACAGTCTTGAATGATTGACTTTACTCTTACAACTCACCACTAGGATTTTATTTCTGGCCATCCTGTGCAAATACATTTTCAAGAGGTGATCAATCTGGGAATCTGTTTCGGATGAGCCTTGGTCTGCAGGGATCTTCGGCAGGCCTGCATGATTTTACTATTTACATTCATATGTTACATGCCACAAGCTTTCACTCAGGGCCCGATTCACATTTGTGGTGGAGTTTCTGCACCTGTGATGGAATCTCCCAATGAGAGTCTCTTTTCAGAGATTCTGACATGAGTGCAGAGACTCCGCCAACACGTTGAGGCTCCTTGTGAAACTGGCCCTCAACGCCTCAGTCATATTCAGTTGAATGTCAAAATACTAATAGCAAAAATATTGCCTGACAGATATTGAGTCCTGTTAGACCTGGCAGCCTTGGCGTGGGTTTCCCCTGTATTTTTGCCTTTGCCTCCTGTGTTTTTGCTGTTTGTTGAAATTCGTCTTGCTGGTCTGGATGCTTTGGGCACTTTGCCACTGCTGTTCAGTGTCAAAGTGCAAGTGCTCCCTCTGTAAATTGTTACGAAGGATTAGTGGTTGCATGATTGGTTTATTTGGTTTACTGTTAAGTTCCTAGTACAGTGCACTCTGAGTGCCCAGTGCCTGTAAACCAAATGCCTCTAGTGGGCTTGCAGCACTGATTGTGCCACCCACACATGCAGCTGTACAACAGAGTCTCAGGCCTACCAACGCGGTGCCTGTGTGCCATGGCCCTAACCTTCCCTTTTCTTACATGTGAGTCACCCCTAAGGTAGGCCCAAGGTACCCCTGTGGGCAAGGTGCAGTGTATGTGAAAGGTAGGACATGCCCTGATGTGTGTGACATGTCCTGATAGTGAAATACTGCCAATTTTGTTTTTCACTATTGAAAGGCTATCTGTCCCATAGGACAAAATGGAGTTCATTTATAACATTTTATAAATATAACTTCCTATTGGGACAAGATAGGAAGTTAACGTATAGTGTGCCTGAACTCAGAATATGAAGATGCATCTTTTAGTGATGATGATTTTTACATTCTGTGTTTGAAGATACAATTTTTAGAAAGTAGGTTTTTTCTTGCTTAGCCGTCCAGTGTGCCTCTGCTGGGTTTGTGTATTGACTGTCTGGCTTTTGAGAGACAGGGGCTGGGGATGTGCATTCTGTTCAGACAGCCACTTAGGGGTTTAGGTGTGTCCTGCCTTTCCAGGGTGAGTCAGTGCTGGGCTGAATAGACCTGGGCTGCATTCAGAGTAGGGGGAGGAGAGTTCCTTCACACCTAAATGGGCCTGGTCAGCCTTTGACAATGCTGTCTCTACCACCTGCCAGGGAGCTGCATCAGAGAGGACAGAACTGGTTTTGGCTGGGCAAAGAGCTTTGCTGCCACCAGAGAACAAAGGAATTTGTACTATAAAGAATTGGGCCCAGACCCCTGAACTTTAGATTACTTCTGGGATTCATGAGGAACCTTTGCCAAAGAGAAGAGCTGGAGAAACTGAGGAGAAGTACTGCCCCATTGCTGTGTGCTGTCTGGGGTTGGCCTGTGGTGTTTTTTTCTGCCAAGGAAAGGACAAGGACTTTGCAGTGTAGTGTGTCCCCTGCTTGAGGAAGATCTCCAAGAGCTTGAAGTAGAGCTTGCCTCCTGTTTGAAGTCTAACGGACACAAAGACTTCACCACCAGCTTCCCTGAACTTCCTTGCTGGGAGTTCTTAGCTGCCAAGAGGTGCCTGTTGCTGTATTCGGCCTCTGGAGGTTGTTTTACCGCTGGGAGCTGGAAAAGTAATGCAACTTCGAAAAGCGAGATGCATCCGCACCTGTTTCTGATACATCGCCGCAGAAACTGAAGCAGCGCCTGCCCGCGGCTCGAGAAGTCGCCACATGCTGAATCCCGTGCACTGATCTCCGATCACCACACCGATTCCGCCACAGGCCCTGCTGTGCGGCTGCAATAACCAATGTATTGTAGATTTTTGTCGTTTTGGTCTTGTTTGGTTTAGATAAAGATTACTATTTTTTTCTAAACTGGTGTGGTCTCCAATTGTAGTGTTTTCACTGTATTACTGTATGTGTTCACATATGTTTTCCACACTGCCTATGAGATAAGCCTGTCTGCTTGTGGCCTATAGGGTTCCACTGTCTAGCCTCTTTGACTTCGCTCGTGGCAAGCTACCAAGGGGGTGTGCAGGGGTTATTTTAGAAGTGTATCCCCCTTACCCTGACTAGGAAGAAGGGTCCCTATTTGGACAGAGATGCAAACCATTGCCAACTAGAGACCCCATTTCTAACACTGGTGGTCAGCGTTGAGGACCTGGACTTGCATTTGTATCTTACATACAGTGATTGGTGTACACTACTAGCATAGTGCAGACCTGTTGGAAATGGCCCTTTTTGCAGGGTCATCCCTAAACTTTTTGCCTTCCTCCTGTATTTTTTTCTGACTAGTTTGTGTTGATTTTATGACTCTGGGTACTTTACCACTGCTGATCAGTGCTAAAGTGCATATGCTCTCCCTTTGTAAATATGACATGTGAATTGGTATATCCATGATTGGCTTATTTGGTTTACCTGTTAGTCCCTAGTAATGTGGCCGGTGTGTGCCCAGGGCTGGTAAACCAAATGCTGCTGGTGGGCCTGCAGTGCTGAGTTGCGCCACCCACAGAAGCAGCTTGTAAAGTCTGTCTCAGACGAGCCACTGCAGTGTCGGTGTACAGTCTAGAACTGCCATCTTGGCTGTGAAGTGCACCCACTTCCCAGCCCCTGAACCTTCCCTTGGCATAATGTAAGCCACCCCTATGGTAGGGTGCGTTGTATGTGTAAGGTAGGATATGCTCTGATGTGTGTAGCATGTCCTGGTTGTGAACTACACCCAATTTTGCTTTTTACTACTGTAAGGCTACCTGTTCTCATTGGCCAGAATGGGCAGTTTGACTATTACACTCTATAGTCCTAACTGACCCCAGGAACATGGTAGAAAAACGAATTTAGTATGCCTGAGCTCAGAATATTAAAATACATCTTTTAATGAAGGTTATTTTTTATATTCTGTGTTTGAAAATACCACTTTTAGAAAGTAGGTATTTTCTTGCCTAAGCCTTCCAGTGTGCTCTGCTGTTATGTGTATTGGCTGTCTGGGTTTGGAGTGACAGGGCTGGGGAATTCCAGGAGACAGGGTGAGGTGTCCCAGTGGTGAATGGAGAGATCTGCATCTTGATGGGTGGGAGGAGTTGCACCTGGGACAAGAATAGGGCTGTGCCTTCCCTCCACAATGCTGGCTCCACCTCCTGTGGTGCGTCTGATGTCTCTGCCCTGCACCCTGAAAGGAAAGAAGCAGCCTGGTAAACAAAGTGCTCCAGGACTGAGCAGAACTGGTTTTGGCTGGGTTCAGTGACTTGTGACTCTTTAGAACAAAGACTTTTGGGGTATAAATATCTGTGCTGAAACCCCTACAATTTGTATTGCCCCTGGATCTCAAGACCAACCTCTGTCCGTGGAACTGAAGAAAGCTGCAGGAGAGGACTGTCCTGGTGTTGTGTGCTGTTCCCTGGATTGGCCTGCAGTAGTTTTCATTGGACTGGAAAAAGGAGGGAAAAGGAGCTGTAAGAGAACTTTTCAATCTTGAACCTGCAATCACCCAAGGGCTAGAGAGAGAGCTAGCCCCCTGACTGAAGTCTCAGGACCAGTAGACTTCATTTAGTCGCTAAAGCCTCAAAATTGTCGCTGAATCCTAAAAATCATCGCCCCGCACGTTTGTGGCCAGAAAATCATCGCTACAGCTGCTGAGCGTAAACAAAATCGTCACATCACTGCCGCTGAAGGCTCGCTGGCCTGATCATCGCCCTGCACGTTTGCGGCCAGAAAATCATCGCTACAGCTGCTGAGCGTAAAGAAAATTGTCGCATCACTGCCGCTGAAGGCTGGCTGGCCTAATCATCGCTCCGCATGTTTGTGGCCCGAAAATCATCACTACAGTGGCTGAGCGTCCGGAAAATCATCGCTAACCCCCGTTAGCGAGCGGCCGTGACCAGAGCGTGAGGAAAAACATCGCTAACCCGCAGGAGCGACATTTCTTGTGGATTATTTGCCAACATCTCAGAGCTGTGAGTAAGAGGGGTCGCAGAGACCACTGGCCTGAACTGAACTTTACCTTACCCATTGGAGCTATTTTTGAAGCATCCAGAGAGAACTATTTTTGTACAGTATTTTCCTCGTTATCTGGTCTTGTGATAAGTCTCTATAAATATAACTATTTTCTTGGATATCTACCAGTGTTGTGTCCCTTTGTAGTGTTCCTCACTGTATTTACTGTGTATGATCATAAACGCTTTACACACTGCCTCTGAGATTGGCCTAACTGCTCGTGCTACGTTACCACAGGGTGGAGCAGGGGTTGTCAAGGGGGTGCAGCCCTTCACTCTGACTTAGAAAGAAGGGTCCCTGATTGGACAGTGGCCATCCACTGCCAACCAGAGACCCCCATTTCTAGCAGGACCATTACGCAACCACATACTGTCGGTCAACTTTTCTTTTTGGATTTTATGCAACTTGAGAGCTAGCAATTGTTTTCATCATGACCAAGTCAGCCTCTATTGCATCTGTGGATATTAAATTTGAAGAGGGTAGGGTTAAAACATACCCTGTGCAACAATCGAAATCTTTCTGCAATACATTTTAAATCTCAGTAAGAGGCCTCACCAGGAAGGAGGAATACCAAAAGGCGCAGAGGGCCTGATTGCAATCAAGTAATGCCATTGAGCATACCGAGGAGCCTATGGTGGAGACAGAGAATTTAGATGGGCAGCATGATGTGCTATTGGGTCGACCTAGAGGGAGGGTACCTTCCAGGGGGAGTAGCAGTGTATCTTCAAAGGGGCTGTCTCCAGTGGAGCTGGATAACAGAGAGAGAAGCAGAGTGCATGAGTTAAACTTGCTAAGCTCAGGTTGGGGAAGGAGAGTGAAATGGAGGATAAGAAATCGGAGTTAGAGAGGCATAAACTGGTCATGGAGGAAAATTGGATGCTCTTAGAGGTTTGAAGGAGCTGGACATAAAAGCCAAGAGTGCAGAGTCCAGTTCCAATGGTGGCAACTTGTTGCCAGTGCCTGGAGAAGGGAAGGTATACATCCCGAAGGAAGTGATTAAGGATTTTGTAAAACATGAGGATATTGGTCAGTGGTTTAAGGCTATGAGGTAGCAATGAGGTCCCATAGAGTCCCTGAGAGAGACTGGGGAGTGGGGTTGTGGAGCTCCTTCATAACAGAAGGGAGGGAAACTTTGCTAGCCTTACTCAGCGAGGATCAGATGTCTTATACCCCCATGAAGGAAGTCTCAATCAGAAGGTAGGGTTTGAACCCAGAACGATACAGGCAGAAGTTGAGGGCATGTAAGAAGCTTGAGTCAAGCACTTGGGTGGAGTATGTTTCTTATGTTTACAGAGCACTGGATGGTTGGGTGAAATGTAGCCAGGTAAATGATTTTCAGGGGCTCTCTGATTTGATTGCATGGAAGAACTTGTCTGGTAGTTGTTTTCCAGAGCTATGGCAGCATTTGATTAACAGTAGGCTGACTGACCTTGGAAAGCTTGCTGTGAAGGCGGACCTTTGGATCAGTACCAGGGTCCACAAAGGTCCTGTGGGAGACTACACCAAGGGTGGGTGGGATCCCAGCAGAAGAGTGGGGGGGACAAGGGTTAATAAAAGGAGTTCTTAAAAGGGCCCCAAAGTAGTCCCCAAGGGAACCAAGGGAAATTTTCCCAGCTCCCAAGTGAGAAGAAGTCATGGGTCCCTACAGGTAAGCCTGCTCAGAAGGGGCCTCGCGCATGGTATGCTTGTGGTCAGGTGGGTTACTTTATAGAGGATCCTAAGTTTCCCAACAAGACTACCCCTGCACTCATAGGTGCACCACCCAGCCAGTTGGCTAGTGTAGCCTTGGGAGAAGAGTTGGATTCCCAAGGGTGGTGAGAGCCCTCAGAATTGATCCTGGTCTCGCTAGGAGACAGTGAGATGGTCTAAAGGGCTTATCTGCCTGATAACACTAAAAAATACAAGCAGTGGGTAATCATCAATGGCCATAGGGTGGAAGCTCTGAGAGACACTGGAGCCAGTGTGACAGCTGTCAGTTGTTGGCTTATGCCTGAAGAGCATATAGTTCCCAACGTCCTTACCCAGTAGTTGCAGCTGACAACTCAGAGTGCCTTTGCAAACTCGGGGGGGGGGGTTCAGGTACCTTGAAAGTAGTTGTAAGACCAGCCATGCATGTTGACTGTCTGTTAGGAAATGATCTGGAGAGTTCCCCTTGGGAGAAGGTGGAACGTAAGTCTCAATTGGAGATGTTGGGTCTGCCTGAGAGGGTGTGTGTGACCACTTGGTCTATGACAGCTGATAAAGGCAATAAAGAGGACCTGGAGCCTGGAAGAATGACCCAGGTGCCTGCCAGAAAGAGAGGAGGCAGGGGGCACGGGAAAATGGCCCCGAAGTTCCCATGTTTCAGGAGGAGGCAGACCTTAAGGAGGATGCCCTGGAACCTACAGGGGAACAAGTGGCCAAATTGGGGGACCTGCCTGAGCTGACCCATTGGCAGCAGGAAGGGAGGCTGTCCAGGGAGGAATTCTGCAAGGAGCAAGAGGAATTCCCCTATCTTTTTGGTTTGCAGCAGCAGGCTACAAGCCAGTCAGCAGGTGATCAGTCTGGGTCACATTGGATTGACTGGGAGAATGGTTTCCTATATAGTGAGCCTAAGGTTGCTGGCACTGGGTCACCCCAGTGCTTCAGGGCCTTCCTACTGGGTCTGGCTCATGATGTGCCTTTAGCAGGACATCTGGGGCAAGACTGGACATTTGAAAGGCTTTTCGCCCACTTTTACTGGTGCCGGATGCGCAAGGATTCTGACACCCATTGTAGGACTTACCAGACTTGCCAAGCAAGCGGCAACAGTAGGGGGCACTGTAAGGCACATCTCCAACCTTTCCCTGTCATTAGCACCCCCTTTGAGAGGGTGGGCATCGACATTGTGGGGCCTCTGGACCCCAAGACAGCCATGGGCAACACGTTCATTCTGGTCTTGGTGGACCATGCCACACGGTACCCCAAGGCCATGCCTTACTGGACTGTGACGGCCCTGTGGTGAGTCTACATTGATGGGTATATTCTCCCGTGTGGGATTCGTCAGAGAGGTGATGTCTGACCAGGCTACCAATTTCATATCTAGATATATGAAATCCCTGTGGCAGGCGTGCGGTGTTTTAAACCAGTTATATTATTGTTTTATTTTTCGGGTGGGGGCGTGGGGCGGCGCTTCTCCACCCTAATGGAGGGGCCGCCACTGAATTTTTGTTAATGTACAGCTGTGTGATTTACAATGTGAAACACTTCTGTGAATTAGTCAACATCAAATTTATACCGTGACTCATGCTGAAGATACGTTTCTCCTTCAAAGATCTGTTTAGGGACTGTGCAGTCAGAGACTCAGTCATCTGTCAGGGAGAAGTGATAAAATCCCACGCCTAGTCTAATCACAGTATTGCAAATATACCTACCTCGATGTTTTAAAAAAAATGCAAACATGTGAATCGAGAATGCCTGTGTTTTTTTACAATTCTGTGAGCAAAAAAATGGAAGTAGAGCAGTCAATTGGGTTTGCAATATTAACCTTTGGAAACAATGCGTGGAAATAAAAGGAGATGGTATTAAAATAAGAATGACTGTCAGATTCCATAGCTGGCAATTAGAACTTAAACATGATGCAATCCGTGGAAGTTTTATACCTTATGACTCATTATGTGAGCAGGTTGTTTCACTTTACTGTTGTTAAAACAATTGAACAGACCTATCCCGAGTGTTGTGTTTAGTGTTTGTGTAACTCACATTGAATGTTTAGATGCAGCGGTGGTGACTCTCCTGTCCCCACGTCATTGGTTGCGGTGCAGACGTAGGGTCCGCTGTCCCAGCTGATGTTCTTCAGGGTGAGTACCGACCAGGAGCCCAGAATGGGGGTCTTCTGTGGACTCTCGAACCAGCGATAGGTGTTCGCTTCTGGATTTCCTCGACTAGAACACGATAATGTCACGGTGTCCCCTTCTTTAATGCTTTGATGAGGATAATATTCAGCCGCGGTGGTGTTCCTAGGGGCATCTGTGTAACAAACATACAGCATTAAAACACTAAAAATGATCAGTCCTACCTGTGATGGGTGATATGTAGGGGCGATCTGTGTAAAGGATACAACCCTAGAACCCAGGAATGAAGCCTTCTATTGAGAGGGCTGAAAAGGAGGCCCGTGTTCTGCTGTGCCTGGTGGAATCAGGGCCTGTCACCTGGAGTGAGTGCTCGTAGAGGACTCAGTGCACCCCTCACACATTTGTGATCCACATTCTAAGGACACTTGTACTCGTCCTCTCTCTTCAGAGATCCCCCACCATGGAAACTTCATTATTGACTCCGCTGCTTCCCTTTTATTGTTTCCTTCTTTCCACTCTCCCACCCATATATATGTTTTCAAGCTTCTCTCTCTTTCTCTTCTCATAATATCAACACATTGTTTCTGTCACACTCACTCTTGCTATCACTCCCGCTTTGTCTCAGTATCTCGATGTGTCTCTGTATCTTTCTCTCCCCCTTCCATTCTTGCTTTCTCTCTCTCTGTGTCACCATGCTCTATCTGCCAGCCTTCCTATCTCCTTCCCTTTCAGTCCATCAGTGCCTGCTCTCATGCTCCTTGTTTGTATCTTTCCCTTTCGTTTGTATCTTCCACCTTTTATTTCACTACTCTATTGTTACGTTATGTGCTGTTTTATTGGGTCTGGCTTTCTACTCAGTGATTGTCTCACTCTCTTTCCAGTTAGTTTATTTAATCACTCATTCTTTCCCTTACACACCGCTTTTCTTACCCTAGCTTCTTACCTCGTTTCTCAATTAGTATGCCCAGAATATAATTAGAATTATACTTTGCTCTCATTCACTTCCCTTTGTGCAGCTTTGCTTATCTATTTCTTTCGTCATTTTTATTTAATTAATTTATTTTTTTAGTTCTACCATCACACTGTCACAAAGCAGTATTGTGATAACCGGCGCGCCGTGAGTGGTACTTTACCTGAGAATATTTTTTGGCAGCCTACGCAGCAACCCTACACACATACCTACTCCCTGCTGACGAGAGGCAACTACCTCGAAACACGTGTCCAGGGATGGCTAACGCGACACTTATTTTCATTTTAAACTTTTGGCATAGGCGTACCCGCCGACGCTACTTCATGGACCACAATTCTTTGGGGTAACACGCTGGTAGGACGAGCAGAGTGCGGCCAATCGGATTTTATCTTGATATTTGTATTAGATATTTTTTGAATCACTTTTGCTCCCCACTATTCATTACTTTGAAGGTTAAACAACACTTTGAGAGCATCAGGCAGACCAATGCCATTCCACCCATCCCTCCACACGACACACCCAAATGCTCACTTTCAAGGCATTGTCGTTTGTAGAAGTCAGAGACCTGGTTCAGCTCTCAACACAAACCCTCAAAAACACAATGTGATCCCCTTTAAAGCCGCAGCCATTCCCAAGGACAACGTGCTCCCTTCGAATTCCTAAAATCCTTCACCACTCATAAAGACAGTTTTCTCCCCTTAGTGCTGAATTTGTAAATGAATAAGTGCCAAGGCCCTCGACAGGAAGCTAACGCACCTTGCACCACCCACTGCACCTACAAGCGCTGCCAATGGCAATACCAGCACAACAAATAACTATCATACACCTATAAGTGTGACATTTTAGACTATTAAGGCCCCCAAATCTAGAAGAATGACTTGGGAGGCAGGTATCAGCAACTTTTAATGTCATAAGTGCCATTGTTGACACTGACGTGCTGGTGCCATGTACTGGAAACCACCAGCTCAAGTTAAGCACTGGCTTCCCCTGAAATTCTAAATTATTTCAGCCACTTATAAAGATGAAGTGCTTCCCTTGATATTCTACAATCCCTCAGCACTCATAAAGACAACCTACTCCTCTTGAAATTCCTGAATTGAGAACTACTCATCCCAGTTCCAAAAATAGAGAATGCCTTCTTCACATAAATGTCTTTCCAGATAACTGGATAAATTCCTCCACTAGAAGAGAAAGCCATTCTAGACCATGCTAGGATACTGCTATATAACCCATCGTACCATTCGTTGGAAATAATAGAGAAATAGCCAGATTTGTACATGGGTTCCCTGCTTCTGTTCAGGATACTGGTGCTATCTCACAATGCACTATCTAAGTACACATACATACATACATATCATCCAGTGACTAAGAGCAATCAATGCAAAATGACTTCCACCTGGCTGTGAATCCAATGACATAGGGAGTTACAACAGCATCCTCATCACATACAGTGACACTCTCAGAAGCTTTTAGCACATTGTTCGTTAAGCATTCTTTACTATGGTCTTGTGCTTGGGATTCACCAGCACCTCTATTGCCTGATTCTCATCAGACTTTTCAAAATGACACTTAAGCCAACAAGCATCTACCAGTCCTAGCAGCTACCAGTAACTTGCAGGGTTTCACAAGGATTCATCGCCTCTCCTGTGGTGTTGAATCTTTTCAATGTAAGTACAATGTCGAAGTCAAAAATCATACAATTAATTCAGTTTCTCTCAGTAATTCAATATTGAAAGCATTTTCTCTCTTAAGCTTTCTACATTAACTTTGGAAGAACAGCTAAGGAATGATAGAACTCGGTCACTTTATTAATGTTTGTGTGATATCAAAAGCCTCTTAATTGTATAACGAAGTGGCTCAGGAGAGTGCAGACAGGGGGATCCAACTAAATTCAGAAGCAGATAGAACTGGCAAGGGCCTCTATCGTAAAAGGCCATTGTTCATGTTCAATTGCCTAAGCAGGGAAGCCCATCTATGTATTGATTAGTCTCCCCTGGCTTCTGGCAGAAGACGGGTGGTCATGTTGTACTTGCAGGGTCCCCCCAAACGTTTTGCCTTCACCTCTCCTATTTCTGGTGAATTCATTTTTGTTGGCCTGAGGACTTTGTGAACTTTACCCCTGCTAACCAGTGCTAGAGTGCCTGTGCTCTCTCCTTTGAACATGGTTAAATTGGCTTACACCTGCTTGGCATATTTCATGTACTTATAAGTCCTTTGCAGAATATATACATATAGTCAGTGCCAGTAAATTAAACACTGCTAATGGGGCTGCAGCACTTACTGTGCATCCCACTTAAGTAGCTCCTTAAAACATGGCAGAGGACTGCCATTGCAGCCTGAATGCAGTTTTAAGCTGCCAATTCCATTTGCAATAAAAACCCTTTTCCAAGCCTTAAACTCTCCTTTTAATGTATACCCCTAATGTTGGCCCTGGGTACCTGTCGAGATCCACACCAAGACTGTTGTTTTTGTGCATAAAGTTTAATATATATCAAAAGACCCATACCATAATGCATCCTCTGCTCAATCAGTCAGCCATCAACTGACTTTGCACAGAATCCTCCCCACGCATCTTTCCACCTACCAAATCAAAATATTCACACAACCTCACAAGGCAGACTGACTAATGCAGAGTCGCAGCACAGCAAGAGCATACAACAATATACAACAGTTAATAACGTGAGGTAACACACTACACCTTTACACAAATATCCTGCCAGATATAATACCAGCATTTTCTTTTACCACGTCCTTGCCTCTTTCATGAGAAGATTTAAAATGAATTTGTCTCCTCAACCTATGATAAGTAGCACCACCTAAGACTTTTGTTACTCCATCACTTTCCTGTAAATGACTGGTACCACACAACAGACTCATTCCAATGGCCTTGTTATCTGACCCACAACACAAAATGTGTGCCTAGGAAGCCGTGATTACTTTATTCAAGTTCCACCAGCCCCTATCATTTAGAAACACTGAAACATTTCCCACTTTTTCAACAAGAAGAGGTTTTTGAAATTTGGAAAGGCCTTAAGGAGCCCTACTAGTCTTTTCTATCAGTACCCAATCCCCAACTTGAATGTTTTTACTTTTAATCTTGTATTTCTTTTCATAGTATGCCTTCCTCTTTGAGTGAATTTTCTGCACCTTGTTTCTCACTTCTAAAAGACCATTAAGTGCTTCATTTTTTTCAGAAGCCATTCATGGTGGAAATGTTTTTGAGAACCCTACTTTTGTCCGCAAAAACTCAAACGGTGTTACTCCTGTTGTTGAATGGGAGTATTGTGATAACTAATCTCGCGTTTCAAATATTTTCATACATCCAAATTAGCAGAGATAGTGATTTGAATCCCCTCTTTAATGATTCTTTTTGCCCTTTCCACAAGTCCATTCGAATGTGGAGAATAAAGATCAACTTTGTAATGAGCTATAAAATTAATTCTAAGAAACTCACACATTTTAGTTGATACTAGTTTTGGGCCATTGTCCAATACTAAGATCTTCGGTACCCCTTCCAAAAAAATCCACATCATCCAGAAACTCAATCGTCACATCAGGAGTGATCTCCGCCACACCTTTAAAATGTATCCATTTAAAAAAATAGTCAATCAGGACAATACAATATATCTGATCAGTTTGCGGTACGTTTTGTTGAAAATTCAGCCTTGCACCAGAGCCTGTAAGAAACGTTGTGCCAGATGTGATGACACCACACTGGCAAAAGACTGTGAGGAAAGGTGCTCATGAGGCAGAACAACACTGCACTTCCAATGGCCACACGGTGCTCGTGGAGCAGAACACAGACGGGGGCTTGCCCATAATAGCCACTCAGCGTATGCTGACTCCAGCTGCCATGCCGATCCCAGTAGGTACAAACGAAGGAAAAAATAAATTGTTCTCTGTGCCCGATCAGCAAGCCCCCATGGGTGTAGCACCCAATGGTTCCAAGTAAAATCCTGTAACAGGAAATCTGGTAATCTTCCACTGCACTGATGTGTAAAAACAGATAATGATCTATGTTCAAGGCTTCTATACAATGGTTGGGTCCAATCCATCCCATCCTTGTCATCAATAATTATGTAGAGATTCACACCGAGACTGTTGATGTCTTTGTGCGTAAATTTTATTTTATATCAGAAGCCCCATACCATACTACGTCCTCTGCTCAGTCAGCCAGCCATCAACGGCCTTTACACAGAATTCTCCCCATGCATCATTCCACCTACCCAATACAAACACTGACGTATCCCGACAAGGCAGACTGACTGATGAAGAGCCACAGCACTGCCAGAGCATTCAACAAAATGCAACAGTTAATACCATGCAGTGACATACTACACCTCATCCTACCACAGTATCCCATAGGACAGGACCCATTGTAAGTAAAATGTTGGACATACATTTTTAAATCTGAAATGCCCTGGTATTTGTTATTCATTGCTGCGAGGCCTACCACTCCAATAGGATAACATTGGGTTGCCTATTTACCTTTGATACATGCTAACTTCTGATTGTGAACAGGTAGTTCATGTTTGGTGTCTGAGATCTTTAAATTAAAAATCCTCTTTAATTATAAAGTTGGATTTTAAGTTACAGTTTTGAAAATGCCTCTTGTAGAAAGTTGGCATTTTTTGCCCTAACTATTTGGTGCCTTCAGCCTGTTACTGGGACACATGACTGGGCACATATGGCAGTTGGACTTTGTTTATTCCTCCCAGACAGCTACACATATAGAGGGATTAGGTGTGCCTGGATGGGCCATCAACTGGAAGGATGGGGTGCCATACTCGGAGAAGCCCCACTTGCAACTGAACAGGTTGTGCCCTGTCTTCATACAAAGGACTTTTCACCACTGCATTATTTGTGCAGAGAACTTGTAGCCAGTGAAGGGGAGGCAGGAAACTTCAAGAACTTTGAAGAGAATTCTCTAGAAACATGTCCTACTTCTAAGAAGACACCAGAAGAAATTGGATACTCAGACCCACACTCAAGTTCACCTTCTGGACCTGTGGAAGGAGTCTGAGTCTTCCTGCTGCTGTGGACTGCTGTGTACTCCAAAAGACTACTTTGCCGCTCCTCGAATGGCCTGCTTTGCTGTCTGGAGTCTGACTTGAACCCTCAAAGGCCTGCTTTGCTACTTGAGCCCTGTTCCACTGCTTGAACCCAGGACTGCCAGAGTGCCTCCAAAGGCTTAGTGGCTGGTCTTCTGATCAGAGCCTCAGGAACAGAAAAGGCTCCAACTATCTTGGACCCGCAATTGAACCCAGCCTGAATGAGTTCTAGCCCCCCCAAGTGGTGCCCCTTCAGTCCTGCCAGCCTCAGTCAGCAGAAGATTTTCGACTTTCAAAAAAGGTGTTTAGGGCCTGGTCTAGATCTTGGCGGTCTTATCGCCAGTCTGCCACAGCGGGGGTCCCAAAATACTCCATTGAGCTGACGGCAGTCTGCCCGCCATATTTAGATGTTGCGGCTAGAAACAGAAGACCGCAGTGGCAGCAGTCTTTTCTGCCGGCTCACAGAACTTAGTCTCCTCAGGCCAGAAGTATTGCGCCAAGCCAATTTAGATGTTCCTGTTTGTTTGGCGGTGTCCTGGTGGCGAGTCCTGATGGAGTGAGGATCCTTTGGGGGCATGGAGACAGGTAAGTACAACCTATTTATATCTCAATACACATATATGTTGTGTATATGTCAATAAGTACATGTAGTTAATGTGTACTGCCCATTGTTTTTACATATAGCATAGGACACCAACAACAAGCACACACCATTGACTATACACGCACATCCATTACAAAAGTTTACCTTAGAATCTGGCGAAAATGGGGAGGCTGAGCAACGAGGTCAAGTAGCAGCAGCACAGCGAGGACCTGGACAATGGTGTTGAAGACGGAATAGGTGGTGGGATCCCAAAAAATGATGAGTTTTCACCCATTTTTCTTAGTTTCTGCCAACCCAAACTTTAAGGTTTTTCGCCACTGTTGCTTCCACAGAAAGGCACTTCATAATCTGGATGGTGGGAATCTTTGCGGGAATGCTTCCAAAAGCCGCGTCAGCCTCTGGCGCCATCGATGGGGAAGACAGATCCTGGCTGAGTGGGATGGACTGCGGCAGTCCTCAGGTGCCCAGCCAACATCTAAACTGGGAGAGTGGACCGGCAAGGTGGCGGGTGCGAAGACCGCAAAAATTTCACAGCAGGACCGGTCGCACCAAGATCTCAATTTGGCCCAAAGTCTGAACTTGGAAATTTTCACAACATGATGATGACACCTCCTTCTCTGACACCACCTGCCACCTTGCCCCGCGGAACGTTACATTCTCAGAGAATTTTCCTTCAAATTGTATCCAACTAGCACTTCAATGCGGTTGGCCATATTTTTCGACTTTGACCTGGTCTTGCCTGACTAGATGTCTGTGGTTGATGCGCTTGTAGGCGCTAGTTTTTACCTTAAACTTTAGAAACTCATACCTCCAGTCCCACTGATTGGAATTTTGTTGTTTTGGTGTCAAATATTGTATTAAACTCTATGTTTTAGAATTGGTGTGAGATTTTTCTTGGGTTGTGTTTCCGCTTTATTACTGTCTGTGTGCCTTTTAAGTTAGGGCTGCCTGCTTCGTGCCAAGCTACCAGAGATTTAAGCGCAGGTTAATTAATTAATTAATTTCTGTAATTCACCCTGACAGGGATTGTCACTGTTGCTTGATCAGAATTAACATCGCACTCAACTAACAACCCAATTTCTCATGTTTGAAAAAATGAAGTTTACAAAATATCTATCTATCTTTCTATCTATCTATCTATCTATCTATCTATCTATCTATCTATCTATCTATCTATCTATCTATCTATCTATCTATCTATCTATCTATCTATCTATCTATCTATTTATCTATCTATCTATCTATCTATCTATCTATCTATCTATCTAATGTCATCTTTCCAGTTTATACCTCTTAAATTTCAAAGCCTGTGTTTTGGGGAAATATTATTTAATACTGATGCTCATACCTAATACTCATGTGCAACCCTCTCAAAATATTGCTTTGCCTTATATATGAAGAGAAAGACTGATAAGCGTTCATTTCATGAGCATCTTGAAGATAAGACCTGTTAATTTCTTGTTGTGGTCTTCACATACAGACTGTAAACGAACACACCAATAGAATAGGACATAGAGCCTCATTACGAAAAGGTTGGAGTAGTATTCTGTCGTGTTTTGTCTGCTTTTCCACAATAAAACTGCACCACTTGATACCGAGCATATTTTTACGACATACAAAAATAATGCATGAATTGAGATTTTGCTGAAACAGTAATTCCAGCCATTCTAAGTCACTTGGGCATGATACAAATGGGAGGAGATACCTTGGAAGCATCTTCCACCTCAAAATATGATAAATCATCGAAATCACACACACAAAATTATGAAAACAAACATGTTGCCCAATAAATCAATGCGTTTTGCTGCCTTGAAGACCAGTAGGTAACACATGAATATTATTAACCCTCAACAGGTAAGTCCAGGGGACCAGAGCAACACACACAGCAGATGTATTATGTTCAATATATGTACAGAATGCCATGCCTTCAACAAAAAAGACTCTCATTGGAAGTATTAGTTCCCACTGGTGCATACCATAACTTCTTGGGCCTGATGCATAACATAACACTGCCTGCTTTTCTATAGCTCCTCAGACTGAATATGTGTGTCTTGATGAATTTAGTGGCCCAGCACTTGCAGTCCTACAGTCAGAACAGGATTTCATTCAATGTGAGAATGAGAATAGGTTCTAGATACATACTGATCGTTGCTACCAGAGCCACAGAGCTAGTGTACCGATAGGTAGATGTATAGGTGGTTCGTGACACAAGCCTGACATTCATATATTGCTGTGCCAGGTTTGTAGTGTTCACTGTGATTCCATGATGCAAAGGACAAGCTGAAGACTTTACAGCATGGAGCTACACCAGATGCCCTGAAGGTGGCTTCTTGATGAGTACTTCAGCACTCCCTCCCTGAAAGAAATTTACATTATGGACTGATAGAATGCAATGGGTGAAATCAGAGTGTGACCACACTTCAAAGCATATTGACACTTGCCTGCTGTCATCAAAGACAACATTGTCACTACAAACTTTGAAATCACCAACAAACCTAATGTACTGTGTAATAATATATAACATATTGCACAAAAGGTTTGGGGCCCTATTCAAGAAGGGAAATTTACTCTGAGTAAATAAACTTGAGAGTTCACTCTTACACTTTGGAGTAACTGTACTACTTTGGGCTATTCAACATTTATGAGCGGAAAGCTATACGTCTCCACTCCCTGAAATGGTTATGAATGTAAAGGTATTACTACTAAAAAGGAGAATTGTAAGTCAGCCCTACACATGGCCAAACCATTGATACTACAAAGCCCATCCACAGAACATAATGGCGCAAGGGGCTAAATATAACATCCCATAGAAACTAATGTTAAATTAAATTAAATTATTTAAAATATTTCAAATATAAATACATTGCATTTATTATAAAACATATTTTTACTTTATTTCAAGATATTTTTATAACCCTTTTACATGTAAAATTATTATACCATTATTTTTTATTAAACTATAAATATAACTTAATTTAATTGTATACATCAAATTGAATAATGATTAATATATAAAACACATATTTATTTACTATAGATCTGATTTGTTTGGTAAGGAAATCTTTACAAGTAATTGTAATTTATATTTAATATAGTTACATTAATTAAATATATAATTCAGAATTAATTAAATAGTGCTGGAGCATTTTTTTAAATTATGTTCTATATTTACAATGAATATCATAAAAATATTTTAAATATTGTTTTCAAGTTTTATAATTGTTTCTATCCTCTAACCTCGATAATCAGGACCAGGAGGTGGAATCCCCGGGTGGTAGCTTCCCACGGCTAGAAGATATTCTTGCTTTGGACTTAGATACATTATATCAACTGTTCTCCAAATTTAAATCAGGCTTCCCCCTGGACGTTGCCCCCATGCACATGCTGCACAAGGTTGGGGAAATCATTCTAGCTGTACTATTAGAAGTATTAAATTCTTCTCTAGCAACGGGTCAAGTGCCCAGGTCATGGAAACATGCCATGATAAAAGCACTTCTAAAAAAAACCAGCCTTCACCCAGATGTTTGGGGCAACTATCGGCCGACTCACTCCTTCCCATGAACAGTAAAATCCTAGAGA
Organism: Triturus cristatus; assembly: GCF_964204655.1. Taxonomy (NCBI): domain Eukaryota; kingdom Metazoa; phylum Chordata; class Amphibia; order Caudata; family Salamandridae; genus Triturus; species Triturus cristatus. The sequence goes on along the minus strand of NC_140590.1, from coordinate 150,047,783 downwards.
AACATGTAAATAGAACCCTACTGGAGTACTTAGAAACCCACTCGATCTGCATCCATCCCAGACTGGCTTTCGACCAGAGCATGGAACAGAAACGGCCCTGTTAGCAGTAGTGGAGGAATCACGAAAAATCTTAGACCAGGGAGGCACGGTGGCAATCATCCTGCTTGACCTAAGCTCCGTTTTCGACACAGTTAACTACAGCATTCTCGTCGATAGATTAAGAATGATCGGAGTATCAGGAAACGTTTTCACCTGGATTAAATCCTTTCTGAAAGACAGGTCATACCAGGTATTTGAGGGCAACCATACTTCAAGAAGAGTGCCACTTACATGCCGAGTGCCACAAAGCTCCTCACTGAGTCCTACTCTATTTAGTGTATATTTAATACCCCTTGCAGAGTTAGTTCTGCCATATGGAAACCATATTATAACTTACGCAGATGACACACAACTAGGGGTGGCATTAAGCCATCCAAAGAAAGCACCAGCTAATCTAGAATCCTGCTTAGGAACGGTGGCCATGTGGATGGACCAGTTGTGTCTCAAGCTTAATGGAGACAAAATGGAGCTAATGATCCTGGGTAACTGCTTTAGTGCCATGGGAGGCCTGAGTTGGCCTAACTGTCTGGGACAGGTGCAATAGCCAAAAGTAAAGATTAAGAGTTTGGGTGTTTGGCTGGACAGGTCGCTTAATTTTGACCATCAAGCAGTACAATTAGCAGCAACATGTTACGGCATCATTAGGCAGATGCGAAAAATTCTTCCATTCCTTCCTGAATCAGCATGCAGGATCATGGTCCAGGCACTGGTGTTATCCCAGCTGGATTACAGAAATTCCCTCTACTTGGGGACTCCAAAGTCAACAACGAAACTACAAGTGATCCAGAATTGTGCAGGCAGGTTGCTGCACAACATCCCCAAAGCCAAGCAGGCATTAAAAGAGCTACACTGGCTACCAAACAAGGAACGCATAATGTTTAAGTCATTATGTATAGCACACAAAACACTCTGGGGTAGGGGCCCTAAAGTCAACCTCTCACTTCTAGCTTTCCATCGCCCCTCGAGAAGTCTGCGTTCAGCGAATTTATTTCTGGCGCATGTGCCGAAAATCAAGAGAGCACGTGCTGGAGGCCATATTTTTGCCTACAATGATGCAAAGCTTGAGAATATGCTTCCCATCGATCTCCGGTCAATGACCCACCACCTAAGATTTCGGAAACAGTTAAAAACGTGGCTGTTCCAGACAGGAGCGTGAACTGCTGAGATGCCTTAGGGTAGCCATGCGCTCTAGCAAATGTTAATTGATAATATTAATAATAATAATATTTTCCCTATTTTGTTATCGCAGAGAGAGCTGCGTTCCTTTGCTCTAGCTATGCATTGTGCTGGGTATACTGATTTGGCTGGTACAGGGGCAATTATGTTATGGCTATGTCGACTCTGAAAACCCTTGTGAGTGCTAAAGCCTGGGTGGTCAAAGTCCCTTCTTCTTCCTATCCAGTGTCATTTGCAAAGGAAGGTGTTTTTTATTAGGTCGAGCTTGACAGCGCAGCTGTCTCTCCGAGACCTGCAGTAATCAGTCTGTGTACTTCTAGTCCATCCCCTTTCTTGGCAATGCCTTTTATTTGTCTATGTCAGTGTCCTTTAAAAAACCCTGCTTGCTAGTGCTCAGTCCTGCCTCTGTGTTCCCCCTTTCTCTCTTCTGTTCCTCCCACAGAGCATGAACTTAGTACTGACTCTGCCATTAAATTGGATAACTTTAACAACAGCTTTTGTATTGTGCCAAGAGGCTCCATTGGGATGAACGTGTTTTTTTTTACAATTACACAAGTTCTGTTTTTTGCGTTAAATCCATTGTCATGACAATGCCTATGCAGGTATTATTTATTTATTTACTACGAGAGCTCAGTTAAGCTAAATGCAATAAGTGGCAATATCTGCTGCCCACCCGTTCATTCAAGCGCATCGAAATGTCTCCCGCCATAATTTAGCGATTTCCACATACTTGTGATTGGTGACTGCTGCTTCCCACCTTTACTCTATTCCTTTAACCCTTTCAGTACTCATGACAGAGTGGTTCCATCATGAGCCACGATGGGCGTGTGCTCATGACGGAACCGCTCCGTCATGGCACCCATGGGGGATGCGCTGGCGCTCCCCCCATGGGCAGCCCAACATCATGCCACAAAGGGGAATGGCAAGAAAACAACAATGGGTGTGGCTCTAATCAGTAAGGCTGAGCCCCTTTAGCAACAACAACAAACCTCCTGCCAATACTGATAATTAGTGATAAATGCCAAGTTGAAACGGCGCAAGAACAATAAATCAATACATACCGTCACTATTTATTAGTGTTTATTCAAAAAACATCACTTATTTTCTCAATTGTATTTTCTCTCAAAATCCTTTATATACAAAAACAGGACACCACTACAATAATACAAAAAGTTTTTTTTAAAAAAGAATATTTTTGACCACTTCGCACACATACATTACTGTCAAACAACGTCCGACAGTCATACTACATTCCACATTCAACAACCAACTGACATCCTACAAAAACTCACATGCCCACTCCTTAGGTCCTTTACACAATTCCCTACTTTATGGACCAAGGGATTTGAGCCAAACAAAGGAAAAATATCTAAGACAATTAGTTGTGCAGGCCTTCAAATCTCGCCACAATATCAAACATGAAAAACTCAGTTGTTTTTTGGGGGAAAGCACAACAAAAAGGACATATTTAACAATCCAATTGTTTGGTATTAAACAGAAGGTCTACGCGTTTCGAACCCACTTTATTAAAGGGTTCTCTTCAGGACCAAGACACTATTCATGTCTCACCAAATGAGGAAAGTACAAAGAACTTCTGGTGCAATTCTATTAATTGCCAGAAGTGTTACCAACAAAACATGATGCTGGCAGAAACTTTTGCAGGTAATGGCTTTTTCTTATATCCCAGGACTGGATGGATGTTGAGACACGATGTCTTATCAGCGTATTTTTAGCGTGTTTTTAGAAGTGCCCTTTTCTCTGATCAAGAGGCTGTTCCATTTTACTGGCGGTACAAGTCGCAGTACAAGTTGCGCGTTCGTCTGGTTTTGCGCGTTCGTCTGGTTTCGTAAACCAGACGAACGCGCAACTTGTACTGCGACTTGTACCATCAGGAAGCGCTGGGACGCCTGGAAGCCATTTGCTTCTAGGCGTCCCAAGGAGGAAGGGTGAGTGTTTCTGCTCCGATGGGGCAGGGGGGCCAGATCCATTGAGCCATTGGGGAGAGTGTTTCCTCTCCTCTGATGTCTCAATGCAGGGCATTCCTGCTGCGCGATCGCGCACAGCGTCACAATCGTGCAGCAGGAATGCCCCCACTAGACACCAGGGATGTCTTTTGTCATGAAAGGAAGTGCCCCCTTGGGCAAGGGTCGCTCCCTTAGGGGGATATTTAATTTGAAGACTTTTCTACCACCCCTGGGGACAGATTACCCAATTGTTTGGGTGTTTCTTGCCCCAGGTGGGCAGAAAAGCCCACTAGAGCCAGGGATTGTTTTTTAATTGAATTGGGAGCGACCCCTTGGGTAAGGGGTATATTTTGTTCCCATTTCAGAAATACATAGATGTCTTTCATACCGATTTTTCCATGTATGCATTTTCCCAGAATAATTGCTTTATACACGGTGCATAATAAAAAAACATTGCGAGTCGCTGCTCAGTTTTTGGCACTGGGTTCGTCGGGTTCTTGGTGAACCTACAAGTCCTATATATCCCCACAACCAATAAGATCCAGCGGATGTAACAGCATATTGCTTTCAAAGAGCTGTCATAATTAAAAGAAGTTACAGGTGAAAACATTGACATAAATAGCTGGTTTTTTCAACCAATTTTCAATTTTTCCTAATAGTAACTGCTTGTTTCTAATAAAGAAACCTTGAAGGATCTACACAAATGACCTCTTGCTGAATACAGAATTATGTCTACTTTCCTAAAATGTATAGCTTTCCAGGATCCATTATTTCTTTCATACCCATTTCTACCATTAACTGGAAGGAGTTTGAAAGCACAAAACATAGCAAAAATAGGCTATGTTCCAGAAAAATGCCAAAACTGTGTGAAAATTTTGGTTTTCTGACAAAAGCTTGTCATCCCTAAAAGCTGGGAAAATGGTGATTTCAGCCCCACAAACCCTTTTTTCATACCAGTTGCAGGGGAAAAAACAGACGCTTTAATTTGCAGCACTTTTTTCCCATTTTTCCCCCCAAAAACTAAATTTAGCTGTATTTTGGCTAATTTCTGGGTCCCCTCCAGGGGAATCCACAAACACTGGGATGTTTACAAACATCCCCATGATGTTGTAAGAAAAGGACGCAAATTTGGTGTGGATACCTTATGTGGTCAAAAAGTAACAGGGGCCTAAGCGCAAACTACCCCAAATAGCCAAAAAAAGGCTTAGCCTAGCCTAGCAGCGAAGAGGTTAATAGTCTTTAACCTCATCCAGGAACAGGTAGTATGCAAACAGCACTTCTTAGCCTTCAGCTGGATATAATGGGGACAGTGACAGAATGAAAAGCTCTAGCTTTCAGTGAATATTTTTTGTGTTAAGTCCATTGTCATAACTTGTGTTGTGCAGCAATCACACCACACTATTGTCAGCCACACGTGTAGGGCTTCAGAAGTCATATTAGGAACATGCTAAGCAGAGGAGATAGTGATGTTTGCACCGCTGCCTCATATGATTCCTAAAACAGATGATATTGCAAATTCACCAGAATCAAATGATGGAATATCCATGTAACAGGAGCATAAAGTATATTCTTCACATGTTTGCTTTAAAATCCTTTAATGGCCAATGCTGTTCATCAGGGTATGTGGCCTTTGTTAACCGCTGATGTAATTCTACCAAAGCCAATCCAGCCTTTCATCTTCCTGGTGTTGATATACTAACATTACACTGGACAACTCTAACACCACCAATTTGTAGCTTAATTCAACACATGAAAGTTATGTTGTGAAATTCTGTGCACAAATAGAACTTATTTTGATATGCTTAATACCACGTTGTTCAGTTATTGCAACCATAACTACAACTACCAAATGCACCAGTTTCTAAAGCACAAGGCTAGAAATTGTGTTTCCTGATGAAATAGAAACATATGGTAAACTTAGGCCACACAGCTTTGGATCAAATATGCACTGAGCTGCATACTCATGCGTAAAAAATAAATGGCATGCTCCTAGCTGTTTGCGCCACACAGGTGCAAAATAAAGGGAAAATGGGGAGGACAGGGGGCACCATCTCCTCTGGTAGGTGGCACTTTTGCCTCTATCACTACTCCAACCTGCCCATAAACATAATACCAAAGAGACCCACAAGGTCTCCATTTATATGTTCAAACATAAGTTTTTCATTATTTTTAACACCGAAAGAAAAAGCAAAGCTCCTACTTATTTGTTTTTTTGTCACCAAAAATACAATGCTATCCACACAGTTCCACACAACATAATGCAAATCCACACATTTCCAATCCACACCACATAATTCACCAACAAAGAACATAAATAAAATCAACACAACGATTACACTACTCCACACATACGCATGCCACAAAATCCCACATCATGCTAAACAATTCAACAACACACCACATAATTAACCTACATTGCATACCATTCCACAAAGCAAAATACCATTCCACATAATTACACTCCATAACACACAATCCCACTCCACATAATTGCAATACATTAAATACCACATAACTATCCACATAATTCCACAGCACACCATACCACATAATTTCACTATACAAATTCACTCTACACCACACATTTCCACACCACACAATTACACAACTAATACAATACAACCCACATAATTCTTCTACACACCACATAATACACTCCATTACACAGGGAAAAACCATTGCCATTTAGAATGGCAATAGCTCTAACTCAAACAAATGTGAGACCTATTGCATTTCCAATGCTTGTTACTATTTAGCTTTTGGACAGAAATCACAACCGCCCAGCGACATTTTACACTGTGGTCTGAATGCATAATGCATAGTACGCGGATGTTTCTTTGTGGTATAATCTGTGGTTTTTACTCACATCCTTATATGCTGTCCTTTTAATATGAAATCAGACACATTAATGGGACAGGTTGTTATCCAAAGTTAACCATTTGCCTATACAATGGCAAGTTTACTCCAGAAAATTCTGAAATTCCGCAAATGCATAGGTCTTCCATATATGGTTGCATGACGAACCCAGGGTGCATTTTCACCTCACTCACAGTACCCTGCCACATTCATACTACTCCTGCATCCCCAGACATTCCATAATCCCCTCCTACACAAAGCTGATTTTCTCATAGATCCTTTCACTCTCCTCACAAAATATGACATGCCCTCACCCTCCCATGCTTACATATTATTAATGACCCTTGGTATTGTCTGTTTTGATCACTGTTCCATATCTAACTCACATACATATATGTTTTAGACAGGCTGCTCAAATCTGGTAACACAGCCATTTTTCATATTCAAAGTTGTTTCCATTCTTTCCAATTCCAATCCTATCCGACCCACATGCCCGTTGGTGCATATGATAGCTTGGAAGAGACCGGATGTAGGTAAAACGTGTGTTATACATTAATGCCAATACATATTCTGCACCACACACTACAACGTAAAGGAAAGTCTGTTAGAAGGATGTAGTGTACTGTACGCTGACCCCTGGGTGATCTTGCTCAGCTCACACTAGGTGCCTTGTGATGTTGCATCTACATCATGTGGCCATGTAGTATATCTTTTGTGCACTTACTAGGCTGAGTGGTCCCTACAGTTTTAACTCTTTAAATGATAGTTATGATGCACAAATACTCATGAGATTCATGATGAAGCAAACTGCCTCCCACCAGAGTCACAAGTGTAGTTTGGAGGAGAGGTGACCACCCTCTAAAGACCATGATTTCATGCTTGTGTTGTCGCTCTGATCGAGTATCATCTGCTTGAATCTGTTAACCTCTTCTTGATGTCCTTGTTCTTGCAGGTGAAGACTGACATAGCACTAAACTTCTCAGTCACCGGCTGCCAGAGGCTTAGGGGGTCTTCATCATGAGAAGCCTGAGTGACCAATTCTTTTACTTCAACATCTTCCCAGTCATCTTGAACTCTTTATCAGAGAATGTCACCTTCCTCTACCTTCTGGACTCCATAATCTCAGAGGTTCTCTGCAAAGGGTAAAGAGGTAGAAATTGCTGTCTAAGCTTTAATACTAAATAAACCCAACAAAGGCCTAAATATCTGCAACTTTCATAAATACCAACTAGCCTTTCTAATCAAACAATCTCCCTGCTTGATCCACACTCATACCAAAGAAAAACCACTCTGAGTATATATGGAAGAATTTCTTGCTAAACCATACTCCCTAATCTCAATGCTAACTATGAAACTGAGTACACTACAACACTCCCATGCAATCCTCAAATAAACCATTGTTGTCCCTAAAACACTCGATAAAAAACTTCCAAACAAAATCCAACTATCAAAATAAACACCCCTTTGGAATTCTAAAATAAAAATCGATTGTATTTCCCCTTCATGGACATCCTGGGCAATGAATACCATCTTATACCTCAATGACCTGGGATTGATGGCATAACCTGAGGCATTTTCATAGTAACAGAAATCGCACAATTAAAATAATATTGACTTTAAATGTCCTTAAATTGAAGGTCACAGTGAAAAATAGCTTTGGCAACACAAATCGGACCTTAACCCCTTACTCTCAAAATGATTCACCCTTCCCCATGCAGCAGCCACGACATACAAGATTTTACACTCCCCAATATCAACAACAAAATCACTTCTGAAATCAAAAACAAATGGCTAGAAGCAGCGTCTACTCCCCAACTTAGAAAAAGATATGGACTTACGCCCCCCAAAACAAAATAACAACCATTGTTTCGCAATAAAGATATTGGATACTGCACAAAGTATATTGGACCCCCGGAAAACTCTCTAAACTAGGAATCCTGGAATCCGACAAATGCTGGAACTTCCAAGAGTCGCCAGATACCCTCAGCCCTATACTATTTAAATACAAGATGCTACACTCATTCTGGAATGAAATTCAAAACATAATTAATGCTGTCTTCAACATTGAGATCTCCCTCAACTTTCATTCAGTAACTTAGGACCTTGGGTTCACGTGCCTGCTTTAAAAGTAAACACAAGGGACCAGTCTCATGGATCTCCTACTAACAATGGGAATATAAAAGATTCATTGTGAATGGAAATCATTCCAAAACCTATCCCACCATAACTGGTGGGCGTTGGTATGCTTAGCAAGAAGTGGGAATAACACACTATCAAAAACAACTTCAATTGCCAGAAATCACATAGGCTTTGGGAAAGACTTAACCTACATATTAAAAAAAATTAAGCCTTCCTGAGCTACCCTCATTTCCACCCTGACATCCCAATTGAGGGACATTAACCACCTCTCAATACAATACAATTAATGTGTAATTTTACTCTACGCCACACCAAAATGCATCCTCTACTACAACCCAGCTTTAACCACTGACACCATACTACCTTTGAAATCACTCTCTTATCTTACCTCCATTCTCTTCCTTTACTTTCATTGGGATGTCTTCGTTTCGACCCCCCTTTACACCATTTTCCCATCTTTCCTCAATTAGAGCTTACAAGCAATAATGCTTTACTACATGCAACTGAGCTGTAGCTCTGTTCATACACTATGCATGTGATGGAGCAAGGACTTGTAGAAATGAGACTTTCTCAGACGAAGTCCGCTCCTTTAACCTACTAACATGTTATTAATTTTGTTTTGGGCAAAACTAATACACACCACACCAAAATGCGGGTTAGTGAAGCTTTCCTATGAGTTCACTAATGATAATAACACGGGCGAAGGACTAAAATGGCTTCTAATGGGGAAATCTTTACTGCGCATGCGTTACTGCATCTACGTAATATGACAGACTAATGCTTGGAGGGAAATTGTCGCGCATGAGCAGAAGGCACTAAAATGGAGTCTTAAAGGCTCATGTGCATGGAACCTGCTTAGTTGAATAGAAAACGCGTAATTTTACTAAAGCTAATGCGGGGAAAGTATTAATAAATAAAGGGGAATAGAGTAGAGATGGGTGGTATACAGTGAAACCATTTATTCTTGAAAGTAACATCTGTCTTTCTGACTTTATTATTAGTGCGCATTTGAGCCTCTCGAGTATGACAGGAGAAAGCAGAGTCATGTGATTGAATCGTTCATCTGTGCATGCCTATTGAGAGTGAACCCGGAGTGATGACTACAAACTTGAATACCAGCCAAGGCCGCAGAGTGCCCTGGCCTTGGAACTAAGCAGTGAAAAGTTTACTGGAATGAAAGAATATGTGGCAGTTATTGTAAATGTTGCAAATGTAATATGAATGCGGGTGGGAATAAAGTTTTAGGAATACAAATTAAGGGGATGGATGATCTTCCCCCTTGCCTGACAAATTAGATTTCGAGTTTTTACAATATTTAAACTTTAGTGGGTGGAACATGAAGAATGGAAAGGTATAACTGAGGTAACTTTAGTTAGTTAATTAGCATAGCTCGGGATGCTGAAAGAGGAGATGAAGAGCGTGAATTGCTGAATGCTGAAGAGGGGAGATGCTGTTGGTGTAGCGGGTGGTGCTGATGCTGAGAGAGATGCTGTGAGATGCTGATGGAGAAGTTGAATGCAGAACCTACTATCCTAATTTATTTTGGGTTAGAAGAAGACTTGCGGAGGAATCTCGAGGAGGAAGAGAGTGTCAGAAAGGGTGGTGCAGCGCAGTCATCGGTATCAGAGAGGTCAACTGTCCTGTCCTGAGTCCTGTCCTGAAGTCTTTGTCGCCTGATCTATCCCATGGGACACTTACCAGCCCTTTGGCCAGGGGGTTGGTCTTCACACCATTCTTTGTAACTATAATTTCGTGTATTTACACATGCTCTTTTCTCTCTATCCTCTCCCTTTCAGTGCATAAGTCATTGCATGAGTCCGAAGTTAGTGATTGATGATTAATAGATTGGATTTTTCTCTCCTAATGATTGACGGTGTCTGAGCTGTATTTTGGAAGTTGTTCACATGCTCTAAAAATTAGGTAAAGCTTTAAAATCTAAAAAGAAGTCTGTGGTTATTTCATTTAAATAAAGTTTTGGTAAGTTAGATTTATGTCATTATCACCATCAATTAGTTCAACTAATGGTCCATCGATCAGAGGAAAGAAATGTTTGATCAGTGAAAGGTTAGTTAGGAATGTAGAATAACTAATCTTGGTTATTGTGAAATCACATAAACTTTGACTCCAGCGGTTTACTGTTTGATACAAGTGTGTTTGATGGGCCCAGGTGAGTATATGGTAGTAGAGTATCTGTTTTTGGTACGCCGCTGGATCAGTTTTCTGGTAGCAGAGTTAGGTTTATTATTGACTAGCTTGGTTATGAGTATTGATTATTGATTTATGTTTTAATAAAAGAGTTGGCGTCTTGTTTTATGTTGTCCAGAAATTCCCGGGGAACGAACAGCGGGTGGTGACAGAAGCCATACTGCAGTGAGGTTACTCGTCTGTTGGAATAGCACTGAAAAGCTATGCAGGGCTGGCAGTGTTAAATTAGGGACTATTTCGTATAAAAGTTGAGTGTGAATGATAGCAGAGAGTTCGCTGGTGAAACTTTGGTCTTATATTTCCTGGTAAGGGTAACACTGAAGGAGTAACAGGTTCTTCCGAGCTTGAATGAAGGGTAGACAGAGGTTTTCACTCGCAGAAAAAGAGGAGCAATTCTGAGACTCTGGAATAAATTGAAATCTATCCTTTGTTTAGTGGAACAGGCGGAGTAGCGAATGTTTTTATGTTGTTATTAACGAAGAATTTAATGGAAAAGTATTAAGAAATACGTTTTCGTATTACCTTGTGAAGGAAGAGTCAGTTTCCGGAGTTGCACTGACGTCACAGAGAGCGGCACTGGGATTGGTTGAAACAGCGGGCGTGTGACAAGTAGCAGCTTTGTAAAGGTGGGGTCAGTAGTGCGGAGTAACACTGACGTCACAAAGGGCCATGCTGGCATTGGTCAGATCACGAGCGTGAGCCTGAGTTTGATTGGATGATTAGTTAGAAGCTGCACTAGGATTGGTAGAAAAAGGAAATTGTATGCGGGATTCTGATTTGATTGCCAGTGTGAGACGCGAAGGTAGAAGATTTCAAGGGTTTGCAGAATAGAATTTTATATATCGCTCATCCAGAATGTATGGAGAAAAGAGAAAAATATCACTAATGAAGAAAATTAATAATTTCTTTAAGAAAAATAAGCCTGTATTGACTAGAGAGGGACTTCCTATTTCGCCACCGAAAACACCTGCTTCTTTTATGATGATGGAAAGAGGATACCACACTTGTGAATGGTTAGAGAATTGGATACAATATACGAAAGGGGATGGAGTGCTAGCTATTCCAGAAAATGGTTTAATGGGAGAATTCTTCTGAATTTGAGAATGCACATAAATGATTTGGAACCAAGACCTAGATTAACTCAGTATGAGTCTTTGGAAGAATGGGAGACTGAGGCATATGAACGAGAAAAGTGTTGAAGTGGGAAATATAGAGGATTTTTTCCCAGATATTTGCATGAGTCGCGTGAAGGTCAGAAGAAAAAACAGAAAAGAGCTATGGTGTCAGAAGGTCTATATACAGTGTTAATGGCAGAGGAACAGTCTGAAGGCAAGTGTAAGGAGAAAATGAAACATATGAATGTGACCGTATATGGTGAATCAGATGATGAATTATTAAAAGATATTTTAACAAAAAAATCCACCCCCTTACCAAGAAGGACCCAGTAGAGTAGTTACGCAAGTGCACCAGTAATGGGAACACCCTTAGGGTCATATTCAGAAGGAGCTATCGCCGAATTAACGCCACTTTATAGCAGCCAAAGTTGTGATAAATTTACCAAGCCCATTCACAAGCTGGTGCTAACAGCCATTATTATCAGTTTACATGCGATAGCAGCCGCAAAAAACATCACCACAGAGGACCCCTGCAACTATCGCTAATGAGAAGCAGGGTAGGCGTTCCCGTGCCAAAAGCCGCGACCACACCACTCAACATTCACAACGACCAGACAGATCTGCGATAAGAACACAAATCCAGTGATAAGGCACATTAGCACCAGGAAATCTACACCTGCTCTGACCTGGTGTTAAGTCGGACGGCAGCCTGCACCACAAAAGGGAGACCAGACCCAGGCAACATCGGAAGTGCAACAGATGCCATGGAGCCACCCATCATGCTGCCCGGACACCCAAGAGGGCCTCAACAACCACCGACAGCAACCCATGACCCCAACCACCACCCAGAACACCCCCTCAGACCACCACAGACGCAGCGCAGACAAAGACAGCGGAACCCCAGGAAACCTACCAGCTGCACAGACCCAACATCAGACAATGTCACCGTCCACTACAGGCTGAAAGGGACAACCATCTTACGCATCCTGACCATCCTCGCCCAACAGGCCTACGGCACCAACACAGCGGGCAACCAACATCCCACCCCACACAATGCTGCTGGCTTTGCTGCACATGTTGGCCCCTGGTACCCCCCAAACAACACCCGCCTAAGTCGGAGGAGTCTCACAGCCACCCACATCCAAGTCCCTCACACCTCTCCTGGATGCCATCATCAGCCTGGTACCCCAGTACCTATACGTACAACACAATGGGCAGGATCCGCTGGAGATCAAGCCAGGACTATACGCCATAGCAGAACGCACACACGTGTTGGGGGCAATGCACAGCACACATGTACCACCTGTGCCCCCTGGTGACAGAGTACACAATTACTGCAACAGGAGGCACATGTGTATGCAACAACAGAACACCTTTGAACCTCCAACAATGTTGCCTTCAAATACCCAGCCAGTGTGCACAATACCTTCATCCTCCGACAGTCCATCACCAACCAGCGTACCCAGGATGACAACAAGGGAAATGCACAGCCCCTTGGCAAGTTCAGAAATAACACCCCACACACCTCAACTCCACAAACATGCGAATCACAACTCTGGCAATGCACACGTCACAAAAGCACATGCAACATGCACAACAATATTCACACCCACCAAACACCACAGAACAACTAACAATGCCACCTGGGCAAGCCCTGAACATGAGCCATCAACGACATGGCACCTCAGCCACGCAACAGTCGAATGTGGGGAGAGGTGGCAACCAGGCTTGTCTGAATGACGCAGCAGAACCATGATTAGGAAAGTATACAATGCCAAGAGTGGCGGAAATGTGCTGAACAGACCTCAGTATGCAGAACACACCCTGATCTAAGCAACATACACCTCTGGTGTATGGAGTGCAGTGGACAGTGGACTCAACCATGTCACCCCAGCCAGTGTGGGACCTCGTGGAAATTTTGCGTGTTACCCCACCCCCCAAGCATCACCGGAGTGCGATGGCCCGGCATACGCCACGCCAGCGTAGGGGTGTGGATAAAAAGCACTTAAGCCTGGGTGTGGTCCTCTTCCAGAAAGACCCACGTCTCTGTCAGGGCGGTGCCTCTCACCCCGACACGAGGCTGACGCCGTCCTTGTGAGTGGAGTTGACTGCGATGCTGTGCACCTCCTGTACCCCGGACTGCTGGACCAAGAACCCGTCAGGCCCGCAACTGCACAGCCATGCCACACTGATCACCTGCTGACACTGGTGTGTGTCAAGGAGGGCGGAACACATGCCGGCGCAAGCCCCAAGCCAGAGTCCCGCGACCTGGCAGCCTCCTCAGACCACCACGGCCTTCACAACACAGGCCCGCGTCACTCCTTTCTCGTTGACATACTCGACTGCCGCCTTCGGCCTACTCATCGGACCATTAGGTCCTATATGTGAAGATTTGTCCTGAGTCATGAATGGCAGTGACCCCAAATCTGTGACAGCGGCCACAGCACCAGACCCCCCTGGACTGTTATGCATAGTTCCATATGAGCATCCTTCGACACGTGGTGCCACTAACCCTGTTTAACGCCAACCGGCGACACGTGGTGCCACTAACCCTGTTCAATGCCAGCCGGCGACATGTGGTGCCACTAAACCTGCACTACGCAGGCCGGTGGGGCCATCCAACTTATGTTATGTTATGTTATGTTATGGTATTTTTATTTGTACCGCGCACAGCTGCGACACTCGGTGAATGGGCCTTGCTGACCACTGCCTCAGGCCTACACCATAGTCAGGTAGGTCACACATGTGGAGCTGAGTCCTGATTACATCATGGCAGTGAACATCATTTAAGGCATAGGTCAAGTCACTATACTCCCTTCGATGAGGTGCCAACAAGTTTGTGCATGGCATCACAACCACACGTGTCTGTTGGCCTACGCTGACTACTGTCCTCGGCCTACGCGGCGCAAGAGTGGGTCACAGATTTGGAAAGGAACATCAATCACTCAAAGGCAGAGTTAGAATCATTGCACGCAAGGAGAGGCATAAGAGGAAGATGGGGTTCAGCCAGTAGGAAAATAAGGACCATTGTCACAGAGGTGATCGAACACTACCGACAACTGCCCTTGTGTCACTGACTCTGTGCCTCGCGAGCTAACAACATGTGGCTGTGGCACACTGCATGTGTCCCTGTGTTCTTGTTGTATGCATGGGGGCCCTGGGCCCGACGACATTACATTATGCTGTATGTTGCGGATGCAGACATGTCACCGCAGGCAGCGGGCTGGGACCTGGACATGTAGCTTTGTCGTTGGCCACTCAATTCGTGAGGGGATTGGTCTGTGCCATCGTACGCAGAGCCAATGTGGGTGTGTGACTGATGTGTGCGTGCCCCTGGACGTGGTTCTGTACTGTGTATGTGCATCTGCATGTGTCTCTATGGCGGTGTGGGTCTCCTTTGTGGGGTGTGGTTGGTCCCTGATGGCTATTGGGCACACGTGTATGTGTTCTTGTTCACAGTCCATATGTTCGGCCACACCCGCACCGGTTGGGCCACCTCCTTATTGCGTGCCATCGTACGCAGAGCCAATGTGGGTGTGTGACTGATGTGTGCATGCCCCTGGACGTGGTTCCGCACTGTGTATGTGCATCTGCATGTGTCTCTATGGCGGTGTGGGTCTCTTTTGTGGGGTGTGGTTGGTCCCTGATGGCTATTGGGCACACACGTATGTGTTCTTTTTCGCATTCCATATGTTCGGCCACACCCGCACCGGTTGGGCCACCTCCTGATTGCATTCTGACACCTGGCATTGGGGTGCCATGTGTGGGTAGGTGATGTGTTGTGGGCCAGCCGTGATTGCGGTTGCCTCGTGCAGTGCGGTCTGTTGCAGGGGCTGTGTTGTCCTCTGAGTTGCCTGTGTGGCCTTGTCCTGGTGGTGGGTTGCATGGGCTGTCCATGGGCTGTTGTGAGGTGTCAGTGTCGGTGGTGTGGTGGTCCTCTCCGGCATCACAGATGTGTTGTCTTGTGTGCTCTGCTGGAGGTGTTGTGTGTCACTCTGCAATGTGTAGGGGATGTGCATGTGTGCCATTGTGCCTGTCTCCCCGTCCCCCCAGTCCCTGTTCGTTACACTCCCTGTTGATGTTGTATCAGGTCCTCTCGGGCTGTGTCCATACTCTCTACTCCTTGCACCATCTCCACACTGATGACTGTGGCCTGTGTTTCCTCCAGCTCCTCCTGTGGCACTGGCCTGCCACCTCCTGTCACCGTAGCTGCCTTCCTGTTGTCAGTGGATTTGTACCTTTCGTTGGGTTTTATGTCATGCCAGTGCCTCTTGGCATACGCTGTTAGCCTCCTCAACACTCTGGCTGCATTCAGGGTAGTCTGGTTGTGGGTCAGTTGGTGGTAGTGTTCTGCGACCTCCGTGATGCTTGGCTTGTATTCCTGCGGCCTGCACCCCGTCGTCCTCTCCCTTTACTCATTGTCCTTTCCTGACCCCTTTGTTCCTTGCTGGTGGTCTGTGGGTGTTGTGGGGTTCACATTGTCCTCTGTGCTGGGTCAGGGTGCATCCATGTTGCTCCGTGCTTGGCTTGTTTCTGGTGTGTTGTTTCTGTGGTTTTTGTTGTGCATTTTCCCACAAGATGCGTTGAATTTGCAGGCCTGTGGCTGGTTTTCGCTACTGTTTGTACCGCGACTGGCCTCATCGCATGTTTTTTTGTGTTCACGTTTCACATTTTAGCTGCGTGGCGTTGATTTTAATGTGGACATTTGACACGTTATCTGGTGTCTATTGCATGGTACCGCCGTGCTGTGAACTCCTCGTTGAGACGGGGTTATTTTCCCAGGATGGGCTGCGATATTGAAAGTTGCGTTACGCTACACATGCGGTAGTTATCACGAGTTCTTGTGAATATACCCCTCAGTCAATAGGGTACTTCATATTAAGGAAAGAGAAGCGTTAACCCCTTCCATGCTCATGACGGAACGGTTCCGTCATGAGCATCGGTTGAGCTGTGCTCATGACGGAACCGTTCCGTCATGGCCCCGCCCGCGCTCGAACCCTTCAGCACCGCGGGGGAATCCGCACAGCGCTGAAGGGGTTAAATAGGAATAGAGAAGAGTTAATGAAGAAAATAAATCAGTTGAACTTGAATGCAGAAGCTTTGACAGTGCCAGTGACTATAGGTCCTGTTATTCCATTATATGGAGATAAAGTAAGCTGCTCAAACCCTCAAACTGTAAACATTCCTTTGAATAACCCTAGGAAAAAAGTAGTAATAATAGATGATCAAGCTAGTGAGTGCGATTCAGTCATTTCATTGAAGGACCTCCCTATAAGGGAGCCTATGATTGAAAATTCTAAAAGAGTACCACCTTTAAATTTTAAAGAAAAGGGGTCTATAACTCCTATAAGAACTAGATGTACAACAGCGGTCACTCCAGACGATTTGGAAAGATGGGCACAGAAAATAGAAAGATGAAGCTCCGTACCAAAGATTTTGGACATTTACAAATTAAAAGTGGAGCTAGAAGAAATTATAGCTGGAAATGTGGGAATAGATAGGTGAATCTTTATAATGAGGAAGAGTTGTTGTTTATATGTAGGAGTATAACAAGAAATGCAAAGGTGTATCATGAAAAGTTGACAGAAATGGCTTTAGAGATTGGAGTGGAAATAGGAAGATCAAAGTTATTGCAGAAACCATACAGAGTGGAGTTTACTGACAAAGATTTTCATAATATGAATGTGTCTGGTAGGAAACTACAGGTGGAGGAGTTGATGAATGTTTTGCAGAAATGGGGAGACATTGACAAGTGGAGAACTAGGTGGACAAGGAAGAAGGAGGAAGCACAAGCGAAGGAAGCATCATCTGCATTCTTATTAAAAGAATCTGAAAAAGCAGAGAGATTGTGTCCCATGAGAGATGTTCCTGGTGGTGAATATGTTAATGTGCCGTGGAGCAGTAAGGACATTTTGTCATTTACAAATGACTTCCCTAGGTTGTGAGAGAAACCAGTTGAATGGTACAAACAGGTTGATAGGTTTGTGAAAGTTTCGAAGGTTCTGTTGAAAGATTTGGATGGTCTGTTTGATATAGTGGTACCTGCTGATTTATGTACAGAATGTAAGGTTACAGTTGACTGGCCAAGTGAAGGGTATCCAAGAGATTCGAAAACAGGAACACCCTCAGGTGATGTGATGAACAAATATCGCCAAGTAATTACTTTTCTGAAAGGTAAAATCCCTCCTAAAGAAACAGATTGAATGAAAATAGAGTGAACAACTCAAGAGCCAAATGAGCTGGACATGCGTATTATGAAATATTACTACAGGTGTTTAAGCAGTATAGTGGTTTTGAGAACATTGGTGATAATGATATGGGATATTTTGTGGATCAGTTTGTGTATGGGTTGAAACCGGAGATTAGTCAGATGATTCAGCAGCACATGTTGTGCTGGCAGAGCAAGATGATAAATGAGATTTTGAAGTACGCAAAGTATTGCGGGGACGATATTGAGGTAAGGTATAGAAAGCTAAAAGAGACAATGATGTGAAAATGGTATAATATTAGGAAAGTAAATTAAACACTCAGACTGATAGTCAGGGGAAAGAGAAAAATCAGAATGATTATGTGGCGAATGGTGGAAAATTTAGAGGACGAATGAATAGAGCGGAAGCGAGAAAGAAGTTTCCTTGTTATGAGAGCGGAAAGCTTGGACATTGGAAGAACGAGTGTAAGAGTATTCAGAATATTAATGGGCCTAATCAAAATTTGAATACACAGATGCAGAATGAAGTGAATATGAGTCAGTTGCAGCAAGTAGTTACTCCACAGTATCAGGTGTCACCAGCTCCTATGACAAATTTTGTGAACAAACCAAAATACAGTGCGGATGCCGGATTTAAAGGAGGAAATGGTATGAAAAATTCTGTAGTTTCACAATTTCTTTTACAGAAAAATATTGATGAAGAGGAGTGCTTGCAATGATGGTGCCTGAGGGTGGATGAACAGAAGTGCGTACTTGGCATATCCTTGCTGGTAGATCAGTCAGGTCCATTTATTGATGGGAATGTGGAAGGAAATGATGTCACTTTTCTATTGGATACTGGTGCTACCCGTTCTACTCTGAGAACAGCAGACAACCCAAACCTACCCCTCTCGGGAGAAAGCATCCAAGTGGTTGGAGTGTCGAGTCAACAGATTAGAACCCCAATCACAAAGCCAATGGAAGTACATATTGGGAATTTTAAAGACATGCATTGATTTGTAGTATGTGATTCTAGTCCAGTAAATCTGTTAGGACGAGACCTGCTGTGCAAACTGAACTTCACAATCTATTGTACACCGGATGGTGTCACTTTCCAAACCTGTGATGAAGAGTGGGTCACAGATTTGGAAAGGAACATCAATCACTCAAAGGCAGAGTTAGAATCATTGCACGCAAGGAGAGGCATAAGAGGAAGATGGGGTTCAGCCAGTAGGAAAATAAGGACCATTGTCACAGAGGTGATCGAACACTACCGACAACTGCCCTTGTGTCACTGACTCTGTGCCTCGCGAGCTAACAACATGTGGCTGTGGCACACTGCATGTGTCCCTGTGTTCTTGTTGTATGCATGGGGGCCCTGGGCCCGACGACATTACTTTGTGCTGTATGTTGCGGATGCAGACATGTCACCGCAGGCAGCGGGCTGGGACCTGGACATGTAGCTTTGTCGTTGGCCACTCAATTCGTGAGGGGATTGGTCTGTGCCATCGTACGCAGAGCCAATGTGGGTGTGTGACTGATGTGTGCGTGCCCCTGGACGTGGTTCTGTACTGTGTATGTGCATCTGCATGTGTCTCTATGGCGGTGTGGGTCTCCTTTGTGGGGTGTGGTTGGTCCCTGATGGCTATTGGGCACACGTGTATGTGTTCTTGTTCGCATTCCATATGTTTGGCCACACCCGCACCGGTTGGGCCACCTCCTTATTGCGTGCCATCGTACGCAGAGCCAATGTGGGTGTGTGACTGATGTGTGCATGCCCCTGGACGTGGTTCCGCACTGTGTATGTGCATCTGCATGTGTCTCTATGGCGGTGTGGGTCTCTTTTGTGGGGTGTGGTTGGTCCCTGATGGCTATTGGGCACATGCGTATGTGTTCTTTTTCGCATTCCATATGTTCGGCCACACCCGCACCGGTTGGGCCACCTCCTGATTGCATTCTGACACCTGGCATTGGGGTGCCATGTGTGGGTAGGTGATGTGTTGTGGGCCAGCCGTGATTGCGGTTGCCTCGTGCAGTGCGGTCTGTTGCAGGGGCTGTGTTGTCCTCTGAGTTGCCTGTGTGGCCTTGTCCTGGTGGTGGGTTGCATGGGATGTCCATGGGCTGTTGTGAGGTGTCAGTGTCGGTGGTGTGGTGGTCCTCTCCGGAATCACAGATGTGTTGTCTTGTGTGCTCTGCTGGAGGTGTTGTGTGTCACTCTGCAATGTGTAGGGGATGTGCATGTGTGCCATTGTGCCTGTCTCCCCGTCCCCCCAGTCCCTGTTCGTTACACTCCCTGTTGATGTTGTATCAGGTCCTCTCGGGCTGTGTCCATACTCTCTACTCCTTGCACCGTCTCCACACTGATGACTGTGGCCTGTGTTTCCTCCAGCTCCTCCTGTGGCACTGGCCTGCCACCTCCTGTCACCGTAGCTGCCTTCCTGTTGTCAGTGGATTTGTACCTTTCGTTGGGTTTTATGTCATGCCAGTGCCTCTTGGCATCCGCTGTTGGCCTCCTGAACACTCTGGCTGCATTCAGGGTAGTCTGGTTGTGGGTCAGTTGGTGGTAGTGTTCTGTGACCTCCGTGATGCTGGGCTTGTATTCCTGCGGCCTGCACCCCGTCGTCCTCTCCCTTTACTCATTGTCCTTCCCCGACCCCGTTGTTCCTTGCTGGTGGTCTGTGGGTGTTGTGGGGTTCACATTGTCCTCTGTGCTGGGTCAGGGTGCATCCATGTTGCTCCGTACTTGGCATGTTTCTGGTGTGTTGTTTCTGTGGTTTTTGTTGTGCATTTTCCCACAAGATGCGTGGGATTTGCAGGCCTGTGGCTGGTTTTCGCTACTGTTTGTACCGCGACTGGCCTCATCGCATGTTTTTTTGTGTTCACGTTTCACATTTTAGCTGCGTGGCGTTGATTTTAATGTGGACATTTGACACGTTATCTGGTGTCTATTGCATGGTACTGCCGTGCTGTGAACTCCTCGTTGAGACTGGGTTATTTTCCCAGGATGGGCTGCGATATTGAAAGTTGCGTTACGCTACTCATGCGGTAGTTATCACGAGTTCTTGTGAATATACCCCTCAGTCAATAGGGTACTTCATATTAAGGAAAGAGAAGCGTTAAATAAGAATAGAGAAGAGTTAATACAGAAAATAAATCAGTTGAACTTGAATGCAGAAGCTTTGACAGTGCCAGTGACTATAGGTCCTGTTATTCCATTATATGGAGATAAAGTAAGTTGCTCAAACCCTCAAACTGTAAACATTCCTTTGAATAACCCTAGGAAAAATGTAGTAATAATAGATGATCAAGCTAGTGAGTGCGATTCAGTCATTTCATTGAAGGACCACCCTATAAGGGAGCCAGTGATTGAAAATTCTAAAAGAGTACCACTTTTAAATTTTAAAGAAAAGGGGTCTATAACTCCTATAAGAACTAGATGTACAACAGCGGTCACTCCAGAAGATTTGGAAAGATGGGCACAGAAAATAGAAAGATGAAGCTCCTTACCAAAGATTTTGGACATTTACAAATTAAAAGTGGAGCTAGAAGAAATTATAGCTGGAAATGTGGGAATAGATAGGTTGAATCTTTATAATGAGGAAGAGTTGTTGTTTATATGTAGGAGTATAACAAGAAATGCAAAGGTGTATCATGAAAAGTTGACAGAAATGGCTTTAGAGATTGGAGTGGAAATAGGAAGATCAAAGTTATTGCAGAAACCACACAGAGTGGAGTTTACTGGCAAAGATTTTCATAATATGAATGTGTCTGGTAGGAAACTACAGGTGGAGGAGTTGATGAATGTTTTGCAGAAATGGGGGGACATTGACAAGTGGAGAACTAGGTGGACAAGGAAGAAGGAGGAAGCACAAGCGAAGGAAGCATCATCTGCATTCTTATTAAAAGAATCAGAAAAAGCAGAGAGATTGTGTCCCATGAGAGATGTTCCTGGTGGTGGATATGTTAATGTGCCGTGGAGCAGTAAGGACATTTTGTCATTTACAAATGACTTCCCTAGGTTGTGAGAGAAACCAGTTGAATGGTACAAACAGGTTGATAGGTTTGTGAAAGTTTTGAAGGTTCTGTTGAAAGATTTGGATGGTCTGTTTGATATAGTGGTACCTGCTGATTTATGTACAGAATGTAAAGTGACATTTGACTGGCCAAGTGAAGGGTATCCAAGAGATTCGAAAACAGGAGCACCCTCAGGTGATGTGATGAACAAATATCGCCAAGTAACTACTTTTGTGAAAGGTAAAATCCCTCCTAAAGAAACAGATTGAGTGAAAATAGAGTGAACAACTCAAGAGCCAAATGAGCTGGACATGCGTATTATGAAATATTACTACAGGTGTTTAACCCCTTCAGTGCCCGCCCCTTTCCCCGCCCTGTGCCGCGCCTTTCATTAGCGGGCGGGGTCTATGACGAGCTGGACTCGTCATGGGCACAGCGCAACCGCGGCCCATGACGAGTCCAGCTCGTCATGGGCACTGAAGGGGTTAAGCAGTATAGTGGTTTTGAGAACACTGGTGATAATGATATGGGATATTTTGTGTATCGGTTTGTTTATGGGTTGAAACCGGAGATTAGTCAGATGATTCAGCAGCACATGTTGTGCTGGCAGAGCAAGATGATAAATGAGATTTTGAAGTACGCAAAGTATTGCGGGGACGATATTGAGGTAAGGTATAGAAAGCTAAAAGAGACAATGATGTGAAAATGGTATAATATTAGGAAAGTAAATTAAACACTCAGACTGATAGTCAGGGGAAAGAGAAAAATCAGAATGATTATGTGGCGAATGGTGGAAAATTTAGAGGACGAATGAATAGAGCGGAAGCGAGAAAGAAGTTTCCTTGTTATGAGAGCGGAAAGCTTGGACATTGGAAGAACGAGTGTAAGAGTATTCAGAATATTAATGGGCCAAATCAAAATTTGAATACACAGATGCAGAATGAAGTGATTATGAGTCAGTTGCAGCAGGGTTACTCCACAGTATCAGGTGTCACCAGCTCCTATGACAAATTTTGTGAACAAACCAAAATACAGTGCGGATGCCGGATTTCAAGGAGGAAATGGTATGAAAAATTCTGTAGTTTCACAATTTCTTTTACAGAAAAATATTGATGAAGAGGAGTGCTTGCAATGATGGTGCCTGAGGGTGGTAAACAGAAGTGCGTACTTGGCGTATCCTTGCTGGTAGGTCAGTCAGGTCCATTTATTGATGGGAATGTGGAAGGAAATGATATCACTTTTCTATTGGATACTGGTGCTACCCGTTCTACTCTGAGAACAGCAGACAACCCAAACCTACCCCTCTCATGAGAAAGCATCCAAGGGGTTGGAGTGTCGAGTCAACAGATTAGAACCTCAATCACAAAGCCAATGGAAGTACATATTGGGAATTTTAAAGACATGCATTGATTTGTAGTATGTGATTCTAGTCCAATAAATCTGTTAGGACGAGACCTGCTGTGCAAACTGAACTTCACAATCTATTGTACACCGGATGGTGTCACTTTCCAAACCTGTGATGAAGAGTGGGTCACAGATTTGGAAAGGAACATCAATCACTCAAAGGCAGAGTTAGAATCATTGCACGCAAGGAGAGGCATAAGAGGAAGATGGGGTTCAGCCAGTAGGAAAATAAGGACCATTGTCACAGAGGTGATCGAACACTACCGACAACTGCCCTTGTGTCACTGACTCTGTGCCTCGCGAGCTAACAACATGTGGCTGTGGCACACTGCATGTGTCCCTGTGTTCTTGTTGTATGCATGGGGGCCCTGGGCCCGACGACATTACATTGTGCTGTATGTTGCGGATGCAGACATGTCACCGCAGGCAGCGGGCTGGGACCTGGACATGTAGCTTTGTCGTTGGCCACTCAATTCGTGAGGGGATTGGTCTGTGCCATCGTACGCAGAGCCAATGTGGGTGTGTGACTGATGTGTGCGTGCCCCTGGACGTGGTTCTGTACTGTGTATGTGCATCTGCATGTGTCTCTATGGCGGTGTGGGTCTCCTTTGTGGGGTGTGGTTGGTCCCTGATGGCTATTGGGCACACGTGTATGTGTTCTTGTTTGCATTCCATATGTTCGGCCACACCCGCACCGGTTGGGCCACCTCCTTATTGCGTGCCATCGTACGCAGAGCCAATGTGGGTGTGTGACTGATGTGTGCATGCCCCTGGACGTGGTTCCGCACTGTGTATATGCATCTGCATGTGTCTCTATGGCGGTGTGGGTCTCTTTTGTGGGGTGTGGTTGGTCCCTGATGGCTATTGGGCACACGCGTATGTGTTCTTTTTCGCATTCCATATGTTCGGCCACACCCGCACCGGTTGGGCCACCTCCTGATTGCGTTCTGACACCTGGCATTGGGGTGCCATGTGTGGGTAGGTGATGTGTTGTGGGCCAGCCGTGATTGCGGTTGCCTCGTGCAGTGCGGTCTGTTGCAGGGGCTGTGTTGTCCTCTGAGTTGCCTGTGTGGCCTTGTCCTGGTGGTGGGTTGCATGGGATGTCCATGGGCTGTTGTGAGGTGTCAGTGTCGGTGGTGTGGTGGTCCTCTCCGGCATCACAGATGTGTTGTCTTGTGTGCTCTGCTGGAGGTGTTGTGTGTCACTCTGCAATGTGTAGGGGATGTGCATGTGTGCCATTGTGCCTGTCTCCCCGTCCCCCCAGTCCCTGTTCGTTACACTCCCTGTTGATGTTGTATCAGGTCCTCTCGGGCTGTCTCCATACTCTCTACTCCTTGCACCGTCTCCACACTGATGACTGTGGCCTGTGTTTCCTCCAGCTCCTCCTGTGGCACTGGCCTGCCACCTCCTGTCACCGTAGCTGCCTTCCTGTTGTCAGTGGATGTGTACCTTTCGTTGGGTTTTATGTCATGCCAGTGCCTCTTGGCATCCGCTGTTGGCCTCCTCATTGTCCTTCCCCGACCCCGTTGTTCCTTGCTGGTGGTCTGTGGGTGTTGTGGGGTTCACATTGTCCTCTGTGCTGGGTCAGGGTGCATCCATCTTGCTCCGTGCTTGGCATGTTTCTGGTGTGTTGTTTCTGTGGTTTTTGTTGTGCATTTTCCCACAAGATGCGTGGGATTTGCAGGCCTGTGGCTGGTTTTCGCTACTGTTTGTACCGCGACTGGCCTCATCGCATGTTTTTTTGTGTTCACGTTTCACATTTTAGCTGCGTGGCGTTGATTTTAATGTGGACATTTGACACATTATCTGGTGTCTATTGCATGGTACCGCCGGGCTGTGAACTCCACGTTGAGACGGGGTTATTGTCCCAGGATGGGCTGCGATATTGAAAGTTGCGTTACGCTACTCATGCGGTAGTTATCACGAGTTCTTGTGAATATACCCCTCAGTCAATAGGGTACTTCATATTAAGGAAAGAGAAGCGTTAAATAAGAATAGAGAAGAGTTAATACAGAAAATAAATCAGTTGAACTTGAATGCAGAAGCTTTGACAGTGCCAGTGACTATAGGTCCTGTTATTCCATTATATGGAGATAAAGTAAGTTGCTCAAACCCTCAAACTGTAAACATTCCTTTGAATAACCCTAGGAAAAAAGTAGTAATAATAGATGATCAAGCTAGTGAGTGCGATTCAGTCATTTCATTGAAGGACCTCCCTATAAGGGAGCCTGCGATTGAAAATTCTAAAAGAGTACCACCTTTAAATTTTAAAGAAAAGGGGTCTATAACTCCTATAAGAACTAGATGTACAACAGCGGT
Source organism: Triturus cristatus (assembly GCF_964204655.1). Taxonomy (NCBI): domain Eukaryota; kingdom Metazoa; phylum Chordata; class Amphibia; order Caudata; family Salamandridae; genus Triturus; species Triturus cristatus. The sequence goes on along the minus strand of NC_140590.1, from coordinate 150,022,305 downwards.
CACTCCAGAAGATTTGGAAAGATGGGCACAGAAAATAGAAAGATGAAGCTCCGTACCAAAGATTTTTGACATTTACAAATTAAAAGTGGAGCTAGAAGAAATTATAGCTGGAAATGTGGGAATAGATAGGTTGAATCTTTATAATGAGGAAGAGTTGTTGTTTATATGTAGGAGTATAACACGAAATGCAAAGGTGTATCATGAAAAGTTGACAGAAATGGCTTTAGAGATTGGAGTGGAAATAGGAAGATCAAAGTTATTGCAGAAACCATACAGAGTGGAGTTTACTGACAAAGATTTTCATAATATGAATGTGTCTGGTAGGAAACTACAGGTGGAGGAGTTGATGAATGTTTTGCAGAAATGGGGAGACATTGACAAGTGGAGAACTAGGTGGACAAGGAAGAAGGAGGAAGCACAAACGAAGGAAGCATCATCTGCATTCTTATTAAAAGAATCAGAAAAAGCAGAGAGATTGTGTCCCATGAGAGATGTTCCTGGTGGTGGATATGTTAATGTGCCGTGGAGCAGTAAGGACATTTTGTCATTTACAAATGACTTCCCTAGGTTGTGAGAGAAACCAGTTGAATGGTACAAACAGGTTGATAGGTTTGTGAAAGTTTCGAAGGTTCTGTTGAAAGATTTGGATGGTCTGTTTGATATAGTGGTACCTGCTGATTTATGTACAGAATGTAAGGTTACAGTTGACTGGCCAAGTGAAGGGTATCCAAGAGATTCGAAAACAGGAGCACCCTCAGGTGATGTGATGAACAAATATCGCCAAGTAATTACTTTTCTGAAAGGTAAAATCCCTCCTAAAGAAACAGATTGAGTGAAAATAGAGTGAACAACTCAAGAGCCAAATGAGCTGGACATGCGTATTATGAAATATGACTACAGGTGTTTAAGCAGTATAGTGGTTTTGAGAACATTGGTGATAATGATATGGGATATTTTGTGTATCGGTTTGTGTATGGGTTGAAACCGGAGATTAGTCAGATGATTCAGCAGCACATGTTGTGCTGGCAGAGCAAGATGATAAATGAGATTTTGAAGTACGCAAAGTATTGCGGGGACGATATTGAGGTAAGGTATAGAAAGCTAAAAGAGACAATGATGTGAAAATGGCATAATATTAGGAAAGTAAATTAAACACTCAGACTGATAGTCAGGGGAAAGAGAAAAATCAGAATGATTATGTGGCGAATGGTGGAAAATTTAGAGGACGAATGAATAGAGCGGAAGCGAGAAAGAAGTTTCCTTGTTATGAGAGCGGAAAGCTTGGACATTGGAAGAACGAGTGTAAGAGTATTCAGAATATTAATGGGCCAAATCAAAATTTGAATACACAGATGCAGAATGAAGTGATTATGAGTCAGTTGCAGCAGATAGTTACTCCACAGTATCAGGTGTCACCAGCTCCTATGACAAATTTTGTGAACGAACCAAAATACAGTGCGGACGCCGGATTTCAAGGAGGAAATGGTATGAAAAATTCTGTAGTTTCACAATTTCTTTTACAGAAAAATATTGATGAAGAGGAGTGCTTGCAATGACGGTGCCTGAGGGTGGATGAAGAGAAGTGCGTACTTGGCGTATCCTTGCTGGTAGATCAGTCAGGTCCATTTATTGATGGGAATGTGGAAGGAAATGATATCACTTTTCTATTGGATACTGGTGCTACCCGTTCTACTCTGAGAACAGCAGACAACCCAAACCTACCCCTCTCGGGAGAAAGCATCCAAGTGGTTGGAGTGTCGAGTCAACAGATTAGAACCCCAATCACAAAGCCAATGGAAGTACATATTGGGAATTTTAAAGACATGCATTGATTTGTAGTATGTGATTCTAGTCCAGTAAATCTGTTAGGACGAGACCTGCTGTGGAAAATGAACTTCACAATCTATTGTACACCGGATGGTGTCACTTTCCAAACCTGTGATGAAGATGTTGTATATAAAATTTTACTAGCTAAGCAAGGTACAGAGGTAGATGGAATGTTTTCATTAATGACTGAAAGTGAAATGCCGGAAGAAATATAAAACCACAGTAAATCCAAGTGTATGGGATTTTACAGGAAAATATATTGGACTCATGTCAAATGTATAGCCAGTAAAAGTAACAGTAAAGTAAGGAGCAGTTTATCCAAACACCCGACCATAAAAAATGAGTCTAGGAGTAAAGGCAGGAGTTGCTCCAGAAATTGACCGAAAGTTTAAACAAGGCATTTTGAAAGAGAAAATGAGTAGTCCTTGTAATTACCAATAATGGGACTTAAAAAGCCTAGCGGAAAATATAGAATAGCGCAAGATCTGAGGAAGATTAATAAAATTGTGGTGCCCTGTTGCCCAATAGGGCCCAATCCAGCAGTGAGTCCTTACCAGATACTATGGAATGCAGGCTGGTTTTCTGTAATTGACTTATGCCAATCCTTCTTTTCTATGCCTTTGCACCCAGACAGTCAGTATTTGTTAGCTTTTAAGTTCGAGGACCGTATTTTGGCATGGTGCCGAGTTCCTCAAGGGTATACAGAGAGTCCTTCGATTTTCAATCAGATCCTGAAAAAGTGTCTAGAGACATTGGTCATGCCCAAAAACTCAGTTCTGGTTCAGTATATTGATGACCTACTAGTGGCATCAAAATCATGAGATGATTGTGTCACTGACACAATTGCATTACTGAACCATTTGGCCGATGGAGGACATAAGGTGTCTCCAGAGAAGTTGCAATTTTGTTGGCAAGAAGTAAAATATTTAGGCCACAAAATAGAAAGAGGAGTGAGAAAAGTTACACCAGAAAGAATAAAAATAATAAAGCAAATGCCATTACCAAAGACACAAAAAGAGATGAGAATGTTTCTCGGAGTAATGGAGTACTATAGGCGGTGGATTTTGGGATTTTCCCTGCTAGCAAAACCATTGATTCAATTGACCCAAAAGAGAACAAAATATCCGATTGTCTGGAATGATGAGTGCGTGGAAGCATTTGTGAGGTTGCAAAATAGTCTGTGTGAGGCCCCTGCCTTAGGTATGCCTGATTATATCAAAGAGTTTGCATTGTTCTGTTGTGAAAGAGAAAATTGCGCACTTTCAGTGCTGACTAAAAGACATATTTCTCTGCTACTTTGGATCCTGTGGCTTCAGCTCTACCTGGCTGCTTAAAAGCAGTAGCAGCTACTTGTATGAGTCTGGAGCAAAGTGAGTCAATTGTGATGGGACATGCAGTCAAAGTTTATGTTTTCATTCAGTTGAGATTCTTTTAACAAGAACTCAAACACAACACTTTACCCCTTGTCGCATGACTAATTATGAAACAGTGATTCTGGGAGCAGAAAATGTGGCAAAAATCAGGTGTACAATTCTGAATCCTGCTACCCTATTACCAGATCTGTGTTGTGAGGAAGTGAAAGATGAAGTGGATCATGATTGTTTGGATGTGACTGAAATATGTACCAAGCCCCGTCCTGATATAAAGGAAGAGCCCCTGAAAGAGCCAGATCATGAATTATTTGTAGATGGCTCTGGCATGAGAATAGAGGAAGGAGGACTTAGTGCAGCCTATGCTGTATGTAAGGTTTCGGGAGTCATTGAATTATCCTGTTTACCGGGAGTCAAGTCTGCACAAGTAGCCAAATTGGTGGCCTCAACAAAGGCATGAAAATTTGGGAGAATAACCATATTTACGGATAGTCAATATGGTTTCGGGGTGGTGCATGACTTCGGCCAGCTTTGGATGCAGTGGGGATTTCTGACTTCTTCAGGATCTCCTAGTCTGAACGGCAAAAATGTAAAAGAATTACTGGAAGCCATACAATTGCCAAAAGAAATCGCAGTGGTTTAGTGTGCTGCTCACCAGTCAGGAAATGACTATGTGTTGGCAAGTAACCGATATGCTGACCAATTTGCTCAATATTGTGCAAGAAATAAAATGTCACTTAACCGAAAGATTGAAACAGGTGAAATCAGCTGCCAACTTATGTGTTTCTCAGCACTAGAAACATGGGATGAAGTTAAACAATTACTGGAAGAAGTTGAGGCGAAAGAAAAGGAGATCTGGATAAGGTTAGGTCGTGAAAAGAGGACAGGAGATGATGTTTGGGTGTACATTGATGGCAGAACTGTCATGCCAGATTGCTTACTTTCCCAAATGGCAAGAATGTATCATGGGGACACCCATGTCGGTAGGGATGCTACGATTAAACTATTCAGACAAAATTGGTATAATCCAAAATTTAGGGTAGTTGCAGAGAGTCTTTGCCAGAGATGCCTAATTTGTCAGCAGCTAAATCCAAGCAGAAAACAGTGGTCAGTTGAAGAAAAATTGGAAAGGCAGAGGGCCCATTCACAAGATTGCAGTTAGATTTTATTGAGTTACCACCACACCAAGGATTAAACTATGTACTTGCCATAGTGTGCCGGTTTTCGAAATGGGTAGAGGCATACACCACCAGAAGAAATGACAGCCTCACAGTAGCTAAATTACTGTTGAGGGAACTGATACCTCGGGTTGGTTTCCCAGTGACTTTGGAATCAGATAGAGGACCTCATTTTAATAATGAAATAATTTGATTATTCTGTGAAACATTCAAAATTGAACAAAAACTGCACTGTGCATACCGCCCAGAGGCTTCTAGAGTGTTTGAACAAATACATGGCACAACCAAATCAAGGTTAGGAAAAGTGTGTGCTTCAACATCACTGAAATGGCCAGATGCATTGCCTCTTGTATTGATGGGACTCCGAAGTATTCCTGACAGAAACACAGGATTGAGTCCTCATGAAATAATCATGGGAAGGGCAAAGAGACAAGCATTTGTTCCTGGACATAAATTAATGAACATAAGTGATGATTTGGTAATGGACTATTGCAAAGGATTGGCTGACCTAGTGCGTTCTGTCTCTTACCAGGTTGGAGAAGACGCAAATGCCAGGCAGCCAATGCAGGTGCATGATTTGAATCCTGGAGACTGGGTAGTAGTGAAGAAACACGCCAGAAAGTCTTGCTTAGCACCCAGGTGGGATGAACCACGTCAAGTCATACTAGTCACTGCTACAGCAGTGAAGTGTGCAGGTTTACCCAATTGGATACATGCGAGTCATACCAAAAGAGTTCCAGACCCCATTGAAAAGGAACAACAACTGAATGATCAGTTGAGATTGCTGAAGGTTGTGAAGTCAGAGAATCTAGAGTGATAGATTCCGAAGTGATAAACGAAGAACAACCGAGCACAAGTCAGTGGGAATGGATACCAGTGATGACACACCTGAAGTTGTTATTGAAATGAGAAGCAGAACCAGATTAGAGAGTCAGGAAGGTAATGAGGACCAGATAGGTGTAGAAGAACATGCTCAAGTAGAAGAGAACGAAATTACCCGAAACCTTGAGCAGGACCAGACAGGGAGAGAAGAACATACTCAGGCAGAACTGAACAGATGCATTCAAAGACCTGAGGTGGGACAGACAGGAGAAGAAGAATACGTTCAGGCAGAAGAAAATTGTAATAAGACCCGAACAGGACCAGTTAGGAGAAGAGCAAGTTTGGGTAAAAGAAAAAGATCAATTTGAACTAAAACTTGAACCAGACCAGATAGAGGAAGAAGAACAGGTTCAGGTGGATGACATAAGGCCTGAACAAGATCAGGTAGAAAGTGATTCAGAAGAAGAAGAACGGATTGTGCCTAAACACCCTGAAAATAAGAGAACTTTAGAAAAAGACGAGGAGGATGAGAGTGCAGTTCAAATTAAAAGGGTCAGAAAAGGTGACCACTGGTGCAGTGAAAAGATTAAGATACTATCTGAGGAAAACAAGAGAAAGACCAGAGCAAGTGACTGAGGTCACTAGTCAAGCTCAGTCAAAACAGGCGAATGTGAGAAACCATCGAAGAAGTCCAAGACTGAGAAATCTGAACAACAAATACAAGGGTCCCGAGTGGACCTATGTAATTCTTGAAGAATTTGAAAATTTAGACTTAAGTGAAGAGTCTGAAGAAGTAGATGCTGCACAGATTGATGAAGGGAAAGTGAGGCCACCTTAATTTTTTTATTTTAATTCCTAGTGAAATAAAGAAAAGAAGAGAAATATTCTTAGACTAAAAGTAGCTAAAAATGAAGTCACTGAGCAACCAAAACGAAGTTTAAAACAAAGATGCCGTAGAACTTGCATATGTAGCATTTTATTAGTGATCTCAATATGGCTATTATGAACAGTAGCATTGCCTCATTTAATGATAACAAGTAGGAAGAATGATACAGTTACTAATGGAAGAGCAGATACAGTGAAAGGAGATAGAGTAGAATTAGAAGCATCAGATGAGACAGAGTTCCATCGCACAGTATTAGATAATCATACATCTTAAAATGTTTTCACAAAATTGTTGTTTCAGTATGTAGATACAATGGAGATTAGTGATTGCTATGTTTGTATGAAATTATCAGTATCAGAAGGTGTCACATATCACCATTTACCTCTAACATATAGCATTTCATGTAGTGTATTAACAAGTCTGTTTTATTAAACAGGAAAACTTCAGTATTATAATTAAAATTTAGATGTAGTATTCCCAGAAATTCCTATTTGAAAAAATATGAATCCAGTATTTAGTAGTAAAGATGCACAGTTTATGGGTGAATTTTTCTTAACAATGAAATCAATAGATATAGTAGAAGCACACAAGAAGAACATGTACATTACATGAAGAAGAGAAAGTATTTTTGAATTTAGTAGAAGAAAGGAGACAGGATTTACAAAAGAAAGCTGCTGAACAGAAAACCCATGTACCACCATGGGCTGAGAAAGAGGAAATGTCTACAGCTGGGAAAGCTCATGCCGCAATGTCTCTAGATTTTGTGAAGAAAGGGAAAACCTGCCTCCATAGATTAAAGACAGATTATAATAACGTATTTATTGGTTCCAGTGAATGTAATCATAACTTCCTAATTTTGGGAGATTGGGGACTAAAAAGGGGAACTAATACTGTATTTCCTGGGGTTTACTAAATGTGTGGGAATAATGCTTAATACAAGTTGCCTGCACGGTGATACGGGAGCTGCTACTTTGGGATAGTATTTCCAAAAATCTACCATCTAAAGAAAATCACTGGAAGCAATGAAAACATTAATGGACTAACGCGAAGAAAGAGAGCTAGTTTTTCAGAAATAGTAGGAGATATATTTGGTGCATTGATACCTTCAGTGGGAGTCATTTTGAATTCAGACAGAATTTGTAAATTGTCAACAGTAGTTGATCGTCTTGTGACTGATACTGCTGGGGGTTTCTTGAGGATTAATACTGAAATGGTTGCGATTTGGTCAATGGTTTTACAAAACCGACCTGCACTTGACATCTTATTAGCAAAAGAGGGCAGAGTCTGTAAAGTACTGAAAATGCAACATTGTTGTACTTACATTCCTGATAAGAGTTAGGAAATTAGACGATATATTAAGAATATTACAAAACTTCATGAAAATTTGAAACCACTGGAGGTTGACAGTGTATGGGAAAGACTAACAAAAAGTATTTCTTCAATAGGGACTTGGTTTTCTGATTTAGGGAAAAGTATTTTAGGTCAAATAATCATCCCAGTAGTTGGAATAACCATGATTGTTTTAAAAATAGTGATTTGGTGTAAATGTTGCAGAAACAAAGGAAGAGTAAGAAAATATGAAGTGAATGGAGAAGGAAGGAAAAGAAAGAGTGAATATGAGGAAATACAGATGGAGGAAATGAAAGGGAGAATGTATAAGAAAATGAGAGATTTAGAGAACAAAAATAAAAATGAGAAAGCAAACGAAGAAAATGAGAGTGAGAAGTGCTGAAAGTTGGCATCTGGTTTGGGATGGGTAATTTTGTGATGGCTCAAAATGCCTTCTGAGAGGGGATTGATGGAGCAAGGACTCGTAGAACAGAGACTTGCTGGCACAAAATCTGCTCCCTTAAACTTCTAACACGTTATTAATTTTGTTTTGTGCAAAACTAATACGCACCACACCAAAACGCAGGTTAGTGAAGCCTGCCTATGTGTTCGCTAATGTTAATAACACAGGCGAAGGACTAAAATGGCTTCTAACTGGGAAATCTTTACTGCGGATGCATTACTGCATCTACTTAATATGACAGAAAAATGCTTGGAGGGAAATTCTCGCGCATGAGAAAAAGGCAAAAAAATGGAGTGTTAAAGTCTCACGTGCATGGCACCTGCTTAGCTGAATACAAAATGTGTTATTTTACTAAAGCTAATGCGGGAAAAGTATGAATAAATAAAGGGGAATAGAGTAGAGATGGGTGGTATATAGTGAAACCATTTATTCTTGAAAGTAACATTTGTCTTTCTAACTTTATTACGAGTGTGCATTTGGGCCTCTCGAATATGACAGGAGAAAGCAGAGCCATGTGATTGAATGGTTCATCTGCGCATGCCCATTGAGAGTGAACCCGGAACGATGACTACAAACTTGCATACATGCCAAGGCCGCAGAGTGCCCTGGCCTGGGAACTAAGCGGTGAAAAGTTCACTGGAATGAAAGAATATGTGGAAGTTATTATAAATGTTGAAAATGTAATATGAATGCGGGTGGGAATAAAGTTTTATTAATAAAAATTAAGGGGATGGATTTATAGACAGTGGGCTAACTGAAAAAGGTGACATGTAAGCATGGTGTGATGATCTTTCCCCCTTGCATGACCAATTAGATTTCGAGTTTTTACGATATTGAAACTTTAGTGGGTGGTACATGAAGAACAGAAAGGTATAACTGAGATAACTTTAGTTAGTTAATTAGCATAGCTCGGGATGCTGAAAGAGGAGATGAAGAGCGTGAATTGCTGAATGCTGAAGAGGGTAGATGCTGTTGGTGTAGCGGGTGGTGCTGATGCTGAGAGAGATGCTGTGAGATGCTGATGGAGAAGTTGAATGCTGAACCTACTATCCTAATTTAATTTGGGTTAGAAGAAGTCTTGCGGAAGAATCTTGAGGAGGAAGAGAGTGTCAGAGAGGGGTGCGGCGCAGTCGTCGGTATCAGAGAGGTCAACTATCCTGTCCTGAATCCTGTCCTGAAGTCTTTGTCGCCTGATCTCTCCCGGGGGACTCATACTAGCCCTTTAACCAGGGGAGTGGTCTTCACACCATTTTTGGTAACTCTAATTTTGTGTATTTGCAGATGCTCTTTTCTCTCTATCCTCTCCCGTTCAATGCATTAGTCATTGCATGAGTCCGAGGTTAGTGAATGATGATTAATAGATTGAATTTTTCTCTCCTAATGAGTGACAGTGTCTGAGCTGTATTTTGGAAGTGGTTCACATGCTCTAAAGTTTAGATAACCCTTTAAAATCTAAAAAGGAGTCTCTGGGTATTTCATTTAATTAAAGTTTAGGGAAGTTAGATTTATATCTTTATCACCATCAATTAGTTCAACTAATGGTCCATCGACCAGAGGAAAGAACTTTTTGATCAGTGAAAGGTTAGTTAGGAATGTGGAATAACTAATCTTGGTTCTTGTGAAATCACATAAACTTTGACTCCGGCGGTTTACTGTTTGATACGAGTGTGTTTGATGGGCCCAGGTCAGTATATGGAAGTAGAGTATCTGTTGCTGGTACACCGCTGGATCACATGTGTCTTGATCTACATACGGAAAGTATTCCACAGGCTGTAAGTATTAAATCTACTGCAAATGATTCCTACCCCTTTCTTTTGTTTTTCATTCAGTACCCTCAAAACTAATCAAATATTTTGAAATTTGAAAAAAATTACACAAGTGGGTAAATTATCTTAAACTGGAAAACCCTACGAACATAAACTTATCTGTACTTCACAAGTGTCTCTGTGCTATTGATGAATCGATGATGACCAATCACCTCCAGCTCAACTCTGCTAAAACTGAAATCGTGACAATTAGACTTTGGAACAATATCCCACCTAGAACAATCTGGCCCAAAGAACTGGAGACTCGACCTGTGACATCAAGGAAAGTGAGAAACCTCAGGGTGACCATGGACATCACCCTATCTCTGATCAGGTGGGTACTGAACGCAATGTGGACCATGCAAAGCATTTTGCCGTACCTGAGGTCGTCTTAGTAACAACAGGTATTCTGCCATGAGAGCTCGAGTGCCTTATGCAAATGGCCTCGGAGGCCATTGATTCCTACTAGGCAAACTGCAAAGGAACCAAGCCGTGCAACAAGACTGTTACTGAACCTCCATCCAAGCGAACACATAACAATGGTACCTGGCGCAGTACAAAAACTACCAACAGCCAGATGCTTGGGGGCTTATTTACAAGCCCCTTGAGCCGTCGGTGCATCAATTTTAATATGGGAAAAAGTGATGTACCGGAGGTGCAAGGGGTTTTGTAAATAAGTCCCTTGACCGTTGAGGCACTTTTCATCATCCAGAGCGCCATCCAAGTCAAAGGTCACTGTGGGACAAACACCTACACACTCTAGATGCTGGGGCTTGCCCCTCGATGATTGCTGTTTATATATTTATTTTTTTACAGGGGGTGCCCTTCTGTGCCGCCACTGCCCTCCTCTCCCTGCCCACTGGCATTTTACCACCTACAATTATAGCTCTGTTTAATTAATTGCTGCAATGCAGGCTGGGAAATGGCCATTGGCATAATAAACATGGCACAAAGTCTGCATACAAAACATTCTGCCCCAGCTTCCAATAACCAGAAATTACTACAGCTTCCTATTCCATGTTTACACCTGCAGAATAATCATCTCAGGCAGCCTGAAATCAAAAACCCATAGGACATGCCTACTATTTCAGGCAGCCTCCACCAACCTACCTACAACACTGATGAATACAAATGAGGACATGCACCAAACGTACATGAGATCTGTCCAGTAACCACTCACCTTGAATGACCTTCGTATAATACGCACCTGCTGATCCCACTCTCCTCCCTCATCAGCTTCAACACTGGACATTCTAAAGCTTCTAGAAACATTTTCTCTGTCACTGACCTGTATGTGGGATGGCAGTAATGCAGACAATCTCGGTCGTTCTCACTCCTTTTCAGGCACTACACATGATATCAGATGTATATGTCTTATTTGTTGTGTTGACAGGACTTGAGTTGAATGCTCAGTAGGTACTAAGCACTCCATATATGACCTGAAGCTTAACTCAAAGCTGGCGACTATTGTGAACTGTGAGCACTGTCTCTGACTCATTTTTCCTTCATCTCACTGCTAAACTCTGTGCCTCAAGACAGAATAATGCAAAAACAACAGTTGATGGACAGAATGCAGAACAATGTCATACATTCACCGCAGTACAGAGATCTGGGCCTAAATCCATCATGATGGATTTAACCCAGATCTTTTGACTGGGGGTGAATGTTTTGATTTGTTCTGCATTCCGTCCATCAATTGTGTGTCTTTTGCTTTCTCGCCCTAAGTGCGCCAGGTATGCCCAGACGTGGGTCCTGGGCTCACTGTGCCACTGGAATCAAGCTATCCTGGCTGAATAGGGGTGAAACCCCAAAACCGGTCCTAGGATGCTTGTTTCCGGTCCAGGGAGGACCTGGCTTGGCAGTTCGGGCTGGACTGTTCCCATGAGGCACAGGGTCAAGACTGATTTGCATATGGCCAGGTCGAAACTGGGGTGGCATGGTGAGCAAAAGAATGATGGATTTAACCCAGATCTTTTGACTGGGGGTGAATGTTTTGATTTGTTCTGCATTCCGTCCATCAATTGTGTGTCTTTTGCTTTCTCGCCCTAAGTGTGCCAGGTATGCCCAGACGTGGGTCCTGGGCTCACTGTGCCACTGGAATCAAGCTATCCTGGCTGAAGAGGGGTGAAACCCCGAACCCGGTCCTAGGATGCTTCTTTCCGGTCTAGGGAGGACCTGCCTTGGCAGTTCGGGCTGGACTGTTCCCATGAGGCACAGGGTCAAGACTGATTTGCATATGGCCAGGTCTAAACTGGGGTGGCATGGTGAGCAAAAGAATGATGGATTTAACCCAGATCTATTGACTGGGGGTGAATGTTTTGATTTGTTCTGCATTCCGTCCATCAATTGTGTGTCTTTTGCTTTCTCACCCTAAGTGCGCCAGGTATGCCCAGACGTGGGTCCTGGTCTCACTGTGCCACTGGAATTAAGTTATCCTGGTTGAAGAGGGGTGAAACTCCGAAACCGGTCCTAGGATGCTTGTTTCCAGTCCAGGGAGGACCTGGCTTGGCAGTTTGGGCTGGACTGTTCCCATGAGGCACAGGGTCAAGACTGATTTGCATATGGCCAGGTCTAAACTGGGGTGGCATGGTGAGCAAAAGAATGATGGATTTAACCCAGATCTTTTGACTGGGGCTGAATGTTTTGATTTGTTCTGCATTCCGTCCATCAATTGTTTGTCTTTTGCTTTCTTGCCCTAAGTGCGCAAGGTATGCCCAGACGTGGGTCCTGGACTCACTGTGCCACTGGAATCATTCTATCCTGGCTGAAGAGGGGTGAAACCCCGAAACCAGTCCTAGGATGCTTGTTTCCGGTCCAGGGAGGACCTGGCTTGGCAGTTCGGGCTGGACTGTTCCCATGAGGAACAGGGTCAAGACTGATTTGCATATGGCCAGGTCTAAACTGGGTTGGCATGGTGAGCAAAAGAATGATGGATTTAACCCAGATCTATTGACTGGGGGTGAATGTTTTGATTTGTTCTGCATTCCGTCCATCAATTGTGTGTCTTTTGCTTTCTCGCCCTAAGTGCGCCAGGTATGCCCAGACGTGGGTCCTGGTCTCACTGTGCCACTGGAATTAAGTTATCCTGGTTGAAGAGGGGTGAAACTCCGAAACCGGTCCTAGGATGCTTGTTTCCAGTCCAGGGAGGACCTGGCTTGGCAGTTTGGGCTGGACTGTTCCCATGAGGCACAGGGTCAAGACTGATTTGCATATGGCCAGGTCTAAACTGGGGTGGCATGGTGAGCAAAAGAATGATGGATTTAACCCAGATCTTTTGACTGGGAGGGAATGTTTTGATTTGTTCTGCATTCCGTCCATCAATTGTGTGTCTTTTGCTTTCTCGCCCTAAGTGCGCCAGGTATGCCCAGACGTGGGTCCTGGTCTCACTGTGCCACTGGAATTAAGTTATCCTGGTTGAAGAGGGGTGAAACTCCGAAACCGGTCCTAGGATGCTTGTTTCCAGTCCAGGGAGGACCTGGCTTGGCAGTTTGGGCTGGACTGTTCCCATGAGGCACAGGGTCAAGACTGATTTGCATATGGCCAGGTCTAAACTGGGGTGGCATGGTGAGCAAAAGAATGATGGATTTAACCCAGATCTTTTGACTGGGAGGGAATGTTTTGATTTGTTCTGCATTCCGTCCATCAATTGTGTGTCTTTTGCTTTCTCGCCCTAAGTGCGCCAGGTATGCCCAGACGTGGGTCCTGGGCTCACTGTGCCACTAGAATCAAGCTATCCTGGCTGAAGAAGGGTGAAACCCCGAAATCGGTCCTAGGATGCTTGTTTCCGGTCCAGGGAGGACCTGGCTTGGCAGTTCGGGCTGGACTGTTCCCATGAGGCACAGGGTCAAGACTGATTTGCATATGGCCAGGTCTAAACAGGGGTGGCATGGTGAGCAAAAGGATGAAGGATTTAACCCAGATCTTTTGACTGGGGGTGAATGTTTTGATTTGTTCTGCATTCCGTCCATCAATTGTGTGTCAAGACAGAATAAGGCACTACTCTGGTCACTCGCACATGACACCAAAATGTTTCCCACATAGGACTCATTGCAATTACAAAATCCTTCCAAACAACCATGTTGTAGCATGCTTCCTGCCCGATAATGTGCCTTTCTGCCTCGCAGTGGGGCATGAAGTTCTATACAAATCCATCTCCAATTAGAATAACAAGATACACCTTTCTCTTCACTCAGACGCTGAAGAAAACTGATGTTTAAGCGGAAAAAACTATAGAGTCACAAGAGCAAACCAAGACACTAAGGGCCAGATGTACGACCCTCGGGCCAGATGTATGACCCTTTTTTAGCATCGCAAATGGAAAATCGGGGCGTTTATGACTGCTAAAAAGGGTTGTAGCATGTACAAACCCTACTTTGCGATTCGGTAACCTATTATCGACTCGCAAAATAGGGTTAGTAAGTCACTATTAGGAAGAGGCGTGCCAAGGGCGTCCCCTCCTCACAGGGGGATGTATGATTGTTTTGCAACCACAAATGTGGTCGCAAAATAATGACAGTGGTGGTAAGCCAGTTGCAAACAGGAAGGGGACTCCTTCCCTTTGTGTTTGGCAGCAGAAAGCTTCTTAAAAAACACATCCCATTTTCACTAACAGAAAATAGGCTACATTTGAAAAAAAAAACTTTGCTTTATTTAAAAAGCAAGCACAGACAAGGTGGTCTGCTAACCTCAGCAGGCCACTATCCCTATGATTGTAGCCCATTCCCAATGGATTGCAAATTGTGACCTGTCTCGTGAATATTGATGAGGCAGGTCTTTTGCGACCCCAATAGGAATTGCTAAATGAGTCTGGGACACATTAGTACATTCCAATTTGTGAGTCACAAAAAATCGCAATTTGTGACCCGCAAAACAGAATGGTCGTACATCTTGCCCTCAGTGTTTGCATTTTTTTGCAAGTCGCATTTTGCAAGTCACAAACACTGATATACAACAGTGTCTGAGACTGTTTGGAATTCCCAAATGGGTTGCAAAAGACCTGCCTCATTAACATTCATGAAACAGGTTGCATTTTACGACCCATTGGGAATAGCCGGCACGCACAGGGATGGTGGCCTTCTAGGGTCAGCAGATCACAATGTCTGTGACTGCTTTTTCAATAAAGCAGTTTTTTAGGTCTCACTGAGCCCAGCGCATGTGCTGGCTCGGAGAGACATTTTGTATGTGAGCTTTCAAAGTGCTGCTGGCTGGCCTAGCATTTGCGTTCACGCGACCGTGCACGCGTGAACCGCTAGCCTTCAGCAGCACTTTGATAACTCGTGCGTCATCACGATCACTTTCGCTTTCAGAGCGATCGCGATGACGCACGCTTTCAATGCTTGTTTTTGTTTTAGCGCGCGCGGCCAATGTTTGTTCCTTTTGCAGATAAGCTTGCGTTTCTGTGTGTGCATGCCTGTCACAGCTGGTCCATGTGTTTGCCAAACTGATGACGTCCTTGGTTTGTTCTGTGTTTGAGGTAGACACGTTTTTCTGTATTTCCTAAAGCTGGTTCTGTCCTGTGTGAAGAAAGTGTTTACCGCTGCTATACATCACCCTCCACTTTCGCTTACATTTTGAATGTTACTCCTTCTCTAAATAGAACCTTGCATGGTTAATTCTTTTTTTAATGCAGTTTTATATAGCACGAACTTTACCCAAATGTGTCCGAGCGTTTTACAAAATAACCAGGTAAGTTACATAAGGTACACATGATACACTAAACACGCCAACAAGTTACATATATACAGTTACACATAAACAGTTGCCGTTTACCCTGGGCATTTTCTCTATGTGGGGTACTCTTGCAGCCCTATTAGCCACATAGAACCAGCTTTCTGGAAAACCTTTCTTCCATCTAAAATCTGAATCCATTGCCGCCGCCTTTGCCCCTGTTCCTGGAACTAAGCCAGGGAAACCAGTAGATTGCCGAGTTAGTAAAACAAGGAGCTTTGTCACTAAGATTATTAGTCACGGTTGGTGTGTCCTGTTCATTATTCTGACCGGACTTAAGCCACCGGCCTTCATTGTGAACGCTGAGCTGGAATTAAGCAGCCTGATAAGTATTTTGCTGTGCTCGGCATGTAATCGGTTTGCTGTTACAGACATGTATCCTGGAAATACAAATGATACGTTGATTAAAGTTAGTGCTGTTATGCTTAACATTAGGTACATGAGGAGTTACATTTATACTTTCTGGCGTTGCTGTCGCTGGGATGGCAGGCGCCGTGCTGCTGGAGCCCCAGGGTTGTGAGGTGCCTTCTGCACACCAATCACAGCAGTCGTTGCATATACAACCCTGGTTCTCCACTGTTTAAAGGAATGGGTTCACCGAGCATTACCTCTACGTCCCTCGTCCTCGACCCAGTCATCACTAATGAGGTATTCCACAAGACAGGAAACAAAACAGGAAACGCTTTTTAGGCTCCACCCACCCTCCCGTCAGGGGCTATAAGAACCCAGCCAACCAAAAGCACATCCTGTTTTGTTTCCTGTCGGTGGAACTGACGGGGACGCTGGGGTAGGTGCTGGGCACTTACCTGCTTCGTGGGGTCTTGTGGTGTCCTCCTCTGCGGGGCTTTGGGGGCGCTGCTGGGCCTCCGTGGGACGTCGTTGAGTCGGGCTGCTGGGCTTCCTGGACTCTGCAGGTTCCTGGCTGCTGGTCCTGCTGGGCTGTGCTGGCTTCCTGGGTGCCTGTTCTGCTGGTCACGTGAGTTTTCCCTTGCCTTTGAGGAGCGCCCGGGGTCTCTGTGTTCCGGTTTTTCTTCCCAGGTTTGGGTCTCTGTCCTCTGCTCTGTTCTGGCAGTCATGGCGGTTGGTTGGGAGCGCCCGGGTTTGTGAGGCCGGGCGCTCCGTTTCCTGTCTTTCCCTGCCTTCTGGGTGGGGCGCCCGGGGTGGGGTCCGGGCGCTCCATTCTCCGCTGCTTCTGGCGCGCTCGGGTTGGGGTACCGAGCGCTTCCTGATTTCTGGGGCAGTTCTGGCATGCCCGGGTGAGCTCCGGTTGCGATGCTCGCCTCGGTCCTGGGAGCGCTCGGGTTGGGGACCGAGTGCTCCTTCGTTTTTGGAACTGTCGACAGCGCCCGGGTGAGCTCCGGTTGCGCTGCTCGTCTACGGCCTGGGAGCGCTCGGGTTGGGGGCCGAGTGCTCCTTCGTTTTTCTGCATGTATGGCAGCGCCGGGTGGGCTCCGGTTGCGCTGTTTTTTCTTCTTGGCTTTGCAGCGCCCGGGTGGACTCCGGTTGCGCTGCTCCAGTTCGTGGTTTCTCTGCCTTCGGCGGCCGCGCGCTGCCTTATTTTCTAAGTTCCGATTTTGGCCACGCCCCCTTTTGCCTCGGTTTCGGGTTTCTGCCGGGTTGTTGGGGGCGGGGTTTTTCTGAGGTTCCTCTTCTTGAAAAAGGGGTTGGTAGTCTGTTCTCTGTGCTTCGCTGCTCCTGGTTGATCTGCTGTTTTGCTCTTGTGATTTCTTTGGCTGCTGCTTTAATGGGGAAGCATCATAGGAAGAGGAGGCATGTGTCTCCTGTGTCTTCTTCCTCTTCTCCTCAGGACAGTGCGGATCCTGTACCCCCTGGGAAGCGTCCCAAGCTGGATGATGTCCATTTGAAGCGTCTTATTTTGGAGACCTTATCTGACCTGAAGTCCTCCAAACAGTCTGCTGGGGGTCGTTCTGGTGGAAACGCGGCCCTTTACTCTGACATTTCCTCTTCGGGATCCTCTGATGATGCTTCTTTGAGTGCGGTGGATCTGAAGGGAAAGTATGTCTCCAGGGAACTGTTGCCGGACTTACTTTCTCATGTGCGTGAGAACATGGGGTTCCCAGATGACGCTGTGGCCAGTACTTCTTCGGATGCAGTTCTACCGCAATTTAGGAAGCCTGTTACGTCTTCGCTTCCTGTACATCCTTTTGTGATGGATGTACTCTTGAATGAGTGGAAAGACCCTGATCATATTATGTTGCCGCGCTTCATGTCGAAGCTCTACCCTTTGCAGGACATGGAGGAGTCCTTTCCTGAGGCTGTGCGTGTGGACTCCATTGTCGCTAGTTTGGTTGGTCGTCCTTCCATGGCTGATGATAACATTCTTCGCGATGGAGTGGATAAAAAGATTGACACTGCTTTGCGCAAATCCTATGCTGGTTCTCACCTTGCCATCCGTGCTGGTATTTACGGTGCTTATGTGGCGCAATCACTCTTGACTGACTTTAAGACTTTGTTCTCGACTATGCAGGAGGGTGGTTGCTGTCCGGATTTACTGGAATCGATGGAACGTCAGGCTGAGTTCCTATCGGATATTGCCTTTGATTCCGTACGTGCTTCTGCTCTGTCTTGTGGTTCCTCTATCGCGGCTCGTAGGAATCTGTTGTTGAAAGGTTGGAATACTGATGCCGCACAGAGGTCCATGGCCTTACGTTTACCTTTTACTGGCCCTCGTCTCTTTGGGGATGCCTTGGAAGACAAACTGCATAAAGTGTTTAAAGAACGAAAACATTCCTTTTCCTTCCGGAGGCAGCCTTCCCGTAAAGATTTTTCATCTTCACAGGCCAAATCTTTTCGTCAACCTTCCCGGTTTCAGCAATCCTCCTTTAAAGGTTCTCGTGGTGCTGGTCGTGGTTTCCCTCGGAAGTTCCAGAAGAAGCCTCCTCGTGATGCTGGTCCTGGGCCGCAGCGTTCCTGACTATGCCCCTCCGTTCGTGGATCCCACTGGAGTGACGCCCATGGTTGGTGGGAGATTGAGGTTGTTCCTTCCAGCCTGGCGTCTGTCAACCTCGGATCAGTGGGTGCTGGATGTCCTGGACCGGGGGTATCGGATCGAGTTTCTGTCCCCTCCGCCTCCCTCGGGTGTAGTGCGGACTCCGACTCCCTTGTGCCACTCCCGTCGCCAATCCTTGAGGGACGGTGTTCAGGCCCTGTTTTTCAAGAACGCTATTGTTCCCGTTCCCTGGTTGGAGTGGGGTCTGGGGACCTATTCGATTGTTTTCCTGGTGCCGAAAGTCGGGGGGTTCCGGCTTGTCATCAATCTCCGGAGTCTGAACCTATTTGTGAAGAAGATCCCGTTCAAGATGGAGACCTTGCAGCGAGTGGTCCCGCTGATTCAGGCCGGATGGGTGTTTACTACTCTGGATCTCCAGGACGCCTACCTTCATGTGCCGGTGGCCCGGGAGGATCAGATGTTCCTGCGTTTCTGCCTGGAGGGTCATCATTGGCAGTTCTGTGTCCTTCCGTTTGGTCTCCGGTCCGCTCCCTGAGTGTTCACCAAGGTGGTTGCTCCTTTGGTGGCCCTTCTTCACCTCCGGGGGGTGTCTGTGTTCCCCTACCTGGACGATTGGCTGCTCCAGGCTCCCTCCCCAGAGGTCATGTCTCAGCACCTTTCATTGACCATCCTTACGCTAGAAAGACATGGTTTTCTGGTGAACTTTCCAAAGTGCCAGCTTGTTCCTGCCACTCGACGGACTTTCATTGGGGCCATCTTCGACTCCGTCCTGGGCAAGGTGTTCCTGCCGGATTCTCGGATTCGGCGTCTTCAGTCCCTGTTGCGGATCTTGTTGTCCCAGGCTACGGCCCCCCTTCTTCAGTGGCTCGAGGTTCAGGGTTATATGGCCGCTACTGTCTTCACGGTGCCCTGGGCCAGGGTTCATCTGCGGCCTCTGCTGTGGCATGTTCAGCGTTGGGTGCCGTTTCCAGTTCAGGACTATGCTCTGTCTGTGCCTGTGTCCTTGGGGGTGGTGTCGGATCTCCAGTGGTGGCTGGATTCCGCGAATCTCTCGAAGGGGATGTGGATTCGCCTGCCGCCCCCTTTGGTGTTGACGACGGATGCCAGTGCGGCCGGTTGGGGGGCCACGTTGGGACAGTGGTCTGTTCAGGCTCGCTGGCTCCGGATGGAGTCCCGTCGCTCGTCCAATTGGAGGGAACTGTCTGCTGTGGCCAGGGCTCTTCGTTTCTTCCATTCCCGTCTGCTGGGGTGCAATGTCCTGGTGAGGTCAGACAACACCGTGACTGTGGCTTACATCAACCACCAGGGCAGTACTCGCAGCCCTTCCTTGAATTTAGTGGCTTGTGCGATTGCAGGTTGGGCGGAGCGTCATCTTCTGGCTCTCTCGGCTCAGCATATCCGGGGGGTAGACAATGTGGTGGCGGACGCCTTGAGTCGCAGGTTTCCATCTTCCCTCTCCCTGTGTCTCTCCCCCGGGGTGTTCCGGTTGATCTGTCGGAGGTTCGGGACTCCCAGGCTGGACTTGTTTGCCTCCCGGGCGGATGCTCAACTCCCCCTGTTTTGTTCTCGGACCCCGGAGTTGGGTGCTTGGGGGGTGGAGGCGTTGTCTCTTCGGTGGCCCCCTTGGTTGCTGTACGCCTTCCCCCCCTTCCCCCTGATTCCTGCCTTCTTGCTGAAGGTCCAGAGGTTGGGTGCCCAGGTGGTAGCGGTCTTACCTCACTGGCCGCGGAGGTCCTGGTTCCCTTTGTTGTTGAACCTGGCGGTGGGCCCTCCTTGGATTCTGCCACGTTATCCGTCTCCCCTGAGGTCCCCCTCCCCTTCCCTCCTGGTCCCTCTCACCTTGGCGGTTTGGAGGTTGAACGGTTGTCGCTTGGGGTCCGGGGTTTGCCTGATCACCTCATCTCTGTGATGCAAGGGTCTCGTAGGGGTTCCACTTTGTCCTCCTACTCTAAACATTGGGCTTCTTTCTCCTCTTGGTGTGCGGGGCTTGATCTCTCTCCTGTCTCTTGTCCTATCGCTTCCATTCTGCAGTTTTTCTTGGATGGGTTTCAGAAGAAATATGCCTTGTCTACTCTGAGGGGCCAGTGGGCTGCTCTTCGGGCTTTCCGGGATCCGGCTTCTCTTCCTCCTGCGGATGGTTTGTTGGTTTCCCGTTTGTTCCGGAGTTTCTCTCTGTCATCTCCTTCTTCCCGCTCTCCGGTTCCTCCTTGGGATCTCTCTTTGGTCTTGGGTGCTCTGCAGTCTGCTCCTTTTGAGCCATTGGAGTCGGTTGACCTTAAGTTTCTGTCTTTTAAGGTGGCGTTTTTGGTTGCTGTGACTTCTGCCAGGCGGTTGGGTGAACTCACTGCTTTGCGTTGTTCTCCTCCCTTTTTGCGTTTCTTGGATGACGCGGTGGTCCTTTCTTTGGATCCTGGTTTTGTTCCCAAGATTCGTTCTCGGTTTCATTGCTCTCAGGAGTTGATTCTTCCTTCTTTCTGTCCTTCTCCTTCTTCCCCTGCTGAGTTGTTACTTCACTCTTTGGATGTGCGGCGTGCTTTATCCCTTTATGTTGCACGGTCTGCGGGGTTCCGTTCCTCGGACTCCCTTTTTGTGACTTTTGGTTTGGCTGGTCAGGGTAAAGCTGCGTCTCGGCTTACTCTTGGTCGCTGGATCAAGTCTGTTATTTCTTTGGCTTATCAGGGATCTGGTTTGCCTTGCCCTTCTGGTGTTCAGGCCCATTCCACTAGGGGTGTTTCTGCTTCCTGGGCTGCTTTTCATGGGGTTTCCCTTGATGAAATCTGTCGGGCTGGGACGTGGGCCTCTGAGTCTACTTTTGTGAGGCACTATCGCTTGAATTGTGCTCTGTCTGACCGACCCAATTTCGGTAGTGGTGTGTTGCGTGCTGTGGAGGTTGTTCCGCCTCCCTGATTCTGTGTTTTTTCATTAAACATATTTTTGCTGCACGCCTCTTTGTGTTCGGTCTCTGTTTTCTGTGTGGTTTGCCAAAGGCCTGTTGTTGGGGGTGCTTTGGTATGCCTCATTAGTGATGACTGGGTCGAGGACGAGGGACGTAGAGGTAATGCTATGATTACTTACCGGTAATCCCCATTACTCTTAGTCCTACTCGTCCTCCACCCAGTCATACTTCCCGCCCGCCCTCCCTGTCCAGGCCTTTGTTGCTTGGTATGTCAGGATGTGCTTTTGGTTGGCTGGGTTCTTATAGCCCCTGACGGGAGGGTGGGTGGAGCCTAAAAAGCGTTTCCTGTTTTGTTTCCTGTCTTGTGGAATACCTCATTAGTGATGACTGGGTCGAGGACGAGTAGGACTAAGAGTAATGGGGATTACCGGTAAGTAATCATAGCATTAGTGTGCAAGCGTGAGCACGTGAATATATATCTGTAATGTTGTCTGGCTCCTGGTGTAAAAGGGCGTTGGTTATCTGTTTAAGACGATTTTTCTAGTACATTATTGTAACTTTTATTTGCAAAATTCACTAAACCTACATTGTTTTTCGTTTCCTGCTATATTAATGACACCTATTAGCATGAATCTTATACTTAGATGTTAAAAGTTTCAAGTGGAGTGCAGCATTTTATACGCATCTCTGTTGCATGTTGAAACAACAGAAGATTTTCTGAACTGCCACAAAGTCTGAAAGGGCTAATTTACTCACACAGAGACTCCACTCACTCTCACACACACACTCCCAAATATATTCACTCTCAAATACACTCACTTCCAAACATACTCACTCTCAAATACACACGCTCACTCTCAAATACACACGCTCACTCTCAAATACACACGCTCACTCTCACATACACATGCTCACTCTCACATACACACACTCTCTCACACACACACTCTCTCCCTCACACACTCTCTCTCTCACACACACTCTATAACACACTCTGTCTCTCTCACACACTCTCTCTCACATTCACACTCTCACACACTCTCTCTCTCACTCTCTCACTCACTCACTCTCTCACTCACTCACTCACTCACTCACTCTCTCTCACACACTCACTCTCTCTCACACACTCACTCTGGTGCTGGCTGGGTATGATACTCTGTGATATCAACTCTTGACCATTTTTATGGAGTTCCTGGTGAACCTGTTTCAAGGTTCGGGAACCTCTACTCACACCAGGTACTTCGGGTTTCGAAGGGCAGGCTTAATACTCAGAACCATATGTTAGCGAATCAATGTTTAAATACGCTTCACAGAGGCTCATAAACGTTTTGGGGTCGGTTGAGGAAGGGGTCATTACTCTATGTTTACTTGTCAGGTATCACCTCGTCAGTTGTTGCAGTATCTCATCCATCAGAAAATGACACTATTTCTGATAGCTGATGATGCTCAGGGACGATCTTTTGGCATGGTTACCTTATTGCTTTTTGTAGGGCGCTTGCACTCATTAGTAGCATTTTACAGTGACTGCGATGTAACATGTATTTTGCATCCACCGCCCCATCCTTTAAAGTGATTGCTCTAAGTCACACATAGTGTAGTTAATAGCCACTGCAAAGAAATTGTTCACAAGTTGCTTTACACAAAGTGTTATGTTTAGCTTTTGCCTACACAGAGCTTGCAAAATCTCTTGTGGCAGCAATAACAACAAAACAAGCATTGGCATAGCCAATAGGTCTTGCCTTTGGGACCTTATAAGTGTTTAGTTATCCAGCACAATATCCTTGGTGCAACAACATCAAGTGTTGCATGGCTAAACACTTATAAGGTCCCAAACGCGAGACCTATTGGCTATGCCAATTCTTGTTTTTAAATGCAGCCTGTTTTACTGAAGGGAAAACAGGATACATTAAAAAAAATGAAAATGAAACGTTTCAGTTTCATTTTTTAAGATCAGGCAGTGGTCCCTGGGGCCATTGCCTGCTCTTAAAAAACATTTTGTCTGTCATCACAAAGGGGAAGGGGTCCCCTGGGGAGCCTTTCCCGTTTGCGACTGCATTTGTAGTCGCAAAACAATTTTACTTCCCGCGGAGACTTACTATTAGGAAGGGACGCCCTTGGCACGCCCCTTCCTCTTAGCCACGCGAAAAACCTATTTTGCAAATCGGTATCTCGCAAAATAGGTTTGGAACATGCTGCAACCCTTCTTAACAGTCTCAAACGGGCCGATTTCCTGTTTGCGCTAAAAACTGTTGCACACCTGGCCCCTAGAGGAACACTGAGCACGCGGCCGAGGAATGCTTCACTACATGCACCTATTTTAATGGTTAGAAGCTTTCTGATTGGCTGTGCAGGTCTCGCACTTCTAAAATGGATGATTATACATTTTAACATAATATTGTTGCAATTTCTGTGTAATGTCCATATTCATCTCGGATAATTAAAGTTAAAAGACTTACATCGAATGGACAATGTAATAGATTGAGACGCTGATTTGTCACCGGGGTAAGTAGCTGAACACACAAGCCGCTCCATATGATGCTCTGCGGCGGGGGTGTAATTCAACAGCAACTCGGTCCTCCATCTCCCGCCCAGAAGTTCTTTGTGGTAAACGCTGACATTGCTATGAATCTTGCCCCATGCCAGGGTAGGTGGGTGGGCGGGACAGGTGTGCTCCACTGAGCAGGTGATTGTTATTGGGACCCCTTCAGTCATTGTTCGAGGGTAGGTCACTGTTGGCTGCGCTGGGGTATCTGCAGAAAACACAAACAAACACTTTTGACAAAGTTCCCGATGAAGGAGCTCCCTATGAAAGCGTGTAAGGGCCGTATGTGATGCGTGCAACAGAATCAAACAAGGCAAAGTGTATTTGAGATGACTTCACACAATGTGATTATTTTATTATTTCCATGTCAGAGCGCCATACTCCTTGAACAAAGCACTCGTTAGTGTAAACTCCGTGGTGCGCACAATTAGTAATGTCCATTTTGAATCTTTCCTCATGCAAATGTACCTCTTGGACCTCAGAATAAACGAGTCACAACCTTCACCCCTGCCTTTCAGCTTCTAGGCACAACAACAACTGGTGGCCTCCAGCCATGACGTGCTCTCAGCATCCATGTACGCAGTACGGCACGGCTGGTTCCTGCTGGGCACTGCATTGGCTCCGGTCATTCACCTCATCCCCAGTATTTGCAGGATCAGTGGGCAGAGGGCATGGCCTTCAGCCACAAAAAGTGGGTGTTCATTTGTATTCACCACTTGGTCACCATGTCCTTTGCCATGCCCTGTGGGTGTTGTATATAGGGCATGGCCTTTAGGGAAGCCCGGCTCTTAGAGACCCCAAAACTCTGCGCAGGACCCCACCTCAAATCCCCTTCCAAATTCTTACTGTGCACAACCTTTGGCCATGCTCAGCAGGACTCTGAGAAAATAATATCTTTCTGCCCTAGTGTCAGCCGGGCAAAACAAAACTGCGACCCCACAAGCTGTCACAGGGCAGTAATGACACCTTATGCACAGCACATGGCCTTAGTACCTGGAACTTATGGCTGTGCTTATCAAGTGACCAATGCGTGACTTGGCTTTTGGCTGCATTCTGCGACTTGTGTATCTGCAGGAGTACTGACTGGGTTTGGCCCTTGGGTGGGAGTATTGCTTTCTCGTGCATTCAATAGAATATATGACCTTAGGGAGTCCAGTGTAGCTTCCTCCCCCTTGACCAAGCTGCACACATCTTACTGAGATCAAAGAACTGTACAATATGGGTTTTTAAAGGTTCATGAAGGCTCTTCATAACACTGAGAAGAATTTCCCAAAAAGCTTTTTCAGTAGCTGCTGCTGCAGATAGGACCACTATGCCCCAGTTCTAACTGGAATTGCAAACTGGGACTGGCCATCGGCCAAATTCTTCTCAGTACAAACTGGTACCAATGCAGACTTCGAGTTAGGCCTATAGATAAGTAAAGTATTTGTCTGTAGATGTAGTTTGCTTACTAATGGATCATTTTAACATTTGTTTCTGTGGAAAAAGGCATCTTCAAGCTCCTTATAGCTCTCCAGACGGAAGAGGTTTTTCACACTCACCTGACATCATCTTACATCAAAATGGCGAATGGAACAAGCGGTCAACCCTGAACAGTCAGGCAGACTACACATCCTTCCATGCTTTGTAGACGTTTGCAGACCTCTGTACACTTCAAACACCTTCTCGTCGGGATATACACAAGTTTTCTTTTGAAACCTACTGTAATGCTCCTGAATATGAAATAAGTACACAGAAGAAATGTGTTTCTGTAGGTACACCAATTTGGTTTCCAGCACATTTTTTGATAGTTTTTTTCCTAAAAAAAAAGTATATGGAAATCAAAAGTTCGAAATAACATATTGAGCCTCTCATAAATGTTGACCGTTTCACAATCTGCTCAAAACTTTCAGATCGAGCAAAAGTGAGGGTTGGTTTTTAAAAACTTCAATGAATGCTGTCCTCTCTACCACTGGGAGGTAACCCCCCTTTTTACTCATTTTCCCATCGATTGAAATGCTTACTCTAGCCCGGCGATCCTGCATGTGGGAAGGTCCAGGGCACGGCGTGATTTAGTTTATGAAAATTAAATACAGATCGGGCGTGAAAGCTCGAGGGAAATACTTAAAATGGTGACTTATAGCCCTAGTGGCAGCTGGCAGCATGGTTTAGGGGTCAGGATGGGAGAATGTCTTGCCCATTGTCAACATTACCCTGGAAGAGACAGGACAATGTATGAGAGATGGAGAATTGAGCAGGTCACTGTTGGAGATAAAGCAGAATTGTAGAGACCTCACGCCTCGCTCCAGGCCAGTGAGACTCACACATTTGAAGTCTGTGTTAAAATGTCACTCATAACAGGCTAAATGCCGCACATTGCGAGAAGGGCTAAACAATGACATTGAAATGCAACTCTTTTCAGCACTTTGCTGTAGAGCAGGCCCGGGCTGCTACGGAGGCATCAGAAAGTAATCCCACCCATGTTGAAGTCCATCTTTTTATATTTATTTTGATTTATTTGATCATTTTGTTGGAAACTTGTCATGTTGTTCCTCATGTTCAAGTTTGTGTGTCATCGCTTTCTATGATGTCATCAGATATGCTAATTAGTTCTTGCTCCTAAGACTTCTCAAAACTTGAGAGAGCTCTGGGACTCCATGTGCCTGTTTGTAATCAGTGCGGAGGGGTTTAATTACTGCAGGAGCCGGGCTGCCAGGGTACATGAATGATAAGACCATCCCTTATTTTTAGCATGAAAAGAACACACTTTATGCATCAAGAGTGGATTGATGGAACTGAGTATACAGTAACATTTTTCAAATAACATGGAGAGAATTACTTGTATATTTAAAAATAATTAACTTCCAGGGAGTTACTAGTTACAATATGTTGAATTAAACGACACGGGTCAATTCTCACCCGTTAGGCCTTGTTGGAGCAATATCACTAGCTGCAGATGGAACAGGGGGCATACTTACCAGGTAACTGTCGGAGCACGGCGTTAAGCCAAGAATGCTAACGCCACGCTGCAACAGTTTCCAAACACAGGGATGCTCCGTATTCACAAGAATGCAGGTCACCCCTGCCTTTCCCTTAGTAATTTTAAAGAATTCCCATAGTCATTATGACAGAAGTGTGTGGAGTCCACCACATCTTGATCGGGGAGTCCACACACAGATGACGCCATGAAAGGACAAACCTGAAGGTTAAAATCACCTGCCAAATGGAATAGGCACATGGCGACTATATGTAGTGCATCGAAACTGTAGAGATATTGTAAATGTATTTATTTATTTCAGAATTTGTATTGCGCATAGCTGCCCCAGCAACGGGGCGTCCCAGGGCCGCCAAAGACCGAGGCCGTGGGCCTAGGAGGAGACTTAAAATTAGACAGGGAAGAGCCAGGTTTTTATGGCTCTGCGAAAAGCAAGGTGGTTCTGGATCCCTCTGATGGAAACAGGGAGCGAATTCCAGAGTTTCGCAGCGAGACTACGGAAAGAGCGGCCACCCGCTCTAGCTTTCAGAACTCGAGGAATGCAGACCAATGCTTGGTCAGCAGATCTAAATCAACTGCTAACTTGTGGGATCTTGACTGTGTGAATCGATTTTGTATAGATGTAACTAACAAAAAGGGTTAAAAAAAAAAAGTCACCAGCCCGAAGAATCACATAATTGGAATTAGTAGAGCAGAGGAAAACTTCTAAGCCAGAATCAACAGCATGAACCACCTTTCTACATGTTGAATCAAATACGTTATTATAAGTTGATCCGGACCAAATCACTCCCTCCCTTAATAGTAAGCCACATGACCTGGGAATGAAGTCCGACCAATAGGCTCTTTTTAGCAATTACAGGGAGCCTTTTAGAGATTAAAATCTGTAAACCTCCTTTGGCTCGCCAAGCACAGGAGGGTCTCGCGCCTAGGAAATGTGAGGAAAACCTCTCAACATGCACTCTACATGTTTCCTGTAAGCAAAGTACATCAAAGGCAGATATAATACATACCGACTCAAGACTTCCTATTTTGTTCGATAACCCTCCAACATTCCATAATGCAAAATGGTAACAACCGTCTATGCCCTTGTTGGCGGTCCTTATGGCTAGGGTAGTAAGGGGCGAGCACCTAAGGCTAAGATTATCAACACATTTAATATTAGTAGAAGTGTCAATGCTATGAGTGGACCTATGGGATCCACTGGTATTGTGGTATCCCTTTGCAAGCAACCCAGGAATTGGTTCATAAGCTCCAATGGCACTACAATGGTCTCTCCCAGCCAGTTCGATGGTGGGTGCATCTATCCCCGCATTAGCCACCTTTCCTCCTTTGAAGGCTTCCCTACCTGACCTCGCGATAGAACTACTTTGCGTGAGTCAATCATTATCATGGAGAGAACTCAACACCTGGAACTTATTGGACATAGTCAAAGGGGAAAACAAGCATGTGACTCGACCAGACCATCTCTGAGACTAATAGCTCACTATGTGTGTTCTATCAGAAGGACGTACATGGCGATAAAAAAAAGCCCAGTGGGTACAGAGCCATCGTTCTAGCAAACGGGGAGGGCAAATATGATTTAGCCAAACTATCTCTGGGATAACTAGGATGGCAAAAATGTATGATAATACAATCCCCTTTAAGACTTTTTCTGATTGGCCCAACCCACCCCACTCTCCTAACTAAAAAATGTAGATGTTCACGCTCCGTGAGTAATTGAAGGTTTATATTCACCCAGTGCACAACTTTGCTCTTCAGGCTTGCTCTAGATCCCTGTTGTGTTTTCAGATTGAGTACGTTGACCAAGACGGCCACAAATGGGCAGCATGCAGGTGGCAAGTTAATTATTGTGGGGTCACAAGGGAACGATTGGTCGTTAAAGGCAGCAGGGCTCACCCCTGAGTTAGGCAGGTTCAACAAGTTCAATTGCTGATGGTCTAAGAGGGAAGGATAATTCCTATGTTGATTAACTGTAGCTGTTGGCTGCACAAGTGGGGTGCCAGGAATGGGGGAATAGAAGTAGAAGTAGTCCCCCAACACATACCTAGGTCCAGACACACCCACAGGGGGCCCAATAGAGCCACCACCCCTGGAGGATACCCCAAAAGGTTGCCTCGAGGATATTAAATTAGTGGCAGAGCAAATCTCATCTAGGGTTGTAGGTGGGGGTACCACTATATTAGTGCTGGCATTAGCTGTGCTTCTGATAACCATAATACTACATAGTAACGTTACTTTATCGATTTTCTCTTCCAGATGTTCCAATTTCTCCTTAAGAGGTAGAACCAAATCCTTGATGACAACAAAGTTACATTACGCAGTTCAGGGCCCCAACAAGATTAATCCATAGAAGCAGGATGGTCATTGGTCCTGTCAAAAGTTTGTACTATCGGGGGCGTGGCTTGGACGCCGAGGGAAGATGGCGGATCTCCGTTAGCTCCGCTTGGACGCGGTGCTATGTAGCTGTGTGGAAGGCTTCCCAGCGAGCTGCGGTTGCTGTCTCCAGAAGAATTTGCCAGCGGAACATGTCGTGATCCGGAATTGCCCTTCGTCGGCTGTTTTTATCATTCCTTTCACCCGGAGACGTGGCGGTTTGATTCCTGAGGTAATACTCGGCGGCCGCCATTTTGTATAGCGGCGCCCGTATCTTATTCCTGCAGCACCGCGCACGCACTTCCTGGATTTTTCTCCGAGAGGGAGTCTGTTCTAAGTTCAACAGTTGCCACTATCCCCTGGCCATGCTTGTTCTGTACCGTTTTTCTCTCAGGAGAAGGTTTCATAATTCTGTCTTTTCTTCAGAGGAGCCGTGATTAACCCCTATGTTCCGGTATTTTCAGAGCTACAGGCTGGAGGCGATACAGCTTTACTTATTTTATTTGTTCTAAGGTGATGCTGTAATGGCTCTATGAGACTCTTCGTCAAATTTTACAACGTATGAGAGAATTACGCATACTCTTTCCCGCCAAGAAGGTGTCTAGTCAACTTGCCAAGATGTCTAGTGACTCCCATCCTCCAAGCAAACCGTCTTTTTCTGGCGCAAAGCCCAAAAGGCAGAAGAATGATCCGCCTTCACCTATTCTTTCGTCACAAAGCCCAGTTCTAGATAGTATACTAGAGGAAGTGCGTGGTCTTCAACCCTTTATGGTCGCCACAAACGAAAAATTGCAACAAATAGAGGACCGATGGATTGTCATGGAAGGTAGGGTGACTGAGTTAGAACAGCGCGTCAGTGACGTTCAAGATGTTGCCACAAAAATACCGTTATTAGAACAAGAGATTCACAAACTAAAGCTCCATACTGAGGACTTGGAGAATCGTAATCGAAGGAATAACCTCCGTCTTTTTGGCTTGCCAGAGAATATTGAGGGTCCTGATATGTTGCTTTTCCTTCGAAAATTCCTTCATGATCTCTTGGGCCTTCAGTCATCTACACCCTTGAATATACAGAGAGCTCACCGCTTAGGTCGCCTTCAACCGAATTCCACCAAACCTCGTGGTATTATCATGCTTTTTCTGGAGTTTACAGAACTTATGACTGTACTTAAAGCAGCTAAACTTAAACGTCACCTATCATGGTCTGGACACAATATCTTTATCTCACAAGATGTCTCTAATGCGACCAACGCTCGACGCAAAGAATTCCTTGCATTGCGTCCACAAATGAGACACTTGAACGTCCAGTATGGCATACTCCATCCCTCCATCTGCAAGATCACCCACGACGGCCAGACAAGATCTTTTGATGACCCGGGAAAATTGAAACTGTTTCTTAATAACATCTCCTCTCGGAATATGGACACAAATCATTGAGTGCTTCTTTTTGACTGCCTTAGTGTGGTGTTCTCAACAGCTTTTTTCTGGTTACCTTAGATACTTTGTATACATAGTTTTCAGTATGCTCTATTGCTTATTGTATGTTTGTTAATCACGTTTCTTCTTCTTCGTTATTGGCTCTTACCTGTTCAATTCTTTCTTCTTTCCCTCATATCGTCCTGTCTTTGCTCCTTTCTTACAATTACCAGGTTTATTCCTGCTTCCAATCTTATCCATGTGGTATTTACCGCTGTCTTCTCTCCGGTCTCATCACGCTCCAACTTCACTTTTTTATTGATGTCTTTCAGGTCTGGACTCTCTTCCTTGACCTGTTTTCCTTCTCTGCTTTCCTATACTCCCTACGTCTGCTTACCTTCTTTCCTTCCCCTGCTCTTTCTCACACTTCCTTACTTCAGTCTTCCTTTGGTTGGTGCGTCACTCTTTTTCTCTTTCGAGATTTCCCATGTTTCCTCTTTGCTTTTTTCCCTTCATTTCTCCTTGGTTGTGGCGTTTTTAGACCTCTCTTTATTTATTACATTGCCATAGGCTTGTTCATTTTTCTTAGTAATGTGGTTTTATGTTTTGTTGCTTCCTTTTGTAACCTCTATGCGCATTTTGTCTTCCAGTGTCATTTTGTCTTTGAAGTATTCTCACACCATGTGTATCTCATTCCCCTGACCCTCGCGTATGTGTAATTTTGTTACGTGGAACGTCCGTGGTCTTGGAAATCCTGTTAAAAGACAAAAGGTAATTTCTCATTTATCTAAACTCAACTCTCAAATTTCCTTTCTTCAAGAAACTCATTGTAATGATGTCGAGTCGCTGAAATTAAAAAGGCAGTGGGTGGGCCAAGTTGTTTTTTCCCCTGCTGTTAACAAAAAAGGGGGGGTTGCCATATTGTTCCACAAAACCTTATCTGTGCAAATTATTTCCTCTCAAAATGATGATGCAGGTCGATGGGTAATGGCCAAGATTGTTTTATACAATAAAACGCTAGTTTTGTTAAACATTTATGGCCCTGTGAAACCGGATCCAAAATTCTGGAATGATATCAAAATTCTCCTCTCCACTGCTGACTCTCCTAATATTATTGTAGCAGGCGACTTTAATCAGTGGTTGGATCCTTTTTCGGATCGCTTATCAAAGTACAAATTTCAACCGGATAAGACCCATAAATCTTTTCAATCGGCCATTGCCTCTCGCCCAATGTATGATGTCTGGAGAACCTGTAACCCTGATTTGTTGGAATATACGTTCTTTTCTAATGTACACCAAACCCGATCCAGAATTGATTATATCTTGGTTAGCAAATCCCTTCTTCCAACTATCCAAAAATCTGAAATTGGCTCTATCTTTATCTCAGATCACGCCCCTGTCTATGCTGTTTTTGACCTTTCACTTACCTCCACCAAATTTAATCGCTGGAAGTTTAACACTCACCTGTTATCGGATACAGTTTATCTTAAAGAAGCCACCTCCTTTATTAATGAATTTTTTACCTTTAACAACCCATCAGACACTTCCATTCCTAACAACTGGGATGCCTTTAAGGCGGCTCTCCGTGCTTTCACTATTTCCTTTGTGTCCCGGAAAAAGAAGGCCAATGTGAAAAAGTATGAGGACCAATTACAACAGCTGAAAAAATTAGAGCATGACTATTTCTCCTCCAAAAATGCTGACTCACTTAAGAATTTAATTACAGCCAAAACCAACCTTAACAAAATTGCGACTGTTGATGCCTGCAATGTTTTACTTAGAATTAAGTCTAAATTTCACGGAGGGCAAAATAAAGCAGGTAAAATGCTAGCGAATTACTTAAAAGTTCGCTCTGAACGTAAGTCCATTGGTCCGATCATGGATGAATCCACCAATAATCTGGTGTCCTCTGATGAGGAAATTGCAGCGGTCTTTCATGACTACTATCGATCTCTTTATTCAGATGATACATTCCCTTCCTCTCATAACCTCGATAAGTTTTTCTCTGGACTTCCTGCTCCCCCGTCTCTGAATGCTGAGTTTTCCGCTTTAGAGACGGATATTACTTTACAAGAGATACTTACTGCCCTACAAGCTTTAAAGAAGTCAAAAGCCCCTGGTCCGGACGGATTACCGGTGGAGTTTTATTGTACTTTCAAATCTTTGTTTGTCCCTAAATTATTGCAGCTGTTTAATTCCTTCATTGCTGATGCGAAAGCATCTGGCTCCTTTATGGATGCCTTGATCGTCATTATCCCTAAGCCTGATAAGGACCACTCTTTCTGTAAAAATTTTCGCCCAATCTCCCTAATCAATTATGACTGCAAGATCTTCGCTAAGATTATTGCGTCTCGGCTTGACTCTATCATACCCCTTCTGATCAAGACTGACCAGGTGGGTTTTGTCAAAGGTAGATTGGCTTCCGATAATGCTAGAATGTTCATGAACATCCTGTCCCACGGTAAAAATTATAAAGATCCTCTGGCTGCTTTGTCTCTGGACGCTGAAAAAGCATTCGATCGTATAAATTGGCAGTTTATGTTTCATACCCTACAATGGTTTGGTTTTGGCCCCAATTTTATTTCTTTTATCAAACTGTTATACTCATGTCCGAGGGCTAGTATTTTTGTTAATAACCAATTTTCTCAATTTTTTCCCCTAACTAGAGGCACCAGACAAGGTTGTCCTCTCTCCCCATTACTTTTTATCCTGTGTTTGGAACCCTTCCTTGAGCGTATTAGAACCAATCCCAAAGTTAAAGGTTTTGCCTCTGCTTCTGTTGAAACTAAAATATCTGCCTACGCGGATGATATATTGGTATACATGTCCAATCCTAGTGAATCCCTTTCCCCTTTTTTAGAGGAAGTCCGCCTTTACTCTTCCATTTCTGGGTACAAACTTAACCTATCCAAAACGGAGGTTCTCCCTTTAAATTCGTTATGTTATCAATTTATGTTTGCGGATACTGCCTTTGCATGGTGTCCTTCCAAAATTAAATACCTTGGCATTTGGTTTGCCTGTAATATAGCGGATACTATTAAATTTACTTTTAACGCACTAATGAATAAATTGAAATCTCTTCTCCTCGTGTGGTCCCCCTTATTTTTATCATGGTGGGGTAGACTAGATACTATTAAGATGATGGTCACTCCTCATATCCTTTACACGGTTTCTATGCTCCCTGTCAAAATCCCTAACACATTTCTTTCCCAATTAAACTCTCTATGTATTAAATTTTTGTGGAACGATAAACATTCCCGCATTGCTTTGAACAAACTTATTCGCCCCAAAGAAGAGGGGGGAGTGCGCTTTCCTAATTTTAAAGTATACCACTCTGCTTTCTTGATTAAACAATCTTTCTCATTGGCCTTCGATTTCGGGGATACGCCTATTCCTCGTTGGATTATCTTTGAGCGGTCGCTTCTAAAAGAGTTTCAGTTTCAGCATGTTACATTTATGTCCAACTGCACCTTTTTGTCTAAAAGCCCTGTATTTAAATACTCCCGTGAATTGCTGTGCAATACATTTCTTAAAGACCTATCCCCTATCCAATGTTTTTTAACCTCCACCCTATGGTATAACAAATTTCTTAAATATAAAGGTAGATCTTTCTATTACAAATACTGGAAGGAAAAGGAGATCTTGTTTGTGCATCAGTTTTTGAATGGGTTTTCTATCATCTCCTTCCAAGAACTTCAGACACGATATCAGCTCCCTGACTCCTTTTACAAGGAATACATTATTATCTCTAATGCTATACAAACCCAATTAGCTACTTACTCTCTCCCATCAGTTTCACCCCCTTTAATACCCTCTTCACCATTATACTCTCTATTCCCGGCGCATAAACTTAAAGCTGCCACTGTTTTAAGTTATTGTTATCTAATGCCAATGTTCGCTCTAAATCCAACATTGAGAGTGCATGGGAAATGGACCTATCCATCTCTCTTTCTATTGATAGTTGGGACAAATTATGGTCGAAATTATTTAAAGTTTCGGCTGCAGCCAGGATAACCCAATCTCTGTTTTTTCTGTATCATAGAGCCATTATTACTCCTGTTGCTATTTGTAAGTTTTCCCCTACATCTTTGCTGGTCCTGCTCTACCGAAACTGATACATTAGTTCATCAGTTATATGAATGTGCATCTGTTCTATCTTTTTGGAATTCAATTTGGAATGTATGCATGTCAGTTTTCAACTTTAATGCAACCTTAACTTTTGTAAATATCCTTTTAGGTTCTTTAGCTCCTGATATGGAAACTGTTTTACCTAGTTCTAGGTTATTTGATCTTTTTATTGCATTAGCATTTAAAGTGATCCTGTCTGCATGGAAAGACAATTCTAAACTGTCGTCAATTACTTGGTGGAATTTTATTTGTGACGAACATAGGATTGCTTCCGTTTCCTCCTCTTCTGTTTCCCAAAAAATCAAAGCTGATCTTCTTTGGCTCCCTTTTACTACTTATCTTTCCTCGCACCCTCCCATGTGATAATTCATTTTCTTTTCATTTTCTTCTCTCTCTGGCTTTCTTTTTTCTCTTTCCCTCTCTTCTCTTTGGTCTTTCCTCTTTTCTTTCCCCCTTTTCCTCCTATCCCATTTACCAGTGCCTTTTCCTTAAATTACCTTATTATTGATCCGTTTTTGTCTGCCCAGTTATTGTAAACCAATTTTGTTTATATATTATTTCCTTATGGCGCTATATTGGAATATTTGTTTATTGTATCATTTGTTTTTCTTTTTCTTTTTTACTCTGAAAATTCAATAAAAATTTCTTAAACAAAAAAAAAAAAGTTTGTACTATCGATATAGAAGAA
Source organism: Triturus cristatus (assembly GCF_964204655.1). Lineage (NCBI taxonomy): Eukaryota > Metazoa > Chordata > Amphibia > Caudata > Salamandridae > Triturus > Triturus cristatus. The sequence goes on along the minus strand of NC_140590.1, from coordinate 149,986,910 downwards.
TTTGGACTGGCAGACACCACCCTCTTAGGCTTTCTCTTGCATTTGGCTACTGGCAACCATATCACAGAAGCATGGGCCAGAGGGGAAGAGGCTACCTCTGGTGCTATAACAGACTCCTGTGAAATATTACGGGTCAACGCCTCATTACTAGCATACGGTCCAGTGGTGGATGGTACACCTATCAAATCAGGTTCTCCGGTAGTTTCTGCCTGCTATACCCTAGGATAAATGGAGTTCAGCCAGGTCAATCTCTTTGGAAATAACTCCCACAGCTCGGGCTAAAAATTAGTCAGTAGTGGTACGTTTTGTGTTCACTGCTTCCTTGAATCCTCCAGCCTTGCATTTTTCCATGTTGTCAATGGGAGATACAATTAAGCTCGATTGATTCCATTGGCACCTTTAATTAAAAGATATTAAAATACTGCTCATTAAAACTTATTAAAACTAGGACTAGTCAATGTTAACCAGGGTCCACTTACTTCCTGAGGTAGATGAAGAGTATGAGGGGTCCTACTATTCTGACATTGCAATACTGTCACACCACATCCAGGAGGCAAGTAATCCTTGAAGTCGTAAGGGTAGGCCCAGCCTAGTCCAGTCGCAGATGGGCAGAGATGACTGGGCATGTCCCACATGTGTCCCAGGCTGCGGGACTCCTCTAGAGGATTTATGGTGCTCTGGCGCCTCCCGTCACTGCCGCAGCCTCCAGGAGGGAAATGCTGAGGCTGCTGTAGTTCTCTCCCCCCAGCAGGCAACCAGGGTCCATGACTGCCGCAGGCAGAAAACAACGTTCCGGAGAGGTGGAGTCAAAAATGGGTCAACATGTTTCCTGCCATAAATGAAGCGAAAGATGATCTGTGACTATTCATTAGGACATTATAATATCCTAATCTACAAGGATCTGGGACAGAAATCCTAATTGGCAAAGTTCCTAATCCAATGTACCACCTATAAAGTGTGGATGAACTGGACTCTCTTACTGAAATTGTCATGAAGAGACAGAAAAAAAGGAAAAATTCCAACTCTATTCAGGAAATGCTCAGGCCCCTGAGATATTGCAGAGACAAGGAATTGCGTTGTGTGCGGTCTGGTCTAATGCGCGGTCACTGCTGGATAACCTACCCCATCTCTGCAATCCTGGAGGTGAGGAAAAGTTTTGGGAAACCATGTCCTTGGTGACATGAAGGAGAATGGTAAAAAGCTTGCAGATCCTTGTGCCCGGATCACTGACAGAATATCGAGGAGCTAAATATCGACCTGCAAAAATATTGGTGACAAAATATCGACTACAAGAATATCGAATTCCTATCTACAAACAGGTAAGTAAAAAAATATTGAATCCAAAATATCGTTGTAAATAATATAGTTTGTTAAAATATCGAATTTTTTAAATGTCTTAAAAGTAATGTAAAATTTATGAAATAATAAATATAATTAACTAAAACATCATTAAAAATACTTAAATAACCTTAAAATGAATAAATAATTAATGTAAGTTGAAAAAAATAACCATGCATTTTTATTTTTTAATACATATATATTAACTTAATATTATGAAAAAATATTCAATATTTTTAGCGTAGGATAGCAGGAGGGTAAAATTTACTGTTCCCACTCCAGTGAGTGCAACAGTAGGGAAAGCGTTGGATAGCGGGAGGGTAAAAGTTACTATTCCCACTCCAGTGAGTTCAACAGTAGGGAAAACGATGGATAGCGGGTAGGTAAAAATTACTATTCCCACTCCAGTGAGTGCAACAGTAGGGAAAGCGTTGGATAGCAGGAGGGTAAAAATTACTATTCCCACTCCAGTGAGTGCAACAGTAGGGAAAGCGTTGGATAGTGGGAGGGTGAAAATTACTATTCCCACTCCAGTGAGTGCAACAGTAGGGAAAGCGTTGGATAGTGGGAGGGTGAAAATTACTATTCCCACTCCAGTGAGTGCAACAGTAGGGAAAGCGTTGGATAGCGGGAGGGTAAAAATTACTATTTCAACTCAACTGAGTGCAAGAGTAGGGAAAGCGTTGGATAGTGGGAGGGTAAAAATTACTATTCCCACTCCAGTGAGTGAAACAGTAGGGAAAGCGTTGGATAGCGGGAGGGTAAACATTACTATTCCCACTCCAGTTAGTGCAACAGTAGTGAAAGCGTTGGATAGCGGGAGGGTAGAAATTACTATTCCCACTCCAGTGAGTGCAACAGTAGGGAAAGCGTTGGATAGCAGCAGGGGAATTATTTAATATACCCACTCCTGCAATATAATTAACATTAATTAACAATTCATTAATTTGTAAAAAATAATTTACCTCCTACCATTTTCACTTATAAACATCACCTACAATATTGTAACATATTAATAAATTACCATAATTAATTAACAATTAATTCATTAAATAATTAGAATTAACAATATAATTAATTATCATATTTACAAAGTAATTGTTAATAATTAATATCGAATTAATTGCTAGTTAATACAAAACACACAATTAACATAATTACGAATTAATTATTAATTGTCATTAATCAATCATTAATAATTAATAATAAATTAATTAACTTAATTAACAATATAAAGTATTACATATTAATTTATTAAGTAATAAAATAATAAATTAATTCATTTCAATTAAATTACTTCCCACCCTATTCCCCTATAAACCCACAACCCGCTACAGAATTAAATTATGCAAAAAACGTTTTAACATATAATTAATTATTTCTAAATAATGGTAAAAACATATATTATAATTAAATTACTTCCCACCCTATTCCCCTATAAACCCACAACCCTCTACGGCACAGGTTTCCAAACTTTTCATGCTGGTGACACACTTTTTTGACATTCCTGCTTTAGTGACACGGTAATGCGAGCGAGCGTAGCGAGTGAGCCGGAATCACCACAGAGGTGTTCGGGGGGGTTTAAAAAATAGTGGGCAAATGGTGCATTTTCAATCAAATTGGAGAAAGCAAGAAGGTTTAATAAAGCAATTGTGAATCTGTTTTTAACAAAGACAGTGACTGGCAAAACAGGGAGTAAGGTTAGGTTTGTGCCTGAAACAAGAATATAATCATGCACACATCGACACATGCCCCAGTGATTTACAGCACAAAAAGGGCACCCCCACAGCATATGGAGTGTTGGTTTTGGCAAACGTTTCTTCCTTCTTAAATACTAAAAAGAAACATGTGAATCAAATTAGAATAATTCCCAGTTAAAAAAAACAAGGCAGTACATTAGATCAACTGTCGGTTGGGTTGTGGAGTTTTTGTTTCGCCACGTTATCAAAAGAAAACCTATTTCCTGTATTGGGCCAAATATTAAGTTGCTGGTGAGCTATTATATAATAATCAACTTTAAGCATGTTGGCCTTGTTTGTCATATTCTGTCCTTTTTTTTTTAGGTCCCGTCTAGGCTGCGCATGTGCTGTCTCGAACAGCATGTTTTCAATCTGTGGGCTTCAGCCCGCCCATTGCCTTACCACTTGTTTGCTCCATCGTGCTCTCATATCCGTCGTTCCCGTTAGTCCATAGCATAAAAGCGTCATGCTTCTTCCTGTGTTTGACCCTCCCCCTGAACATGGACCAAGTGCTTGCGTCCTTCCACTACTCCCGTTATAGGAGCTACTATTTTCTTTGTCTTTGAGCACTCCACACGAGTGCTGGTGTTTTCACTCACTCCATCTCCTCCCGCCCGCCACAACCCTGTTGATTCGTTTTCTTTGTAGATCGGCTTTATTATTCACCTCACTCACCGAGCCAGCAAAATGATAAGTGATGTGTACTTACCCCTTTGAGCTCATCCACTTACGCACAGATCAAGAAAATAAATGGCCTTCCTGCTAGTTAGGAGCTTGGGCCTCAGTTTTCTAAATGCACCTGTTTTAACTAGCATATTAATAATTTCCTAAACACCGCTTCATGGTTCGTTGTAAAGGAAATGTACTATGTACCTATCTACTAACTTACACTGCAAAGATCTCTTGCCCTCGCTTTTCAGTATTAGGGCACACAGGTGAACTAGCAATAGCTGCTACATAGCGTCAAGAGATGCACATGCATCTCTTGGCACTATGTAGTAGACCGGGCACAAGTTGAGGGTAGACTGAGTCTATCCACTCTTTTCACAGGGTGATCGCAGTCTACCCTGCTATGAGATTGGGCCCCACAGAAATATGGTAAACTTGTCTTGGTGCAATTTTTAGACACCGGGACACATTCAACAGTGCCTGCACATTGTTTGCTTTTGTTCCAAGCAGCAATGTACAGACGGGGAAGGGGCTTATCAGATTCCAGCTGGGCCTATAACAAAGGTCGAAGTTAAGGGGCCATCAGGTCTCCTTTTCTTGGAGTATCCAGGCTGGGAGCTATCAGGAGCCTCACATCTAAATGAAATGGAGGAGAAACAAAGGCACATAGCTTATCACATCACATCACACAAGAGGCAGGCATGCTTTTGACTTTGTTCAGTCCTTTTATATAAGAGATATGCATGTGTGTAGGAATGTCAGATTTGTTAGTCTGTCCCAGTATTTACACAAACAATTTAAATGCCGCTATTTTGTTTTGTTTCTTTTTCAGCGCTATAGTGCTACTAATCCCATTGTAGTGTCAGAGTGCTTTATACATACACATTATACATTGACAATAAATGATGTGTGTAAATCAAGGGAGTGTTACATAAGATGGGGAGAGTTACAAGGTGTAGGAGCCACATGTCCTTCTTGGCTCACTGTGCTATATTAGAAGAATTACAATGTATGAACTGCAAGTAACAAAAGGATCTCTGTGTTCAAAGCGCTAACTCACTTGCCCATTTACATACAATAAAAATCTGTCATCTGCGCGTTACATAATGTGCTTTCCAGGAGACCTATTAACCCTCAATGCTACTTTGATCCAAAACTGGGACTAGACAAAACACAAACCTCTCCAGCAAATAGTTATTTTACCATTATTATTATTCCCTGAGCTTTACTGAGCACACAAAGATCTCTGCCACAGGTGCCTTAACCCCATGATATTTTAAAATACAGACTTTGCAACCAGTTGAGTAGAACAGATTTACTGCCACATTTCTCCTTGTTGCCAGTTTCTTTGTGGCAGGATTTAAAAAAATAAATACATGTTAAGGCCCTGATTTTGCATCGGGGTTGCATAATTTTTTTGCACAACCCCGAAGCAAAATCTAATTTGTTAAATATTGTAATGAGCTCAAATGTACTTACGATAGTCCTGCTAAACAAACATATAACTTTCATGTTTGGTTTCTTGTGCTACTGGCAGTGACTAATATTGATTTTTAGTTTTTGTTTTCAGCGGCAGTCATTAAAGCTGTGAGATAATTGAGAGGATTTGTTAAATAATTGATAGTTGTCATTTTGCTTTGTCGGGTTATTACCTGGTAAAAGTAATACAGTTGTTCAACTCATCGTTCAGTGGGAAAAGCCTGTTGTTTAGTTCAGCTTTTTGTATACAGCAGGGTGCAGGGGTGAGAGTATTGCCTGAAACAGCTTGCAGCAGTGACTGCTAAAGAGCAGTGAACATGTTGCATTAGCCATGCGTTAGGGATTGTTTAATGACATGTCTTAACCAAAAGGGTTGGGGTGTTGGGTGTGTGTAAGTGAGAGAGGGACATGGAATAAGGTAGAAAAGGGCTGGTAAAAATGGCCCCATGGCCTGCGACCTCTTATTTAATTATCCTGATCAGGCCCGGCTCCAGGAATTTTTATTTGGGTGGGCCAAGGGTGCATTTGGGGGGGCCACTGCGGGATCGATTTGTCGCATATGTGTCTAGGCAGGCCTGCTTCAGTGCCCTCCTTTATCTCTTCTTAGTCTTACAAGGCCCAGTAAAACGCACTCTTTTCCAAATCTCTTTCTAAATATTATCACTCTCAAAAAGTGTTTTTTCTATGAAATGTTCCTTTGATGGGAAAAGGAGGTTCCTGAGGTGGTAGTATCAGGCAATTGACACTACTCGGGCTCCCTCTGAGCGAGCCTTCAGGGAGAATCCCTCTTCATTACTACCTCCACCTGACCCCGGACTCTGCAACGCACTCCCTTACAGGCTTGATTATCCACTACTCCTCTCCAGTGCACCTTATCTCACAGCTGACCTTGGGCCCTAGCCCCATATCAGGCACCATCGGGCTCCACTTTCATTTTTCCCGGTAAAAACAATAGTAAAATCACCTTCAAACTTAAAACATTGAATAAAGCTGTAAATATAATTAGCACGCACTTTAAAGTATGTTCCACAGTAGCCTGTATGACCAGACTGCTAATTAAACAAAAACAGAAAGGCCATGACAGGGCCGGGTTTAGCGCTGATGCGAAAGTCTTTTTTGGCGCCACACTAATAACCTCTTTCTCCGTAAATACCTTTACTACCACCTTCCAACAGTGCCCCTCATCCCTCCATGGCCCCCCTATTGACCTCTTCCTCGGATTCCCTCACTGCCACACTCCACAAGTGCCCCTGATCTCCCCATAGCCCCTCCCCCTCGTGACCTCCTCCTCGGATTCCCTCACTGTCACCCTCCACCAGTGCCCCTCATCTCTCTGTAGCCCCTCCCCCTCATGACCTCCTCCTCAGACTCCCTCTCTACCACCCTCCACCAGTGCTCCTCGTCTCTCCCTAGCTCCCCCCCTCCACCCCATGACCTCTTCCTCGGATTCCCTCACTGCCGCCCTCCAACAGTGCCCCTCATTGCTCCATAGCCCCTCCCACCACCACCTCCTCCTCAGATTCCCTCGCTGCCACCCTCCAACAGTGCCCCTCATCTTTACGTAGCCCCTCTCTCATATGCATTTCATTTGTTGTACAGCGCTACTCATGTCAGTGTAGTGTGTGTCAGTACTTTACACCACGCACACATTATACAGAGACAATGAGTCATACAAGTATGTAAATCAGTCTACAGGGAATGTCACATAAGCCAATGAGGATTACAAGGTGTATGAATCACGTCATACATACTGGTGGGCAGTATATTTTAAGAGGGTTTGGTGTGGGGAAACAACTTCAGGATTTAAAGAGTATTACATGGGGGTCAGCTTTACTGATAAAAATGTATATCTGCCCAAACATACTCATTTCAGCAACATTAGAATAATGAAAGACTGAGGAAGTTCTAACTATATCACAAAACAAAAATAAGCGAAGTTCTAACTACACCATTCATGTTTGTATGCAGCTCTTTGGTGACAGTTCATTGGTCACTGTCCTATGTTAGGATTGTAACTTCTGAACTGCAAGTAGCACAAGGATCTCTGTGACAAAGGCAGTAACCCACTGAGCTTCCACATAAAATACAGTTGATCTGCATTTAAAAACTACGGACAGACAAACGATTGCCCTCCAGCAGGATCATTAATCACCAGCGTTATCTGGGCATGTTGTGTTGTCTTATTTTATCCTGCATCGGTCATGATAATGATAAAAAAATTGTTTAAATGAAGCACGCACAAAGTATGTGTCCTGCTGGTCCTGTGCACATTTTAAATCGAAAAACAAATAGTGACAAATTCTCCTACCTACTTTATTAGTCAAACTGTGTCACAACCTGGTGTGATAAACTGCTGCAGGGGTCGGGAAAGGTGACAGGAATAAACAAACTTCTTTTCTCCTGCACTGCATAGAAAAGGAAATATCCACGCAGCAGGACAGTCGGCAAAGGTTACCGGTGACAAACAAAGGATTTGTCCCTTTCGCCATGTGGAGATGGAGGGGTGAAAAAAAAAACAAAGCCTCGTTAATGGTCTTGTAAAGACCTGTGAAGTACCCGGGTGCGGCTGCGATAATCTCAAAGCTGTCTGTGTGTGTGGGAAGCTGTCTCAGCCTGGGCGCGCGCACACACAGACAGCTCTTTGAGCTCAATTCCGTTGCGCCCCTGCCTTCAAGCCCTCACTGCGAGGGCCAAGGCTCCTGTTGCGCGACACACCCACGAAGGTCAGGCGACACAGTAACGTGTCGCGACACATACTTTGGAAAGCTCTGCTCTACGGAATTAAATTACACAAAAATTAATTAACATAAAATTCATTAATTTTACAAAATTCTAACATACATTAAAAAAAGAATACATACTTTTAACACATATACTAACAATTAAAACACTAAAAAAAATCGATATTACTAACTTCGATATAATGGAAATCGATATTTCTTACCTGCATTTCGATATTCTGCACCACTATATTTTTGCAATTCGATATTCTGTCCATTCTATATATAAAACTTGATATTCTGTCCAGTCGATATTTTTTTTTTGATATTGTGACTAGTTATCCCTTGTGCCCTGAACAGAATGGTTATAGGTGGTAGTGTAATCCCACACAAAAGAATTTACAAGGCAACGTGGGCCAACTGCTATTAAAAATACCTTCTAGAAGAAAAACTCAAAAGGTAGAGCTCTCCTTTAGCTATTTAGGTGAAAACTCTGCAACCAGCATCTGCTGTCTGTAAGAAAAATTTCCAATGCCTTCGCTTTCGCAAAGCTCTGAAGTCCTTTCTTATTTGCCAACTGCCTTTTTCAATATAGCTACACGAGATGTATGATCTAGTTCTCTTCTTCAGTTCTATACAATGATAGCCTGTTCCATAAGCACCTAAAATCAAACCAAATACCAATTACATATTGTAAATAATTTCCTCTGTCATTAAGTACTCTCTCAGAACTGGTACCATGCAATATTGTTCTATACGTGGCGGTGTGACTACTTAAGGAACATATATTGTATTGTAATTGCATTTATATAGCGTTTACTACCCCTGATGAGGCGTCAAAGCACTTTTTTGGAGAGTGGCATGCTGCTCCGGAACCCATAAAGGATTAGTGTTGAATTAGTATAGTGAAATATGAATGTAATTTGAGTGTTGGAGAAGATAGTTAGTTATTTGGATTCAGAAGGATAGCGTAGGGATAGAAGAGGGAAAAAAGTTTGTATTTATATAGCGCTTGTTACCCCTGATGGGGTGTTGAAGCGCTTTTTTCGGAGAGTAGCACGCTACTCCAGAACCCATAAAGGATTAGTGGTGAATTAGTATAGTGAAATATGAAAGTAATTTGAGTGGTGGATATTAATCAGTTATTTGGATTGAGAAGGATAGTGGAGGGATAGAGGGAAAAAGGTTTGCATTTCTATAGCGCTTATTACCCCTGATGGGGTGTTGAAGCGCTTTTTTGGCAAGTAGCACACTACTCCGGAATCCATTAAAGGATTAGTGTCAAATTAGTATAGTGAAATATGAAAGTAATTTGAGTGGTGGATGTTAGTCAGTTATTTGGATTGGGAAGAGTAGCAGAGGGACAGAAGAGGGAACAAAGGTTTGCATTTTTATAGTGCTTGCTACCCCTAATGAGGTGTTGAAGTGCTTTTTTCGGTGAGTAGCATGCTACTCTGGAACCCATAATGGATTAGAGGGGGGAAATAGTATAGTGAAATATGAAATTTGAGAAGTGGACATGTTAGTCTGTTATTTTGATTGAAAAGGATAGTGGAGGGATAAAAGAGTGAAGGATTTAGACTTTTTTCTTTTTTTTTGGGAGGTGATAGCAGTAGTGGGAGGCTTGGGATGAGTAAAAAGGGATGTGGAGGGGAAGAGTCAGAGGGAAGAGCTTAGAAAGGCTTGTTTTGGGGATAAGTATAGTAAAAGAGGTTTCAATGGTGCAAGGAGGGGTAGAATAGGGGAGAGTTTAGAAAGGGCTATTTTAGGGATCATAGTAGTGGTATGGGGTTTGAGGTGAATGAGAGAGTGGATGTAGAGGATATATTGATAGAGGTTTAGGGTGAGAAATAGGGTAGTGGATTGGAAAGAGTAGTGGAAAGAGGTTTTTAGATGAGTCAGAGAGTTGAGGTAGAAGATATATTGAGAGAGGTATAGGGTGAGAAATATGGTAGTGCATTGGCTATGCAGAATTAGAAGAAAGTAATAAATATATAGATCCATATGTACATGGAACGTTTATAGATGCATAAAGGAAGTAAGTATTTGTAGAGTAAAGATATTGATAAAGGTATAGGGTGAGAATAGGAAAGTGCATTAAATATGCTTTTTTTTTGGGGGGGGGAGTAATAAATATATAGATCCAAGTACATGGAAGGTATATAGATGCATTAAGGAAGTAAGTATCAGTAGATTAAAGATGCATTCGATAAAATCTGGTTTTCAAGTGTTGTACCTAAAATTATTATTTTAAAAAAATATATAAAAATTCAACATGTTTATACAAAGCAATACACATATATGGCGATTTTGCCATTAAGCTAATAAATCATTTGAATCACGCTGACTGATCTGGGCTCCTTTTTCTTTGGTGAGGAATATAATACCGAGAGTGGAGTGCATATATATATTACCTATTGGCAGTCGCCAGTAGGTAGTTATAGTTAGGACCTATTTTCCATAGGAAATCCGCAACATTCTATTTGGAATAACGTTGGCGCCGATTGACGAATCTTCGCGAAAGTTTCCAAACTTTTGGCCAGCTCACGGTGATTCGTCAAGCGGGGGCCGAGAAAAAAGGGGGGTCCCAAAACGCGTTTTCCCCATGCATTTTCCCATAGGACCTGTTGACACAGCTACAGCCCGAACTGCTGAACGGAATTACACCAAATTTGGCAAAGAGGTAGTCCTCAGTTCAGACTCATGCCTTTTGCTTAAATGGTGTAAATCCGTTCAGTAGTTCCTGAGAAAATTAGAGTTAAAAAGATAGATATATCTGGGCAGAGCCTAACAACACATCTCATCGTGAGATCTGATTGGCTGTCAGTACTTCATCCAAGAAGTGTTGGCAGCCATCTTGGGACCAATATACATGATGATGACACCTCATTAAAAAGCATTGCAGTTAATAGAAGGTTTTAAGACTTTAGTTACATTATACATCATTTGTTGGTGATACCATACTCATTTTAGGAATTGTGGTGTGTTCTAAGTTGATTTTACCATGTGAAAAAATCTTATGCTGTGATATCATGAATCATGTTTGAGAGAAAACTATTTTCTCATGCTTTTCCCACAGAGGTTTGGAAGGTGATCTATAAGCTAAACTGAGAGCATATTTTCTGTAAATTCACATTGTCTTTCTCAGCCATGTGAGAATGAAGTCTGACATTCTCAGTAAAACATGTACATCCAACAAGGGCAGAGACTGTCAGTTGATTCCTTTGTGTTCTACTGCATCTTCCCAGAGTGTTCTAAAGAACAACTAGAGCGCTAACAGTCCTACTTATGACAAACGTATTGCACACCTGAAGCCATCTTGATTGGAATAAAGTGGTAACTCTTAAAATATTTAATTTAAAAAGTAGCAAAATGAGGGGGTTCATTTTGCCATAGAAAGTATGATTAGTGCTGCAGAAAGAAAAATTAGGGCACATTTTGAGTGACTTCTCAAATCCTCTTCTATTTCATTAAAACATTCTGACAAGCAGACTGAAACATGCACTTTCAATACCAGCAGCAGACTTCCCTGGTGAGCAGTAGCTTTACTACAGTGATCTAATAAGCAACTAGAGTGCTAACATTCTGAATTTATGGCAAATGTGTGACACATCTGAATGCCTTCTTGATGGAATCAAAGTAAAAACTGAAAGTGTTTCCTACTGAGGAGACTGTAGTAAATGAGGAAATTAGGAAACTTCATAACAAATAAGTCTCCCAAAATGGCCACCAGAGACAAAAGAGCCCAAATGTAGCCCAAATATCACCCAGATGTAGCACAAGTATAGCCCAATGACAGAATGTCCCAGAGTGTTCTAACGAACAACTAGAGCGCTAACAGTCTTACTTATGACAAAAGTATGGCACACCTGAAGCCATCTTGATTGGAATAAAGTGGTAACTCTTAAAATATTTAATTTAAAAAGTAGCAAAATGAGGGGGTTCATTTTGCCATAGAAAGTATGATTAGTGCTGCAGAAAGAAAAATTAGGGCACATTTTGAGTGACTTCTCAAATCCTCTTCTATTTCATTAAAACATTCTGACATGCAGACTGAAACATGCACTTTCAATACCAGCAGCAGACTTCCGTGGTGAGCAGTAGCTTTACTACAGTGATCTAATAAGCAACTAGAGTGCTAACATTCAGAATTTATGGCAAATGTGTGACATATCTGAATACCTTCTTGATGGAATCAAAGTAAAAAACTGAAAGCATTTCCTACTGAGGAGAATGCAGTAAATGAGGAAATTAGGAAACTTCATGACAAATAAATCTCCCAAGATGGCCACCAGAGACAAACTAGCACAAATGTAGCACACATATCACCCAGATGTAGCCCACATGTAGCCCAATGACAGAAGTGTGCAAAATACTTATTTTTTGTGTATTTGCAGTTTTATATAGTGCAGACTTGTCAGGTATTGGAATGCTTTACATGAGCATTGGTTACATCACACAAGATCAAATTCATTTTGGTTGTAGACATGGGGAGATTAAGAGATTTGACCAGAATCACAGAATGTTGAGCTGAAGCAGAAACTCCAACCTGGTTCCCCAGTTGCAAAGTCTGCAGCTCTGGAAGTAACACCACATCCTCTCCCCTAGGTGCAACATTTAATCAAGTGGTGTACTGGATAAAAAAACATAAAGATTACAAATAATTTAAAAGTTCTTTGTCGCTATTTGAAAACTCTGAAAATATGTCCTCATTTTAGTTTTTTAGAGCACTGACCATAATTTTGATGCAAATAAGACCGTCTCATATATGTAATTTCTAAAGGAAATGCTCTAGGTATTACACTTTTGATTACATCAAGATGACGTCAGGCGTTCCACACTTTTGTAATAAATATAGAATGTTAGCAATCTAGTTGTTCATTGGGATACTGTTGAGAGGCAGAGGCCAGGGGCACGGACTCTGAAAATTGAAGGCAGGTAGGAGAGTGCAGAGGCAACAATTTGACCACACTGGGCAGGCAGGAAGGGCAGTGGCAGCTCAACAGACTATGGAGGGCAGTGGAAAGGGGGGCAGGGGCAACAAACCAACAATACAGGACTGGCATGAGAGACAGTGGCAATATAATAGACCATTGTGGGCAGAAGGAAGAGGCAGTGGTAGTACAACCATACATGCCAACAGACCCGTTTGAGCCAGGAAACGTCCAATGTTTTTAAGCTCAAATGAGCTTTATTTGATCTGTCTCCTGTCTACAATCTCCTCTTTTTCAATGTAACTCAAAGGGGAAAATCAATACCCCAGTTTTTTTTCAAAATCTCCCTCTTACCAAGTTCAAAATGTTAGCAAGTATGGTAAATTGGATCATGGTAGGCAGGAGGAATTGGGGTAGGGACATGGACTCGGATAACAGAGGACAGGAGGGACATGGAGATGTGCACCAAACTGACCCTAAAGGGCAGGCATCAGGGTTTGCAGCAGCTCAATACACCACACAGGGCATGCGGGACGGAAGTGCAGCACAACAATCCATAGAAAGCAAAAAGGAGGGGACAGGACCATGCACATAGACAACAGAGAACAGAGGGGAAAGAGGCAATGGTAGCTAGCTGACCATAATGGACAGACAGGAGAGAAAGCTGCAGCATAACAGACCATAAAGGGCAGGAGGGACGGATCAGGGGCATTACAATGGAACCGACAAGCCAGGAGGGAGGGAATAGGGGTCTGCACATGGAAACAGAGGGCTGAGGGCAAGGGGGCAGGGCAGGAGCTGCAAGATGACCATGGAGGTCAGGCAGGATGGGCACTAGAAACAAGACACACCATGGAGAGCAACAGTGAGACTATGATGGCATACACACAGAACATGGAGGGAAGGTAGGAGGGGGTCAGGGGCAGCTAGCTGACCACACAGGGAAGGTGGGAGGGGCCATGGCGGCACAGAAGACCAAGCATGGCAAGCGGGAGGGTTAGTGGCAGCACAATGGCTATGATGGGCAAGAAGGAGGGTGCAGGGGCATGCACAAAGGACCATGGAGGATAGAAGGGAGGGTCAGGACCTGGGCACAGACAGGAGAGTTCAGGGGAAGGGGCCTCACAACAGACCGCGCGGGGCAGGCAGGAGGAGCAGTTGCAGCACAACAGACCAAGGAGTGCAGAAGGGTGTGGCAGTAAAATGGACCATGGAGGACAGGAGGAAGGGGATAGGGCCATGGCATGTGGACAGGCAGGGTGGAGGTGGCAGGGACAGGTTACAGTCATCTGACAATGCTAGGCAGGTGGGAGGGGAGTGGCAGCTCAACAGAACACTCAGAGTAGATAGGAGTGGCAGGTCCATGGAACATGGTGGGCAAAAAGGATGGAGCAGGGGCATGCACAAAGTCATCGGAGGGCAGGGGGAAGGAGAATAGGGGCAGCAAGCTAAGCACAGAGGTTAAGCAGGAGGTCAATGACGGGCCATAGAATTGGGCAATGGAGGGCAGGAGGAGTGGACTGGTAGAACATGCTAAATGGAGGGCAGTGGCAGCACATCAGACCATGCATGGCAGGAGGGAGGAGGCTAGTCCATGGATTCAGACAACAGAGGATAGGGAGGAGGTGGATGGGGCAGCAAGCTAACTGTTCAGAGAAGGTGGGTATTAGGAACTTTATTGTTTTTAAAATGTGTGTCTGTGCGAGCTACTTAAAATTTGAACAAGTATGCAGCATAATCTCACTTTTATTCAGGAAGAAGAGGACGTTTGTGACTGTGACTCTGGGCTCAATAGGCAGAAACACCCCCTGACCCTCCACCCCCATCACAAAATGTAATGCCTGTGAAAAGGGTAGGTGGACGCAGTGTTATATAGATCATAGACCTGAGAGCATGATTGAAAATGAAAACTAGATATAGTATATGGTATAAACTATGCACCAAAAAGTGTGATATAAGATGAACTGGGGCGTGAAATATAATATGCAATACATTATGCGCAATGACAGATTCATTGGAGCGTGCAAGATAGCACAGGCACTAGCGCGTGCTATGCGATATGCGCCTTGGAGTGTAATATGCACAGGGCAGTGTTGTGTAACCTAACTAGTCTCTAAAGTTGTAATATAAAATATGTGCTGGGGAGTGTAACGTTGCATATACACTGTGACAAAGATATGGATCCCAGATTGTAATATGTATGGCATAGCGCTGTGCGTTATAACATAGGCATCGAGGAAGGCACGTTAGATGGAGCAATATAACCCTTGCGAAGGCAAGTGTGGCATGACATATTCACGGGGTGGTGTTACAGTGCACATGGGCTAGAGAGTGTCATAGAATACGCACTAGCTGGTGGAATACAACACAGAGGTGTGTGGCACTCGGCGGGCACTGGTGGGTGTAACACAGCATTGGGCTCAGCCAGGAGCACGCTGTAACTCTCAAGTGAGGTTCGTCTCCTTTCCAGAGAGTAAAATAAAAAGTATTACACATCCGGCGGTGGATGTGTGTTTTATTAACCGTGAGGCGGGTTTCTTGCATAGTTTGGTTGAATGTTTGTTGAATCCCCTTTGAATGGCTTGGTGTGCATGTGTATTAAATGTGCCCGTCAATAGCTACCCATGTTTGTATAAATAAACAACAAGGGTGTCTACTTGCAGAGTACCCACCGTCGGGGGCGCCGGGATTAGTCACGGTAGGGCATCAGACACGTCAGAGCTTCACTAGCGGTGTAAATACATTCCACGTGGATTCATTCTATGCATAGTCGCCTTTTAATGAATATCACGCAAATCGTCATGGTGTGAGGTACATACGGTTTGTCCAGCATGTCATAGGTGTTTCTATAAATATATATTTTTTAAAAATAATAAAAAACAATGGCCGGCCCCGGGGGATGGGGTCCCCGGTGCCATAAGTGGCCTGAGGAGGGGGGCAACGCAGCCCCCCTCCTAAAGAATAAAAAAAAAAAAGGCCATGACCCGGGGGTTGGGGTCCCCGGGGGCGATTACGGCCTTGGGAGGGCCAAATTTATTTTTTTCAACAAAAAAAACTTAGGATGTAGGCCCTGGGGGATGGGGTCTCCAGGCCCAATAAATTAGAAAAAGAAGGGGAGCCACACAGCCCTCCTTCTTAAAAAAAATAAATAAATAAAAGACCGGCCATGCCCCCTCCTTGCAGCACTCTGCAAACGCGCCCCCTGGCCAGTTGTAAGTTGGGGAATTAATTCCCCTTCAATACTGAGGGTCCCAGAGGGCCAACTAGCCCAACAGGCATCTCCAGTATGCGCCAGGGAGCTGCGTTGCAGACAGGTGTTCTGAGGCCACGCCCCTTTTTACACCTCTATGCAACGCAGCTCTGTGGCACTTACTGGAGGTACCTAGTGGTCTAGTTGGATTCTAGGGACCCTCAGGATTCAAGGGGACTTAATCTCCCAACTTAAAACGGCCACAGGGCGTGTTTACACAGTGGGGAAGGGAGGGGACGGAGCCTGAGGTGACGTGTGCAAACACGCCCTATGGCGCGTTTTAAGAGGTAGTTTTAATCCCCTGCCCTATTATATACTAGGGGCTTACAGAGGAGGTCATGCTAATCACAGGGGGCTCTTTTCTTCGTCTTTGTGGACTTCTGTTGCTTCTTTCTGCATTTCTTTTTTTTCTTTCTGTGTGTTTTTTCTTCTTTCTTCACATGTCCTATCTCTGTAGGCTTAGTTAGAAATTAGCATTTAAAAACCTTTGAAATTCACTGCAAAAACCATAGGTTTCAGGCACTTTATAGCTAGGAATTAGCATTTAAAAAACCTTAGAAATTCACTGAAAAAACCATAGGTTTCAGGGGCGTTATCGTTTTTTTTTTCCATTTTATTTTTTTAACCAACCAGCAGTTACATAGCATACAAATGTTACAGTCATCGATATTCAGGAGCACACAGCATTTTGTGATGGTAGTCATTAACATACACATCTTGGCTGTCTCAGCTCGCAGTGCCCGCACCAGCAGATAGTATCCCATCTTCTATGTGCCCACACCACCCGGCGCCAGCCCGCCCCTCCACACCACCCCAGCAGACCTTATATATGCGGTTCCCTTAGGTATCTGAGGTATTAGATATGTCATGGGTCAGTTTGTGATTCAGATTCTTGCGCTGCCTGCAAATAATGAACAATCGGCTCCCAGAAGTCCCTTGGTCGCGAAGCAATGGGAATGTCATCAGCGTAAGTTTCCAGTGTAGTTTTGCAATAGGCCATGTCCGTGATCCAGTCTTTGAGCCTGGGGGGTCTCTTGCTCCCCCACTTCATCGCTATTCGTCTTTTTGCCAGCAGTAGTGCCACCGCTAAAAATTTCCTGCGTCTAGCATGTTTAAGTCTCCTGACGCCCAGTATGCACACCAGAGGGGTGTTGGGGATCTGCTCCGCCAACATTTCAGATAGTGTGGTTGTGACTTCATCCCAATATGCCTGCAGATGAGGGCATGACCATGAGGTATGTAAGAAGTCAGCGCATGGTGCCATGCACCTTTGGCAGTTATCCGTCTCTCTGAGGCCCAGTCTGTGCAGCTTGGCCGGCGTGTAGTAAAGTTGGAGTAGGAATTTGAAATGGATGATGCGTAGGTTGCCGTTTGACGTGAGGAGGGAGAGTTGCGTGCAGCTATATTGCTAATCTCGTTCATCTATGGATACGCCCAGCGCCCCCTCCCATCTGCCCAATGCTGCATTATGTTTCACGGCATGTTCCTCCTAGGCTGCATTATAAAGACGTGTTACCAGGTGTCGGCGGTTGGGGGCTGTTAATAGTATTTGTAATGTCTGTAGTTGTGGGGGTTCATCCGGGAATGTGTCGTATAAGGACCGGACCGCCGTTCGCAATCGTAAATATGCAAAGTGCTTTAGCGGGAGCCGGTGGGCACAGAGTGAGGGGTCTGTCCATTCATTGAAAACGTTATGAGGGTATAGTTGTCCCATAGAGGTTAGTCCCATTTCTGTCAGCAGTGCATGCATTTTCTGTTCATCTGTAACAGTGAGCTTGGGATGTTTCGCCGTGGGTAGCGCTCGAGCATACACCGGCAGCTTACGTGCCCTGTGCGCCAGCGCATGCCATGCCCTGGAGGTGCACTTGGCTGTATGAATCACGTCCCTCGGTGTATGACTTATTGGGTCAGCTATAAGCACAATCAGCGGCAGTGGGGCCACACTGTCTGTTTCTACCGCGATGTGTGGTATGTATGCATGTGGCTTCGTCCAGTAGTGGGCATGTTGCGCTTGAGCGCACAGGTAATATAGTTGAAAGTCTGGAGCCCCGAAACCCCCCAGGTGATAAAGTTGGGTTAGGACCTTCCAACTAATTCTGGCCTGTTTACCTGCCCATGTTAACGTCTGTAATATGGATCTTAGTCTGTCAAAAAAAGACGCAGTCAGCCAAATTGGAATGTTCCAGAAGAGGTACAGAAACCTGGGCAGTATAATCATTTTTTGTAATGCTATTCTGTCCGCCATTGAAAGAGGCATTTTTATCCATTTGTCTACCTGATTCTGCAGCCTCACCAATGCCTTTCCATAGTTCTCCCTAATAACCAGGTCCGGGTCCCGATGTATCCAGACCCCCAGATACTTAACTGGGTCTGTCCGCCACTGGAGAGGGTATTCTAGTGAAGGCTCCACTGTCTCCGCTGTTAAGGGCACCACAACTGACTTGTCCCAGTTTATCCGGAGGCCGGCATATTGTTCATATCTAACATATTCCCTAATAAGCGGGTTTAGGTTTCTGTCTGGGTGCGTGGTGTAAAGGACCATGTCATCCACGTATAGTGCTATACCAATAGGGCGGAGGCTAAATTGTAGAGCCGAGGCAGAGTGTTTCTGGCGGATTATACTGGCCAGTGGTTCTAGTATTAGTGTGAACAGCATTGGTGACAGTGGGCAACCCTGTCTAGTGCCGTGCGTTATTACTATCGAGTTGGATGTGGAACCATTTATTCTGACCCGTGCCTTGGGTGCAGCGTATAGGAGCGCTATCCATTTCAGGAATGGTTCTGGGAACCCCATTTTGCGGAGAGTGGCAAACGCTCACTCCACTGAATCGAACGCCTTGGCAGGATCCAAGAGGGCTGCAGCCGCCGGTATATCTGGGTCCAGTTGGTGAAAAATTGCTCGAATATTGTGGTTGGTGGACCGTGTCGGCATGAAGCCCGCCTGATCCGGTAGCACCAGGTTACATAGGAGCGGTTGTATTCTATTCGCTATTATTTTTGCTAGGATTTTAGCATCAATGTTTATCAGAAATAGGGGTCTATATGACTCACACTCAGTGGGGTCCTTACCCGGCTTAGAGAGTGCTATCAAGAGTGCTTCATTTAATGAATTCGGGAGTACCCCTTACTCGTAAGCTTCTTCAAGCACTTCTGCGAAATGTGGGACTAGCAGATCACGGTATGCTTTATAGAATTCGCCCGGAAGGCCATCTAGCCCGGGTGCTTTATTGTTAGGGAGGGAGTTAATGGCCTCTACTATTTTATCTTTTGTTATATGGTGACAGAAATATTCTCGATGGGCGTCAGATAACCATGCCAGTGTCACGCCCTCGAGATAAGCACGTATTTCGGACGCAGACGCCTTTGCCTGGGCAGTGTACAGTTTGGTGTAGTATTGAGTGAAGCTGTCCAGTATGGCTGGGGTGTCATATACTGTGTTGTGCTGCTCATCCCGGATCTTTATGATATGTGCCGGGGTATGAGCAGGCCTAATTTTGTATGACAGCGCCCTGCCTGGTCTCCCACCCTCCCCGTAGTTCCTCGCAGTGTATTTACGCGAGATATAGTTTATCTCATCCCCGGCATATCCGTTGTATTTATCAATCTGTGTTCTGATTTCAGCCAATAGCGTGGCGTCATCTGTCTCTTTGAATTCACGTTCCAGTCTGTGTATGTCAGCTTCTATTCTCCCCAGTTGCCCCTGAATATCTTTTAGTATACCCGCGTGTTTGCCGATACAATGACCTCGAATCGTGACTTTGAATGCCTCCCATAGTGTTTTTGTGCTTTGCACTTATCCGGAGTTATGTTCAAAAAAGTCTATTATACCTTGGCGAAGCTCTTCCCGAAATACCTGATCCTGTAGTGCCGTTTGTCTCAACCTCCATGTGAACTGCCTCGGGGTATGTGTCGGGACTTGTAGTGTGATACGAACCGGGTCATGGTCTGAAAGTGTTTTGGGTAAGTGTTCTATGTTAGTGGCCCATGTGCATGCATCCCGGGATCCCAACCAGTAATCAAGTCTAGACCACGTGAGGTGCGTTAAGGAGAAGCACGTACCCTCCCTCCGGTCCGGGTATCTATTTCACAAAAATATCCACTAAATCCCAGTTTGCCATCCCATCTCTCAAAACCTTGGCCAACTGTTTACCGTATCTATCTGTCCCAGTCAAGCTGTCCAGTGTGGGGTCCAAGCAAGTGTTAAAGTCCCCACCCCAGAGGAGAGTGCCGGGTTGGAATTCTCGTAATTTCGCCCAGATTTGAGCATAAAAGGAGGGATCATCATTATTCGGCCCATATACATTCACAATCGTTATCACTGTGCCCCCAAAGCATCCCTGTGCTATAAAATAGCGACCTTTGTCATCTTTTTCTGATTTAATTAGCGTGAAAGGTGTGCTGCGTTTCACCCAGAGCAGGACCCCCCTTGCATAGGAGGAGTAGGACGACGCCAGCCTGTATGCAGCCCATCGGGCCCCTATATGTGTCTCTCTCAGTGCGGTTAGGTGTGTTTCTTGTAGGCAGGCTACATCTATTTTGTGTCTGTCCAAATATGCTATAACCTTGCGTATCTTCTGTGGGTTATGTAGACCTCTAACATTCCACGTTAGGAACGACAACGGTCTGCACTGACCCACAACATCGGGCGTCTGCCTAGATTCCACCATCTATCCCGTGTATATGTCTACAGTCTTAGAATGTGGCTCCCATTGTCTGTTCGCTACGCTACCGTTGGTCAGAATTTCCAGATTTTCATCCTTCCCCACCCCCCCCATTCCACTGACCCCCTCCTAGTGGAGGCACTCCCAACGTTAACAATCAACATTATCCCGCAAAAATAAGAAGAGAAAAAGAAACAATATAACAATTCGTGTGGTACACTTCTAGGGAACAGAGCTACCCCCCGTTGCTTGCGGCTGTAAGCCACATGGGTTACAGCCCCAGGTGTAAATAGTACAATTCCAACACTACACAAGATTGCGGAGCCGATCACAAAGGGATTACACCACGCGGAAGCCAATGTTCCTGTCACATATTAGATCACCCAGTGTGTTACAGTACATTGCAACTAGATCATTAGTTGTATAAGTTGAGCGGTGACTTATCTGGACCAGTAGGTCGTGGCTTCCAGTGTCTCGGTTGCATCTGACCGGCTCATGGTGAGGAACATCCCACAACACGCCAGCGAACCATTTCTTTAGCGAACTTGTGCCCCAAGAATATTGTTTATTCCACGTCCGAAGTGGTGGATTGTTCACCATGTGTACTCCTCGGCGATCTTCTCCTCGCACCAGTCTGACCCTTTTGTTGCACAAACTTCAGTGCTTCTGAAGGTTCAGCAAATATTCGCGTCGTACCATCAACAGTGATTTTGAGTCTGGCCGGGTACAGCATTGCATATGGGACATTCAGGTCTCTCAACCTCTGCTTCACTGCTATAAATTTCTTCCGCGCTTCTTGTACCGAGGACGTGAAATCTGGGTATAGCGAAATGTCCTTGCCTTCGTGGGATAGCTTGCCTAGCTCTCTGGCCTTGCGGAGAGCAGCATCTCTGTCCCTGTAATTTAGGATTTTAGCAATGATCGGCCACGGCCTGGACCCAGCAGGTGGTTTGGGCGCCAGTGACATGTGAGCTCTCTCCACAATGAAGACTCCTGAGAAAGTATCACGTCCCAACATGGCGATGAGTATCTGCTCCACATATCGTTCCATTGGGCCTGTGTTTGTTGTCTCCAATACCCCCATTAAGCGAATGTTGCTTCTTCGGGACTTAGCTTCTAAGTCCTCAGTCTTCGCCGTCATGGCCGCTAGTTGTTTCTCCATCCTTGACTGTTTCGTGTCGATATGCACTTGGCCATCCTCAGCTTCGGAAATTCTTCGCTCCGCTATGTCCAGTCTTTCAGTGTGTTTATCAATCCTTTCCGACATCCTGTCCACTCTGTATGTCAAGGAGTCAATTTTCCCGTCGATGTTCAATAGCGCGGCTTGTATTGTGGCAAACATTGACTGTATGTCGTTGCTCGTCACCCCGCCTCCGGCTCCCGCCGCCACCTGCGCCGCCGGTTGGTCATCAGCACTCGGGTCCTGATGTTTCTTAGTTTGGTCAAAGTTGATTTTGGGTTGGGTGCGGTCTGGTTTACCCATTTTGCAGATTGTCAATTGACCAGTCCACAGATGTGGTGAGTTCAGAGTCTCTGGAGCGCCGACGCCACCCGGCCGGGACTCTCAGCTCGCCCCGTAACACAAGTGTCGACAGCACCACGTGTCACATCCAGGGCCCAGCAGCGCCCGCCAATTCTGGTAGAATCCCGGTCGCGCCCGGAGTTCTGCTCCCGCGTCTCCCAGAGGTACGGCAGCGGGGGGATTGTTCCTTACTCCCTACATTGGATATCAGCCCCCAGAGCCCACGCCCAGGGCGACAGGATAGCCGGACCAGCCCCCCTCTATCACGACCAGCGTTCTCCACAGGGTGTGCCGAAGTGTGCTCGCTGATCAATCCTTAGCGAGTTCCACCTGCGCAGGTCCGACCGCCTCCCACCGGTCACCCCTCCTAAGCAGGTACTCAGCCCATGGGCACAAGGGTGACTCTCATATGCACTGTGGTGTCTGGGCAGAAGAAGCAGTGTCTTCCGGCCGGCCCCCTGAGCGACAGTGTGCTTATCTTCAGTGGTGTGGCTTGTGTTCCGACGCAGCGAGGCCCCTGACCCCTCCTGCGGCGTCCTTGTATTTTCAGCCTCACTGCATGGACGATGCCCACTTCAGCTACCCCCTGCGGTCCGGCTCCACTCGCGCCACAGCAGCTTGTTCTAGTTCACCTGCAAGGCTCCACCCCCGGGCTCCAGCCTCGCTCCAGGGGGGGACAACAATGAAGGCCTGAAGATCCCGTCGGGGCCCCACCGGTGCCTCTCCACACCTCACGCCGTGTGGGTTTGCACCACGGCTCGCTCCGACACTATGTTCAGCCGCAGCGGGTCCCGTCTTTTCCTCTGGCCGCGCTGCGGAGCCTGCGTCACGGCGCACTCACCAGTCAAGCCCCGTGGCTTCACTTGCGCTTTCCCCGCACAGGCCGTTATCTGCACGTTATCTGCACACTTCCCGATTCAGGGCATCCGGGTGTCTTTCAGGGGCTGATACAGCACATTGGTCAGTCCGCTAGTGCCCCGCTCGGCCCTCCAGCTGGTGCAAATACGTGTATGTCGCGTTGGAAGGATGTTTCTTTAGGATTGTCGGGCAGTTGCGAGGAGCTCGCTTAGAAAGCGGCCATCGCGCTTCAAGGCAAGCTCCGCCCCCCCTTCAGGGGCGTTATAGTTAGCTAAACTTTTCACTAATACAAAACCATTGAAATTCCCCCGTTATAGTTAGTTCAGCTAACTATAACTCGCGCGCCCGCAATGCACTGCTGATGACGTCACATATTACATCACTCATGACATGGTCAGTGACATCACTCATGACATCACTGATGACATCTCAAATGACATCACTGATGACATCACTGATGACATTATCCAGTGAATGTGTGTTTTTCTGAAAATTACATATGTTTTATATATGTATATCTCAAGGTCGATGGAAGAATAAATGGGTATATAAGTGTCTAAATGGATGATTTGTTTTTGAAAAATTGATTGTATAACTGACTGATTAAGTGAATACATGGCTTAGTGAGTAATGTTTAAATATGTAAATATCTGTATCAGTCTCTCACTTTGTGTATAAGTGGCTGCATGGGTTGGTGAGTAGCTAAATGAGTGTCTATATAGGTTATTAGTTGGTTTTTTGAGTATCAGTATGAGTGTCTGAGTGTGTGTATGGTATATATATATATAGGTACATGTCTATAGGACTAATCCATGCTTATATACAGAGAGATATGCTGTATGTTTCTGTTTGAGTATGGTGCTTATGTGGGGATGAGCCAATTCTTGAGTAGGTTTCTGAAGATAAGGTGGTTGTTGGTGGACCTTATGTTGGGGGGGTAAAGAGTTCCATATTTTGGATGCTTGAACAGAGAAGGATTTGCCACCCATGATTTTTTTCTTGTATCTTGGGATTTTGAGGGGAGGCGCCACTCTAGAGCGGAGGTTCCTATGATGAATGTGTTTGGTGATTTTATTCCTGATGAAGAGCGGTCCTATTCCATGTATCACTTTGTGGGTGATACAAAGCAGCTTGACCGTGGATCTTATGGAAATCGGTAACCAATGCAGGCCTTTCAAGGCAGGGGAGATGTGATCTGGCGGTTTGATATGCAAGAGTAGTCCGGGAGCCGAGTTTGGAATCCATTGTAGTCTTTTCATAGTCGTTTGAGGTGATCCTTGGTAGAGTCTATTGGTGTAATCAAGTTTGGATAGAGCAAGGGAGATGGTAGCTTGGACCTTGTGTGGAAATCCCAAATAGGGAAACATTTGTCGCAGAGCATTTATAGTAACAAAGCTTGATCTTGCTAGTTTGTCCACTTGGGAATTCATCGATAGCTTGGAGTCCATGGTCATTCCAAGGTTTCTTACTTCCTTCAATACTTTAGACGGTGATCCCAGTTCATCAGGACAGGCAGAAATCGGGTCATAATGTTTCCAATCGCCAAACATGAGTATTTCCGTTTTGGAAGCATTCAGTTTGAGATGGCTCCAAGTCATCCATTGATCCACAGCTCTGAGACAACCGAAAATTGGCGAGTTTCCAATGTCTTTGGGGCATTCCAGTTGAAGGAGTATTTGCGTGTCATCTGCATAGTTATAGCACATGAGTTGAAATTAATTGATTAGTTCCAGTAATGCCTTCATGTAGATGTTGAAAAGCATGGGCGAGATGATAGAGCCTTGAGGGACCCCAGCTTTTGTGGAGTACGGTTAGGATGAGAAAGTTGGGGTATGGATGACATTAGTTCTGTTTCGAAGGTAGGACGTGATGCAGTCCAAAGCAGTGCCCTTCATGCTGGATTCGTAGTCTTTCTATCAGAGTGTCATGGTCAACAGTGTCAAAGGCAGCCGGGAGATCCAAAAGGAGTAGCACAGCAACCTCGCTGCATACGACTGTGTTTTTCAGGTCATCCCAGATGGCAAGGAGGGCAGATTCTGTGCCTCTTCCTGGACGGAATCCTGTTTGGAAGTCTGAAATTATGGCATTGTCTTCAATGAATTGTGACATCTGGGCAACGCTGCTCTTTCTATCAGTTTGCCCAGAAAAGGTCCATTTGTTATGGGTCTGTGGTTGTCAGGGTTTCACGGTGAAGTTTGTTTTGTTCAATAAAGGGCATATGTATGACTTTTTGAGTTCTTCTGGAAATATTCCAGTGGTTAAGGCATCATTGATGATTCTTCTTACTGGAGTGGCAGCAGACATTGTTAGGAGAATTGTCTTGAAAGCTTGCGGTGCACACGGGTCAGAAGGGCTGCCAGCAGACCTGCTTGCGCTGACCAGGTCCATAAATTCATCGTGTGAAATGTGTTGGAAGGAACGGAGAGGTTGAGTTAGCGTATTCTTGGACTGTTGTTTTGCAAAAGGGTTAGTCCTGGTGCTTTGTCTCTGGTTTAAGTAAGAGTCCAACGTGTCTGCTTTGTCTGTGTATTGATTTTCCAGTTTGTCTGTGAAATCTTGAGTAACAGGATGAGTTCCCTCTAGGCAATTTGATTTACGAAATTCATTGAGTATTTTATAGAATTCTTTAATTGCACAATTAGCATTTTTGAATTCTGTCTGAATAGTACCTTTTTATTTTGCTTTTTTGATAGCTGACTTGTTTAATCTATTAATTTTCTGTGGGTGCAGCTTCGTCTTGTTGGTTTTTTGTTTTGAGCCAGGCACGTTGCAACATTCTAATTTGTAGTTTTATGTATTTTATCTCTGTATTTCTCCAAAGTGCTTGTTTTCTTTTGCTCTGTTGTGTGGTTGTGAGTGGTATCAGGATATCAAAAGCCTCCTGTAGCCACTCATATAGCTTTTTAACAGAATTTATTGTTTCCAGATCTGTACTGGATGTTAGTTGTGTTTCTAAGTGTTTCAAATTGAGTTTGTTCCACGGTCGATAGGAGGATGCATGTAAGGTGGTTTTAGGTGAGTCACTTGGGTTGTTTTATGTTGGAAAGCAAGCAAATGGTGGTCTGACCATGTGACCGGAGTAATAGTTTGAAAGGTGACTAGTTCGGTATTAGCAAAAATCACATCTAGGATATGTCCAGCGATGTGTGTGGGTTTGTGGACAATCTGATGCAGGTTCAGTGCATCTAGGCCAGTGAATATTGTTTTTGGATGGGTCATATTGGGTTTGTCAAACCAAATGTTGAGGTCAGCCAGAATGCATAGGTTGGAGTGTATTGTCATCAGATTTGAAACCGTGTCTAGAAGTGTGTCTGAGATAGTCGCCTTGCTAGGTGCAATATATGATTGGGCCATGGGTACCTACCAATAACACATTTTAAGAATAGGTAAGTATTTCACTAAACATCAGATCAACCATGGTACCAGTACTTCAGCGTGATTACTGTGATTACTGAAGAATTACTACTTTGCCTGCTCATAGTTCCAACCTTTACCCTGAATTTGTGCTCTATGGACTTGCTACTTTAGGACAAAGATTCCTAAACAGACTCACAGGAAAGTGCTGGTTTTGGTCTGGATAGTTGACTGCATCATGTAAGCCTGGGGGCATTGAAGATTGGAAGATGGAGAGTTCCCATATTACAGGTGTGCTATTGTACTATTTTTTGGTGAGGGATCTGCAACTGTTTCCAAGAGTACTGTAATTAGTGAAAGCTGTCCTGAAGAAAGCAACATAATTGAACTTCACAGAAACACAGTTTGCATCAAAGGTTTCATTTTGAGTTAATGTTTGCATTTGTGTGGGGTAAAAGTACCATCCTGGCCATTCCTAGCAAACCATGTGTCCCATGTGCATAATTTTGAAAATCGTACAACCTCATCTGACACAGTATCTTTTTGGTCCCTCTTTGAGACTGTTTAACTCAGTAATTCCACTAGGCGAGTCATCTAGCCAGAGGTATACAACTTGAAACTGGACTCACTGGATAAAGTCCACAGTTCAACAACTGGCTAACTCAAGCTCTAGGTCCATTACATATATGATTTGTTTGCACTGAGTATTAACTTTTGAAAGTTCCTTTGTCCCATTTAGAACTTTTTATATACCCCAGGACTTTGGAGCATTACTCAGACATGACCTCCAGCTTTGTCTCCCTTGAAACTCCTGGGATCTAAAAGATTTTCAAGTGTGCATATACAAACTATTGGAGATCTCCCAGCTTCAGCCCGAATACATGGTGCTAGACATGACACCCTTGGTGTGGTCTTCTCCCAAATGTTTTGACTTTACCCCTACGGTAGGCCCTGAAGACCCCCAGGGAAAGGTATACTATATTTAAAATGTAGGACGTGTTCTTAAGTTTTACATGTGCTGGTAGTGAAAGACTCCTAATTTAATTGTTCACTACTGTAAAGCCTACCTCTCCCAGGTGCTAACATTGGGTTATCTTGTTACTTTTAATGAGTGTTAACGTTTGATTGGGAACAAATTGTCATTTTAAATCCTCATTAATGGTAAAGTTGGATTTAAAGTCACAATTCTGAAAATGATGCTTTTAGAAAGTTGGCAGTCTCTTGACCTAACCATATGGTGCCACCTGCTGCCACTGTCCTGGGTCACCTGACTATGAATGGATCTGCTGTTGGACTTTGTGTATTCCTGACAGACAGTGAGACAAAGGGGACTAGATGGTGCTTTTCCCTGCCCCACTTACACTTCGAAGGTCTTGCCTTCAGCGCATAAAAAGGTACTTGACAATATTCTTTTGTCACCCCGGACTTTTTGAAGCCTTGGCAGGCGAAGAGAAGAACTTTCCAGAACCAGTTGTGGGGGGGAGCATAGGGAATTGCCACACTTCATAGGCTGGTATCAGGTATACATTTTGGACTCTCAGAACACCTATTCGGTACACTCGAGGACCTGTGGATGACTTCAGAAGAACTGCCTTGTTACCCAGATGACTGCCCTGCAGCATGAAGTCGGGCTTGTTCACCAGAGGACTGCCCTGCTGCTACCAGAGAATGGCCCTGCTGATTGAGACCTGCCTTGCTCCCCAGAGGACTGCCCTGCTGCTTGAATACCTGCCTTACTGCTTGAAGGAGCAATGGACCATCTCCTTGAACTCAGGACCACCAGAAGTGACACCATGGGATTCTCAATACCGAATTGGAAGCAAGATGGCGCCCTCTTGAGGTCGTAGGAGCGGGCTTGCCAAATCAGCACCATGAAAATGTCTCTGACTGAACGGGGAGATGACTAAAATATATGGCACATACCTGTCTGATGTTCTTCGATGCTGGAACCTTCGGCGGTGTTGCGGAAACCTGTCCGAGATTCGGCAGCTGTTCGGGAGACGGGCAGCCGCAGGAGCACAGTGCGGCATTGAAGCTGTTGGTGGAGCGAGTTCTTGCTTCTGTTGGTTACCGATGCTGCCGGCAGAGAGTAATCGCGCGGATAGCCCTAAAATCGCCAGCTCAGCTAAAGGGAAGTCTGGTGTGGCCCTGACTGAGGACCCTGCTGGCACCGAGGTGAGACAGGGTGGTAAGCGGACACCGCAGACAACGACGCCGGCATTAGGGAAAGTGAGGGAGCCGGCTTCAGAAAGGTGAAGAGGCGGGACCTCGTCCGGACGCCGTGTGCCAGGGGGCTCAGTGCTCGAAATCCTGCATGCTGCCAGTAGAAAGCAGTCTGCAAGCACAGCCAAAGTTACAGGTGCTGCTGAGATTGAGGAGGAGGCTCTCCCTCAGAGACCAAGACGGGGGAATGACTCAGTGGCAGCTGGAGAGGTTAGTCTTCACACTCATCCGGCTGAGCTGGGAGCCAGATTGTAAGTACTGAGCTACAAAAAAAGGGGATTGTATCTGAGCTCGGAAAGGTAGACGAACTGAGGCATAGCAGGTTATCTCTAAGCCAAGATGGGGAAAATGAAGAAAAACAGACGATAAGTGAAGGGGAGATAGGTGGGGTTCCAATGGGTAACAGGCCCTTAACAACAGAGACAGTTGTGCAAGTGGACCCTAGAGATCAGCCCAATTCTCAAATCCAGGGGCAAGAGACACTTCCTATAAGCACTGAGGCTGAGATAGATCCCAATGACTGTTTCTTTTCTCTGTCTGATGGCCCTGAGTGGTCGGTCGGTCGGCGAAAATGAAAGCGACCCAGAAAAAGCAGGAGACTTTATCTTTATGACGGCCTGTCGTGTTGGGGGAAACAAATTGGGCATCATATACAAAGGGCAGCGAGCCTGAAATGGGACTACTTACTAACTGACTCGATTAACACCGCCCAAAACGTAGTATCCCAGGACATCCCTGGCTCGCAAGCCCCGACATTGGAAACTGTCCTGCAGACTATCATAGAGCACAGGGAAGAGACACAGGCAGACTCCCGTAAAGCCCAGAGTGCGTCACGGAAAGTCCAGAGTGCAGTAAGGAAGTTAACAAAGACATGTAACACTATAGGTGAACGTCCTACGGAGCTCGAAACTAGAGTCAGTAATGTCGAGACGGAGGTCACCGAAAAGCTTATACAATCCAAGGAACAAGAGAAACAGATCACCGATATCCAATGGAAATTGGAGGAAAGTGAGAATCGCCAGCAGCGTAATAACTTGAGGGTCTTAGGAGTCCCTGAAGGGACGGAGGGATCAGATATTCGGACCTAGGTGCTGAATCTTTTTCTGCAACCATTTAAGGAACTCTCAGACTGGAACTGGCAACAAGAGGTCCAGTGAGTACATAGGACACCCTTTACCCTGAGAAATTCAGCTAGGGAAAGGTCAATGCCAAGAGCCATCTTGGTATATTTTGGAAACTTTCTTTTGAGACAGGCGGTGTTTGAAAGAGCCAGGCCAGAGGCCAGGAGAAGTGTTGGCGATGTTTCTTTCTTGACTTTTGTCACGTCACCGTCAAGAGGAGGTGGCGACTACATCAGTTGATAAAACCTTTTCAGGACAAAGGCGCAATTGCTTTTTTGAATAATCCTGCCACCCTGAAAGTAGTTTGGCAAGGCTCAACAAAGTTCTTTACATCCAAAATAAAGGCTAAAGAGTTTATGGCAGGGTTGAAGCCTTAGCATCCTAGTGGACTGGGGAGAAGAGTGAATAGCAGACGGGGGGAACATCGGGATAGCTTTTTTGTATCTTGTTGGCATTTTGGTATTCTGACTTTGTGTTGTCAGGAAGGCAGTTGTCTCTTTCTAATTTCCTCTTCCCATTGTCTTTTTTCGAATCCTTATCCTCTTTGGTAGGGTTTTCCGCTATAAGGATAGTGTGGTGTGTATAGTAATTCACGGTGTTGGCAAACCGCTCTCCATCTCCCAAACAGACCGATGTCCTGTCTGGGTACTTCCCGAAGATGGGAGAGAGGGATGGAGGTGGGGACAGGGGAGTGGAGTAGGGGAGGGATCATGGGAGGGGGAGGAGGGATGGTCTGGGGGGTCAAGGGGTTCTGCGTGGTGGGGACAAAATGGGGTGAAATAATTCAGAGAGATAACTGGTAAAATTTTCAAACAAAACTGCAAAGTGTTAGGAATAATGACAGAACTTGGAATAAACTGTTTCAACCTGGGACAAAAGGGGGAACGGACTAAAGAAGGACGATATACTAGTGTAAATGGGTAAGATGACTATTTGGTTGGTTAATATAGGGGGCTTAGGGGATAGGAATAAGCTAAATCGGACTGTGGAAATGCTCAAATCTAATAATACAGACATTGTCACTTTTCAAGAGACACATTTACCATGGGAAAAGAGGGGTTTAATTATGATAAAGGGGTACTCTTTAATGGCCTGTTCCACGCAAACTTCTAATATTAGGGGGGTGGCCATTTTAACCAAGAATAGAATAGGACCAGCTAGGCGGACATTGGTTGATGCAGGAGGGAGATGGGCGTTGGTGGAGCTAGAGCTCGGAATAACAATAGTAACGGTGTATGGTTCAAATCAGGACGAGCCTATGATATTTGAAGATCTGGAAATGGAGCTGGCAGCTTGACCTACCCCTCTAATTATGTTTAGGGATCTTAATAGACATTTAGGAGTAGGCAGTAGGATGCCTAGCAGGTATCAAGGACGGAAGCCTAAAGTTCATAGAGCATTAACATCATTAATTAAAAGCCATGGGTTAATAGATGTATGGGAATCTAGGTTACCATCTGATCCTGGATATACATATTTTTCCCACGCTCACCAGAAATACGTAAGGCTGGATAATTTTTTCATCTCAAAGCAGAACTCCGGAGGGGCCAAGATAGAAATGCTACCAAAACGAATGTCCAATCACAATCCCTTGATTTTAGGGCTAAGATTGCAGCAAATTGTTATGCAGCAAATCACAATGGACGTTCGACTGGAAATTGCTGGTGGATCAAGAATATATTTCTCATTTTAAAACGTGGGTAACAGAATTTTTTATTATGAATAGATATAGTGCCTCGTGCAATACGGTTTGCGACGCGTTTAAGGCAGGAGTAAGGACAAAGGGAAGAAGATTAAGCAATCGCACGCTAAGCTTCGGGATTTAGAGAGAGAGCACCTGGGTAAGATAGTGCGGGGGATGGAAGCAGCCGCAACTCAGCTAGACATCACTCTGACTAAAGCTGAGATAGGGTCATGCTATTCTCAAAAGGCCTCAGCAGGATATCAGACTCATAGGGCGAAGAGTTGCAAGTATGGGGAAACAGTTGAAAAACTTCTCGCCTTAAAGGCAAGACAAAAAACAATAGAGAGCCAGATAACCTCCATAACAAGTGGGGGGGCCACATATACAGACCCGGGGGACATAGTAGATGTATTCCATAAATTTTATCAAGGCCTCTATACGGAGGAGAAACAGGACCGCCACGGAAATGTATTTGTGAGGACCAGAGGAGATACAAACTGCGATACAGCAGCTGGCCTCGGGCAAGACAGCAGGCCCTGACAAGATCCCATCAGAATTTTATAACATTTTTCAAGGATCTATTTCTGGGGGTACACTATTCTGGAAACCCACCAGATTCTTGGAAGGGCAACAACATCGTTATTTTCCCTAAGAAAGATAAACCATCGGATAAGCCTACTTCATACAGGCCCATCTCTCTAAATATTGCGGATGCAAAAATCTACTCCAAAATCTTGGCGAATCTTCTCCAAGGGGTCATAGCCAGTCTTGTGTCGCCCTGGCAACACAGCTTCGTACCCGGTAAAAATACAACTGACCATGTAAGACGAACCGTGGCCCGATATTGCCAGGGAAACTAATGGCAATCTGGCTATGATCCTCCTGGATGCGGAAAAAGCATTCGACCGGGTGGCATGGGAGTACCTGTGAGGAATTTTGGCAGCCAAGGGATTTGGCCCCCTAGTTGCAATTAAAGCAATGTATAGGGCTCCATACCCCAAGCTACAGTTGATGGGTAGAGAATCAGACACTATAAGGGTGTCAAGGGGAACAAGGCAGGGATGCCCCTTTTCCTCAATCTTATTTGCCCTATATATTGATCCATTTATTCAATCGATAATTGAGAATCAGGAAATTATACCAGTGACAACCCAAGGGTTCAATACTAAAGTATTAGCCTACGTGGATGACATTACGGTACTAACACCTAACCCTGAGGGAGCAATGAAGGAAATAGAAGCCATGGCTACCACATTTGGAATGGAGTTGGGGTATTTACTGAATAAATCCAAGACTCAAATAGTCTGTACTGAAAATGTTATCTTTCAGGACAGCTGGCGAGTACCTACGGCTACCTATCTCGGGGTCAGGGTTAGTCCAGATATGGATCAGATCGCCCAAAATAATTTCAGCCCCGTGATTGATAAAATAGCCACTGATCTCAGGCGAGTGAGTTCACTTAACCTGACCGTCATAGGGAGAGTTAACGTTCTTAAAATGGTAATGCTCCCCAAGATACTGTATTTGTTCAGGGCGCTCCTGGTAGAAATTGAAAGATCTATAATCAAAAATCTAGACTCCATATTTAGAAAGGTTATCTGGTGATATGGTAAGGTCAGGAGATCCCTAGAGTTACTTACTCTGCCACAAGCACAGGGGAGGTGGGCTGCTCCTAATCTAACCTTTTATTATTGGGCAGCTTCATTACAACATATGAACATACTCTTCTTTGAAAATGTTGGTAGAGCTAATGGGGCGCTGGCCGAGGGTCTCCCAACAATCAACGAGCTGGCACTTTGGGAAAGGGCAAGAGCACTGTTGCTCCGCGAGGTGGAACCTAGTTACTATAAAAAGGCTTGATTTAAGATTATTATGAATGCAATGAAAGTTTGGAGTAAAATGCAAAAACATATGAATATTGAGAAATTTACAAAGTATACACCCATTCGGAGATCATCACTATGTCTGCCCGGACTCAATGATGCTATAAGGAAACAATGGGAGCAATGTGGCTTAAGGACAGTAGGGGATATCCACTCAAAAGGCCAATTATATTTATTTGCTGAGCTACTAAAAGAATATGGAATTCCGGATGGTCACTATCTTAAATACCTAGAATAGGGGCTTTTTGGTAAACGGAGACAGGCAATTTGAAGTGCCAAAATCTTATTGTTTGAGACTATGGGGAGGTCCTTCTGTAAAATTAAACACCTGTATGGTATGATGATGGAGCAAGTTCTGGATGATATAAAAGAAATAGAAACTAAATGGGCCAGCAAATTAGAGAACGATGATTTAGATATTGATATGTCATTGCGGCTAGTAGAGAAAATGCTCTTATCAGCTAATCTAAAGGCACAGCACTATAAAACGATCTATAACTTGTACTTTACCCCTGCCAAATTATTAAAATGGGGGAAAAGGGAGGATCACAAAAACACCGGTCGGTAAGGGGGTCTGGGGGAAGTTTAAAGACCTGCATAGAAAAAATCCCCTATTCACTATATCTATATCAACTAAAAGTCCGCGGGTCTACTAAAGCAAAATTGAGAGCTAGTGGCAACAACCCAACATGTGCAAAGAAAAGTTCTCATAAAGAGGACAAAGTCCCATCACCCACAGAAGTGGCATGCTTCATCATTTGGGACCTCCTCTTAACCGCACCTGGTGCAGTTAAGGAGCTACAACTCCTTTGCTAGTGTCGAAAAAAGGAGGAGCTCACAGATGTTTTAAGGTATAACAGCAGAGGTGTGGTTCTCCTAACGATTGATGAAGCTACCTAGGGTGTGATGAAACTATGTGTAAAGAAGGTGCAGTGTATATAAGCAGTGTGTTAAAATTGACTACCTGAAGAAAAATATGTTTATTATATATCTACAGGTGTCAAAGAATAAAACAAAGAGCGTGTTCTCGAAAAATCTCTGAGCACACTAATAACAGACATGGTCAACATGTTTCAGCCAACTGTGATCTAACATTGTGATCATGGCTTTCTTCAGGACCGAAGGTGGTACTACTGCATCAAAAAATAGATTTCTCCCTTCTCTTTCTTGGCTTGTTTTATTTTTTTCTTGCAAATCTCATATGTAATAAGTATTAACTTGGATTATTTGATAATAATTGATATTGTATCACGAATGAATACGTTTTGAACAATACTATATGTATAATACCACTCTGAACTAATAAAAAAGTATTGTTATCTTTCTACAATGATAAAGATTAGTTGGGAGTTGACTGCCTGGTTGTATGGCGGGTGTTGTGCTGTTCTCCTAATAAATACTCAACAACTTTTACTTGGATGGACATTTTCATTGTGCAACACTGGCGATGAGATGAAGAGGCGCTTTCTACAATAACACAGCATAGGAGTGGGGCCATCTTCTTGGGAATTTTTTGGACCTATTTGTGTATTTGTTTGCTTTCACATTTATGGATTACATTGGTTCACTTAAAATTTCTGGATATGCATTCCTGATCCTTGTGGATACCTTTTGCCCTGTACTCATGACCAAACCTCAGATGTAGTACCTATTTTGAACTATTTGGGGCTTAGCATTGTGTGGCAGTTTTTTTACATCATGCATGCTCTTCATCTTGTGCTCCAGAGAGAGGAACCAGCTGGTTACTAAGGACACCGGTGTCTACTGCTTACACCGTATTGCCTGAGGAGCCTGATGTGCCCCTCTGTGAAGTATCCTAACTGCACAACTGGATCACATCAACAGAGGAGCCGGGACACGCTCCTACGTGGCATGCCGATGTCATTACGCCAGCGGCGCCACTTTGGAATTAGTTTTGAGCCCTTCAGCTCTAGCTTTCGGCGTTTCGGCACTTTGACGCACTGACAAAGTGGGATCCCATCTGCAGCATTGGGCTGCAGATGTCGTAAGTTGTGTTCTTTGGTGTTGTGCCTTTTGCGTCGATGCACACAGCTGAGAGGAATGGGTTGCTGAGCTCTTGTTACTGCCGTATATCCACTTACTTGTTCGGCAGCGCTGATGGGCACAGCCATTGTCAGATGATATAGTTGCATGTGCGCTGAGGCGCATGGACTTGAGGAAAAGTTGCAGATCACTTGTCAGTGTACTTCTACATGTTAGGTTGCAGCGCTCATGTTCACAGCGGTCTGGCTTTTGAAATCTGTAAGTTCTGTTCAGGTTACCTACACATACTTTTGGACAAGAGTCTGTTTTTGTGTCTCAACCAAGTTAGGTAGGGACAATGCAATTTGAACTCCCTGCAAAGTTCCTGCAAAACAAAAGGGATCCTCCCATACGCTGGGCTAGATGGAAAAACGTGTATCACTGCACTGCTTAGAATCAGAAGGCCAGTTGACTTTTAGAACTTG
This sequence comes from Triturus cristatus, assembly GCF_964204655.1. Classification (NCBI taxonomy): domain Eukaryota; kingdom Metazoa; phylum Chordata; class Amphibia; order Caudata; family Salamandridae; genus Triturus; species Triturus cristatus. The sequence goes on along the minus strand of NC_140590.1, from coordinate 149,951,007 downwards.
GCCATAGGTTCCTCCCAAAGGAGAGGGAGATTGCAATGTGTATGAAGAGACCCTATTAACAATGGAACTCATGTATGAACCTACTTCTGGTGTAGTGTTGAACAGATTTAAGTTTTACACCAGAGCTCAATGTGAAGGGGAAGTTTTCGATGACTTCCTTACAATTTTGAGGGTGATTTCTATGCATAGTAAATATAGGGGGATTACCGATTAAATATTTCAGATCAAGTTATAGTGAATGTTAGGAATAAGAATGTACAGGGACAATTATGGAGATGGAAGACCCAAAGTTGCAGGATGCCACCAACACTGCGAAAGCAATAGAACAATCAGAGAAATAGATGAGGTCTGTATAAGAAAATGTTAGGAAAAGTATGAGGATGACGTATAAAGTGTGTGTGTGTGGTAGATAATGCTGTAAGCAGAAACGGATACGCAGGTAAGAGGCAAGATAGAACATTGACATGTTATAGATGTAGCAGCTTTGCCATCTAGCCTTATCACCTCACTGTCCTGCTATTGGTAAGGAATGTTATAAGTGTGGAATGACAGGACACTTTTCATGAGTATGTAAATGGAAGAGGAAGAAAGTTACTGTCACAGCCAACTGCTTGTGTGAGGGACGTATCTTGTGAAAGGTGCGCTTCGGATGGTAGCGATAAGAAAGAAAAGGGAGTAATTATATATCTAAACCCGCTGTATTGAGAGGATGGGGTTAGCAAGTCCCCTAAGTGCAAAATCCAGATTCTTGGTAGGAATCTGAAACTTATGGCTGATTCAGGGTCACCTTGGACCATAATTACTATACAGTATTTTGAAGAGAAGTTTGGGGACATCATGAAGCTAGAAGATTTGAAGGTGTCAGATGTTGTGGCACAAAGTTGTGGTGGGTCAGCCACTGAAATGGAAGGTTATTCTGAGGTGGGTTTTACTTTCAGCGAGAGAGAGGCACACATTAAATTGTATTTGGCAGTGAAAGGTGTGAATGTGTTGGGATGGAAAGACCAATGGAAGCTGTAAATTATTTTAAACCCGCGCAGCAAGGAGCCTGTTTTAGTAGTCAAGGGTCCTGAGGATTTCATCTGGATTGTTTCTCAGTTTTCTGATGTGTTTACAGGGAAGTTGGGCAAATTGCAAGGGTATTCTCACCGTATCAAACTCAAGGGTGGAGCAATACCAGTTAAACATAAAGTGAGATGGGTACCAATTAATGTGAGAGATGAACTCAAGTGTATTCTGGATGGCATTGGGAGTGAACGAATCATTGAGGAGGTGGATTCTTCTGAATAGGTGTCTCCCATAGTTTTGGTGTGCAAGGCTGATAAGTCCTTGAGGTTGGGAGTTGGCCTGAGAGCGCTCAATGCTAACATAATGGTGGAGTGCCATCTATTACCAAACATTAACGTGGTGGTGAGTATGTCGGAGGGTGCAGCCATTTTTTCTAAGCTGGGCTTGTGCTCAACCTACCACCAGATTGAGCTTACCGAGGATTCCAAGGGTTTGACTGCTTTTAGCACTCCACAGGGCTTACTCTAATTTAAGAGGATGTTGTTTGGCCTTGAGTCTGCAGCATCTGTGTTCCAATCGGCGATGTTTCACATCTTTAGAGATATGGAAGTCTATGTTAACTTCTTCCAAGATGACATTTTGAACAAGAGCATTTAGAGCACTTGAAAGAGATATGTGGAGTTTTGGGAAAACAAGGGTTGACGTTGAAGGAGGACAAATGTAAGTTGTTTCGGGAGTCGGTGGAATATTTGGGAAAGGTGCGCTTCGGATGGTAGCGATAAGAAAGAAAAGGGAGTAATTATATATCTAAACCCGCTGTATTGAGAGGATGGGGTTAGCAAGTCCCCTAAGTGCAAAATCCAGATTCTTGATAGGAATCTGAAACTTATGGCTGATTCAGGGTCACCTTGGACCATAATTACTATACAGTATTTTGAAGAGAAGTTTGGGGACATCATGAAGCTAGAAGATTTGAAGGTGTCAGATGTTATGGCACAAAGTTGTGGTGGGTCAGACACTGAAATGGAAGGTTATTCTGAGGTGGGTTTTACTTTCAGCGAGAGAGAGGCACACATTAAATTGTATTTTGCAGTGAAAGGTGTGAATGTGTTGGGATGGAAAGACCAATGGAAGCTGTAAATTATTTTAAACCCGCGCAGCAAGGAGCCTGTTTTAGTAGTCAAGGGTCCTGAGGATTTTATCTGGATTGTTTCTCAGTTTTCTGATGTGTTTACAGGGAAGTTGGGCAAATTGCAAGGGTATTCTCACCGTATCAAACTCAAGGGTGGAGCAATACCAGTTAAACATAAAGTGAGATGGGTACTGTTGGAAGGCGGACCCCGAGGAGTCGGCGAGACCACCAAAGGGGGCCCTCCCACTGTACGAAGTAGCCGAGCGCTGCCGAGAAGTCTCCTGGGAGATCCTTCTCCTATCACGTACTAGCACAGTAACACCACCACACAGGACTCAAGGAGGTTGTCTCAAGACAAGCAATGCTTTATCATCAATAAGAAGGTTACAAGGTCAATATTTACACGAAGGGATCGAGGGATCCACCAAAAGTCTCAATGTCTCTTTGGAAGGGTAGGGGTAGCGGGACAGTCTTTGGCAGGGATGCGGTACGAGGGTACCTGGGGCCCAGTTCTTCTCCTCAAGCTGGAGGACCTCCGGATCTCGGAGGGGTCGAGCCGCGACGGCGTCAGCAGGGCTCTGGCGTACAGTTCATGGAGAGCCGCGATTCAATCAGCAGGGCTCTCAAGGTGGTTTCTGCTCAGCTCGAGCCGCGACGTCGTCAGCAGGACTCCGAGGAAGGTTTCAGCGAGGGTGGGCCGCGACAGCGTCAGCAGGGCTCCGATGTTCCAGGTGGTTCAAAGTGTTCACAAGAGGGAGCCGCGACGCAGTCAGCAGGGCTCGTGATGGTTCCGACAAGAGTTCTTCTCCGTAGGGTCAGCCGCGATTCAATCAGCAGGGCTCTCGATTCCGGGATACAACTGCTGATCTGTGGCGGGGTCACCCCAGATATAGAACTGGAGCCCTTTGATGTCCGACCCAGGCGCCCGGGGGGGGCGGAGAGGCCGGGTGGAGGTGGCCAGACGCCCAGCAGGAGAGGCGCCAGGCCCAAGAGAGTTGCAGGCCGATCACACCTAGGGATGGGAGGACAGTTGGGGGTCCCATCGATACTGTCCTCCGCCGGGGGCGATGAATGGTCCCTGCGGCACCCCCTGGCCAGTTCGTGGTGCCTCGATGTCGGGGCTTCGCTGGGGTCGAGGCCGGGTTGAGCGGGGTCGCGCTGGCTGGTGCATAGTGTGACGTGGATGCCAACAAGATGGCGGAGCCACGAGGAGTATGCGACCGCGTGCAGCTCCGGGTGAAGGGCCTTGGTGCAGTTCAGACGGGTGGCCCGTGAAGGCCGGGGCGGGGAACGGGCACAATCCATAGGGTTAGGGACCACGCCACGAGGCCGGGTCCAACAGGCGTCCCCCCCAGCCGAAGGCATGGAGAGTCACCCATCTCCTTGGGGATTCTACTCGTCAAGGCGGTAGAAGCGGGACAGGCCGTCGGCGTTGGCGTGGTCATTGCCGGGCCGGTGTTCGACGTCAAAGTCCATCCCTTGTAGCGAGATGGACCACCGCAGCAGCTTGGGGTTCTCGCCCCGCATTTGCATTAACCACCGCAAGGGCCGGTGGTCGGTCTGGACCCGGAAGTGGGTACCAAAGAGGTAGGGCCGGAGCTTCTTGAGGGCCCACACTACAGCGAAGGCCTCACGCTCAATGGTGCTCCAGCGTTGCTCTCGGGGCAGTAGTCGTCGGCTGATGAAGGCCACTGGTCGGTCGAGCCCCTTTTCATCGGCTTGGGATAGGACAGCCCCGATCCCATACTCGGAGGCGTCCGTCTGTACCACGAACTCCTTCTGGTAGTCCGGGGCTTGCAGCACCGGAGCAGTGCACATGGCTGACTTTAAGGTATCAAAGGCTGTTTGGCAGCGGGGTGTCCAGTGCACCTTCTTGGGCTGCTTTTTGGACGTTAACTCTGTGAGGGGGCCAACAATGCCCCCATAGTCCCGGATAAACCGCCGGTAGTATCCGGTGAGGCCCAGGAAGGCCCGGACAGCGGTCTGGGTAGTGGGGGGTTCCCAGGTCTGGATGGCATCTATCTTCGCTTGGAGGGGGGCCACCTGCCCTCTCCCCACTTGATGGCCCAGGTAGGTCACGGATCCGTGGCCGACTTGGCATTTGCTGGCCTTGATTGTGAGCCCGGCCCGCTGGAGGGCGGCCAGGACGGCTTTCAGGTGAAGGAGGTGCTCTGCCCAGTGGTTGCTGTACACGGCAATGTCATCTAGGTAGGCCGCGCTGAAGGCCTCAAGCCCGGCCAAAACCTTGTTCACCAGTCTCTGGAAGGTGGCCGGGGCGTTCTTCATTCCGAAGGGCATCACCCGAAAGTGGTAATGGCCATCCGGGGTCGAAAAGGCGGATCTTTCTTGGGCGCCGGGGGTGAGCTGGATTTGCCAGTACCCGGCGGTGAGGTCCAGCGTGCTCAAGTAGCGAGCGGCCCCCAGGCGGTCGATGAGTTCGTCGGCCCGGGGTATCGGGTGGGCGTCGGTCTTGGTTACAGCATTCAGGGCTCGGTAGTCCACGCAGAATCGCAACTCTGGGGGGTGACCGGGAGCTGCGGCCTTGGGCACCAGGACGACAGGGCTGGCCCACGGGCTGTCGGAGGGTTCGATGACCCCCAGGGCCAGCATCTTCGTTACTTCGGCCTGGATGCAGGCCCGCACTCGGTCAGGCACCCGGTAGGCTCTGTGTCGCACGGGGGGGCTCTCCCCGGTGTCGACGTCGTGGACGCACCAGTGGGTCACCCCCGGGGTGAGGGAGAAGAGGGCTGCGTAGTCCCGCAGCAGTCACTGGCAGTCATTGCGCTGTTCTGGAGTCAGGGAAGAGGCGAGTTGGACCCCTTCGATCGATCCATTCTGAATGCTGGACTGCAAGAGGTCGGGCAGGGGTTCGGAGTCGTCCTCACCCCCCTCGTCGGTCGCCAGCAGCAGGCTCAGTTCGGTCCGGGCAAAGTGGGGTTTTAGCTGGTTCGCATGTAAGACCCGGAGGGGGTTCCGGGGGGACTCTAGGTCGACCAGGTAGGTGACGGGACTTTTCTTCTCCACTACCTTGAAGGGCCCGGTCCACTTGTCCTGGAGGGCGCCGGGTTCGACCGGGGCCATGACCCATACTTTCTGTCCGGGCTCGAATTCTACGGTAGAGGAGTTCCGATCGTACCACCGCTTCATGTCCTCCTGGCTAGCCTCGAGGTTGGCTTCGGCCATGGCTCGGAACTTGCGGGTCTGGTTCCGGAAAGTCAGGAGGTATGGTAGACATCAGGAGGGGCGCCTTGGGGCTTCATCTCCCAACCCTCCTTGACCAGGCTGAGCGGTCCGCGGACCGGGTGTCCATACAATAGCTCGAACGGGCTGAACCCCAGGGACTTCTGCGGGACCTCCCGATAGGCAAACAGGAGGCACGGCAGCAGAACATCCCATCTCCACCTGAGGGGCTCTTCCAGGCCCTGGATCATCCCTTTTAATGTTCGGTTGAACTGCTCAACCAGTCCGTTCCCCTGAGGGTGATAGGGGGTCGTGAACTTGTATGTGACCCCGCACTGCTGCCACAGGGACCGCATGTACCTGGAGATAAAGTTCGTGCCGCGGTCGCTCACCACTTCGCGGGGAAATCCCACTCGGGAGAAGATCCCCATCAAGGCCTGGCCTACCACAGGGGCCGTTATAGTTCTTAGCGGGACCGCCTCCGGGTACCTGGTGGCGTGGTCCACGAGGACCAGGATGAAGCGGTGGCCCAGGGCGGTTCGGGGGTCCAGGGGCCCCACAATATCGATTCCGACCCGTTCGAACGGGGTGCTGACGGCTGGAAAGGGCTGGAGGGGGGCCTTGACCCGACCCCCCGTCTTCCCGCTGGCTTGGCAGGTCTGGCAGGACCGGCAGTGGTTGTCCACGTCTTTCCGCATCCGGGGCCAGTAGAAGTGGGTCACCAGACGACTGTACGTTTTGTCTTGCCCCAAGTGTCCGGCGAGGGGCACATCATGTGCCAGGTTGAGAAGGAACTCCCGGAAGCGGAGGGGGACCACCAACACGCGGCTGGCCCCGAGTTCTGCCACTTTCTGTTCACTGTACAACAGGCCCTCGGCCCAGTAGACCCAGTGGGTGCCGGTCTGGTCACCGTTGGCTTGCGCGGTCGCCTGTTGTCGGACCCCTTCGAGAGAGGGACAGGACTGCTGTTCTTGCTGGAACTGCTCTCGGGTGGGGCCCCCTTCATGTCGCCATTGTGTCAGTTCTGGTAGGGCGCTCGGGGACGCCATCTCTTCGGGGGAGGATTCGCTGGGCCCAGGGTCGGTGTCCGCCCCCTCCTCGCTGCTGGTGGGGGGGGTGTGAGCCCCTCGGCTGTGGCGGCCCCGGAGGTTGAGGATGAGCTGGAGGCCCGGGCGGTCATGGACCGGGTGATGGCGCAGGCCCAGTCAGCCAGTCCCAACATCCGGAGGTGCTCCCGTCGCTCCACTTGAGCCCAGGGGGAACTCTCCAAGTCGTTCCCCAGGAGACAGTCGACAGGGGCGTCGTCGCGCACCGTCACTTTCAGCAGGCCTGTCACCCCTCACCACTCGTAGGGGACCAGGGCCATCTGGCACAGGCTTTCACTGTTGTCGGCCGTCCGTACGGGGCACAGGACATTCGGTAGAATCTGTTCAGGGGTCACCAGGTGGCAGCGGACAGCGGTGATACTGGCGCCTGTGTCACGAAGGGCTTCGGCCCGTTGTCCATTGACCGTGACCTGCTGCCGGTACTTCTGGGTGTTGCTTGGGATGGGGGTGCAGGGTACCATTTCTCAGCTACCCAGGCAGACCAGGGACATGGCTGCCGGCTCCCACTCAGTGTTTCCTCGGTCGAGGACCTCCTCTTCCTCTTCTCCTTCTCCCAGGGCGGCGGCCGCCAGCTGTCGGGGCGGGGGCCCGCCGGCCCCGTTTCTTCGGTTCAGGGGGCAGACCGGATAGCTGGCATAGTGTCCGGTTTGTTGGCAGCCGTAGCAGGTCACTGGTGGCCGTGGTCCGGGTCTGGCCGGGGGCGCCCCCCTTCGGGCTAGGCTCGGGGAGAGTTGTTGCTGCGGTGGCCCTCGAGGGGGGCTCCTGGGGGCCCCGGCGGAAGGGTCTCGGTTCCTGTTCGGCCCTCCCCCTCCACCGCGCTGGCGGGGGGGTCCAGTGGGGTTCCTCTGGTACTCCCCCATTGAGTTCCGGGGGACCCGGGAATTGACCCATCGATCGGCCTCGACGGCGAGTTTTCGTGGGTCGGTCATTTTGCTGTCGAGGAGGTGCTGTCTCAGTTCCACAAAGCAATTGTTGGAGAGGTGCTCCCACACGATGAGGTCGACCAACTGCCCGTAGGTAGTGACTTTGCTCCCTTTGATCCACCCTTCTAGGGCCCGACTGAAAAAGTCCACATATTCCACCCATGTGGTGCCCGGGATTTTCTTGCAGTCTCTGAACCGCTGGCGGTACATTTCCGCGGTGAGCCCGTAGCGGGTGAGCAAGGCCTCCTTCATGTGGTCGTAGGAGGTCATCACCTCCTCCGGCAGCTGGAGCAGCGTGTCTCGACCCTCACTCAGGAACCGCCCCCACAGGCCCGCGCCCCAGTCTTTTCGGGGCACCCGATGAGAGGTCATGGCCACCTCGTAGGCCTTGAACCATTGCTGGATGTCGTCATTCTTGTAATACTCCTTGACGACCTCTTTCGGGATATGTACCTTGGTCTCGGAAGGCGGTAGAGTGTCTCTAGTACTGGGGGTGTTGGTCCCTCCGTTCTTGGCCTTGATCTCGAGCTCCTTGAGACTGCGCTCGTGCTCAAGAGTCAGTTTCTTCTCCTCCAACTCCCGGTGTCGTCTCTTCTCCTCGATCTCCTCTTGAAGCCGTAGTTGCTCTAGGGCCAGTTTCTTTTCCGCCAGCTGGAGTTCGCCGTCCAGCCGCAGTCGTGCGAGCTCTAGCTCGTGGCTCCGGACCTTCTCCCGCTCTCGTATTTCGTCTTCGGAGAGGCCGGTTTCTAGGCTCTTTCTTCCTCCGGTTGCCGGAGTCAGTGCGGTTGCTGTGGTCTCAGTCAGGGGCAGGGGACCTTCTTCCTGGGAGGGGCCTGCCCCGGCCTCCCACCATGCCCTTAGAGCCTTCTGCATCTCCTCTTTGGTACCTAGGCCGGTGGTTGCAATGCCTTTGTCCTTGCAGAACTGCTTTAACTCTTTGTGCGTATATTCCTCCAGCCGTTCGGGCTAGAACTCCATTGTCGCTTTGTTTTCCTGGCTGCTCATGATGCTGTTTGTTTGGATGGGTAGCTAGTGGGTACTGGCTGGTACGTATTGCGTTCGGCTCGGATCCCGTCGCTGGCCACCAAATGTTGGAAGGCGGACCCCGAGGAGTCGGCGAGACCACCAAGGGGGGCCCTCCCACTGTACGAAGTAGCCGAGCGCTGCCGAGAAGTCTCCTGGGAGATCCTTCTCCTATCACGTACTAGCACAGTAACACCACCACACAGGACTCAAGGAGGTTGTCTCAAGACAAGCAATGCTTTATCATCAATAAGAAGGTTACGAGGTCAATATTTACACGAAGGGATCGAGGGATCCACCAAAAGTCTCAATGTCTCTTTGGAAGGGTAGGGGTAGCGGGACAGTCTTTGGCAGGGATGCGGTACGAGGGTACCTGGGGCCCAGTTCTTCTCCTCAAGCTGGAGGACCTCCGGATCTCGGAGGGGTCGAGCGGCGACGGCGTCAGCAGGGCTCTGGCGTACAGTTCATGGAGAGCCGCGATTCAATCAGCAGGGCTCTCAAGGTGGTTTCTGCTCAGCTCGAGCCGCGACGTCGTCAGCAGGGCTCCGAGGAAGGTTTCAGCGAGGGTGGGCCGCGACAGCATCAGCAGGGCTCCGATGTTCCAGGTGGTTCAAAGTGTTCACAAGAGGGAGCCGCGACGCAGTCAGCAGGGCTCGTGATGGTTCCGACAAGAGTTCTTCTCCGTAGGGTCAGCCGCGATTCAATCAGCAGGGCTCTCGATTCCGGGATACAACTGCCGATCTGTGGCGGGGTCACCCCAGATATAGGACTGGAGCCCTTTGATGTCCGGACCCAGGCGCCCGGGGGGGGCGGAGAGGCCGGGTGGAGGTGGCCAGACGCCCAGCAGGAGAGGCGCCAGGCCCAAGAGAGTTGCAGGCCGATCACACCTAGGGATGGGAGGACAGTTGGGGGTCCCATCGATACTGTCCTCCGCCGGGGGCGATGAATGGTCCCTGCGGCACCCCCTGGCCAGTTCGTGGTGCCTCGATGTCGGGGCTTCGCTGGGGTCGAGGCCGGGTTGAGCGGGGTCGCGCTGGCTGGTGCATAGTGTGACGTGGATGCCAACAAGATGGCGGAGCCACGAGGAGTATGCGACCGCGTGCAGCTCCGGGTGAAGGGCCTTGGTGCAGTTCAGACGGGTGGCCCGTGAAGGCCGGGGCGGGGAACGGGCACAATCCATAGGGTTAGGGACCACGCCACGAGGCCGGGTCCAACAGGTACCAATTAATGTGAGAGATGAACTCAAGTGTATTCTGGATGGCATTGGGAGTGAACGAATCATTGAGAAGGTGGATTCTTCTGAATAGGTATCTCCCATAGTTTTGGTGTGCAAGGCTGATAAGTCCTTGAGGTTGGGAGTTGGCCTGAGAGCGCTCAATGCTAACATAATGGTGGAGTGCCATCTATTACCAAACATTAACGTGGTGGTGAGTATGTCGGAGGGTGCAGCCATTTTTTCTAAGCTGGGCTTGTGCTCAACCTACCACCAGATTGAGCTTACCGAGGATTCCAAGGGTTTGACTGCTTTTAGCACTCCACAGGGCTTACTCCAATTTAAGAGGATGTTGTTTGGCCTTGAGTCTGCAGCATCTGTGTTCCAATCGGCAATGTTTCACATCTTTAGAGATATGGAAGTCTATGTTAACTGCTTCCAAGATGACATTTTGAACAAGAGCATTTAGAGCACTTGAAAGAGATATGTGGAGTTTTGGGAAAACAAGGGTTGACGTTGAAGGAGGACAAATGTAAGTTGTTTCGGGAGTCGGTGGAATATTTGGGACACACATTGTCTAAGGAAGGTGTTGTTCCTAAGAAATTATTGGTGGATGTCATTGTCAAAGCACCAGCACCAGACAATAAGGAGAAGTTGTTCTCAATTGCAGGCCTCTGAGAATGATATAGCAAATTTACCAGTAACGTTGCTACAAAAATGAAACCTTTGAGGGAGCTCACTAGGAGAAATGTGAAATTTGTGTGATCGGATAGACAACAGCAGGATTATGAATTGGTCAAATCCAAGATTGTGGGAGCACCTACTCTAAAGCCCTTTTGTGTGAAAAGAGAGTGTATAATAACTGTGGATGCTAGCCTGTATGTTTTGGAAAGCGTGTTGTCACAAAGATGTGGTAGTGGAGAATGGAACATGGCGTTTGCTTCCTGCACTCTGAACGATGCAGAAAGAAGGTATGCCGTGATTGGGAAGGAGTTGCTGGCATGTGTGTGGGCAGTAGAGCATTTCCAAAAATACATGTCATGTAGGTCTCTCGTTTCATCCTCAAAACTGATCACAAGACTCTGGCTGGGGTTTTGTGCCCTGGTGGGGGACGCAATGCCACTGCACACATTGCAAAGTTGATGTCCAGGATTCAGTAATACAATCTCAAGGTGGAACATGTGCCTGGGAAGAGTCATGTTACTGCTGATTGTTTATCTAAGCTTCTGTGTGAATATAAGGAAGGGGTGGATGGAGCAGAGGAGTGAGAGGTTATAGCCAGCATATCTGAAGTGATATCCAAAGAGCTTGAAAGTGTTGATGAGAAGAAGTAAAGAAGGGCTGAAGAGGAGCATGTGTTGTTGAAGGATTTTCTGGAATGTGTGAGAGAAGGGTGGCCCAGAAGGAAGGAGATTTCAGCTGAGCTATTTCCATATTGTAAAATGTCTGGGTAATTGGAAATAGAAGGTGGAATGTTGTTTAAGGTTGGGAAGTGCATACCACCAGTGGGCTTGCGTGATCTCGTTTTGTCTTTAGCCCATGAGGATCATTTGGGAATGTCGTCCATGAACAGATTGGTGAGGACTACATTTTGGTGGCCCGGTCATGATAGACTGGTGTATAGGGTTGTGTGAGAATGCGAGGTGTAGTTCTGGTGTCTTTGTGTCCTGTAGAATGGCCAGAGTTTCTGTGGCAGAAAGTAGGTATGATATTTCTTGTCCCTTTAATTTTCTGGTTCTGGTGGACTACCACCCTAAGTGGGTGGAAGTTAGGTTTGTGTCCCAAGTTTTCATGGTGGTGTTTATTGAATTTTTCAAGGAACTGTTTGCTCAGGAGGGATAACTGGAAGTGTGCTTCACAGATAATTGGGGGCAGCTGACATTGCATGAAGTGGAGAGTTTTCTTAAGTATTGCAAAATTCGCCACATAACCACGGCATTGTATGAACCACGGGAATATGGACATGTGGAAAGGTTCAACCGTGTGTTGAAGGAGAGCATTTTGTGGGCACAGGGTTTTGGAGGCGAATGGAAAGACAAACTATGGGAGACGTTATGGTCGTACCGGATCACACCTCATACTATCACAGAGGTTAGTCCATTTAAAATGCTCAAGGGTAGGGATCCTGTGTCAAAGTTATTTCCCTGGTGGTTCAAGAGGAAGCATCTAGAGAAGAATGTGAATAGAGTGAAGGAAGGAGTAGCCATAAAAGTGGGAGAGGAACAAGAGAATTTTAAAGCCAAGGGTACAGTTAAGGAACCTGATTTTATGGTGGGAGATTGGGTCAGGATTCGCAAGCCAGTGGTTCTGTTAAAAAATGAGTCCAAATATGGCAAGGCTATGAGAGTTGTTAGAGTCAATAGGAATAGTGTTGTCACTCAGGATGGTAGGGTCTGGAATGTCAGAAGGGTGGCCAGGTGCGAAAATTATGAGGAGGGTGTCCTGTTTGATGATCTGGGTATGATAGACCGCCTAGGCCGCAGCAGAAGAAGTCAGTGCGTCCATCTGACTTTCTGGGGGACATAGCTTCCTCCTGCAATCGGCTGCTGTCTCGTCCGTCCTCTCCTCTTTCCGCTGCATCTTCTTCTCTTGCGGTGGGGTCTCGCAAAGACCATTCTCCCGCAGTGTTTCTTCTCCCGGCATCTCCTCACTTGGCATTTTCTCTCTCGGCGTCTTCTCCTCCAGCGGTGGATTCTTGATGCACCACTTTTCACGCATTGTGATGATATCCACTTGGGGGGCGTGTCTACCATCAATGGTCTCTCCGCCCTCTGCTATTGTGCCGAGTAGAAGAGGTCCACCGCTGGACCACAGTGTGGTTGTTTGTGCCTGTTCTGTGTGGTCCTGTTGTGTGGGTATTCTGTTGCTCCCAGTAGGGTACTTATGTGTGTGTGTATTTGTTTGTAAGGTTATAGGTATGTTGCATAATTACAATTGTATTTTACCTTTCCTGTATTTTATGGGCTATTGCTTTAAGGCAACCTCTCCATATATGTGTGTGGTGCTTTAAGAGAATTGTCATCTTTTCAATGTGCTTCTACTGCCATTTGCCCTGTTGGTTCTGGCTTTAGAATGATAAAGATTAGTTGGGAGTTGACTGTCTGGTTGTATGGCAGGTACTGCGCTGTTCTCCTAACAAATACTCAACAACTTTTACTTGGATAGACATTTTCATTGTGCATCAAAGGGCTAGTTTGCTGAACTCCTGTGTGAGCTACAGGGATATAACAAGCTCCAGAGACCTTGAACACTGCACCTGTCTTCTGCTGGAGTGAGTCCTAACTCCGCAATTGGTGCCCCCAGGGTCCTGAATCCTTAGAAGTAGTGTTAGAGGTGCAGTTTCTGCCTAACCCTAAATCCTCAGAAGAAGAACCAACAGAGTTTCGGACCTACCTGCCAGATGATCCACTCAAAATGCATTGCCAGTCAGCCTAACTTTGCTGCATCTCCTGCTATGTTCTTTTCTGCAACCACAAATCCTGTTCAGCGGTTTCTCAGCGACGGTATCCAGCCTTGTGGAGCCCTCTTCGGATACAGCTTGCAGTTTTGTCATGCGGAAGGTTTTGGAATTGCAAAAGGTTGTCTAAGTCTGAAGGTAAAAATCTTCACTGGTCTTGACGGAGACAGACACTCCATCGACGACAACAATGTCCTCGACTTGGATATCCAGGTTTTTGCACTTTGAGCTATGTTTTGCCATTGTCAACGCCTTCACCGACACTTCGTCCAGCAGCTCGACGACAATGACTCCAAAACCTGCTGCCTTGCCTCGCTGAACTCTGCCTTCTCCTTGACTTTTCTTCAAGAAATTGTCTAAATCTGAAGAGGAGTCGAGACCGGACTCAGTCCACCTTTTGTATCCGTCTATGCTCCGTTGCGATCAGCTTTAACTTTTGACTTTGCCCTGTTCTCGGTAAACCCGAAACTAGAGTTCTGCGAGTTAACCTTTCAGATGCTATTTTTTAATAAAAACCTTTAAAATTCATAACTCATGCTTTTCTAAATTAGTTTGGTGATTTTTCTTGTGTTGTCTTTTCACTTTATTATTGTTCCTTTGCTGCATAAATACTTTGCACAGTGCCTCTAAGTTAAGCATGACTGCTTTTGTGCCAAGCTACCAGAAGATTAAGGCCAGGTTAATTTAGTGACTGTTGTGGTTCCCCCTAACAAGGATTGTGGTTGTTGCTTAAGTAGGGTTTCATCCCTTATCAATATCAATAACATGGTTTCTTATAGATGCATTTGCTGGCTAACTTCAAAGTCGCAGTCGGTCTTCAGTAAAGACACAAATGGCCGACACAAATGGCCCGATTTAAAATTTGGCTAGAAGAATTTCCATCCACCAGTTTAGTGAATTTACATCAGCAAAGCCAGTTGATGACAGTTTAGCATATTTTGGAGAGTTTGCTATAGTGGCAGAAGTTTCTCCACCAAAGTTGAGGTATGAGCAAAGGGAATGTATTGAACCAGAAGAGAAATGGGGATTCTGGATTTCTTGGTAAGGTTTCTGTTACACCTCTTGTCTAAATCAGACGGTTAGGCATTATTTCACATTTCTTTTGGTTTCTCACATACTCTGTTTAAAAATATTTTCCTATGGATCAGATTGGGGGGTTTGTCCTAGTTTGATTGAATCTACATGTCCTCTTCATTTCCTTCATTTATGTGACTTGTTTCATATTTATTTTTATGTGAACGTTTATATTGTCTTTATCTCCTAAAAAAAACTTCTAATCTTACTAAGTGACCATAGGTGTGTCAAGGTTACCCTTCGTAAAACCTGTTTGCCTTCAGGTTTAAGCATTGTAGACCACAGCGACATCTCACATCGACACTGAGGCCTACTGTCTTTAAAAGATGGCCCATTTGCTCACATCTCTGTTGCCGCCCCTTGTTTACAGGTGAAAGAAGCAATGTGTTTAGGATGGTGGAGCTGCAGCCATTTCTTTTGTTGAAACGGTCTTGATGGTGCTGGCCAGATGTGTTTTTTACTATTGATATCTGAGCGCCTGAGGGCCTGATCTACTGTTAAACCTAAACCTGAGTACCAGGGACATCCTTCTAGCACTTGGTCCTCTGAGTAACAAAGCAGAGTGATTGAAGACTTGCTCAGTGAGGTAGTTTGAAGTAAGAAACTCTGAACATGAGTAAAGTTAATAGCACATAAAAAACCAAACAAAACGCTGTGGTTATCTTTATCCAAATACAACCATTTTATTCTACTATTCACATCATGGCACAGGACAGTATATCTACAACCAGAGGGCTATGAGTAGTGGCATGATCCTAAATCTGAGCCTTCAGCTGCAATAGTTTATGCATGTCCTACACCCACAGTCTCTAACAGCTTCAGGATAGTTGTCCTGGTGCAAATTGGGATCAATAGTCCAGGCAATACACCTCCTGTTTGTTAGGACCCATCCATGGGTCATACTACCTCATGAAGCTATGCTGCACTACAGCCCCAACCAAACCAGAGAGTCTTTTAGATAAAGTTTATTTTTGGTTCTTATTGAGTTCTCACGCTTCATAGCTGTCCATGTGGTGGTCGTGACTGTGGTCGCAGCTGGCTCTGATGCTCCATTGCAGTGCACACTGTGGAGCAGAGGTTAAAGTGACTTTGGCGACTTGAAGGAATGCTGGTTGCAATTCTTCAGCTCTGCAGATGATGCAGGTCTAATTGTTGACCTCCTCAGATGGTCACACTGGCCCAATAAAAAAAAAACACCCTAACAATTGGAGAGCCCATCAGAAAGGCAACTGGATTTCAGATCTGTTGATGAAGTTGTTGCTGAGATCCAAAGGGGAAATATAGACCCCCCCCCCCCCAAGTCATAGCACAAATGATTTAGATATGATCCAAGCAAGTTTGTAAATCACTTCTCGGTCTTTGGAAACTTCAGCAGTTCTGCCACGATTCAAGTTTATGAACCTGAAACTACAGCTGAGAGCTAAGCACGGCTTATGTTGAAGGGGTCTCTCCTATGAGATAACACTTCCCGAAGTTAAGCCTCTGATCCAGATGGTGCACATGCAATCGAGGTGAGTGACAACACAGCTAATCAAAGCTCCAAGCAATACCTTCTCCACACCTTGTTCACTGCTTAATGCTCTTATTTGGTCATTATTGCATAGCTTCCTCTTTCTCCAGGCAGCAAGACTGCGGGTTGCTCTTCTACTCAGGCCTAGCTGTGGAGATACCTTAAGTACCACCTTTTCCTCAGTGATGGCCCCTTTCTTCTAGGCTTCTCCCATCAGTACTCCTAGCAAGGTCGTAGCAGAACTGAAGGTCATGTTCCTGATCTGAGAAGAGAGCTTGCTGCTCAGAAGCCCCAACCCTGGGACTCAGATATATTCCTCTTTCCACTGATTTGCACTGCCTGCCTGTGCTCAGTGATACACTCCTGGAACAGTAATATGGGCACGCTGTCTGAGATTTATGCTTGGTTTGTAGGTTGGAACACTGTATTGCCCCAGTCTGACTTGGTATTGGTTGTCTAGTCTGGTTTCAGGGGAGTGAGGCTCGCCTCATTCTTACCTATGCAGCCCCAGGTCATTGTTCTGTAAATTTTGCAGATAGGAGGCAGGAGATAGAGGGACCCTGACAGGGACTTGCAGGATAAACAGCACAAAGTGTGACTGGTTTATGCACAATTGGCCCGATTCACAAAGGTAAACTGAGAAGCAAGTCTAACTTTACGATCTGCAGCATTCACAAAGGGCATTTACGAGTGGTACAACTAGACTTTTGTCTCGGTTAAACTTATGTTTTGGTCTTAAGTTTAACTCAGACCAAAAGTCCTTAGACTAAGGACTTTTGGTCTCAGTGATACATTTGTCAGGCTCTCTCCATCCTCCATTTTGTAAACCACTCTAACAGAGGTGCACCAAGATAGATTCCTTAGGTGCTGTGGTCACACACACCTCACACACCCACATGCTCTCACACACGCACACACCCACATGCACTATCTGTTTCATATATACAGAGCAAACATTTATGTGACATCCGTGCCCCAAATAGATGGAGCAAAGAAGCCGGGTAAAAGAAACTGCCAGAATCTTTCCTTTAGCAGGTGTTGCCACTAGACCTCTTCCCATGTAGGCAACGCAAACATGCCTGGCCCCACTATTATATGGCTACCTGCTCCCACTACTGCCAGTATTTCCTAATCCTGCGAAATGACTTCAGTCCCTGCCAATAAAGAGAGGGGTGCAGTTGGTGTGTTCCTTCGAGCCACAGAGCTCTGCTCTGGGATTCAGTCCATTGTCAAAGGCCTTCAGTGTATATGAGTGTGTGCAGAGACATGGATCACACGACTCTTTCAGCCATGCAAGCACCATTCCCACCAAAATACATAGCGCCACGGCTCATAGCATCCTTGCTACGCTACTATTACATTTGTGTATCAGGCACATCACCTGACCTAGCCATAAAGTGCTGCGGATTTTCTGTTCAAAACATTCCAGTTTTTGCTATGGCTAACTGCAGAAATCTTACCTGAAACTTTAACATATACGGTGGGGTCGTACTGCCATTCAATCATAGGGTAATATTGATCAGCATCTTCTTTATTCACATTGTTTATCTGTAGGGTGCAGTTGTTATCTAACAAGTCACCCACGAGAAGCGCGCGTCCTTCATACCGAGGTAACACGTTCGTTGGATCCTTGTTGTTGTAAACCTCTGGGGACGTGCTTATCCTCCACAGGCGCCAGGTGAATGCCAGACGTCTGTCCGGTCTAAGGATTGAACCGGTGAACGTGCAGGGGATCACCAGGCAGGAGCCCTCGAGCGCCGTGATCTCACGTGGCACAGAGAATGACCACTGCATTAGGACCGGCTGCCAAAGAAGCGCTGCAAAAGGAAGAGGAGAGAAGGCGGCTGTGGTTAGATCACTATATTACACTCTTACACCCCCACACATGTACAATGATACTGCTCGCTGTCGGCATCAGCTTTCAGTCCAAAACAGGGTAGCAACGGGAGAACGGTTTGATGGTCGAGTCAGAAAATGGCAAAGCCTTTCCTGTGCTAGTTTTCTAACTTCCGGCCACATAATTTACATAATCTAAATAAAGAAAAGACACTAACATGCCAAGAAACAACTTACTGCACCTAAACCCAGCAGTCAATACCATTAAGAGACCTCATTGCAAGATGAACTAAAATGGGTCAGTAAATTCCGAGCCCAGTATTTCCTTTAACGAGTTGAATTACCCCCTCATTTGCTGGCGATTGTGAGTTAGAGATACTGATTGGGAAATAACATGTGCGTCCAGGTCTTTTACAGCATGTTTCCCCAAATTACAGACGCCTTTCTATTCGCAAAGTTTACCTGTTTCCCAGCAGGTGAAATTTGTCAGCGGAAAAGCAATGGGTATTATTGCTGTGTGCAATATTACTAGATCACTTGGTAACTACTCACCTGGTGATGTTAGTAATTGTGTGGAGTTGCCATACCTTAATAGGTCACAAAAAACAACACCTTTGAATACCAAGCTACACAATGACAGCCACAAAACACAACATGTCACACTTTTCGAGCCCCTTGAACAGCTTGCCCCACATCACACTATCGCAACATACGCCACATCAAGGAATACCACTACAACAAAGCTGATGTCCAACACCACAAATGACCATTTCGCCGCTAACCATTCCAGGCAATGCCATAGTGCCTCATTCTATACCCTCTATGTCCCATTAGGACACGCTATATAACTTCAGAATGCATCTCACCATTCAAGACAATTCAATGTCATATGTTATTCTGCAACACCACAACAGTCCAACATTTGCATAATGAAAGGGAGGAGGCCAGATGTTGGCTTAAATCCGTGCAATGGAGCAACTACTCTTTACTCCAGCGCCTAGGGCCTCAGAGATATTGTACAGTGCCATCAACAAGAAAAGCCCATAAACCCAAGAAGGACAAATCAAGATTTGTATGTGGGTAGCTGCGATGCGCGAGCCTGCACTCGGCTGGCATTTAAGGAAACCTACTATCTCCCTACATTACTGAACAACTGACACCCAGGAGAGTCCACAGTCATGTAACATACAGTTCCTCTGCCACCAAGAAAGGGAGTCGCATCATGGGGGATTAACCGATTCAGAGCCGGACTGGGAACCCAAAGCAGCCCTGGCAATTTTTTTCGGACCAGCAGTGAGTGACCCTGACCGCTACAGGGGGGCTTGGTGATGGGGGTTCTCCCCCCAAGAAAAGTTTGGAAAAAATTGTGCATTCTACAACACATTTTTCATTATTTATTCAAATGTATTAGTTTTTAAGCCATAGTAAATGGTGACCTCACAGTACACTAGGATACAAGAATCTTTGTTGGGGCTCTTCCATGATTCCCTCACTGTCACCCTTCAACAGTGCCTCTCATCTCTCCATAGCCCCTCTCTCACATGCATTTGATTTGTTTTTTAGCGCCTTTCATACCAGTGTAGGGTGTTGGAGCATTTTACATCACACACACATACAGAGACAATGAATCATACGTGTGTAAAACATCAGTGTATAGAAATTGTTACATAAAACCAAGTGGATTACAAGATGTAGGATTCGGTAATCTAACATTACTTCGCGGCCACTACTACGACTTACCATTACTACGCATTTTTTACTTTGCAGAATCTTTTACTTCCATGCTTTAAGTTCACATGCTAGGGTAGTGGTGTTTGGGTAGTGTAGGGTAATGTAGTGTATGAGGGTAAGGGTAAAAGAGTCAAAAATGCGTCGAAGTTGTATACTTAGTAATATACTGCAAAGTAAATGCATATTTAGTACTTTTAAAAGTATTTGCGAACTAAAAGCATGCACAGTTAAATCTTGTGTAGTAATGGTATTTGCGATGTGAAAACATTGTAGTAAAAACTTGTGAAGTAATGGTCTGCTAAGTAACATCATATATTCGGGGAAACCACCTGGCTTTCAGCGTAAAGACAGAGTTTGCTACATACCCCATAGTTTCCCTCAGCAGGCCGAGGCTACACTGGTAACTGAGCACCACAGGGGCATCGTCTCAATGCGGTGAGGATTGTGCTGTCTATTAATCTTTTCATGGGGACCCCCCTTCATGGGGACCCCCCTTCATGGGGATCCCCCCAGACCCTGTATTATGATTTAAATGGGGCTGTTGTGAAAGTGAAATGTCCTGAGTGACCATTTTGAAATGCAGTGGATCTGCCTCATGCTGAACATCTTTGAGCTCTTCTTGCCATTGATAATAACTTTTAAAGCAACATTACGTACTTGAGGTACAGTGTAGTGTGCAGTGGACCCAAAGCCACGACATTGATATGACGATGCCGAACTACTGCATCATGGGAGTGGGAGTCCCGCAATAGTCCATTGATGATGTATGGCGAAGCCCAGGTGTGCTGTCTATACTGAGCTTCACGTACTGCTGCATAAGGCCTGGACAATGGTCTTTGTGCTTTGAACTTAGTTGCTGCATCCCGTGGCATTGGCTTTATTCTACATATTGATGAACTGCCAAGAGCTATGGATCAGTTTCTTGCAGCAGCTATTAAGCTAGCAGAATGTTTATCTTCATCTCGGCAGTTACGGTTCTTTAAATGACTCTTGATATATCCAGCCCCATGATGACTATCAACAATGTATTTTGTTTACAAACTATATACGGGAGGTGATTGAAGCCATGCGAGTTCAGAATGAGATGGTTGCAATGTATTTTAAGCGCTCTGCTATATTTTGAATGTTGACACATTGGCATATTTTGCACAATATGTTGGTTGCACTAAGCAGCTTGATAAATTGCTAACTTTTCTGTGATTGGTTTAGCAGCTTGCGCAGTATGTCTTCCATTTCCATGATTTAGACATTATATATTCAATGCATAACATGGCATCTGTTAGATTTATAAAGACTGTCAAAGCCGAAACGCGTCTCTCCTTCACATGCTGGGTCCCGAGTAGCCCTTTTAATTAAAAGAAGTCGTATTCACACAAGCTTCCTGTACGCGCCTTTTTCCTGTTGGAGTAAGGATTGTGTCTATACATGGATATATATCAGAGCAAATCCTGGGTCGTTACCAAACCTCCACGGCGCACAAACACAGGTATGGACCACTCGAGGGCCAAGTGAAAACTGCTCTGCTTTATTTAAATTTCATGAATACAGCAACCAGTCAGTCCTAGCCAGTGCCTCAGCATGACGCGTTTCGACCGATACGACTCGGTCTTGTTCACATAACGCGCTACAAGAAAGCATGTGTTTAAATAGTGAAGGTGTTTGAAAAGAAAAAAAGTGAGTGGAAAAAAAAGCACCTGTGTACAATTAAGCAAAAGCTACATGACATATAGACATAAAAGACATACTATAGATAGTAACACGATGAGTAAAAAATACATGAATTGCATAAATAGGTGGGATCTATATTTAAAATCTCATTGATACAAATATAAATATTAGAAATGTAGAAAGATAAATATTTAAAAAACACATTTAAAACCGGAGGGAAGATGAAATTTACATAATTAACGCCTGTACCAATAAATATCAACTTAAACGATAAATACATCGTACATGAAAGTAGTCGGCAATAATAGAAATAATATTTCCTCACAGATATATTGTGCAAAATTATGCATGTAAACAAATATTCATGTGCAAAATATTCCGCAGCTGCAAAAATTATCTGAAGTCTCAGAGTCACTTAATATTGGTGCGTTCTTTGTAAAGTGCAAGAAGTGCAAATGTGCAAGTGCATGAATAATACCTAAATTTGATACTTTAAAAAGAGGACAGAAGCCCATAAAAATCAAATGAATCAAGTGACTAGCAGCATAACAGTTAGGATATCGGGCAAGTGCCCTTACTAGACCAGGGCATATACTGAAAAAAGAATAATACCATGGTTCTCAACTAGGAACCACAATTTCTCAAGCTATGGGCAGTAAACGTGAGAGAAAATATACAGGGAGAAACAGGAAGGGAGTCAATATACAAGTAAAAACTCAGGGCTGCTATGATGGTATCAGCAAACTGGGGGTATACAGGATAGAATTATAGGAAATTGTGAAAATCCTCCCCCATATTGAGGCCATTCGGCATCTTGGTGTCGAGTTCTAGGATAAATTTAGATTCAAGTTGTTTTAACTGGCATTCTCTATTGCCTCCACTAGTAGATTTGGAAACTGCCCCAATAACGAAGTAATCTAAATCATTTAAATTGTTATTATGGGCTAGTTTCAGGTGTCTTGCAACGGAATAGTTGGGATCGGAATTTACTGCGGCTCTGAGGTATTGTAGTATGCGGTTGTACACTTGGAGCTTAGTGTTCCCTACATACTGCAAGCCACACGTACACCGAAGCACGTAGACTGCGAAGTCTGTACGACAGGTGAAATGACCCTGTATCTTAACAGGGACATTACTAAAGGCAGTCATGTATTCTGTTGTGTTCGTCCCAAATTATATATATGTTTGTGTGTGTGTGTGTGTGTGTGTGTGCGTGTCTTATCAAGGTACATATGTGTGGAGTTAGGTATAACTAAGGAAAATCTATAGTTACCTTTCAATATTTTGGCTTTGATATTTTTCTATATTTAGGGAGCACACACTTTGGAGTGTAGCATCAGAATCAAAACAAGGTCTTTAAACATTATATTATATTATATTACATTATATTACATTATATCATATTAGATTAGATTAGATTAGATTATAATATATTATAATATAGTATAACTATTTGTAGAGCTCCCATCTCATCAGGCAGAGGATCGAAGCGCTACAACCGAACAAGATGGGGGCAGAACAAACAGGTATTTATAATTTAGCACAATGGCAAGGACCAAACTCATTTGCAGGATATATACAGACCCTTGTTTTTACATTTAGAGATATTGTTCAGCTATTTATTATATTGTTCAGGTATTCATTATAAATTGTTATAATGAGGATTTCACTCCTTCTAAATCCACCAGCGTCAAAACAATCTGACCTTATTGATTAAAAGCAGAATCGGTGCTGGACTATCCATCTTCATCTCTGGTGATTTTAATGCCAAAATTGACAGTTGCTATTGGAAGCCTGGACCTTTCTACAAATGTCCGCTTATTACTGATAAGTCGGATTTTAAATCTGACAAGGGGAGTTTCTGTCTGAGTTGGTAGCTAAATGGAATCTTTCTAATGTCAATGAGTGTCATGTCCACTCTAGCTCTCAGACTCCCACTTATGTTGCCAGAGTTTGCTCCAGCATTATCAATTACATGTTCCTCTCTGTGGTTTTTCTGGATTGAATGTGCTATAGCATCATTCCAGGATTTTGTTCTGTCCTTTGAGGTTTCTAATAGCTGTCTGTCATGTTAAATGCTTTTATAATATATGTGCCTCAGTGTAGGATTTACTTAGCTCTTATCAGCTAAAGAGGTTAGTTAACAAGGACCACAGATGGTTTGAGCATTTTCACCCTAAGCTAACAGATTCCTATGATTAGCTCTCAAGCAACAACAATTAAATACGTAAAAAATTGTAAGATGGTGGTTAGGAGAAACGTCTGCCGGTCCAATGAAAGATTTAAGGGATTTTTGGTACCCTGTGAACAGTTTTCTCTTTCGAAAAGATAATACACTTTTGATGTACAGATTTACAGCCGATTTGTGAGTATCGAATTTGTGAGATCAATAAATAGATCAGACATGATGGGCAGTGATGTAATAGAGCCTTTGCTTCTGACACCAGTTTAGATGTTTGCCTGGATGAGGTTACAGAGGCCATTTGACTCCTGGTCCAAATTTGTTCCCTTGGATCTCTTTAAGAATAAACTGATCTTATTAGGCTCTTTAGAATCCTAAAAGCCAATTGTAAATCTTTTTTCATACAACATTTATATTGCAATTTTAACTTGACAACCACAATACACAGGCAGCAGTGCAAACTCGGTATCTCATCCTGATATAGCAGATTCCGTGTATATACATGTGCTCCCCCAAATTCTTATAATTACATATCCTTTAGTATATTCATGCACATAAAGCAAAATCGAAATATTAAAATAAAATATTATTTTATTATTATTATTATAATTTGTAGGGTGCAACAAATCATTCCCAAGGGGATCTCTCGGCGCCTGGGTAGTAGTCACCTACGAAAAAATAATTATTATAACATACAGGTTTTCAGCAGTTTCTTGAACTGTGCCAGATTAGAATAGGCCCGGTTCTCATCTGGAGGTGAAGCATGCTCAATTCCTGACTTCCAACTTCAAAGCAGGGGTACCTCTCTGGAGTTCCATAGTCGTGCAAAGTCTCTTTTGGCCAGGATGAGTTAAAACTCCAGTCACACCTATTCCCTGCCCACTCCTCTAACACAACAACAATGCCATATTTGGGGTGAGTTGTATCTGCCTGCCCCACCCTGCACAGGTTCTAGACTGTGTGCATTTTGTAACCAGTATGCCTGATTAGTGGACAACCCCACACCATGTGTCCAAATGTCCCTTCCTCAGCCAGACACTTGGTGTATTTCAGGTCAGATTTATGATTCATAGCTTTCTTAATCTGTAATATATTCTACATAGATACTTTAAATTGGATCAGCCGCAGACCGGTCAAGGTTGCCAGTTCTCTAGGAAATAATTTGCCCTTCCCACCCATTCATCTTCATCAAGTCTAAGTCTTTCTTCTATACCCCCTATAGACCAAGTAAAAAGTCAGCGACATTTAAAATGAATGAACTATATAATTTTGATATACGTTTGGGATGCATTATTTCCAGTACAAGCTGGCCTCTAATGGGTTAAACTCTGGCAATGTCTCCTTTATGGACAAAGCCGATTGGTAACTTTGTTTCCTTTATATTTTATCGTGACCTAAATCCCAATCTCTCAATGATGTATATTGTGTTCTGGGCCCAAAATCCATGAAACAGAGAAACTTTTTTTATAGATAACCAGATTGTAGAGATTATGGTATAAATTTTGAGATTTTTTGTTATTGGTTATACCTGTTGCAATCAAAGTGGCTAATTTAACATTCATTCAGTCACATTGGAAGGGGGCTCCCTTTGATTGTGCAACTAGATTAGAAAACAAATTGCTTAAACACATATTGGAAATATATAGAAGCAAATGTGTATTTGGGGCTTTACTGATATCACAAGCCTCCAGGTGGAATAAAATATGTTTTCAAAATGGCTTCTGGGTCTCCCACCTCTCATTTTTCATGTAATGAAAAGCATCACAAGTTGGAGACATAATGTCTTATACATGCAGCTACTATTGTGCCTTTGCCATCTTGAGGAATGTTTTCTGAATCTTGCAATCTAAATTAGGCTGATCTTGGTGAAGTTTATATTAGTTGTTTGATGAATTCATTAAGATCGGTTATTGTTTTATGATGTGTATATATTATTGTTTTAGGTTTGTACATATGAGTTTATAAGCCTGCTTTTTTAACTAAAATAAACTAATTAGACTGCAACTATACTGCACACACACAGGTATGAGAGGAAGAGTTGGAAACAACAGAGAAATCAATTCCAAAGATCATCTACTTCCCTAATTGTATCTGTGTAAAAAAAACTTTTAGGCAACAATTAACAATAACCTACACGGGTCTTGCTAGGTGGTTGCCAGTGCAGATCGGTTGGCTTTGATTTTTGGCTTTTGCCAATGCTGTGCATTGCAAGAAAAAACTGCATAATGACGCTCATGCACATGCATGCACATGCATCTTGAAACTACTGTGGCTCAGCAAATGGAATGTATATTCGTTACTACAAATGCATATTCATGCAGACAGACACCATTTTTATTTTTTTATCTACCCTTCCAAGATAGAAAAGCCAATCATGGACTGGTAAAAATAATTGACTTAAATATGCTTCAAAGCACATTTTGTAAAATGAGCAAGCTGGTAGCAAAATTTCAGCCATTGGGCCCTCCAAAAAGTTAAATAAAGAATTTTTTTTTTTAAATTCACAGCTGGAGAGTACTAATGGAAGACCGACTGAAGGGAGTAATAGAGAATGGGGGATGGTAAAGCAAAATAGGAAAAAGAAAGTGGAATTAAACTAGTAAAAAGCAAAAAAAGCTGGGAGGGAGGAGTAGGGAAACAATGGACAAGCTTTGGGCCAGGGGAGGGGCAAAACAGAGCATATGTTGGTGGGTATTTGAGGTGGTAAACTGCACAGAAGGGAGAAAGTAACGAAATACATGCACATACATGAGTGTCAATCAGTGGTAAGCAAAGGGGTCGCCCAAAGGCCGCTGTAAGTACTGGCATAGTTCTTAATAGATCTTCAAAAACTGACAGCTAACTTCCTGTAGGCAAGATCTAAACATAAGTTCATATCCATTGTTTGCTGTACAGAAAAGGACAAAAGAATATCTAGCGATATGCTTGACAGTGATGATAAAGTACCTTGAAGAAGAGTGCACAAGAAAACTCCCTGCTTGTAGTCCATTTTTAGCTCTTTTATAATGCACCTCTGGACGTACTTGTCTGAAGAATGCTTAGATTAAAGCCTCATTATTTTACAGTCCTGGAAAATAAAATAGACTGAATTAAACAACTTATAGATACCAGAAAATGAAACACACTGTAGAGCTGACACTGCACTGAACATTTATTCCTGCTAAATATCCTGAAAATATGGCATGGATTAGCCTCTTCAAGCAATGCTGGACACTGGACATAAATGTAATAGGACTCATGTAAGCTATGCACCAGAGAGTCCCAATACAGGCCTTCGGCATGTATACTGCTTAGTTAAATGACTGTTTACCCTTCAAACAATCCTTTACATGGTGAAGGCAATTGGATTACAAAAGTGTGTAATGTGTGCATTGTAGAGTAAAAATATTTTTTTTAAAACAAAAACTAGGGGTTTGGTGTAATAAAAGCCATGCTGGACCAGACCAATTGGGTTTACATAACCCTAGAAAACCAACCCTATTGCCAAAAGTTCAAGAACCATTTTAACAATAAATGTTACAAATTGGTGGACAGTCCAAAAAAGAAAAACATATAAACACGCTCTGAATTAAGGAACAAATACATTTAGTTCTGGAGCATATCAATACAATATTCATTTCATTAGTTCTTCATTTTCATTTTGCAAATTTGTATCTTTATGCATGAAACACTGTTTCCAAAATTCAGTGTTGCTTGTTTAAATGTCATTGATTTAGAACAGCCAAACAATTCTAGATGTCAATAGGCACTTTCACTTCATATCAAGTGCAATAATTGGTTTCTTAGATGTTGTGGAGCTACCATCTGTTTCGTGGCTTAAAGTGAACTGCAGGTTCTTCAGGGCTGTTAAACAATATTATTTTCAAAATAATTAGAAAGCTTGCATTAATTGATCAAAAACACACAATCTCATACATATACAGCAATGTTCTCAAATTCATGTACATTTATTTACTTAATATTCAAAATTAAATGGAGATTATAAAAGCAAAGAAGATTGAACAACCAAGGCGTCATTGGAAATAAGCATTCACTTATTTACCATTTTAGTTGATAAAAAGCCCTTTTGTGAAAACGTATTTTTTTAAAAGAATTGCTTACCTGTTCCCTGACTATTCTAAATGTATCCGCTTGCCTTGTTCAAATCACCTCAAATTAGTTACAAGGATTGATAGGTAATTGAACTCCCTATTTATTCAACCTGGAGTACTTTCCTGTGTTTAACCATTTCGCTATTTACTCAAATGCTAACACACAATGACTTGACTATATCTAAGACACCAAATTCTGGGTTTGAGATTCTAACATATTTTTTGACCAGCTTACCCTAATGACATCTCCTCCATAGTTAATAAATTAGGAATATCCTTCCAAAAACTGCAAATGTTCTCTTTAAGTTCCACATCAAATTAATCCTTCCAACACAAGACGATTATAAAAAGGCTCTAAAGTGACAAAATAAACTAGAAAAGAAGATACAAAGAGCCCTAAATCAAATGTATATAAAATTCCATTACTTTAAAAATGTCTTCCTTATAGAAACATGGGAGGGGTGGGGAGGGGCACTCACACACTTCAAAGAGAATACATTGCTCTTTCAAAGCTTTAGTCATCAATTACCTTAAAAATACAACATTCTCCAATTCATGATCCTGAATTTCAATATCAGGTTAAATGCCTCCCAACTTTTCATTAACTAAAATTCATTCTTCAAAATCAAAGGAACAATTAGAACTCAATTACCTTTGTTCTATCAAATCCACCAGAAGATAACTGTTATCTAAATTATTCACAAACTCTCTAAAACTCAAACTTTTATAATTCCCTTATTCATTCAACAAACCCTCCAATGTTCAAAGATCCAATCACAATATTATAGCCTTATAGCCCGCCGTAGCGGGCTATACCGGCTGTTAATGGCCCGCTGCAGCGTTAAAGGCCCGAGCCGAAGGCGAGGGACTTTAACAACAGCAGCGGGCCATTAACAGCGGTATAGCCCTGCTATGAAGGGCTATAAGGCTATTAGAACATTCTGCCACTAGAGGGCAGAATGTTCTACCAAAACAAAGCCCTTCAGGGAGCGCGAGGGGATTGAAATCCCCTCAGGCTCCCTGAAGTCTTTGTTCACAGCCAGAGCTGTGAACAAAGACACATTGGAATGTTGGTGCTCCGGGCTTATACCGGCCAGTATTAGCCCGGAGCGCTCCATTGTCTTCAATGGAGCTCCCAATGTTCCAATGTTCTAATAGTGATTCTTATTCAAATTTCCTCAAATTATTAGAAACATAAATGATAATCATAGTTTAAAGTATCCTTTGTCATATTTCTTTACACCTACACAAGACAAGACAAACACCTACTATAGTTAAGGTATACAGTAGCAAAATCTCTGTGGTCTTAATGTCTCACCTGTTGATTGCTCTGATCTCCACCACATGCTCATCATACCACCAACCGCTCATGATGGAGGTTTTCACAATCAGAAAACCCTTTATATACTTGCCTAGTAGTTCAGAATGAGCCAATACAAACATTGTTTTATGATAGACTAGAAATACACCATAAGGAACCTAAAGTGCAAACACTGACTCCTCAGTTGACTACAAGTACACCAATAGGGACCTGAGTTTCATAAGCTCACAAGTTAGCCCAAAATTACCCAATAAAAACACTGTTTCCATATTCGACCTGGAGTACACCAATGAAAACCTGAGTTTCTTTTATCTCAATAAAAGATACCAATTGGGACCTGAGTTTCGTAAACTCACCAGGTAGCTCAAAATTGACCAATAAAACATGCTTTCCTTATTTAGCTTGAAATACACCAATGAAAGCCTGAGTTCCTTTTATCCAATCAACTTCACAAGCCTCCACCCATTACAATTCCTTTACTTCACCTATTTCAATTTCCCTACTTTAAAAAAAAATACAGATAGGTTTGTGACATTACTTAAATGAGACTTACCAACAAAAAGTTATCACTTGCATAGTGAAAACAAATCAGTAGCAAACATCACAATAGAACACAAGAACACAATCTCAGGGAAGCAAGTTATAGTTAGCTCTGCTAACTATAACTGGCAAATGTTTAGGTATTTTGAGTTTAAAACGTTAATGTTGTCAGTGACATGCTCACCTAACTATAACGTAGCCACGCAGCCTTGCCCCCTTTATAAAAAAAAGCAAAAATAAAAAAGAAAGGCTGAGTTCCAGGGGATGGGGTCCTCGGGGCCGAAATCAGCCTTAGGAGGGGGGCCATGTAGCTCCCTCCCCATTATTAACATGCCTGACCCCGGGGTTGAGGCCCAGCTGCCGAAATTGGCCCAGGGAAGCAGGTTATGCAGCCCCCCTTTCCTTTGAAAAAACAAAACAATAAAAGCCCGGCAACTCGCCGGAGGCCCTGCCACCTTTCTCCACAACTCTGCAAACACACCTCCTGGTGTGCTTCTGGTTGGGGATGAAGTCCCCTTGGCTACTGATGATCCTTAGGGTCCCACAAGACCTCCTGTTACCTTCAGGCACTGGGCTGGAGTCCTTATTCCTCATCATTGCATCTGATATTAAAAAGGGTTTTGCAACGTTGGAATCAAATCAGGGGGATATTAGGCTTTTTTGCGAAACCTTAGAAAAAAAGTTAGACATTTTGAACTCCAGGACGGGAGATCTAGAAAACTCGGTAGAAGAGCTTAAGACAGAATTGGGAGGAACGAAAGATGATATTACTCTACTTAGAAAAGAGGAAACTGCACTCAGAGAACGAGTGGAGTCGCTATAAAATTTTTCTAGGCGCATCAATTTGCGTCTTTTGAAGGTGCCGGAGGGGAAAGAAGGAGAGGACTTAAAATCCTTTATTGTAGCCCTCATCAAAGAAGTGGTGCTGATTGATACATCAGAAGAGGAACTGAGGTAAGACATCCAGAGGGTACATAGGGACCCCTATAGGAAAAATCCAAATCGTACAAAGCCAAGGAAGATTCTGATTAACTTTCTTACTTTTGAAATAAAAGAAAAAATCCTAATGGCGGCCCTTAAACTAAAATCTTCCAAATCAAGAGACTTCATCTTTGAGATTAGGTCTGATCTCTCACGTGCCACTCTGGATCGTCAGTGGGAGTTGGGGAGGAGAATGGAAGACTTCAGGAAATTGGGGGCAGTGGTCCAACTCAAGTTTCCAGCTCAACTGAGGATTATGTTGAATAACAGGATGCACAATGTAAGAACAGTGCAGGAGGCAGATGACCTGTTAGATAGTTTTAAATAAGTTCCCTTCAGATTATGGCGAATAATGCATTACCATGTTTATAGCCACCCACCATAAGTTAAGTAGCGCTTCTTTATGGTCAAGTATTTGTTGAAATGTTACGAACTAAATTCTATATCTTATAAGTACATATATACCAGCACTGTCACAAACAATCAATTAAATAATAATAATAATAATAATAATAATAATAATACACATAATAAATAATAATAAATTAAAAGGCAGAGGAGGCTACTGGCCGGCAAAACCTGGAGACTCCAGGTAAATAGGGGTGGGGTTCTCTAAGGGGGGTGGGGTAGGTGCAAGGGGTGAGGTGGAGGGGGCACTGGGGAGGGAGCAGAGGGGTAAAATAAAAATAAAAGAAATCCTCATTAGAATTCTAGCCCCACTATGTTCTTTTTTATTAGCCTTTTATAGCTGTAGGTTAATAGTACGCCCTGTACAGGATGGGGTAGGCCTAAAACTGCGGTGCC
This sequence comes from Triturus cristatus, assembly GCF_964204655.1. NCBI lineage: Eukaryota > Metazoa > Chordata > Amphibia > Caudata > Salamandridae > Triturus > Triturus cristatus. The sequence goes on along the minus strand of NC_140590.1, from coordinate 149,920,227 downwards.
GTTAGGTTGCCATGAAAACAATACAATGTCTATCATGGAACATAAATGGCCTCAGAGTCAGATGTAGAAGAGAAAGAATTTTGCAATATTTGAGAGATTCACCAGCACAAACCATCATTCTGTAGGAAAACCACCTTATTAAAAAGGAATTTATTGAAATATGCTGTAAGCTTAGGTGGGTGGAACATTGCCTCTGTTCTGGTCAGCTATCCAATGTTAGGGGGGTTGCTATACTAATTAAGAAACAAGCCAATGTTATCGTTAAAGACACCAAGACAGACTCCAGTGGCAGATGGGTCATAGCAAGGATCTTAGTAGACAACACCCCCTTCTCTATAGTCGGATATTACGGTCCTAACCAGGACGACCCCTCAACATTAAAAATTATTTTCTCACACCTATTAGAACTCCCTGATGAAATGATTTTTGCTGGAGACTTTAATATAGTTTTACATCTGCAATGGGACAAATCACCAAACAGTAGAGCTAACATTCCGTCCAAATCTAGAGCCTTCTTAAAATCCACGATGAAGCAAAATGCTTTAACTGATATCTGGAGGGAGAGGTCTGGCACCCAATTGGGAGTGTCTTTTTATAATAAAAAAATATAGACACAAATCCAGGATAGACTATATCTTAATCAGCAATGATTTGAGAAGTAATATCAAACATATAGACTACCTGACTCCTCATCTTTCGGATCATGCAGCCGTTTGGATCGAATGGGATCTAATAGAGAAACCCCAACAAAGATTTTGGTCTTTTGATCGAACTATTCTTTTAGATACAGAGGGTATTATTTTTCTGTCCCAAGAAATTAAATCTTTCTTAGATATCAATATTGGCTCTGCCAATATCGTAGTTGTGTGGGACACTTTAAAAGCCTTTTTGAGGGGGCTGGTTACAAACAGAACCTCATATAAAAATAGGATGTATAGGGAGGAAATTTCAAAATTAGAGGATCAAATGAAAGAGCTGGAAAAGGATATAATCCAAGGGGGAGATCAGGAGCTAATTCAAAACTCTATTGATAAGCTAGAATCTCTCAAAGTATTTCTAGAAAGCATAGTTCAGGCGAGGATTTACAGCAGATGGGTGGTCAGTAAACAAGCACATTTTGAATATGGTGAAGGGGCTGTAAGATTATTAGCTTGGAAGGCTAAATCGGATGGGGTGCGAAATTTGATCAAGGAGATACAAGATGTAAACTCTAATATAATAACAGCTAATGAGGATAAAATACGAGATGCTTTCCATACGTATTTTGAGGGACTATATGACGAAGATAACTGTATAGACAAAACTGCAGCCATAGACTGGTTAAGTTCAATTCATCTTCCAGTTTTAGAAGTCACTAAAAGGCAAAATCTAGAGGCAGAAATTTCGCAGCAGGAAGTCAGGAAGGCTCTTTCAGCCTGTAAAACTGGCAATGCAACAGGGCCGGATGGTATTCCAGTGGAAGTCTATAAATAAGTGGGAGAAGTCACAATTCCATATATGACTACACTTTTTAATAAAGTCCTTTCAGAAGGGGTTAAACCACCTTCTTCGTGGGGAGAAGCAAATATCACCTTGATTCTAAAACCAGGTAAATCCCCTATAGATTGTGGGTCTTATAGACCCATTTCGCTCCTTAATTCTGACTATAAGGTCTTTACCAGAATCCTCGCTGATAGATTAGGAGCAGTTGTTGGAGATCTCCTTAACTTAGATCAGAAGGGGTTCCTAAAAGGTAGAAATCTTTTTGACCTTACTCATGATTTGATAGGAGCGATTGATTTTTCGTCTAGTTTTGCTCTTCCATTGGCGGCCATGACCCTTGATGCAACAAAGGCATTTGATAGGGTAAATTGGAATTATCTCGCTGTAGTCCTGGAGAAATTTAATTTTGGCCCGGAGTTTTGTCAAACTATAAAACTTCTCTATAGCGATCCATCTGCAAGGCTGGTAGTTGATGGTAACCTGACAAAGCCTTTTAGTATTAAGAGAGGAACACGACAGGGCTGCCCTCTCTCTCCCCTTCTTTTCGATCTATATATAGAGCCATTTGCTTAGAGTATAAGGGAGGAGAAAACTATAGCACCATTCAAGAGTGGCTCATGGGAGAGAAAGGTAGCCCTGTATGCAGATGACATTTTAATTTTGTCATCTGACTTGGATACATCATTTCCTCAAGTCATTAGGCTGGCAGAGGTTTTTGGCAGAGTGTCAGGTTATGAAGTTAATGCTGGAAAAACTGAAATTATGACATGGAACCTGCCAAGGGGTCCCTACCAAACTACGGACTTTATGAGGTACTTGGTGGTCAAAACTGTCTCCAATATCGAGGAGATAGCAAAGGTGAATCTTTCAAATATTCTTAAAGAGAGCCAAAATCAAAGGAAATCTTGGGCTCATCTCCCCTTAACCATCTTGGGTAGAGTACATTTGATAAAAATGGTTATTTTTCCAAAAGTAACTTTTCTCTTCAACACTATCCCTTTACATTTTGACAAGCAACTTATTGACAAATTTCAGCAGGCTATAAACTCATTTGTATGGGCCTACAAGGCAACCAGGATCTCGTGGAAAAAATGTAGACGAAGAAGAGAAAAGGGTGGTCTCACACTCCCGGATACCCAGTATTATGCATGGGCATTTCAACCAACCTACTCAAGAATGCTGTTAAAACACCCAGATGATTCGGATAGGGGGAAAATGTTTAAAGCAATGCTTGACCAATCAGAGCATCCGCAAGAAGGCTTCCTCTTTAAATATGAAGATAAAAAATTCTTTAATAAAGTCAGGTTGAAGGTTTTAAGGGGAGCAGTCCAATTGTGGGCTAGAATAAAAACATAATGGGACTGGAGTATTATTCAAGATTAGCCCCGTGGTGGGACAGCCCAGGGTCTCCTAGTTGTCTTAAAGATGCGCTTGTCATACCATTAAAAACAGCAGACTTAACAACATGGGGAGACTTAACTGAAGATGGTTTTTTACTGCCTTGGGCAACTCTAAATGATAAAATCGAAGGTGGTATGTCAAGATTTAAATATATACAGCTAAAAAGTTGGTCCCAGAATCACAAAAAGCCTATCGGTTTGGGTAACGATCTTGAAGAACTTCTGGTCAAAAAGCCAGTGGGCAAGAAGGAGGTAGCCTGTTTTTATTGGGCAATTGAGGGTGCAATAGACGAAGATTTCAGATTAGCCGGTGAATTATGGGATGAGTTGATTGTGGAATGGGGACAATACTGATTTATGGCAGATTTCATATAACACCCTAATTTCCGTAGTGAAGCCAGCTTGGCTGAGGAGAAACCATAACTTTACAACGCATAGAGCATATTTGTCCCCTGACAGACTCTCCAAGATGTCTAATGATCCACCGGCAAGATGTAAAAAATGTAATAAGGAAAGTGTACCAGACACACACATGTTTTGGTCCGGTCCGGACATTTTTGAATTCTGGCAAAAGGTTTTTTCCACCCTATCGTCTATCTTAGAACAGCCAGTTCATATCACCCTTAGCCTAATAATTTTTGGTATCCAAATGGAAATTACTGGACATTTTTGAAGCTTTCTTTTCTTTGCAATTCTGCTGGCTAGACGATAAATATGCAAAAAATGGGCAGAGGCTTCGCCTCCCATATATTCAGAATGGCTTTCATCAGTATATAAAACATCGATAATGGATTTAGCTAGACTGAAAAACAGTAAAAAGAAAGCAACTTGGGACTGTCTATTAAAATGGCATTCAGCCCATACAACAACAGAATAAATAACCTATTCCATTTATGAAAGTGGTAAAGATCATTTCTTTTCATATTCTGTGTCAAATGATTAGGCCTCGCGGAAAGCTCCTTGACTGAGACGGCTGGTTTCCCCCTCCGTATCTTTGGGTCAAAAGATAACAGTATTCGGAGGTGGGTTCTGTCCATTACTCTGGTCTCTGGTTTTATTAAAATCAGAAGAGAGCATGACCACCCTCTTACAAACAACAAGAGGTTAGCAACAGGTCGGATGCAGAAGTACCACTGGTAGGTCGGCGAAAGAGCAATCTTTCTAAGTTAACAAACCTACTTCTCCATAGCGAGTAACAGTGGAGACCTGCAGATTACCAGTTTTCTGGGGTCAGAGGCTAATGAGGAAATCAAAAATAAAATAAAAAAAAGACCTGTTACCCCCAGTGATCCCCACACAGTGAGATTTCTGTGAGGTGGTCAGAGGCCATGCCCCTTTCTCTACCACTCTAAAAACACACCTCTCCACGCATTACTGGTGGGGGGATGAGGCCCCTTGCCTCCTGAGTGCCTCAGGGCTAAAGTGTATTTCTTCCCCCAAGCAGCAGTGCGCCAGGAGGCACATTTGCAGAGTGGTGGATTGCACTGCTTATGACTTCACATATTACATCACTCATTACATCATCAGTGACATCACTGATGACATCACTGATGACATCATCCACTGACTGTGAGTGATTTTTAAAAAGTTTATGAGTGCTAAATTAACATTTAAATCTCAAAAGGTGGTACAAGGGCCTAGTAGGTCCAGCATAATGGCCCCATGGGATTATGGTAAGACAAGAAAGTACGCTGTTCCTAGGAGTGCGACAGGCCAAGAATATTGTGTCAGTTACGAACAGGTGCTAGATAGGACAATAGGTGATTGTACAGGGATAGCTCCTATAAGGAGCAAGGGCCCTCACACACCCCGAGAGGTGTCATGCTCTTCATTGGGCCAGTGCTGCAATGCCCAACGGGCCACGCAGGGGGGCTCTTTGCCATAGGTCTTCTCAGTTTGCTGTCATGAAGGTAAATTATGTTGTGGAGGGAGCCTTTGTGTGGTGAGTAGAAGTGGGATGGTGTGTGTGTGTGGTTAAAAATGGCTACTGGATTCTCCAATGATTATTTATTCACGGAGTACCTGGGCCATGAGTAAAAACACCTACTAAAGAGTCGTAGACTGGAGTGGGATGTTTAAACCCGCTTCAGTTTTCGAGTGAGTGTGTTGTGCAGGGGGTCAACATGTTTCATGCCCTATTAAGTCTGTGTGGATCTAGGCATTTATTCAGGACCCAAGTATACTCATCTACTCATAGGTCGTGGCGTGTATTGGGTTTAGAATAAAGAAAAAGTCACGTCCAATTATCTCGGGACTCAACAGTGGTCTTAATGTGTGGTGAGGACGAAAGGTATATTATACCTTCTGGAAAAGAGTGCACCTGTAAGAGATGAATCAACAAATTATTGATACACATCATGAGGTGGCCGGGTTCAGAGTAGTGAAAAAACATTGTTATATTCCATATAGATACCCCAATATCGACTCCGATACTAATTGCACCTGTCACCTACATTGCCCTCATATTGCACTACATAACGGTTCTTAGAACTGACCTTTTACATAGTTGAGGTAATGACTAGAGGACCTGGGCTTTTTTCTGAAAGGCCTAAGCCTCATTCATTATGCATGAGGATTCTTGGAATCACAGCTGAACAGCAGGCCGAACGTTTCCTGCATAAAAGCTCTGTACAAGGGTCATTCCTTCCATCATGACACAGCAAGGTATATCCCCAGGGGGTATCACTTTGGGTATATATACACCATCTCTTGCTAAGGTAGAGAGAGGAGAAAAAGACATCCACGATGACACACTGACACGAGAAGATGAGGCTCCTGCATGCAGATTCTCCAGCTCACATTGGTCTGACATCCCTTGCGGGATATCCACCTCAAGACCAGAACAGGGTCCCACAGTCTCTCACTTCAGGTAATGGGGTTGACTTTTTCCTAGAGGGATTCTTGGCTTCCACACGTACATACATGCTAGGTACACTTAGGTACATTTAGTTAGGGTCGCATCGTAAGAGTACACTTTTATTACTGTCATGTATTTTTATACTTGCCTGTATTTATCGTTTTAGCACTATGATAGAAATCTACCATCCTTTTACTCTGTTAGTGCTTATAATCATCTATTTCTGGTAATGTCTAATAATTGTTTCAGCACATCTGTTTTACACTAGAATAACACTGGTTCAATAAATACTTATTTGAAAACGTCCCCATCGTTTATTCTGTGCATGTCTCTCAGAGAGAATGTGACCACGGATGACTGAGCGACTAATAGCACTGTTTCCATGATTCTGAGGGATCGGGGTTGTCATGTTCGATAGTTGCCGAGAACTATTCTCTCCTTGGTAAGAGGGGTTTCTAGTGGCACTGTGAGCTAGCTGGTATACAGGCTGACATACTCAGTGGGGGTGTCCGGAATCAGATTAGACACCAAGCCCTCAGTGTTTGTTGTCTAAACGTGCAGATCCTATATAGGGTTATAGGAACTACACAACATGGTGCCCAAAGTTGGTTTTGGTACTTATTTAACAGTCAAATCTGAGTAGTTAAGTTGTGCTTTTCTCAGAGAGCGCGACTCACATTACTTCTAAGACGTCTGAAGTGAGAAGGGAACTATCCTGACACAGCTGAGTAGGCAAACACTCCCATTTATCGGCTGTGGGTTTATCAAGCTTGAAGGACAAACAGTTGCTATATTTGTGCATAAAACTTTATCTCAGTTTCCTTGAAACTCTACCTTGACATTTTTTCTTCAACAAAATGACAGAAGACGCCGCTGTGCCAGCAAAACGCATTTTAGTTCAGGAAGAAGAAGGGGAAATTAACATTTCAGAAAATGTTAGAACTGCCCTTACCTTAAAACTAGCAGAATATGATTTCCCAACTAGAGGTGGGATCAGTAACGTTCGTGATCGAGGATCACAAATAATATAGAACAGAGGTATTCTATTCATGGGTTTCATTCCCGCAAGCAGATGCACTAACACATATATTTCATTCTTATACTGAAGAAGAACCTTCACATGAATACAGTACATATGAGGACATTGAAATTCCGCTCACCTACCAGGAGCACATACACTGTTTTAAAGGTGCCGTTCCCCATATTAGAAATAAAGCAAGACTAGGTCCGCTCGGAAGAGATGGAGCCACTTGGCTTACACACCGTATCCAAACATTGAGACAATGTCAGAAGCAGACTTACGTACACTTCACAAAGAAATAATACAATTTTACTGAAATTTAACACCATCTGTGATGAGAATACTCACAATTCAGCCAACAAGAGCTGCACAAGTAGGTCCCATTCAGAGAAATTCAACTAAAACAACACCACAAATACTAAACACATTTATGGGTAAAATACCCACTAAATGCGAACAAATACCATTCTGGATAGCTCCGAAAATAACACAGCTAGAGGCAGTATTTCTACATACACACAGAATGCTGACAATTTGCTTACCAATGGGGATAGCTCTCCAGACAGAGGATTGTACCACTTGGGGTACAGTTTCCGTTGTAATATATACCATAACTCATGGTATCCCTTCATTAGCAGTAGTACCTGATGTATTAATACAAATACAAACTGAGTATGAAGCAGAACCTGCCCTGAACTTAGGGATGAAATTGCTAGGCAATTTTGCTCAGGTATCATCTATAATATTAGCAAATATAAAAGATGAGGCAGCAGCAGTGGCGATGCGCCAACGCCTAAGGGATTTCACTCCTTCACAACAGGAACGTGAATTACTTACAATTATCACAAGCACCTATGCTGAGTTAGGCAGGGATAGTTTGGGAGCTAGAGTATTAAACATCAACTCAGGAGTGGTGCTGAGAATCATAACATAAAGCAAGCACCTGATTCTTCCAGGAAGACATGGGACAAGATCTCAGTCCAGGAGTGGGTCTCCTCAACAGGAGCCCTCCGAAAGTAAATACACCCTTAGGATTAGCAATAACATTAAAAGACCTGATAGGTATCAGGATACTGATACACGTTCCTCTCGTTCCTTTCAGGATTCACCAAGAAACTCTGAGAGAGAAAGAAGGTCAGAACACAGACAAGAAGAGCGTACGAAGTCAAGAATCACACCACTCGCTTCAAGCTATACTTCTAAAAAATAAGACAAGCAACAATCTAAACCTCAATTTAAAAAGAAGAAAGTAGCAGGTCCAAAGTTAGACATGCCCAGAATTCTGAGGACCCAACTACTCAACGGGGAATGGGCTCTGACGATGCTAGACAGCACAGCAGAAGTAACAATAGCTCCCCAGAACGTAATGGAATTTCTGGTGACAGCGGAGTAGAATGAGTACATCACGGTAGAAACACCTGATACAAGGGTAAGTGTCCCACATAGGTTGCATGAGATAACACTCCAAATGGAGGGGGACAAACCAAGATAAGTTAATGGTCTCTTTTGGGAGAACTTGACTTATAGCTATGACATCCTATTAGCTGAACAAGATTGTCCGCCAGCAATTGTTATGGATTGCCCAAAGGGAGAAACGGTAATTTTAACATCTTTTTCCAACCACGTTCCAATTTACTTAAAACATACCTACGCGCGGGAGTGGGCCATGACCATTGCTCCAGCACTTTATCACAACCGTGTTGGGTGAGATACTGAGTCACATAATCCCAGTTAAAACTAATCCAGTTCCACAGAGACAGTACCCAATAAAACAGGAAGCAAAAAATAGGTCAGGGAGATCTTAGATCAACTTGAATACCAGGGTGTAATAGAAACTTGCACCTCCTCAATGAATAATCCTCTGTTTTCAGTTATGAAACCCGACAATTCATATCATCAAGTTTTAGATTATAGACATCTTAACTCATGCACAAATACATTTGGAGTGCAGAATGCACATAGTGCCACAATAATGAATAACATAGTGCGGAAAAAATTCAAAACAACACTAGATATCTCAAATGGATTCTTCTGCCAAAACATAGCACCTGAAAGCAGGTATCTGACCACATTGTCCGTGTCAGGTTCCCAGGGTCAATTTTGTCAACTCCCTCAAGGGTATAAGAATAGCCGCGGGTTGTTCAGTGCTAGGGTAACAGAATAACTTCAAAATTTGGATGAAGAGGCATTGTCCGATGTGGATGATATTTATCTGACGAGCGATGATTTAACAGAACACTTGACCAGGGTGTGCAACATAATTTTGGGATTCGCCTCTGAGGGCTACAAATTTAACTTTAAAGAATCAAAATTAGCCCACCTCAATGTCCTATTTTTGGAATTTAAGCTATCAAGTGAAGGTAAAAGCCTGGCAGCTAACTTTTTAGAAAAATGTGCGCTGCTCCAACTTCCCAAATCTTTGAAAAATGTACAATCCATATTGGGATTTTAAAATTTTGGCAGAACATACATTTTGGATTACGCAGAAAGAGTAAAACCTTTCTACGACTTGGTAAGACCTGATTTCTCAGTTAGGCATTGGACGCAGGAGCATAGATATCCTTTGTGCCCTACAAGCTGATATGATAGCTTCAAAACACTTACAGACACGTGTAAACGTATGCAATCTGATGATCCACGTTGTAGCGGGTCAGTCCGGGTACAACTACCTAACCTTCAATGAAGGAAACGGTACCCATAGCATACAAATCACACTTGTACACAAACGCAGAAATGCAATTTACATCTCCAGAAAAAAGTCTGACAGCAGTTCAGACTGCTGTAGCGAGAGAAAGAGCACTGGCTCAGGGGAAACGCATAATTGTTGCAACGCTACTACCAGCTTTAGAGGCTGTTACAAATGCTAGCATTCCTAATGCTAAAGCTTTACATCCAAGATGGATACAATGGGCTAATTCTCACACTGAAACGGATGTAGAATACAGATATGATCCAAAGCTAAAAACACAAGCATTTCTGCAATATGAACAAGAATATCCTCTCCCAAATGAAATCATACTTCTAGATCAGTATGAATGTATAATTTAGACTGACGGATCTGCTCAACCGGCCGCAGGGAGTAAACAACAAGACAGTGCCACTTGTGCGATTGTAAAAGGTTGTTTGCGGGAAGGCAAGTTCCATCCCAGTGATACAAAGACACAGTTTCTAGGAGATTGCATGGCTCAGCTAGCAGAATTAAAAGCCTTATTACTGTCACTAATTAATACGGATCGGAAATTCCCCTCACTCATTGTGTGCGATTCATTTTACTGTGTCCATTCATACAACCAATATCTTCATTACTGGGATCAGAATGGGTTTTAAGAACTCAAAGGTGGTACAATTAAGCACAAAATGCTATGGGAACAGGTAGCTGAGTTGGAAAAAGAAAATACCGAGAGCTCATGTGATACACACACTGAGTCATCAACATGATGGCGTTCACATTGCAGGGAATTTCTTGGCTGATGAAGTTGCGAAAGGGGCTGTACGTACAGCTTCTGTAGCTGCAAACACTTGTTCAAAAACGAGAATAGACAGAGACATTATGGTTGCTGTCAGTGCTACAGGCAATAACTCAGCTGTGCTGAGAACATTTCCACTCAAGTACTCCTACAAGTTAGATGCAAACAACATTCCGTCTGCTCAGATTCCTGGTGTGGGGGATAGAGTAATACCAAACATGGATCGCAAATTACGTTTAAATCTAGCCGTACATGAGGGTCTAGGTTCTGCACAAGCAGGAATGACAGCCACAAATTCATAACTGAAACAATTCTATAGGTGGCCTGGTTTAACAAACAGACTAAGAATTTTGTCTTAAAATGTGACATCTGCCAGCAGATGAAGGTTTCCACCATAGCACGTCCAGGGCAGACACCTTTACTAATATCAGACAGACCACTCGTATGTGTCTAGCTGGACCACTGCAGCCCCCTACATTTGCATTGGGCTTACAAGTATATCTTGGTGGCAGTGGATTCATGCTCGAGATTCCTATGGGTATGGCCTCAGTGCTCGGCTGACGCTCAAACTGTTATAAACGACTTGCGTGTCTTTATAGGGACATATGCAGTTGGCACATTACATTCTGACCATGGCCCCGCGTTTAGCTCTACGGCTTACAAGGAGGCCATGGAAAGGTCGGATATAGCACTGCGGTACTCTCTGTACCATCCTGAGGGAAATTTGGTTCTGGGGAGAAAAAAACATGACTTAAAGCAGTCTTTAACAGCTAGGGTATTAGGTTTGGGTGATAGTTGGGTCAATCACCTATATGGGGTACAGTGTGCCCTTAACAATTTGCCAAGAAGTTCTCTAGTGGGGTCAATCCTTATGAGGTCCAGTTTGGGATGTGAATGTGGCTACCTGATCTCGATTGTTAAGGCACAGTGGTGGATGAAAAACCTTTTGACATCAAGAAATGTTTGGCTGTTTTACAGGATCTGAATGAATCCACAGCACTACAAAGTAATGTGCAGGTAAAGCGGACTGCCACTGGGAAAGTCAAATCAGTCACGGCAAGACATGTCTGGATCCCAAAAGTCGGGGATCTGGTCAGAGAAAAGATTGAGGACAAGAAAGAATTTGGGCCATCATACAGAAAGCCAGTACCTGTCCTGGCTGTTGAAGGAACAAGAACAGTACTTCCGCCTCTTGCTGGTAAAAAAGAAAAGAGATTTGTCTCCATTGAACTGATCAAACCACACTATGTGGCTGATACTGAAAAGTAGGCCTCATGGGCTCCTGGGTAGGCGGTGCTCTCCTCTTGCTACCATACAGGAAGTTCAGACTGAAAGACTCATAACATTCGAAGAATCACCAATTCGAAGTGAAGACATTTCCAACAATGAAATGGAACTCATTCCTGTTCAAATTGAACATCAAAACTCGAGTGAAATACAAATATTAATTCAATCGAATTCTGAAATCTACATCAATATGCCTCAAAAAGAGACACCTGCCAGTTCAACAGCACCTGGTGAGCTACCAAAGATAGATTGAACTGCATCTGGCTACTTCATCAATTTTGAAACATTCTCTCTTAATCCCAGCTAACCTGAGACACCGCCAACTCCAGTTTCCCATAAGCACCGAGTTTGTGAGTTCTACACTTTTGTGAAAAAGACTTACTTAGTATCACCTTGGCTCCAGTTCTGCATAATATCTGTAATATTGCTTTTTCAGTTCTGGATTGGCCTAGTGACTGTCGTTTGCTTACTAGTGAATGGAAAATATCTCTCAGAACACTCTGCAGTATCCAATGTAAACTTGGTCTTGAAACCACATACATCATCTCATCCTGAACAAAGAGACTTGTTTTCCGTGAACATTATAGCTGTTCCAATTCCTAATGGTATTGTTTGGGACAAAGTTGATTATGATGTATTTGGCCCAACAGAACTTTTGAAAATACCACATTTATTTAAAATATCTCTAAATGATATCATTACCTCCAGTACATTTTCTGACGATTGGGATTTTGGAACTAGCAATAATAAGTTGTCTGATTTAGAAAAATCTGCTGCATTTTCCAGCAATGAAATGTTAGAAGACACATCTGATTTCGATAATATGTACTGTTATCATAATTATTGTCATCACTTTTTATACAAATTAAGTATCCCTAGAAATGTTTACACATACCATCAATGGGAACATTGTCCAACACCACCAAAAGGTAGTTCGAAAACTTTCACACAGAAATGTTCACATTTTTCAGGGATTAACACTTCTGACCAGATCTCAATTTACTATAAGGTTGCACCTACACCTGCACAGAAAAATATGCTGACTAACACCAAACAGATGTATTTTGCATCTTTTATTGCCCAACTGTCTGAACAGGGTTTCGACTTATGGAAAGACACAATAGACAAAAAAAATTGTCTAGGGTTGTAAGAAATGGCAAGTTCAGGGAACAGAAGCACTATTTAGAGCATGCCTCATTCCGCAACAAATAATATTTCTGAATGAAACTGTGCAACAGACTTCCGGTCTTGGACTAGCCAAGAATAAAGATTTGAACACACCACGGTTCCCCACACCGTCACACATCAATTTTACGTCATACAGTAGATGACATCATGTAGTACAATACATCAGACCCTATTGGAAAGTATGGTTAGTTTGGCCCACAGACACAAATAGATGTCAATCAAGATTTAGGGGTACAATCGAAGGTTTCAGTATCCATAGGCCAGACCCACGATATGTGCAGAGGGAACATCCAGGGGGTAGTGATATCATACAGTGTAGGGACATTGTGCCTTGATTGGCTAAAAACCTTGACACTGTCCTAGGTGAAACAGCACCTCTCCTTATACTTTTTATTGGGACCCCAAAAGCCACGTCAGAAACATTTCAATTATACTGTCTATAATGAAATATGGAAAATCTCTCAAAAAGAAACTGCATAGAGGCTTCGAGAAATAGATAGAATTAACTTAGAAAAAGCATTAGCTGTAGTAGACAATGGTATGACTACATTAACATCTAGGATTTATTCAATGGGCAACATTGTATCTTCTGCTATTGACATACTAGAACAGGACTTGTCCATTCTACAACACGTACGATCACAACTACGTTCTATTATGGTATTAAGCTAGACGCTGCAATCTTTGAGCACTGGTTATGTGCCTTGGCGATTTATCAACAGTACGTCTCTATTTTCAGCATACAATCTGACTGAAAAACAAATTACAATTGCAAAGGGGAGCAAAATATACAGTGCTGCATATTGAAAAACTTGACAAGTTACTTTTTACTAAGGCGGAGTCACCTTCCACAGAATGGTAATTCATTGCCATATAATGATACCGGTCACAACCTTCCACTTTCAATATTGCCTAGAACAATGCCAGGCAGGCAGATATGAAGTGCTGGGTAAGGAATTCATCAAGAACTCTTGGGAATTGCTGTACAGATTTCGATGCCGGAATGGGGACAGAGAAGTGTTTCTTAGCGGTACTAACTGTAAGAGTGATTTAAGCGGCTCTCTTATATACCAGGCTATTATGCTTTTTGGAGCCTGTTCAGTTGCAAACTTATCTGGTCACTCGAAAGGGACTCCAGCTGCTGTGATTAATTCGGTATTCGAGTTACTTCCCAATGGAAGTTACTTGATGCTGAATGATCAAGGTTGTTGTGGTATGCATCCTGGCATCGCACATCTTGTCACTGTAAACTCCAAGGTTACTTGCTGTATGCAAGTATTGTTTCCACTGACCCACACAATCAGGGAGGTGCCTTTATGGAATTCTTTGAATGTTTCCTTTATACGGTTTGATACTCTGAGCCGAATGAAAGCCATGCTTCTACAGCAAACCATGCCCTTAACCTCCGTCCAAGAAACTTAGGATTGTCAGGTTGCAAGGTCTTCGGCCGAGATACAGGCACTGATACAATTAAACTGCCCTTTCCATTTCACAGAAATAGTACAACATATTTTTAACAAGTCTGATATGACGGGTACTGTCCACCTATTTAAGACCATAGGTTCTGGACTGTTAAGCACCTTTCAGACAATCCTCGGAGTTGGTCCCAACTTTATACACTCCGTATTTAGATGCATTTTTGGAGGGTTTCCAGTGATACTGTTTCTAATAGCAGGTATCCTCATTGTCCTTTAGGCTTTTTATATTTTTTAAGGACTATTTTTATAGACTTATTTTACATACTATATTTGGACTATTTTTATAGACTTATTTTACGTACTATATTTGGAATTTTTAGTATTGGTCCAGTCGGATGAGGAGTGGGTGTTATATTCCCTATTGGTACCCCAATATCGGCCCAGGTACTAATTGCACCTTTCACCTACATTGCCCTCATATTGCACTACATAATGGTTCTTATGATTGATCTTTTACCTAGTTGAGGTATTGACTAGAGGACCTGGGGTTTTCTCTGAAAGGCCTACGCCTCATTCATTATGCATGAGGATTCTAGGAAATACAGCTGGACATCGGGCTGAACATCTCCTGCATAAAAACTATGTACAAGGGTAATTTTCCGTCATCATTGTTCTACATGACATAGCGAGGTATATCCCCAGGAGATATCACTTTGGGTATATATATATATATACACCCTCTCTTGCTAAGGTAGAGAGAGGAGAAAAGGACTTCCATGCTGACACATTACCGCGGGATGCAGAGGCTCCTGCATGCAGATACTCCAGCTCACAGTGGTCAGACATCCCTTGTGGGTTGTCCACCCCGAGACCAGAATGGGGTCCCACAGTTTCTCACTTCAGGTAATTAGGTTGACTATATCCTAGAAGGATTCTTGGCTTCCACACCTATATACATGCTAGGTACACATAGGTACATCTAGTTAGGGTTACATTGTAGGAGAACCCTTTTATTACTGTCATGTATTTTTATACTTGCCTGTATTTATTGTTTTAGCACTATGGCAGACATCTACAATCCTTTTACTCTGTTAGTGCTTATAATCATCTATTTCTGTTACTGCCTGATTGTTTCAGTGCATCTATTTTACACAAGAATGACGCTGGTTCAATAAATACATATTGGAAAACGTCCCCATCGTTTATTGTGTGTATCTCTCAGAGACAAAGTTAGAACGAATGACAGAGCAACTAGCAGCACTGTTTCCACAATTCTGAGGGAACAGGGTTGTCATGTTCGATAGTTGCCAAGAACTATTCTCTCCTTGGTAAGAGGGGTTTCTAGTGACACTGCTAGCTAGCTGGTACACAGGCTAACATACTTCGTGGGGGCGTACGGAATCAGTTTGGACACCAAGCCCGCAGTGTATGTTGTCTAAACGTGCAGATCCTATGTAGGGTTATAGGAACTACACGACGCCATGAGATCATGGTGGGTAGGAAAACAAGATAGTGATCATCTTCAAAGAATACAATATAAAAACACAATGGTCATGAGGATTAAAAACTCCACATTTGAGCTATTCTATATCCCAAATCATGCATCACATCTATGATAGTGTGGCAGAGCCATGTGGTGATGTGTCTCTAGATGGGCTGTCCAACGTGGGAAGGAGTGGTGTGCCCCCGTGATTGTGTACGCAGCACGCAAGTACACCGACTCTGTGCTGACGACTGACCTCACTTCTATATGCCTGTGTGGGTCCTTGCAGATTCTCCATCACGGTTGGCTCCTAATTTTATTCAAGCCAATCCCTACCATTGACCCGAAGTGTGGGATAATGTTTCCTTACCCTTCAGCCAGTCTTATTGCCCCTGGCACCATCAAGGATCATGACCAATTTACACCCCTGTACATCATGCTCGCATTCGGCATCCACATTTGTCTCCTTTGAACATGAGCCGCAGTAGAACCTAACTTCCCCTGATCCCCCATTTATTTTCCCACTGGAACACTGTTAATAGATTGGCGCCCACCATTGACTGCTGACTCAATAGTTCAAGATGGCCGCCACAAAGTCTTTTTTCCACGCGTAAGCGATCACTCTAGGCTTCTTAGCCTTTGCATTGCTTCCTGCAATCCTAACCCACACACCCCGGGATGGCCGGGCATGGATAGGTCCTGCACTAGGAGCTATCCGGACTAAGTAAGTACCTCATGGATATGACGGGCATCCTGGGAACGCACCCTATTTTTCACCGATCCAGCCATATTTCAGGGAAAGTCACCGAACTTAGCAGCAAACCATTAAGGGCGTAAGTTCCTCACCGATACTACTGGCGTCCTAGGTAGTGGTAATCAGCTATCACCCTAGTTTTAGCTGCACGGTCCGCCATCAGCAGCGCGATTAGTCACCACGTTCGTGCAATTTCCTAAACTTGCTCCTGCAGGGAACAGCACCCACCAATTGACGGTCCGGTAAATGTGCTAGCCTGCATCTTCACCATCATGCCCCAGCGGTAAACAGCCACATCCATAGTTTCAGCAACACGGTCCGCCATCAGCAGTGTGATCAGACAGCGCGTTCACCACTATTTACCAAACTTGCTCCTGAGGTGATCCACATCTACTGTATGAGAGGAAATAGACGGTACATCAGTAGCGGCGCAACATGCCCAGATTTCTTAGAATCCCTACGCTACCGCATTCTTCTCTTGCCCAGCGGCGAATACCACCCCTGCATGCACTAGTCACCCCCTTTTAAAATACACCACAATGGTTCAATATATGAGCAGCAGCAATTCATCAAATGGACCTCGCACAGTTCAGGGACCTCGGTCCATCCACATTGGCGCGGTCTTTACTTGATTCCCACATCACAACCCCAACCGCAATTACCAACATGCCCCAGTGGTTTACACCTCCCTTCAGGGCTCAGGCAACGTGATCGACAACAGCAGGGCAGTTTGTCTTTGACTCTTTGGCTCACTGCGCCTACCGCCTCTCCTAATTTGCCCTAGCGATCATCATATATACACTATCAGCGGGTACCCGATACCCCCCTGCCGAATAACCATCAGAATCTTAGGCCATCTCTCACCCCGGACGTGAGAGGCCAGCGCACTCTAGCGGCTTGTAATACTGGCTATTGTTAAGACTGGATTACATGTTCCCCTCCCCCTTACGACAGCTACCTACTGGCCACGAATTATAGGCCTTGCTATTCTCTTTATTTTTTCCTCCTTTACATTACAGGTTGGTCTCTTTCACAACACCAGCGAGCAGCCCGACCTGTCCCTGATGGGGCAGAATGCTTCCCCCATTTAGGTGAGTTTTTGTGATGGAGAACCCTGCAGAGGATACACGCAAGGGCACACAATCAAGGGGGCACACCACTCCTTCCCCGTTGGACAGTCCATCTAAGGACGCATCACCACGTGGCTCCGCCACACTATCATAGATGTGATGCATGTTTTGGGAAACAGAATTGTTCAAATGTGGAGTTTTTAATCCTCACAAACATTGTGTTTTTATATTCTATTATTTGAAGATGATCACTATCTTGTTTTCATACCCCCCATGATCTCATGGTTTCTTCACCACTTTGAACTAGGCCTCCTCATGATGTGTATTAATAATTTGTTAATTCATCTCTTACAGGGGCATTCTTTTCCAGAAGGTATAATATAGCTCTCGTTCTCACCACACTTTAGGACCACTGTTGACATAAGGGGACATTCATTTTTCTTTTTTCTAAACCTGATGCACGTCGCCCCCTATGAGTAGATGAGTATACTTAAGTCCTGAAGAAATGCCTTGATCCACACGGACTGAATAGGACATGAAACATGTCAACCCCTTGCACAACTCATCACTCTAAAACTGAAGCAGGTTTAATTTTCCCTAGGGCTGGGCGAATTTGTTTAAGGGGTCTACGCGGAGAGGCGCAGAGATGGAACCGATCTCTGCACTCTCCGCATAGCTCCATTACGCGCCACCCTACTCCTGCCCGCAGTATAAAAAAACTTTTAAAAGCATTAGAAATAACATTTAAAATAACCTTACCTTATCAGCGGTGTCCCCGGGCTTCCCTTCGTCTCCATCGCGTCTTCTTCTGGGAACTGTGCATATGCGGGCGCATGCGCAGTTCCCAGAAGAAGACGCGATGGAGACGGAGGGATGCCCGGGGACGCCGCCGATAAGGTAAGGTTATTTTTAATGTTATTTCTAATGCTTTTTAAAGTGTTAATTCTGCGGGCGGGAGGAGGGCGAGAGGCCAACTCCGTTACGTCCGAGTGTGCGGAGATTTGCCTTGATTCTCTGCCTACATTGCGGAAGGCGGAAGGGGCAAATCTCCGCACTTCCGTGGGCCGAACGGAGTTGTCCGCCCACCCCTAATTTTCCCACTCCAGACTACGACTCTTTAGTTGGTGTTTTTACTCATGGTCCAGGTACTCTGCGAATAAATTATCATTGGAGAATCCAGTAGCCATTTTTAACCACACGCACACTATCCCACTTCTGCTCACCACACAAAGGCTCCCTCCACAACATCTATTAGCTTCACAATGGTAAACCGAGAAGACCTCCGGCAAAGAGCCCCCTTGCGGGGTCCGTTGGGCATTGCAGCGCCGGCCCAACGAGGACCTGACCTATGATAAAGCATGATACCCCTTGGGGTGTGTGAGGGCTCTTGCTCCTTATTGGAGCTATACCTGTATAGTAAGGTATTGTCCTATCTAGCACCTGTCTGTAACTGACACAACATTCTTGGCCTGTCGTATTCCTTCTGTCAGGGTTCCAAGGAGAATTCCTGCTAAGGGTCATACCATGGCTAGCGTTTCCATGAGAAGAACAATATGGAAAGGAAATAATCCTAAATCTGCAAACAACTGAAGATTGCACTGGCAGCTCTGGAAATCCAGTATGGTTGCAAGCTCAACTTCTCCCTTGGTGCTCTAGTGTTTATCCTCTCCCTAAGTCCGTTTAAAATGGGAAGCTCACGCAACATAACAAAGACACACTTCACCTGTGACAGTTGAGGAAGAAGCTATGAATTCTGTACCCTCTGTCAAGTTAGCTAGTTAAGATAGGATTCATCTAGAGCATCGTTTAGTTCCTTTGATACCAGTTTGAGAAGAGTCTCATTTTCAAACATGTCAATTGTGAGGAGAGATAAGTGTCTCCCTCACGAGTCGTTGTACAAGTCTCCTCACAACAGTCTGGGACTCGTACTCCCCTGACAGCCATTTCACTGACTTTCCCAGAGAGCAGTGTCTCAGATTTTTTCCCTTTCAATAATTAAAACCAAAGTGTTATAATTGGAATAAGAATTCAGAGTAAAAGCACATTAGATAAAGAGCGTCTCCCACTTGGCTCTGGGTCTAAATGCTAGTGCTAGAATTTCATAATAATTAAATTCTGAGAAGACAGCTAAAACGTAGTGACTGATCTTGAAACAAGAAACACTTCACGATTTGCTTACACCTGTTAATTTGTTCTCTCGAGTGTACTGATCATCATCACAAGAGTTCTCTTCACTTGCCCGATGAAGTTCTTGATTCTTGGACGAAGTTCTCCAGACGCGCAAGTACTATCTAAGGAAGAAAAAGTTTACAGTGCTAAAGAACATACTAATGCTAAAAAAATAATTGCTTAAGAATCAACATTTAAGAATACGTTTTTACAACAATAATAGAAGAGGAGCAATGGCCTAAAGAAGTGGGGTATGTACAGTGACAGTAGGAAAATACAAAATAAAGAGAACTAGATCTAGAAAGAGAGCAGGATAATTATGTATAACATTATTTTGCAGTTGATGTTCTAAGAAGGTAGTTACAAAACAAGAAAATAAACTGTTCCTTCCTGACGACCCGCCCAGTGACAGTCTCTTCTCTTCCCCGTCCCCTTTCCCCCCTATGACCATAGCTGCACCTTGATTACATAATTTCTAGGTCACTGTGTTCCTGAATGTGAATTGGGAACAGACGTCTTCTGCTCCTGTGCAATTTTGGGTAGAGACCTGACAGAATGAAGTGCCCACGTGAATAAATGCACCTGAGCAGAATGGCTGAAGGAATTGATCTAAAAAGTTTAGAAGAAATCCTGGGAAGCATTCAAAAGGAGCCAGTGGCAGTGAGGGAGGAAAATAAAACCTTACGTCAGGAGAGAGTCAGTTCTAGAAGAGAAACCTCAGATTTGGCCAGTAGAATGAGGCAGTTAACAGTGGGACCCAACTTAAAGACTCATGCCACTTAAAACACTATTATTATTATTTATTTGTTCGACCAATAACATGATCATACACAAAACAAGGATAATCATATTGTATATAAAATTCCGTCAATGAAATACATACGCATTATTAATATATAAACAATGTTCGAACAATCATATAACTATCATCCGAAAAATGAATTAAAAGTAATCACATCGACTAAGTTTAAAAGTTGTGGTATAAAAATATAACATAGAGTAAAATTTGATTTAGGTAAAACAACGCAATACCATTGTTTCTACATCATTCTTTTGAACTTGGAAGCCCATTCGAACTACAGCTACAGTGAAACTTCTTTAACCACTTGAGACCTCTGCCACCAGGCGTAAAGAAGATACCTGGATAAGGTGAAGACAAGCCACCTTGTTGTAGCAGTACTTAATACATGTAGGGCATCTGAGGGACGAGTAAACGACACCAGCCTACAAGCGGGGATAATCCATATTTTCCTCAAGTTGGCATATGCAGGACAGAAAAAAACATAATGCTCAATGGTTTCTATGGAGGAATTGCAAGACGGGCTTGGGGTGGTTCAACATCATCCATATAAATATCAAAGTTAAAACTACTTTTAACATTTAAAAAGCATGATGATAGAGTGCCAAGTGCCCGGGACTCAATGCCAGAAGTATTAATAAAATTCCAATAGGTTGCTTTAAACTGTGGTATCATATTTTTTGTAATGGACCGAGGGTCATCCCACAGATTTCCCAGGCCCAGTCTATGGAGCCATTCTTTAATTTTCCCAAACCAAGGCAGGCAGCCTGATTTTCTTTGGAGGATTAATAATTCCAGAAAGTGAGCGCCTTGAGAACAGAAAAGTGAGTAATTGACTTTAGACCATGATTAAGGCGTAAAGGTAGTATGGGTGTGTTCTTAGGAAGAAGTAAAAGAGCTCTTTAAAATTTATTTTCTGTGACCTCCAGCTGGCTAATATTCTACAGCCCCCATAATTCGGCCCCATAGAGAGCTGCGCCCAACGCTTTGGCTCTATTTATTTCTATGGTAGGAGAGATTGGATGAAAGGTTAGGGTTTGACTCTCTTTACAATAGCACAGTCCGCATGCTGGAGAGTCAACATGCTTTTCTGGATTTGGGGGTACCACGCCAGATTGTCAGTAATTATTATGCCCAAATAGTCAAATGCCTTGACCTGTTCTAGTAATTGAATTTCAAGCCTCACCATCCCTTTGGTGGATTTGTAGTTTTTTTTTCAAATAATTAATTTTTAGCCGTTATATTTACAGGCTGTTGCGAACTTGATTAACACATTTTGGATGCCCATTGGAGTTTTTGATATGATATGTCTGCAAATAACAGGGCTGGTATTAACCTGCCTCTGAATTTGGGCGGATCAACTCCACAATCATACAACTCACTTATAAGCCCATTCATAAATAATGTAAACATTGTTGAGGCCAGCACACATCCCTGATGCACTCCTTTCTTGGTGGGTATACTGTTGGTTAGACTCCCTTCAGGGTTCAGCGTGACCTTGGCATAATTGTCCTGATGTAGATGAATTATTAGTTGGAGCAAATAAGGGGAAAGTCCCAGATCCCTAAGGGCGACCCATAGCTTAGTACGATCTATGGAATCAAATGCCATTTTAAGGTCAACAAACACTACATAGAGGTGACCATTCTGTAGTTTAACCTCCATCTATATAAGCAAGAGAAATCGAAACACCTGATCAATGGTGCTAGTAGGGGCTTTAAACCCAGCTTGCAAATGCGAGAGTATGTTGTTGTCCTCTATCCAGCTTTAAAGCTGTAGAAGAATCATTTTGCTAAAGATTTTCTGGGACACATCTATAAGACTAATTGGCCAATAGTTTGCAGTGTCCCCTTTTGCCCCTTGTTTATGTATTGGGATTATTTCAGCGCCCTTCCAAGTTGCCGGGATGTCACCTCAACGTGTGATGGCATTAAATATTGTGTGGAGCAAGGGGCTCCATATGTTGAGTTCGGATTTATAAAGATGTCCCAGTAATCTGTCTAAGCCAGGGGCTTTTCACTTTGTAGTGAGTTGATTGCATACATAGTTTCCTCTAAGGAGAAACTGACTGCCTCCAGAACATCTGGCTTTTTATTATTGGCCTCAACCAGCTCAACTACCTCACCACAGTATAATTCTTGGAAGTACTCTTCCCAGAGATGCAGTTGAATATGAAAAGCTTCTTCGCTAACCTGGTGGGTTATCCCTTTGAAAAAAAGATGCCAAAATAACCGACTGTCCAACTGCTTGGAAGCCTTAACTAGAATATGCCAGTTATCTATGTCCCAGGCACGTTTAGCTTCGGCGTGCATTCTCTTGTAGAGCCTTTTTTTGTTAGTTATGTCAGACTGGAGCCCTGCTTTTACTGCTACTAAGACATCTATCCTAGATTGTCTACAATCTTCGTTATACCACAGGGCATTATTGCGCCTAAGAACGGTGGCCTTCCCTGGTTACTGAAATATGACAGGATGTTATTTGACAATTCTTGGTAGGCAG
Organism: Triturus cristatus; assembly: GCF_964204655.1. NCBI lineage: Eukaryota > Metazoa > Chordata > Amphibia > Caudata > Salamandridae > Triturus > Triturus cristatus. The sequence goes on along the minus strand of NC_140590.1, from coordinate 149,897,333 downwards.
TCAGAACGGTATCATCATTTATATTATTATTGCACAGTTTCTCTAGTACTTGAGCAACCTCACTATAGATGTGTGAGAGGAGTTTTCCACCAGTCACTACATTTGCCCACTTGACTCGCCTGTTATTATTAGTTGTGACCAATGTCACATTCATTGGAGTTGGCTGGGTCTGAAGGGTAGGGAGCCCAGAAAGCATTAAAAGCAGTGAGTTATGATCACTGTAATTACGGTTAAGAATGCACGTGCCGCTAACTTTTTACCAAATATCAAGATCTCCCTTGGTGTAGTCAATCCTGCTTTTGATATTCCCCCTCTTAAAAGTGTAGTTAGCGTTGGCATCTAACTGCCCAACACAAGTGCATCTTTTAAGGGTTGGTAATTGGAGCTTTTTGAAACCTCTTGCTTGTTCTTTATCCTGGATAATCTCCTGGACATAACCAACGGACTCGTAGGTTGTATTAAAATCGCCTGTTAGAATGAGGTGGTAGTAATTTTTAGAGCTATCCAGGAAGTTTGTAAGTGATGAAATGGTGTCAGAAGGCTTGTAGGGACTTTTAAACCGATTATATATGTTGATTAATCTGACACAAGAGCGCCCTTTAAGCGGTACCAAGTCAATACCAACAATCTCCTGTGAATCTATGTCTAGGCGCTTGATTTTACATGAAATTGCGGTCTTAACCCAGATCAACATCCCCCCGCAGGTCTACCAGCGGATGACCGTCTGGCTTCTAAACTAAATGTAGAGAAGCCAATCCTATGGATCTGTTCTGTTGCCCAAGTTTCTTGAACTAAACAGATGTGACAATTATCACTAACTTACCCCACTCGGGGCCATTAAGATTGGAACGTATCCCTGCTATATTCCAAGACATAATGATCACTTGTGAGTCAGTGAACGTTTTTCCCTGAAAAAGATGTCTTAATGGAGGGCTGACCCTTGAAGGATTTGTTATAGTAGCATTAATCACATTGGAATGATGATCTAGGTGTGACAAAGATCCACGACCGCGAGGTAAATGCACTATGGCACTCACTAGGATGGTGTTGGAGTCCAAAATCAGAGGAGTGGTAGCTAATGGATGCAAAAACACACTATCTAGATGTGGGATCCCAACCCTTGGTCGGATTGCATTAGTATCAGATACATTGAGTCAATCTACTTCCTCCAGAGACGGCAAAATGCCAAATCGATTGAAGGTAGAAATGCCATAAGAATGGGATACAGTGACTTGGGGACTGCTCCTATGAGTTTTTAATCGCTTCGAGATAGGAGGTTGATAGAAAAATCCCAGCGGTACTATGTTAATATCAGTACCCATACTGGATTCAGTGCCGGCCCTGAAGAAGATCTCTCGTATCAGTTGTAGTGATTCAAATGTAAGAACTATACAGTCAGCCGGAAGCGTCTTGAGATCCCTCCAACCCAACCAACCCTTTTTGCCATTTTAAATTCAGCGAATAATGCCTCCGTTATCCCAATTTTGGAGCCCAGCCAGGAACCGTATAGGAGATTACAGCAGGTGGTAGAGCTAACCTAGGACTAACTGCATCTGGTTTACTTGCTGTCACGTGATGATTCAAAGGGTTTGCCATTATTCTTGGACAAGCCGAAAACCTTAGATTGTTATCTATGTTTTGTGATGTGCCGTTTTTGCTTCTGCTAGGCGTTAATGGGCCTGTTGAAGTGGGTCCAGAGTTGGAGTTGGAAGAGGAAAGATTCCCTATCTTCCTGCGTTGCTCCTCGAGGTAAACCACCCCTCTACTCTGTACATCAGACTGGGCGTCTTACAGTGTTAGGAGTGTTAGTCTTAATAGAATTTTGCTGTACTCCTAGGAGCTTAATCAACATATCTTCTATAAGAGCAATCCCGTCAGATAATTTAGTGAAGGCATCACTTATTATTTTTTGCAGGACGTCTATTTGTGATGTTAACTTTGTGGATTCCACAGGCACGTTGTTGGTTTGGTTATTAGAAGGTGTGAGAAGTTGGCCTGGTATATGCTGTTCACTAGTTAAAGTGGACACCTTGCACCAGTACAATTCGACTCTTATAGTAGTAGGTTTAAGACAACCTTTCAAAGAAAGCTATCCTAGTGGTAGATGTGGAGAGCAGCCTTCAGGCTAAGTCTTTAGAGGAATATAAAGCAGCTTGTTTTACCTTATAATCTCTTGAATTACTAAATGAAACAACACCACACAGGTATATATATAAAATATAGATGTATTTATTACTAAGAACTCTCTGCTAATCTCTTTATGAGATTAGAAGTCAAGGACATATGCACAAATCAACATTTCACACAACTTAAGAAGAAATATGGCTGGGGTCCTAGGGGCGTTGCAGACCATTTACTAAAAAAGAGACTTAGAGATAACGACTTGCTAGGGGACAAGGCCTAGGGCCTTCAGAAGCGCTGGGGCCTCACTAATCCACCCAAGGTAGGTAAGTAAAGGACCCACGGGAGACGCATGCAGTGTGAGAACACAGCTGTGAATCCCAATTGACTTCAAAGGAGCAAGTCGCGATTGGAAATTTAGAGTTTGAGGATACTTCGGGAGAGTCTACAAGCAAGTCACTTACAGGGTAAGTAGTTCTAGAGCCAACACCCACAGGAGCACCGTAGTGCTGGAGTTACCTCACCCGGGGAAGCCGGGTGCATAGGTGTCTTTTGGTGTCGGGTCGCGGCGTCGTTTTCAATGGGAGCAAAAGAAGACTTGCTGCTTGAGAAGTCAGGAGAAGTGTCCGGTGGAATCCAAGGCTGGATTCAGAAGAAGGAAGACCTGAAAGCAGAGGGGACAGTGTTCAAAGTCACTTGACAGTGACCCGGGGCAAGGAAGATGGATGCCCACAGTCGTCGGGCGATTTCAGGTGATCCATGGGTGTCTTGACTCTTCAGCCACGAGGTCCAGGAGGCATCGACGATGACCAGGAGCTGGATTCGGTGTGTCCCACAAAGTTTGCAGTTTACTGCGGTGACGGCGACCAGATTGGAGCCAACAAGCCTTGGCAACAGCAAGTCTCATGGAAAGTGTAAAAAGTCAGCGGTGCAGACCAGCAAGGTCTGAGGGACTCACCCAGCAAGGGTAAGTCAGGGCAGGCCTGGAGCGACCAGGGGAGCCCTTTGGAACTGTAGACAAGTCTTCTGGGGACCCACAAGCCAACCGGCAAGGGATCGCAAAGATGCCTTGGGAGGATTCACTCAACAGAGGCCCACAGTCACTCGGGATGGGGTAGGCCTCTGATCTTCAGTGGAAATCCCGCTGGTGGCATGAACCACACGTGGTCTAAAGCACAAGTTCGTAGAATGTTGTGAAGGGGTTGCACTCAAAAATAGTGCACGGTACCCAGGGATTGTGGTTCCTCATCACTCGTGGGGTCCACTTGCCTCAGCGTCACTGGGGACTCACGATGGCCTTGGAGAAGTCAGGAAATCCTCTTCCTGGGATGCAGAGACTTCGAACTCCGGCGGGAGCAGGAAAGTTTGTGACCATTGATTGCAAGATTGGGTGCCTGCCAAGCAGGGGAGTCACTCCAAGGGCGATTCTTCCATCTTCCAGAGGTAGTCGAACATCGAAGGTTCAGGATTCTTCTTCAGAGCATCGTCCAGGGATATCTAGTTTGCAATGGCAAGGGTTCCCTAACTTATACTGAAAGGAAGGGAGGAACTAGCTCTATGACCCCACCTATGGGAGGGTCAGGAGAGTGGGTGGCTACAACCACTTCCCTTTGTCCAGTTTCACACCAGAGCAGGGGCAGGTAGCCCCTGAGCCAGTTTGAACTGGTGTATGCACAGAGTAGCCTACTGCTCCCCCAGTGCAGGACTTCAAAGCACTCTAGGAGTGCACCCACCCAGCCCCAATACACTAAACACTGTCTGGGAGGTGGTTACACCTCCCTGTGACAGGATGCCTATTGTTGGGCCTCCTCCACTGCGAGTTTTGGTCATCAGCAGGAGGGCAGCCAACTGTGTGTGACTGGTGTCATCCTTTTTGTGATGCCAGGGCTCTTCAGGACTCTACCGTGTTTCCACAGTGGGTACATGTCTATCCTTCTAGAAGGGTGGGATCATACTCCCATCCAGTTACTGGTGTGGGGGTATGATTCCAAAGCGTTTGACACCAAACACGACATGTTTTTATGCAGCTGTTGGACTTGGCCCTTCTGGCAGGTTCACCCCTGAACTTTTTTTGCTTTTATTGGTGACTTGGTGATAGTACTTTTTGGTTTCTGCGCACTTTCCCTGTGTCCCAGGGTAAAGTGCGTGCGCACTCTGAGTGCATGTGGGGAGATAGGCCTGCCCTCCCATAGGAATGCATGGGGAATGTATGTGTCCCTGGTAGTTCCTGATGCGTGGGGTGTGCAGGCCCGAGTTTGGTATGTGCGGACTCGTGTGATTGAATGCTGCGCGATGATGTGTGCGGCGTGCATGTACCTAGTGTGGAAGTGCCACTTCTAGAAGTGGGCACTTCGGTGTGTAGTGTAAAATGTGTGGCTTGTCTGGCGATTGGCTGGTGGAGGTCATGTGACGGACTAGGGAAATCCCCAGGGTCAGGAGGAGTCACCCAGTGGTGAATGGGGAGTTTAGCATACTGATGGCTGGGGAGGAGTACACCTGGGTCCTGAATAGGACAGGGCTTTCCCCACACAATGCTGGCTCCGGCCCCTGTGGTGCGTCTGATGACCCTGGCCTGCCCAGTGAATAGGGAGAGGGGCTGAGCAAAACAAAGTGCTCAGGAACCTGTTGTAACTGGTTCGCCCCTTCCCTGCACCTTCAGACAAAGACTGTTACTGTATAAAAAGGGGCTGTGTCCCCTTACAATTTGTTCTCTGCCAGGATCTTACCTGAGGGGGGCTGCTGCTGCTGCTGGACCAGAGGACCGCCACTTGGACTACCTCCCTGCCTGGAGGCCCAGTGAGCTGGCTCTGGGTCCAGCCTAGCCCCCCACCCCTGCCCTGCTGCATGCAGGGAAGAACTTTGCTGGACTTTGAGTTCTTTGTCCCTAAAGCACTGGGAGCGCTTGATTTGTGGGACCTAGTGCCTGGGAGCGCTTTTTGGCAACCTTTGAGGGGTAGCGCTTCTGTTTCCCTGCAGCCTGGGGCTGCGCGCATTTTGAAAAGGAGATTCCCCCGCTTTTGGTGCTTTAATTTATAGCGGGTGCCCACCCCGCTTATCTCCTCATCTTGGACGTTAATACGAAGGCGGGAGCCCACCCCGCGCTTCGGTGTAAGGAGAAGATCACCGCCGCGGCCGGGTTCGAGGGAAGTCAGGCAGGCCGGGGGCGGGACTCCGGGACAACCAGAGTCGGAACTAGGAGGGCGGGAGCCTACCCCGCCTCCTTCCAGAGAATCGCGGCTGGTCTGAGCCCCGGAGCAGGCAGGAGCCTACCCTGCGCCCCGGGGCCCTCGTCCGGAAGACAGGAAGCGGACAAGAAAGGAAGCGGACGGTAGCGAGGGAGAAGCGGGGCTCCCGTGGCCGGTGAGAGCCCCGCTGCATCTGCCTCGTGAGTGACGTCCCGGTCCCGGAGACGAGAGCCCCGCGTGTCGTCTGCGCCGACGGAGTCCCGGTGAGTGGGGGCATCCTCGTGTTGTGTGCGGAGCGAGTGCGCTCCACCGGGGGCATCCCTGTTCGTGAGCCCAGTGAAGGCTCCAACAACCGGGGGCATTTTGTTTCAGAGCCGGGAAGGCTCCAATGACCGGGGGCATTTTGATAGAGCCTGTGAGGCTCCAACACGTAGGCACATTGTTTGCCAGAGCCTGCGAGGCTCACGAGTCCCCCGCGTGGGACTCCAACGGTTGGGGGCAGTATTTCCGAGTCCAGAGGGACTCCAACGATGGCGCATTGGTTGCCTAGAGCCCACGAGGCTCCCACCACGTTTTAGGGGCACATTTGTTTATTGAGCCTGTGAGGCTCTAACGGGGGCATTTCTTTATCGTTCAGAGCCCAGAGGGGCTCAGGGGACAGTCCGTGGACAGAGCCTGCCAGGCTCCAGCGTTGGCCCCATCATTGTCCTACCGCTGCCCAGCACTTAGTGGGCAGCTGCAACGTTTAGGTTGTGGCCTCTGTGTTTTGGCTTGGGCAGCTTGCGCAGCTGTGCCCTGACTTTTCTGGACACAGGGCGTCCTTGCCCCTTTAAGGCCAGTTGGCCTAGGGACTGCCACAGGTGGTGGCTCATGTGAGTTCTTGTGCTATTGTTCCTTTCCTTACACCTCTGAATTTTTATGCATCATGTGCCTTGTGTTTACACCTCTGAATGTGCTTTTAGGCGTCATGTGTAATGTGCTTTTACCCCTACAGGTATGGTGATACTTAGGTGGTTGTTTGTTTTCTCCTAGTACAGGTGGTGCTAGTGAGGTCCTAGTTCCCTGCGTGACATTCTCCTAAGGTGGTTAGGGTTGCGTAGGTGGTACTTACCTGTTACCAGTAATTACTGGTTGTGTGCTATATATATTTTGTGCTATGTTCTAACAGTATTATTCCTATGTTCTAAAAGTGCTAATTCCTGACAGTGGTCCATGTGGCCCTGTCCCCTGTACATATAATCCCTTGTAAATTCTGCCCGTGCCTGTTGGCACATTGTAAAGTGTGTGTTTTTATCTAATGTGTTTTGGTAATACAAAGGCTATTTTTATATAATACCTTGTGTGGAGTTTCTTTTGTGGTGGGCCTTGGGTGTTGTTGCTGGGTGCGCGCACAAACGCTTTACACATCGCCTCAGAGATAAGCCTGACTGCTCGTGCCAAGCTACCAAGGGGGTGAGCAGGGGTTATCTTTGGCATGTACCTTCCTTGCCCTGACTAGAGTGGTGGTTTCTGCCTGGCTTTGGCGCAAGCCCTAGCCAACCAGAAATCCCATTTCTAACAGCAGCCAATCCCAGAGTTAGCATTTACCGCGAGGTTATAATGCAATTAAGAGTATATGGTTTGACTGCATTCACAAACAGCCCCAGAGAATGGACTCTGAGATCTGCAGAGGGGCTCTGCTCAGGCAGAGGCACCCCCTCACATGGAAACCAAGCTCCCTGCCCTCAGGATTGATAGGGCCTGCCTTAGGGGGGACTGATAGGTTTAAATGTGTGTGCAGGGAGAGATATAGTGAACCTATATCTCAGTGAGGAGTGCTAACACTACCTCACCCATGCTGCAGTAGCCAGCCTGTGGTGTCAGATTTAGTCTGCTTCCCAGGGGTGGTATAATACATGCTTCAGCCCCTGGTAGGCCTGTGAAGTACCTATGCCCTTGGTACCTAAGGTACCATATTCTAGGGGCTCATAAGGTACCACAGTATCCAATCACTAGTGCACCTAATATGCACTCCAAGTTGTTTAGAGAGAACAGAGAGGCTGGGGCCCTGATTAGCAGGGTCCCAGCCAGACTATAGCCAGAAACCAGGGTAAACATCAGAAAAAAAGTGGGGGCAACATAAGAGGCAGATCCTACTCTTCTACAGAAGGGTGCTGGCCCCTTCTCCCAGTCCTAGTCTTACTACATTTAATTATCTTCTTCCGTTTTTTAGTTGGGGTATCTATTCTAATTACTGGGGGGTTTTCCCCTGGGGTGTCTGACACTTCCTCTGGGTTTCTGGGACGCTTGTGGGGGGGGTTTGAGACTCGTGCTCCTGGACAGACACGTATATGTGGTCTAACACATTTTGCACACAACCGCAACCATCGCCGCCATGGAAAGGCCTCGATCCCCACCCATCCTAATATGGATGGCGGCGCCTCCTAGGCACCGCCACCATATTGAGGCCCAATTCCGCCCGGCAGGCAATCGGAACGATTGCCGACCGGCGGAAAAGTGGCGGAGGCACTTTGCGTCCGCCGCCATACCTCCGCCATTATAATATGGCGGGGACTAAATCGGGTTGTGATGGTGGGTGGATAGCCACCGTCAGGCCGGCGGTGGCGTTCTGCCCACCATCCGAATCAACTCCTCAATTCTCTCAGTCATTCTTAAATTTAGACATGTGGTCGTCAAACAAGTGTCTGTAATGATCGATTCAGGAGCCACGGGCAATTTTTGTGACCTAAAATTTGCAGATATAATGGGAATAAGAGCACTCAAGAAAGACAAAAGCGAAGCATTAAGAGCAGTGGATGGCACCAATCTTTCATCAGGATGAATAGTGAGCCACACAGAACCAATGCTATTGCAATGTCTAGGAAAAGACCAGGAACACTCCAGTTTAATCTAATCGACGCTCCACAATTTCAACTGATCTTAGGCCTTCCCTGGTTGAAGGAGCACAATTGGAACCAGGCTCCAATTTACCCTGTAGTCACATATATGCCCTAACGGAGAAAGAAAAACAAAATTTGTTAAAAATTGAATCATCAGGACCTCCTAGTCCCTAGTGGCATCACCTCTCTTCTTCGCGCCGAAGAAGGGAGGGGATCTGAGAGCTTGTATAGATTATAGAGCGATTAATCAAAACAAGAATCAATATCCTTTACCCCTAATTTCTGTACTAATTGATAAAGTAAAGGAGGCAAAAATTTGCACCAAGCTGGACCTTAGGGGGGCTTTTCATTTGATCAGACTTCGAGAAGGAGATGACTGGAAAACGGCATTTCGAACAGAATACGGGCTGTTTGAGTATCAAGTGATGCCGTATAGGCTGTGCGACGCCCCGGCCGCTTTCCAACACTTCATAAATTACGTCCTCAGTGATTTTACTGACAAATGTGCAATAGTCTATCGAGACAATATTCTAATCTATTCAGCTACAGGAGAAGAACAGCGAGAACAAGTAGGAGCGATACTACAACGACTGAGAGAAAATGCCTTATATGTGAAGTTGGAAAAATGCTCTTTCAACACAACCTCAGTAGAATTCCTTGGGTTTGTTCTACTTCCTTTCGGAATAACCATGGACGAACAAAAGGTTAAATGCGGTCACCGAGTGAAAATCTCCAACAATGGTAAAAGAAGTCCAAAGTTTTATTGGTTTTGCCAATTTCTTTAGAAGGTTCATCCATGAGTTTTATCAGATAATTCCTCTTACCCAATTGTTGAAGAAGGGAGCATCGTTGAACTGTTCAGAAGAAGCTGAAGAAGCCTTCAACTCCTTGAAGAAAAGTTTTAACTCAGCCCCAGTACTCCTGCATGCGGATCCATCAGAACCTTTCTACATAGAAACGGATGCTTCGGATTTTGCTATTGGAGGGGTGCTGTTACAACGACACAAGAAGACCAGACAACTGCCCCCAGTAGCTTATCATTCCAGGAAATTGACTCCAGCGGAAATAAATGACACCATTACTCAGGGACGGACTGGGAACTGAAAGCAGCCTTGGTAAATATAGCCAGATGAGCCCCTGTTTGGCACGTAGCGAGCGAGCGTAGTGAGCAAACCCGACGAAAACTACAGGGGTTTGGGGGGTTCTCCCCACAAGAACATTTTGGACAAAGACAGACCCAAATGGTGCAATTTACAGCACATTTTTCATTACATATTTATTTGTATTAACTTTCAAAGCAGAGTAAATAGTTGATGATGACCTTTAAGATCACCAGGTTGCCTAGTCAAATGTACCCATGGACATTCTTACAGAGAACACCAAAAATAGACACAAGAGTAGTGAATAAGAGAGCACAAAGTACAAGTAAGACCAGCCCCCATACGGTGTATAGCGAGCAAGCGCAGTATGCGACCACTACTAAGGGGCTTTTGGGGGTTTGCCACCGAAAATGTTTTGGAGACAGAAAGGCCAAAAAAGTTTTTTTTCAGCACATTTCTCCTTACATGTTTAATTGTATTAACTTTTAAAGCATAGTAAATGATGACCTTATGGTGCACCATGATACCCAGTCAAAACAGACATAAATCACAGACATTCCTACAGAGAACTCCTTGATAAAACCCAGAAAATAAATAAATAATGATAGACCAGGTACACAGGGCTGGGTAGCGCACCTGTATACCATGCAGGGGCAGTCCTGTCCCAGTACCCATATGAAACTGGCACACCTGTCTGTCTCAGTAGAGAGGCTGGTGCTGAATGAACACTGACTGAAAATCTTTCTCCTTTCACAGCAAGCATGATGCTAACTGTTAGTAGTGTATTATTCTGAAACCTTCATCCCCTCGGGCCTTAGGGCTTTGAGAGTGGCTGCTTTGACTCCTTACCAGTTTTCAACTTACAAAAGTGCATAGAGTCATTCAGTTTTCAGTGCATACTTAGCAGAAAGTGCCATATAGGACGCTGAATATTTTTTGAAATCTATGCTCCCTCACTTACAGAGAAAAGGACACAAAAGAGAAGTTGGCAATGAGTTTGAATTGTTCACACAAAAATAATGCCTAGCAACCAAAATATGAATTTAAATTGGTTTTCCTTGATAAAGCTAAACAAACATTGCGATTATACTTTCAGCACGCCTGTGCATTTGAATCTATTGTTATTTATTCAGTGAGGAGTGAGCGCATCACTCTAGGACTCTTTCCTCTCTCAGCTGTGCTGATAGAATGCAGAGATAGTGGAAACTCAGAAAATATTTTTGTGGGGTTCGAACACCATTAGTTCTCCGAGCATAGGCAGACTTGTAGAGAATCTCATTACGACGACATTTTCTTATGTTATCTCTGTAAGGGGTGGTCCATCTCTGTATTACATTTCTTTTTTGAAACAACAGTCAATCAAAAGACTTCTTCCGAAGGCATCCAACACACTACCTAATTTTATTCACTTTCAAGCTGACAGCATCCAATTGGATATATATATATATGTGTGTATATATATATATATATTATCTACTTGCGGTCGCCAGTAGATAGTTATAGTTAGGACCGTGTTTCCATAGGAAATCCCAAAACGCGTTTTCCCCATGCATTTTCCCATAGGACCTTTAGACACAGCTACAGCCCGAACGGCTGAACAGAATTACTTGAAATTTGGCAGAGAGGTAGCCATAAGGTCAAGGAAGTGCCTTTCGCAGGTCTGGTGTAAATCTGTTCAGTATTTCCTGAGAAAATAGCATTTAAAAGCATATCAATATCTATACGCGCGCAGGGTGCGCGCACTAAGCAAGCCCTGTGCGCGCACCCTGCCGTGCACGAGCGTAATTCTGATTGGTTGTTAGATGTCAGTAAACATTCGAATCGGTCGAAATCAGGAAGTGTCGGCCACCATTTTGTCTGTCGCACTGAAAAGGAAAGGTGGAGACCATGAATAGGGGGCAGGGTAGGGAGTTCTTGACCCCCTAGCCATTGTAAGGGGGTCACAGTAGGACCACGAAGGGCAAAAAAAAAGATTTTAATTTTTTTAAAAAACATCGTGAGGTGCGCGCACCCAGCGCGCACCCGAAAAAAAACATTAAAAAAAATAGAATTAAAAATCACGTTTAAGTGTTTAGATATTAGGTGGCTCTAAAAAGAGCCCTTGTGTTTATTGAGTGTTTTTCGGTACCTACAAGTAAGTACCGATGCAGAGTCTAAAGTTCAAGAGGAAGACTCTGTTCCCTTCATCATTGAAATGTACACCGTCTCCTCTATAAATGTCTTGCATGTTGTAACGCAAGTTGTTGTGGTATATAGAACCCATACCATAGTCTCTGAGGAAAGCAGAAACAGACTTATTGACGTGCTTTCTTGCTTTGTCAATCTGTGGACAATAATGGTTGGACCAGTTCCACTTTTGCCTTTGGCATATATTTGAATATACAAAGGCAGTTTGTGGAAAAAGTGACATCAATTGCAGAAAGGTGTCCTTAATAAGCATTTCCAGACCTACCCCAGTTAAAGTGCCTAGGTCATTTCCACCACAGTGCACAATAATAAGGTTAGGCTGTGGGAGATGTAGAAAGGTTTTCACCAAAGGCATTAATTGGTGCCACTTTAACCCTCTCTGACCAATCCATTTAATGTCTACATTTGGCAAAGCAAGGTCTTTGAAAATACCTCTTTTTTCTGCATACTTTTCACTCCAGAAGACATAGCTATGACCTACAATCCACACTGTAAACATCTTCCAAGGAGAAGAGGATGCACTCAGGAGGTGTCTTTCAGTAGAATGGCAATATGAAAAGAAAGACAGTTGAAAAATGGAGGCAGACATACTTTTTTTTTAATAAAAATAACTCATTGGCTGATTCAAACCATTTTACAGTTAAAACTAGGCTGTATGTTTAAATTTTTAAAAGCATGTTTTGGATTGGTACAGAAAAATGTGTTCTCACTGAACATTACTTTGGATTTGCTGTTAGGTTTGAAAAGTCAAGCACTTTTGCTCTTTGGATTTGAAACATTGTGTGCTGAACTTCTGACCTCACTGCTCACACCTGTGTTCCATGAGCTGTTGCTATGGTAGCAGGCAGAAGTCATGTTGGGGGAAGGGATGATTTGGAAAGGGGTTGAAAGTTGCAACCAATAGACATGTGTGATTCCATTTGAAAAAATGTGGGAAGGACTGTGATTTTACATTAACATGGATATGTGGGAAAAAAGAGAGGGAAAAATTGCCATTTACTGGTTGTGGAGAGAGGAGAGAGGTGTACAGCTCTGAGATTCTGGCTCTGATAATCTGCCGTTTGAGTGCCACATTTCTTTCTCTACTAATTAATTTTAATGGTGAGTTATGAGTTTGAGAGGGGAAGTATGTGGTGTATTTTGATATAAATAATAGAATTGTCATTCTTGATTTAAAGTTGTGTTTTACATTTTGTGATTTAGGAGAAATTTAACTGTCTTGAACTAGTAAGATATTATGGAGTATGTTTTCACTGTAAGTTAAGGTGTAGTGGTATCACTGAGGAATACTGTTTTGTGCCTAGAATCACATCATGAGTGTGTCTGCACACAGGATTTGTTGTCAGAGATTTAATTTGTGTTGCTGTTGTTCTGTTAGCCTTGCACTCGTAGAAAAGTGGCAGTTTGTTAGCTTAAAGTGTGATGGTTAGCATTCAGCAGAAATTAGTTACTCACAAAAAAGAGGCAAATGCAAACACATTTGAAAATTGCATGGTACATTTTCCTACCACTTTAAAAGTTGTGTTTTACATTTTATGTTAAGGAAGATATTTAAGTGCCTTGAACATGTTAGATATTATGGAGTATGTCTTCACTATAAGTTAAGGTGTACTGCTATCACCCAGGAATACTGTTTTCTGCCTAGAATCACACCATGACACAGTGTGCACACAGGAATTGTTATCAGAGATTTAATTCGTGTTGGTCTTGCTCTATTACCCTTGCACTTGTAGGAAAGGGGCAGCTTGTTTTTTGTAACATATGCTGATGGTCTCAAGTAGCTGTTAGGACATGTGCTCTTTTTTGCCTCTCTAAAATATAAGGGAAATGTGTTAGGCTGTCTCAGTAACTATCACTTGCTCCATCCACAGTACTAAATGTGCTTTCAAATTGCCAAAGGAAATATTGTTTTCTGCCTAGAATCACAGCATGAGTCTGTGTGGACACAGGAATTGTTGTCAGAGATTTTATTTGTGTTGCTGTTGTTCTGTAAAACTTGCACTTTCAGGAAAGGGCCAGCTTGTTTTGTTCAAATGTAATGGTTAGCACTCAGCAGAAATCACTATCTCACAAATGAGAGGCAAATGTTAACACATTAGAAATCAACAGGGTAGATTTTCCTTTCAATCTTGTAATCTGTGAGGTAGTTCCTACATGTAAAAAACTCTAATTAACCTTTACCAAAGATGTACTCTTACACATATATCTGCAGTCTTCATGCACTTGTAAAAGTCTCCATGCAGATTTCTCTTGCAACTGACAATACACAGTCACCAGAAACACACTGTTTGCACACATGCAGCAGCTTCTCCTATACTCCCATGCATAATACTCAGCTCTGTGTTGTATTTCAGATAGCAGTGTGTAACGCAAACACATTCAACGTCATCAAGGCTCATTTCCTTTGCTTTACTCTAATCACTCACCCTGTAACACATGCTGATGGTCTCAAGTAGCTATTAGGAGATGTGCTCTTTTTTGCCTCTCTAAAATATAAGGGAAATGTGTCAGGCTGTCTCAGTAATTATCACTTGCTCCATCCACAGTACTAAATGTGCTTTCAAATTGCCAAATGAAATATCATTTTCTGCCTAGAATCACAGCATAAGTCTGTGTGGACAGAGGAATTGTTGTCAGAGATTTTATTTGTGTTGCTGTTGTTCTGTAAAACTTGCACTTTCAGGAAAGGGCCAGCTTGTTTTGTTCAAATGTGTTGGTTAGTACTCAGCTATCGTTTTCTGCCTAGAATCACAGCATGAGTCTATGTGGACAGAGGAATTGTGGTCAGAGATTTTATTTGTGTTGCTGTTGTTCTGTAAAACTTTTACTTTCAGGATGTTGTTCAAATGTGATGGTTAGCACTCAGCAGAAATCACTATTTCACAAATGAGAGGCAAATGGGAACACATTTCAAATCAACAGGGTAGATTGTCCTTCCACTCCTGCAATGGGTGAGGTAGTTCCTACATGTACAAAACTCTAATTAACGTTTACCAAAGATGTACTCTTACACACATATCTGCAGTCTTCATGCACTTGTAAAAGTCTCCATGCAGATCTCTCTTGCAACTGACAATACACAGTCTCCAGAAACACACTGTTTGCACACATGCAGCTTTTTTGCCTCTCTAAAATATAAGGGAAATGTGTCAGGCTGTCTCAGTAATTATCAGTAACTATCACTTGCTCCATCCACAGTACTAAATGTGTTTTCAAATTGCCAAAGGAAATATCGTTTTCTGCCTAGAATCACAGAATGAGTCTGTGTGGACACAGGAATTGTTGTCAGAGATTTAATTCATGTTTCTCTTGTTTTGTAAGACTTGGACTCGTAGGAAAGGATCAGCTCATGTGATAGGATTTGAAAAGTTGAAAAAAAAATTTGTAATGAATTAAAATTACATAAAGGTATTTTTTTTTTAGTTTTTTCCAGGTATTGCTGAGCAACACTGAAAAAATATAAAGATGCCTATAAATTCAAGAAAGAGAAAAGAAAAGAAACAACAATTATATTTGAAGACGACTGGTAAAAAAAAAATAGGAGGCAAGCGTGTGTTGGAAAACAGAAAAAGTCTTCTGGTAAGCAAACTAAAGAATTTTTAAAAAATATCTTCCAAAAAAAAAAATGATCGAAACATAGATTCAAACAGTGTTTCAAGTACAAAACAACAACAGAGTCGACAGCAAAAAGAAAATGCTAATGTAGACTCAGAAGTAAGAAAGAGTAACTTAACACGGAAAATAGATTTTAAAAACATTAGTCGAAAAATGTTTCAGAGAAGAGTGATGTTAAATTTGCTAAAGGATGTGAAAAAGTATAAGAAAAAAACCAAATTTTATAAGAAAAAGAAATTAATAGAAAATATTGTTACCAAGGCATTAGAAATAAAAAAAAAACTATTCATTTTAATTTTGAACAGGATGCGTAGATTATATAAATTAGTCAATGCAATGAAGTCGCAAAAGGAAAAGAGAAGTAAAGAAAAATTACTTTTGTAAAGTGTTCTTAGGAGAATGGAAGCATAGTTCAAGTACTGAACCATTTTTTAATGAAGAGAGTTATCTTCAAAGTAATAGTTTGTTGCATGCAGTTGACACCAATGCAAGAGCATATGAAGTTAAGGATGGTTGTGTAATGGAAAAGGAGAAAATGGTTCCAAGAAATGAGGAAGAAGTGATGGCTGATGAGGTTATGGGGAGACGTCCTAAAGCCCCAGTGTACACTTGGAATTGTAGTAGTATTTGTACTGTGCGTCAGGAATCTATTGCTAAATTACGTGACTTTCTAAGAGAATATAGTAAAAAGAGTGTTAAACAGAAAATTAAGGTACTTCAAAGACTAGATCCATGCAGAGTGAGAGAGAATACTGGTTTGCAAGGACATTCCCTGGCTTGTCTATCTAGGAAAGTGTGTCAAAGTGTTTTTCACCATTTTAGGATGCTCGCTGTTCATCATACTGAAATGAGAAAGTTTGTGAGAACATTGTATTTTGCTAAAAGTCCAGCACTAAAGTTGAATGAGTTGAATAATGCTCTGTTCCGTGGATCTGTATCAGATGTAGTGAAGGTTACTGATGAGATTCAGTTTTGTTACTTTGGTCCAGAACAAGAAAGTGCAGAAAATGACACAGTTATTGATGAAAATGTAGAAGAGAATGTAGAACTTACTGTTAGTAAAAATTTTGATGATGAAATGACAAAATTTGCTATCATCTCTAATGAAAGACCAAATATTACTTGTATTTGTTGCCGGAGAAGCCATTACAAAATTCAAACAAAGAATGTTGATCTGTATAAAAAAAGTGAAAATGAAGATAATTATAAGTGGAAAGATTTTGCAACATATATATTTCTGGAAAATTGTTTTGAATTGGGTGAAGATCAGCGTATTTGTAAATACTGTTATAACAAGTTAGAAGAAAATAGAATGCCAGCAAGAGCTGTACATAATAAATTAGAATTGGTTGAAATTCCTCCAGAGCTTTCGGATTTAAATACGTATGAGTCTATACTTATTCAATGTGTCCATCCGTTTCAGACCATAGTGCGTATGGAGCCAAAAACTGGTAAATTACCACCTTCGGATTTACAAAGAGGTTTAAAAGGAAGAGTTGTCTATTTGCCATTGGATTTGAAAAAAAATATGGAAACAATTGATGCAGATACTTTGGAAACTGAACCATTAGTTATTCTGGTTAATGGTGTACCTACGAAGAATAAGAAAATTTGGCAGGAGCTGGTGGATGTACGAAAAGTACAAAGAGCAAATTTGTATTTGAAAAAAAATAATAAATGGTATGAAGCCATTTATATGGATGAAGATGAAGAAGAAATACTAGAAGACACAGGAATACCAACTGGGCAAATTGAAAAAGTGGATAAGTCAAAAGAAGAAGAAATTTATGAACATTTCAGCATACATCCTCTTCATTCTAAAGAAGTTATGGAAAACGCTATTGATCTGTTTCAGATGAAGAAAGCAAAAGGAACTCCTGTGAGTGTATGGGAGGAGAGCTTGGAAGCTCGTTGTTTTCCCCAACTGTTTCCTACAGGAGAAGGTGGACGATATGATGAACGTCCAGTACAGATTCCTGCTTTGGAGTATCGGACTACAAGATTATATGCAGAAGATCCAAGATTTCGTCAAAGTATTCCTTATTTGTTCCATCTTTTATTTGAAAGTGACTTGTCTGCACTATCTTATGCAGTAAATCACATTTTAAAAACTGGAGTACATCTACATAATGTGTCTGCAAAGGATTTTATGAACAAAGTGCAACAGCGAGATGATCATTTGGAATCTCAATTGATCAATCTGATGGCTTGTCAGCGTGGAACTAATGAATATTGGTACCGATGCCATGGAGAATTGAAGTGTATGTTACAGAATTTAGGAACTCCTACATGGTTCCTTACCCTGAGCTGTGCTGAGTACGCTTGGGATGATTTACTGGATTTTCTGCGAGAGGCAAATTCAAACATTGAAAACATCCAATACAAGACAGCAGGAGAATTGTGCTCATTAGATCCGGTTAATGTTTGCAGATATTTCAATCACAGATTTGAGGCTATGATGTCCTTCATCTGCAATAAAAAAAATCCACCTCTTGGAGAAGTTGTGGATTTCTTTTGGAGAAAAGAGTACCAAGCAAGAGGTGCTCCACATATTCATATGCTGTTGTGGATCAAGGATGCCCCAAACCGAACCGAACAGATGCTGATGAAGCAGTTTTATCTTTCATTGAAGGATATGCAACATGTGCTATACCTAAAAGCACAGAAGAGAAAAACCTAAAAGAGAAAGTTTTACGTTTCCAAAGTCATCGGTGTGGAAAATACTGTCGACAAAAGTACAAGAGTAAAGATAAATTCTACACAAAATGTCGATTTGGATTTCCACGACCTGTTCTTTCAAAAGAAAGTGTAAACAGTTTTATGTCAGCTGTGCGACATACTATTACAAGAAAATCGCCTAAGAATACCTACAACCTAAGAAGAAAAGGAGAGTCAAAATATATAAATGACTACAACCCAGTCATTTTATCCATGTGGAATGCTAACATGAATATACAATATGTGGCTGACAATTCTATTGCTGTTGCTTGGTATGTCACGTCTTACATCACTAAATCTGAGAAAACGGAATTGAAGGAAATGTGGGAAGAGATTTCTCACGAGAAGACTGTCAGTAAGAAGCTATACAGTTTCAGTTTAAAGATGTTATCGCATCGAGAAATTGGATCCTACGAATGCTCAGATAGGTTATCATCTGCAAGCCTGTACTCGAAATCCAGAAGAATAATTTGGGTAAGTTTAGGCCTTGCAGGAATACGAAATCGGGTACTGAAATCTATTCGAGAAATTGAGTATTTAGCAGAGTTCGAACCAGAAAGTACAGACATTTTAAGAACAAACATGTTGGACACATATTACCCACAAAGAAGTCATCACCTTGAGAACATGTGTCTTTATGAAGTGCTGCAGATCTTCATTTTTAAACGGAATGCCACAGAAGATATCAACAATGGAAAATATAAAGTCAGTGGTGAGGAGGGATGTTTGGTGAAGCAAACAAAAGGAAGTTTGATAAATCACCGGAAGCTGAGTTGCGACACTCCTGACAAAAAGGAATTTTACAACTTGGCACTTTTGCAGCTGTTTAAACCATGGCGTTCAGAGGATGAACTACTTGGAGAATTCCAGAGTTATGAAGATTCCTTCAGTGCTAGCAAAGACAGCATAGAATGCAGTACTTTCACAACTTATGTTCAAATGTTAAATGAAGAAATTGAACAAGAAGCAACAATTGCAGCTGAAGTAGCTAGAGACAGTTCTCAAGATAGTCAAAGTTCTGGGACATTCAGTCAAGATCCTCTAGGACAACCAATCGTAGAAAATGAAGCAGCAATAGCCATGAATGAAGTGGAAACAGCTATGCATCAAGCTCAGGAAGAATTAGTAGACTTAACATATTTGGAGCAGCAACTGAATGAAGAACAAAAACAAATTTATGAAGAAGTCAGGAAAACAATTGATCACGGATTACTACATGAAAAGAAAGAGTGCTCATGCGCATCATTTGAACCAATCAGGATGTATGTGAGTGGACAAGCTGGAACTGGAAAAAGTTTCTTAATTAATGTAATTAGAAGCTACCTACAGAAGAAAATGGATTCCATTTTGTCTTGTGTTGTTACTGCTCCAACTGGGTTAGCAGCGTATAACATAAAAGGAGTTACCTTACATCGTTTGCTAATGTTACCAGTAGAGCATGAGAACAAAATACAGTACCACAAACTAGCGGGAGAAGCATGCTTGGAAGTTTCAAGAGTATTGAAGAAATTGAAAGTACTCATTATTGATGAGGTAAGCATGGTATCAAACTTAATGCTTGCCTTTGTGCATTTAAGAATGCAGCAAATTCTGAAGACAGAGTATGACGTGTTATTTGGAGGAAAACACGTCATAGTTTTTGGGGATCTTTTGCAACTTACTCCAGTTAAAGGACAACCGGTATTCCATAGTCTTACACATGAAGACACGAAAAAGTCGTTAGGAAGTATAGGCAATGTAAATATTTGGACATATTTTGAGTATAAGGAACTCATTACCAATATGAGGCAAGCCAATGATGAGGACTATGCAAGTATTCTGAAAGATATAAGAATTGGACTACTCACAGAACATGGCAGAAAAGCATTACAGAGTCGATTGCTGAGTAATTTGTTTACAACAGAAGAAATAGTTCCTGAGAAAATATTCAAGAAAATTGCTGAAAAAAATACTGTAATCTGCTTAATGCCAACACTACATGAATGCTCTGTATTCAATCAAGAACTTTTGAAATTGGAAAATGAAGAGATCATAAAACTGGAAGCTGTGGATAAAATTCAACATGAACAAATAACTATTATATTGACAGGCAAATTGGCTACTAAATTGGATTCTCTGGAGAAAAACATTTCAAAAACAGCTGGTTTGGAAAAGAATCTTTATGTGTGTATGAACTGTAATTTTAAGACGCAATTTGGATGTAGAAAAAGGTTTAGTGAATGGAGCTATGGGTAAAGTTGTGGGTTTTGTAAAGTACCAGAAAAAAGATGGAATTGAATTCTTAAAAATAAAATTTGATCAGATTGAAGAGGTTAAAGTGATTAGTCGTTGTTCAGTTCGTTTTTTGCTAGTGAAAGACTTATATGTACGTAGGAAGCAGTTTTCGATTTCTCTAGCATATGCTGTAACTATTCACAAGTCTCAAGGATTAACTGTTGATAATGCTTTTGTAAACATTGGGTCTACTGTGTTCAAAGAAGGTATGGCATATGTTGCTTTGTCACGCGTGAAAAAATTATCTGGTTTATTCATGATAGACTTTGATGACTCAAAAGTAAGTGCTGATGCAAACTGTGTAAAGGAGTATAATAGATTAAGAAAAAGCTATACTCCTCATTTAGGTCAGTGTCCTGTGTTTGAAAAACGTGTTGTTTGTCGGAAAAGGAGATTTGAGGATATCTGTAATGAGGATGTACAGAAGAGAAAACAAAAAGACAGTGATGGGACTGCAAGCAAAAAGAAAAAGGACAGTGTGGAAGAGGTTGTTGGTTGTCATTTTGAAAATAGCTCTGGTGTCAACTGCTACGCAAATGTAGTGCTGAATGTTGTATTTTATCTTGAAACTTTGCAAGAGCAGATAATACTAAATCATGAAAAAAGATTCTGTTCTTTGCCGAGTCTCCTTTATGAGAAGCTGAGTAATGATAAAAATAAAATAGAAAGTGCTTCTGATGTTAGAAATCTTTTAGATGTATGTTCTGGATGTACACAGTTTACACAAAATGTCCAGCAAGATGCACAGGAATTCTTGATGTATATCCTAATGGTACTGGAAGATGAAGGAGTAGAAGTAGAAAATGTGTTTGGTGTCTCTTATACATGGGAACATTGTTGTGATAACTGTATGAACACAAGCAATAGTAATGTAGATTCTGAAAGGTTCATATATTTACCATTACCAGAAAGTAAAACAGTGACTTTTAGTAAATTAGTTAAAGATGCTAATCACAATATGGAATGTTCTGAATGTAAATCTGAAATGTTGTCAACGTTATTTTTAAAGAAATATGGACAGTATGTAATTTTAATGGTACAACGTTGTAGAGCTGATGGAACAAAATTGGAAACTTTACTAAAGAAGTTTGTTGGCAACCAATTATCCATATCTGGGAAAACTTTTGTTACAGTTGCAATAATTTTTCATGATGGTCCTTCTATAACTTCTGGTCATTACACAGTTTATCTTAAATGTGAAAAAGGATGGACACTGTGTAATGATTCTCAATTGATTTTCAAGCAACGTTTGCCTTATGATTTACCCAATTCTTACTTAATTTTTCTGAAACCCAAATTTTAAATACTAACATCATCATCGGAAGAAAGCATTATTAAAATTTAAAAGGATTACAATTGGATATTTCACTCAAAAGGGATTTTAAACTTACCATTTGGCCTTAAGGAAAGGTAAAACAAACAATTGTGGACTTCTTTGACAGATATTATTTTGGAAAATGTTCTTCTGCAACAAGGTTTACAGACGTTATTTCTTGAAAATTGTTATTGTTCTTAAAGGGTATTTTTGACATTCCTATTAAGGTATGTTTTAGTGAGGATACATTTGGGGCTTTTTTAAACAATGTTTCAGATTGGCTTTTTTTTGCCCGCTGTTAAATGATGAATATAATTGATTTCACTATTTTCAGTGAAAATCAAAACATTCTGAAAACAGCAAAAAAAGGGCAAAAAATTGCTTTGCTAAATATGAAAAAACATGTACTGTTTAATAAAGTGTATTGTTGAATATTAATACTTTTTTTCTTTTTTTCAGAACTAGAAAGAAAATTTAGAAGATGTTATTCAGTTTTCTTTGCAATTAAATAAAAACATTTATTTCTAAATAATTTACTTTGATGGTCAGGTAAGTTTAACATATCTGTATGTGTCACTGCTTTCGTTTCATGCTTCCTTTTCTTCACCTCTCCTTACTCTGCTTTTCTCATTTCTCTTCTCACTCTCTCTTTCTGCTTTACTACTCTTTTGTAACTCCCTTACTCCTTCTCTACTAGTCCCCTACCTTTACTACCTCCATCACTAATTTTTCATCCATGTTTCTTTCTCTGTATCCATATGTCTTAGTCTTTTTAACTGCCTTACTCCTTCTCAGTTGTTTGCTTTCTGTCTCTGGATCTGTCACTCTCTGTTTGTCTGTTTTACCCTTAACTTCCTTAACATCTCTGGGGCAGATTTACAAGCCACCTGCACCACCACTACGTCACTTTTCTTGACGTACTAGTGGCGCAGGGTGCTCTTCCATATTTACAAGGAGAGGATAAGCCACTCTGTGTGTCTTTTCCTCTCCTTGTAAATACAGCCAATTCAAATGCAGCACTAAAACGAGCTATTATCTTTTTTGATAGGTTTAGGGTTTAGGGTACCTATAGGTAAGTACTGATGCAGAGTTTAAAGTTTAATAGGAATACTCTCTTCCCTTCATGTGTGAAATGTA
Organism: Triturus cristatus; assembly: GCF_964204655.1. Lineage (NCBI taxonomy): Eukaryota > Metazoa > Chordata > Amphibia > Caudata > Salamandridae > Triturus > Triturus cristatus. Next base: position 149,874,802 of record NC_140590.1, on the reverse strand, counting down.
CACCATCTCTTTTTTAATTACTTTGCCACTCCCCTCTCTTTGTCAGGGAGTCCCTGAAGGTTTACTAAAGGTGAAAAAAATGTTTTTTTTTTTTTTAAAAACCCCATTGGGTGCGCGCACCCAAAAAAAAGAAAACAGAGAAATAGATTCAAAAAACAAGTTTTTGTGTTTTGATTTTAGGTGGCTCTAAAAAGAGCCCTTGAGTTAATGTAGGGACAGAGGAAGAGAAAAAGGAAAAAAAATATATATATATTATGGCCATTCGCAAGGATGCTCCTCAAATTTTCTTTGAATGAGATCAATACTGCTCTCACCCAAATTAATAAGAGTACCACAATCCATGCAGTGTGTACTCATCCTCCCAAAACAAGGACGAATATCCAGAGGTGTGGAAGAAGGGGAAAGCACCATTGCAGAAGAAGTGCTTGCCTGAGCTGCCGAAGATGTGCTCGGCTGAGCTGCTGCAGATGTCGTCGGCTGAGCAGGTGGAGGGTTTGCTCCAGAAGCTTGACGAAAAGTCACAGGATGCATTGCCTCAACATGCCTCATCATAGTGTGGATACTAAAAGAGTACTTCTTATTAGCATTCCCACGTGACAAATTGCGCTGACACAGTATGCAGGTGACCTTTGGTGCATTCACCTTCTTTTGTCCCTCAGGAAAAGTGAAAAACTGCCATATAAAGGAGTCTTTCTGCTTCCTCTGCCTCTGTCTCTCAAGAGTGTCCTGTTCACTCTCAGAAGGTGGCTGGTGCTCTGCCATTGTCTCACAAAAACAGAGTAGCTCCTTCTCCAAGGGAATCAGAACTAACAATGAGGGGGGTGGGTGTGATTTTGGAAGAATCTGGAACTGAAAGTACTTTGAACCAATGAAAAGTGATGTTTCTTGATCACATGACTTGCCATGAGGGGATTGGGTGTGGTGTTGAAACAATCTGAAACTGAAAGTAATGAAAACCAATTAAAAGTGTTGTTTTATTATTCACATATCCCGAGGTGCGCGTCCTGAGCAAGCTCCGAGCGTGCACGGTGCAATTACGCATGCGCGTACGCGCGCATGCGCATACGAATTATGAGCGTACGTAACGCGCATACGCAGCACGCGCGTATGCGCGAACGTCAGCGCGAGTACTCTACGCATATACAGAAGTGTACCGCGTGGAGCACGTACTACGCACGCATGCGTACGTACGCATGCGTACTGGGTGCGCGCTCCGAGCGCGCATTAAAACGTATGTATGCGTACGTAGATAACGTACGCCTGCATACATGAAAAACGTACGCAAACGTACTAGGTGCACGCTCTGAGCGCCCACCCTAAGAATTTATAGAAAAAAAAAAAAGTGGACATAACTTAATAGAAGATATTAACTATGCTGTTCAACTTTATCCAGATTCAAAGTAAAAAAAAAATTAGCCACACCAAATTAAAGGATACAGATAATTTATAAATGTATATATAAGGAAATTTTTGAAAAAGAAATATATAAAAAATATAATAAAAAAATAAAAAAATTAGCATTTAAAAAACCTTTGAAATTCAATGAAAAAACCATAGGTTTCACACACGTTATAGTTAGGAATTAGCATTTAAAAAACCTTGCAAATTCACTGAAAAAACGATAGGTTTCACACACGTTATAGTTAGGAATTAGCATTTAAAAAACCTTGCAAATTCACTTAAAAAACCATAGGTTTCACACATGTTATAGTTAGATGGTCATTTTACTCGTAAAAAACCAATGAAATTCCCCCGTTATAGTTAGTTCAGCTAACTATAACTCGCGCGCCCGCAATCCACTGCTGATGACGTCACATATTACATCACTCATGACATGGTCAGTGACATCACTCATGACATCACTGATGACATCTCATAAGACATCACTGATGACATCACTGATGACGTCATCCATGAGAAAAATTACCACATCTTCTCACACCTTAATATAACCTTTGATACACCGGCTAAAAATTTAAGAGTTCCATTCTCAAAACCATATATACTGCAATACCAATCATTACATACCCACTTTTGGTCTTCATATACCTCCACTTGCTCACCTGTACAGTCACTCATACTTACAGTCACTCCATACAAAACTATAATATACATTTAAACACTTATATAGACACTCACACACTAACAAGTATCCATAGAGCTACTGTTACACCAACTCAGTCATGCAAATAATCACACTCCCATTTTCTCACCTATGCAGTAAAACACACTCAAGTTCACTTACTCCTAAAAATAGTATCACATTCTTACACTCTTATAGAATCATTGATACAAGCACACACTCATCCATACAGTCACTTTCACAATCACACACTCTCATATCTACTCACTTATATACTCTTACACGCACATATACTGCCTTTCACATATGTAGTTAGTCACAAATGTACTACTGAAATATATATTCAATCCCTAACACACCCATACATACACTCGCTCAACCATACAGTCCATCACAGATGCACTCCTAAAACCATTCACCCATAGAATCACCCACTCACACATCTATGCATAGAGTGACACACACCCTACCCACACAAACACTCACGAACCCATACAGGTACTCAGACAACCAATCAATTACCCATATAGAGACTCATATAGCTGTTCTCAAAACCATGCAGCCACTTATACACCAACATACAGACACATACACACATTTACACAGTTTAGTCACTAGTCTGCAGTAAGATACATTTAATGACTTACTTAAAGAATCATGTTATGCACCACAGAAAATCATCCATTTACACACTTGTACACCCACTCATTCTTCAACAGGCCTTTCCCTATATATATAAAACATATTGAAATTCTTGAGAAACACATACTCACTGGATGACGTCATCAGTGATGTCATCAGTGATGTCATTTGAGATGTCATCAGTGATGTCATGAGTGATGTCACTGACCATGTCATGAGTGATGTAATATGTGACGTCATCAGCAGTGGATTGCGGGCGCGCGAGTTATAGTTAGCTGAACTAACTATAGCGGGGGAATTTCATTGGTTTTTTACGAGTAAAATGACCAGCTATCTATAACATGTGTGAAACCTACGGTTTTTTAAGTGAATATATATATATATATATATATATATATATATATATATATATATATATGATTCGAACTCCTCTTTGGTTTGTCCAATCCTTTTGACAGAAGGAGCGTAGACCACAAAGTATAAGTGGTGCAAAATAGTTTATTCTTTCCTCAACACAGCGATGGAACAGCCATTACGCGTTTCAGCCCCGGAGGGCCTTGATCACATGACGCGCTCAACAACGATCACATGACTTTTAAACCATTTTTTTCTCCATTTTTTTCTCTCCATGCTTTTTTTTCCCTTCTTTTTTTGTGCAAGTGTATTTAAAGTGACAGTGCTTTATACCAGTTTGTTACAATAACAACAACGCAATAAGTTTCTGCAAATGAGCCTAGTACCAATGTTGGATGACCCAGATAGTTGTAAACTGTTTTTTGATTTCCATTACAGACACAACATCGCCTATCTTGTGCAAAATAGCAAAACAGTGCAAACAGAATAAATATTTTGTGCAAATACCATTGAGTTGAACTGTGCAAAGATGGCAAATAAAACAGGTTGACCTTAGAGTAGTGTTTCTTTTAAAATTATGGCTTAAATGCCGCATAAAACAACTTGATTGTTTCCCCAATCGATTCAAAACTTGATAAAAAATAGGTACATTATCCAATTCATTAAAAAGATATTCCAATAAAAAACGCTTTTAAATAGTTAAAAGAAGTTTTGTTTAGCATTGAAATTTTGCCCTATAGAAATGATCTTGGGATTTTGGGTCAGGGGTCACCACAATAATTGGTTGTAAAGGTAGATGTAGAATTAAAAGGCATTGTTGTTCACCCAATAAAAGTGCTAAAAAGAATAAATGTAATAAATAACGTGTAAGTGTAAAGCAACTATTCTTTGTTGTGTGAATAGTTGTCTAGAAAAATTGATTTTTTTAAAAACATGTCATAGTTAAATCAACACCATAGTGGTTTTATTCATACGTGATCATGGAGATCAGCTACCAAAATGTTTGATGTCTATAGCCAATTATTTGTTATTACAGGTGTAATACCTTAATAACTGTTTTAATTGAGCCTGCTTATGACTAGAGATATGTGTGGAGGTCTTCCGTCATGTTCAGGCCTCCCGGGTGTTTGGAATGTAGTTCCAAAATGTATCTGGTTTCAAGTCTGCGCAGTGCCTTTTCTCTGTCGCCACCTCTTTTGGAGATGGGGATGGCATCAATCACAAAGAATGTTAAAAACTTGGGATCGGAATGATGCGTCTCCTTGAAGTGGCGGGCCACTGGATATGTTTGATCGGCGTTTTTGATTGCCCGGATGTGCTGTAATATTCTTTTGTGTCCCTGAAGCTTGGTGCTGCCCACATACTTCAAACCACAGGGACACCCAAGAACATATACTACATGATCTGTTTTACATGTTAGGGCCTTATCAATTTTGATTTCCTGTGAGTTGAAGGGTGTGGTGTACGATGTTGTGTTTACACCATTCTGACATGCCTTGCAGGTTTTACATTTGACAAAGCCTTTTCTGCTGGAGAGCCAGTTGCTTGGTGGTTTATCAATGGGATTATTCTGCACTAGGTCGTCCTTCATTGAAGGGGCTCTACTGTAAGTTATGGTCGGTTTTTTGGGCAACAGATGGCCTATCACTGGATCGTTAAGTAGGAAATGCCAATTTCTCTTGATGATTTGGTAAATCTCTTTTTCTTGTTGACTGTAGCCCAAAATCATCCTGAAATCACCCCTTTGGGGGTTAGCATTTGGAGAGGAAAGGTCGGGTTCAATAGATGGCGGTTTGACTTGGAGCAATTGGGCCCTGGTGTGTTTCATGCTTTTCTGTATAGCCTTTTCAATACATTTCTGAGAATACCCCCTCTCTAGGAATCTGTCTTTGCTAGCTTGTTGTGCCGCCAGTAAATCACTTGAGTTGCTACAGATTCTCCGCAACCTTATCATCTCACCATAGGGGATGCTTTGATATAGATATATATATAGATAAATATTGCGTAGTTCCAGCCGGAATCCAACTCTCTGGAATCAAGAAATGGCGGACACGGACCCAGATTCGTGCTCAATTATTTTTATTCCCTGATGTCAAGATGCGTTTCAGCTCACACAAGCCTTGTTCACTCGACAAGTAATAATATATATATATCTTTTTTAAACACAATGTCACAATGACGTCCTTAACCGTGATCATCGCGCCTTTTCCATAAAGTTTAAAACACATATAGCCACACGTTACAGTATTTTACACACTAGGGGTTTGTTACAGTATTGGAGTTACAAAGAGAAAGGTAAAAAAACATTAAAAAGTAAGAAACGGGGGCAGGGTAGAAACACCCTGACCCCTAGGCCTGCTCAAGGGGGCCCAAAGGGATCCCTAGGACCAAACAAAGCATTTGTTTTAAAATTTTGAGCGGGATTCACGTTGGATCAGCGAATGGGACCGTATTCTTTTTTTTTAAACATCACGCTTTGTTTTCTTTAATCCCCCCGGGTGGGCCTGGTCCAGAGGGCAATGTGATGCAGGTTTCTGCCCCCCCACACAGCCCCGGGGATCGCCACCTCCCAAGGGCTAAGTATATAATTAGGCTTGGGGGGGCTTGAGCTCCCCACGCAGCCCTGGGTACCACCACCTCCCCGGGGCTATGTTGAAAATAATGTGTCTGGGGGCTCAAGCCCCCCCACACAGCCCCAGGGACCACCACCTCTGCGGTGCTATTTACAAATTGGAAGGGGGCCTCCTGCAGCCCTAAATGGCCTTGTGGACCAGCAGTGTCAGGGGATTCCCACCCCCGGGACACTGCAGTTTGTTATGGGATGGCGGGAGCACCGCTACCACCATCCCATAGCAAAAAATATGCTCTTGCTTGTTTAAAGCAAGTACACTTCTTTTTACCCCCAAGGAGCTGCATGTCAGCAGCTCCTTGGGGGTACAAAGCCATGCTGGCTCCCGCAGGAGACATGAACCAGCTGGGACCATGGGGGCCTTCAGGCTCCCCCTGTGGTCCCCAATCAGCTGGCCATGCCCCGGGGATAGGGTCACCGGGGCCAAAAATTGCCCTCCCTTTTTTATCTAAAAATAAAAAAATGGCCAGGCCCTTTCCCTTTTACATGAAAAACAAATGGCCATGCCCAGGGGGATGGGGTCCCCAGGGCTGAAATCGGCCTGGGAAGGGAGGCTGCTCAGCCCCACTCCCTTTTAAATGAAAGCACCTGAAATCAGGCTGGGCTTGCCCCCTACTTGTACGGTCCTGACGCGGACGTGCAGCGGTCAGCACCGGCCTGTTACACTTGAGGTGTCTGCTTGCCCCAGCCAATGACGTATTGTTGATTGTTTTTAACTTTTGCTGTTCCCTGCACTTGCACTTTTTGCTTGCTGCTACACGGTGTGATCTGTATTACAGCCCGATACCCACATTTTAGCTTTGATAGTTTGTTTTTACGATGAGCTGTTTTTCTTAATTGCACCTTTCTTAATTGTACTTACTGTACTTACTCACACTGCTCTCCGGTCCACCGCAGCACCTTATGGCCGTTTGTGTGGAGAGAGCAGGCAAGAAGGAGCTTTCAGCCGCATCAACGGCCACCATATTGGGGCGTTTGACGGTCTAGCACCTGAAATCAGGCTGGGCCTGCCTCTACTTATTCGGCCCTGATGCAGACGCATAGTGGGCGTGCCGCTGGCACGCGGAAGGCGTGCCAAAGGCAAGCCCATCTGTGCCCGCCGTGCACAGCCCACGCACAGCACCAGCCACGCTGCCGGTTTCAGGTAAGCCCACTCTCATCATGTTAACCTACTCCCAAGAGACTTTGCTGGCCCTGTCCACCTCTAGTCTGCGCCGTGCAGATCCTATTCTTAATTGTGTAAAACACTCACACCCCTGGATATGCCACATATGCAACCTAGAGTTCTCTAACTTCAAAAGCACATTCACAGGGAACTCCCATAAGGTCCAGTCAAGGCTCCAGTGTGCGCTTATTAATGCATGCTCGCTTATCAAACACAAGTTTGAATTTGCCATCTTTGCTGAAGAGCAGAAGCTTGACATCCTGTTCATTGTAGAAACCTGGGCAGATGAAACTTCATGGCCTGACCTGGTGGTAGCTATTCCACCTGGTTTCACCATCTTTAGGAAAGACTGCAGAGGGAAAAGAGATGGGGGGGCAGCAGTTGTTTATAGAAACTACTTAAAAGCCACCTTCAATGATATTCCCGCAGGAGCATCAGGAGAGGTACTCGCTTTCCAAATAGCTATTAATCACACTCATTCTATTAATGGGATGTTAATGTTAATGTTAATGTTAAAAGGTTCTTATAAAGCGCCTATCACCACCGGTCTCTAAGAGCTAAACAGAGGACCAAGAACACAATAACGCCTCAGCAACCATCTACCTGCTACAATTAGACCGAAGATGTTGCCTTCCCACTGATCTATCGCCCCCCCCTGGACCCAGGGACAACTGTTTACAATCCTTGGGGCAACTACTGGAACATAAAGTTAGCTTCCAGGATTACACTGTCCTTGGGAACCTTAAACTTTCATCTAGATAACGCACAGGACAATGATTCAATTGCCCTGATGGACCTTCTTACTAGCATTGGTCTGACACAGCTTACCGAAGGTCCTACTCACAGAGCTGGTCCCCACCAAACCCTGGTTTACGGAAGAGCTTAGACTGCTCAAAAGGCAGTGCCTTAGGCAAGAAAGGCGCTGGAGACTTAAGTATGAGCCCAAGGAAAAAGAGCGCTATAGGGAAATACTCACTCAGTATAAAGGTATGATCCACACTGCAAAAATCAAATACTTTTCAGAAACAATTAGCAAAGCCAAGAATAATTCCAAAGAACTGTTTGCCACACTTCAAAAACTTAGTCAAGTGCAGGCCCACAAAGAAAATATCTTGGATCAAGCCTTTTGCGATACTTTGGCTTCCATCTTTTGCAGCAAGGTTTGTGACATCTACAACAAATTTATGCTGAATTGTCCTCTATCACCCCTCCTTATCGCCCTCTCCCTAGAACCTCTCACGTCATGGATACGTTGGAGTCCCTCTATGAGAGGACTCAAGTGGAAGGCGGGATAGGAGGACCGCATCTCGTTGTATGCAGACGATATCCTCCTATACCTGGCCTCCCCTAAGTCTTCCCTACGAATTGTACTCAATATCTTCACCATCTTTGGAAGATATTCCGGGTACAGGATTAACTGGGGTAAGTCCCTTTTGTATGTTCTCAGCAGTGATCCCCCCCGCCTCGCGACTGCCCTATGCAAATAGCAAAGGAGGGTTTCCGCTAGCTGGGCATCTTTATTACGTCTGACCCCAAACTCAGATTCGAACGCAATCTATTCCCCCCCCACTGAATAGGCTTAAACGTGATATCGCCACCTGGAAGAAATTTCTGCTCTCGCTATTAGGGAGGGTGGCATTGTTCAAAATGATGTCACTGCCGCGCTTCCTATACGCATTACAAAACTCCCTCAATTTAGTCCCAGCCAGATACTTTGGCGAGATAGAGAACTTGCAGAGAGATCTGTTGTGGGATGGACGGCCTCGCATTGCACTGCAAAAATTGGTCTTGGGTTGGTATGACGGGGGTATCGGTCTACCTGACATAAAAAGATACTATTGGGCTGCACACTTGGCGGCAGTCTATCACTGCATATACCGACATGGGGATGACCCTGCGTATAGAATGGACAAATGGCTGTTACCGGGAGGTACTTATTACAGAGCTCTGTAGTCTAGGCCCCAGAGATATCACCTTGCGGGCCCGACCAAATACTCAGTGGCAATTTGGCACACTGCTAGGAAAAGTCTGGGGTGGGGTAAGGAATTCACCCTGGCCACCCCCCTATGGGACTCGGAATGACTGGGCACAATGGGTACCACCAAAGGGTTTGACAAGTGGGACCTGATTGGAATCTCTACCATTGGGGACCTATGGAAAAAACTGTGGGATGATTACGTTCTCCACTCTGCAGCAGAGCCATGAGCTCAAAGACTCCGAGTACTTCCGATATATACAAATCAGACATGCACTACAGTCAAACCTACCCAAAGACACCTCCCTACCTGACGCTTCGCCGCTAGAGGACAGACTATTAGACAGCTATTTGCCATATGGAGCTATATCTTTGACGTATAAAAGACTGAAAACTGTCCAGATCCTTTGACACTCTTGAGACAACGCTGGGAAGGAGATGGGCTGGAACTGGATGACGAGGAGTAGCAGGAGGCTCTGGCCTCCCCAAAGGAGGTTGCAATCTTCCAGATTACGCCTGGTCCAGTTAAAGATCCTTCATCGCGTATATGTTTCTGGACCAACCCTTGTAAAAATGGGAAAGGTAGATGAGGGTAATTGTAGGCGTAAATGTGGGCAGTTTGGCTCCTTCATGCATATAATGTGGGAATGCCCACTTATTCAGTCCTATTGGTCATGAGTGTACAAATGTAGGATTCATGTTTTGGGGGTAGTCTTACGGCCAGAAGCTAAGAGATGTCTTTTGAATATATGGGGGCCCACTGACCTCAACAGTAAGGATAACATCTGGGTCACACTGGGCCAAATGATAGCCAAATGAAATATTGCACAGCTGTGGGGAGCGGGGGAAACCGCCCAGGGTGGACTTTTGGAAAAACAACATGTTCAGGGGAAAAACGGTCTATGTTTCCTGTGGATGTCCCAGGAAATGGTCCTATATATGTAATAACTATTGTGGAAATATCTGTATTCCCCCCTTGTTTCTGTCTAGGATGACCAACTTACACCATAATCATTGTTATCAGTTGAAAATACCTGTATACTTGTACCCATAAATGCTCTAGACTCAAAGTATGTATACATTTTCAGTGCCTTGTAATGTCGACTCTTACGATTTAATAAAAAGAATTCTTACAAAAATGTTTTTTACGCTGAATCCTATCCATGTGGCAAGTAGTCTAGATCTCCCTGTGCTGAAGCACTCCAGCAGTCCAGATTCTGTGCATTTCTCTGAGTTTCCACCAATAACAAACGAGCAGGTGGTCAAACCTCTTTCTGCTGCCAAATCTGGTTCTCCGCTGGACCCGTGTCCCCCCAAAATCTTACTCTCTGCAATCCTGCCGATAGCCTGCCATCTCTCGGAGCTATTCAATCTTGTTCTCCAATCTGGTACTTTCCCCAAATTATGGAAAAAGACCTCCATTTTACCACTATTTAAAAAAAAACAATCTGGATAAAGCAGACCCAGGTAACTATCGTCCGATAGCTTGCCTGCCACTGCCAGCTAAAGCTCTTGAAAAATATATGAATCAAGACCTCACCGCATTCATTAATAACAACGACATTCTGGATCCGTCCCAATATAGTTTTCGAGGTGGTCATAGCACTGAGCTTGTTTTGATCATGGCTGCTGAAGAAATTAGGCGCTCGGTAGATAAGGATGGCATGGCGGCACTGATCCTGTTGGATCTGTCTGCAGCATGCGACACAGTAGACCATGGCCTCCTACTACGTCGCCTCCAAGAAACAGGCATTGCCGGCATCGCCCTACAATTGTTTAACTCCTTCCTTTCCATCCAGGAGAACAATTTGTGGAGATGGATGGCCTGAGCTCTCAGAGTTTTAATCTTACGTGTGGGGTCCCAAAGGGCTCATCCCTCAGCCCCACTCTTTTTAATCTGTATGTGGTTCCCCTAGCTAGGCTCATCAAATCCTTTGGATTCACCATGGTATCATACGCCGATGACACCCAGATTATAGTGTCCATCTCAGAGGACTCGCGGAACTCTAGTCACAACTTTCACACCTGTATGGGACAGGTGAGTATATGGATGTCAGAGAACTGTTTCAAACTGAACTCCAATAAGACAGAGGTTCTTCTTTTTGGCAGAGATGTCTCCCACTGGTCCTCGGGCTGGTGGCCTATCAGACTTAGCCCTCTGCCCATTCCATTCCCCAAGGCAAGGAATCTGGGAGTCATCTTTGACACCACTCTTTCTTTCCTTCATCATGTGAATGCAATCACATCAGATATTTGTTACACCTTAAAGAATTTGAGGAAAATCTTCTTCTTTGTACCACCTGACCTACAGAAAACAGTGGTTTAGCATTACTTCTGTCAAGGCTGGACTACTGCAACGGCCTTCTGATCGGAGTTAATAAAACTCTCCTCGTCAAAATGCAGATTTCAGCCGCCCGCTTGCTATTTGAACTACCAAAATATGCTTCTGTAAAGGCTTCCCTTCACTCTCTTCACTGGCTCCAAGTGGAAAAGAGGATCAAGTTCAAGGAACTTTGCATCACCTTTAGGTCTCTGCACAACCAGGGCCCTGCATATCTGATTGACCACTTTCACTGATTCACACCTTCCAGAATGTTGCGGTCCTCTTCCCACCAGCTGGTGGAAGTTCCCAAGGCACGTCTTTCCAACTAGGGTGGCAAAAGCTTCCTATACATTACCACCAGATTTTGGAATCAACTACCACTCTCACTGAAAAACTCACCAGACCTGTTATCCTTCAGGAAGGGTCTGAAGACTTGGCTTTTTAAAGCCTAGTAATAAGCGGCAACTAGTTTCTTTTCCTTTCCTTCTTTTCTTGTTCTCAGTCTTTGTTCCCCATGGCTGGCAGGTGGTTGGATGTTAGCACCTATACGCCTCCGGGTATTAGTTGTGCTATATAAATTGATAAGTAAATGCATAATTTTTTTTTAAATGGCCATGTCCCGAGGGATGGGGTCCTTGAGGCCAAAATTGGCCTCACGTGGCCCCTCTCCTTTTTTAATTGAAAATAAAAAATATGGGTCAGGCCCCAGGAGATGCGGTCCCTGAGGCCCAAAAGCATCAAAGGAAGGAGGGCCACGCAGCCTCCATTCCTAAAAAAAAAAAAGCTGTCAACTCGGCAGAGGCCCTGCGCCCTTTTCCACTACTCTGCAAAAGTGCCTCCTGGCACGCTCTTGCTTGGGGGATGAAGTCCCCTTCGCTCTTGAGGGTCCTTGTGTGCCAACTAGCCCAACTGTTACTTCCAGTATGCCCCACATAGTGGGTTTGCTGAGAGGTGCTCGGAGGCCACGCCATTTTTTACATCACTCTGGAGACACACCTGTCAGCGCACTGCTGGTGGGGCTTTGAGGTGCCTTTACGTTCTGAGGGTCTTTGGACTAAAGTGGACTTTATCCCCCCAGCAGGAGTGCGCCACGAGGCATGTTTGCAGAGTGGTGGAGAAAGGGGGCGTGGCCTCTGAGCAACTCTCAGCAATCCAGCTGTATGGGGCTTACTAGAGGTAGCAGTAGGGCTAGTTGGCCCCCAGGGACCCTCAAGAGGTAAGGGACTTCATCCCCCAACCAAGAGCGCACCAGCCTGCCGCCCGCTCCAACTGGGACCAGACTGCCTGCAACTGCCATAACCTTTCTCAGCTGTTTTTTTCCTTAATTATTCTCTGTTGTGCCACTGTTATTTATTTTCTCATGTCTACCTGTTCCTTTCGCCTTTCGACGCTGCTGCCCCTGCGGCCCCTCCCCCCGGAATTCTCCCTGGGAATTGTCCCCTGGAATTCCCCTGCTCCCGCCTCCCAGCCTCTTCTCCCTCCCACCTCCCCTACTTAATGACAGCCGCTGTGCTGAAGGCGCACCAAAGGCAAACCCGTCTGCGCCCATCCGTGACCCGACTGCAGCCAGTGCCAGGAACCCTGGAGCTCCCACTACCCATCTCTACGACACCACCACCCTCCTCGCACTCAACCCTGGAAGACTTAGAGAATGCCAACAGGCCTTGACGAACACGCCATGGAAATCTGGAACCTACACGACTCTCTCTCACCTGACATCACCTTCTTCACAGAGACCTGGACCAACACATCCTCCGCCCCAAATATCAGCACCACCTTCCCAGACGGATAAAAGATCCAGGGGAAAGACCGCCCCAACCACCCAGGAGGGGGCCTCGCTATCACCCACAAGAGCACCCTCTGCCTCACCACCTCCAGCGAAACCTTCCCCCTCATACGGTGTCGCGAATGGAGCCGTGCTATTATGACATAGTCGTCGGCGCGGGAGAGCTAGGAAAGAATTTCCGGGGAATGCTGGTGCAGTGGATAGTCACCTAAGTGTTCAGGCTAGTCCTCTGTCAGCAACTGTTTATGTTGCCACTCCAGAAACCAAAACCAGAGATCCAAGGGCAGTGGCCCTGCAGATGGCACACGAGATGAGGAGCCCAGTCGTATGCACCGGTGGGGCAGCGGAGTGACAAGCACCACTACCCACAAAATAGGCAACGAGGGCACTGAATAACACAGGATCTTCTCTTTGTATCCATCAGGAACAACAAGGTTAAAATTCCCTAGTTCCAAAATGTAGAATTAGTGCTACAACGGTCTTCAAGAGGACCTGCGATGTATGCTGCTTCTGCCTTCTGTACATTGGAGGCAGCACATGGGTCACGCGGTACGGTCATACTGCGGTGGGATGCACACTTGTTGACCTCTCACGGCACTGCTCCACACTTCGGGGACAACGCTTTCCATTAGCTGTGTTTTCTGATGACGTGTCGCACCGGCCCTGTCCAACAGCAGAACCCCTTTAGATCCAAACAGACTCTTCCACTCTCTCACCGGAAGTGAAACCAGGCCACGCGGACACTTTTACAATACAACAGCCGGGAATGCACTTTTCGTTAAAAAAAACACATTCCTTCTTCCTACTTTATCAAATAAAATAAACGACACACTGAAGAACAGGGGCCAGCTTCGATTGGTAAACAGCCGTTACAAAGACTTTTTTACTTCACGATACCATTACAACGCATGCATTACCACGCATGCGTTGTACATCGCAAAGTCATAACTACGCATTTTTTTAGAACGCATGGTCATTTACCACGCATGTCTTTACAACGAATTTTGTTGTAAAGGTATGTATGGTAAATCAGCATGAGTTCTAAAAAAATGTAGATGATCCACGTCGTTGTAAGGAAACAGAGGCTGTTCTGTTTCCTCACAACGACGTGCACCGCCCCTTAGAGACGACATGAAGTAGGAACCACGAGGAGAGAGGAACCATGAGGAGTGAGAGGTAAGGGGGATGGGGCATGGGGTGGTGGTTACTTATCTAGGGTTTAGGGTAGTGCAGTGGTGTTTGGGTCGTGTAGGGGGTTGTGCTGAGGGTAGTGTTTTAGGGTTTAGGGTAGTGCAGTGGTTGTGTAGTGTAGAGGGTTGTGCTGGTGGTAGTGTTTTAGGGTTTAAGGTAGTGCAGTGATGTTTGTGTAGTGTAGGGAGTCGTACTTGGGGTAGATTTAGGGCTTAGGGTAGGGCAGTGGTGTTTGTGTAGTGTAGGGGGTCGTGCTTGGGGGTAGTGTTTTAGGGGTTAGGGCAGTGCAGTGGTGTTTGTGTAGTGTAGGGGGTCATGCTGGGGGTAGTGTTTTAGGTTTAGGGTAGTACAGTGGTGTTTGGGCAGTGTAGGGGGTCATGCTGGGGTAGTGTTTTAGGGTTTAGGGTAGTGCAGTGGTGTTGGTATAGTGTAGGGGTTCGTGCTAGGGTTCTTTTTTAGGGTGTAGGGTAGTGCAGTGGTGTTTGGGTAGTGTAGGGTTCATGCAGAGGGTATATTTAGGGTTTAGGGTAGTGCAGTGGTGTTTGGGTAGTGTGGGGGTCATGCTGGGTGTAGGTTTAGGGTTTGGCGTAGTGCAGTGGTGTTTGGGTAGTGTAGGGGCAGTGCTGGGTGTAGATTTAGGGTTTAGGATAGTGCAGTGGTGTTTAGGTAGTGTAGGGAGTCGTGCTTGGGGGAGTGTTTTAGGGTTCAGGGTAGTGCAGTGGTGTTTGGGTAGTGTAGGGGTAATGCTGGGGGTAGTGTTTTCGGGTTTAGGGTAGTGCAGTGGTGTTGGGTAGTGTAGGGGTCGTGCTGGGGGTAATGGTTTAGGGTTTAGGGGAGTGCAGTGGTGTTTGGGTGGTGTAGGGGGTACTGCTGGGGGTAGTGTGTCAGGGTTTAGGGTAGTGCAATGGTGTTTGGGTAGTGTAGGGGTACTGCTGGGGGTAGTGTTTTAGGGTTTAGGGTAGTGCAGTGGTGTTTGGGTAGTGTAGGGGGTACTGCTGGGGGTAGTTTTTTAGGGTTTAGGGTAGTGCAGTAGTGTTTGGGTAGTGTAGGGGGTCGTGCTGGTGGTAGTGTTTTACAGTTTAGGGTAGTGCAGTGGTGTTTGTGTAGTGTAGGGTGTCATGCGGGGGTTAGTGTTTTAGGGTTTAGGGTAGTGCAGCAGTGTTTGGGTAGTATAGGGGTCATGCTGAGGGTAGTGTTTTAAGGTTTAGGGCAGTGCAGCGGTCTTTGGGTAGTGTAGGGTTTCATGCGGGGGGTAGTGTTTTAGGTTTTCGGGTAGTGTATGGGGTCGTGCAGGGCAGTGGTGTTTCAGGGTTCAGTGCAGCGGTGTTTGGGCAGAGTAGTGGCTCATGCAGGGGGTGGTGATTCAGGGTTTAGGGCAGTGCAGCGATGTTCAGGCAGTGTTCAGGCAGTGTAGGGGGTGGTGTTTCAGGGTTTAGGGCAGTGCAGCGGTGTTCGGGCAGTGTAGGGGGTCGTTCTGGGGGTGGTGTTTCAGGGTTTAGGGCAGTGCAGCGGTGTTTGGGCAGTGTAGGGGGTCATGCTGGGGTAGTGTTTCAGGGTTCAGGGCAGTGCAGTGGTGTTGTGTAGTATAGGGTGTCGCGCTGGAGTAGTGTTTTAGGGTTTAGGGCAGTGCAGTGGTGTTAGTGTAGTGTGGAGCACATGCACTGCGTTCCTAGGCGAGACCTAAAAAGCATTGCACCAAGATGGCTGCCAACACTTCCTGGATTGAAGTGTTGGCAGCCAATTAGAGCCAAGCTCGTGCTTGTGTAGTTAGGTCCCGCCCAGATATATAAAGATTTTTTTCCTTTAATATCTCGAAAACTACTGAACGGATTTACCTGATTTAAAAAAAAGGTCACTTTATGAACCAAGCACTACCTTTTTGCTAAATTTGGTGTAATTCCGTTCAGCAGTTTTGGCTCTAACCGTGTCTAAAGTTTCCTATGGGAAATTGATTTTTTTACCTCTATTTTTTTATTTTCTCCGCAACTGCTGAATGGATTTACACCATTTAAAAAAAGGGTGCTTTCTAAACCAAGCACTACCGTTTTGCCAAATTTTGTGTAATTCTGTTCAGCAGTTCGGGCTGTAGCCATGTCTAAAGTTTCCTATGGGAATTAACATGGAGAAAACACGTTTTGGGACCGCCCTTTTTTCTCGGCCCCCGATTGACGAATCACTCCGAAACTTTCAAGACAGGAGCTCACCGGAGCACCCCACTAGTTTTGAAACTTTTGCGATGATTCGTTATCCGCACCGAAGTTATTGGGAAAACAATAAACACTTTAACGCTTTTCCTATGGAAACTAGGTCCTAACTATCACTACCTACTGGTGACTGCCAGTAGGTTACATATATATATATGTATATATATGTATATATATATATATATATATATATATATATATATATATATATATATATATTTTTTTTTTTTTTCCACCAATTTCCTCCAAGAAGGAATCACTGCACACCAAGGAAGTATATAAGATCACGGGTTTTATTCTTTTACGTGCAAATTCTCACCAACTCCACCACCATATATATATACACATATATTACCTACTGGCGGTCGCCAGTAGGTAGTTATAGTTAGGACCACGTTTCCATAGGAAATCCACAACAATATATTTTAAATAACTTTGGCGCCGGTTGACGAATCCTCGCGAATCTTTCAAAATAGGTGGGGCGCTATGCTCCGCTCCTACCCTGAAAGTCTCGGGGGGATTCGTCAAGCAGGGGCTGAGATAAAAGGGGGGTCCCAAAACGCGTTTTTCCCATGCATTTTTCCATAGGACCTTTAGACACAGCTACAGCCCGAACGGCTGAACAGAATTACTTGAAATTTGGCAGAGAGGTAGTCCTCAGGTCAAGGAAGTGCCTTTTGTAGGTCTGGTGTAAATCTGTTCAGTAGATTCTGAGAAAATAGCCTTTAAATCAATATATATATCTGAGCCAGCTTACGGTGCGCTTACGGTGCGCTTACCGTACGCGTACGGTGACGTGCGCGAGCGCGATTCTGATTGGCTGTTAGATCTTAGTAAACATTCGAATCGGTCGAAACCAGGAAGCGGCGGCCGCCATTTTCTCTCTCGCACTCTGACAGGGGGTTGAAAAACAAAGCCCCAAAACATGTAAAGGGGCTGTTTAGACAGCTCCCAAGCACCTAGCCATGTCCAGGGAGTCCCCAACGATCCCCCAAGGGAAAAAAGGCAATTTTAATTTTTTCGAAAATTTCGCCGATTACGCTTACCATACGCGTACGGTAATAAATTAAAAAAAAAAAAAATATATCCACATTCTCCCCACCCCGTGTGTAAAAGGTGACCGAAGGGCACCTTTTGTGCATGGCTTATCAGAGCTAAAACTAACATATATTTTACCTATCACAGCGATGCTCAACATATTTCCTCCATGTGTGCACGGTGCGTGAAGCGCATCGTGCGTTCATGGCCCATGTAGCGTAACGTGGGCACGCGGTGCGCGAAGCGCACCGCGTGCTCACTGTGCGCGGACGGTGCGCGAAGCGCACCGTGCGCGCATGGAACGAACTGCGTTAAGTGGGCGCGCACGCCACAAATGGCGTAAAGTAACTTAGCATTTAAAAAACTGTACAAATTCACTGAAAAAACCATAGGTTTCACACACGTTATAGTTAGGAATTAGCATTTAAAAAACCTTGCAAATTCACTGAAAAAACCATAGGTTTCACAAATGTTATAGTTAGCTGGACAGTTTAATGATAAAAAACCAATGAAATTCCCCCGTTATAGTTACTGTAGGCAACTATAACTCACGCGACCGTAATCCTCTGCTGATGACATATGTGTCTTTATGAAAAAAAAATATTTGTAATATATGTATAGCTAAAATTTAATGGAAGAAGACATGGGCAAATAAGTGTCTAAATGCAGTATTAGCATCAGCAGAAGATTGCGGTCGCGTGAGTTATAGTTGCCTACAGTAACTATAACGGGGGAATTTCATTGGTTTTTTATCAGTAAAATGTCCAGCTAACTATAACATGTGTGAAACCTATGGTTTTTTCAGTGAATATATATATATATATACACATATATATACACATATATATATATATTGTGGTACTTCCTCTTGTGCTTCCTTCTGACAAGAACGGAACGGACTCCAGTTATTAAGGGCATTCAATTTTTTTTATTTTGCTTGTGCCGCCATTATGCATTTCGGGCTTCCCAGAGCCCTTGATCACATGACATGCTTGGTTTTACCCAAGTTTTTAAAGTGACACAGTGCATGAAAGTGTTCATGAATATAAAAAACAGACTATTCATCTTGTTCTCTGTTTGTAGTACTATTGCACTCGTCATTCATCTTAGTGCATATTTTTGAATATTTAAAATATTTCAAAGTATTTAAAATATTTAAAATATTTAAAAGAAACTTCATCACAATATTTATGTAAAATACACAAATAAATAAGTAAATAAATATGTACATACTCATTTATACAACCTTCTATACATATTCCAAACTGATGCCGAATATTTATAAATGACACCAGTTAGAATTTTGACTTTTAAAACACATACTTGTTCATTAAAAGCCCACCCTTGATTGCACTGGACCACAATTTTATCTGGGTCCCTCCCTTTTCTACATATCCACATAAATGTGTTTGTTTGTTGTATATACATATAATTCACAGCTGCTGATTTCCTAATAAATATGCTTTGTAAAAACTACTTGTTTCCTTTATGCAGATATATACAACATGACATATGGACAAATTTATTATTACAATCGGGTCATCCATTTAACCTTTGGTGTCATTATTCTGTTGTTACTGGCTAATCCGTATCCGCCCCTTTCAGTCATCAGTATTGGAACCCACTAATCTGGTTGTTTGGAAGTTCTTAATACAGTACATGACCTGTGCAAAGTACGCTACAAAAAGTGCTAAAGTGCTTATTTAACTAAAGTGACACCGTGTTGTAGTGCAAAAGATTATTATCTAAAATGTTATTGTATACCATGAGACCATGGTACTACTAATAAAAACCATAAGATATTATAACAGGTTGAAGGGGCAGATAAAAAAAGGGGTCTCAATGTATTCATACCATTGTTGATATTGTTTTCATTCTAAATTGTCTTGAATTTAAAGCCAGGTGTACAAATCTTCAGTGGTATTTAATCCGTGCGGACGCTTACTGTCTAGTTCTAAAATATATTTAGTTTCTAGACGTCTGAGAATTGCTTCCCTATTACCACCTCAATGGGGGGACATTGTCGATTACATAATACTTCAACTGATTCAAATCTTTATTGTGTGATTCGCTGAAGTGACGGGCTACTGGATATGAACTATCATTGTTAGTGATAGCCCTTAAGTGTTGAAGTATCCTCTTGTGGACCTGGAGAAGTGTGCTACCAATATATCTTAGTCCACAAGAGCACTCCAATATGTAAACTGCAAATTCAGACTTGCACGTTAGGAATTTACTGATAGGAATAGGTTTGTCATTAAAAGGTGAGAGGTACATGGTTTTACTTTCACCATATTTACATGCCTTGCATGTTACACACCTTACAAAACCCTTACGTTTAGTCAACCAATTGGAATTGGTGGGAACTTCCGAACTACTGCTGACTAAGTGATCACTCGTACTACAAGCCTTTCTGAAGGTGATAGTCGGAGAGGCAGGCATTTTATCCCCAATAATTGGATCACTCCGGACCAGATGCCAATTATTTTTAATTATATTCCTAATGCTGTTATTTTGGTTATTGTATGTTAAAATTAGTCTGGGGCTATTTGTGACATTTTTACTCTCATTCACTTGTTTCTTCATTTTGTTACGTGAGGGTTTGAACAGTAGATCACTTCTAGTTGTTGTTTTAGTACGAGCAATAGCATGATCCAACACCTTATGTCCATAGCCTCTAGCCAGAAATCTAATTTTGCACTCCTGTTGTGCTATGTCTAGGTCATTGTCATTGCTACAGATCCTGCGTATACGCAGCATCTCCCGATATGGAATACTTCAAATTGTATGTCTTGGGTGGAAGCTGCTACTATGCAAAATCGTGTTCCCTGATGTAGGTTTTTGATGTAATCGTGTTTGTATACTATTGTTTTTTATGTATACTTCCACATCTAGGAAACATATGCTACTTGTGCTAATCTCTGATGTAAATTGCAAATTCATGTCATTTACATTTAAATCCATAATGAACTGTTCTGCACTGCTTTTATTACCTCGCCATATTATAAACAGGTCATCTATGAATCTAATCCACTTTACCACTTTGTTGTTCCAACAGTCAAAATGTTTGACCTTCAAAACTTTCTCTTCCCACCAACCCATATGGAGACAGGCGTAGCTGGGCGAAAAACTTGCGCCCATAGCTACGCCTCTCTCCTGGTGGTATATCTGCTGCTGAAAGATAAAATAGTTGTTGTTTAAACAAAAAGTGGTAAGATCCATCAATAATCTATTGTGTGCATAATATTCTATGGGTCTTGTGCCCAAGAAATACTCTAAAGCTCTCAAACCATCCCTATGTTGGATTGAGGTGTACAGATTAGAGACGTCCATTGATATGAGCACATAATCATCTTCCCATTTTAATTCATGCAGTTGTTTTAAAAAATCCGTAGTGTCCTGGATATATGAGGCCTTCATGTGTTCTTGCAAGAATGAATCGATGTAGATTGACACATTTTCCAATAGACTGTCTTTCGCGGATATATATATATATACATATATATATATATTTGTTAGTCGTCTAGTCACGATAAAACACACTCTCAGGCTCCAAAGTGAGTACCCAGTGGGATGTTTATTTCCACGCTACGCGTTTCGGCTAAACAGCCTTGATCACACGATGGAAATACATGTCTAAATCACCATTTATATAAACAAAACGTGTTCCTTCAGGTGGTAAACATAAAAAACGGTTATGTACAAGTGGACACTTGCAAAAGTAATGCAAATGCCGCGGCCATTTTGGCATGGTTGAAAGACTGGGAAATCCCAACTGTAATTGCATTGTACTCTGCATGGTGTGATTGCCAATAAGAATGAATACATGAATTTAACAGAATAACCAATGTTATGCAATAAGAGTCTCACGACAAAATTAGTACCATTTTCTACTGTACAATAATGCTGGTCGGCATATGTTGTGCGTGAAGCATATCAATAAAGTTGAATGAAAATACGTGACGCAAAACATATTCATGTTACAATAACAAAATAGACTAAATAAACATGCATGATGTTTGTTTATAGAGTGAAAATTCATAAATGTTAAGCCTTTCGGAACACGAGAAAAATAATAATGAATGGTTGGAACAAGTACATTCCGTGAGGTTGTGGATGAATCCGAAAACTGATGTGATTGGGAGTAGAAGATAGAATAGTTCTTAGTCAGATCTTTCATTGATCCCCACGTGCATGTGTCAGCTTAGTGCTAGATAGGGGAGACTGGGTTGAGGCTGTGGCATCGTATGAGAGGGGTGGTTAAGAGAGGTAAACATAGCGGACAAGTGCCCATGTTTTCTAAATCATCGATAGAATGAGGACCACCTCTGTTGATGTGACACATGGCCTCGACCTGCTGGAAAACTAGGTATAGACTCCGTTGGCCATAGTTAGAGGTCGTACTAGGGAAATCAGTAAACATGTGTTCGTACCTGGTTTCAATCACAAGACAGAGTCTAAGAACTCCACAACGGCCAGAAGGGCTTCACGGAAAATTGTACTACATTGACATTAGTGAAATTTGAAGAAGATACCGCATTACGTTGTGCCTTCGGAAAAAAAGGTTGGGGACCCGTGAATGTGATGCCACCCCTGTGGTATGGGTCCCTGCCTTTCCTCCTGTAGTGAAAAGAAGAGAAAAAAGAAAAAAGAAAACAGAAAACAAGAATTGTAAATGTGAATATTTGAAATTCTGAGAGTGCATTAACAATAAACAGATTAAAAAGTTCCTAAGAAACTTCATGTGTCCAAGGGATGGTAATGTTTCTTTTTCATTTTCTAATGCAATTCAAATTGATTCAGTGAATACATGCACATAGAAAACATTTCTTTACGAAAAATGGAAGGAAAGCAAGAGTGACAAGTACATTAAAACTATTTTTCGTGTAAGTGTATTCGTAACTCTTCGTCAATGTTGAGCCCCCCCGGGGATTTGGTCTGGAGGTCAATAATCATTTTTGATTCTTTCTGTCTGAGTTTTAATACCCTGTTGCCGCCCCTCGGGGATCTTGGGATATGTTCCATGGCAAAATAGCTAAGACCTGAGTTGTCGGAGAAATGGTGTTCTTGAAAATGACGGGCTACCGGGTACTGTTGGTCACAATTACTGATAGCCCTCATATGTTCCAATACACGTTTCATTTTCAAGAACACCATTTCTCCGACAACTCAGGTCTTAGCTATTTTGCCATGGAACATATCCCAAGATCCCCGAGGGGCGGCAACAGGGTATTAAAACTCAGACAGAAAGAATCAAAAATGATTATTGACCTCCAGACCAAATCCCCGGGGGGGCTCAACATTGACGAAGAGTTACGAATACACTTATACGAAAAATAGTTTCAATGTACTTGTCACTCTTGCTTTCCTTCCATTTTTCGTAAAGAAATGTTTTCTATGTGCATGTATTCACTGAATCAATTTGAATTGCATTAGAAAATGAAAAAGAAACATTACCATCCCTTGGACACATGAAGTTTCTTAGGAACTTTTTAATCTGTTTATTGTTAATGCACTCTCAGAATTTCAAATATTCACATTTACAATTCTTGTTTTCTGTTTTCTTTTTTCTTTTTTCTCTTCTTTTCACTACAGGAGGAAAGGCAGGGACCCATACCACAGGGGTGGCATCACATTCACGGGTCCCCAACCTTTTTTCCGAAGGCACAACGTAATGCGGTATCTTCTTCAAATTTCACTAATGTCAATGTAGTACAATTTTCCGTGAAGCCCTTCTGGCCGTTGTGGAGTTCTTAGACTCTGTCTTGTGATTGAAACCAGGCACGAACACATGTTTACTGATTTCCCTAGTACGACCTCTAACTATGGCCAACGGAGTCTATACCTAGTTTTCCAGCAGGTCGAGGCCATGTGTCACATCAACAGAGGTGGTCCTCATTCTATCGATGATTTAGAAAACATGGGCACTTGTCCGCTATGTTTACCTCTCTTAACCACCCCTCTCATACGATGCCACAGCCTCAACCCAGTCTCCCCTATCTAGCACTAAGCTGACACATGCACGTGGGGATCAATGAAAGATCTGACTAAGAACTATTCTATCTTCTACTCCCAATCACATCAGTTTTCGGATTCATCCACAACCTCACGGAATGTACTTGTTCCAACCATTCATTATTATTTTTCTCGTGTTCCGAAAGGCTTAACATTTATGAATTTTCACTCTATAAACAAACATCATGCATGTTTATTTAGTCTATTTTGTTATTGTAACATGAATATGTTTTGCGTCACGTATTTTCATTCAATTTTATTGATATGCTTCACGCACAACATATGCCGACCAGCATTATTGTACAGTAGAAAATGGTACTAATTTTGTCGTGAGACTCTTATTGCATAACATTGGTTATTCTGTTAAATTCATGTATTCATTCTTATTGGCAATCACACCATGCAGAGTACAATGCAATTACAGTTGGGATTTCCCAGTCTTTCAACCATGCCAAAATGGCCGCGGCATTTGCATTACTTTTGCAAGTGTCCACTTGTACATAACCGTTTTTTATGTTTACCACCTGAAGGAACACGTTTTGTTTATATAAATGGTGATTTAGACATGTATTTCCATCGTGTGATCAAGGCTGTTTAGCCGAAACGCGTAGCGTGGAAATAAACATCCCACTGGGTACTCACTTTGGAGCCTGAGAGTGTGTTTTATCGTGACTAGACGACTAACAAATATTGGATTACCGGGTGCTCTTCCGGAGTACACACCACCCTCCACGGGTCCGTGGTCTCACAAGGAGCGTTCTTCTGGTGGATATATATATATATATATATATATATATATATATATATATATATATATATATTCACTGAAAAAACCATAGGTTTCACACATGTTATAGTTAGCGGAAATTTTACTGATAAAAAACCAATGAAATTGCCCCGTTATAGTTAGTGCTGGCAACTATAACTCACGCGACCGCAATCCTCTGCTGATGCTAATAATGTATTTAGACACTTATTTGCCCATGTCTTCTTCCATACATTTTTAGCTATACATATATTACAAATATTTTTTTTTATAAAGACACATATGTCATCAGCAGAAGATTGCGGTCGCGTGAGTTATAGTTGCCAGCACTAACTATAACGGGGCAATTTCATTGGTTTTTTATCAGTAAAATTTCCGCTAACTATAACATGTGTGAAACCTATGGTTTTTTCAGTGAATTTGCAAGGTTTTTTAAATGCTAATTCCTAACTATAACGTGTGTGAAACCTATGGTTTTTTCAGTGAATTTGTACGGTTTTTTAAATGCTAAGTTACTTTACGCCATTCGAGGCGTGTGCGCCCACTTAACGCAGTTCGTTCCGTGCACGGTTTTTATCAACTTTAATAAGCCCTGTACATTGGGTGGCCTTCGGCCACCAAAAGCACAGGGGGTGGGGTCAATGTGGATAGTGTTTTTTTTATTTCGATTTTATAATTTCATGTTGCCGAAATTTAGTTTTTTTGAGCAGCAAAAAGCACTGTACGTTTGGTGGCCAGCGGCCACCAAAAGCACAGGGGGTGGGGTGAGTGTGGATAGTGTTTTTTTTATTTCTATTTTTTTACCGTACGCGTACGGTAAGCGTACTCGGCGAAATTGCCGAAAAAATAAAAAAAACGTTTTTGCTCATGGGGGATCTTTGGGGACTCCCTCAACATGACTATGTGGGTGGGAGTTGTGAAAACAGCCCCTTTACATGTTTTTGGGCTTCATATTTGATAAATAACACTCAGTGCGAGAGACAAAATGGCGGACGCCGCTTCCTGGTTTCGGCCGATTCGAATGTTTACTAAGATCTAAGAGCCAATCAGAATCGCGCTCGCGCACGCCACCGTACGCTTACGGTAAGCGTACGGTAAGCGTACCGTAAGCGGGCTCAGATATATATATTGATTTAAAGGCTATTTTCTCAGAATCTACTGAACAGATTTACATCAAACCTACAAAAGGCACTTCCTTGACCTAGGGACTACCTCTCTGCCAAATTTCTAGTAATTCTGTTCAGCCGTTCGGGCTGTAGCTCTGTCTAAAGGTCCTATGAAAAAATGCATGGGAAAAATGCGTTTTGGGACCCCCCTTTTATCTCAGCCCCCGCTTGACGAATCCCCCCGAGACTTTCAGGGTAGGAGCGGAGCGTAGCGCCCCACCTATTTTGAGAAATTCGCGAGGATTCATCGACCGGCGCCAAAGTTATTCAAAATAGAATGTTGCGGATTTCCTATGGAAAAGGGGTCCTAACTATAACTACCTACTGGCGACCGCCAGTAGGTAATATATATATATATATATATATATATATATATATATATATATATATATATAAAACACTCAAAACGTTTTTAGAAACACTCACAGTTACTGGATGATTTCACCAGTGATGTCATCAGTGATGCCATTTGAGATGTAATATGTGATGTCATTAGTGATGTCACTGACAATGTCATGAGTGATGTAATATGTGACATCATCAGCAGTGCATAGCACCGGCGCAAGTTATAGCTAGCTCAGATAACAATAACAGCTGAATTTCTCTGGTTTTGTATCAGTGAAATGTCAGCCTAACTATAACATCTCTGAAAACTTTGGTTTTTTCCATGACTTTCTAAGGTTTTTTTTAAATGCTAATTCCTAACTATAACAACCCTGTAATCATTGTTTTTTCAGTGAATATATATAGACATATATATTTATATATATGTGAATTTAATATTTTAATATATATATAGATTTAATATTATATACATATTATTAAATCTATATATATATATTTATTTTTTCACTTAAAAAACAACGGTTACAGGGTTGTTATAGTTAGGCTCACATTTCACTCATATAAAACCAGAGAAATTCAGCAGTTAAAGTTACCTAAGCAAACTATAACTAAAGCCCCCGCAATGCACATGGTCAGTGACATCACTGATGACATCTCAAATGACACCACTAATGACATCTCAAATGGCATCACTGATGGTACCATCCAGAGATTGTGAGTGTTTTCTTAAAGGTACTAAGTGTTAAATATATATACTAAGGTAAGTGGCTGTGGGATTCCCTGTATGGCTGAGTGAGTGGGTGTGTAAGTGGTGTATATAAGAGTGAGTGGGTATGAGAGAGACTGTATTTATGAGTGAGGGGATATGTGCGCTTTTGTATGGGTGAGCGAGTGGGTGAGTCACTGAGTGTATGAGTAAGTGAGGGGCTGTGTGAGTATCTGTATGAGTGAGTGAGTGGGTGTGTAAGTAGCTGTAATGGTGAATGGAAGGGTGAATCCGTGGCTGTATGGGTCCATGATTGTGTGTGTAAGTGGATGGTTGGGTGAATTAGTGGGTATGTGAGTGGCTATATGGGTGAGTGAATGGGTGTGCGTGTGACTGTATGGGTGAGTAAGTGAGTGTGAGAGAGGTTGTATGGGAGAGTATGTGCTTGTATCATTGACTTTTTAGGTGAATGACTACATCTTAGTATATGTAGGAGTACGTGAGTAGGTGTGTGATTAACCATGGTGAATGAGTGGGTTTGTGAGTGACTGTATGGGTGAGTGAGTAGGTGTGTGAGTAGCGGTATGGGTAACTGATTCAGCATGTGAGTGTCTGTATGGGTATATCAGTGGGTGTGTAAGTGCTTGTATGTCTGTAGGATAGGATGTGTGAGTGGCTGTACTGGTCAGTGAGTAGCTGCATGAGTGACTGTATATGTGAGTTACTGGTTGTGTTAGTGGCTGTATGGGAGAGTTGATGTGTGAGTGGCTCTAAGGATCAGTGAGATGTAAATGTAAATGTCATGGTACTTATAAAGCGCACTGTCACCAGACGGCCACCTTGCAGTGTCGCCTTTTGCGGTTTCTTGGCGCTGATACTCATACCGCTGTGGAACCCCTCCTGGCTTTCCCTGTGAAGTGTCCACTCCTGGGCACCCCCAGGGTGAAGCCAGGCATCCTTAGCACTGTTGGGGAGGTTGTGGAGGCTAAGCAAGCTATTGCCCAGAGTTGCAGCGTGGGGCCCGTGATTAGAATAGGCACCGAGGCGAGAATTGACAGGTCCGAGGAAATTGAGCCCGAGCCCCGCCGAGGCGGGAATCGAACCCTGGTCCCTGGCCAGAAATCTGCAGCAGGGTCTGCTGCTCTAACCATTGAGCCACACTCCACTGTGAGTGTTTGTATGAGTCTGTGTCTATGGTTGTATGGGTGTGGGATTGGGTGTGTGAGATGTTTGGGGGTATAAGTGGGTGTGTGAGTGGTTCTGTGGATGATTTCATCAGTGATGTCATTTGAGATATTATCAGTGATGTCATCAGTAATGAATTTTAAGATGTCATCATTGATGTCACTGATCATGTCATGAGTGATGTAATATGTAAGGTCATAAGCAGTGCATTGCGGGGTGTAAGTTATAGTTAGCTCAGGTAACTATAACTGCTGAATTTCTCTGGTTTTGTACAAGGAAATGTAAGCATAACTATAACATCCCTGTAACCTTTGCTTTTTTCAGTGAATTTCTATGGTTTTTTAAATTCTATTTCCTAACTATAAGGTTCCTGTAACCTTTGTTTTTTTAAGTGAATTTCTAAGGTTTTAAAATGTAATTTCCTAAGTGAAACCTGTAACCTTTGAGAGTGAATGTGTGAGTGAGTGTGTGAGTGCTTCAGTGGGTGTGTGAGGGAGTGTGTGTGTGTCTGAGTGGGCCTGGGAGTGGCTGTATAAGTGTCTCACTGTATGTGGAAATAGGTATGTGACTGTCTGAGTGGGTCTGTGACTGTTTGTGTAGGTGTCTAAGTGGGTGCATGAGTGTCTGAGTGGGTTTGTGAGTGACTGTATGACTCTCTGAGTGAGTCTGTTAATGAGTGCATACCTTTTCCAGTGGGTCTGTCACTGACTGCATAGGTCTCTGAATAGGTATGTGAGTGGGTGTGTGAGTCTGAGTGTGTCTCTGACTTGTGCATGAGTTTTTGAAATGGGTTTGTGAGTGAGTGCATAAATGTCTGAGGGGGTCTGTGAGTGGGTGCATCTCTCAGTATGTGTGAGTGGATGCATAAGTCTCTGAGTGGGTCTCTGAGGGGATGCCTGCGTCTGTGAGTGGGTTTGTGAGTGTGTGCATCTGTCTTTGACTGGGTGTGAAAGGGGGTGCATGAGTGTCTGAGTAGTAGTACGAGTGCCTGTGTGGGTTTGTGAGTGTGTGCTTGACTGATAATGTCTTTGGGTGGTTTTAATTAATGTAAAGTGCACATGACCATCTGATTCAAATTTAAAAAAATAAGAAGAGTATACACATTTTTGGGGGAAATTGTGTACACAACTACATTACTATGGCCTGTCATTGTGGAAATACACCAGCATAATAGTCCATTTATTGTATTATTTCTCTGTGTCACTACTTGTCCTTTACTTAATGCATTATTAGCCTTTTCTTTTTTTAAAAACAATTTCATCATCACAAAGTCGCTGTGAAACCGTCACGAATTCACAGTGACATCATTGTGAATTATCATGATACGTATATTCTGGTTTCACAGAAATGTCACGAAGACCGATTGTTTTCAAAAAGTGTAAAACACAGATAAAGAGATATTTTAAACAATGTTTGTCAATAGCTGATTACTAAGATACTTTAAACTATTCTTTCTATAGTGATTTTCAAAGAAAACCACTTTTAAATTGTATTTCCAGTTTCTGTGATGACGACGGTAGTCGCAAGGACAGTGATAGTCATGAAGACCATGTTGTTTTGCAAAAGTGTAAAACTCATATATACAGATCTAGGGGTTTACTAACTATGGGCCTCATTTACAAGGAACTGACGCGGCTGCATAGGTGCGTCAGTTTCCTTGCGCAAGCACCAAATGTCCTTGTGCTACCATGGATGCTCTTACAATTCAGTGCTCCATGGCACAAGGATTAACAGATGCGTCAGAAATTCAGACGCATCTGTTGGCACAAAAGTGACGCATTGCTGGAGTAGTTCATGAAAGTGATGCAATTCCAGCACTGCGCCTCAATAGATAGATGAGTCCCATTCAAAAAGCCCTGTGTCATTCCTTACGCCTGGTCTTACCAGACATAGGGATTTTGATGCAGTGAAGGCGTACAGTGATGCAGATATGTTGTAAATTTCACAGAGTCAGTTCTACATGGCTTTTTGTGTGGGAACGCCCACCCTGCATACATTATACCTGATGCATGTATAATGTGGTGCTGGGCTTTACAACTCGACACATCTCCCTAGAGGCTCACGTTGTAAATGGGCTGCAAAGTGGCGCATTGTTTATGCTGCCGTTACATCACAAAAAGTGATGCAATGATGGCACGAAAGTATCGCAAGTGGCTTGAAAATCAGCCCCATAATGTTTAAACATCTCCATCTGTGATTATTTTGAAAGAAAACTACTTTGAAATTGTATTTCCCATTTCTGTGATGTGTTGGTAGTCACAATGACATCTGTAGACGCGAATACCGCATGTCCTGGAAATAAAGAGATGTGATTGGACAAGGCAGTTTTTAAGTATCTTTATAGGAAGTTCCCACCCATTTACTGTTCTTGAATTTTCCATTGATTATAGGGCTATTCTCAGCAGCTCTCTGTGATTATTCTGCAGCACTCTGTTCAGAGTTTGACATTTGATATTTTTAAACAGCAACATGGCAATGGTAGGTAGTCTGGAAGATGAGGTGTCGCAGCAGTCAGAGCAGGCGGTGGAGCAGAAAATGGAAGAGCAAGACTAATGATGAAGGGCCTGTACCTAAGAAGGGGAGTATTGTTTGGGACTTCTTCTCAATCCCATCAGGAGAGTCAAAGAAGGGGGCCAAATTTGGTAAATATTGTCTCTGTGATAAGACCCTCTCAAGAGGATCTAATAAAAAATATCTGTGTTGTGCATCATCAATGTTATACCATCTAAAAACCTACCACTCTAATCTGTTGAAGAGTACAAGGAAGCATGGAGAAAGTGTGGGCCCTTAACTTCCTCGGCATCATCATCTGTTCCAGGACAGAGAGTTCCTGCAGAAGTTGAGAAGCATCGTCCCAAGATCACCCCTGAATTGAGATCTATGGGCATGTACTGTCTGGACTGCAGTACGACCATCACAGCAGGAGAGCAGTCTATTAATGCCATCCTTCAAGCTGTCAAACAATACAAATGTTAATTTGTTCTTTATCTTAGTTTTTGCTTTACTTTTGTGCTGCTTGTTCAAATATTTTATGCCCCTCGTTGCCATTTTGTTGGAATAAAAATACCAAAAAATACAAAATGTTAGAAAATCAAAAAAAGTTCTACAAAAACAAAAAAAAAGGTACTTCTAAGGACCGCCTTTTACAGTTAAAAAAATAAAGTTTGCTGCATGGGTTAGTGAGTAGCTATCTGACTGGCCGAATAGGTGACTGAGTGATTACGTGAGTTGTTGTGTGAATGGGTTTGTGATTAATGTTGTAGGTCAATGAATGAGTGTGTGAGTGGATGAATGAGTGAGTGGCTATTTGAGTGGTTATATGGGTGAGTGAGTGCTAGTGGGAATGGTTCTATGGTTGACTGGTAGTGTGAGAGACTATATGTGTGAGACAGTGGTTGTGTGATTAGCTCTATGGGTGTCTGGATGGTTGTGTGAGTGGCTGTATGGATGAGAGACTATCTGCATGAGTGTTTATGGGTGAGTGAGTGAGTGAGTGAGTGACTATATGAGTACGTATATGGGTGAGTAAATGAGTGCATCAGTGGTATATGGACGACTGATTAAGTACATGAGTGTGTGTATGGGTGAGTGCATGAGTGCATATATGGGTGAGTGAGTGCATGAGTGATATATGTGTGAGTGAATGAGTGTATAAGTGGTATATGGGTGAGTAATTGAGTGCATGAGTGTGTGTATGGTTGAGTGAGTGTGTGACTGCATGTATGGGTGAGTGAATCAGCACATCAGTATGTATGGGTGATTGCGTGACTGTATGAGTTTGTGTATGGGTCACTGAGTTAGTGCATAAGTATGTGCACGTGTGAGTGAGTACATGAGTGGTATATAGGTGAGTGACTGAGTACATCGGTGTGTGTTTGGGTCAGTGAGTTAGCGCATAAGTACATATATATGTGAGAGAGTTGATGCATGTGTGGAAATGTGAATTTTCACGATCCATTGTGTCCCCTATCTTAGACCCCAACGGTTCCATGTATATGTTACAAGTACATGTATGTTCCTTCCAGTTCCAGTTATGAAGACGCAAACACATGTGCGTCCACCGTTACATGTCACCTTTCAGATCCGCCATGAATGGGTCGGATATTCCGTTCCTAAGTACGAAAGGCCACCGACTTTGTATGGCTCAGTTACTCCATTTTGCAGTTCAGGCGAGTAGGCCCTGATTCTTTCCTCTTCCCTCTGCCTTTGACAGCTTCAGCTTGAGCTCGCATCTGTATCCATGAACTTTGTCCTACTCCCTGTGCGGCTAATGGTGCCTGCCTCGGCCTGTCTGCCTGCCAACAACTGTATTTCACCTTCAAAGATTATCTGCTTCGCTCCCTGCCCAATGCATTCCTGTCTAGTAGTTTAAGTAAACATTCTGCCAGCTACCAAGCAAAGGCCCGGCTTCTCTGTCTTCATGCAAGTAATTCATAGCCCTGTTACTATGGAAGATTCCTGCCCTCGCATTCAGTGTAGACACTTAGACGCTTGCACACGCACGCACAGTCAGTATAGAATAAGATTCTATCCTAAGAAACCTTCCTTTAGGGATAACATAGTTCTTTAAACATAGGATGTTAGATATGATTTGGGATTAGGTTGACTTGACCCCCCAGACTTCTTGTCTCCACATGTAGAGCTAAATGTCAAGTCCCCGTCACCCCCTAGCTGTACGTCAATCACACGTCATGCTGCTGCGCGCGCATCTATGCCACGTATTATCTTATAGATCCACCTATATATGACATCATATGACCTCATAACCAATTATGTTTCTTTTTACTCCTCATTACGCCCATTTTTGGTTACGCATGTAAATTGTCACTTTTCTTATCAATTGTTACGCCTTCTGCATTTGTTTCATTATAATGTACATTCTATAAAAACGACTGACTATCAATAAAATATTGTACTTCACTTCCTGAACCCCCGTGGTGACGGAACATGAAGGCCGCGACTCGAGTCGGCCATTTTGAATAAAGCCCATTCAGAAACCTCTTATACCACGGATTCTGCCTCTTATTTCACTGAGCTGTTTTATTTAAATTCCGTATTAAATTCAGTCCCGGTAATAAAATATTTACCACATGATTGGCGCCCGAATAGGGACACTTTCTCATCTCACGCGCCGGTGGTGCGTTGCAGGCCCGGTCTCCTGCCACAGCTGGACGGACCATAACGCGTACCAGCAGGATTTCCTGTAGCTCCCTCCGGTCAAGCGGGGGCGACTGAGGCTGCGATCAACCCAGACGAGGCGGTGAGAAGTGCGAAGTATCCCGACCAGAGCCTAGCAGAGAGAGAGCAAGATCCGAGGTATACAGAGGCCCACCAGATTTCGAAGTCCCGACGTCCAGAGAGTTCGATGTCCGCAGTGTCGAGTCCAGTCCAGTCCCATTTCGAGGCCTTCCGTTCCGAGCTACCCGGTGAGTACCATTGCTGGGGAGGCGTTCTGACGTGCACTCAGTTTGTGCCGGTCAAGACGGATTTGGGTACACAAATCCGGTCTGCACTGTTTTAGCAGTGTATCTGTACTGTTTAGCAGTATATCAAGTATTCCGAAGTATCTAGTTATTGTCAAGAATTCTGCTTGGTGATTAGTTATGCAGACGATCATCATTGTTGGTCATTTTAAAGGTTAAAGAAAAATGTTTAGTGTTTAATGTTTAAAGTGTTAAACGTCTTGCATATTGTGGTATGAATGATTGTTCATTGTTGTATTTTTTGTACTAAGTGTGTTCAAGTTCAAGTATCAGATCAGTTGTCAATATGCCGCTCTTTTCGAAGATAAGACAGATCACTACGAGAAAAGGGGTACTTGAAGAAGCAGTTCCTATTCCTCCTAGGGACACTCCAGGGCACTTCATGTATCACAAACATGGCTTAGATGCCATATTATTTCTTGATTTATGGGTGGACTACACCAAAGAATTACCAGAAAGTCAGAGATGGCCCGTAGCTGGGACCTGGGATGCAGAATGTATTATGAAAGTAGAAGAAGAGTTGTGGAAGAGGAAAGCTAGACAGTCACAGAAAGACGCTGTTGAGTTATGGCGTAAAGAATCGCATAGACGTACCGAGAAAGCACTAAGACAGGAAGAGAGAAGTAAAGAAAGTGCAAATAAAGTCAGAGAAAGTTTATTGATTGAAGAGGGTACACGAGTAAAAGCAGAGCAAGCCGATAGGCAAAGAAATGCCCTTATGAAAGGTATGTATCCCCTTCTGGCCGAAGGATTACCTAAGGCTACTACGGAGATACCAAAAGACTTGCCACCCCCATTGTTTCCAATAAAAGTACATCCTAAAGGACATCCCAGAACCGCAGAAGATGTTTTTCTTTCCTCGTATTTAGATGATGCAGCTCCCGAGTATGCTAACCCCGCACCACATAGACCGTCTGCTGGGGGGGCTCAACGTCAAGATCAGGTATCTGTCTCTGTGCAACAACAAACTCCGACACAATCTTCGGCAAGCACATCTGTTCCCGCATCTGTCTCCGCAGCCGATTCTACAGTTGCGTCCACACCTGTAGTTGCTGTAGCACGTTCAACGAATCCTTTCGCGCCCAGTACCCCAGATGGGGCTACCGGAGGTGCTACTAGCATTTATTCTACGCCACCCCGAATAAGTAAACTTATTTTTCAAGAACCAGTACATACACGTACGCCCAAACTTATAAATACTCGCATGCTTAAGGACCTGTTAGTAGATTGTAGATATGACCCGGTGCCCGGCAAAGAGGATGAAATGGTCATGGCATCACTACGTATCAGAAGAGCTGCAGGGTTTTTAGGGAAGTTACCAGGAATGGCTATGCACCTGGATGACATATATCATTTTGTCCAAACAGGGAGAGATCCTGAATGCATTAACAGAGCTATGGAATATCAGAAAGTGGAGATACAGGGGGAATTGCTACGTTTTCTCGTAAATTGTGTGATCAGAAATCAAGACCGACCGGGGGTGGACCCGGAAATAATGCAAACTCTTACGAGATGGAGTCAGAATATATCAGACGGAAGACATGATAAACAAGGAAGTATAGTAGCCATGTGTCGGAAAATAAGGAAAGAAATAGAACGTATACATGAAGAGAGATTGGAGACAGACGAGTTTGAACAAAACGAGGTGCCCGAATCAGGGGATCCCGTAAGACAGTCAGATACCATAGCCTATGTAGGTAGAGGAAGGTCCTGCAATAATACTAGATGTTTTACTGATCCGATTCATTCGATATGTCCAGATAATAACAGAACTTATCCGACACCTATCATAAATCTGAAGTCTCCCGAACATTCGTTTCAAGCTGCTGACAAAATACTCCGAGAACGAAGGGGTTACCACCTCCTCGATTCTATGGATGAGCAAGAATTAGCTAGGTCAGCCGTTCATTGGATTGATAGTCCCGGAAAATATGGTGATGACACAGTAGCACACACGTTTTTGAACCTCAGTCCAGATGAACAGCGTTTGGCTGGAATTTACATGATTCAGCAACTTCTTATATTATATAAGAACCAACATTCCGATCCTGGTCCTTTACCTGACATATTAACTGAATTACTCACAAATAGATGGAAAGGTTCAGGTAATAAGTTAATCAAAGAAATACTCGTATCCAGAAAGCAGTACATTCTTTTTGTAAGCCCAGATCCTTTCTCGCTGCCTCACAAGGAAAGAACGCCGTATTACATGGATAGACAGAATCCTTTACGAGAAGTCCACCCAATAAAAGGCGAGGATAATCAGTTTCACCGTGTATTTGTATATACACCCATATCTAAAATGGAATTGTTGGAAATGAAAAAGGTGGTACCCAGTCACGACAAGGACCCAGCGGGTTTCCACCGAGAAATTAAAGACATGTTACTGATGGGAGAGTATACCTATCCTGACATTATGACGATATTAAAGGTGCTAATGCATGCAGGCATTTATGAAAAACTTAAGGAAAAAGAGTGGGAAGTGGGGGACCAAAAGATAGACTGGACAGCATTAGAAACCGAAGAAAGAGGTCGAACTGCAGGTTCAGGGCTTGGGGATAAAGTTAAAGCACTACCAGGTTTGCTAGTACAGGTACTGCCACGTTTATTAGCTACGAAAAAGGAAGATTGGGGTGCAATATCAGCCTGTAAACAGAAACAAGATGAAGACACTAGTGATTTCTATGCCCGATTTGAAAAATGTTTTGGTATAAATAGTGGGATAAAAGCAAATAGTGAGTCATATCCACATTTATTCGTGACAAAATTAGTGGAAAATTCCTTGTCTCAAGTGAAGAATAGAGTATTGAAATTCGAGAGTACATGGCAGGGTAACACTCCGTCACAAATGTTGCAAATGTTACAGTACCATCACAATAGAATTAGAGATGAACAAGAACACGAACAAAGACGTATGAAGGACACTAAAATGAAAATGCTAGTTTCCCAGACAGTACCAGCGGATGGTCACAAAAAGGGTGTGACACATTCCGGAGATTCAGCAATTCCTATAAAAGGAACATGCAATTACTGCAAACAACTAGGTCATTATGTACACGATTGTCCAGTCCTGAAGCGTAATATCGCTGTAGGTATTGCAAAAGAAAGACCACGGCCACTCAGACAAGATCAGAATGAACAAGGAGCTCCGCAGCATGCACAGGCCATGCCAGCCGCACAACAGCCAATACAGTTTGTGCCGGCTGCACCACCGCAACCTATTGCTACTACACAATCCACGACACGACAGATGTATCAGACCGCACAGTATGATTATCCTGATTATCAACGGTACTCATGAGACAGCCTAGAGAAGGAAGTTGACTTACCCCTTATCGAGGTTCCTGTAGATCAGGAAGGACCTTATGTACACAGTGAATTATTAGGCCAAGACAGAAAATTTTTACTCGATACAGGGGCAAGCCGAACAACAATAAAACGTAGTGAAGTTCCAGGGGTACCCCTCTCAGGCTCTCAAAATGTTTCCCTTGGTTTTTCAGGAAAACCTATTGTTAATGAAGTATCACGGCCACTTCCACTTACGATTGGTCCCTTGACACGAACTACAGATTTATTGCTTACCAAATCATGCCCAGAAAACTTGTTAGGTATAAAGACATTGAAAGCCCTAGGGGCTATTATATGTTGTTCTCCGGAAGGAGTAAGATTGTTTTTACGAGATTTCAAAGGTCCAGAGACATGGATCACCGATTACAGACTTTACCCGCACATTTATGGGCACAAGGCCCTACTGATGTTGGTTGCATGAGCATTACACCATATCGAGTCACACTGAAGGCAGGAGTGGTATTACCACGAATGCGACAATACAAGTTACCACCAGATGCTGTAGTGGCTTTACTGAAAATCATTGATGAGCTCATTGCCCAAGGAGTGGTTGTGGAAACCGACTCCAATGTATGTAATTCCCCGATAATTCCGATTCTTAAACGAACTGATCCAATGGCCCCGCCAGTATATCGACTGGTTATTGATCTGCGCGAACTAAACAAATGCATTGTGCCACAGTTTCCTGTGGTCCCCGATATCTCATCATTACTGACAGCCATTGATTCACAAGCTACATTCTTTACAGTAATTGATCTCAAGAATGCCTTTTTTAGTGTCCCAATAGATCCGGAGAGCCAATATCTGTTCGGATTTAGTTTAAATGGACGAAGTTTTAAATTCACACGCGCACCTCAAGGATTTACAGAAAGCCCCAGCATCTATAGCCAAGCACTAAAAAGAGAACTTGACAGTATACACATGCCAGTCAATACTGCACTGTTCCAGTATGTTGATGATCTGCTGATCACCGCTCGAAGCGAACCTGAATGTGAAAAAGCATCACTGACGGTTTTACAATTTCTGGCCGACAAGGGGCACAAGGTGTCCCCTTCTAAGCTGCAATTCTGTGTCCAGCGAGTTGTTTACCTTGGTCACTCGCTGTCCAAGGAGGGAAGGCAGCTTACACCCGACCGCATTCAGTTAATAGCTAACATGCCAATACCCAAGACACAAAAGGAGGTGCGGGCCTTTATAGGCCTCACTTCATTCTGCAGGCAGTGGATCCCTCAATATGCATTTCTAGCAAAACCACTCATCCAGTTGACAACACAGGAGGCAGCCACATCGGCTGTCCTCCCTTGGACTCAGGAACATACACTAGCTTTTGAAAGCTTGAAGAAAGCTCTATGTCAAGCACCTGTTTTAGCGACACCATGTTACTATAAACATTTTACACTTTTTGTTACAGAACGTGAAGGTACTGCTTTGTCAGTGCTCACTCAGGAACAAGCAGGATCACGCAAGCCATGTGCTTATTTCTCCAGTACATTAGATCCCGTAGCTCAGGCTTTGCCTGCATGCCTGAAATCAGTGGCAGCAACAGCTTTAGCAATAAGACAAAGCGATGCCATAGTGTTAGGACATCCGTTGACAGTACAAGTACCACACGCAGTAGAGGTTCTTGTGAACAGAACGCAAACACAACACTTGACCATAGCAAGACTTACAGGGTATGAACTGACATTGTTTCAGCCACATATAGAAATCCGACGTTGTAATACATTGAATCCTGCCACACTTTTACCTGTAATAGGAACAGACCCACTAGCTCATGATTGTGTTGAAGTTATTACAATAACAACGAAACCTAGACAAGACTTGACAGACGTTCCATTGTTAGATCCAGACCTGACGTTGTATGTAGATGGATCATGTATGAGGACAGGTACAGGGGATTTAGTGGCCGCGTATGCAGTCACGACAGATACTGAAGTCATCGAAACAAACTGTATAGATACTTTGTCAGCTCAAGCAGCAGAACTTATTGCTCTGACACAAGCCTGTATTCAAGCCACAAGTAAGAAAGTTAACATATACACTGATTCACGCTATGCATTCGGAGTTGTACATGACTTCGGGGTGCTTTGGCGAGAGAGAGGTTATTTAACTTCTCATGGCACCCACATTCAGCACGGGTCCCTCATTCATGCTCTGCTAGACGCAATTCATCTGCCCACTGCTATATCGATTATGAAATGCAAAGCACATACGAAAGTCATTGATATCATTTCTCAAGGCAATGATTTAGCTGACAGAACAGCTAAACAGACTGCTCAGACTCGCACATCCGACATGACAAAGCCAATAATTCCGACACCAACACATTGTATGACGATTAAGGATCCCGCACTTGACATAATTGACATACAGACACATGCTACCGCAGACGAAATAAAGAAATGGACGGAATTAGGAGGGATCCAGACGGACCAGGGATGGATGACGAAGGAGAAATCTGTATGGTTCCTTCCTGATTCTATGGTCCAGGCTATCATAACTACAATTCATAGTCCGGCACATTTAGGGGAGAAAGCTATGCTAGACAGCATTCAACACATTTGGTTCAACAAACATTTACGAGCAGCAGCTAAGCAAAAAGTCCGTACCTGTATGATATGTTGTCAGTTTAATCCAGGTAAAAGCATCCCCGTAGAGCAGGGTGGATTTCAGCCCCCTGATCACCCTTTCGAAGTCCTCCAGATGGATTATATCCAGATGGAACGTTGTCGAGGATTCAAATATGTTCTCGTAGTTGTATGCGCTCTTTCCCGTTGGACAGAGGCGTATCCCGTCTCAGATTACACTGCCCCGA
The DNA here is from genome assembly GCF_964204655.1 of Triturus cristatus. Taxonomy (NCBI): domain Eukaryota; kingdom Metazoa; phylum Chordata; class Amphibia; order Caudata; family Salamandridae; genus Triturus; species Triturus cristatus. The sequence continues at coordinate 149,835,583 of NC_140590.1, read as the reverse complement.
CTACTGCCAAACAGTTAGTTCGAGAATTCTTCCCACGGTACGGTTTACCACGTGTCGTCTACTCAGATAACGGCCAGCCGTTCTCATCCGAACTAATGAAACATGTTTCACTTTTGCTAGGATATAAATGGAAGTTTCATTGTGTCCGACACCCCGAGGCAGCAGGTCTCGTGGAACGACATAATCAAACTCTGAAAATCAGATTGTCCAAAATATGTAGAGAGAAAGGTGTCGACTGGGTAGTAGCTCTACCAGTTGCACTCTTTTACATGAGAATGGTAGCACACTCTCGAACAGGGCTATCCCCTTATGAGGTGATCTTTGGCAGACCACCAAATATGTGGGGGACGCCTATACCTCGTAAAATAACTGATGTTGACTGTAATATGCTGACAGATTACCTGGCTTCCTTGATGTCTGCACTACAATCTTGTCGTTCACAGGTAGCTGCAGCTTTTCCTGACAACACCGAGGTGAAACCCCATGACGTAGTCCCGGGGGACTTGGTCCTCGTAAGGAACTTTGACCGAAAGACCCAGCTGGAACCTAGGTGGAGGTCACCTCAGCTGGTGCTGCTAACAACAAGAACAGCCGTGAAGATCGAAGGCAGAAAGGGATGGATTCATTCAAGTCATATCAAGAAATTTCATGGACTACCAGCCGATGTGAATACCACACCTCGTGTGCCCTCACCCATTGACTCAAAACCTCCTTTTGTTGAAAAAAGTAGTTCTGAACTTTATAAACTAAAGCTTAGGTCCAACCAGTCGAGCAATTTGATTGTTTAAGTCCTCTCCAAGGTGAAGCGGTTGAATTGTCTCTGACATGTATCCCTTGGACCTAAATAGAGAAAGCACCCGGAAAATGTTGAAACGACAGGCGTACTGTAAATCACTGCGTAGCCATTGCATAATGACGTTATTAATTTTGTTTTTCTTGAGTCTTTTTATAATAGTTGCAAGTATATTGTTGCACATATATTATCCTATTTCTAAACATGTTTACAATGTCACTGCTGAACATTCTTTTAGTGAATTACCACCGCATGAATTGTCTTATAGAGTTGCGCTGCGCAATAACACTTTCATTAGTATGTTACATCATTCCCATCAGACCAGCAATGCTACCAATTGTTGGATATGTGGCCAACTCCCTCCCTATCAGGATTATAAAGGAGTTTTGCCTCTCTTTCCATATCCATTTACACACAATGGCTCCTGTGGAGCATGGTTCAGTTTAATCAATTCTTTAGATTCAAATTCAGTAGTTTATCAAGACAATTGGGTATGGGGAAACCTGAACCTAGCTTTGCTTAAAGTCTGTTACCCCAACAAGGAGGGACTCCCCAAAAGAACAGGAACTGATCTAGAAAATGAAGTATATGGATTAGGTAATTTTACACTTAATCTCATGATCCTGAACGTTGAATCCGAATCTACACCACTCTTGCCCGCCATGTCAGTATTCCCAGTAAAAGGGGAATTATGTGTAAGAAAGAATGGTTCCGTACACATGGGCCATAGTAAATGCGCCACTGTGATACAATTCAGTGATCAAGGCAAATCTACATTTAAAGCTTCTCGTCATTCCTACTTTATATGTGGTCATATCGCATATATACGCTTACCTCTAGATTGGGATGGTACCTGTTACATAGCATTCCTTCTGCCACCTGTTTTTCTAGCCCCACCCGATTATCATAGGAATATTCATTTAGTACACAATAGAGAGCGGAGAGATCTCCCAATTGTCGATTACACTGAGACGGCATGGGAAAAATATACAGATTTCAATAAAGGTCTTTTTCCCTATATAGGCACAGTTACTAATAGTAAGCTGATACGTAGATTAACTAGGACCCTTGAAGCCGTAGTGAATGAAACTATTTCCGCCTTAGGCAACTTGACAGAGGAGCAGTCTGCGATGAGGATTGTTGTTCTTCAAAATCGTCTTGTCCTTGACGTCATCCTGGCCGATAGGGGTGGAGCTTGTAGGGTCATCGGATCAAGTTGCTGCATATTCATACCAGAAAATTCGCCATCTGTATATAAAGCTATAACTCGCCTTCATAAGATTGTAAGCCAGATACACCAGAATCCAGGAACCTGGACTTGGTCCAGTTGGTTTTGGAGCGTGTTGTCAGCCTGGGGATGGAGAATACTATCCTTCCTAGGTATTGGCTTTCTCATACTATTCAGTTGCTGCTTATGTCTGCAATGTGGGCCAGCGATTTGTGGTCTGTGTGCCACGTCGTGTATCCCACATTCAAGTTTTCGTTCAAAATCCCGGATAAAGAAAGAAGAACAAATGATACTATATGAACAGATCGATGGATTGATGAAGATTGATATTTCTTGAGGTCAGTAGGGGACAAGGAGGGAATGTGGAAATGTGAATTTTCACGATCCATTGTGTCCCCTATCTTAGACCCCAACGGTTCCATGTATATGTTACAAGTACATGTATGTTCCTTCCAGTTCCAGTTATGAAGACGCAAACACATGTGCGTCCACCGTTACATGTCACCTTTCAGATCCGCCATGAATGGGTCGGATATTCCGTTCCTAAGTACGAAAGGCCACCGACTTTGTATGGCTCAGTTACTCCATTTTGCAGTTCAGGCGAGTAGGCCCTGATTCTTTCCTCTTCCCTCTGCCTTTGACAGCTTCAGCTTGAGCTCGCATCTGTATCCATGAACTTTGTCCTACTCCCTGTGCGGCTAATGGTGCCTGCCTCGGCCTGTCTGCCTGCCAACAACTGTATTTCACCTTCAAAGATTATCTGCTTCGCTCCCTGCCCAATGCATTCCTGTCTAGTAGTTTAAGTAAACATTCTGCCAGCTACCAAGCAAAGGCCCGGCTTCTCTGTCTTCATGCAAGTAATTCATAGCCCTGTTACTATGGAAGATTCCTGCCCTCGCATTCAGTGTAGACACTTAGACGCTTGCACACGCACGCACAGTCAGTATAGAATAAGATTCTATCCTAAGAAACCTTCCTTTAGGGATAACATAGTTCTTTAAACATAGGATGTTAGATATGATTTGGGATTAGGTTGACTTGACCCCCCAGACTTCTTGTCTCCACATGTAGAGCTAAATGTCAAGTCCCCGTCACCCCCTAGCTGTACGTCAATCACACGTCATGCTGCTGCGTGCGCATCTATGCCAAGTATTATCTTATAGATCCACCTATATATGACATCATATGACCTCATAACCAATTATGTTTCTTTTTACTCCTCATTACGCCCATTTTTGGTTACGCATGTAAATTGTCACTTTTCTTATCAATTGTTACGCCTTCTGCATTTGTTTCATTATAATGTACATTCTATAAAAACGACTGACTATCAATAAAATATTGTACTTCACTTCCTGAACCCCCGTGGTGACGGAACATGAAGGCCGCGACTCGAGTCGGCCATTTTGAATAAAGCCCATTCAGAAACCTCTTATACCACGGATTCTGCCTCTTATTTCACTGAGCTGTTTTATTTAAATTCCGTATTAAATTCAGTCCCGGTAATAAAATATTTACTTAATGCATTATTAGCCTTTTCTTTTTTTTAAAACAATTTCATCATCACAAAGTCGCTGTGAAACCGTCACGAATTCACAGTGACATCATTGTGAATTATCATGATACGTATATTCTGGTTTCACAGAAATGTCACGAAGACCGATTGTTTTCAAAAAGTGTAAAACACAGATAAAGAGATATTTTAAACAATGTTTGTCAATAGCTGATTACTAAGATACTTTAAACTATTCTTTCTATAGTGATTTTCAAAGAAAACCACTTTTAAATTGTATTTCCAGTTTCTGTGATGACGACGGTAGTCGCAAGGACAGTGATAGTCATGAAGACCATGTTGTTTTGCAAAAGTGTAAAACTCATATATACAGATCTAGGGGTTTACTAACTATGGGCCTCATTTACAAGGAACTGACGCGGCTGCATAGGTGCGTCAGTTTCCTTGCGCAAGCACCAAATGTCCTTGTGCTACCATGGATGCTCTTACAATTCAGTGCTCCATGGCACAAGGATTAACAGATGCGTCAGAAATTCAGACGCATCTGTTGGCACAAAAGTGACGCATTGCTGGAGTAGTTCATGAAAGTGATGCAATTCCAGCACTGCGCCTCAATAGATAGATGAGTCCCATTCAAAAAGCCCTGTGTCATTCCTTACGCCTGGTCTTACCAGACATAGGGATTTTGATGCAGTGAAGGCGTACAGTGATGCAGATATGTTGTAAATTTCACAGAGTCAGTTCTACATGGCTTTTTGTGTGGGAACGCCCACCCTGCATACATTATACCTGATGCATGTATAATGTGGTGCTGGGCTTTACAACTCGACACATCTCCCTAGAGGCTCACGTTGTAAATGGGCTGCAAAGTGGCGCATTGTTTATGCTGCCGTTACATCACAAAAAGTGATGCAATGATGGCACGAAAGTATCGCAAGTGGCTTGAAAATCAGCCCCATAATGTTTAAACATCTCCATCTGTGATTATTTTGAAAGAAAACTACTTTGAAATTGTATTTCCCATTTCTGTGATGTGTTGGTAGTCACAATGACATCTGTAGACGCGAATACCGCATGTCCTGGAAATAAAGAGATGTGATTGGACAAGGCAGTTTTTAAGTATCTTTATAGGAAGTTCCCACCCATTTACTGTTCTTGAATTTTCCATTGATTATAGGGCTATTCTCAGCAGCTCTCTGTGATTATTCTGCAGCACTCTGTTCAGAGTTTGACATTTGATATTTTTAAACAGCAACATGGCAATGGTAGGTAGTCTGGAAGATGAGGTGTCGCAGCAGTCAGAGCAGGCGGTGGAGCAGAAAATGGAAGAGCAAGACTAATGATGAAGGGCCTGTACCTAAGAAGGGGAGTATTGTTTGGGACTTCTTCTCAATCCCATCAGGAGAGTCAAAGAAGGGGGCCAAATTTGGTAAATATTGTCTCTGTGATAAGACCCTCTCAAGAGGATCTAATAAAAAATATCTGTGTTGTGCATCATCAATGTTATACCATCTAAAAACCTACCACTCTAATCTGTTGAAGAGTACAAGGAAGCATGGAGAAAGTGTGGGCCCTTAACTTCCTCGGCATCATCATCTGTTCCAGGACAGAGAGTTCCTGCAGAAGTTGAGAAGCATCGTCCCAAGATCACCCCTGAATTGAGATCTATGGGCATGTACTGTCTGGACTGCAGTACGACCATCACAGCAGGAGAGCAGTCTATTAATGCCATCCTTCAAGCTGTCAAACAATACAAATGTTAATTTGTTCTTTATCTTAGTTTTTGCTTTACTTTTGTGCTGCTTGTTCAAATATTTTATGCCCCTCGTTGCCATTTTGTTGGAATAAAAATACCAAAAAATACAAAATGTTAGAAAATCAAAAAAAGTTCTACAAAAACAAAAAAAAAGGTACTTCTAAGGACCGCCTTTTACAGTTAAAAAAATAAAGTTTGCTGCATGGGTTAGTGAGTAGCTATCTGACTGGCCGAATAGGTGACTGAGTGATTACGTGAGTTGTTGTGTGAATGGGTTTGTGATTAATGTTGTAGGTCAATGAATGAGTGTGTGAGTGGATGAATGAGTGAGTGGCTATTTGAGTGGTTATATGGGTGAGTGAGTGCTAGTGGGAATGGTTCTATGGTTGACTGGTAGTGTGAGAGACTATATGTGTGAGACAGTGGTTGTGTGATTAGCTCTATGGGTGTCTGGATGGTTGTGTGAGTGGCTGTATGGATGAGAGACTATCTGCATGAGTGTTTATGGGTGAGTGAGTGAGTGAGTGACTATATGAGTACGTATATGGGTGAGTAAATGAGTGCATCAGTGGTATATGGATGACTGATTAAGTACATGAGTGTGTGTATGGGTGAGTGCATGAGTGCATATATGGGTGAGTGAGTGCATGAGTGATATATGTGTGAGTGAATGAGTGTATAAGTGGTATATGGGTGAGTAATTGAGTGTGTGTATGGTTGAGTGAGTGTGTGACTGCATGTATGGGTGAGTGAATCAGCACATCAGTATGTATGGGTGATTGCGTGACTGTATGAGTTTGTGTATGGGTCACTGAGTTAGTGCATAAGTATGTGCACGTGTGAGTGAGTACATGAGTGGTATATAGGTGAGTGACTGAGTACATCGGTGTGTGTTTGGGTCAGTGAGTTAGCGCATAAGTACATATATATGTGAGAGAGTTGATGCATGAATGGTGCATGGGTGATTGACTTAGTGCATGAGTAGTGTTGAGTAACTGAGTGCATGAGTAGCTGTATGGGTGAGTGAGTGGCTGTATGAGTGCCTGTTTGGCTGAGTATGTGCCTGTATTATTAGCTGTATGGATGAGTGAGTGGATATGTCAGTGACTTTATGGGTGAGTGAGTGGCTATGTCTGTGGCCATATAGGAGATTGAGTATTTGTGTTAGTGGATTTATAGGTGAATGAATGGTTGTTAAGTGGCTGTATGGGTGAGTTACTACCTGTGTCAGCAGCTGTATGGGTGAGTGAATGGGTGTGTGAGGTGACTGCATGGGTGGGTGAGTGAGTAAGTGGCTATGTGACTTGCTGTACAGATGAGTGAGTGGTTATGTTAGTGAGTGTGTGGATGAGTGGTTGGGTATGTAAGTAGCTGTGGGGGTATGTAACTGGCTATGTGAGTGTCTCTAAGCTGTTTGAGTGGCTGTACGGGTGAGTGACTGCTAGTACCAGTGGCTATATGAGGGACTGAACAGGTGTGTGGGTGGCCCTATATGAGGCTGTATGGGTAAGTGTGTTCTACTATCAGTGGGTATATGGATCAGTGAGTAGCTGTGTGAGTGCCTGTATGGGTGGATGAACACTACTGTGAGTGGGTATATAGGTCAGTGAATGCTAGTGTGGGTAGCTATATGAGTTAATGATAGGGTGTGTGAGCACCTATTTGAGTAACTGTGTGTTAGTGTTAGTAGCTCTAAGGGTGAATGAATTGTTCTGAGAGTTGCTGTATGAATAAATAGGAGGGTGGGTAATTAGTTGTATAGAGGAGTGAGTGCCTGTGTGAGAGACTGTATGGATGAGTGAGTAATTTTGAGAATATGTTTTTTCGTAAAATAGAGAAAATAAACAAAATGGAAATTAACGCAATAGCAGTTTACATTTATAGAACACTTTCAATGCTTATGTATAAGCAAAATGTCTGTGATAGGAAAAATGTTGTGAGATATCTAATGATATTTAACATCTCCTTGTATGGAAAAATAAAAAGAACATTATGATATGTTGATCTTCTTTATTATACAATCACATAAACATGTACTACTTATTCAGTAACATTGTATTATAACATATTAAAAATATAATTTTCCCTTTTTTGCTGTTCTCAGCTTTCATACTTCCTCACCATAAACAGTGGTCTGTATGAAGTGTCATCTTCGAACAGCGGGGACAAAGAATCAATGGATTGTAATAAAAAAAAGTACATGCACAGTGCAACACCATGATTAAGTAAAACTATGCATTGCACTCTCTACAATTATTTAATTAATTGCTCTTACTATAGTTACTTCACTAATATAAACAAACGTTAGTGAAAAATATTTATATAATTAAAATAAATAGAAAGTACTGTTCTGTTTTAGAGATACTTGTAAAAGCATTACTCCTGGTAGGCCGAACGATGTTTAAGAAATGGTGATCCATATAGAGAACATCCTAACATGTACTTTTAATTCCACAAATAATATGTAGAAATTTGGTTGATGAAACAAAAGGGGTACATTTTTAGTTGCAAAGATAGGTTTTATTTTCAACTTAAAGCCGCTGTAGTTGGATTATGTCCATTCAGTTTCTCACTTCAATTACACAGTGTAGTACTGAGATGTGGCATTAACTCATTTGCGAATGACAAAACAACTGTTGAATTTTGAAGAAGGTTATACAGACAGTATCCCCATTAGGCTGAATAATGTCTAAAAGACTGATGAACCACTTAGAAGAAACACTGCACACCACTTTTATATTAATAATTCTTCGTTAGAACTTAGGTTTAATTAAGAAAAGATGACATCTTGGTTTGAATCTCATTACGTTCCATCTATCCAATTTCACTCTCTAAAAAGACAGTGTAGTGTCCAGAGGTTGTATTAATTCCTTCATGAAAGATAATAGCTGAAGTAGTAAAGGTTCTTCTCGAAATGGATGTAGGAGAGTAGGATCTGCTTCACATGGGTACCCCCACTGTTTGCTGGTGTTTCACTGTTTCTCGACCTTAGTCTGGCTGTGGCACTGCTAATCAGGACCACAGCCTAGCTGCTTCCTCTCTAAAATGATTTCCATGTACAATAGGTACATATCTAATTGGATTCTGGAGTGCCTTATTACTGTGCTATAGGCTACCTATATCACTACCCTATACAGACACATATAAACCTATAAGCCACTCCTATGGCAGGCCTTGACAATCCTAAAGGCAGAGTGCTCAGTTTTGTGTGAGAGTGTGCCCAAGCCTGAGCTGAGCCTCTCTGCAGCTTTCGGAAAAAACGTCCTTATGGCTGATCTGTGATACAGCCATACCACATACTCTTAAGTGCATTATAACCTCGCGGTAAATGCTAACTTTGGGATGGCTGCATCAAAACATGTCGTGTTTGGTGTCAAACGCTTTGGAAAACTACCCACCCCCCCCTGCCAATTCTGGCAGCGGGGGTGGCATTCCACCCTTCTAGAGGGAGAGACATGTTCACACTGGCTAAACCCAGTAGGACTTTCCTGAGCCCTGGCATCACAAAATGGATGCCTCTGCCACAGACACGGGTCTGGCCTCCTACTGCTGACCGAAACTCTGGCAGGGGAGGCCTGGACAATAGGTTTCCTGTCGAGCGGAGGTGTCCCCACCTCCCCAGACAGGCTGATGTGTATTGGGGCTGGGCGGGAGCACTCTCTGGTGCTTTGAAGTCCTGCACTGGGGGCACACTTGGTGTCCCTGTGCATACTCCAGTTCAAACCAGTTGCAGGGGCTACCTGCCCCTGCTCTGGCGCGAAACTGGGCAAAGGAAATGGATGTAACCACCCCTCTTTCCTGGACCACCCATAGGTGGGGCCTTAGAGTTAGTCCATCCCCTAAACTTACTATAAGTATAGGAATTCAGTCCCTTGGACTTTAGATTACCCTGGACGAAACCCTGCAACGTTCATCCTGGAGCTTCGATGTTCTATTCTGACCAGAAGACTGAAGAGATATCCCTTGGGGTCAAGGAGTGACTCCCCTGTTGGCAGGCACCAAAGAAGCAACTGACCGGTCTGCAATTCTGAAGCTCTCGCCAGATGCCAAAGTCTCTGCATCCCCAGAAGTTGATTTCCAAACTTCCCCGAGGCTACCCTGAGTCCACAGCAAAGCTGAGGCCCGTGGCTATGGTGGGTGACGTGGAACCGTGACCGCTGGACACAGTGAACTTTTGCAGCAACACTATCTTCCTGGTCCTCCTCAAAGTTGTGCTTTAGGCTCCAAATAGCCCCAGCCTTGAGCACCTCCTGCACCTAAGATTGTTGGCCTCCACTCCACGAGTGACCCGTGGGCCAGCTTCAAGTGCGACTGCTCAAGGCTCCTTTGCGATCACAAGCCCGTTGGGTAGCAGGTCCCTACGAAGGCGACTCCTTTTCTGATTGGACTTACCTGATTGCTCCAGATGTGCCCCGACTTACCCTCACTGGGTGAGTCCCTCAGATCTTGCTGGTCTGCACCGCAGTCCTTTCTCTAAATTCCAGTGACTTGCCGTTGCCAAGGCTTGTTGGGTCCTTTCTGGTTGCTGACACTGCAGCACTCAACAGACTTCATGGGACAGCTCGAATCCAGCTCATGGACTTCGTCAACGCCTCCTGGACCTCTTGGCTGAAGAGTCAAGACATCCATCATCTCACCTGAAGCACCTGACATCTGTGGGCATTGGTCCATTCTGCCCACGGTCTCTGGCTAGTGACCCAGACTCTGTCCCCTCTGCTTTCAGGCTCCTTACATCCTAGATCCAGGCTTGGATCTCTTCGGACACTTCTCTTCTTCACAACTGCAGCAGTTCTTTGCAGGCTTCCATTGAAATCAATGACGTGACCTGACACCAAAAGACACCCATGCACCCGGCTTCCCTGGGTGAGATAACTCGAGTACTCAGGTACTCACGTGGGTGCTAGCCCTAGAACTTCTTAAGCCCAAAAGGGTTTGGTCCAGACTCAACTAGAAGTGTCCCTAATCTTTAAATTTCCAACCGCGACATTGCCCATAGAAGATAATTGGAACCCGCGGTTGTGTTTACACACTGCATACAGTCCCCGTGGGTCCCCTGTGTCACTACCTTGGGTGGTTCCTTGGGGTCCCAGCGATTCTAGAGGCCTAGTGCCTGTTCCAGTCGTGGTTCTTATACCACTTTTTTGGTATATGGTTTGGTACGCCCCTAGGGCCCAAACGTGTATTTGTGCTTTTACTGATGATTGCTATCTTGTAACTTAAGTACTTCGAACTCCAGTCTCATAAAGAGACTAGAGGGGTATGTTTTATCCTAAATACATAAATTTTAAATATATACCTGGTGTGGTTGTCCTTGCATTTGATCGTTCAAGAGATTATAGACTGGGAAAACAAGTTGCTTTACATTCCTTCAAGACTTAGCCTGAAGGCTGCTCTTCATAGCTACCACTAGGATAGTTTTCAATAAAGGTTGTCTTTAACCTATCACCATAAGGGGTTGTTTGGACTGATACAAGGTGCCCACTAGAACTAGTGGACAGCATATATCAGGCCACCTTCTCACAATGGATATTTGTACAGCTTTGAAGTTTGTAATTTGGAACCATCTGCTCTGCATCATTGTAGCATTACTCTATGATATTGTTAACTTTTTGTTAGGATTAAAGTAGAGAAAATATATTATCTACACTTTGGGAAGCTCATATTTTGGTTAGCATTCTTCAACAATTTCTCAAAAGGCACAGTTTTGGAATCTGGCAATGTTAAATAAAGGAAACGCTCAAAATGTATTTGAGTGGAAGTGATTAATCACAATCTTCGCAGTTTCTGTGTGAAACTAAGTCTGAATAAATCATCAATACTTACATCTTCTCCTTCTAAAGCTACAAACATGACTATATTAAATTCCTGTGCATCTTGTTTACTGTTGAAAGTAAACATTACTGATCCACTACATATATCTTAAAGGTCTTGAATACATGAAGTAGAATGTGTCACAGTTCTGTGAGTCATTAAATGTTGGAGCAAGTAATATAGTGCCCCAAACAACCTCTTATCTGGTTTTCATTCAATTTGGTTCAATAGATATGGTAAATGAAACAGTACATTGAGAACTACATGTGAATACCAGTTGACACATTCTACTTTGTCCTTGTTGTTTCTTTTCTTCAGCATCTGTACACTCTTTTGCAATCGTCCATTTTGGACAGATTATCCATTTCTCATAAAAAGGGTACTGGCCTAAGTGAGGAGCATATACACTTCTTCAGCAATTGTATTCTCTCACACAGCTTGCATTAGCACTAACTTTCCTTTCCTCAAAATCAATCAAAAAACAAACCAGATAATATTCTAACTAGCGACAATGCTACATATGACATTCCTTCTTTAAATACAGCACTTCCAATATTAACGAAAGCTGTATCTACACCAAAACCTTATGATTTATGGACAGTTACAGCATATGCTAGAGACAATGGGAACTGCTGATGGCGCACATTTAGGTATTTCACTAGCAAAAAACATACAAAACAATGGCCAATCTGCTTCATACCATTCATCTTATCCAATTTTATAGCCAAGTATTCTGCCTCATTTCTGTTTGGGAAATTAATAAAATCAATTACTTTGCCCATTGCACCATTTACTAACCCTTCCTCTACATTTAAATTACGGCTCAAAATTACTCGACAGCTTTTGCTGACATGTAAAATCTTTTCTAATCCTGGAGTTTTCAAGACAGACTTTTCCAAAGCATTCAATTTTGCTTGTAGTTTATTTGTGAGTTGTATTGTGACTCCCTGAAATTCCATTTTATCAATAGCTGTAATTTCCAAAATATCTTCTTTCTCCAATTTTAATAAATCAAATTTTGGTGGGCGCGAACTTGACCTGAAGGTATCAGAGCGCTTTACACGAGCACCAGTTGCGTTACACAAGGACACATTCATTTTTTTGTTAGGCGCAGGAAGATTAAGTGATTTGCCCAGAATCACAGGATGTGGAGTGTCATTGCTGAGACTTGAACCCGGTTCCTCAGATTTGAGGTTGACGGCCCTAGCGGTTAGGCCACATCCTCTCCCCATAATTGTTAATTAAGTTTCAAACACTCTTGAAGTTGTGATATTAAATACACTGTAGACTTCTGTTATTCAGTGAAAATGTGCATTAGTTCAACTGCTGCATTATTAGATGGAAAAGGTTTATTGATAAGATGACTTTCCAAAGCATGTTTACCCTCTTTTGTTAGAACTTCTATTCTAATGTCCTTCAGTATACCTGCATAACATACATCACATGCTTGACACATAGTTTTCGCCACTTCCTTGTATTCAAAATATAACCAAATATTTACATTGCCAATACTGCACAGAGAATTTAGCATTAGTAGGCGATGTAAAGTAACTCTGTTAATGTTATGAGCAGCTTATCCTGTTGGTGCTATTACTACACATGATAAATTCGATTCCAAAGTCTCCTGTAGACAACCAGTGAGAACTTTAATAAGGAAGCTTTTTCCAGGACCAGTTTGACCACTGATGTATAGTAATATTGGTTTGTATAAAGGACAATCACACGGTTTCCTCTTGTGGAGAAATCCACCTCTATTTTACCTTCACCTTGGTTGTAAATTTCTTTTTTGCTCATTGTTCAGTTGTTCTATTAAGTCTTCAAAATGCAGTTTCCTCTCTTGCTTGCTGCATTGCAGCCTCCCCCTCATTCATAGCTATAGCTGCTTCATTTTGAATAAGTGGTTCTCCAAGAGGATCTTGACGTGCTAGTACAGACCTTTGGCTGCTTTATGAACTCTCCTTGGCTATCTCAGCAGCGAATGGTTCATCCTGTTCATTATCATATTTCAACATTTTTAGGTAGGTTGGAAAGACTGAGCACTGAATGGTGTGTTTTGCAGCGTTGAAAGAGTCTTCATAACAGTCATGGTGTCCAAGCAATTCTGATTCTGCACGCCATGGCTTGAACAATTGCGAAAGTGTCAAGTAGAAAAACTCTCTTCTCTCTTGGGGTTGGTAACTAAGCTCTCAGTGGTTAATTAAAATGTATACACATAATCAGGAGACAGAAGTAGTTTAAGGAAACCAGAGCTATGATGTTTCGTAGTTGAGTAGTTATAAATCTACTGAGAAATATTAAGAAGTATAGAAGAAGGACACATGCAGTGAAACAGAAAGAACGAGTTGAGAGAGTAGTTGATAAGGTCTTAGCTTTGAAGGTGAAGGTTTTTGTTTTGATTATATATAGAATGAATACTCTTGACAAAATGGTGTTGTTCTTGAGGAGATAAAACCAGAAAAAATGATTAGTGAATGGAAGTAACTTTTGTAGAGTTTTTAGTGGAGAATGCATACATACTTCTAGTACAGAATCTTTCTTTACTGAAGAAAGTTATCTTCAGGTTAATAGATTAGTTCATGCTATTGATTACAGAGGATGATGTTATAAAATGAAGAATGGTACTCTTATAGCGAAAGAGGTGATGGGGCCTACAAATGTAGAACAAGTTATTGGAGAACAGGTACAAGGAAGGCGGAGTCAAGCGCCTGTATAGAAATTGAATTATAGTAGTGTTTGTAGTATTCAACAGCAATTCATTGATATTCCAAGACAAAGTTTAAAACAGAAAATAAGCACTTTACAAGGAGTTGATCCTTGCACGATTAGAAAGTATATACGTTTGCAGGGACACTCACAAGCTTAATTATCAAACAAAGTGTGTCAAAGCACTTTTCATTATTTCAGGATGTTAGTTGTATACCACTCAACAATGAGAACTTTAGTTAGGAGGCTGTACTATGTGAAACCTTGTGCTTTATGTTTAGGAGAAATGAATAGAGCAGTTTTTTATGGTACTGTGGCAGATATTGAAACGGTTTGTTATGATGTGCACTTTCGTTTCTTTGGTCCACAGCAGGATTCTAGGAAAAATGAAGAGTTGGTCAGAAGAGGAGTTGTAGAACAGGACATAGATATTACAGTTGATAGTTTTGAAGAAGAAATTACAGAATTTTACAGTGTGGTCTAAAAAACCAGTGTATGTTTGTATATGTTGTCGGCGCACTCACTAGAAGATTTAAACACAGACTGTTGACTTGTATTTAAAAAGTGAAAAAATAAATAATGCATACTTGCAAAAGTTAGCTGTGTATTTATTTGTAGAGAAACGCTTTGACTTCTCCATACAGCAAGTTATATGTAAGTAGTGTTACAATAAATTAGAAGAAAATAAAATGAAAAACACATAGATATTAGATACCCATTTTGTAAGAAAATAAAATGCGTGCTAATGTAGAAAAACTTTGAAGGCTCCAGAGCTCTCCAGTTGGAATTGGACTACTGAGATACAGCGAGTCCATCGTACCCCCTTTAAACTTCGTAGGAATGCAAAGGAAGGCGATAAACCAAGAGCTGTATTGTTTTTTTCGGGAAATTATATTTTGAGACAGTCCATTGCAGAAAAAGCGAGACCAGATGCTAGGAGAATCAGCGAGGGGGTCTCGTTTTTTGTCCGTCCAGACTATTGTCATACGACTGTAGAGCGAAGGTGGAGACTGAGGGAGATGATCAGGCCCTTCCAGGATAAGAAGATCCAAGCTTTTTTGATAAATCCAGCTCAGCTGAAAATAATCAACGATGGCAGGGTTTTATTCTTTGCTTCAGAAATTAAAGCAAAAGAGTATTTGGACTCTTTAGGCAAATAGACTTGGAACTGTGTTTTTTTGTTTTTTTGTTTTTTGTTACTTCCTATGGAGATGGAATACTAGATTGTAATACAGTGGTATCCTCCTCCGGTGCATGCTGGACTTGTCTGATATTGGACCAGGGGTCTTGATAGTGGTATTGGTTTTCTTTTTATAGTCTTAAAATGTTTGCTCTCACTGCTAGACCATCACGTGCAAAGACTAGGTCTGAGCGCTTCACAGAGTGGGTTACGTTGGGGTGGGTGTGGGATGAGCGGGAGGGGCTGGTTCAGGGGCTGGTTCAGGGGGTGCTGGGGGGGGATGGGTGGGGGCGGCTAAACTAGGAAATGGGGAAAAAAATTGCAGTTTGAATTATTTTGGATGTCTTAATAGTCAGCGTAAGGACTTAGTAATTGAAAATTCACTAAAGACTCAGGTAGATCCAGGTGTCCAAGCAGACCCACAGGATGGCGAACATTAGAGTGTGTTCAATCAACATCGGCGGGTTGAATGATTGGAGGAAATGTCAGAAATTGGTCCATTTTGTGAAGTATAACAGATTGGACGTTATTTGTTTGCAAGAAACCCACCTCCCCTGGGCTAAAAGGAATCTTATGTCTATGAGTGGTTATGAGTTAGTGGCCTGTACAACACAATCAGTGATAAATAGGGGAGTCGCAGTCTTAGCTAGATCATATCTGGGAGGGGTGAGGTGGACCAAAGCAGATAGTAATGGGAGATGAGTTATCGTCGAGTTGGAAAAGGGATTTACGTTGTGTGCAGTTTATGGATCTAATAACGACGATCCCGAGATCTATGATTTCCTTGAAATAGAGTTACCTACTTGGTCAACCCCTGTAATTTTTTGTGGCGACCTGAATATTTCGGCGGATTGGGGACATAATGTAGTATATTCAGGACGGAAGCCAAGAGTTTTTCAGGGCTGTCAAGTCTCTTATTAATTCACACGGGCTGCTAGATGTATGGGGGGTCAAGGACCCTCAAAATGCAGGCTTTACATATTTTTCAAACCCTTTCCAGAGATACACCAAATTGGATTATTTTTTTGTTTCATCGTCAGAAATAAATAGGGTAGGAATAACCAAACTTCCGATGGTATTATCGGATCATAACCCATTGATATTAACTTACGAATTGAATGGGCTTGAAAAGTCAAGAACAAGATGGACTTTTGAAAGGAGGCTATTGGTGGACAAGAGGTTTGTAGAACATATTAGGAAATGGGTGGGGGAATTTTTTGCCGCTAATAGATATAGCACGTCGCGAAATGGGGTCTGGGAGATGTTTAAAGCAGCACTACGAGGCGAATCAATAAGCTGTGCGGCTAGACTGAGAAGAGAGGATAGGTGCGAGGTGGAAAGACTAATGAGGGAATTATTAGGGGCAGAAGAACAGCATACAACAGATATAGTATTTGGGGGGATTAGCGTTGAGAGCCAAGGGAAATTGCTGGTAGCTAAAGCAGAACTACAGAAGTTGTTAATGCAGAGGGCGATAGGCGAATACCAAACCTCAAGGGTTAAACGATATGAAACTGGTGAACAAGCCGGCAGATTGTTGGCTCTACAAATCAGGCAGGAAAGAGTTAAAAATATTAATTCAAGGAGTATGTAGATAATGGTCCTGGCTTGATAATACAGTTAGGGAAGAGTTGGAGACGGAGATATGCGAGAGTGAGATTTCAGCAGCTCTGCAGGAATTATACATCGGCAAGGCCTCCGGCCCAGATGGGATTCCTCTGGAGGTCTATAAATGTATTGAAACTGAGATTATCCCACTTCTAAAAGATTTATTTAAGGGCATCATCTGTACAGGGGAAATCCCAGATTCATGGAGGGAAACAAATATAGTGGTTTTTCATTAGAAGGGCAAACCTAAGGAGAAACCGGGATCGTACCGCCCTATCTCACTGATTAATGCAGACACAAAACTTTATTCTAAGATCTGGGCTAAAAGGTTGGGCAGAATCATAGGAGGTCTTGTCTCCCCGTGGCAGCACGGGTTTGTACCTGGGCATGGTACCACGGATCACACTAGGAGGGCAATAGCTCTGTTTGATGCCCAGTCCACTGTGGGGGACGGGATGGCCATGATTCTGCTCGACGCCGAGAAGGCTTTTGATCGAGTGGTCTGGAATTATATGTGGGGGATTTTAGCGGGGAGGGGATTTGGAGAAAAATGTATAATATTATAATTTATAATTTATTTGTATGTCAACCCAGTCTCCCGAGTGGTGGTCATGGGTGAGACTTCCGAAAAAATAACAGTTAATAGAGGCACGCGTCAAGGTTGCCCTTGCTCCCCAATCCTTTTTTCTCTTTATATTGACCCGTTTATTCAGAAGATTTTAGGCTGTCCAATGATCAGTCCTGTGGTATGCAATGGGTACGAAACCAAGATTTTGGCCTACGCGGATGATCTGGCCGTGACCACTATGGACCCACACCAGGCACTTCTGGATCTGGTACAAATGGCAAAGGATTTTGGTAGACGTTCAGGATACTTATTAAATGAATCAAAAACTCAAATAATATGTACTAAAACATCATTAAAACGGATATTAGATTTGTGGATTCAGCGAGCTATCTGGGGGTTAGAATTAACGCTTCAATAGATAAAATAGTAGCCGAGAACTTTGATCCATTGAGTAAATCTATAGAAGCCGATCTGAAATGAATCGATGTATTACACCTTTCGCTGATAGGGAGGGTGAAAGTATTAAAAATGTCAATGTTCCCCAAAATTCTTTACTTGTTCCGTGCCATACCCCTTCTAATCGAGGAAAAAGTAATTAAAAGTCTTGAGTTTATTTTTATAAGGTTCATTTGGCAGTATGGGAGGGTTAGGCGATCTACAAATCTCTTGTCCCTCCCCAGGGATAGGGGCGGTTTGGCCTTACCAAACCTATAGTTATACCATTGGTCGTGCTTATTGATGCAAATGTCCATTCTCTTTCAGTCAGAGCCGTATTCTAGTTAAGGAAATAATGATATCCAGACGCTCCCCTCAATTTATTACCTACTAGTGGGGAGAACAGCAGTAGGCCTCTTAATGTGCGAAGTCGACCGTAGGTATTATAGGAAGGCCCGTTTTAAGATACTGGGGGGTGTATGGGGGGTTTGGAGGGCTATCTCAAAGTTTTGTAAAATCCCCAAGGTAAATAAATACCTTCATTTACGCAATTCCAGCTTATTCCCACAGGTGGCAGCTGATAGGAACCTTCAGGCATGGAAGGAGTTAGGAATTAAGACATTAGGGGATCTAATGAGAGGAGATGAGATTTTGGGGTTTGAAGTTCTGCAGCGCAGTGTCGGTATCCCTTCAAAACATTGGTTGTTACATGTCCAATTAGTACGTCGGTTGAAGGCTTTAAGACCAAGGATAGTACCATCAGCCGAACTCCCCATTAATGACCTGTTGATTAAAGGGTGTAAGAAGCTAAAAGACATTTATATTTTACTTATTGGAGAAATTCAAGATGATCTCGAAAAAACAGAACGTGCTCTGGCTATAAAATTGGGAAATCCCGATGTTGATTTAGATTTGGCCCTTTTCTTGAATAAAAAAATATTTCGCTCCACTAATTTGAGGGCGCAGCATTACAAAACGTTGTTTAATTTATATCACTCGCCAGCTAAGTTATATGCTTGGGGGTAAGGGAAGATGATAGCTGTCCCAGATGCAAGGTTGGTCATGCAGATTTGCTCCATATGTTTTATAACTGCGGGTCTTTGGCAGGAATTCAGAGGGAGGTAGAAAAATTCTGGGAGGGACTACTAGGTCAAAAGATCGGTTTATGCCCTACTCTTATGTTATTAGGTATTGACGACAGGCTAAAACTGGGAAAAGTCGAGGAGGCTCTGGTTTTTCTGTCGGTCGCAGTACTCCGGATCTTAATCACCGCAGGGTGGAAGGATATTGTGGCGCCCTCATTCCAAATGTGGCTTTCCAGATTACTGGGTATGCATAATAAAGAGATTTCTCTGTATCTACAGAAAGGGAAGAAAGTAGGAGATTTTGGGAAACGTATCTGGGCTCCCATTTCGAATTGGAGGGAGATTAGAATTAGAGAGGGGGAGAGAATCTAGCGTCTCAAATGATGTTTATAAGAGGGTCTTCTGGCTTTTCTTCCCATCATAGCTGGTTCTGAGAAGTCAAAGGGTGGATTGCTATGTTATTATTTGTATTTTTTTTTGCGTTGACGTGTCAATGTAATTGTTTGATAAATGTATAAACTGCAAATCAAAAATTAAATTAAAAAAAAAAAAAGAAAAACTTTGAAGGGTCAAAAATAAAAAACACATCAAAATTTATGATTCTTTTCAGCATTGCGAAGGGCTCTCCAACACTCACTACACCTCCACAATCCATGCAGTATAATGCCATCTGGGAAAACTGTAGAGCCAAATCTGGATGTTGAGATTGGACCTCTGAAGGGACTCTCTGTTCCAGTGTTTTTGTGGCTGGTATTGAAGTTCAGGGTCCTTCAGCCTTTCATTGCCTTCTTGCTGCTTTGACATTATTGCTTTGGTATGTTTTTAGATGGTAAAGCATGGACGTAGACCCAGAAGTATATTTTTTATGTGTACCCCTTGACAATGTCTTGTGACATATTGTGCATTGCACAAATCTGCTCACTATGAACTCCTCTTAAAGAATATTCAAGATAGATAAATGGGCGTCTTCTTTTTATTTTTTTTGTGAAACATTGTATTCCCTGATTATATTCCTTTATTTCACAGTGACATAATTTTATGTTTTGCTTTTGCTTATTTTTTTGTGTGTTTTTTTTACGTGCCCATTATTGAAAACTCTGGAGCCATATCTGTTGCAGTAGTCTGCCCCTCTCCAAGGACTTTCTGAATGAGAATTGTTTCAGGTGCCACTGATGTAGATGGTCCTCCAACTTCCTTCTACTTGATTGCCAGTTAGAGATGTATTCTATGTTAGGTTTTAAGATAGACCATGGGCGTCATCCCACATGAATAGTTTTTGTTCCTCCCTCTTGAGTGTGTCTTTTTACAGAGTGCGCATTGCACTAGTTTTGGAACAGTTTTTGATTCCTATTGAGTTTGGGTAATTTGATGGGTGTTTTGTAGTTATGTTCTATTTGTGAGTTCAGATGTTAAAGGTTATTTTTTGAAATTGTTGTTTTTGTTAAATGTGTTCTTAAAATAAAGGTAAACACTTATGTAACTAAATAGCTAGACTCAACTTTGTGTAAAGTATGTTTAAATAGCTGTTTTACATTTTGTCATTTATATTTGTGACTACTGATGTCATTGCGACCTTTGATGCAGTTATTTTGACAAATGAATACAAAGGGGAAAGTTAAATTAGTATCTTACTAAATAGCTACACTGAAACTTTACGTAAAATATGTCTATATATGTGTTTCACACTTTGTCAACAACACCCAGTATTCGCAGTTTGTCCTTGGCAATTGCACTCATAGAATCACACAGGCAGTATCTGGGCAATCATCAAGGAGATCCTTTTTCCACCATTCGGCAAACGTGCCTCCTGGCACACGACTAGTTGGGTATGAAGTCCCCTTGGCTATTGAGAGTTGATGAGGGCCAACTACCCCTCCTATTACCTCCAGCAAGTCCCACACAGTGTGGTTACTAAGAGGTCTTTGGAGGCCTCTCCCACTTTCTGCACCACTCTGCAAATGCATCTCCTTGCATACTACCGGTTGGGAAAGGAAGTTCTCATGGATGCAACCGGACCTTTTGGACCAAGAACCCCTCCTGGTACTTTCTGTAAGTCCGACTTTGGAAAACAACGGGGCCCATGTAAACAAGATATATTTGCCAATAACAAGGAAAATCGCAATTGAAAAGAAAGCCGAGGCGATAAACAATACAAGTGTGGGCAGAAACACCTAGTACATAAATAATATAGTGAATACCAAATGGAGAAACATGTAATGATGCTGATATTGTCAAATTTATTTGTTAAATATATTATTTCTTTTTAAAAACATATACATTTTCAATGAATATGAACAGTTTTCTGAAAAACATAACAAATATCAAAACAAAATCCACAAATATACACGAAATATTGTTTCTGTTGTCACAGAATTTCAGTGAATACAAATGTTATACATCAATCCTAGATTTCTTCTAGTGGTTTGTTGTTATCCGTCATGATTAGACAACCATTTCTGATGTAATATACATTCAAAATGACATGATACAATAGAACAAATGGTGGTATGTTGGCACTACGCGTGTTTCGGCGAAGCCTTCGTCAGGGTTCTGTCACAGTATACACTGAAAAAACTAAAAGCAACAACAGACCTAGATTTTTAATGCCCACTACCTGTACATGATTGATATGTCTATATATAGTTCGATAAAACCCATTAATGCAACACTAATCCATGCGTTGTGTGCCACATAAACTTGCATGTGATAAAGAACAGAATACCTGCAACATTTAGGAGATTCAGCAGCATTCCTGAGAGTTGGTCAGAAGCCTACCCCTTTCCCCACCACTCTGCAAACACCCTTGCTTATTAAAAAAACATTGAAATTCACTGAAAAAAACAAAGGTTACAGGGACCTTATTGATAGGAATTAGCATTTAAAAAACCTTAGAAATTCACTGAGAAAAACAAAGGTTACAGGGACGTTATAGTTAGGAAATATGATTTTTTTCAACATAGAAATTCACTGAAAAAAGCAAAGGTCACAGGGACATTATAGTTAGGCTGACATTTCACTCGTACAAAACCAGAGAAATTCAGCAGTTATAGTTAGGTGAGCTAACTATACCTCGTGCACCGCAATGCACTGCTTATGGCCTCACATATTACATCACTCATGACATGGTCAGGGACATCACTGATGACATCTAAAATGATAGCCCTGTGCATTTATATCAAGTCACAATTGTTCTATTTAAAAAATGGACTGGCACTCCAGAATTGCAGTAGAAGTTGTTTAATCCAGATGGTTACACATTTCGGCTATACAGTCTATGTCAAACCAAAAGTGTTCCCCACCGCCACTAAAAACATATTTACAGAATAACTAGACATAGGAAACATACTGAGGGCCTAATTCTGAGTCTGGTGGGTTGAGGACCGCCAGACATGTGGGAGCGCGGCAGTGGCAGTCAAGCCACTGCCACACAGGCGGTCCTACTGCCCCATTACAAGTTGGGCGGTTGGACTACTATCACACCACCACTGCCACAGTTCCCTGGCAGTGGCGCTGCGGTCAGGGCCTCAGTAATATCCTAGTGGCGCTGCTGTGGCATCGCCATGCATGTTACAAATTTCATGAGCGCCAGCGGTGTCTTGGAGGTCTTTCCTCCATGAAAAGTCTGGCAGTCCTGAAATAAAGGGGACCCTACTAGGCTCCCTGTTGCTCCCTTGTGTGCATGCACTCCAGTTCCTGCACGGCATAGAGTTTGTAGTCCAGGCCATCCACTATCTGTTTTTGGCATCCCATTGTGGTGATCATTTTCAGAGGCACCGCCGTGGGACCACCAAAAACAGCCTGCCAGATGTGAGGAAACTTGTAATCTGGCAGGCGGTGTGACCACGGGTTTGTATGCCAGAGTTTCCCACCAGCATGGCAGTCTGCTCCAGCACTGGCAAACTCATAACCAGGCTCTAAGGGTTTTAATTTGTTGAATTTATGGAAATGTTAATTGCACATGCTCGCTTTGCACTACAGCATTTTTCTTTTACAGTCATGATGCCCATCACTTAGGAGACTTATGATTTCATTGAATGTTGGCTTGATATATTGTTAAAGTACTTGTATTAAGAATACATGATTTCAATATGCTTTATATTCATTATAGTCATTGGAGGCTGTTCGACCCGTCAGCCTTAGAGAGGTTTTCACCTAAACATTTTTGCCTTCCTCCTCCATTTTTTATTAATCACATTTTTGCTGGCCTTTGAACTCTGCGCACTTCACCACTGCTGACCAGTGCCAAAGTACATGTGCTTACTCTTTAATCAAGGTAACATTGGCTTTTCCCCAATTAACATAATAAATTTACTGATAAGTCCCTAGCAAAGTGGGACTACATGTACCCAGGGCATGTAAATTAAATGCTACTAGTGGGCCTGCAGCGCTCGTTGTCCCACCAACTTAAGTGGGCCATTAAAGCATGTCTCAGATGTGCCATTTCAGCCTGTGGGTGCAGCTTTAAACACTAATGAAATTTATGAAGGGCACTCACTGGTTTATTGTTAACTAAATCTACTAATACTGGTGTGCTTACGAGGAAGGCATGCTGTCAGAACATGCCAAAAACTAAATTAGGAACAATGCAAGTAGGTCAGGACTTGCCCTCAGAGCAACTTACCCTATTCGCTAATGCTTAGCACTTGTTCTGAACAATGATAACTATAATTTTTCAATTGGCCATAATAAAATCAACAATCGAAACAATTTATCATAAATTATTCAAATACAGATTGACATTTAATTTTGTTGAAGTCACAAAATATGTCTTGTTCATATTAAAAAATACAATAACATGTCAATTGACAAATATCTATCCTTCAAAATAGTGATTTTTTTTGCAGTGTTTGTTCAGTAGAACAGATCCTTTTAGGTCGTAAAAACTGCGAGAAAGGAAGATTGTGTAACAGCTTTTGCGAGTGGAAACTTGTGAACAATAAAGCATTATTCTTGTCTGTAGGTTTATGGTATACTTCTGTGGCAATCGTTCCTCTTTCTACAGTCACTAGTACATCCAAATATGGTAGTGATTTTTTGTGAATCGTTTTGGTGAATTGTATGTGTTCATCTTTTAGATTCAACTGAGCTATTTTTCTCTCCAAAAATTCGGGGCTGTTATTCCATAATATGAAAATATCATCTATGTATCTCCCGTACAGTAAAAGGTTGTCCATCCATTCATTGTCATTGCATATATTCTGTTCTTCAAAATGAGCCATATAGGTATTCGCGTACGCAGGTGCTCCCGCAAAACCTATTGACGTGCCTTTTAATTGTAAATAGTATTGATTGTCCCACTCGAAATAGCTATGGTGCAAGCAGAAATGCAACATTTCCAATAAGAAAACTTTATCTGCCCTTACAGTAGATTGTTTCAATAGTGCCCATTCCACTGCCTCCATCCCTCCTGAATGAGGGATAGAGGTGTATAACGATTTAACATCCAGAGTGCAAAGTAAAGTATTGTTGGTGATTTGTATTTTATGTAGCTTTTGAAAAAAATGAGTGGTGTCCTTGATGTAAGATGTCCATTCTTGAACGAATGGTTGCAAAAAATGATCTATGTACTGTCCAATTGGTTCGAAGATGGTCCCGCAGCCTGTGACTATAGGTCTAAATGGTGGGTCATGAAGGTCTTTATGGATCTTTGGTAGCATATATAATCCCGGTCTATTAGCATTCTCTTTTGTCAAAAACAGGCGAGTGTTATTCGTAATCCATCCCATATCAATGGCTTTGTTTAGAATGATATTAAAAGTAGCACTCAATTGTTCCGTAGGATCCCCTTCTAATAAAAGATAAGTAGTGGAATCTGAAATATGCTCTTGAACCTTCCGTCTGTAGAATACCTGGTCCATGATTATAATTGCTCCTCCCTTAGCTGCCTTTTTTATAATGATATCGGTATCATTTGCGAGGGTTTTTAGAGTGAAATGATCTTGTCTGGTGAAATCGGTGTGTTTGTGTCGCTTAACGTTGGTTTTAGATAGGTCTTTTTTGACCTGGTTTTCAAATGCATCAAGAATTTTATGCGATACTGGAGCTTGAAAAGTAGATCTACGTTTAAACTCCTCAAATTCTCTTTCCGAATGATCTGACTCTGAGATATTTAGTGTGGAAAAGAAATATCTAAGACGTAAAATCCGCATGAATTTGAATAACGTTATTTCGTTTTAAAGAGCATTTGTTTGGTATGTAGGGACAAATCCAAAGCCTTTGTTTAAAATCTTTATTTGATGAGTAGTTAATTCTTTGGTGTAGATGTTGACTACTAGGTTGTTTTATGGCTTCTCAGATTTTGTTGCAACTTTTCTTTTGCTTCTCCTTGTTTTCCTCCTGTTTTGCCTGGTGGTAGATTGCTGTCTGTAGCCTGGGCTAAAAAAGACCTTGATGTTGAAGGATATGCTTCTGTGTCTCCTGTGGGTTCTGTATGATTTTTATCACAAGCTTTTTCAATGTGTGGCGGTGGTCTATGGGTGTTGGTATCCGTTTCTGTTGCTAAACTTTCCTCGGATGATACATTGGGATTTTTCTTGAAAAATACTCTTCTTTGGGCGTATACATCCGCCCAAGTATATACCTCGTTCAATTTGTAATCAAGCGTATCTCTTTTATATTTTCTTAGTTTACCCTCCTGCAATTCTTTGGAGTAGTTGTCTAATTTATTATTCATTTCTTCCAGAACTTTCTTCCAATCTTCTACGTTCATCCTGGTTTCAATGTCAGCACGGATGACTTTAATTTCTTCTGTTATTTCTTGTATAACCACTGCAAGTTCTTCAATCAGTGTAGAATGAGATCTAGTGAACACTTATTCAATACAGCGTACCATCGATCCATGAAGCAAAACCTACATAAAATACAAATCACCAACAATACTTTACTTTGCAGTCTGTATGTTAAATCGTTATACACCTCTATCCCTCATTCAGGAGGGATGGAGACAGTGGAATGGGCACTATTGAAACAATCTACTGTAAGGGCAGATAAAGTTTTCTTATTGGAAATGTTGCATTTCTGCTTGCATCATAGCTATTTCGAGTGGGACAATCAATACTATTTACAATTAAAAGGCACGTCAATAGATTTTGCGGGAGCACCTGCGTACGCGAATACCTATATGGCTCATTTTGAAGAACAGAATATATACAATGACAATGAATAGATGGACAACCTTTTACTGTACGGGAGATACAAAGATGATATTTTCATTTTATGGAATAACAGCCCCGAATATTTGGAGAGAAAAATAGCTCAGTTGAATCTAAAAGATGAACACATACAATTCACCAAAACGATTCACAAAAAATCACTACCATATTTGGATGTACTAGTGACTGTAGAAAGAGGAACGATTGCCACAGAAGTATACCATAAACCTACAGACAAGAATAATGCTTTATTTTTCACAAGTTTCCACTCGCAAAAGCTGTTACACAATCTTCCTTTCGCGCAGTTTTTACGAGCTAAAAGGATCTGTTCTACTGAACAAACACTGCAAAAAAACATCACTATTTTGAAGGATAGATATTTGTCCAAAGGATATCCAGAGGACATCCTCAGAGAAGCAATTCAAAAAACAGAACAAAGAACACGGGAAAATCTCCTCAGTATTCAACCGAAAAAGAAATTGACCAGACAAGTCTTTGTATCCAAATATTCAACATGTTCCAGACAAATTAAAAAGATCATCAATACAAGATGGGAGATGGTGCAAAATGAAGAATATTTTAAAGACTTATTCAATGAGAAACCTCTATTTGCCTACAAAAGGTCAAGGAATGTAAAAGAAATACTTACCACCACCCCGAAGTCCAACACCACAGAATTTAAAGGCACTCAACACTGCCAGAATTGCGTGCATTGCAACAACGTAATAAGTGGAAATGAAGTACATCATCCATCAACCGGTGAAACTATTAAATTACGACATAATGCAAACTGCAATTCCACGAATTTGATTTATGCCATAAAATGTCCGTGTGGACTTCTTTACATAGGCAAAACCGAGAGGAAAATTTAGACTCGCATCTCGGAACATAAAAGTACAATTCGCAATGCCAATATGAAAAGCAGTCTGGCAACCCATTGGATTAAATCCAAACACTCTATATCACAACTTAAATTCCAAGTCATTGAGCAAGTGGTCCCAACCCCTGGTAGGAATCTAACTAAAAAGCTTTTACAGAGGGAAATTTTTTGGATAAGAAGGTTAAACACCCAAGATCCCAAGGGGATTAACAATAAAGTTGAATTAGGATGTTACTTATAGCCCGATATACTGTACTATGTTGGAAGTTATGTAGACCCACTGAATATACTTGTGACCTTTGTTGTATACGATGTATTAGGAATTCGAAGCGCCAAATGTTTCCTAGTATTTTCTAATAAGCTTTTATTTCGTTTTATTGTGTTTCTGCATCTTTCCTTCTTCACTCTTTTTTTCTTCACATTTTCTCTTTAGTATTCATATTCATTACATTTTTCAACACAGTCTGTTCTTTGTTAAGTGTTATTTTTCTTGGACCACTTACAGTTCGTTACCCTTCGGTTTTCAGTCATTGCTATTCTTGTAGTGAAACGCAGACTAGAGCTTCCTTGGTCTCCCATTCTAAGATGGCGTGTAATAAGACGAGTGAGTAGCGAGAAGTAGTCAGTTTTTTATCACGAGGTCCATTAGCCTTATATGGAAGACGCCGAAGCCAACAAGTAAACTCACTGAGGGTAAACGAGTTGAACAGATCACAGTCGTTATCGTAAGGACAACGGAGGGTTCGGTTGAAGGTGAGCAGGAGACCAGACATTTGTGTATCTACCCAGGCTCTACTTATATATACGGGGACGGTTACTCATTTTTTAACCATTCCGTTTTTTTCTTGTAGCCATATCGCTCAACGTCGTGAAATAGCAAGGTGGTATCCGTACAAGTTTACCATTTGAAGTTTCAAGGTTAGTTCTGGCAGACTTTCAAGCTGTCATTATAGGGTATCGATGTTTTTTTCATGTCTAGTAATTTTTGGTGTTGACTCATTGTGTTTTAGGAAGTCAATGAGAACAGATTATCCAGGTACTTCCTTTGCATTATTTTCGTTCACTTATCACATTTTTTCCATTTTTTTGGTCATGTTATCTTCTAGCAATATCACACATGGTGATTGGTTTCTTCTTGGTTTCATTATTCCTCAATGTTACATTTTGGCTTTTTCGTTATTTAAGAATCAAAGTGAAGAATAAGATAGAGATGTCTTGTGTCAGTATTGTTCTTAAAAAAAAAATTCTTGATATCAGTGCTTCCCTGCACGCGCAAATTATAATGTTTATATCATTTAAATTGTTTTCAGATCATTTCCCCTGAAGAAGGGCCACAGAAAGGCCCGAAATGCATTGGGCAGGCATGAATATGATCAGGAATTGACATGTTATTGTATTTTTGAATATGAACACGACATATTTTGTGACTTCAACAAAATTAAATGTCAATCTGTATTTGAATAATTTATGATAAATTGTTTCGATTGTTGATTTTATATTATGGCCAATTGAAAAATTATAGTTATCATTGTTCAGAACAAGTGCTAAGCATTAGCGAATAGGGTAAGTTGCTCTGAGGGCAAGTCCTGACCTACTTGCATTGCAGCTTTAAACTGCCATTTCCACCTGGGAAATTAAACATTTTTGCTAGGCCAAACCCATCCTTGATAATACTTGTAAATCACATTAAGGGTAGGCCCTGGACAGCCTGGAAGGCAGGGTGCAGTGTATTTAAAAAGTAGGACATGAAATGTGTACGTTTTGCATGCCTTGTTAGTGAAGAACTCTTACATTTGTATTTCACTACTGCAACCCCTACCTCGCCTATGGGATAACATTGGAGTTACCTTATTACATATATTATGCTGTAATTTCCAAATTAGAATAGGTGACCCATTCATGTTTGGTGTCTTTGGAATTGTAATGAAAAATCCTCTCTTATAGTGAAGTCGGATTTTAAATTACAATTTTAAAATTGCTACTTTTAGAAAGTTGGCATTTACCTGCCTGTAGCCGGTCCCTCTGTCACATGATCGGGTGTTGCTGATGGTTGATCTGTGTATTCCGCCTAGACAGCAACACACACTAGAGAACGTAGGTGTGCCTGGATGGGCAATCATTGGCAGGATGGGAGAGCGGAGCTGGGCATACCCCTTCTTACAAGTGTCCTGGCTTCTCTCAAAGGGCTACATACCCTGTAGGCAGTCTGCAGTCAAGACAAGAAGAGCAGGATGCCTGGGGACTTCAAAGGGAAACCTCGATAGGCTTCTTCCACCCTCCAGTGAAAGGGAACAGGTATAAATATTGAACGTCAGACACCACCACTTCGGTACATTTCTGGACCTGTGGATACTCTTCCAGGAAAAAGGAATGCGGTGCTGCTGAAAGAACAGTCACTCTGCTGGACAGCTGCCCTGAAGGAACTGCTGGCCTGACCTGCTGCCAGCTGCCCTCTTTGCTAGGTGAGAAGGACTGGACCTGAAACTGTAGAACCCAGAACTCCAAAATTGACTGTTTTTGTTTCACAGTTCTTTATTAGAAGAGCAGAAAAATAGCAATGTGTAAGGGAAAGGGGGGCATAAGGCATGATATGTAAAACAATAATAATGTACAAAAAAACACAGAGCAAAATGGCTCACAGCACTAGATACATAGCATGTGGAGGTCCCACAAAGCTAGGGCCCTTGGGGATTAAGAAGGGAAACAGGCAAGGAGGGCACATTGGTCCATATTTGAGTACAGGATGAACAGTGAGAGTGAGGGAAGGGGAGCACAAAGATTAGACAAGACAAAAAAGAAAAAACAAAAAAGAAAATCCCACTTTCACAAACATGCATGGGGAGTGAGAGGTAGAAATGGTGGGAAGGCAGGGGATGAGGGGGGAGAGAAGAAAGAGGGGCAGAGAAGAAGAGAAATTTGGAAAAGTCAGGAGTGGAAGAGGGAAATTGGAGGTGGGGGGAGTAGGCACACACCCTCGAGGATCATGACCAGACAGTGTCCCAATGGCAGTGTGATATATTATCTGGTTATCCCACTAAAGGGTGTCAGAGGTACACTCAACTAAGAGCTAGTGAGCTGCGTCCTGGAGAAAGGGTGCCCAGGTAAGGAGGAACACCTCTGTCTTATCCTGTAGGTTATAGATTACTCGCTCATAGGAGGCAGTCTGGTACATAGTTGAGAGCCATTCATCATGGGATGGTGGGTGGGGGCACCAGTGAAAAACAATGCAGATCTTTGCCGTGGTGAGTGCCATATGCAGTAGACAGCCTTGAAGGTGGGAAAGGTCCTAGGAGGTCGCAAGATCTTGTAGAAGGATCAGGGGGAGAGGCAGGGGTGTCATAATTATTAAGGTCTTGTTCAGAATGGTGCCAACTGCCTCCCCAAAATGTCTACCAAGGGTCAATCACAGAAGACGTGTATCAGGTCACAGCAGCCATGGGCTCAGCACCAGCAATTTGCTTGAGGTAACAGGCCCACTGCCCTCAGTTTTACGGGAGTCTAGTGCCAGCATGCAGTACCTTAAAGAGACAGAACTTCAAATGTGCCTCCTGGGGCCCACAATCCAAAGCCTCCAGAAGGTCTGCCCAATCCTCTATTTCATATTCTCCATGAAGTCTGGTTTGCCATGTGATACAGTAGCTATTTATAATTGGCAGGGAGAAAAGATGGCGGATCAAGAGGAATGGTAGCCCGAATTCTTCTCGGAGTGCCGAGATTATTTAAGGGCACCGTGTTCAAGGACTTGATCAAGGCTGTAGATGCCGGCAGAATGCCACACCACCCAGGTCAATATCTTGCCACATATGTGGATGCCAGAGTTGCCCCATAATGTGCGTGGTCATGAAGAAGAGGATCTACCCCGAAGAGGCGGTGGGCCCGCCGCCATGATTTGACCATGGGTTGCAGCATTGTGTTGGTGGGGCTTGTCATAGGTGCACCTTGTGGAGTAGATGCAGTCCCAGTAGGAAACCCAGCAGGGTGCACTCATCTGCACCCACTGCTGTGGTTCTGAGTTCCCGGTAAGCATGCAAGTGAGGTGTGCCAAGTTCAGGGCCAGAACATAGTGCTCAACCGAGAGGAGGCCCAGGCCCCCACAAGATCGATGATTCCAAATTTTGCTACTGGCTAACCGGGGATGGGAGTTCCCCCAGACAAAAGATCAAATACTCCAGTTCACCAAACACATAAATGAAAGAGGGTCCAGTAAGGTCAGCATGGCAAGGATGTAGGTGTGTCGAGACAATGTCACTATACAAACCACCTATACCCTGCCCCATACAAAGAGTCTGAGGTGGGCCCACTTCTCGAAGTCCAACTTCATAAGCAGGGAATCAAGGTTACACTTTGAATCCAGCATGTGGACTCTGGCATCTGTGAGTCCTACTCTGCCACATGGTGCCATACCAGTCCTGGACCCTTCGAAGTGGGCCTGAATGTGGCCTGCCATCCCATATGTGGACCCAGCAGAACCAATGCATCTCCTCTGCTGTGCGGCGCCAACCCCAGCAGAACTGACACATTGCCTCTGCTGCGATGGTTCATCTGACGCAAAGGACTCTGCATCGACCCTCCACCTGCATCGAAACTGTCTCCTGTGCATAGCTTTGCCGATAAAACCCTCACATCTCCTGTAGACGGCAGCCTCAATGACGACACAAGTTCTAGACTGCAGCCTCACAGCTCCTCAGAACCAACGAATCGCCTAGACTGCATGACACATCCATGAGGCCGAACTTCGCATTGCAAGCCCTCATCGATGGGATCCTTGGTGATGATGCAGGACCTCGCATTGTATATCCGCACACCTCTGAACCAATGCATCACTTCAGCTGCATGACGCATCCTCAGCGACTTTGTTCAGCTGGCCTAACTGGGTCCCTGTAGCTGACCTGAGCTCCATTGCGGTCAGCCTGAACATGAAACTTTATCCTAGTCTGGCACAACCAGATATTCACAGTTAACGCTTTCTGCTTTTTAGCGATACTTTCACTAAAATTGTTAAACTTGCGTATCTCCGGTTCTACTGGTTTGATTTTAGTCATTTTGGTCTTGTTTTATTTATAGAAAAGTATTCTATTTTTCCAATTTGGAGTAGGATCCTTTTGTGGTGTGTTTTCACTGTGTTACTGTTTGAAGTGTTGCACAAATACTTTACACATTGCCTCTCAGTTAAGCCAGACTGCTCTGTGCCAAGCTACCCATGGGTTGAGCACAGGTCAATTTAGGGTTCGTTTGTGACTTCACTTTGACAAGGATTGTGGTTTCCGCTTGGCTTAGGTTTCACCCCTTTCCAACCAGTACCCCACTTTCTTATGGAGGCATATCGTTTGTGTCCGTATACCACGAAGTTCATGATGCATGTGAATTTTTAAACATTTGTGAAGAATTTAAAACTAAGTTGAATAATGCAATCCAGGTATGTTAAGTATATTTTCTATGTCTAGTCCCTGTGGGTAAATATTTTGTGAGGTGGTTGGGCATGCTATTGGTTTAGCAAAGGCTGTAATGGCATAATGTGTAATCATCTGGATTAAACATCTTGTACCAGTTCATTTATTTAAAGAGAATGATTATACTTATATATATACATGTATAAAGGATTTAAAATTGACAAGCCTTTTCCAAGCATTTCTGCAAGTAACCTGCTTGTTATCTCGCTTGACATGTGACTTTTCAGATACTAATATATTGATGAAGACAAAAGATTTCAATTCTTAAACACGTTTAAATTTGATAGTTGAATGATAATTCAAGCTGAGTTGAAGAGACCTATTGCTGTAGTTATGTCCTTTGTGCCAGACGGCACATGCTGCTTTGGTTGTAATTTCATTAGTTAGGTTGAGAGATTTAATATTGATAAGGTTTTTCTTGGTGATTCTGCTGGAAACCTTGCCTGTAATGCTTAGGTGGTCATTACTCATAATCGTGTGTAGGGTGTTCCTAGTGTACATTAAAATATGTGTTACAGTGATG
The DNA here is from genome assembly GCF_964204655.1 of Triturus cristatus. NCBI lineage: Eukaryota > Metazoa > Chordata > Amphibia > Caudata > Salamandridae > Triturus > Triturus cristatus. The sequence goes on along the minus strand of NC_140590.1, from coordinate 149,802,899 downwards.
AAATTTGCTAGTAGCTCAGGTGGACTTCACTTGAGCGAAAGTAGCTCTTGCTTCTGAAAAGATTGGTGGTTCTTGCGCAGGTCACTGCTGGCACTCTTGGTTCATTGTTTACATGTGGTGCAAATAATACAGCAGGACCTACAACATGGCTAATTTTCTTGTGACTTAGCTAGATTTAGAGTGGACACAGTGTTTGTTTTATTGTTATCATGAGACCATGCCATTGGTTTTACTGGCTGTCACTGCCAGGGTCTTGATATGAGCAGTGCTGCTTTCTCTATTGCACGCCGACTGTCTGAATGAGGTACTGGGCTTGGATTCACCTCTGAGAGCTTCCTCATGGGGGCTAGAAAGCTTCCAGTATCTCCTGAGCTACTCATTGGAGATCCCTGCTCTAGATATAAAGGATATGATGTATGAAAGATTTCACCCATTTTAGGTCTACAGGGAAACGCATTGATACACAAATCCCAAGATTATGAAATGACTCATGATCATTTTCAGTCATGTGCTTTTCACTAACATCCTCATGCTCTCAGGAAGTTGGAGTCCTGCTTCTTTCCAACTGGTCTGTCTTTGTTAACACATAAGCAAATAAGCAAATCCCTTGCCCCAGATTGTTTAGTGAGTGCGTAGGGAACAGGCAAGGTACTATGCAGCCAACATAGTTTCATGTGATTTCTTTCTTTTCACTATAAAACAAAACCAGCAAAGTGTAGCCTCCTGCCTCTTCAAGGCCTGTTGTTGCTTAGAAATGTCTTGAGGCAAACAGAAGCAATGTTACCTCACTCTTGTGTGTCCAACCATTATCAGAGGAGTGCAATTTCTGGTGCACAATAAATAGCACAGTTGCATGCTCTATGTGAGAGGTTTACAACGTAACGTTCATTTTATTAATCACACTCCTTCTTTTAAGATATACATTTCAGCATTCTTTTAAACAGTCCTTCTAGACTGAATAAAGACATTTGCTTTTTCATTTTGAAGACCTGTTGAGCATGTCTGGAAAGAATGTTGTAGATTGGAGATTATGTCAACCAAGCAAAATTCTAAAATGAACCACACTTAAAACATGGTTCACTTTTATTATGCATTATGACTAATGTTTGTTTTTAGAATATGGAGACATTGTTGCATAAACAAGAATGGAAGGCTAAGTGTTGGCATTAACTATTTCTTCAAATGGGTCTCAAGCAAAGCAAGAAAAACTGCCACTCACTACCTAGTCACACAGCAAGTGGGACTACAGGAGCACTCTATATGCTGGAATCACCAAGCATCTCACTAGAAGACAAATCCAGAACTTAGTAGCTAGACTCATCATCATCCTCACAGAACTCACAACACACCACACCTCAGGGAGCTCCACTGGCTCCCGATACACAAATACGTTCAATGCATAGTCCTCACACAAACATTCAAAGTACTAAATGACTTAAGCCCTAACATATGGAACAGCCAGATCTCCTTACACCAACCACCCAGACACCTCTACAGGCATTACAGTCACACACATCTCACGTATATACAGAACCAGATCAGGATGTCAGGCTCTCTCTCCTAAAGCGTTGAAAGACTTTTTTCCTGGGGTGTAAAAACTACTGATGCAGTACGTACAGTGCACCAGGGCCAATATCCCTGGGGAGGGCAGATTGAACCATGATAATTGATGTATTTTACTTTCTCAACAGCAGTCAAATGGGCCCTTTTCCTTGTTTGCTGGTGGGCCCATGGCATCCTTTCTATGGTACTGCCTCTCACTCCACATCTGAGCTTCCTCCCCTCGTCTTGAATTCCTCAAGAAGCTGAAGATCTGATTTTTCAATTAACCAACCTATCTTAGGCAGAGCTAGGTACACATACCTGCTTAACACCAGTACACTCTCACAGGTGACAGTATGGTTTACAAATTAACATAACATAACTCTGAGAAATTGGGTTGTTGGTTGAGGGGTTGTTAGCCCTTCTAAAGCACCTGCCAAAATCCTTGTCAGGGTGAACAACGAAAGTCACTAAATTAGCCTGTGCTCATCTCTCTGGTAGCTTGGTTCAAAAGCAGTCAGGCTTAACTTGGAGGCAATGTATGCACTTAAATGGTAATAAAGTGAAAAAACAACACAAGAAAAATCCCACACCAATTTAACAAAATAAAGTAAATGTAATACATCATATGACACTGATAGAGATCAGGGTATCTAAAATATGCCCACTACCACGGATAGAGTAATTGCACAGTTGCACGCACATACATTCATCATACGCTAGGGCCCATTTCACTAACACACGCTCAAATACTCTACTGGCAATAAACCTGTGGGAAGAAAACACCTAAACACCCTGCATCTATATCGAAGACGATAGGACCTAATTATAGTGATTGTCCTTAAACATACTCTATACAATCTATACAATAATGATCAAAATGTACACAATAATTGACAAGAAAGAAGAATATTCAACACCATGTTTTAAAGTTATATTGCTTTATCTAAATTAGTCAAAGTAAATCAATCAGAATAAATCAGTTCTCATAGTTACCTATTCTAACTAAGTGTCAGAACGGGTCAGGACAAGTCTCTCAGTAAAGTCTCTCAAGACGGAGTCCCTCAGCATCGATCCTCAGCAACGCAAGTTCACGCGGCAAAGGTAAAATGGCAAGTGGCAAAACCCTCCCTAAGCTAACAATTCTTATAGTGGAAATTACAATGGAAACACACATAAAGTTTGAAAAATAAAATGTATCACTGAGCAGAGCGAGAAGGAAGGGATGTAACATTGCTACATCTGAAAATCTTCGCTCAGGAAAAGTCACAAGACGTGAACTACGGAACAGGAACCAAGAAACTATTAAAGTATCCAATTTGTTCAACTTCCCTCGGCAGCCGAGCCACAGTTCATTGTCTGTTTCTGAAGCTCCTTTGTTTGCCAAGGACGTTCCATTTCTTTTGGAGATCCTCCAAACTGCTGATGTCCTCATGGAAAGTTTTACAACAAGGACCATGGTCAGTTGTCTTCAACCTTTTTCCAGCAGGGGTCTCCCTTGCCACATCACAGAATATGCCACAGCCAGGCTTCGAAATACAGTCAGCTCGGTTAAGGCCTTCATAGGCCACAATAGACCATCTTAATTAAAGAGACAAAATAAACGTTACTACAGCATAGTGATTAAACAGTGTTAACCCCACTAATACCCTTATGTGTATGTATTTATCTAGCTTTTGCAACATAAAAAAGCATTAATTCAGACAGCGTTTTGTGCTCAAAAATAAACAGCACACAGCAACGTTTAAACATGAAAACTTGCACGTTATTATTAAAACAGAAACAGCACAAATAAGCTAACCCTCATGTACCTTTCTCTTATGTTAAGACAAACGGATTGGTTAATAAAACACACTCGCACAAGACAAATAATTAATTGTTAATTATTAATAAATTAATAAAACACATAGACATGCCAGAGCTTCAAAAGCCCCTGAATTTTCTAAAAGAAAACTCTGCTCCAGCAATCCCCCCTTTGGTGATTTTATCACCAAATAAACCCAAAAAAAAAAAAATTTGTGAAAATTTAGTCCCATTTTAGGAGAAATCAGAAATGTCTTTTCCCCTTACACAACATTAAACACCAGTCACTCTTTCATCATCCCTTTTTGTCTCTAAGTAAACACTCTCCCTCAATTCTTCTAGTTCAATGTGTTTCACGATCATGTCTCCTCCCAAACATATGCCTGTAGTACCCTCCAGATCTTTGCTTTTCTCGCTCATGAACTTCCTCTTCCCATTCCACTAAAGCCTCGAACTGCGTAGGTCTCGGCTTCGGGTCCAGATGTGCCATCTTTTCCCGTAAATTTCTCAACACGGCCAAATTAAATGAACCATGTTCTGGAAATGCTAGAACACCATCTTCTTTAGTATACCTAACCCAATTCTGCAACCATATACAGGTATGTAATCCATATTTCGCAGCCATGAAGGATGCAGGTGTTTTCGCTGGAGGTAGCAACTCACCCTCTCTCGTTTTAACCTCTTTATCCTTGCTAAACCACTTTTTAACTTTTCCAAAGAATGTTTTCTTTTTCTTCTCTTCTTGGTAATACATTTTAGCTCTTACCAAAACTCTCTACTCTTTCCGTATTATAAATATACAATACGAGGTTGAAAAGCTCGACTTCACACTATCGCACCAATCCTGGAGCGCCTACGTCACTAAACAGCTCTACCAATCCTTGCGCGGCTCACACCAACACACCAATCCTAGCGTGAGCACTATTCTGATCCACTATCCAATCAGAGCGCGGTCTCTATGACGTCAGCAGCCGCTTCAGTCTCTGTCTCCTGTCTCTGTCACTCGTCTACCCCTCCTTTACAAAATCTCTCAGTAGACTTCGTGTCAAGATTTTTACAAATCTATTAGTTACAACATTAAAACATCTCCATTGTCTGCTTCGCTAACCACAGAATAGTAAAAGAGAGTCTATTTCTCAAGGGTCAACAAACTTTCATACATCTCATAACTGTTTCCTCTAGGACTTATCCAAAGAGTCTTACAATCAATAAATGTATATACATCCACGCACATTCATACAAGGAAAATATAGTACATGCACACAGAATCCTGCTTCCCGAGAACAGCGCACAATCTGTCCCACTACAGAATTATAACATACATTAACTAAGCAACTTTGCCCAGTCCTCAAACAAGCTCAGAGAATACCTATTACTCCTCCCGCAATAAGCTTTAACGGAAATCCTTTACGGATCCCTGGGACCTAAGACCAGAGTTTCACAGATAACCTTCACTACCATACACACTCCTTATATACCAGAAATATATTCTAATAGTAACATACAATAATGTCACTGATTCCGAACCCAGACAATGTGAACGCGCAACTTCAATTGTCACACGCAATTCCTTACAATTCCGTCTTTCCCGAGAGCAGCATATACTTCCCTCTGCCCTACTACGGAACTGCTACCAGCTTCCAAATTCCAGAAGCACTACATATAACTCAACAAGACGACTCCAACATATAGTATTAGTACATATACCAACATCAACAAAAATAAATCAATAATCAATAAGCTAATGTACAAGCAACCTTATCTTATCAGATCATGACAACCATCTATAACCATCCTCTGCTACCAGAGAAATTGATAGAGATCAGGGTATCTAAAATATGCCCACTACCACGGATAGAGTAATTGCACAGTTGCACGCACATACATTCATCATACGCTAGGGCCCATTTCACTAACACACGCTCAAATACTCTACTGGCAATAAACCTGTGGGAAGAAAACACCTAAACACCCTGCATCTATATCGAAGACGATAGGACCTAATTATAGTGATTGTCCTTAAACATACTCTATACAATCTATACAATAATGATCAAAATGTACACAATAATTGACAAGAAAGAAGAATATTCAACACCATGTTTTAAAGTTATATTGCTTTATCTAAATTAGTCAAAGTAAATCAATCAGAATAAATCAGTTCTCATAGTTACCTATTCTAACTAGGTGTCAGAACGGGTCAGGACAAGTCTCTCAGTAAAGTCTCTCAAGACGGAGTCCCTCAGCATCGATCCTCAGCAACGCAAGTTCACGCGGCAAAGGTAAAATGGCAAGTGGCAAAACCCTCCCTAAGCTAACAATTCTTATAGTGGAAATTACAATGGAAACACACATAAAGTTTGAAAAATAAATTGTATCACTGAGCAGAGCGAGAAGGAAGGGATGTAACATTGCTACATCTGAAAATCTTCGCTCAGGAAAAGTCACAAGACGTGAACTACGGAACAGGAACCAAGAAACTATTAAAGTATCCAATTTGTTCAACTTCCCTCGGCAGCCGAGCCACAGTTCATTGTCTGTTTCTGAAGCTCCTTTGTTTGCCAAGGACGTTCCATTTCTTTTGGAGATCCTCCAAACTGCTGATGTCCTCATGGAAAGTTTTACAACAAGGACCATGGTCAGTTGTCTTCAACCTTTTTCCAGCAGGGGTCTCCCTTGCCACATCACAGAATATGCCACAGCCAGGCTTCGAAATACAGTCAGCTCGGTTAAGGCCTTCATAGGCCACAATAGACCATCTTAATTAAAGAGACAAAATAAACGTTACTACAGCATAGTGATTAAACAGTGTTAACCCCACTAATACCCTTATGTGTATGTATTTATCTAGCTTTTGCAACATAAAAAAGCATTAATTCAGACAGCGTTTTGTGCTCAAAAATAAACAGCACACAGCAACGTTTAAACATGAAAACTTGCATGTTAATATTAAAACAGAAACAGCACAAATAAGCTAACCCTCATGTACCTTTCTCTTATGTTAAGACAAACGGATTGGTTAATAAAACACACTCGCACAAGACAAATAATTAATTGTTAATTATTAATAAATTAATAAAACACATAGACATGCCAGAGCTTCAAAAGCCCCTGAATTTTCTAAAAGAAAACTCTGCTCCAGCAACACAAAAACAACAAAAATGTAAGAGTCATGAAAACTCACCTGACCTCTGCCCTCTCGCCGTCCCTCAGGGAAGAAGCGGGCCGTTGGAATCGGGCCGCGAACCATTTACGCGTAATGCGGGTCTTATGGGAGACTACCGATGCTGCCAAGGAACTACGCATCCCAGCAGCCTCTAGGCCAGAGACGCGCGCGCACAGGAAGTGACGCGGCGCAAGAGACGGGAATCCATTTAGTTGGGAACCACAGAGAGCCGCTCGCAGATTATCCTGGAGCCTGACCTGACCGTGTTGCAGAAATTATCGTGGAGTTCCCCGGGTGCGGTAAGGGTGTCAGTGACACCGCCAAGAGTCCTTTAGGGCCCACGTTCGTGCTTCCGTGCTTTCGTGATACCAGAGACTGCCAAAACGAAGAAGCTTATGAAACTTTGTTCCAGGAATTTAGAGAACCTGAGTGAGTGCGTGGAGCGCTCGAAAATAACGATTGACATTTACCAGGTGGTATGACCCTAATACTACGCTGTGAAATTCTTTATACAACATTGTTCTGCCTTACCAGATGTCACAGCTGACCATGTATTGATGAACTGTGTATGTGTTTGTGTTGTTTTCTAGCTGGGGGTTTGTAGAGGGGCAGCTAGGCTACAGCATAAGACCTTCCTTCCCCAGTGAGGCCTACCAGCACACCCTCTTTGGTGGGTATATGGTTATACCCTATATTGGAAACTACGGTATATTCTTCTGCTGTTATAAGATAGGGGGGGGGGTTCTTATGTGTTGTTTGTTTATCCACAGTCGTGCCCTTTGAGTACATATACAGAACTGCGACATCCCTGAGCACACTGCATCTAGCTTGCGTTGAAGCGGCTTTGACAATATTTAATCGCCCTTCTGCTGTCACAGCTAGAACTGGTTATTTTTCTTTACAGGTAGACCTAATTGTTTATGTGAGTCAAGTGGGTGAAAAGTTATTTCAGCTACAGGCGATAGTGCTAACCAAACCTGTGCTTCCTTTACAGATCTCCCTCCCCGCTGTTCCCATCCTTTCCTTCCCCTCGATTGACCCCCTTAAGCTTCCGTGCCTTTACGGCAATTCGGAATTAAGGTTGTCAATAGGGGGGCCCCCATTGAGCAACGAACCGATCCTGAGAGGCCTACACGGGACTTGACAGTAAGTGCCAAGGACATCGATTTGCACGAGACTAGGGAAAAGTAAAAAGTTACGACTGATCATGATGGAGGGCAGGTCAGATATACAAAGTGAATTGAGCTCAGTGTCTGCATCCTTCAGACGTAAAAGAAGTTTCAATGAAACATTTGTGAGGAAGTAAGAATTCAATGTGGCAAGGCAGCTGGCGATGTCCGAGGAGGAGCCATTGTCACCAGGGAGTCGCTGGACGAAGTCAAGGTGAAGATTTCTATGTTAGGACTTAGTCTCCTAAGTCGAAAATCTCCAGGGGGTGAAGCTGCAGGCTGTTGCCAACGAGGGAACCATAATGCCGGTTACTCCTTCTGCGAGGAGCAATTGAACACGATTTGCTGCTGCGTAGTGGCAACTGCAGTGTGGTCAGGCTGACCAGTGATGCACATTGGGCAGATAAACGAGCAGGTATGTCCAGGCCTCCTTTCAGTTCTCATAACACTTTTTGGGCACCTGTAGCATCACTTACAAGGGTCCAGGACTGGAGAGGTACCACTCAGAGGGTCAGGACTCAGTCAGGCAGGGTCCAGATGTAGGTTCAAGATAGCTGGAGCCTTTTAAGTGCCTGAGACTCTGAACAAGAGGATAGCGAACTAGCCCTTGGAGTCACTCTGGAAGGCCTGGGCTCAAGTAGAAGAGCAGAGCTCTCGCAACAGGGCGGATCTCTGGGGGCTCAGAGCAGGCTTCTGGCAGCAGAGCAGTCCTTTTTGGTGCAGTAAAGCAGTCCCTCTGAAGTGCACGGCATGCCACAGCAGCAGGCAGTCCTCTGAATCCTTCTGCTGGTCCAGGAGTGAACTGAAGAGTGGGTTTGAGGGTCCTATTTTATTTTACCTGGTGCCGCCTTTCGAGTGGTAGAACCTTCTGGAGGCTTTCTCACAGACATGTCTGGAATTTCCTGTCTCCCTGCACTGGTCCCAGTATGTCAGCAGGCACAATAGACTAGTGTGAAGTTCTTTGTGTCAGAGCAGGGCACATTCTAATGAAGTGCAAGTGGGGCTGTGCACAGCTCCACCCCCCCCATCTACCTGAGATGGCTTGCCCAAGCACGTATAGCCATGTATTGTGTGGTTGTTTGGGAGAAATACACAAAGGAAAACCGACAATTACACACAGTCATGTGACCCTGGAACAGGCTGCAGGCACCAAATGGTTAAGACAAGAAAGTGCTAATGTTCTTAACATGGTATTTTCGGAATTGTGACTTAAAAACTGATATTACCTTAAAAAAGGTTTTAAATTACAATTCTTCAGAAACCAAACATGACTTTTCCATTTCCTCCTAATCAAAAGTTAGCACTTATTAAATGTAATAAGATAAACCAATGTTATCCTATGGGAGAGGTAGGCTTCACAGTGTGAATTTTTCACTACCAGGGCATGTCAAACCTAGGAGCACATGTCCAGCTTTTTAATTACAATGCACCCTGTCCTATGGACTGTCTACTTTAGGGGTGACATATGTATTAAAAAGGACATTTTAGGCCTGGGAAAGGGGTTATTCTGCCAAGCAGAATTAGCAGTTAAAAAGTACATACCAGCTGTAATGGCAGACCTTGGGATATGTTTTAAAGGACTACTTAGGTGGTGGCACAATAAGTGTTGCAGCCCCACTGGTAGCATTTAATTTGCCAGCTCTGGGTATATAGTATACCACTTTACTATGGACTTACAAGTAACTTAAAAATGCCACTTAGTTGTAAACCAATTTTACCATGTTTGAGTGAGTGATCATAAGCACTTTAGTACTGGTTAGAATTCAGAAAAACCGGAGTGTGAAAGGCACAAATTTGGGAGAAGATCACCCTACGTCTGACAAGTCTAATAATAACTATTTATTGATAAAGTCACTTGAGAGGACCTAACATTTCCCCACTACATTAAAAACTTCAGAACCAGAGTATCCTCACTTCCCTTTTTGGGTAAATGGAAAATATTCTGCCATTTCCGGAGTTCAATTATCTGCCAAAAATGGTGGAGTGCCTGGAAGCAATTCTGTTTGCACTAGGGGCTATGCATGACAAATGTCTGAAATCACATTGATGCAATGTCAAGTCCAGTGGACCTATTTCAGGAGTGGATAGATCATATAAAATAAAATAGTAATAGCTTATTTTTTCGTAGTGCATTACTAAACAATCTGCTGTGTCTAATCACTAGAAATTGCAGATGTTCCTGTTACCCAACTTAATGGTACTCAATGTACTGACCTCGGAAGGATGGATAGCTGAGTTAGCCTTGCTGGTATTTGAACTCGAGACCTGCAGATCACTGCATATTTATGCAGTTTTCATTGTAAATGTAATACATATGTATTTTTCTTTTTGCATGTACAAAGATAAGGTTGTGTTTTTTTTAGCCTGCATTACTGGCACCATTTGTAAAAAAAAAATCTTTGGTCAGGAGAACCTGTAACACTCCTGGAAAACATCATGGTCAGACTAGTAAAATTGTAACATTCCTTTTGTGGCAACATGTTTTTACATATTTTTTGGGTCACCCCTGAAAGCAACCCAGGCTCCCTTGCTTGGTGTAATTTTGAGATGGTATTCATAGACCACTACTCTCAAAGACCACCTGTTATGTCACATTAACAGAGGCCTATATAGCGCTGCATTGTCATTTTGCAGGGCTGTGGTGCATTACATCCCTGGAGAATACACCAAAGGATCTTTACGTATGTGCAAATTAAACCATATCTTAAGACAAATAAGAGTAATTTTAGCTGTGTCTGAAATGAATGACATAGTTTCATAGATATTGTGCAGCAAACACCAATTTAGCTTTACAAGCCTTAATAACAATTATTTGTTTCCAAGCAAAGTTAAGGAGAGGATTTGTTGACTTGGCTGGGCAAATTGGTACAGTAATAGATGAGAGCGGAGCCTTAGGGGTAGAAACAGGGGACAAAACTCAAAAAAATCAAAAAAGACTTAGGGCCATATTACGAGTTTAGTGGTCCATGCTCCGAGCTCGGTGGTCTGAACTCTGTATTTCGAGTTGTGCAGATTGGCTTTGCTAAGACCGCAAGCAGACCACCGAACGCCTGGGTCGCAGCTGGAGAAAGGCAGCTGCCATCATACGGTACTGTGAAGATTCACTACTGTCCGTATTACAAGTTGCCATTTTAACGAGATGACTGTGGCGGTCTATTCTCCAGCTTCAAGTTGGCAGAAACGAAGGCTTTGGAGTTCATATTCACCTTTTCTTGTTTTTCCTGGCATAGTTTAAGCTGGATCCCTTCCTTCAGGTCCCCCCTTCCCAACAGCATCTTCACACCGAGTATTATGACCCTGTTTGCGGCGATATACAGGTGAGTCCTTTTTCTATCATATACCCATCGCTTGGGCTGCCCACATATGGGCCCCACGCCGGCAATGGGTAGGTGGTCTTTTTCCACATGTATCATGCATATGAGCGCATCTGACACATATGCAGTCAAAATGCTCACACAGGCATTAATACACGTGGAAAAATAATCACCACTGCAAAATCTCCACAGCCACACCACGGTTACCACAGTAAATTCATAAAACGGCGGTCTATATGCCATTGGCACTGCAGTCTCCTAGTGGCAGCGGCAGCAGTGTTTGGGTGGTCATACCGCCAAACTTGTAACAAGGCCCTTAGGTTTTTGTGGGTAGACAAAACAAAACAAAGTCTCCTTCTGTCAGTTGCTATTGGTTATCAGTTTTAGTATGAGCTCTAAAAGTAGAGTCTTTGCTCCAAGCGGTGCAGGTAGAAGCAAATAATAGGGCAATATTGTTCTCGGACATGCATATCGACCTTGGGCCATCTATAATTTTAAGTTTATTGGATTTGTAGAGCGCACTTATCACTAGAGAGGTATCCAGGCACTGGGTTGGTGAGTATGCCAATCAGGCTTCTAGCTGAATAGCCAGGTCTTCAGTTTCTTGCAGCATTAGAGAAGGGATTGGGTGGTCCTGATGTGGTGTGGAAGGTCATTCCAGAATTTGGCAGCTAGATAGGAGAAAGAGAATTCCTCCGACTTGCTCTTATGGACATGCAGTATTTGTGCGAGGTGGAAGGACACTGAGCACAGTTGCCTGGTGGTCTGATGAAAGTTGAGGCGGTGGTTGAGGTGGGCAAGTCTGATGCCCGACTCGTCCTGGACATCCCCCGACACAGCCACATCTCCTGCCACCTGAGAGACCTGCACTGGCTCCCCGTCAGCAAGAGGATCACGTTCAGACTCCTCACCCACGCACACAAGGCTCTCCACGACCTGGGCCCCAAGTACCTCAACAGCCACCTGACCTTCTACACGCCCACCCGCCAGCTACGATCAACCAGCCTCGCCCTCGCCGCCGTACCACGCATCCACAGAGCCACCACCGGAGGAAGATCCTTCTCCTACCTGGCAGCCAAGACCTGGAACTCCCTCCCCATCCACCTTCGGCTGACCAAGGACCATCTCTCCTTCAGGAAGCAACTCAAGACCTGGCTCTTCGAGCAGTAACGAACCCCTCTCCCCCCAGCGCCTTGAGACCCTCCGGGTGAGTAGCGCGCTATACAAATGCTATGATTGATTGATTGATTGATGTTGTAGAGGGCTTTGAATGTCTCAGTGATCAGTTTGAATTTGTATTGCTTCTGGATTGGTAGCCGCTGTAGCTCTCAGAGGAGGGGTATGATGTGTGTATTGCGGGGAATGTTGAGGAAGAGTCTGTCGGAGGCAGTCTGATTGGGTTAGAGTCTTTGTATCAGTTGATTTGTGATGCTGGTACAGCATGCATTGCCGTAGTCTTGTCTGCTGGTTATGAGGACCTGTGTGACCGTATGCCTGGTGTCGGTGGGGAGCGAATGGAAAATCATGCGCAGCATTAGCAGAATGAAGAAGCAAGAGGAGGTGGCAGAGCTCACTTGTTTGGTCATTGTGAGTCTGTTGTCAACTTGCACACCGAGGTTTTTGGCTCAAAGGTGCCATTAATATATAAAATGGAGTCTAGAGCAGTAACAGTCACTAGAATGAGACATAGTTAGAAATACCACCAAACACCTGGCCACAAAAGTCCTGTCTCAGGACTTGTTCATTCAGTATTTCTAAGGCCCTGATGTTTACCCAATTACGGTGGAATGGGAGCAGTGGCCAGTGAAGCCCTGGGCAATGGAGATGTTCTGCATTTCCAGACTTGCCACCATCCTTTCACCTGTGTGGCCTGGTCTACAGACACTCAGGTGGTAGTCCACATACACAAACCAGCTCAACAGGTAAGTCCACCTGGACCACAGAGATGCTATCATCTAAAGCAGTGTGTGAGAAGACCCTTTAGCATGCAGGTCCAGCAGCACCAGAAAGCACTGCCAAATGTTCTGCCAAGTCCTCACAAAAACCCCAAGGCATGACAGGGTTTTAGCAGAATCCTGAACCTGGTTGACACTGACAGCAGCCACTGACATTTGGTAACACAGGTCACTGCTTTTTAAAGCAGCTTGGAGGGTGAAAACAAAACTGGCTGTTGTAGAGAAATGCTCTAGTGAGAGCTTCATCTAGCAGTACCTTCTCATTACTAGAAGTACCCACCAGTGTGAGCTTCTCATTTCTCCTAGCTTTGACTTCTTAGGACTCAAGGTCTCAAGCAATGTGAGCTTATAGCAGACGTGTCTTCAAAGTGTTATGGGATACCAATGTGAAAGGACAAGCGCAGCATGGATGCCAGGGGCCCTGAAACAAACAGGGAAAATGGCTCCTTTGCCTGCTGTTGGTGAAGCAAAAATCAGCATCAGTTTTCAGCAGTTATCAGGGTTCATGCTCCTCACGGCTCTAACACTGGTGCCACTGAATCTGTTGCACCAATGGTAGCTACGCTCCTGTGTGAAAGCCTTTGCTGTAGTTTTGCGATCCCAGGAACTATTAGCTTCCTCCAGCAGTAGGTTCTCGGGCTGTAGGACACATGCACTGCAAGCTTTTCTTGAGTAACTTGTCAATGTTACAAGACAGCCTTAGTGTGACCTTCTACTAGGTGTCTTAATATACCAGCTAGGATCCCAGGTAGTATCAGATTTCCTCAGCAGTGCCAGATGACCAGTTCATAAATTACTGCTAATTGTTAAACTATTACTATTTTACACAGATTTCCTTTCAATTTCAATTTCAAGAAGCTTAATTCAATTATTAAAAAATAGTCATAAAAGCACAAATAAAATGCAGCACATTCCTTATACAGCTATTAACAATAAAATATTCACATAATTTTAATCACATTAGTATGGATATTCTACAAGTTAAAATGTTCTTTAAAAACACTAGGATTAATTTGGCGATATAATCTTTGTCTAGTAGTTGTAAAAACAGGAAAGCGGGGCGGCATTGTCCTAGTCCAATTTGCCTTAAAAAGGGAAGAATTCATCTCTTCCTGTGCAAAGAGTAAAACTTACAGAAAATACAAACATGGATAGTTGATTGAACTGATACACTATCACATGGACAATTGCACAACACTCTCGACCAATCATCCTGCAGCGGGAACAAAATCAGTCTATGAACGATTCCCAATCTAAAACGTATCAACTGAAATCTATTAAAATCCCCTGGGATGCGCCTTATATAGGGTTCGATTTTAAATGTGGTCAGAGTAAGATAGTGTGCTTGAACAGTTACTTTATTCATCTAATTTTTTCTTCTCATTTCTTCCATGTGATATGAACATCTATCTTTTACATCTTTCCTTTGTACTAGGCAAAGATTTGTAGGATCAGAAAAATATTCGGGATAACCTAGGCTAAACATAAAATTTCTATCATACTCAAGCCATCTAATGTGTGTCGCCCCGTCCAGCCTACAACTATCTTCTAAAATCTGTCTACTTAACAGCATCTGTTTAGAGGTCCAAATCCTATGCCACAACAGGACTGGTTGAATTTTGCAAATATCCATTTTGTAGGGCATACCTAATTCGGAGTGGCAAATAAAAGTGGAGGTACTCTCAGGAATGGATACAGAAACCTAAGAAACCTGTTCTACACGAGTTGCAGGGGTTAAACATCCTCATATCCCCAGATACCTGCACCATATGTTGCAATGCTAATACATTTAGCCTCGTATATTAGCAAAAGTTCCTCTGGGGCCACCTTTCCCAACTACCAACTAAAATTAATTCAATCAATCAATCATGGAACTTATATCGCGCACTACTCACCCGTAAGGGTCTCAAGGCGCTTGGGGAAGGGGGTCTGCTACTGCTCGAACAGCCAGGTCTTGAGCTGTTTCCTGAAGGCCAGGTGGTCCTGGGTCATCCGCAGGTGGACGGGTAGGGAGTTCCAAGTCTTAGCTGCCAGGTAGGAGAATGACCTTCCTCCAGCGGTGGCTCTCTGGATGCGAGGGACGACGGCGAGGGCGAGGTTAGCGGAACGTAGCCGGCGGGTGGGCGTGTAGAAGGTGAGGCGGCTGTTGAGGTACCCTGGGCCTAGGTCGTGGAGGGACTTGTGTGCGTGGGTGAGGAGTCTGAACGTGATCCTCTTGTTGACCGGGAGCCAGTGCAGGTCTCTCAGGTGGCACGAGATGTGGCTGCGTCGGGGGACGTCCATGATGAGTCGGGCGGAGGCGTTCTGAATACGCTGAAGTCTTTTCTGAAGCTTGGCCGTAGTACCGGCGTAGAGGGTGTTTCCGTAGTCTAGTCTGCTGGTGACGAGAGCGTGGGTGACCGTCTTCCTGGTCTCGGTTGGGATCCATCGGAAGATCTTTCGGAGCATGCGGAGGTTGTGGAAGCAAGCTGAGGAGACGGCGTTGACTTGTCTGGTCATCGATAGGGAGGAGTCCAGTATGACGCCCAAGTTGCGTGCGTGGTCCGTCGGTTCAGGTGCGGTGCCTAGTGCCGGGGGCCACCAGGAGTCGTCCCATGCGGAGGGTGATGGTCCCAGGATAAGGACTTCTGTCTTGTCCGTGTTCAGTTTCAGGCCGCTGATGTTCATCCATTCAGCGACGTCTGTCATCCCTTCGTGCAGGCTGGCTTTGGCGGTGTCGGGGTCTCTGGTGAGGGAGAGAATTAGCTGGGTGTCATCGGCGTAGGAAATGATGTTGAGGTTGTGTTGGCGTGCGATGGCAGCGAGGGGTTTCATGTAGATGTTGAAGAGAGTGGGGCTGAGCGACGATCCTTGCGGGACGCCGCAGATGACTTCGGTGGCCTCGGAGTGGAACGGAGGGAGGCGTACTCTCTGTGTTCTGCCGGAGAGGTATGAGATGATCCATTCCAGAGCCTTCCCTTGGATGCCGGTGTCGTTGAGGCGTTGGACTAGTGTGCGGTGGCAGACAGTGTCAAATGCTGCGGAGAGGTCTAGGAGGATGAGTGCCGCTGTTTCGCCGTTGTCGAGCAGGGCTCGGATGTCGTCGGTGGCTGCGATGAGGGCGGTCTCGGTGCTGTGGTTGGCTCTGAATCCGGACTGTGATGGGTCGAGGGATCCGTTCGTCTCGAGGAAGGCTGCCAGTTGCTTGTTGACGACCTTCTCGATGACTTTGGCGGGGAAAGGAAGGAGCGAGATGGGGCGGAAGTTCTTGAGGTCGGTCGGGTCCGCTGTTGGTTTCTTCAGCAGAGCGCTGAGTTCGGCGTGCTTCCAGCTCTCCGGGAAAGTTGCTGTGTTGAAGGAGGTGTTGATGATGTCTCGGAGGTGGGGTGCGATGGTAGAGGCTGCCTTGTTGAAAACATGATGGGGGCACGGGTCGGTCGGAGATCCGGAGTGGATGGTGTTCATCATGCGTGACGTGTCTTCGGGGGTCACCTCGGTCCATGTCTGGAGGGTGGCGGCGGGGTGCGAAGGTACGACCGATGGGTGCGGGGGTGAAATGTCGAAGCTGTTGTGGATGTTGGCGATCTTGCGGTGGAAGTACGAGGCGAGGGAGTCGCAGAGGTCCTGTGAGGGAGTGATGTCGTTGTTGCCGGTGCTGGGGTTGGAGAACTCCTAGACGATGTTGAAGAGCTCCTTGCTGTCATGGGCGTTCTTGTCCAGTCGTTCCCGCAGAGATTTCTTCTTGGTGGTGCGGATGAGCTGGTGATGTCTGCGAGTGGCGAGTTTCAGTGCTGTTCTGTTGTCGGCGGTCTTGTTGAGGAGCCAGGCCTTCTCGAGGGTGCGGCAGGCCTTCTTGGAGTCCTTCAGTTCGTCAGTGAACCAGGGGGCCTTCTTGCTTCTGGGCCCCTCTGATTAAGGCAGCCATAGCTTTTGAGAACAGTAGCCTCCTAGCCTTGATCGCCTGGGTCCAGGACCCTCTTCTATCAAATAAAATCCCAAGATAGGAAAAGGTGTCAGTGCATCCAATTTGTTTAGTGCCTAAAAATTGGGGCCTGCACAGATTTCCTTTTTTTTTCACTTCAAGTCTTGTGATTTATAATTGCATAGATGTTTCTAAGGAATTCCAGATCTGAGATGTGTCGGTACAAAAGTTTCAAGTCCTTCACCAGTGGCGCTGCAACATTGTCAGAGACCCTAATAAATATAAGGAAAATTGGCACCCATAACCTGTGGCACAAAGTAAAAAATCAGCAACAACCGAGGTGTAAAGGGAAAATTACAGCTCTGAGTTCTGGTGCTACTACACCTGGCTGTCCCTGTTTACCTCAAACATTTAGGGCCTGATTTAGATCACAGCAAATGGGTTCCTCTTCACAAATATGAATATCATGATATCCTATGGGGTTTATATTTCGCAGGATAGGATATCAGTCACCGGTATGACGGAGTAACCAGTCCGCCAACATCTAAATCAGGCCCTTTGGTCGAAGTGAGAGGGATCACCAAGGTACGGCATGCCCCAACTTTTTCAATTTAAAATAGAATCAGTTCCCCTACTTTTTCATCGTAAAAATGCCAGGATGACATAAAATAGCCATGGCCTATAGATAACGCTCGGCCGTTCAGGGACGGGCAGGGTGGGCAGAGAAGGAAAAGGACTCTGTCTTTTCGTGGTCAGAGAAGACAAGGACAGTCTCCACTTCTCCTGTTTGCCACTGGCAGCTGCCCCCCTCTCTCTTTCTTTCTTTATCGTATTCCCTCTCTTTCTGTCTCTGTCTTCCTCATCCTCACTTGCTGAAAACCGTAACTTCAAGAAATGGCTCTTACTCTCTCTTATCTCTCCTTTCCTTCATTCGTTCCCCTGTGAAATATATCCAAAATAGAAGAGACACTTTTGCTGAACAAAAAAGGTTCAAAATATGAAAAATACAGTAAGACAGAGTGGCTGCAAAATAGCCAGATTGGTTTTATTCACACCCAAACACATTAGCGCTACTTTACAGAGTTTGCCAGTGAAACGCTACTTTCGTTTTCTCGTCTTTCTTTGAACAGAATTTTTTGCTCCATTCCTGGAAGTACTGCAATACTTTGTTGATGCGTGGAGTGGAAAACGTTTAATGTTATCTTATCCGCTGTTTTCCTAATTATAGTTTATAAAATGTGTACCACAGCTCTGTGCTCCATACTCAGGGATGTGGTCTTTTTAACCATACTGCTTACGTAGTGTAAGGATATAAGCAATGGACATTGAAACAGGTCCCAACTGGGCCCTGTAGTCATGTCCTTAGCATTTCAGGCAATACAGTCACTGATTTCTGAAGAGTAAAAGCGTTAAGGTAACCATGTTGTTCCTGCTTACATTTCACATGCTTTACTTGATACTTTTTTTTTTTGTAGCCAGCATATTACTCTTGCCAAGTGCATAATTGGAATTGAGTCTCATCCAGGTGTTTATGGGGTGTGGGGCACAATTGGGTTGTAGCTGAAGGCAGTGCGAGTTTATCTCAGTGGAGTAGTACGGTGTACGGTGTTCAGTGGGGGAGAGGATGTGGCACTATGGCCAGAGCTGCCGAATTTGGAACTGGGGAAAAATGTTCAGCCTTCATGACCAGACCACTGTCCTGAGGGAGGACTCTCCCAAGCTAGATCTTAGAAGGCCCCACTAGACCTTAGAACCCCCCTGTGTTGTAGCACCAGCAGGTGGACCCTAGCGGTGGCAAGTGTGAGTTAACCTTGAAGGCCTGTCCACCACAATCCATACTGAAGTCCACCTCCAGTCTTGTGGGCAGTCCTACAAAGCAGAGCACCCTAAAGCAACAGTGACCCCTTAACCTGGCTTAAGAGCCGCCTCGGAAATAATTCACGCAGCACATAGTGTTAAAAGAGGTGGGCAATGGGTGTTGTAGTGGGCGTTCCGCCGCAACAGGCATTGCTTTTTGATGATGCCCCTATTTACAAGGTATGGGGCAGCATCAAAATAAGACCAGGGAATACCGGTTCTTGAACAGGTGATACGAGGAGAAATGTTTTATTTCTCCTTGTATTTTGCTCTTTCTACATGTGCTGCATTCTGCAGCACACATGGATAGAGCAAATCGCCTGTTAATATTGTTTATGTGCAGGAAGATGTTTCTTCCTGCACATAAATAATTGCCCCTGCAGCACAGGCACCCTAGCAAAATGGTGTTAGGGTGCCAGGGCTGGCACGAGGCAGCTTTTTTAGCGCCAGTGCTAGGGGAAATGCAGGGGTGTGCCGTATTTTTGTAAATATGGCGCATCCCTGCATTTTAAAACTGTCGGAGCGGGGCATTACCAATTTTGGAGTAACACCGTGCTCTGACAGTTTATTGAATATATGCCCCTGGGTTTTCAAACTTCACAGTCTCTCTGCTTCATGCACAAGCACTCTTAACATGTGATGTTTGCTTTGGGGCCATTTGAATCATGCAGCAATGAAGGAAAAAATGATGTCACTGTGTTGACTAAATTAAGCAGCAAAAAAAAGGCTGCAGCATAATGCAGTGCATTTTCTGATACTTTATTATTTTGAAATTGTTACACATACTAACAGTCTCTGCAAAGAGTTTGCCTCATTAGTAAAAGTGATACATACAAATGCAGCAGAGAGAAAGGTGACCACTCAACCTTTGCAAAGGGCCCTCCCTTTCACAGCAACACAAGTCACATTTATTCGTACCCTTTGTATCTGTTTGAGCTACAAACTGTTTTTTAGTTAACATCATCAGATTATGCAGCAGATGATTTATTATGTGGCAAATATGGCAGAGGCATAAATATGTGCAAAACATTTGCAAAGTAGGCTATTTTGCTGTTCAAGTTTGAACTGCTCTTATGGAAAAAGGGAGGAGTGCTGATTACAGAAACTGGCACTGACACAAATGACTTGTGATTCCACTTTTAAGCGTATTTGGTACATTCTGCATTGGAAACCTATCCCTCTTTGTGAATGCATTTTAATGTCAATAACTCACAATAAACCTTAAATAAACAAGTGCATCCATTGGTTACTTAATTAACGTAATAAGCTGTAGCTGGTCAGTGAAATGGCAAACAAGTACTAAAAATTGGGATGTTTTGCTCTCTCTCTGGCCACACCTCTGACTCCACCCACTGACCCAATCCCCAGGTTATTCCCACCCTCTGATTCCCCATCCACAGTTCCCCTACTTTGGTGGGTGAGAAGCAGCGGGGGTGTGGTGAAAGTTGGCAGGAGATAGAAACAGCAGGGAACTGTACACCGCCCATTTTTTGCCACTGCTACTGTAAGAATAAGATCAGACAGTATCAAAACGTGTTAAATTCACAACATTGTAAAGCTTCTTTCTGTTTAAAATACTTTGAGATGGCAGAGGCGGCTGGTGACATTTGAAAGTGGTGAGGTGTAAAATGATTGGTACACTGCACCATTGTGAGCGAGCGTAGCGAGCGAGCCCGAACCACCATAAGGGGGGGTTCGTTGAGATTCTCTTCCCGTGAAAATGTTGAAAAAAGAGAAGAAAAATGGTGCATTTTCATGAAAATTTGAGAAAGCAGGAAGGTTAATAAAGCAATTGTGAAAGTGCCTCTGTGAACTGTCACTTTTCTCTTTACCTATCTCTCTCCCAGAGTTCACCGCCTTCACCTGTAAGTGGCTGCAAGCTGCTCTATCGGTGTCACTCTCTTCCAGTGACACTCTCACTTTCCTATCATCTAAGTATCCCTTCCTACCTTATCTCTTTCGCTATCTCAGCATCTCCCCTCCTCTGTCACTGGCTGGGTGCTGCTGACACTGCCCGGTGACTGTCTCTTGCTGCCCCTTCCATTGTCTCGCAACCCCCCCATGCTCTACTCTCTCCCTATCTTGCTATCTCTTCCTATCTTGTTGCTGTCACATCCATCTTGCTTGCTATCCCTCCCTACATCTCAGTATCCCTTCCTCCCTCGCCTCTTTCTCTGTCTCCGCACCTCCATTCCCCCGTTATAGCAAATGACAGGTAGTTACGACAGAGCACATCTCACACAAGAATCGGATGAACTATCTCTAGACTCTACTATAGCGCCTAATATGTACCGGTGATTGCAGGTGGTGGGCCCTTAGCGCTGCCACTCTTTTAAGGTCCGGCTTCCGGTCCGGGCGCATTTCTCATCATCGGCCTTCACCCCCAGAGCAAGAGAGAAAAGTCAGTTAACCGGGGAATAGAAAGAGAAGGAAACAGTGACATAAGGGAACAAGGGTGCACAAAGGAACGTGTGAGAGTAACGGAGCTGACCTAATGCCCATTGCTTTTATCATTACAAACCGAAAGCAGAATGGTTTAAAAAGACCACGTTTGTGAATACAGAGCCGCAGTATGCATTTTGTTTTCCAATGCACGCACCCAACAAGCAGGTATTTCAGTACCTCCAGGAATAGTGTGCTTTCCCACCCAGGGAAAACATGGTTGTTCAAACTGAGGCGACAAAAGTAGGGCTTCACTGGCAAACACTAATGTGGCGCTAATGTGTTTAGGTGTGAATAAATCAATATGGCCACCTTGCTTTAGTTAGTTAGTTATTTTTCATATTTTGAATGTTTTATTTCTCTGTACCCTGAGGCTGCACTTAGAAATTGAAAAATGTCAGCAAAAGACTACCTTTCCAGCAAGTGTTTTTCTTTTTTGGATCCATTTCACAAGGAAGCAAATAAACGAAAGGAGGAAAGAAAAGGTAATACCTGTTTCTTGAAGTCTCCGACCGGTTTTTACTGCATGAGGAGGAGCGAGACAGAGAGGGAAGAGGGGGAACAAAGGAGGGGGGAGGCAGCTGCCAGCAGCGGGAGAACTGGACTCAAGCAGTAACTTACGACAGAGCACATCTCACAATCGGTTGAACATCATGAACTATCTAGCTATAGCGCCTAGTGAGACCTAATGCCCATTGCTTATATCATTAAAAAACGAAAGCAGAACGCACCGCCTCTGCAAGACGGGCTTCACAGCAGTTATGAAGAATAAGCGAGCCAAGTACTGTTGCAAATGCAGTTTAAGACAGAGAAAATGTGCACTCACTGAGAAGACTTATACCATGGGTCCTTTGAAAATACACCACATAGAAACAGCACAAGGTGCTCAGCATGACAGCCACCGCGAGATGTAAAAAAAAAAAAATCCTCACGGTCGGAAAAATGTAATGCATGGAAACTTACATATTAATCACCTTCAGCGCTGCAAGTTATATATTTACAAATTTCTATCTGCCGTCATGTCAAAGGGAAGACCCCACGAACACTGGTAGCTGTTTTTTGAGTTACTGTTTACCAGTGACCTGAAAGTTGCCTGTCCATGTTTACAAGTAAGTAGCATGCTTATTGCCGCCACAGCTGAGCAACCCACTCATATCAACAGAAAAGAAAGGCATGGCAGTGACCTGTAACTCTGTGTGGGAATCACTCCTGCTTCCTCCCCTCTTCATGCTCTCCATGCTGTAAATTGGGCCCCGTTCCCCTCCTGCTTTTTATTCGCCCGTTGCCCCGTTGCCTTTAGCCTCTCCCTCCCATCCTCATGCTTTCCCTGGTGTAAATTCCCCGCTCCCCTCTCGTCAGTGTTAACCAGCTACCTGGTCCCCTCTGTTCACCCTTTTTGAGGTGTTTTATTTATTTATTTAATAAATGTCATTTCCACACACTGTGAGTGATACAGTTTCCATCATAAATACAGCGGGGTGGGCGCGGCAGATCTTTTTTGCAGGGGGCGTCAGTCCTAAATGAGACTCTGTGATAGGCAGCGGCTGAGGGCAGGAGGGGCTGGGGAGTCTCCAGGCAACGGAGCACATGGAGTCAAAGCCAGCATCAGCTAGGAGTCAGTATGGAGCTGACAGCAAGAAGGGGCTCTCACCGAAGCAGCAGTTCAGAGTACGGCAGGAGGGGAAAGGGGCCCAATTTACAGCATGGAGAGCATGAAGAGGGGAGGGAGGAGCTATAGGCAACAGGCAAATGAAAAGCAGGACCCAGACGGCGCTCGTCTGGGTCCTGGCAGTTTATGAAAGCTGCAAACGATTGTCCCGGCAGCTTATGAAAGCTCGCAGAGCTCTCTGAATGTAAATAAAGTAGTCGTTGTGCCTCAAGTACAACAAACTTAATAAATAAAATAGTACATGTGGCGTTTGACAA
Source organism: Triturus cristatus (assembly GCF_964204655.1). NCBI lineage: Eukaryota > Metazoa > Chordata > Amphibia > Caudata > Salamandridae > Triturus > Triturus cristatus. The sequence continues at coordinate 149,779,824 of NC_140590.1, read as the reverse complement.
CCAAGTAAAGGGGCCAGTAACCATGGGAAGACACAAATGACGACATGGCCGTACTAAGGCGGAACTAACAAGCCTATTAAGGAATCAGATGCCAGCATTTAGAAAGGACAGTGACACAAGCCAATGAAAAACATGGGTGGGACTTCTCCTCCGTACAGTACCTACAACAGATCGCCAGAGCAACTCTTGCGTGCTGACTCTGTCTCGACCTAAAAACTAAGCCTCGGTGTCCAGCTTACAAAGGTATGTAAGTGCTTTAAATGGGCCAATACTCACTGGTACTGAGTACCAACACTTTTATATTTTCTCCCCCTGAGTACCGGGACCTTTCCTCCAACAAGGACAGTACCAGTACTCATAACGGGCCAGATTTGATACAGTTGCCGCTGAGCTGGTTCAAACGCGTCAGTATGCAGCTTGACTTCAGTAGAACGCAGAGACCTGCCTGTGCCTCCCTGGGCGTTAGGAGAGGTGGAGTATCGCTGCAGGGTGTTTTTCAGAGGGGTCGGAAGGTGACCAAAAAACTAAATGGGCACGAGTGTGGGACATATTGTTCAGGGCAATACAGCTTGTTAGTTTGCCTATTGTTTTAAATGCCCGCAAATCTTCGCCCATCAACAATTTAAATGAAAGGGATTTGCATAAAAGGAAAATCCCTGCCCTCTAGATTTAAATCAATGCATTCATGCTTTTCCAAAAACTGGTCCTAGGAAGCTTGTTTCCGGTCCAGGGAAGGCATTGCTTGGCAGTTCGGGCTGCACTGTTCCCATGAGGCACAGGGTCAAGACTGATTTGCATATGGCCATGTCTGAACTTGGGTGGCAGAGTGGGCTAAAGAACGGTGATGGATCAAACCCAGATCTGTTGACTGGGTGTGAGTGTTTCATTGGTTCTGATGCTCCGTCCATCACCACCCCCTTTTGTTTCCAAAAACTGCAGCACTGGTATTGATTTGTCAGTGCGCCATTTATAAACATTTGTCATATAACTATAAACTGAGGTGATTTGCAGCACCCAAATCCCGTCCTAAGTATCTCTGCTCCAATGAGACATGCCTGTGGCAGTCTCTGAAAAGGTTTCAATATACGAATACGTATATCGCACAAAATGCGACCCCCGCCTTTGTGCTGCATCTGTTAAAGATTGGAAGGGCTCCACTGTCGGGCACTGCGTGTAAAAGAGAAGTGTGAGGGCCAGGAAGTAAAAGCAATAAATACGTATGTGAGTTTGCAAGTGTAGGTATGACTGTGAGAATGAAAAGTAGTACTGTGCGTTTGTGTGAAACTAAATGTGATTCAGAGAGCATGAAATGGGCTTTTAAGTGTGTGGGGGGCGTGTGTGTGTAAAAGGGGGCAAATGTATCTAAACAGAATGTAGGGAATGTGTTTTTTTCAATCCTGGCTCGACCTGTAAGTAGCTCACACACCTCTAGGTAAATGTACTTTAAAAATAGCTACTCATCAGGCCAACTCTAGCTTTATTTATCGGGCAAAGCCCAAGGATTTGCAGCAGAAAGTGGGTGCAGTAGCAAAAGCAAAGTCTGAACGTAATTATTTTTTAAAACTCTGCCCCAAAGAATTTGCCAATAAGACAAATGTGAAAATAAATGTACTCTGCCTTGCCCAACTCATCACAACACGCTGCATTTCAAAATATTACCTGGTACAGAGATCTTTGCGAATCCAGTAAATTCCTGGGTACAATGGCACTTTAAAAACTCTGGCCGTTAATGCACTTGCTGGAAATATCTGTGTGCATTCTTCTAATCAAAGGTTTGACTGAAAAATAAAATTGCTTAGAGGATCAATTTGCCTGCTGTAAAGCACAGCATGAAAAAAAGAAGATCACAGAGTTGTTTTTAGGTCTCGCATAGGGCAGCGCATGCGCTGCCTCTCCGAGGCATTAAGTAATTTGTAAATGTGTTGAATCTCCGCCTACTGCAGCTCTTTGTCAGTAATTGGTTCCTGAGCTTGTCTGTTTTAGTGTGTTGGTTTCTGACAGGCTAATGCCCTTTGTCGATCAGCCTTTACTTTTTTAAGAACGCCCACACAGCACCGCCTAACTACAGTAAACATGCTTTATGTGGCATGAAGTGTTCCAGTTGGAACTCTTTTGTTTCTTTTCGTGGCTATTGCTGAAAGAGTTTAGCTGTGTTTAGTTTGAGGCATTGGAATGAAGTGAATTGGGTCAGTAGCGTGTTTTATTATTATAGCTGTGTTTACTTTGAATTGGGTCCATAGCGTGTTTTATTAGCTGTGTTTTCTTTCAGGCATTGGAATGGAGTGAATTGGCTCCGTACTTTTAGTGTACGATGGTCCGTTTCTGCTATTTATTTTGTTTTCATTTTTTTTTTCAGAACAGTTGCACTGTTATTTAGCGCGTTTTACTTATGTAACTAGAAGGGTTTAGCTGTGTTATTTTGCTGCATTGGAATGGAGTGATTTGGCTCGTACTTTTAGTGTACGATGTTCCTTTTTCTGCTTTTTTGCTTATTTTTATTTATTTTCCCGGGAGAGTTGCATTGCTATTTAGAGCGTTTTGATTTATTTTCCCGGGAGTTTGGCTGTTTTTTTACTTTGTGGCATTGGAATGGAAAAGACCTTTCGCATCACTCTGTGTCTTCATTTGCATCTCTTTGAGGCTGGGAACGAAGAGATTACAATCTATACTGCCCATCTTAATGTACTTCATTATCTTGGCCTGGTTTCGGTTCTCAGCTGTCACAAACAAGTTGACGCTTGACACCATACCAGACTTTCTGTCTTCCGATTTTTTTACCCTTTTCACACATTATTCCCAATTGAAGGGCACTGCGAAGTGGCTGTGTGCGCGTAGCGTGGATGCGGGTAGGAAACCCTTGAATAATAGTGTACATGGGCGCAATGCTTCAGGCTCTTTTATAGTTGTGCCTTGTGCCTTTATGAATATATAACAAATGGCACACCATGTACTGACTTCGTAAGGATAGCAGGATGATTTGATGTGTGAATGAAGTCCCGTAAATATACGATCATACTTGATATCAGCAGCGAGCCTGAAGCGTGTTGATGTGTAAAATGGTATACATTTGCCCAAAACAAACGTTTCTTATTTACAACTGTTCTCGTGTTATAAGGAACATCAGTTTAGCCTTTGGTGCTGTTTTGTTGTTGTAACCACATGGGCTCACTGTTTTCGGGTGTTTTATACTTGCAAGCTCTAACTTTATTAATCCCTCTCGAATCTCATCCCATGTTCTAAGTATGTAAAGACGGCAGGATGATTTCATGTTACAATTTCGTGCTGTAACTATACTATCGCAGCTGATGTTAGCAGTGAGCGTGAAAATTTATCATTTTGTAGACAAGCACGCCGTCGTGCATAAAACTAAACATTTGTATTTGAAACTATGCTTGTCTTATAGTGTATATGGGCTCAGTGCTGCAGGCATTTTTTTTAGTTGTAACTTCTGCCCTTATTAATTCTCAATAAATGTCACATTATATTCAAAGTGTGTAAGGATAGCAGGATGAGCTGAGATAACAATTACGTGCTGACATTATACTATCACACCTGATGTAATCTGCGAGTTTTGCGAGCATTGGAATGGAGTGATTTGGGTCGTAATTACTATCGCAGCTGATGTTAGCAGCGAGCGTGAAAATTCGTGATTTTGTAGACAAGCACGCCGTCGTGCTTAAAACTCAGCATTTGTATTTGAAAATATGTTTGTCTTATAGTGTATATGGGCTCAGTGCTGCAGGCAGTTTTTTTAATTGTAACTTCTGCCCTTATTAATTCTCAATAAATGTCACATTATATTCCAAGTGTGTAAGGATAGCAGGATGAGCTGAGATAACAATTACGTGCTGACATTATACTATCACACCTGATGTAATCTGCGAGTTTTGCGAGCATTGGAATAGAGTTATTTGGGTCGTAATTACTATTGCAGCTGATGTTAGCAGCGAGCGTGAAAATTCCTGATTTTGTAGACAAGCACGGCGTCGTGCTTAAAACTCAGCATTTGTATTTGGGAATATGCTCGTCTTATAGTGTATATGGGCTCAGTGCTGCAGGCAGTTTTTTTTAGTTGTAACTTGTGCCCTTATTAATTCTCAATAAATGTCACATTATATTCCAAGTGTGTAAGGATAGCAGGATGAGCTGAGATAACAATTACGAGCTGACATTATACTATCACACCTGATGTAATCTGCGAGATTTGCGAGCATTGGAATGGAGTGATTTGGGTCGTAATTACTATCGCAGCTGATGTTAGCAGCGAGCGTGAAAATTCCTGATTTTGTAGACAAGCACGCCGTCGTGCTTAAAACGCAGCATTTGTATTTGAAAATATGCTCGTCTTATAGTGTATATGGGCTCAATGCTGCAGGCAGTTTTTTTAGTTGTAACTTGTGCTCTTATTAATTTGAAATAAATGTCACATTATATTCCAAGTGTGTAAGGATAGCAGGATGAGCTGAGATCACAATTACGTGCTGACATTACACTATCACACCTGCTGTAATCTGCGAGTCTTGCGAGCATTGGAATGGAGTGATTTGGGTCCGTAGTTTTAGTGTGCGATGGTCCGTTTCTGCTATTTATTTTGTTTTAATTTATTTTTCCGGAAGAGTTGTACTGCTATTCAGGTCGTTGTATTTATTTTACTGGAAGGGTTTAGCTGTCTTTATTTTGCGGCATTGGAATGGAGTGATTTGGGTCGTAATTTTAGTGTACGATGGTCCGTTTCTGCTTTTGGGTTTATTTTTATTTATTTTCCCGGGAGTTTGGCTGTCTTCACTTTGCGGCATTGGAATGGAAAATACCTTTCGCATCACTCTGTGTCTTCATTTGCATGTCTTTGAAGCTGGGAACGAAGAGATTACAATCTATACTGCCCATCTTAATGTACTTCATTATCTTGGCCTGGTTTCGGTTCTCAGCTGTCACAAACAAGTTGACGCTTGACACCATACCAGACTTTCTGTCTTCCGATTTTTTTACCCTTTTCACACTTTATTCCCAATTGAAGGGCACTGCGAAGTGGCTGTGTGCGCCTAGCGTGGATGCGGGTAGGAAACCCTTGAATAATAGTGTACATGGGCGCAATGCTTCAGGCTCTTTTATAGTTGTGCCTTGTGCCTTTATGAATATATAACAAATGGCACACCATGTACTGACTTCGTAAGGATAACAGGATGATTTGATGTGTGAATGAAGTCCCGTAAATATACGACCATACTTGATATCAGCAGCGAGCATGAAGCGTGTTGATGTGTAAAATGGTATACATTTGCCCAAAACAAACGTTTCTTATTTACAACTGTGCTCGTGTTATAAGGAACATCACTTTAGCCTTTGGTGCTGTTTTGTTGTTGTAACCACATGGGCTCACTGTTTTCGGGTGTTTTATACTTGCAAGCTCTAACTTTATTAATCCCTCTCGAATCTCATCCCATGTTCTAAGTATGTAAAGACGGCAGGATGATTTCATGTTACAATTTCGTGCTGTAACTATACTATCGCAGCTGATGTTAGCAGTGAGCGTGAAAATTCATCATTTTGTAGACAAGCACGCCGTCGTGCATAAAACTAAACATTTGTATTTGAAACTATGCTTGTCTTATAGTGTATATGGGCTCAGTGCTGCAGGCATTTTTTTTAGTTGTAACTTCTGCCCTTATTAATTCTCAATAAATGTCACATTATATTCCAAGTGTGTAAGGATAGCAGGATGAGCTGAGATAACAATTACGTGCTGACATTATACTATCACACCTGATGTAATCTGCGAGTTTTGCGAGCATTGGAATGGAGTGATTTGGCTCGTAATTACTATTGCAGCTGATGTTAGCAGCGAGCGTGAAAATTTCTGATTTTGTAGACAAGCACGCCGTCGTGCTTAAAACTCAGCATTTGTATTTGAAAATATGCTCGTCTTATAGTGTATATGGGCTCAGTGCTGCAGGCAGTTTTTTTAGTTGTAACTTCTGCCCTTATTAATTCTCAATAAATGTCACATTATATTCCAAGTGTGTAAGGATAGCAGGATGAGCTGAGATAACAATTACGTGCTGACATTATACTATCACACCTGATGTAATCTGCGAGTTTTGCGAGCATTGGAATAGAGTTATTTGGGTCGTAATTACTATTGCAGCTGATGTTAGCAGCGAGCGTGAAAATTCCTGATTTTGTAGACAAGCACGGCGTCGTGCTTAAAACTCAGCATTTGTATTTGGGAATATGCTCGTCTTATAGTGTATATGGGCTCAGTGCTGCAGGCAGTTTTTTTTAGTTGTAACTTGTGCCCTTATTAATTCTCAATAAATGTCACATTATATTCCAAGTGTGTAAGGATAGCAGGATGAGCTGAGATAACAATTACGAGCTGACATTATACTATCACACCTGATGTAATCTGCGAGATTTGCGAGCATTGGAATGGAGTGATTTGGGTCGTAATTACTATCGCAGCTGATGTTAGCAGCGAGCGTGAAAATTCCTGATTTTGTAGACAAGCACGCCGTCGTGCTTAAAACGCAGCATTTGTATTTGAAAATATGCTCGTCTTATAGTGTATATGGGCTCAATGCTGCAGGCAGTTTTTTTAGTTGTAACTTGTGCTCTTATTAATTTGAAATAAATGTCACATTATATTCCAAGTGTGTAAGGATAGCAGGATGAGCTGAGATCACAATTACGTGCTGACATTACACTATCACACCTGCTGTAATCTGCGAGTCTTGCGAGCATTGGAATGGAGTGATTTGGGTCCGTAGTTTTAGTGTGCGATGGTCCGTTTCTGCTATTTATTTTGTTTTAATTTATTTTTCCGGAAGAGTTGTACTGCTATTCAGGTCGTTGTATTTATTTTACTGGAAGGGTTTAGCTGTCTTTATTTTGCGGCATTGGAATGGAGTGATTTGGGTCGTAATTTTAGTGTACGATGGTCCGTTTCTGCTTTTGGGTTTATTTTTATTTATTTTCCCGGGAGTTTGGCTGTCTTCACTTTGCGGCATTGGAATGGAAAATACCTTTCGCATCACTCTGTGTCTTCATTTGCATGTCTTTGAAGCTGGGAACGAAGAGATTACAATCTATACTGCCCATCTTAATGTACTTCATTATCTTGGCCTGGTTTCGGTTCTCAGCTGTCACAAACAAGTTGACGCTTGACACCATACCAGACTTTCTGTCTTCCGATTTTTTACCCTTTTCACACTTTATTCCCAATTGAAGGGCACTGCGAAGTGGCTGTGTGCGCCTAGCGTGGATGCGGGTAGGAAACCCTTGAATAATAGTGTACATGGGCGCAATGCTTCAGGCTCTTTTATAGTTGTGCCTTGTGCCTTTATGAATATATAACAAATGGCACACCATGTACTGACTTCGTAAGGATAACAGGATGATTTGATGTGTGAATGAAGTCCCGTAAATATACGACCATACTTGATATCAGCAGCGAGCATGAAGCGTGTTGATGTGTAAAATGGTATACATTTGCCCAAAACAAACGTTTCTTATTTACAACTGTGCTCGTGTTATAAGGAACATCACTTTAGCCTTTGGTGCTGTTTTGTTGTTGTAACCACATGGGCTCACTGTTTTCGGGTGTTTTATACTTGCAAGCTCTAACTTTATTAATCCCTCTCGAATCTCATCCCATGTTCTAAGTATGTAAAGACGGCAGGATGATTTCATGTTACAATTTCGTGCTGTAACTATACTATCGCAGCTGATGTTAGCAGTGAGCGTGAAAATTCATCATTTTGTAGACAAGCACGCCGTCGTGCATAAAACTAAACATTTGTATTTGAAACTATGCTTGTCTTATAGTGTATATGGGCTCAGTGCTGCAGGCATTTTTTTTAGTTGTAACTTCTGCCCTTATTAATTCTCAATAAATGTCACATTATATTCCAAGTGTGTAAGGATAGCAGGATGAGCTGAGATAACAATTACGTGCTGACATTATACTATCACACCTGATGTAATCTGCGAGTTTTGCGAGCATTGGAATGGAGTGATTTGGGTCGTAATTACTATCGCACCTGATGTTAGCAGCGAGCGGGAAAATTCATGATTTTGTAGGCAAGCACGCCGTCGTGCTTAAAACTCAGTATTTGTATTTGAAAATATGCTCGTCTTATAGTGTATATGGGCTCAGTGCTGCAGGCAGTTTTTTTAGTTGTAACTTCTGCCCTTATTAATTCTCAATAAATGTCACATTATATTCCAAGTGTGTAAGGATAGCAGGATGAGCTGAGATAACAATTACGTGCTGACATTATACTATCACACCTGATGTAATCTGCGAGTTTTGCGAGCATTGGAATAGAGTTATTTGGGTCGTAATTACTATTGCAGCTGATGTTAGCAGCGAGCGTGAAAATTCCTGATTTTGTAGACAAGCACGGCGTCGTGCTTAAAACTCAGCATTTGTATTTGCAAATATGCTCGTCTTATAGTGTATATGGGCTCAGTGCTGCAGGCAGTTTTTTTAGTTGTAACTTCTGCCCTTATTAATTCTCAATAAATGTCACATTATATTCCAAGTGTGTAAGGATAGCAGGATGAGCTGAGATAACAATTACGTGCTGACATTATACTATCACACCTGATGTAATCTGCGAGATTTGCGAGCATTGGAATGGAGTGATTTGGGTCGTAATTACTATCGCAGCTGATGTTAGCAGCGAGCATGAAAATTCCTGATTTTGTAGACAAGCACGGCGTCGTGCTTAAATCTCAGCATTTGTATTTGAAAATATGCTCGTCTTATAGTGTATATGGGCTCAGTGCTGCAGGCAGTTTTTTTTGTTGTAACTTCTGACCGTAATAATTCTGAATAAATGTCACATTATATTCCAAGTGTGTAAGTATAGCAGGATGAGCTGAGATAACAAATACGTGCTGACATTACACTATCACACCTGGTGTAATCTTGGAGTTTTGCGAGCATTGCAATGGAGTGATTTCGGTCCGTAGTTTTAGTGTACGATGGTCCATTTCTGCTATTTATTTTGTTTTAATTTATTTTTCGGGAAGAGTTGTACTGCTATTTAGGTCGTTGTATTTATTTTACTAGAAGGGTTTAGCTGTCTTTATTTTGCGGCATTGGAATGGAGTGATTTGGCTCGTAATTACTATCGCAGCTGATGTTAGCAGCGAGCGTGAACATTTCTGATTTTGTAGACAAGCAGGCCGTCGTGCTTAAAACTCAGCATTTGTATTTGAAAATATGTTTGTCTTATAGTGTATATGGGCTCAGTGCTGCAGGCAGTTTTTTTAATTGTAACTTCTGCCCTTATTAATTCTCAATAAATGTCACATTATATTCCAAGTGTGTAAGGATAGCAGGATGAGCTGAGATAACAATTACGTGCTGACATTATATTATCACACCTGATGTAATCTGCGAGTTTTGCGAGCATTGGAATGGAGTGATTTGGGTCGTAATTACTATTGCAGCTGATGTTAGCAGCGAGCGTGAAAATTCCTGATTTTGTAGACAAGCACGCCGTCGTGCTTAAAACTCAGCATTTGTATTTGAAAATATGCTCGTCTTATAGTGTATATGGGCTCAGTGCTGCAGGCAGTTTTTTTAGTTGTAACTTCTGCCCTTATTAATTCTGAATAAATGTCACATTATATTCCAAGTGTGTAAGGATAGCAGGATGAGCTAAGATAACAAATACGTGCTGACATTACATTATCACACCTGATGTAATCTTGGAGTCTTGCGAGCATTGGAATGGAGTGATTTGGGTCCGTAGTTTTAGTGTACGATAGCTCTAAAATTTACAAATGCGAGACCTGTTGCATTGTAAATGCTTGTTTAGATAGAGACCTCTGCTGGTTACTGTTTTTGCTGCAGACATCATTGGGCTACCTGCAGGTCGCAAGTTCAAATCTTTGTCATATAGTTCAGTGATTCATGATCCTGCATCAAGGATGTGCATGCAAACTACAAGGCGTTTGACTATAAATGGCTAGACATTCTTACAATGCATGCATATGTTTTGCACACAAAGTTTAGAAAGGTAAAAAAACATAGCACCGCCTCTTGCCCACTTCCAGTCCACTGCTTATTTTTGGTGAGTACCAGCACTTATGTTTTTCCATTTAAAGCACTGAGGTATGTAATTATGTAAATGATCTTAAAAGACTTGTAAAAGAATGTGGCATGCCAGAGATTAGACTCCAGACACTGCCCAGCCGAGCCCACAGCAGCTCGAGCTGCAGCAGTCCGTGCTGAGACACACGACGGGGGGCTGGGCGTTGCGCGTGCATGGAATCATCTGGTGACCTTACTCTAGAAAGCTTGTAGAACCTGCATTACACGGGCACAGTACTGCATAGCCAGCCAGGCCTAAGTAAGGAACAATCCAGACAGAGCGTTCAGTTTTTCTGTTGTACGATTTTATATAGCGCAAAATCGACCCGAAGCTCTTTACTTGATTATATTTTATTTGCTGTTGTATCTTTAAGACCCGGGGAAATTGAGTGATTTGTCCAGAACCACAGGATGTAGAGCCGATGCCGAGGCTCGAACTTGGCATTCCATATCCCAAAAAATGCAGCTCTGGTCGTTAAGCCACACCCCTCCCATTTAATGCGTATTACCCTGGCAGAGAGAGTTACCCCTCTGGAAACTGGCCCTGATAGAGAGACTGCTATCAGTCATTCGTTTCACTACTTACAGCGTCCGCCTGCAGACCCTGAAGTTGCATTCTGCAATGAAACTCCTCTTTAAACTTTGGAGCGTGTTAGAACCGGCGGTCTCTAGTTGGCAGAGGTATACACTTCTGACAAATAGGGACCAACCAACTCTAGTCAGGGCAAGGGGATTACACACTCAGATAACCCCTGCTACCCCCTTGGTAGCTTGGCAGAGCAGACAGGCTTATCTCAGAGGCAGTGTGTTAAGCATTTATGACCACATACAGTAATAAAGTGAATACACTACAGATGGACACGACACAGAAGTTATTATAAAAATAGTATTTTTATATAAGGCTTAGCACAAGACCAACTAACGACAAAAATATACCACAGTCTTAATAAATACTCTTTGGAAGGAAAAATAATAGTTCAAGTAAGGTTTCTTCTTGGCAAATAGTTCTTTAGCAAAGTATTCTTCTGAGCACAGTTCTTTGGCAACAATGTAACCCCCACAGGAGTCACACGACGTCGAGTCTACAAGATTCCCAAGGTTCGGCGTTGACCGCGAGGAGCGCTACGTCGAGCCTGGAGTCGCAACAGACCCCACAAGTACAGTACCTTGAGAAACGAAGAAAACGAGGATCCACGGCGTCGAGATGTCGGCGTCGAGGTCGGCGTCGATCGTGCCTCGGAGTCGGGTCAATCCGCAGCGGCGTCGAGGGATGTCGGGCCGGAGCAGCGCTCACGGCGTCGAGACGGGCATCGAGTCGATGCGATCAGCAGCGGCGTCGGGACGGGGTCGCTTGGAGGCAGAGCCGATACTCACTCCTCACTGGCGTCGATACCGGCGTCGAGACGGGGTCACTTGGAGCCGGGGCCGATACCCACTGCTCACTGGCGTTGCTGCTGGCGTCGAGACTGCAGATTTTCCCTTGTGTACTGGAAACAACACTTTCCAGCAATTCAGCAATTCAGTAAATGGTGAAGTCCTTTGGCCCTGTGACTTCAGCAGGAGACTGGCACTCTTCCAGTCCTTGGAGATTTCCTAGCAAGTGTTCAGAGAGTACACACCAAGTTCCTCTCTCCTTGTTCCTTGGCAAAAATAAAGAAGCAGCTTTCAGGTTCCTCCACAGCAAAACAGCACTCTGGCAGAAAGGGGAGGCAAGTCCTTAGATCAGCAGGCTTCTTGTCCTTGGTACAGGTTTCCTTGTCAGAAGTGATCTGAGTTCTTGGTTCAGGGGTCCTTCTCTTATACCCCTTTTCTCCTTTGTTCCCTTTGTCCAAGCAGGGAAATTCCCACCATCTCAGGTTTGTTGTGGGTGTTGCCAGGCAGAGGCACCTGGCCTATTCACTGAGCAGGGCAGAGTCCTCAGCCGCCCAGCAGGAGGCGGAGCCAGTATTGTCACTGGCAGGAGCAGGGCTATCAGTCGCCCAGCAGGAGGCGGGGCCAGTATTGTGTCAGGCAGGGCAGGCTACTCTTCCCTCACTCTACGTGTAAACGCCCCATTCACCCCACACTGACTCACTCAGACCTCTGGAGCCACCCAGCCCCTGACACACACACCAAACCAGCAGAGACCGGTAGATAGTTGGACAAGAAAATAGCCACTTTCTAAAAGTGCTATTTTCAAACATAGAATTTAAAAACCATCCATCCTAAAGGGTGTGTTATTAAATTCTGAGTTCAGGGATACTAAACTCGACTTGCTACCAGGCTCCCTGAGTCAGATAGATTATAATGGAGTTAATAATCAGTCTGCCCAGTCTGGCCTATTGGAGGCAGGTAGCCCTTCAATAGTGAAAAAACGAAAATGGCTGTAATTCACTATTAGGTCATGCCACACACATCAGGGCATGACCTACCTTTTACCAACAATGCACCCTGCCCTAGGGCCTACCATAGAGGTGTCTGAAATGTGGCAAAGGGAAGGTTTAGAGACTGGTAAGTAGGTTTCCTTACCAAGTCGACATGGCAGTCAGGGACTGCACGCAGGCGCCGCGGTGGCAGGCCTGAGACACATTTTGCACGCTGCTTCTGTGGGTGGCACAACCAGTGCTGCAAGCCCACCAGCAGCAGTTAACTTACACGCCCTTGGCACACTCAGTGCACTAGACTAGGGACTGAACAGTAAGTCAACCAAGCCAATCATGGTAACACCAATCAATGTAACAATTTAACATAGGGAGCACTTGCACTGTGGCACTGATCAGCAGTGGCACAGTGCCCAAAGCAATAAACCAGCAAAAACATCGTAAACAGAGGAGGCAAACAGTAAAAAAATGGAGGAGAGACTCATGCCAATGATGCCAGGTCTAACACGTGTCCCCTCCAGCTGAAATGTGGGGAGAACTACCCTTCACCCAGGGAGTCCTCATCACTAAGGCGGAAAAATCTGGACAGACCATCAGCATTGGCGTGATCTGTACCAGGGCGGTGTTCCACCGTAAAGTCCATCCCCTGTAGGGAAATGGACCACCTCAACAGCTTTGGGTTCTCACCCCTCATCTGCATTAACCATCTGAGGGGCCTGTGGTCTGTCTGAACCCGGAAGTGAGACCCAAACAAGTAGGGTCTTAGCTTCTTCAGCGCCCAGACCACAGCAAATGCCTCACGCTCTATCGCACTCCACCTTTGTTCCCTGGGAAGTAACCTCCGGCTGATGAAGGCTACAGGTAAGTCTCGGCCCTCCTCATTCATCTGTGCTAGAACAGCCCCCACACCATGCTCTGAAGCGTCTGTCTGGACAATGAATTCTTTTGAAAAGTCGGGTGCCTGGAGGACCGGTGCTGTACACATTGCAGTTTTCAGGGTGTCAAAGGCTTTCTGACAGGCGTCAGTCCAGATCACAAGTCTCGGCTGCTTCCGGGAAGTCAGCGAGGTCAAGGGGTGCACAATGTTGCCATACCCCTTGACAAACCTCCTGTAGTAACCCGTGAGACCCAAGAAGGCTCTCACCTGAGTCTGGGTTTTGGGCGGTTCCCAAGCCAGGATGGTATCTATCTTGGGTTGCAGGGGGGCCACCTTGCCGCTCCCTACTTGGTGCCCCAAGTACACCACTGAACCCTGCCCAATCTGGCACTTACTAGCCTTGATTGTGAGGCCTGCTCTGCGCAGGGCCGACAACACTTCCTGGAGGTGGCGCAAGTGTTCCTCCCAGCTGGCGCTGAACACTGCTATATCGTCCAGGTAGGCGGCGCTGAAATCTTCCAGCCCGGCCAATACCTGGTTAACCAACCTCTGGAATGTGGCAGGGGCATTCTTCATCCCAAAGGGCATCACACGGAACTGGTAGTGCCCATCTGGTGTGGAGAATGCAGACCTCTCTTTTGCCCCATCAGTCAAGGCGATCTGCCAGTACCCAGACGTTAGATCAAACGTACTAAGGTACCGGGCAGCCCCCAACCGATCGATGAGCTCATCAGCTCTGGGGATGGGGTGCGCGTCAGTCTTGGTGACCGAATTGAGTCCTCGGTAATCCACACAGAACCGAAGTTCTGGTGAAGCACCAGGCGCGGCAGCCTTTGGGACCAAGACCACTGGGCTGGCCCAAGGACTGCTAGAGGACTCAACCACCCCTAAGGCAAACATCTTGGAGACCTCCTCCTTGATATATGCTCTGACCTTTTCAGTCACCCTGTAGGCCTTGTGCCTCACAGGAGTGCTGTCCCCAGTGTCCACATCATGGACACACCACTGAGTGACACCAGGGATTAAGGAGAACAGATCAGGGAATTGTCCCAACAGATGGCGACAATCTTGCTGCTGCTCAGGGGTCAGTGTGTCAGAGAGGACAACACCATCCACTGACCCATCTTTTTCTTTTGCACACAGGAGGTCAGGAAGAGGCTCACTCTCCTCCTCCATCCCAGCATCTGTGGCAAGGAGCATGCCCACTTCGGACCTTTCTAAGTGGGGCTTTAACCGGTTGACATGCAGGACCCTTAAGGGGTTCCTGGGAGACTTCAAGTCCACCAAGTAGGTGACATCGCTCTTTTTCTCCACAACCTCAAATGGTCCGGTCCACCTGTCCTTGAGCGCACAAGGTTCCACAGGGGCCATGACCCAAACTTTCTGACCAGGTTGAAGCTCAACCAGAGTGGCATTCTGATCGTACCACCGCTTCATCTCTTCCTGGCTGGCCTCCAGATTTGCCTGAGCAAGATCTCTGAAGCGCCGAGTCTGGTTCCTAAAGGCCAGCATGTAACTATATACATCCTGGGGAGGTTTCCTGGGAGATTGCTCCCAGCCTTCTTTGACCAGACTCAAAGGTCCTCTTACCGGGTGACCATACAAAAGCTCAAAGGGGCTGAACCCTAGAGACTTCTGTGGCACCTCACGGTAAGCAAACAGCAGGCATGGCAAGAGGACGTCCCATTTACGCCTCATTGGTTCTTCAAGACCCATGATCATGCCTTTTAGGGTCCGGTTGAATCTCTCAACCAGCCCATTACCTTGAGGGTGGTAAGGAGTGGTAAACTTGTAGGTTACCCCACACTCCTTCCACAGAGACTTCATATAATTCGAAATGAAGTTGGTGCCCCGGTCTGACACCACCTCTCTGGGGAACCCCATGCGGGAGAAAACACCCATCAGTGCCCGTCCCACCACGGGGGCCGTCACTGTGCGGAGAGGGATGGCTTCCGGGTACCGGGTGGCATGGTCCACCAAGACCAGGATAAACCTGTTGCCCATGGCTGTCTTGGGGTCCAGTGGCCCCACAATGTCAATTCCCACTCGCTCAAAGGGGGTACTGACGACGGGAAAAGGTTGGAGGGGAGCCTTCTGCTTCCGCCCACTTTTCCCACTTGCCTGGCAAGTTTGACAGGTCCTACAATGGATATCTGAATCCCTTCTCATCTGGGGCCAATAAAAATGGGTGACAAGCCTGTCATAGGTCTTGTCCTGCCCCAGATGTCCAGCTAACGGAACGTCATGAGCCAACCCCAGTAGGAAGGCTCTGAAGCGCTGGGGTACCACCAGCACACGGGCTGACCCAGGTTCAGCAGCCTTAGGCTCGCTATACAGGAGATCGTTCTCCCAGTAGACCCAATGTGATCCTGACTGATCACCTGTCGTTTGGGCTGAGGCCTGCTGCCTCATACCCACAAGAGAAGGGCACACTTTCTGTTCAGCACAAAATTCCTCCCTGGAGGGACCCCCATCCTGCTGCCAATGGGTCAGCTCGGGCAGGTCTCCCAGTTCGGCCACTTGTTCTCCTGTCGGTTCCAGGGCATCCCCCTCAGGGTCTGCTCCCTCCTGGACCGCGGGAACGATGGGGGACGGTTTCCCGCGCCCCCTGCCTCTTCTCTTCACGGTTGGGACCTGGGCCATACTTCCAGGCTCCGGGCCCCCATCAACACCCTTACTGACTGACATGGACCGGGTGGTCGCACACACCCACTCAGGCAGACCCAACATTTCCAGATGCGCTTTTCTCTCCACCTTAGCCCAAGGGGAGTCCTCCAAATCATTGCCCAAGAGACAATCAACAGGCATGGCGGGCCTCACAGCAACCTGAAGAGTACCTGAGACCCCCCCCCACTCAAAAGGAACTTGAGCTACCTCACACTTACTCTGTGAGTTGTCAGCAGCTACAACGGGGTAGAATGCATGAGGGATCACCTGCTCTCTGGACACCAAGTGACACTTGACAGCTGTCACACTCGCTCCGGTGTCTCTGAGAGCTTCCACCCTATGGCCATTAATGGTCACCCACTGCCTATATTTCTTAGTGTTACTAGGCAGAGGGGTTGGAGGGACCATTTCCACGTCTCCTAAAGAGACCAGGGACATTTCTGCGGGACCCCACCCACCGGGGGCACCCATCTCCTCCCCTCCCAGGGCTACACTCGCTACCTGACGAGGGGGTGCACGCGGCGGTGCATTCGAATCCTTCATGGGACACTGGGGATCATAATAACGGTGTCCCACCTGCTTACAGGCATAGCAGGTCATGGGGCCCCTGTGAACAGGTTTACCTGTCGGGGCCTCTGGTTTCTTTACAGGGGGAGGCTGGGAACCCTTCCCTTGGTTCCCTTGGGGACTACTTTGGGGCCCTTTCTGAAACTCCCTCTGTTTACCCCTGTCCCCCCCACTCTTCTGCTGGGGACCCTGCCCACCTTTGGCTGAGTCTCCCACTGGACCCTTGTGGACCCTGGTACTGACCCAGCGGTCCGCCTCCTCAGCAAGTTTTCTAGGGTTAGATAGCTTGCTGTCAACAAGGTGCTGGCGTAGCTCTGGAAAACAGTTATTAGACAAGTGCTCCCAAGCAAACAAATCATAAAGAGCATCATAACTATCTACCTTGCTACCCTTTATCCAACCATCCATGGTTCTGCAGAAAAAAGACACATATTCAACCCACGTAGTACCAGGCAACTTCTTACATTCTCTAAAGGTTTGTCTGTACTTTTCTGGGGTTAAGCCATATCTCAGCATTAAAGCATCTTTCATATGAGTATAAGACATCCTATCCTCAGCAGGAAGGCTCAACAAGGTATCTCTCCCCTCGTTTGTAAAGCGGCTCCACAACCCCGTTCCCCAATCCTCTCCAGGGACCCGGTGGGCCAACAATGCTAACTCATACGCTTTAAACCATTGGCTAATATCTTCATTCTTACTGTAATCCTTGATCACATCTTTAGGAAAATAAAACCTACTTTCTGCAGGCACAGATGGAGTGCTGCCACCAGAGGGATTCAACTCTAAACTCTTAGTTTTAAGCTCCATCTCCCTCACCATCTTCTCACGTTCAAACGCTAATTTCTCTCTCTCAAAATCTAATCTTTTGCTCTCCATTTCAGCTTCTCTCTTGCTTCTCGCATTCTCTAATTCCAACTGCCCTCCTAATTTAAGTTTCGCCATTTCTAACTTGTACCCCCTCTCCTTCTCCCTGTCTTCTAATTCTTCGGGGGAAAGGCTCCTAGAGGACGCACTACTGCCTGGAGATGACACTGGCCCACCTGTGGGCTCTTCCTCTTCCTCTTCTTCTTCCTCTTCCGGTACCACCACCGGATCAGAGGGATTTCTGGCCTCTAACCAGGCCTTCAGCGCTTTGAGGAAGCCCTCTTTCTTTGAGACACCTGTGGTAGGAACTTTAAACTGCTTGCAAAATCCTTTTAGATCTTTTAGCGTGTAGGAATCTATCTTCTCCTTATCGAATTCCCCCACAACATTCTCCACAGGTGTAGCAGCTCCGGCATTCTCCATGGTCAAAACTGGCAGTGTTTAAGAAAATAAGCTCCAGGAAAGCGGAGAACAAAAATAGAATATCCTACCAAACGGACTGTGGCTGCGTTATGGTCTGCTTTCACTATGTAGCGTACACTAATCACTGCACATGAGTCATAAATGCAAAGTTCAAGTCCTCACCGCTGACCACCAATGTTAGAACCGGCGGTCTCTAGTTGGCAGAGGTATACACTTCTGACAAATAGGGACCAACCAACTCTAGTCAGGGCAAGGGGATTACACACTCAGATAACCCCTGCTACCCCCTTGGTAGCTTGGCAGAGCAGACAGGCTTATCTCAGAGGCAGTGTGTTAAGCATTTATGACCACATACAGTAATAAAGTGAATACACTACAGATGGACACGACACAGAAGTTATTATAAAAATAGTATTTTTATATAAGGCTTAGCACAAGACCAACTAACGACAAAAATATACCACAGTCTTAATAAATACTCTTTGGAAGGAAAAATAATAGTTCAAGTAAGGTTTCTTCTTGGCAAATAGTTCTTTAGCAAAGTATTCTTCTGAGCACAGTTCTTTGGCAACAATGTAACCCCCACAGGAGTCACACGACGTCGAGTCTACAAGATTCCCAAGGTTCGGCGTTGACCGCGAGGAGCGCTACGTCGAGCCTGGAGTCGCAACAGACCCCACAAGTACAGTACCTTGAGAAACGAAGAAAACGAGGATCCACGGCGTCGAGATGTCGGCGTCGAGGTCGGCGTCGATCGTGCCTCGGAGTCGGGTCAATCCGCAGCGGCGTCGAGGGATGTCGGGCCGGAGCAGCGCTCACGGCGTCGAGACGGGCATCGAGTCGATGCGATCAGCAGCGGCGTCGGGACGGGGTCGCTTGGAGGCAGAGCCGATACTCACTCCTCACTGGCGTCGATACCGGCGTCGAGACGGGGTCACTTGGAGCCGGGGCCGATACCCACTGCTCACTGGCGTTGCTGCTGGCGTCGAGACTGCAGATTTTCCCTTGTGTACTGGAAACAACACTTTCCAGCAATTCAGCAATTCAGTAAATGGTGAAGTCCTTTGGCCCTGTGACTTCAGCAGGAGACTGGCACTCTTCCAGTCCTTGGAGATTTCCTAGCAAGTGTTCAGAGAGTACACACCAAGTTCCTCTCTCCTTGTTCCTTGGCAAAAATAAAGAAGCAGCTTTCAGGTTCCTCCACAGCAAAACAGCACTCTGGCAGAAAGGGGAGGCAAGTCCTTAGATCAGCAGGCTTCTTGTCCTTGGTACAGGTTTCCTTGTCAGAAGTGATCTGAGTTCTTGGTTCAGGGGTCCTTCTCTTATACCCCTTTTCTCCTTTGTTCCCTTTGTCCAAGCAGGGAAATTCCCACCATCTCAGGTTTGTTGTGGGTGTTGCCAGGCAGAGGCACCTGGCCTATTCACTGAGCAGGGCAGAGTCCTCAGCCGCCCAGCAGGAGGCGGAGCCAGTATTGTCACTGGCAGGAGCAGGGCTATCAGTCGCCCAGCAGGAGGCGGGGCCAGTATTGTGTCAGGCAGGGCAGGCTACTCTTCCCTCACTCTACGTGTAAACGCCCCATTCACCCCACACTGACTCACTCAGACCTCTGGAGCCACCCAGCCCCTGACACACACACCAAACCAGCAGAGACCGGTAGATAGTTGGACAAGAAAATAGCCACTTTCTAAAAGTGCTATTTTCAAACATAGAATTTAAAAACCATCCATCCTAAAGGGTGTGTTATTAAATTCTGAGTTCAGGGATACTAAACTCGACTTGCTACCAGGCTCCCTGAGTCAGATAGATTATAATGGAGTTAATAATCAGTCTGCCCAGTCTGGCCTATTGGAGGCAGGTAGCCCTTCAATAGTGAAAAAACGAAAATGGCTGTAATTCACTATTAGGTCATGCCACACACATCAGGGCATGACCTACCTTTTACCAACAATGCACCCTGCCCTAGGGCCTACCATAGAGGTGTCTGAAATGTGGCAAAGGGAAGGTTTAGAGACTGGTAAGTAGGTTTCCTTACCAAGTCGACATGGCAGTCAGGGACTGCACGCAGGCGCCGCGGTGGCAGGCCTGAGACACATTTTGCACGCTGCTTCTGTGGGTGGCACAACCAGTGCTGCAAGCCCACCAGCAGCAGTTAACTTACACGCCCTTGGCACACTCAGTGCACTAGACTAGGGACTGAACAGTAAGTCAACCAAGCCAATCATGGTAACACCAATCAATGTAACAATTTAACATAGGGAGCACTTGCACTGTGGCACTGATCAGCAGTGGCACAGTGCCCAAAGCAATAAACCAGCAAAAACATCGTAAACAGAGGAGGCAAACAGTAAAAAAATGGAGGAGAGACTCATGCCAATGATGCCAGGTCTAACAGAGCGGGTCTGGGTGAGGAGGAGGGGAGGAGCTGTTAGTGACAGGCGGTGTTAGTTCTTAGAATGCGACGCCTACCTGAGCAGCGGCCGGAAGTGCATACAGTCCGACGCAGGAGAGGAGACCTATCGCATCTTCGGTGAAAAGCGGAGCTCTCGGAGGAACGGCGCTGTCGAGGGATGGTGACCGATACCGATAAACACCAAACACTTCTTGCACTACTGGTGCGGCGGCGCGGGGCTCAGAGGTTCGCATAAAAAAGGAACATCAGATTAGAGGAACCATTCTGAGAAGGAAGGAAGTGTCTAAGAGAATGAGTGTTGAAATGTTCGTGGTTCACCCTCTGCAAGGAGGAAGCTCATGATAACATCAATGTATGCAGCCGATGCACTTGATAGCACTTTTCTGTTTATTACAGGAGTTTCTGTTGTTTAAATGAATGTTGTACAAAATGTGGGAGGACGGACCTCGAAAGTGTTATCTGTGTGTGCTAGGCACACAATAATATTTAACAAGCATTTGCAATGCAATAGGTCTCGTATTTACGCGAGTTTGAGCTATTGACAATCATTGAAAATGAAAATGCCTTTTATTTTTGGTTTCGTTTTTAAAACAGAAATAAAAGGCATTGTTATTTACAATGCCAATAGCTGAAACTCGCATAAATGCGAGACCTATGGCATTGCAAATGCTTTTTTTTTCTCCCAGTCTGTTGAACACAGCATTGGTGGCTGCTTGTTTGTATTTGCAGTGAACCATGTGCGCTTTCACCTTGAGGCGAGTGCTGTGAGAGACGCCAGCTATTCTTTTAAGTGAAAGCGCGCATGGCGTGCTGCAAATACAAACAAGTACCCGCCATTACCGAAGTCGGTATTCTGTTGTTTTGCCGCCTTTGTTGTTTTTCCGGCTGCTTGTTTGTATTTGTAGCCCGCCATGCGCGCTTTCACTTAGAAGAATATCTGCCGTCCCCCACAGTACTCGCCTCTGCGAAAGTGCGCCTGGCACGCTGCACATGCAAACAAGCGGCCATCATTGTCCCCATCAGTATCAATAACAATAAGCATTGGAAATGCAATTGGTCTCGCATTTGTTTGAGTTGAAGCTATTGGCATTGTAAATGGCAATGTATTTTACTTATGTGTTATGTATGTGGTGTGTAGTGGAACTATGTGGGTTGGATTGGATTAGTTAGTTGTGTAATTGTGTGGAGTGTAGATGTGTGGTGTGGAGTGGATTTGTGTAGTGGCATTATGTGGCATGGTGTGCTGTGGAAATATATGGTTAGCAATTTTGTGGCATTCAGTGTAGTGGCATTATGTGTAGTGGGATTGTGTGGAGTGGTAACTTGTACAGTTTAATTATGTGGTGTGTAGTTGAATTTTGCGGCACGATGTAGAATTGTGTGCTGTGGATTGGATGTATGTGGGATTGTGTCATTGTATTGTTGAGTTGTATTATGTGGTTTGGTGTTAAATTATGTGTTGTGGGTTGGAAATGTGTGGAGCTGAATTGTGTGGCATGGAACTTTGTGTATAGCTTTGCGTTTCTGCTGACGGAAAAGAACAAATAGGTATGAGCTAAGCATCAGATCGTTGAGTTTAAAAAAAAGGAAAGTTGGAGCTACTGGCATTGTACATGTAAATGTCTCTTACCTATGTGTTATGGATAGGAGTGGATGTATGTGGTGTGTATCTATTATGTGGGTTGGATTGGACTTTTTAGTTGTGGGATTGTGTGGTGTGAAACTGTGTGGTGTGGATTTGTGTAGTGGAATTATGTGGTATTGTGTGCAGTTGTATTATGTGGATAGTAATTATGTGTTTTTGTGTCTATTGGAATTATGTGGTGTGAGACTGTATGTAATGGAGTGTAAGTATGTGGAATGGTATTTTGTGTTGTGGAGCGTTATGTAATGAAGTTTAAAGACAACATTGTGTACAATTAAATGACTCCTTTAAAAAAATAATTATCAAAAAATGTAATCTAGTTTTTAGGTCTCGTCTGAGGTAGGCTGCGCACATGCGCAGTCTCGCCTGCGAGATTTAACGTTTTGGAGGAGTTTTGGTAAAGGGCTTTAAGCCCCGCCCCTCTTTTCCATTGGCTGGCGTCACCGTTTATGCTAAACAGTGGCCAGCCATTGGAAAATAGCTTGTTGTGATGTTTACTTTTGGCTTTTTCACCCGTCCCACTTGGACGGGCTCGCCTGCGTTCCTTCTGAAGTAAAAGGTTTCTTATCTTTATCGGGCCAAACACATGGCCCCATAAAGATAAGAAACCTTTTACTTCAGAAGGAAAGCAGGCGAGCTCGTCCAAGTGTAACGGGCGAAAAAGCCAAAAGTAAACGTCATAGGCTGCCTGGCGAGCGCTTGTTATTTTGGCGCTACGGAAAACTGGTCTTGTTTTGAAAGAAAGGCAGCTTGTTTTGATGACTACCGAATAACGGCAGTGTACCGTTTTAAGATGCTTCTACGCCTAACCGCTACAGGTGCACGGTAACTAGATCTACCGAAACCCCCTTCGGGCTCCCCAGGGTCCCACAGGTTGTGGGAACAGGCAGCGTACGGGGGACGAGCACCTCGCCTATCAGCCTGACACACCGAGCAGGAAGGAGATCCTCTGGGAAACACCACTGGAAAGCGTTAAATCCCCAGAACTAACTGACGA
This sequence comes from Triturus cristatus, assembly GCF_964204655.1. Classification (NCBI taxonomy): domain Eukaryota; kingdom Metazoa; phylum Chordata; class Amphibia; order Caudata; family Salamandridae; genus Triturus; species Triturus cristatus. The sequence goes on along the minus strand of NC_140590.1, from coordinate 149,756,908 downwards.
CAGTGGAAGTGAAATGCGGCCAGACCCTGGCTGAGTGTCTCGTGCATCAGCCCAGAGTGTTTGTTTGTCTTCTCATGCTGGAGGGCTGCGTGAGGGGATCCCGGGCTGAGGGGCGGGACCAGGAGCCTCAGCAGGCGGAGGGCCAGCAGGGAGCGGAGAGGCAGGCGCTGTCCAGGCATGCTGCGGAGAACCGGGGAGCTCCCCTGCACTAACCAATCTGCCAGATACTGCCAGCTGCCCTGCGACCTTCGAGAGACCCCATATTTTCTGGGATTGAACAGCCGACGGATTGCCTGGTCTATTGTGAGACCAGCGAGATGTCCCTCATTGCTAACGGTTGGAGGTGCTGAGAGACTGACTGCCTGCTCCCCTGCTGTGGTAGAAACCAGGACTTCCTGCCTTTTACTGCCCGTGGAGCCCGGGGATGCACTTCGGGGAGGCTCCGTAGCCACTTCAGTGGAGCTGGGTTGCGCTGTACTCCGACTGTGCTGTGCTGCATGGGACAGGTAAGGTGAGACCGTGCTGCTGTGTTTGTAAACACCACGCGTGGACAGCTTGGAGTGGCTGAGCAGACTCTGCCTAATGCTAGAGCCCGGTGTGCGATGTAAATCTCGTTTGCAATGTCTGTGTGGAAGTTGGCAAGCAGCATGGATAAATCTAGAAGGGTAGCCCAGACTTGACTGAAAAGTTTGCAGCCTCGTCCACACACGAACGGGCCAGCGCACGGAAGGGGCCACAGGTGCAGCACCTGCAGATCTGCATGGGTATTCCAAGAGGCAGCCAGCGTCCCCACCCACAGGCACCTGCCGTACGCAGGGAAGGTGAAGCAATCTCACGCCTCTGTTCTCAAATGCTTTGGTTCCCAGGGCCCATTCAAACAAAGGTCGTGGAAGTGCCACAAGACCCCCACTCTTTTGTTAATCCTTATCCTAGGGTTATCTCCGTTACATTGTTGAGTGTGTGTGCCTTAAAGCAGCACCATATTATGTAGCACTCTGCCACTCAGGAATGCGTGTGTGAAGTTTTGTAGAATGGATCTGATATCCGTAGAGCAGCTGCTGGCCACGAGGGCCACTGACTCAGACCCCCTGCATTGTCACCCTCTTTTGAGCTTCGGGAACGAAGCTCACAGCACGATGCGTAAAATCATGCGGAGAGCCGTGAATTCACAGGTACAACTGGCGGTTTGTTGTTGTTTTTGAACTGCAGTTGTGCTGGAAAGCTGTCTACCCGGATTATAGTTAAGCCTTTTGGAGCCTTTGGGCATTTTCTCATCCACGCTAATGCAGTGGGGTTGCTTTAAAAAGCGTGTTGCAAGACCACTCATGCTTTGTCACTTAATACGTATGTATGTTGTTTTTACTGCTGTGGCACATTCAGACACTCGATTTATCGGCGACAAAAGATCTTTAAAGATTCTGACAAAAGGCAACATTGTCAGTGCTGCAGAAGCTATCATTAATTCGTAAGATGATACGGTCCATGCAACTAAATTCTAAACATTTACAGTCTTTTAAGCCACCATGTTTTGCTTGCTTTTAATGTATATCCTTTGGCAATATTGAAGATTTTACCTTTCATCTATATTCTGTATATGGGTAAAAAGTTAAAATACAGAACGCATATTATAGTATATCTGAACTCTCATTTTCTTTTAGTGAGATCACAGCTTCTTTCCCGCCCCCTCTACTCAAGTCTACTAAACTCCCAACCGTGTACAGTAATCACTAGAGTCGACATCCAATTCTCCCACGAGTCCCTCTACGGTTCTAATAATGTAATTTGTTTTTTCTTCCAAATAATGAAACCAGAGAGCCAGTTACGTCACCGCCTTGGGTTTAATCATCAGAAATCTTTCCTTTTATTATTTTTGAAAGTGTACTAGATACCTAGACACTTCGCATTGTTTTGTGTTTTTTCCAACATATCGGTCTACAGATCTGTGCCAACGCGCAGTTTCTTTTAACAGTAAATGTTGTTACAGATTTGCATAATGCTGTATTGCCATTAGTATGGCCTTGCAGCAATCCCATATTTCTAGACTAACAAATGCTTGATGAACTAACTGCATGTTATCTCTGGATAGTGCTGACCAAAACATTATTCTGCAATACTTTACATATCTCTGCCAATATCCACTACATGGTGAGTGAATTGTTTGTCTGTTTAGTGCCTCTTTCCTTCCACCCCTCCCCCCACCCCTCTCCTCGCGGGCCCGATTTACAAACACACATCTAACAAGCATTGGCATAGCCAATAGGTCTCGCCTTTGGGCCTTATAAGTGTTTAGCCATGCAACAGTTGATGTTGTTTCACCAAGGATATTGTGCTGGATAACTAAACACTTATAAGGTCCCAAAGGCGAGACCTATTGGCTATGCCAATGCTTGTTTTTTTTTTTTTGTCCTTGCAATGCTGGCAACCTCCTACGGCCTGTTGTAATGCTTGTTTGTTAATAGCTTTTTTTGTTCTGCAGGGTCCTAAACAATAGGAGGGTGGAGATTGAGAAATAGTACCTGAATTACAACAAGAGAAGCAGACGAACACTAGGAGAGAATCAACAGATGACAGATTCTGAGGGCATACTGAGGTGGTGCTGAGTAATGCTGAAGTAGTACTGAGGTGGTGGTGAGCTGGTACAGGTGTGATGTTCAGATGATGGTGAATGAAACTCAGGTAGTGCTAAGTGATGCTGATGAAGTTGTGTGCTGGTGTAGAGGTGATATTGAATGTAACTGAGGTGGTGCTGAGTGATGAGGTAGTGCTGAGTGACGCTGTGGCACTGAGTCATTCTGAGGTGGTGGTGCAGCACTGGTGATGAGGTGGTGCTGTGTTGAGGTGATGCTCTGCTGATGCTGAGGTGGTGTTGCATGGGTGCTGAGTTGCTGCTGAGGTGGTGGTGCACTGATGCAGAAATGGTGCTGTGCTGTTTATGCTGTGCTGGTGCTGAGGTGGTGCTGTGCTGATGCTGAGTTGGTGGTGAACTGATGAGGAGGAGGTGATGATGAGGTGGTGCTGAATGATGCTGAGGTGGTGCTGAGTAGGGTTGAGGTGGTGCTGAGAGAGGCTGAGGTGGTGGTGCTGTGCTGGGTCTGAGGTGGTGCTGAGCTGGTTCTCAGGTGGTGCTGGGTGATGAGTTGGTGCTGTGCTGAGGTAATGCTGTGTTTATGTTGATGTGGTGCTGCATTGGCGCTGAGTTGCTGCTAAGTTGGGGCTGCTTTGGTGCTGAGCTGGTGGTGATGCACTGATGCAGAGATACTGCTGTGCTAATGCCGAGGTGGTGCTGAGTCACACTGAGGTGGTGCTGCTACACTGGTGCTCGGGTGGCGCTGAGCTGGTGCTAAGTGATGCTGATGTGGTGTTGTGCTGAAGTGTCCGTGCACTGATGAGGATATGGTACGATGCACTGATGAGGAGGTGGTGCTGATTGATATTGTGGTGGTGCTGAGTGATGATGTGGTGGTGCTGAGTGATGAGTGGTGTTGAGTTATGCTGAGGTGGTGGTGCTGCGCTTTGTGCTGAGGAGGTGCAGAGTGATGCTGAGTTGGTGCTTCATGGGTCCTGAGTTACTGCTGAGGTGGTGCTGCGCTGGTAGTGGTGAACAGATGTCAAGATTGTGCTGTGCTAATGCTCAGATGGTGCTGTGCTGATGTTGATGTGATGCTGCCTTGGTGCTGAGTTGGTGGTGCACTGAGTAGGTAGTGCTGTGTTGATGCTGAGATGGTGTTGCGCTGATGAGACCATAGTGCTGTGCTGACGCTGAGATGGGTGGACTGTGCTGATGCTAAGGTGGTGGTGTTCAGGTGGTGCTGTGCTAATGAGGAGATGGTGCTGCACTGATGCTGAGTTGGTGCTACACTGGTGGTGGCTCACTGATGAGGAGGTGGAGCTGTGTTGATGCTGATACTTAAGGCTCCATAACCATAATGTTCAGATGCATTTAATTAGTTAGAAAGCACCACACATACCAGTGTAGAGTGTCAGAGCACTTTGCATCACACACAAATTACACAGAGGCAATCAATCATGTGTATAAATTAGTGTAAAGGAAATGTTACATAATACATTGGACTACAGGGTGTAGGAGTCACAAGTCATGCATATTGGTAGGCAGCATTGGTAAAGAGTGCTTGGGCCCCGGAAGCACAAACTCAGAATTGAAAACAGACCAGCATAGTTGGGGGTTCTCTTAAATAAAACGAATCACTTTCCATCCGGATGAACCCATTTTGCAACTTTAATATGTCCTCTAATCTTTACTTTGCAGTGCATGCAGTTCTTTGATGACAGTTATAAATTCACTGTTCTATTAGAGTTTTAATTTATAAGCTGCAAGTAACAGAAGCAGTAATTCATTAACCTATTTACATTTAATGCACTTTGTAATCTGCATGGTACACTTTCTTCGCAGCTGGCATATTAACCCTCTGGCTACCTTGCAATAAGTTAAAACTTCTCCCACTAGACAACTCTGATCTCTCCAGCAAGAACATCAATCACCAGAGTTATCTTGACATTTTTATTGTCTGGAAATTGTAGGAGGCCAGGAATGTGTGGAGGGCTTTTAAAAGTAAAATAAACCCAGAAACTTTGCCCCTCTGAAGTCAGTATCCAGTGCGATGGATCGCACAGCCCTTGTGCTGGCCCTGTGTTCTTGTTCTGCTTTTATTTATTGTAATACATTCAACTGAACATTTTTAAGGGGACATTTTTCCAGAAAGAAACATTTTGGCCTCAACGCAAAACCAATGAGGAGAAACTTCCAACTCCTCAGCCAGCAGCTAAGCACAAGTCCTGGAGGGGAGTTAAAAACACAAGCAGCATGCATATTAAAGTATCATTTCAAGCTGTGTTTAAGTTTTGGTTAAACTGTTTACATGATTTGAAGCTGCAGTAGCTAGAAAGCATGGGTGGTTGCTGCTGGCATCGGACAGGAAGGACAAGACGTGAATGCTACAATAAAATGTAAGCAGTTACTTCTGAGAACCCACAGTGTAACAAGAGGTTAAAAACATAATAAAATAGTCCCCTCCACGAGCAGATCAAGAGTACAAAGTGTAATGATATTGTATTAAGTCCCTGCTCCTTGGAGGAAAAAGGAGGGACAAAGAGGCAGGACTGGCCCCTAGTAAGCAAGGACTTTTAAATGACATTGAAACAAACAAATGAGAAGCAAGGAATGGCATTTGGCCCACATAGATATATGTACACTAATGTATACAAGAGGTTGTATGCTTACGCTCAACCTAAAATTAGTGCTGACCCACTAGATAAGGTAAAAAACAACAGGAGTACACCCATAGACCAGGTTGAGATATGGGTAATGAATTATAAACAAACAACAATGTCTCAACCGGTACTATTAGAAGGACAAGTAATTAGGCATGCACAAAACATTGCAAGAAAAAGAATAAATTAGAGAGACTCCTAATTCATTTGAAAGTGTATGAGGCATCTTGTATATGGATGAATACAAACAACTTGGCGGAGCATTGTGAACGAGGGGTAAGGGAAAATTGGGAACAGTTGAATCAGCACTGTACGCAATTAAAACGTGAGTAACCCGAAGGCACTTTGTGCACACATGCTCGTGACACGCAAGGGTGAACGGCGCAGGTGACAATTTTTGTGCATGCCTAATTACTTGTCCTTCTAATAGTACTGTTTGAGACGTTGTTTGTTTATACACCCACTAGATAAAGCAGACTACGTAACAAGCAAAGTAAAAGGTCCAGTCATTATGGGTAGTAACAAATGGAGACAAGGCGGTACCAAGAAGGGACTAACAAGCCTCAGAATGAATCAGAAGTCAGTGTTTAGGAAGGACAATGATTCAAGCCAATTGAAAACACGGGCAGAGAGTGGGCGGGGCTTCCAGTGCCTACTCTACTACAGCATGCCTTGCAGAGCGAGCACCGCATACGCGCTGCCGCTAGGCTCGACCTAAAAACGACTATGCGTACTTGTATAAATGCGCTGCCACTCTGATGCAATAGCATTGCCAGTGCCAATCAATCTGGGCTGGTCAAGCTGGTGCAATGTTTTTTTTTTATTTTATTATTGTTGCAAGATTATGCCACTAAAATTAAAGAACCACTGCCTAAACATGGTGGCTCTATCCTTGCAAAATATTTTGATTAAAAAGAATGAACCATTGCGCATCATTTTAATAAAACATTGTGTATGCATCCTTGGAGAGAGGTGTACTCACAACAGGCATAGAAACCCTTTTTAGTCTGAATGCATATCACAGGCAAATACGATTTTATTGGCACAAAAAGGTACTATTAGTTCTAATTAACTTGAAAACATAGTTCAAACACACATTAATGTCAAAAAATGATTAAAAAATGGAAATAACTAAAGCATTGAACTGACTGCCCAACATATGAATGATAGCTGAACAGGCCAAATAAGGAAGAGGGTCAGTCTAAAGGCCCTCTATTTCTATATGTATTTTTATTTATGATTTGTAATTTCAATGGCCTGGTAAGACAATTAAAGCTGTTTCTTGGACAACAAAGGGCATGCCTATATTCAGAAAAGTAAGGTACAACAAGCATTTCAAGGAAGGTGCCTGCAAAGAAAAAATATACAAAGGTAAGGTAGATTTTGCCCAATCTTCTGTTCACAAAGTAGCAGAAGTGCAGTCCAGTAGCAGAAATTAAAATAAGGTGGGGCGGGCAACTGTTTCCTCCATGTTTGTAATATTAACTGCACGATGGACAGCTGAACCACATTTTTTTTAAACCAAACATAAGCGGAGAAGCACAGCAACATCCTCAGATTCAGAGACGGGACTGTATTGAGCACACTTGGTACGCCTACAATTAACTTGGCTGATATTACGGAATATTGTGGAAGATCATAGCAAGAAATAAACGATGCTCATCACCATACACACAGTTCCTACAAAGTTGCTGGATTGCATTGGTTATTTCTATGAGACCATTCACCCACAGCGACTAAAATTGTGGGCAGATTATCTCTAGCCAAACACAATTATGAAAGACCACCTTAGCTCTGGTCAAGGAGAATCCCAGGTCCTTATAAAGTTCTGAGACCATAAAAGAGCTTTGGTAAAATATGTAAAAAAGTAGAATTGGGCTATGCAAATGCAGGCAAAGAAACTCACAACACAGCCCTCATGTCTTCCATGCCCATGTGTGAGCAGCTATCCCAGATTACACCCTGGGGTTTTAGTTGTAGCCCATTAATAAAATTAGGATTACAAAACCCAAAGGAAAAGTCACATATAAAGGTCAGGACGAGTTACCCAAACGAGGACCTGGGAAGCTTGAAAGCACTGCTCAACATGCCCTCCACAGAGCTCATAGTAAAGTTTTGAATATCAAATAATCACAAACTCCAGTTAAATATATTTTGCACAGTAAATTCACCAAGAGGAACAAGGTGACAGTGCACAATTACGACGCCAAAAGGGAGTTTAAGGACTGTTGATTGTTTTTCTTTGCATTGAAAAATACAAATATTAAATAGTGGTGAATGTATCTCAATTTGAGTTCTAAAGTGTCCCTGCTGTCAACTGGAAAATTTGTGTGAATATTTGATGTTATTAGTATGGGCACAAAAACCATGGTGCAAATCCTTCTCGCTTAAAGGTCCATACTTACTAAAGATGCCAGTGACAAGTTAACTTGCAAATATGCAGTTATTACACCATAATAATTCATAGGAGTCTGTAAATATATACTAAGTGATCTCAGCGTATGTATGTCAAAGTAGTCATCAGCATGGAAGAGGCCTGTCAATTCGAGAAGCATAGGCTGAATAATATCCAATGGAAGGTGTCCACCTTACCCAGGCGCCCACCACTCTCCACGCTGTATTCAGTGACCCCTGGAGTCCCAAGGACAGGACCACCTTACATGTGCATTATGAAGAGAGAAAGGGGGTGGATGGCTCTAAAGAGTAGAGTTGCCAGATGTCTCCGTGTTACCGAGACTGCTCTTTCATAAAAGTATGGCAGTTTCTTTAATTATGGTGTATTCTGGGAGCTGTAGTTTTACTTCAGCTCATTGTTGAGCGGCCTTGAGTTTCCCTATTCCATTGGCAATGTGTTCTTCAGTACAGGGTTGCTCTCAGTGTTCTGTGGCTTCCAAACATTTATTTATAACTGGATCATAATGCAGCGTAAAACCCTGGACGGTATAAACTACCCCCACATAGAATCGGGAAATTTAAGAGCTTAGGAAACTCTGTGACCAAGTGCCACTGAATAAATAACACCTGCAAAGGATTACTTTGGGTACAGCATCAATGAGTGTGTGTGCATTTATACAGCCTGGGCAGCAAGGACGATGGAGGAGAGCGTAAACGAAAACTGGGATTCACTGGCCAACAAGATTGACCAGTAATTTTGTTCAGTTTCCAATGAAACAGTAGTCGTAAAAAACGATCTAAGCACAAGAGGGACCTCTTCCATCTTTAGAGGAGTACACAGTTTGGTTTTTGGGGGCTTAAAACAGTACACTGAGCTTATAGGAATCGAAAAACGGGTCTCTTTCCTTTACTCAACCTGTCCAGCTTTTCATCTTTCTAATACGGCAAGAATTCAGGAACATTTTTAACTGCCGCAGGCAGAACAGGAAATTTTCTACTTTACTACACGATCGGTAAAAAAAAAAACAGGTATTCTATGTCAGGACCGGAGGCTCCGATTATGCTTCTCATTTCTTTGCTTTATTACAGCAGCCAATAAAAAACCTTCTTTTTTATTCAATAAAACTACAAATCCCATGAACACAATGTGCCATACAACCATGGAGACTGTCCCTATATAAGGTCCAACGGAGGCAAACACTTCCTCTTTCTTTGCTGCTCCGCAGCCAGTTAAGGGCTTCTCCCTTACAGCTTTTCTTGTAATTGTAGTATATGGGGTTTTGGGGGCACTGATTCTGTCAGATATGCCTACAATGAATGCCTTGCTTTAATGTGCCTTGCTTTAATGTGTGGATCGTTGGAAATTATTCCTGTTATATTTATGCCTAGTGCTCGACATGCGCTGTATGCCATTAATTACCTTGTCCTTTCAGGTCTGAGCGCTTGAGTGCGTGTGCAGCTGTGAAGGGAGCGCTTCAGCCTCCCTGGCCGGGCGCACAGCGCCCGTGTCTATTTTGGACATGGAGTGGGAGTTTTGGGGGCGAGGACCGTGCGTCGCTCGCTCGCAGTCCTCTTTCTATTACTACGGGCGGCCGGTACCGTGCATGCTCGGTGACCATTTTGGCAACATTTTGCTCAGTGTACCGCGCAGATCACGAGCAGAGTGGGAAACGCGTGAAAATTCAAATATTTGGCCCGTATTTTAGCCCCCGCTGACGCCCGAGGCTTTGATACTGCTGAGGGCTGGATAATAGTGGTATAGGCTCTGACTTGAGAGGTTTTGGCAGGCCCTCCCTCCACCACCTAAAATTCTACTGGCTTAACTGCCTGTCTTGCCTGGGGTTGTACCTCTCCCCCTGCATTCCTCCTGACCGTTGCATATCCCTGCACTTGGCAGCCTTCATCTTGAATGGCCGAATACTATTTTGAGGAGGATTATTTTAGTTCGGAACCATCTGGTTCCATGGAGCAGGACCTCATGGAGGCCTTGGATGCTGGAGTGCAACACTCCATTAATTCCTCCCTCATATGGGTGATTGTGCCTCTTAAGCGCCATTTAAATAGCTACGCACGGCAGCAGGGGTAGATCCCAGCTGCCAGCGCTCATCCAAAAACGGGTGATCCGAAAGGTTCCAACCCTTTTTCGGAGGACTTCTCTCGACTCTCCAGAGCTTGAGGGAAAGACCATGCGTACTTGGCGCAGGTAGACCAGACAGAGTCTACCAAGGGGGAAGATGGAGACTCCTCTAAGGACACTGCTTCCGACCAGGAAGAGATTACTTAACCTGCGAAAAAGACCAGAAAGGAGCTGTTTTGAATGTGGCTTCTCACCAATAAGGTACTGTGGGGAGCGAGTTCCAGCGCTCCACTCCCAGTCGCACAACATGATTGGATACTAAGATCCTTTAACCATTTAAACATTTAACCTCACTAGAAATTTAGTCCGTTTAATCCACAACTTTTTCCAAAGTTTCTTCATGTGATTTGAACCGTTTTACTGATCCACATATGTTCGTAATGCATTTTTTCTATACTTCTCATAATCACGTGTGCCCATCCGGGCCTCTTCGGGAAAACGATCACAAAATGCAAAGTATAGTTCGGAGCAGCAATTCTTTATTAAGACCCAATGCATTTCGGGCTTGTATCCAGCCCTTCGTCAGGGGTAACTGTGAATCAACAATTTGAAGAAATACATAATTACTACATGATCCTCTTTGTTACATCTTTACCAAAAAACACGTGAATCTATGTTTGACAAATATGGCTTAGTGAACTCAAACAATACATATAAATTCTATTGGAACTGGAACTTCCCATGTGGAACCCCCTCACCAAAGCCCGACAAAATAAATTAACCAGATACGTTCCCACGTTCTCTCAAATATCAAACTTAGTTGTGCACCCCCTTCACATTTCTCCCGCCCGTTTGCTAAATCATTACGCGCTTTCTATAAACCCGCCGCTGCTCAAATGCGATCGCCTATGCATTCAAACTCACTATCTTATTCCAACGTTTTCGTATTACCACATTCATGGACTCTCAAAACAGGGGTACAAGTTGGAAATGTACGAGAAACCCCTCAGAGTCCCCCCCCACCCATACATTTTGCCCATCCCGATCAGACTTTTATCACGGAAGAGATGCAATCCCTCCTGAAGAAAGGGGCAATAGTGGCCACTCAGTGTCATCCTCAGGGTTTTATCAGCAATGTGTTCCTGGTCCAGCAAAAAGGGGGTGGATCCAGGTTGGTACTGAATCTCAAAGAGTTCAATGGGTGGATCGGTTACCGTCACTTCAAAATTGAGGGCGTCCATTTGCTACGCGACCTTCTGCAGGAAGGAGATTGGTTGGTCCAGTTGGACCTGAAGGACGCATACTTGTCCATACCTATCTACGCCCGCAGCGACATTTCCTTCAGTTCATCTGGCAAGGTGTTTATTATGAGTACACAGTCCTTCCCTTCGGACTTTCGTCAGCACCATGGTGCTTCATGAAACTCCTTGGGCCAGTCGTAGAGTCCTTGCGTGCGCACGGAGTGCGATTGATCGTCTATCTTGATGACATCATTATCATGGCCCGATGCCCCCAGTTGGTGACAACACATCTAGAGTGGTCCATTCAACTACTTCAGAGCCTGGGTTTCGTGGTGATTCCCCAAAAGTCCATCCTAATGCCTACACAAGCTATGGAGTTTCTGGGTTTTCAGGTAGATTCACGCAGCTGCCAGCTTCTCCTGCCCACATACAAGATCAGGGCACTCAAGAAGGAATTGAGGTTGATTGTGAGCAGGCAGATTGTGTCCTTGAGGTCCATAGCCCGGGTAGTGGGTTTGCTGGCCTCTGTTTTCCAGGGCATTTTCTCGGGTGCCCTTCACTACCGCGCACTCCAACGCTTGAAGATTCAACATCTCCGCAAAGGCCTCGGATATGTCAAACAGATTCCTCTCTCTGAGGTCGCGAGGTTGGAAATGTTGTGGTGGCTAGACCACATGGAGTCATGGAATGGCAGAGCCATATTCGGTTCTAAACCCAAAGTAGTGATCGAGTCAGATGCCAGACCCTGGGGCTGGGGTGCCTGCTGCGGTCCGGTCTCGACGGAGGGCCGGTGGTCTCCAGAGGAGCTCTCCCATCATATCAATTTTCCTGGAGTTGCTGGCAGGCTCGTTCGCAATTCACAGCCTCTCCCAGCAGAAGACGGACTGTTGCATCCTCTTGAGGATGGACAATGTATCAGCAGTCCGATATGTGAACAAACTAGGGGGTACGAGGTCCTGCATTCTAGTGGAGATTTCCAAAGACTTTTGGCATTATTGCCTACAGCACAAACTGCCAGTAGTGGTGGAGTACCTCCCGGGACGCAAGAACGAAGTAGCCGATTGGCATTCCCGATATTTATGGGACTAAAGTGATTGGCGATTGTACCCTTGAATTTTCTGTATGCTGAATCACTTATGGGACCCCTGCCTGTTAGACCTGTTTGCGTCACGTCTGAACAAACAGCTCCCGGATATTTACAGTTGGCGTCCGGACCCGGAGGCTCTGGCCTCGGATGCGATACTTCAGACCTGGCCCCCAGTCCTTTGTTATGCCTTCCTGCCTTTTGTTATGATAACCAGGGTCCTGGCTCAAGCCAGACGTCAACGGCCACAACTGGTGTTAGTTACACCATTGTGGAGAGCACAAGCATGGTTCCCAATTGTTCTGGAAATGTCTTGTGCTGTACCAATTCTCCTTCCACAGAGATGGAACCTCTGGCTGTACCCTCACAATGTCCCTCACCCATTGGTAGACGCTAGCCAGCTGCCTCTGGTAGCGTGGCGAGTTTCAGGGACAGATGGCAAGTCCCAGGCCTTTCGACAGACACTTCTGACTTCATCAAACAGGCATGGTCAGCTAAAACCCACAAGCGGTATTCATCAGCATGGAACAGGTGGTATAACTGGTGTGTTCATCGGGATGTTGATCCCACTACAGCTAATGTCTCCATGGTCATGAATTTCCTAGCTTCTTGGGCTTCATATGGTTTTGCGTATAGGACAGTAAATAATTTCCGGTCAGCTATCTCGGGTGGGCACGCTCAATTAGAGGGCAAACCAGTGGGAGAACATCCCTTGTTTTGTTTTTTTTAAACTGACTTTATTGCCTTTTATGTGCCGGACATCAAACTCCTTTAAGATAGCAGTATACAATAGCCGGGTGTGGGCAATATGACACATTTAACATGTTGATACTGTCGGTACCCTCGCCGTGCCCCATCTGTTCATGACAACTTGGAAGATCACATTATTCCCCTTAGCTATGTACTAAGTACAATGGATGCACCCATCTCTTGGTGTGTAAATTGCTTAGAGGTATCCGGATGGTCAGACCACCATGTCCGAAATCTTCTTTTTTGTGGGATGTTTCAGTGGTACTCCGGTTTCCGGAGACTTGGCCGGCTAACAAGTACCTGTCGTGGAAACAGCTTTCAGCCAAACTGGCTATGTTGTTATGTCTGGTCTCTTGCAAGAGAGTATCTGATATCCGGGCTTTGGATCTGGATGGACATCATTTCTCCCCGGAAGGGGTCACTTTTACTATTTCCAGACGTACCAAATGTAACTCTACCTCGGTGTCTTATCCAGCTTTTCCGGATACCCCAAACTATGTGTTGTACAATGTGTAAAAGCGTACGAGGTGAGAACAGCTGAATTTCGTTCAGATATGCAAGGTCAACTGTTTATTGCAATGCAAAAACCCTTTCGACCGGTGAGTCCGGCTACTTTAGCGAGATGGGTGCATTGGCTCATGATCGAAGCAGGCATTAATGTCTCTATGTTTGGCACTCATTCTGTTCAAGGCGCGATGGCGTTGACGTCCTTTTCCCTGGGAGTAAGTCTGGCCGACATCATGAATACGGCTGATTGGTCAACTGAGTCTACTTTTAAATCTTTTTATTACAAACCTTTTGTGGATGTATCAGTGGTGGTGGCTAAGCTATAAACAAGCATAATGGGAGCCTCCGGTCCCAACATAGAATAAAAAATGTGCGAACAATCGTGACAAGAATTTTCAATTCTATAAAGGACAATGGAGGCAAGGATTATCCCACCCAGAACTTATTTATTTATTTGATTCATAAATGTGAATGTTTGATTACTACTATTATCGCATTCCAATTGCATCATGTTTGATATATTTCCCCCCCTGGTTATAAGATCTTACTGATTGAACATAGTTTGGGGATAATCGTTATTACAGAATTTTCTCTTTGTTTCTGATTCCAATGGCAAGTGAGAAGTGCCTTCTTCTTTCATGGTATCGCTGGGAGTGTTCTCTCCCCCTCCAGGCATGGAGATCGTTCGCCAGGATTAAAGGCAGGGCCTCGTCCCTCAGATCCGAAGTTTTCCTGTTGGTCTTCGAAATGTTTGGTTCTTCTGAAGGTTTTTCATCTCGGATCCAGTTCAAGATAAAGTAATGTGTTGAAGGTGTTGGACTTAACAGTTTGCAGTCTCGCAAAGAAAGATGAAGTGTTTGCCGCTGTTAGACCTTATATAGGGACAGTCTCTATGGTTGTATGGCACATGGTGTTCATGGGATTTATAGTTTTATTGAAAAAAATATATGTTTTTTTTATTGGCTGCTGTAATAAAGCAAACAAATGAGAAGCATAATCCTTGCCTCCGTTGTCCTTAATAGAATTGAAAATTCTTGTCACGATTGTTCCCAAATTTTTAATTGTTGAGTCTTGCGCCACATGAAATAGCCTTGTTCAGTCACTTGACCTCTTCCTGATCTCAAAGGGCCTCATCCGAGACGTCCGCTTCTTCGTTTAGTGGAAGTGGGGATCGCAATAACCAGAGGGGGGAAAGGACCTGTTAGAAAGTTAAATATTCAGTCCCCCACCTTCCCTCTACCCTGCCAATGAGGAATGATTGCGTATAAAGTTATATAAGCCACACAGTTACATAATTCAATAAGCCCAGTGCCTAGATTTAAAGTAACATCTCCCTCGGCGTTACCTCCTGCTCAGACGGCCGAATTTCAAACATACGTGAGTTTTCTCCCCTTTGCTGCTTCATTTCTGGGTGGGTTGATTCCACAGTAGGCCGTATTTCTTATTGTTTTATTCAGATAGGTGGGCAGAAGGCATGACAGCCCCACAGGAGAGAGCATTCGGCTGTGGCACACATATGTGAAGTGGCTGCTGCTGCCTCTTTTCTCCCCTCGGCTCAGAAGACGAAGAGCTCAGGCCACTGTCTCTTCTTGACTTAGAACAGCAACGGTTCTGCTGCTGCCTGGGTGAAGGTGCTAGGTGCTCTGTGCACTTCCTGTACAGCAACGGCCTGCCCAGCCTATGAGGGAATGGGCCGGCCTGTTCACTCGCCACCCTGACTGTGCAAGCAAGCAGCATGGGAGGAGCCACAGTTGGAGCCCACGCCCCTCTTGGCCTACCCTCCCATACCCGGCACCTCTGAATAATATCAGCCCGGCTTCACTGAGGAGCGCAAACAGTACAAGCTCATTCGGCGTGGCTCCGCCATCAGTTATATCCGCAATAAAATGCAACAAGAATTTGCAATGCAATAGGACTTGCATTTACGCGAGACCTATTGCATTGCAAACGATAATCATCACAGACAGCGGGAGGGAGGGCGGGGGGGAAGGCACAGACAATGGAAGTGAGGGGGGAGAAGGCACGGACAACGCAAGTGCGGGTGGGGAAGTGGGGGAGGAGGCACTGACAACGGGAGTGTGGGTGGGGGAGGGAGAGAAGGAGGCAAGAAAGCACGGACAACGGGAGTGTGGGAGGGGATGAGACGGCACGGACAACGGGAGGGAGGGGGCAGTAGAGAAGGCAGTAGGAGAGCCTCTTTAAAGAAAATAGTGCTTTCACTCTAAATAACTTGTACCGTGTTAAACTCGAAGTAAAGGGGCCAGTAGCCATTGGAGGATAGAAATGACGATATGGCTGTAATAAGGAGGGACTAACAAGCCTATAAACAAATCCGAAGGTAGCATCTACAAAGGACAAAGGCAAAAGCCAATGAAAAATATGGGCAGGGGAGTGGGCGGGGCATCCCTCATATACTGAACTATAGCAGATCTTCACCAGAGCAGAGCTTGCTTGTTGACAAAGGAACAATAGTAGAACATGTTATAAGTATTATAAGGACGCAATACATTGATCAATGCCAGAATGGACGGCAGAACTTACTCATAAACCAGTCAGCATTATCATTCCGTATACAGCCAAATAAAGTGTAATCAGTAAACTACCATGTGATTATGCATTTCACCGATTACAATCTGCAGTGTCCTAATAACCCCAAGCCCAACCCCCCACTGCTTCCCGAGCCTACCATCCTACATATTGTAGACTCTTGAAAGCTTCTCCCTCCTCAACCCTCCTGCACTAGAAAACAATCTGACATTGTTGAGCATCTTCATCCAAAAGAGACCAAGTGTTCTCCCAAGAGTGGAGACTGCTGCCCTAAGATAAGGACCAATGAGCTGCACACTTCTTGATGCATTCAGTAGAGTGTTGGCCATCACGTGTCATCTTCTCTTTTGCCATGGGTTGTCACAAGACTTCATTGCATTGCATGAGGGGTTCATTTTTTCCGAACACCTTGCTAACAGTCGCTTTGCAGGTCCCAACATATGAAGGATCATTGCATGGCAGTGTGTATCTTAATTCCACGTAAACCGATGGCTACGCCTATGTGTAAGAGGAAATATTCCGGGTTCTTCATATTGTGAGTTCCATATTATTATCTACATTGTTCAACGCTTCTTTTCAAAATACCTCATTTAGGGCCTCATGTAGGTAGCCCAATACCGGTCGGTAACGGCCGATTTTCAGAATTATACCGTTACCGACCGGTATTTAGGCTTTTGCAATGTAGGGGGCACATTACAGGATTCGGTAATTTACCGAATCGGTAAAATTACCGAATCGGTAATTTTACCGATTCGGTAAATACCGAATCCTGTAATGATATGTAGGGGGAGTGTGTGGGTGTCGTGTGGAGTCGGTATTTACCACCAACTAATAGTTGGTGGTAAATGAAGAATGGCTCTGTAAATGCATTTTCAAGCGCTTAGAAGTGTGCAATGTGGCAGACATACATGCCCTTAGGGCATGTATGTGTGCCACATGTGCACACATGCAGGAATCAGGGGTGCAACAGGGTGTCAATGTGACACCCTGCCACCCTTGATTGTGTTCCCCCCATTACCGAATCGGTATTTACCGATTCGGTAATGAGGCATACCTTCCCATTGATTCAATCAATGGGAAGGTATGCCTCATTACCGAATCGGTAAATACCGATTCGGTAATTACCGAATTTCTACGAATCGGTAATTTTTACCGCAGGAATACCTACATAGCATTTACCACTTCATAAATACCGAATCGGTATGATTCGGTATTTATGAAGTGGTAAATGCCAGGCCACCTACATAAGGCCCTTACTGTATAGTCCCTTTAGATGTGTACCATCGACCCCTCCCCAGAGTTACACATCAAGCACTTATCTGAAGTACGTGCATATATAAGTTGTATCCATCTCATCCTAATTTTCTACTCTGTTTCCCTATGGTGGAAACTTCAAAGATATTTGGACATTTTAGACCAAATCTTCCCCCGCAGTGTTTCAGGGGTTTTCTTTCCCTCCTCCACTTCCCAGTGTTTTTAATAGCTCCATTTAACAAAATCTAAAATAAAAAACTTCTCATCTGTATGCTTCGTGTGCCTCAACCACGAAGGTAACTTCTCCACTGCCATTAGTGAGCCCATGTCTAGTTAAGTGAGCAATTGCCTGCAATTAACAGGAATAGCTACAGCTTGCACCATAGCTAATGAATGGAATTCAAAGAAACAAACGCACTATAGGGGATAATCCTTTTAAATAATCACGCATGATTAACCTACTGCAAAAACAACAGTTGACGGACAGAAAGCAGAACAATGTCATACACTCACCCCAGTACAGAGATCTGGGCCTAAATCCATCTTTTTTTTGCTCGCCATGCCGTTCCAGTTTGAACCCAGCCATGTCCAAATCAGTCTTGACCATGTGCCTCTTGGGAACAGTCCAGCCTGAACTGCCAAGCCAGGTCCTCCCTGGACTGGAAAAAAGCATCCTAGGACCGGTTTCGGGGTTTCCCCCCTCTTCAGCCAGGATAGCTTGATTCCAGTGGCATGGAGAGCACGGGACCCACGTCTGGGAATACCCTTCCCACTCGGGGCGACAAATGCAAGAACAACAGTTGATAGACAGAATGCAGAACAATGTCATACACCCACCCCAGTACAGAGATCTGGGCCTAAATCCATCTCTTTTTTTCATTTTATTTTTTTTAAATAGGTGCTTCCTATTAAGCTGAAGGAGGATAAACTCTGATCACCACAGACCTCTCTGTATAGAGATAATAAAGGCGCTTTGGGCACACTCAAGTCAACTACTCAGGAGACCACATAGGCAATAGGTACCAGACCTAGAATGTTGGTGGCACAATCATTTAAAACAGGTACAGCCGGCGGGGTAGTATATTAAGTTTAAACAGTTATACCCACCCCAACCATGATGTGTCTATCTATCTATCTATCTATCTATCTATCTATCTATCTATCTATCTATCTATCTATCTATCTATCTATCTATCTATCTATCTATCTATCTATCTATCTATCTATCTATCTATCTATCTATCTATCTATCTATCTATATTCCTAGCCTGGCCAACCAAAATTTGTATTTTTAAAACACGCCAGTTTAGTATCATCTAATATCTAATCTTAGTTTAGCTTTGTGATGAGGGGGTCTTTAGCTGCACTACCCATTCTGGGGAGAGGTTGTTATTAAGAATCTCTCATTTGTCTTCATTGTCAAACTTCCCAATTAAGGTAGATAATGTCTGGTACGGTAATCATAAGAACTATGTCATATATGAAGAACATTATTTCATCCTTGTGTCTCCAAAAGGTATTTCCTTATTGCTTGGTATCTACCTAGTAAAAGAAGCTACAGTTTCAATCACATGAATGAAGAGAAACGAGATAGTTGGCAACATTGCCTTGTGCTCCTTTGACGATAAAGTTACTGAGAGTCAATGTCATTTACCCTTTCTCTAGTTGTTGGGAGTGACAATTAGGCATTATTCAGCGTTTCATTATATGCCCCATCTGTATTTTGGTTAAAACTTCCTCTAGGATGTCCTAGCTCGTCACGTCAAAAGTTTTCTCAGTGTCCATTGTAATCAGGGCAGCTGGGATTCCTTTGAGACACCCTTTTTAGGT
Source organism: Triturus cristatus (assembly GCF_964204655.1). Lineage (NCBI taxonomy): Eukaryota > Metazoa > Chordata > Amphibia > Caudata > Salamandridae > Triturus > Triturus cristatus. Next base: position 149,737,995 of record NC_140590.1, on the reverse strand, counting down.
CTAAGCTCTAGACTGTATGCACTCATTGTTATATGTATTTTGGGGGATTCAGCCGGCCCATAGGCTTGCCATTTGCTGGCTCCCTATTAGCTTTATAATTTGTTCTCCCCATTTGCCCATGGTATGCATGCATCATGCCTCTTCCTGTTTTAAGCCTTCCCAACAGCAGTGACCAATGATAACTATACACAGTGGCCATTTTACGGCATTGTTTTGGGACTACTTTTTAAATTCACTTAGTTCTTTTCAATAGGCTCCTGCAGCGGCAAGGGTGAGATATGGCAGTTCGTACCTTTTTTCGAAAGACGGAGTGAGAGACCAGAGCATTAACCCCCTCCTATATTAAGGTCGAGGGTGCGGGCGGGGTTCACCCAAGCTGGAGGACGCATGGATGGAGGGGGAGCAGATGTGTCCATTCCCCACTTAGAAAATGCACCCCCCTCTCGCAAGAAGGAAGGAAAAGAATGTCCGATGGCAGGAGAAGAAAGGACCTGGATGGAATGCAGCTGCCCGAGGCCACCACAGGGGGCCACTCAGGAGGGCGGCCCTGTAGTGGCATCGGGCATCCACCCCCCTCTTCTGTCCTCCCCACTTTTCCTTGGGGGGGGAGCTTGGCCTAGGGAGGAGTCCCCCCTTGGACGCGGGTGTCCCGTGTCACGTCCGGTGTGCGAGGTGGGGTGAGGGGTACATAGGTATCCCCCACCCCCTCCTCTGCCTCTTTCCCACACCGGACGCGCTGCGGACACCTCGCCTCCAACACGCTCACACCAGAATTTCCCTGCGGTGAGTGACTGTTGCTCCCCCCACATGCCTGAGCACCCCATCTGGGGTGCAGCACGGCGGGGTGGCCCAGCGTATGCTGGTCGGCTGCCGGGGGCAAGGGGGGTAGCGGGCTCCTGCCCTTGGAGGTTGGGGCTTGGGTCTGGGGCGGGCACCGCCCCCTGTTACGCGCCACGTGGTGGGAAGGGACCTTGCCGCTCGCGCTTCGGTCCAGGCTCCTATCGTCACCCCCCCTGCACGGTGTGACCTGGGGCAGGGCCTGCAGAGTGGGCCCGCGGGCCCGACTCGGGGTTGGGAGGGAGGCCGGGGCGAAGTGGGGTCAGCTCACCTGGTCTCTCCGCTTGGGTCGCGGGTAGCAGCAGCCAGGCTCCGTGGGCGGTTGGTTCCATCCCGCCACTCTGGAGTCGTGGCGCCCGGGGGCTGTTCCGGCCCAGGTGGAGGGCGCTGCGCTGCTGCTCGCGCCAAGCCTGGGCAGTACGCCTAAATTAGGACAGAGCCCCTCCGCGCTGCCTCGGCGGCCTTTGCCCTGGCATGCCAGCGGCAGCCCAGCGCCCAGTGTCCGAGTTCACACTTAACCACTTAACCTGGCTTAAGAGCCGCCTCGTAAATAATGCCCCTATTCACGCAGCACATAGTGTTAAAAGAGGTGTGCAATGGGTGTTGTAGTGGGCGTTCTGCCGTAACAGGCATTGCTTTTTGATGATGCCCCTATTTACAAGGTATGGGGCAGTGGGTCAGCTGGGAGGCGGGAGCGGGGTGGCCAATGGGCAGGGAGGGGAGGCGGGACTGCAGGCGGAGGCGGGAGCAGGAAGCAGGAGACCGGGGCAGCGGCGGCAGGAAAAACGGCGCGAAAACGGAGGGGAAGTGACCGGGCAGCGGCGGTGGTCAGCGGCCGAGGAAGGGGCAGCAGCGGCAGGCGCAGAGTGGCAGGCGGCACCTACGAGCTAGCAGGCAGAAGGCAGCGGCGTAGAGAAGGTGAGTGGCGGCAGTCCCAGCGGTAGGCAGGCGCCAGGCAGGCAGGCGGCAGAGCAGTGAGGTAGGAGCGACCGGCTGTGGGGGCATTTAAGATAAGATGTCTCACTATAGTTTACTTTGTACTGTAGTGTTCATATTTCAACATTAATGTTAAGCAGAAGACACACAAATATTAGATGCAGTGTAGTACTTTTCAATATATAGGAGTTGATTATTTACAACATTAGAACTATTTGCTTATGAATGAAAATGCAAATTGTTTGGCAGCTAAATGATTGTTGTTTTAGGTCATCATCTGCTGTTGTTATTGTTTACTTGGTTATGTTTATTGTGTACACTTAAAAGCAGCCACATTTGATATATTTTGGATGATGAACAGAGGAAGCACAGAGCGATATTTAATGGTCCATGGCTTCAGAAAAATTAGGAACATTTATAATAAGGCAAAGGAGGGCCAAAAAGCTGCAAGGCACAGCACATCAGTTATGGCAACCAATATGGAATCATCAGAAACAGTAGCCCCAAACTCAAATGCCACAGCTGCAGCACATCCACCTACAAACCCAGCATCAGCATCAGCAAAGAACCACAAAACCAAAATGAGGATGTAGAGACTGATGAAGTGAAAGTTAAAATTACTAAAAGACCTTGCAACATACAGCAGAAGTCTGAAAAGATATTAAAGGTAACAATTACAATTATAATGCATGGCTGACAGGAGGGCTTCTACACTATAACCCAAGATATTTATTTCATGATATGGACTATTTTAAAACCCTAACCAGGCTATGGGATGACCATGCGCAAGCCCAGGCCTACAGTTGTTATGGGTCTCAAGACAACTCCCATTCATGATGTGAAGCAGCATCATATTTTCAAGCAGTCTCAGGCATCCTGGCATAAGCCCTGTATTTCACGGGCTACTTGTAAATCACTTCACAGGCTGCAAGCAACACTCTTTCCCATCTCCTCACCCTTTGCAAGTTGGGAAAGGATGGGGTGCCTACCTGCTGCCAGTGAATGATTGAGGGTATGTAGCCTGATGTCACAGAGTTTGATGACTTTGTGGTATCAGGTCACATGCACGCTGTAAACAGATACACTGACAAATGCGTTCGCGCATTCAAAGTATGTTAAAAGCATATTTACACAGAAATATGCAGAGGCTGATAGGGCATGCTTGGCACTCTCACCACCTTCTCTACAGCTGCAGCAGCACACACTATTATGGGCCAGTGTGCATGCTGAGCAGGATCTTCCAAGTAAGTCTTTAAGTTTTAGTCTTAAGTTTTCTTTCAGCATTAAAGCTGGATCCCGGCATTGTCTGATCCAGCCTTGAGGCTGAAAGCAAACACTGGGGGCAAGCACATCCTCAGCTCACATATTTAAAAAAGCTCTCATATGTGTGTGTCCTGTGATATTACTGATTTATTACATAGTATACATCACTTACAGTAACAGCATCCCACAAATGAGGATACATGTGCTAAAGGATGTAAATAGTGGAGTAGGGGGCAGATTATTTGAGCCAGTAATATACTTCAACATCCTTATTCTGGTCATTCTAGACTCTATCTAATAGTAATATGTATTTTATCTCTTTTTATCAAATCCCAAGTCCCCAGTTACCTCCCAATGAGTGTTGAGGGATATGTTTGATGCCAAAGAACATGACTTAACTATCATGTTCATAGAATTTCATGCACTGTTCAGTTAGAAAAAGTTCAGAATCTGTTTTATTTATTTTTCTGTAGTGTTCTTGCATTCTCAAATTCAATGGTTCAGAAACTACTACCCACATTGTTTTTGGAATTTGTGCAGAATATGATGTACTGACATGTGTGCTATTACAGTTGATCCTTTGGTCGATAGGTATCCAAATCCTTGCATCTGAAATTAAATATTTAATGCAAATTTGCACATGGAACAGTGATGACAGGTACAGAAACCATGTGGATTCTTAAGGAAGAATGTGGTAGGAGTTCTTTTATCCTCAAATTTACAATGGAAGAGTATTTGTTTTAACTGGGTGGCTTTGCTGAACCCCATCTGGGGTTGTGCATAGATGCTATTGTTAATAGATGGATTGCTAGTTAGAAGATGTCAATGTTTCTTTAGGACTTCAACACCTTTTTTGATCAGCATTGTGGAATTGTATTATGAATCTCAAGTTCTCCTTATATGTCGCATTTGTGGGTTGTGTGTTATCAGATAGTAATGTGAGGTGTGGGGTGTGAGCGATTGTTTTGACAATAGGGTTATGATTGCAATTTGTAGCCCCTTTGTTATATAAACACTAAGAACCCTGAGGTCTAAAATTACAAAAAGGGGAAAGAAGAAAGGTGAAAAGGTGGTGTGTGAATGAGAAACAAAAGCCCAATTCACCTAGTGAAAGGGCAATCCCTTTAAGGACGTAATCCCTCACTCACCCTGGGTGACATGCTTCATCATATGGGATTCTCCTCCCAGAGAAAAATCCTAGTTTCTCTGGGGGCTACAACCCCCTCTATGAGAGGGAGGAGCTCAGGGATGTTTTGGTTTTGCACTAAAGGATAGACTAAATCCACATATGAAGAGCTAGGTGTGAGTGAGGGGTGCAGTGCTAATGAAATGATAGTGCAGTGAGAGTGTGTTAAAACTAGTCACGGGACGGCAAGGAGGATTCTCTTGACACCACCGTACCGATGCTAGATTAAAAATGTGAGCACCACTAGTTCAATATAACCAATGGTGCAATGCAAAAGACAACGGTCGACATGTTTCAGCCAAGGCGCCTAAATAGGCTCGGCTTTCATCAGGACCTTGATAGCTACTGCAAGAAGGAAAGAATTGTGTGAGAACTACACAACAAAGGATACCGTGAACACCCCAGAGTTGCTTGTCGGGTGTACGTCACCTTTACAATTCAAACATCACCTAGACAACAGAGAATCAGTGTAAGAAAAAGTTGGTTCCAAATGCTAAGTAATGAAGATATAAGAATGTAATAACTTTAAGCATTGGCCACTCACCCGTAAAAACTGGGTGGGAAATTGACCTCCACCTGGCAACCGCTCAGGAAGGAACACCGCTCTGAAAGAAGATGTAAGACTACTGAGGAATGGGGTACTTACATCTCATGAGCGAATGTGATAAACATGTGAACTAAACATCTAAAAGCGAGGGAAACTGACAGAATCACTGAATGCACAAAGTGCTAGTTAATACAAGAAACAGGTTCACCAACATGTTCTTATTGTGAAAAAACCAAAACAAGACCACCACATGTCATATAAGACTAAGTATGGTGAGTCTGTATGTTTAAACAAAGAGCAAAAGAGCTCAAAGTAACTGTGCCTCGTTTACATCAAAATCGTAACGAGTGGCCAGACGTACCTATAATAGATTGTAAAACTACCGCCTTTGAAAAATCATAATATGAGCTAAAAAGGAAAGGAAAAGGGCGGTGTGCACACAGCATCAGAGCTTATCGAGACGCCTACCTCTCCGTCGGGGAACCGGGCCGGAATGAGCCTGCAGCCGGAGGTCCCGCGGGACTGGACAGTGTCTTGTAAAGAAAGATTGTGTCATCAGGATTGGGCCAATAGGAGGACCCGTTTAAAAAACACCGAATGGGGAGAACCAATCAATGGTGCTCTGCCGCCCGTGTGCAGGTTGCCACGGTGACGGGTATGCAGCCGACGATTGAGTTTAAGCTGTCAAAAAATGTAGGAATGCGCGCTACAGGTAATTAAGTGAATGAATGACAGCGCTCATTGCCATTGTGTGAGAGTTGAGCTATGGAGTGAGGGAAGCGAAATGCGTGTCACTCACTCTGTAAAAAATAATATTCCCAAATCGCAGAATCAACGTAAGCTCATGCTATTGAGCTGAAGCTTCGTTTTTAAATCCAACACGGAGGAGAACTAGTTAATACGACACTAGCTCCATGAGGAGAGTCGCTCCGTGAAATAATGCCCACATCGAGAAATAAATGTAAGCTCATGCTATTAGGCTTGGGCAACAATTCATTTAAATACAACACGGAGGAAACCTAGTTAAAACAGCACTAGCTCCGCAGGGAAAATTTTTGCAAAATTTAAACTTAAAGGTGGGTGAAAAGGATAAGAAAACAAAGCGTGCTCTGATGCCATGAACTATGGATGTCTAGGGAAAGCAAGACAGCAATAGACTGTCGAGGGAGAATAGAAAAAGTCAATGTTGACTGGCAGTCTAAGTATGTAAGACATAGGGGCAAATGTTAGGTGGCCCAACAAGGAAGCCGCAGAATGCGAAAAGCAGCAACGAATCATGAAGTATACCCTATAGGTTAATCCCATATGCAGAGTGTGAAAGAAGTATGGGACCAAAGAGTAGACTTGTAATGCGAAATTCATAGGGACAGCCATGGAATATCGTCATTTAGTCCTTGAACGTGCGTGTTAAGCTTGTACACCCACCTTTGCTCACGTTTAAACAGAAAGGAAGAGCAATCTGTCAGATGGGGAGGTATGAAAGGTTTGTCAAGGACTGTCCAGTGCAGGCCATTGGGAACATGATTGACCGCTAGAAAGTGGTTGGTAAGTTTAGTAGAGGAACGACCACACCGTATTGTACTTTTGTGTTCCAATATACGGGTTTTTATCCGACGGGTGGTCATTCCAACATATCTTAACCCACACGGACAAGTTATAAGGTAGATCAAATTTGAGCTGTTGCAGTTACTGTGGCTTCTAAGAGTCCACGGTCTGCCTGTGCCAATGTCGATCTCTTTAGTCACAGAAGTGTGGCTGCATGCCGCACAAGACCCACATGGGTAGTGGCCCACAACCGGTGGTAGACCCCACAGAGTGTGTTGAGTGCCTGTTTGATTAGTGCGTGGGCGGGTATGGACCAATTGATCCCTGATGTTACTGCTGGGTTTAAACGCAAAAAGAGGTCTAGGCAACCCCACATCACCTATGTTCAGAATTTTCCAATTTGACAAGATGATTTTGTTGATTTGATTGGAGAATTGACAATAGGTGTGTACACAGGTTAGCCTGCTGTCAGATGTATTGGGGACCTTAGGTTCTAAAAGAGTCTCCCGATTATTATTCGCAGCACGTTTGGACGCTCTGCGGATCAAATGTTTAGGATAATGTCTGGCCAGTAGTTGTTTGGATAGATTGCTCGCATGTTCCTTATACTTATCATTTGAGGAGCAATTCCTTTTGAGGCGCAGAAACTGGCCAAAAGGCAGATTATCCCGCAATGCCCGTGGGTGAAAGCTGTCATATTTCAAAAGGGCATTCACCGCCATGGGTTTCCTGTATAGCTCCGTACTCAAGCCACCATCAAAAGGGGTTATCAATATGTCAAGAAAGGGTAGCTGAGTCTTAGAGTACTCACAGGTAAATTTCAAAAAAGGATCACAATTGTTGAGCCAATTTTTGAAAGCCAATAATGAGGATGGTGGTCCATGCCATAGTACGAACACGTCGTCTATGTACCTCTTCCATGTCCTTATTTGATCTTTGTATGGATTGTTGGTACTAAACACATGCTGTTCCTCAAAGACATGGACATACAGATTCGCCAGGCTGGGAGCAAAAATGCTCCCCATTGAAGTGCCTGACACCTGCAGGAACAGCTGTTCCTCAAATTGAAAAAAGTTCTCTTTCATGGCTAGCTTAGCACACGACATAATGAATGAAACTGGAGTGATGGAGTCTGGTGGATTGGCCAACAGGAGAGATTCGATGACATCCAAAGTCTCATCCTGGGGAATGCATGTATAAAGTGACTCAACATCAAATGAGACTAAGAATTCTGTTTCACAGTCAAAGGATAAGTCTTTGAGTAGGGTCAAAATGTCCTTGGTGTCCTTGAGGTACGTGGGCATTTTGGCCACGAAAGGACGTAAGAAATGGTCTGCGAATGCCGACAATGGTTCCAACAAGGACCCTAGTCCTGAGATGATCGGGCGACCAGGAGGGGGACTCACATTCTTATGTACCTTAGGCAGAATATAAAAATAAGGTACAATAGGCGAGGTATTAACCAAATATTGGGCTTCATTGGAGGTGATCCAACCATTGGTGCTGGCTTCATTCACTAGGACCTGAATGGTCTGTAGTAAACGTTTAGTGGGATCTTGAGAGAGAGGTTGATAGAAGTTGGTATTGCCCAACTGTCTCAAGCATTCGGTGCGATAAGCGGTGGTGTCCATGATGACTGTGGCACCACCCTTATCTGCCGGCTTGATCATGATAGTGTCGTCAGAGGTGAGAGAACGTAAGGCTAGTCTCTCTGACTTGGTAAGGTTTTGATATTGGCGGCTTTCTGAGGCACAGGTGGAAGACACCTGTGAGGTCACCACTTTCTCAAACGTGAGTACCTGTGGAGGGACTTGACTGAGCAAGGGATTAAATGTCGATTTATTACGCACGCCCGTGTTCAAGTCTTGGTCATCAGGAGAGGTACTGAGATCTGTACGAAAAAAGAAATTCAAGCGGATCTTTCTGAAGAACAGAGCAAGTTCTTGGTTGATGGAAAACAAATCACCTTTGAAAGAAGGAACAAATCCTAATCCTTTATTCAAGAGGCACATTTCGTCCTGTGTGAGAACTCTACTGGATAGATTAATGACTAAGTTGTGCTCGTGCTCGGGACCACTGGAGTCTCTCTCGAGCTCGATGCTGCATGCCGCACAAGACCCACATGGGTAGTGGCCCACAACCGGTGGTAGACCCCACCATCGGTCGGAGCCTTCCTAGCCGCATCATGATCGTCCCCAATTGTCATGTGCATACGCTTTGTAAACAATTCTTTATTTTTAAATTTATTTATGTGTTCATGGTATTTTGCAGCCTTGGCAAGGTCCAGACCTGCCACCCCACAGCAGGGCGAAACGTGTTGGCTGTTGTCTCTTGGTTGAAAACACTAAGACTAATTTAAATTTATGGGATCTCTGTTGACCATTCTTTATGAAGTGGTTGAATATTTCTACTTTTATATGTAGGATTTCTTCATTTTTTTGTCAGGTGTTCTATCAATAAATGGATTAAATGTGACTAAAAGCATTAATTACCTTATTTTGAATACAGATATCTCTAACTTTTTAGGTTTGGATTGCAGAGTTGGTCCTATTTTGTCCAGCAAATCAGCAAATATGTTTATTTCTTCAGTAGAATCTTCTGTAGAATCTGATGACCTCATCCTCCTCCCTTGAATCAATGAAGCTGATTCTCTGATGATAAATACTCTCTTTTCTACTACTCCATAGATGGCATTGATAGGCTTTCACGCATTTGATTTCCATGGCTGAAATGGTTTGGATGGAGGTGTAATCCACTTTCTATATACAGTAATGGAATTTCGTTGTTCTTGCGCCAACCAGGGCCAATTGTAGGTTTCGGGTGAAATTGGATAATTGTGTTATAGTGCATGAGTCTTCGTGACACTTGAGCCTTGACCCTGTTTCCAGGCAGGTCGCACACCCCGCCGCGCAGCTCCACCTGTCTGTGCCTGTGCTCTGTGCCCAGCTCCCGCTCCTGCTGACTGGAGTTCAAGGCCCGCCTCCATAGGTTTGATTCTGTTATCTGCACTGTATTGTACTTTACTGTTTGTCTGTTCTTTTCGGCTAATTGCACTGTATTTTGTGATTTGGTTTCTGTGATCGTTTTTCATTCCCCTCCTTTGTGCCCCTTTTGCCTTCTGTTTCTATTTCGCCGTTCCTCACTCCTGTTTTTACCGCCGCTGCGTCCCCTGTGGCCCCGCCCCCCGCTCACCCATTCGCTCGCTCTCCCCTCCCAGCTGCTCCTCTCTCCCACCTCCCCTTCTTATGGCTGACGCTGCGCAGTGAAGGGAGCGACCCTTGACCCTGTTTCCAGGCAGATCACTCCGCATGCCGCGCAGCTCCACCTGACTATACTTTACAGATTGTCTGTTCTTTTCAGCTAATTGCACTGTATTTTGGGATTTGGATTTTCATTCCCCTCCTTTGTGCCCCTTTTGCCTTCTGTTTCCTTTTTGCCGTTCCCCACTTCCGTTTATCCCGCCGCTGCGTCCCCTGTGGCCCCGTTCACCCATTCGCCCGCTCCCCCCTCCCAGCTGCTCCTCCCTCCCACCTCCCCTTCCTATGGCGACCACTGTGAGGCTGCGCCTAAGGCAAGCCCGTCTGTGCCCGTCCGCGCCTGGACCGCGCCCAGCGCCAATACCCCTGGCCCCCGCGAACGCCACGATGCCCATCTCCGCTATGACTCCAGCTCCCTCCACACTTTCAACGCCAGACGATCACGCATCTGCTGCCTGGCCACCCCAAAGCACACCCAAGGACCCATCTCCTGCTGGAACTGCAGCTTCACCAGCATCCGGCCCGCCAACCCACCTACCAAAGAACCCAACTACCTCAGATGCATCCTTCTCAACACACGCTCTGCCCGCAAACACGCCGCTGAACTCTGGGACCTACTCGACTCCAACACCCCAGATGTCGCCCTCCTGACAGAGACCTGGCTGAAACCCTCCTCGGCACCCGACATCGCCATAGCCATCTCAGACGGCTACAAGATCACCCGCAGGGACCACACCAATGGAATAGGGGGAGGAATCGCCATCATCCACAGGAACACTCTCAAAGTCTCGCCAAATACCGACAACACCCTCAGCACCGCCGAACACCTGCACTTCCAGATCCATACCAACCCCAACACCACCCTCAGAGGAACCCTCGTCTACAGAACCCCCGGACCCCGACCACAGTTCAGCGACTGCATCATTGAATTCGTCAGCACACACACCCTCACCCCCATGGACTATATCCTCCTAGGGGACCTGAACTTTCACCTCGAGAACAACAACGACTCCAACTCTTCCACCCTGATCGACTACCTCGCCTACCTCGGACTCAGACAACTCGTCACAACTCCCACCCACTCCACCGGCCACACGCTCGATCCGCAAGCTCCCACATCTCCTTCAACCGCACCACTGAACTCCACTGGACCGACCACCGTTGCATCCACTTCACCTTCCGGAAACCCACCACACACCACCGCACCCGACAGATGCCTCGCCGCTGCAGGAGCAAAGTCACCGAAGACCAGCTAACCACCACCCTCACCTGGAGCCCACGCGCAGACCCGACCGACCCCCCACGCCGCCACCCGCAACCTCGGACAGTGGATCGACGACTGCACCAACACCCTCGCCCCGCTCAAGAATCCCTCCAACAGCCACACTAGAAAGAAAGCCAGCTGGTTCACTGAAGACATCCAGGCCTCCAAGCAAACCTGCCGAAAGCTAGAGAAGAACTGGATCCGTGAACAAACACCGGAAAGCTTCGCAGCCCACAAGAATGCCACCCGCAGACACCACCACCTCATCAGATCCGCCAAAAGGGCCTCCTTCAAAGACTGCCTACATAATAATGCACACAACAGCAAAGAGCTCTTCAACATCGTGAAGGAACTCTCCGACCCCAGCTCCAACACCAACTACATCCCACCTTCGCAAGACCTGTGCGACTCACTGGCCACCTTCTTCCACCGTAAGATCGTAGACATCCCCGACAGCTCCAACACTGCGACCGCCCGGGCAACCACCGAGACCTCCACCCCCATGACCACCGCCCACACCAACCGCCTGCTCTCCTGGACCAACATCAACAACGATGACACCATCAAGATGATGAACACCGTCCACTCCGGATCCCCATCAGACCCATGCCCACACCACATCTTCAACAAAGCCAGCACCACCATCGCACCCCATCTTCGGAAAGCCACCAACATCTCCTTTGAGACAGCAACCTTCCCGGAGAGCTGGAAGCACGCCGAGATCAATGCCTTATTCAAGAACCAAAGACGGACCCCAAGGATCTCAAGAACATTCGACCCATCTCCCTGCTCCCGTTCCCAGGGAAGGTCATCAAGAAGCCCGTCAACAAACAACTGACCAGCTTCCTCGAGGAGAACAGCATCCTGGACCCGTCCCAGTCCGGGTTCCGCAACATGTGTTTGTAACATGCATATAGAACCGTTGGGGTCCAAGATAGGGGACATAACTGATCAGGAAAATCCACATTTCCACATTCCCTCCTTGTCCCCTACTTGCCCGTCAAGAAACATCAATCTTCATTAATCCATCGATTTGCTCATGGAGCATCATTTCTTCTTCTTTCTTCTTCCGGGATTTTGAACGGAAACCTTGATGTGGAATACACGATGTGGCACACAAACCACAAATCGCTGGTCCACATTGCAGGCATAAACAGCAACTGAAGAGTATAAGAAGGCCAATACCTAGGAAGGATAGAACTCTCCATCCCCAGGCTGATATCACACTCCAAAACCACCCGGACCAAGTCCAAGTGCCTGGATTCTCGTGTATCTGGCTCACAATCTTATGAAGGCGGGTTATAGCTTTATATACAGATGGCGAATTTTCTGGTATGAATACGCAGCAGCTGGATCCGATGACCCTACAAGCTCCGCCCCTATCGGCCAAGATGACGTCAAGGACAAGCCGATTCTGAAGGACAACAATCCTCATCACTGATTGTTCCTCTGTCAGATTGCCTAGGGCGGCTATAGTCTCATTCACTACGGCTTCAAGAGTCTTGGTTAGTCTACGTATCAGCTTACTATTTGAAATTGTACCTATATATGGAAAAATACCTTTATTGAAATCTACATACTTGTCCCATGCCGTCTCAGTATAATCGACAACTGGGAGATCTCTTCGCTCTCTATTGTGTACTAAATGAACATTTCGATAATAATCAGGAGGAGCTAAGAAAACAGGTGGCAGAAGGAATGCAATATAACAGGTACCATCCCAATCTAGAGGTAGACGCATATATGCCGTCTGACCACATATAAAGTAGGAATGGCGAGAAGCTCTAAATGAATCTCAATAACTTCAACACAATCATGAGCTAGTGGGTCTGTTCCAATTACGGGTAAAAGTGTAGCAGGATTCAATGTATTACAACGTCTGATTTCTATATTGTGGGGGACGCCTATACCCCGTAAAATAACTGATGTTGACTGTAATATGCTGACAGATTACCTGGCTTCCTTGATGTCTGCACTACAATCTTGTCGTTCACAGGTAGTCGCAGCTTTTCCTGACAACACTGAGGTGAAACCCCATGACGTAATTCCCGGCGATTTCGTCCTTGTCAGGAATTTTGACCGAAAGACTCAGCTGGAGCCCAGGTGGAAGACTCCTAAGTTGGTCCTGCTGACAACAAGGACAGCTGTGAAGATCGAGGGGAGGAAGGGCTGGGTCCATTCCAGCCACATCAAGAAATTTCATGGACTTCCTTCTGACATAAACAGTCCTCCCCGTGTGTCTTCCCCCATTGACTCAAAGCTACCTTTGGCTGAGGCCAGTAGCACCGAACTCTATAAACTGAAACTCAGGTCCAGACCCAAACCGTCGGACGATTTGATTGTTTAAGTCCTCTCCAAGGTGAAGCGGTTGAATCTGTCCCGACATGTATCCCTTAGGTCTGAATCATGTACAGTCCAGAACCATATTGAAACGACATGCATACTGTAAATTACTGCGTAGCAACTGTATTGTGACTTTATTAATTTTGTTTTTCTTGAGTTTTATAATAGTTACTGCAAGTATATTGTTGCATATGTATTATCCTGTTTCTAAACGTGCTTTCAATATAACTGATGAACATTCTTTTAGTGACCTACCCCCACATGAGTTGTCCTATAGACTTGCGTTGCGTAATAACACTTTCATTAGTATGTTACATCATTCCCATCAGACTAGTAATGCCACTAATTGTTGGGTGTGTGGCCGACTCCCTCCCTATCAGAACAACAAAGGAGTTCTGCCTTTCTTTCCACATCCGTTCACACATAATGGCACCTGTGGAGCATGGTTTAGTTTATTGAATTCCATAGATTCAGACACAGCAGTTTATCAACACCATTGGATATGGGGGAATCTGAACATAGTGTTATACAAAGTCTGTCACCCTGATAAGGAGGGTCACCCCAGTAGAACAGGAACTGATCTAGAAAATGAAGTGTATAGATTAGGTAATTTTACACCTAATCTCATGATTCTGAATGTCGAATCCGAAGTTGAGCTAATTTTGCCCACCATGTCAGTATTCCCAGTTAAAGGTGAATTATGTGTAAGAAAAGTTGGTTCCATACATATGGGCCATAGCAAATGCGTTACTACAGTAGAATATAGTGATCAAGGTAAATCTTCATTTAGAGCTTCTCGCCATTCCTACTTTATATGTGGTCAGACGCATATATGCCGTCTGACCACATATAAAGTAGGAATGGCGAGAAGCTCTAAATGAAGATTTACCTTGATCACTATATTCTACTGTAGTAACGCATTTGCTATGGCCCATATGTATGGAACCAACTTTTCTTACACATAATTCACCTTTAACTGGGAATACTGACATGGTGGGCAAAATTAGCTCAACTTCGGATTCGACATTCAGAATCATGAGATTAGGTGTAAAATTACCTAATCTATACACTTCATTTTCTAGATCAGTTCCTGTTCTACTGGGGTGACCCTCCTTATCAGGGTGACAGACTTTGTATAACACTATGTTCAGATTCCCCCATATCCAATGGTGTTGATAAACTGCTGTGTCTGAATCTATGGAATTCAATAAACTAAACCATGCTCCACAGGTGCCATTATGTGTGAACGGATGTGGAAAGAAAGGCAGAACTCCTTTGTTGTTCTGATAGGGAGGGAGTCGGCCACACACCCAACAATTAGTGGCATTACTAGTCTGATGGGAATGATGTAACATACTAATGAAAGTGTTATTACGCAGCGCAAGTCTATAGGACAACTCATGTGGGGGTAGGTCACTAAAAGAATGTTCATCAGTTATATTGAAAGCACGTTTAGAAACAGGATAATACATATGCAACAATATACTTGCAGTAACTATTATAAAACTCAAGAAAAACAAAATTAATAAAGTCACAATACAGTTGCTACGCAGTAATTTACAGTATGCATGTCGTTTCAATATGGTTCTGGACTGTACATGATTCAGACCTAAGGGATACATGTCGGGACAGATTCAACCGCTTCACCTTGGAGAGGACTTAAACAATCAAATCGTCCGACGGTTTGGGTCTGGACCTGAGTTTCAGTTTATAGAGTTCGGTGCTACTGGCCTCAGCCAAAGGTAGCTTTGAGTCAATGGGGGAAGACACACGGGGAGGACTGTTTATGTCAGAAGGAAGTCCATGAAATTTCTTGATGTGGCTGGAATGGACCCAGCCCTTCCTCCCCTCGATCTTCACAGCTGTCCTTGTTGTCAGCAGGACCAACTTAGGAGTCTTCCACCTGGGCTCCAGCTGAGTCTTTCGGTCAAAATTCCTGACAAGGACGAAATCGCCGGGAATTACGTCATGGGGTTTCACCTCAGTGTTGTCAGGAAAAGCTGCGACTACCTGTGAACGACAAGATTGTAGTGCAGACATCAAGGAAGCCAGGTAATCTGTCAGCATATTACAGTCAACATCAGTTATTTTACGGGGTATAGGCGTCCCCCACATATTCGGTGGTCTGCCAAAGATCACCTCATAAGGGGATAGCCCTGTTCGAGAGTGTGCTACCATTCTCATGAAAAATAGTGCAACTGGTAAGGCTACTATCCAGTCCACACCTTTTTCCTGACATATTTTAGACAATCTGATTTTCAAAAGTTGAATATGTCGTTCCACGAGACCTGCTGCCTCGGGGTGTCGGACACAATGAAATTTCCACTGATATCCTAGCAAGAGTGAAACATGTTTCATTAATTCGGATGAGAAAGGCTGGCCGTTATCTGAATATACAACACGTGGTAAACCGTACCGTGGGAAGAATTCTCGAACTAGCTGCTTGGCAGTAGTCGGGGCAGTGTAATCTGATACGGGGTACGCTTCAGTCCATCGGGAAAGAGCACAGACAACTACGAGAACATATTTGAATCCTCGACATCGTTCCATCTGGATGTAATCCATCTGGAGGACTTCAAAAGGATGGTCAGGAGGCTGAAATCCACCCTGCTCTACGGGAACACTCTTTCCTGGATTAAACTGACAACATATCATACAGGTACGAACTTTTTGTTTAGCTGCTGCTCGTAAATGTTTGTTGAACCAAATGTGCTGAATGCTGTCTAACATAGCTTTTTCTCCTAAATGTGCTGGACTGTGAATTGTAGCTATAATGGCTTGGACCATAGAATCAGGAAGAAACCATACAGATTTCTCCTTCATCATCCATCCTTGATCTGTCTGGATCCCTCCTAGTTCAGTCCACTTCTTTATTTCTTCTGCTGTGGCATGTGTCTGTATGTCAATTACGTCAAGTGCGGGATCCTTAATCGTCATACACTGTGTTGGTGTCGGAACTATTGGCTTTGTCATGTCGGATGTAGGAGTCTGAGCAGTCTGTTTAGCTGTTCTGTCAGCTAAATCATTGCCTTGAGAAATAATATCAATAACCTTCGTGTGTGCTTTGCATTTCATAATCGATATTGCAGTCGGTAAATGAATGGCATCTAACAAAGCATGAATGAGGGACCCGTGCTGAATATGGGTTCCATGAGAAGTTAAATAACCCCTCTCTCGCCAAAGCACCCCGAAGTCATGTACGACTCCGAATGCATAACGTGAATCAGTATATATGTTGACTTTCTTATCTGTGGCTTGAATACAGGCTTGTGTTAGAGCAATAAGCTCTGCTGCTTGGGCTGACAAAGTATCTATACAGTTTGTTTCAATAACTTCAGTGTCTGTTGTGACTGCATACGCGGCCACTAAATTTCCTGTACTTGTTCTCATGCATGAACCATCTACATACAACGTCAGGTCTGGATCTAACAATGGAACGTCTGTTAAGTCTTGTCTGGGTTTCGTCTTTATCTCAATAACTTCAACACAATCATGAGCTAGTGGGTCTGTTCCAATTACGGGTAAAAGTGTAGCAGGATTCAATGTATTACAACGTCTGATTTCTATATGTGGCTGAAACAATGTCAGTTCATAACCAGTAAGTCTTGCTATGGTCAAGTGTTGTGTTTGCGTTCGATTCACAAGAACCTCTACTGCATGTGGTACTTGTACTGTCAATGGATGTCCTAACACTATGGCATCGCTTTGTCTGATTGCTAAAGCTGTTGCTGATACTGATTTCAGACACGCAGGCAAAGCCTGAGCTACGGGATCTAATGTACTGGAGAAATAAGCACATGGCTTACATGATCCTGCTTGTTCCTGAGTGAGTACTGACAAGGCAGTACCTGCACGTTCTGTAACAAAGAGTGTAAAATGTTTGCTGTAACATGGTGTCGCTAAACAGGTGCTTGACATAGAGCTTTCTTTAAGCTCTCAAAAGCTAGTGTGTGTTCCTGAGTCCAAGGGAGGACAGTCGACGTGGCTGCCTCCTGTGTTGTCAACTGAATGAGTGGTTTTGCTAGAAATGCATATTGAGGGATCCACTGCCTACAGTACGAAGTGAGGCCTATGAAAGCCCGCACTTCCTTTTGTGTCTTGGGTATTGGCATGTTTGCAATTAACTGAATGCGGTCAGGTGTAAGCTGCCTTCCCTCCTTGGACAGCGAGTGACCAAGATAGATAACTCGCTGGACACAGAATTGCAGCTTAGAAGGAGACACCTTGTGCCCCTTGTCGGCTAGAAAATGTAAAACTGTCAGTGATGCTTTTTCACATTCGGGTTCGCTTCGTGCGGTGATCAGCAGATCATCGACGTATTGAAGCAGTGCCGTGTTAACTGGCATGTGTATGCTGTCAAGTTCTCGTTTCAGTGCTTGGCTATAGATGCTGGGACTTTCTGTAAATCCTTGAGGAGCGCGTGTGAATTTAAAGCTTCGTCCATTCAAACTAAATCCGAATAGATATTGGCTTTCCGGATCTATTGGGACGCTGAAAAAAGCATTCTTGAGATCAATTACAGTAAAGAATGTAGCTTGAGAATCAATAGCTGTCAGCAATGATGAGATATCGGGGACCACAGGAAATTGCGGCACAATGCATTTGTTTAATTCGCGCAGATCAATAACCAATCGATACACTGGCGGGGCCATAGGATCAGTTCGTTTAAGAATCGGAATTATCGGTGAATTACATACATTGGAGTCTGTTTCCACAACCACTCCTTGGGCAACAAGCTCATCAATGATTTTCAGTAAAGCCGCTACAGCATCTTGTGGTAACTTGTATTGTCGCATTCGTGGCAATACCACTCCTGCCTTTAATGTGACTCGATATGGTGTAATGTTCATGCAACCAACATCAGTAGGGCCTTGTGCCCATAGATGCGCTGGTAAAGTCTGTAGTCGGGGATCCATGTCTCTGGATACATAATGACCTTTAAAATCACGTAAAAACAATCTTACTCCTTCCGGAGAACAACAGATAATAGCCCCTAGGGCTTTCAATGTCTTTATTCCTAACAAGTTTTCTGGGCATGATTTGGTAAGCAATAAATCAGTAGTTCGTGTCAAGGGACCAATCGTAAGCGGAAGTGGCTGTGATACTTCATTAACAATAGGCTTTCCTGAAAAACCAAGGGAAACATTTTGAGAGCCTGAGAGGGGTGCCCCTGGAACTTCACTACGTTTTATGGTTGTTCGACTTGCCCCTGTATCGAGTAAAAATTTTCTGTCTTGACCTAATAATTCACTATGTACATAAGGTCCTTCTTGATCTACTGGAATCTCAATAAGGGGTAAGTCGACTTCCCTCCCTAGGCTGGTTCATGCGTAACGTTGGTACTCTGGGTATTCATACTGTGCGGTCTGATACATTTGTCGTGTTGTTGTTTGTGTGGCAGCAACAGGCAACGGTGGTGCAGCTGGCACAAATTGTATGGGCTGTTGTGAAACTGGCATAGCCTGTTGCTGAGCTGGCATGGACTGTTGCTGAACTGGCATGGACTGTCCATGCTGCATAGCTCCTTGTTCATTCTGATCCTGTCTAACTAATCGTGGTCTTTCTTTTGCAATACCTATGGCTATATTACGTTTCAGGACTTGACAATCGTGTACATAATGGCCTAGTTGTTTACAGTAATTGCAGGTTCCTTTTACAGGAACTGCAGAATCTCCAGAATGTGTCACACCCTTTTTGTGACCATCCGCTGGTACTGTCTGGGAAACTAGCATTTTCATTTTAGTATCCTTCATGCGTCTTTGCTCGTGTTCTTGTTCATCCCTAATTCTATTGTGATGATACTGTAACATTTGTAGCATTTGTGACGGAGTGTTACTTTGCCAGGTACTCTCGAATTTCAATATTCTATTCTTCACTGGAGGCAATGCATTTTCCACCAATTTTGTCACAAATAAATGTGGATATGAGTCACTACTTGCTTTTATACCACTGTTTATACCAAAACATTTTTCAAATCGAGCATAATAATCACTTGTGTCTTCATCTTGCTTTTGTTTACAGGCTGAGATTGCACCCCAATCTTCCTTTTTCGTAGTCAACAAACGTGGCAGTACCTGTACTAGTAAACCTGGTAACAGTTTAACTTTATCCCCGAGCCCTGAACCTGCAGTTCGGGCCCTTTCTTCTGCTTCTAATGCTGTCCAATCTATCTTTTGGTCTCCCACTTCCCACTCTTTTTCTTTCAGCTTTTCATAAATGCCAGCAGGCAAGAGCACCTTTAATATCGTCATAATATCAGGAAAGGTATACTCTCCCATCAGTAACATGTCTTTAATTTCTCGGTGGAAACCCGCTGGGTCTTTGTCATGACTGGGTACTACTTTCTTCATTTCTAACAATTCGATTTTTGTTATGGGTGTGTAAACAAATACACGATGAAACTCATTGTCCTCGCCTTTTATTGGGTGCACTTCTCGTAAGGGATTTTGTCTATCCATGTAGTACGGTGTTCCTTCTTGGTTGGGGATCGAGAAAGGATCTGGGCTTACAAAAAGAACGTACTGTTTCCGTGACATTAGTATTTCTTTAATTAACTTGTTACTAGAACCTCTCCATCTATTCGCAAGTAGTTCGGTTAATATATCAGGTAAGGGACCAGGATCAGCATGTTGGCTCTTATATAATATAAGAAGTTGCTGAATCATATAGATCCCAGCTAAACGTTGTTCATCTGGACTAAGGCTTAAAAACGTGTGTGCGACTGTCACATCACCATATTTTCCAGGACTGTCCATCCAATGAACAGCTGACCTAGCTAATTCTTGTTCGTCCATAGAATCGAGGAGGTGGTAACCCCTTCGTTCCCGGAGTATTTTATCTGCGGCTTGAAACAAACGTTCGGGAGACTTCATATTTATTATAGGTGTCGGATAGGTTCTGCTATTGTTTGGACATACAGAATGTATCGGATCAGAAAAACATCTGGTATTAGTACAGGACCTTCCTTTGCCTATATAGGCTATGGTGTCTGGCTGTCTCACTGAATCTCCTGATTCGGACGCTTCATCTTGCTCGAACTCGTCTGTTTCCAATCTTTCTTCATGTATGCGTTCTACTTCTTTCCTAATTTTTCGGCACATGGCTACTATACTTCCTTGTTTATCATGTTTTCCCTCTGATATATTCTGGCTCCACTTAATAAGAGTTTGCATTATTTCTGGGTCTACCCCCGGTCGGTCTTGATTTCTGATCACACAATTTACAAGAAAACGTAACAATTCTCCCTGTATCTCCACTTTCTGATATTCCATAGCTCTGTTAATGCATTCAGGATCTTTCCCTGTTTGGACAAAATGATATATGCTATCTAGATGCATAGCCATTCCTGGTAACTTTCCTAGAAACAATGCAGCTCGTCTAACACGTAATGATGCTAGAACCATTTCGTCCTCTTTACCGGGCACCGGATCATATCTACAATCTATCATAAGATCCTTAAGCATACGGGTATTTATAAGCTTGGGCGTACGTGGGTGTACTGATTCTTGGAAAGAAAATTTACTCACTCGGGGTGGCGTGAAATGAAGGCTAGTAGCACCTCCAGTAGCCCCCTCTAAGGTGCCAGACGTGAAAGGATTCGTTGAACGTGCTACAGCCACTACAGGTGTAGACACGGCTGTAGAATCGGTTGCGGGGACAGACGCGGAAGCAGATGTACTTGCCAGGGCTTGTATCGGGACTTGTGCCGGAGCTTGCTGTGGCACAGTGACAGATACCTGATCTTGACGTTGAACCCCCCCAGCAGACGGTCTATGTGGTGTGGGGTTAGCATATTCGGGAACTGCGTCATCTAGATATGAAGAAAGAAAAATATCTTCTGCGGTTCTGGGATGTCCTTTAGGATGTACTTTTATCGGAAACAATGGAGGTGGCAAGTCTTTTGGTATGGCCGCAGTAGCTTTAGGCAATCCTTCGGCCAGAAGGGGATACATTCCTTTTATAAGGGCATTTCTTTGTCTCTCGGTTTGTTCTGCTTGTACTCGTGTACCTTCTTCAATCAACTGATTCTCTCGAACCTTATTTGCACTTTCTTTACTTCTCTCTTCCTGTCTTAGCGCTTTTTCGGTGCGCCTATGCGATTCTTTACGCCATAATTCAACAGCGTCTTTCTGTGACTGTCTAGCTTTCCTCTTCCACAACTCTTCTTCTACTTTCATGATACATTCTGCATCCCAGGTCCTAGCTACGGGCCATCTCTGATTTTCTGGTAACTCTTTGGTGTAGTCCACCCATAGATCAAGGAATAATATGGCGTCTAAGCCATGCTTGTGATACATGAAGTGCCCTGGAGTGTCCCTAGGAGGAATAGGAACTGCCTCTTCAAGCACCCCTTTTCTAGTAGTGATCTGTCTTAACTTCGAAAAGAGCGGCATATTGACAACTGATCTGGTACTTACTCTTGAACTTACTTAATACGGAAAAACACAATAATGAACAATGCACAATGGACAATCATTCATACCACAATATGCAGGACATTTTAACACGTTAGAAATTAAACACTAAACATTTTAACCCTTAAAATTGACCAACAATGATGATAGTCTGCATAACTAATCACCAAGCAGAATTCTTGACAATAACTAGATACTTCGGAATACTTGATATACTGCTAAACAGTACATATACACTGCTAAACAGTGCAGACCGGATTTGTGTACCCAAATCCGTATTGACCGGCACAACCTATGTGCGCGTCAACACGCCTCCCCGGCGATGGTACTCACTGAGTAGCTCACAACGAAAGGCCTCGGAGAAAGGACTGGACTCGACTACGGACATCGGACCCTCTGGACATCGGGACTTCGAAAACCTGGTGGGCCTCTGTATACCTCGGATCTTGCTCTCTCAGCTAGGCTCTGGTCGGGATACTTCGCGCTTCTCACCGCCTCGTCTGGGTTGATCGCAGCCTCAGTCGCCCCCGCTTGACCGGAGGGAGCTACAGGAAATCCTGCTGGTACGCGTTATGGTCCGTCCAGCTGTGGCAGGAGACCGGGCCTGCAACGCACCGCCGGCGCGTGAGATGAGAAAGTGTCCCTATTCGGGCGCCATTATGTGGTAAATAAATTCTTTACCGGACTGAATTTCATACTGGATCTTTAAACAAAATAGCTCAGAATAATAAGAGGCAGAATCCGTGGTATAAGAGGTTTCTGAATGGGCTTTATTCCAAAATGGCCGACTCGAGTGGCGGCCTTCAGGTTCCGTCACCAATAAGGTTCAGGAAGTGAAGTACGATACTTTATTGACAGGAAATTGCTTTTATAGAACATACATTACAATGAAACGAATGTAGAAGGCGTAACAATTGATAAGAGAAATGACACAGTAAATACGTAATCGAAACTAGGCGTAATAAGGAGTGGAAAGAAACATGATTGGCTATGATTATCATACATAGGTGGATCTATAAGATAATATTTGGCATAGATGCGCGCGCAGCAGCATGACGTGTAATTGACGTGCAACTAGGGGGTGAAGGGGACTTGACATTTAGCTCTACATGTGGAGACGAAAAGTCTGGGGGGTCAAGTCAACCTAATCCCAAATCATATCTAACATCCTATGTTTAAAGAACTATGTTATCCACAAGGAAGGACTCTCGGACAGAATCTATTCTATACTGACTGGGTGTGCGTGCACAAGCGCCTAAGTGTCTATATGAGATGCGAGAGGCAGAAAACTTTCCATGGTAACTGGGCTATGAATTACTTGCATGGGGACAGGGAGGCAAAGCCCTTTTGCTCGAGAGCTAAAGGAAATGTTTACCTAAATCACTAGACAGGAATGCATCGGCTGAAGAGCAAAGTAGATAATTCGAAGGTGAAATACAGCTTCTTGGCAGGCAGGCGAAACTGGCCAAGGCAGGCACCGTTAGCTGCACAGGAAATAGGACAAAGTTCATGGATACAGATGCGAGCTCAAGCTGACGCTTGTCAGAGACAGAGAGCAGGGAAAGGCTTTGAGGACAGAATCGGGCCTACTTCGCCTGAACTGTAAAAATGGAGTAACTGAGCCATATAAAGTCGGTGGCCTTTCATACTTAGGAATCGAATATCCAGCCCATTCATGGCGGATCTGACAGAGGACATGTTGATGGTGGACGCACATGTGTTTGCGTCTTCGAAACTGGAACTGGAGGGAACATACATGTGTTTGTAACATGCATATAGAACCGTTGGGGTCCAAGATAGGGGACATAACTGATCAGGAAAATCCACATTTCCACAGCCACAGCACATAAACGGCCCTCATCGCCGCCACCAATGACATCAGGACCCTGCTAAACAACGGAGAAACCGCGGCCCTCATCCTCCTGGACCTGTCAGCCGCCTTCGACACGGTCTGCCACCGCACACTACGAACACGCCTCCTCGATGCCGGGATCCAAGACAAGGCCCTGGACTGGACCACCTCCTTCCTCTCCAGCAGAACATAGAGCATCTGCCTCCCCCTTCCGCTCTGAAGCCACCGAGATCATCTGAGGCGTACCCCAGCACTCATCCCTCTGCCCAACGCTGTTCAACATTTACATGGCACCGCTCACCTACGTCGCCGGACTGCATGACCTCAACATCATCTCTTACGCCGATGACACCCAGCTGATCCTCTCCCTCACCAAGGACCCCCACACCACCAAAACCAACCTCCACAAAGGAATGAAGGCTGTCGCTGACTGGATGAGAAACAGCCGACTGAAGTTCAGCGCGGACAAGATGGAGGTCCTCATCCTCGGTTCCACCCCCTTGGCCTGGGACAACTCCTGGTAGCTGACCACACTAGGAACAGCTCCAACACCCACCGAACACGCATGCAACCTAGGGGTCATCCTCGACTCCACCCTCTCCATGACGAAGCAGGTCAACGCCGTTTCCTCCTCCTGCTTCAACACCCTCCGCATGCTCCGCAGGATCTACAAGTGGATCCCCACCGAAATGAGAAGGACGGTCACCCAGGCCCTCATCAGCAGCATACTGGACTACGGAAACGCCCTCTATGCAGGAACCTCGGCCAAACTCCTGAAACGGCTCCAACGCATCCAGAATGCCTCCGCATGCCTGATCCTCGACAGCCCTCATGGCAGCCACATCACACCCCACCTGAGTGACCTGCACTGGCTCCCTGTCAACAAGATGATAACCTTCAAGCTCCTCACCCACGCACACAAAGCACTCCACAACACCGGACCAGCATACCTCAATAGCCGACTCAGCTTCTACACCCCCACCCGCCAGCTCTGCTCTGCCGACCACGCCCTCGCCACTGTCCCCTGCATCCGAAGAGCGACCTCCAGTGGCAGATCCTTCTCTCACCTCACCGCCAAGACCTGGAACACCCTCCCCATCCACCTACGGCAGACCCAAGACCTTTAGAAGGCTCCTCAAGACCTGGCTTTACGAGCAGTAGCGGTACTCCCCCCCACCCCAGCGCCTTGAGACCCTCACGGGTATGTAGTGTGCTTTACAAATGCTATGATTAATTGATTGATTGACACATGAAAATACCAGTGCAATCAAATTACAATGGGTTTGTGTGCATACATCAGAAGAAATGTGACACAACAAACCTCTCACAGCGCTTATGCCGTGCAAGCAATAAAAAGCTCCAAGTTTGCCAATCTGGGCCCATTACTCTTTACAACATTCCAGGAGCAAACAGGTGTTTGTGGCAGTGCACCATCTATTACCATTTCTTTACCAGCGTGTGCTCAGAGAATACTGATGGAGAGCCAGCATTTAGCTGCTGTATGGAAGCTAAAATAATCTGGCCTGCTAATTTGGGGTCTAGGAGAGAGAGGTGGTTGTTCTGTGCAGATAAAATGTAACCTTTTCATTTCAAGAAAGGTCCTTTATATGCTTGATCTATTGTTGAATTCTGGGACAAATGGTAGATACCTTTTAATGTCTTCCTATTTCTCTTTTTAAGTTTTCATATTGGGTTTTCAGATAGCTGTTCCATTCCTCCCCATTGGGTCTAGGAAGAAGGATATTGTAAGTATTTAAGAGTGAGAGTAAAAATAAACTATAAATGCTCTTAGTCTCAGTGTCTTACTTTCCTCAGTTCTACCTCTTCATGAGATCGGTCTGAAGCATACCTGGGCCAGGGTCAAATCTTGGGGCATATTTACGAGCCCCTATCACCATCACAATGTCACATTTTTGGACATTGTGGTGGCAATAGGGGTTTAGCCTTAATAAGAAGGCAGCGTTAATCCACTTAACTTGGTTTAACGCTGCCTTGTAAATAAGGCACTATTTCACGCTATAATTACCATGAAAGGGGAGGGCAATGTGTGTTGTGGTGGGCATCCCACTGCAACACTGACTGATTTTGATGCTGCCCCATATTTACATGGGTGGCGTAAATATGGGCCAGCGCAAAACTTAAAACCAGTGAAAACCTGGTCTTACCCTGGAGAAACGAGGAGAAATGTTTAATTTCTCCCTGTTTTTGCTGTTTCCATGTGTGCTGCATTGTGCAGCACATACTGGAAACATCAAAACACCATTGATTGTTTATATGTAGGAAGATGTCCCTTCCTGCACATCATCATTAAAACAAAATGACGTTTTGCAACTTCTATGTAAGCTGCATTAAGGAGCACACATGGAAGTTACAAAACGCCATTTAAAGATTGTTTATGTGCAGGAAAGGACACCTTCCTGTACATGAACAATCTTCCCCTGTTACACAGGCACCTGTTCAATTTAGTGCAAGGGTGGCTGCGTTGACGGTGCACAGACATAATATCGAGGGTTTTATTTCAATCTATAGAAATATCCAGTTGGAAATATCGAAGGGGCAGAATATCGACATCAAGATTATCGATGACTAGAATATCGACCTGAAGGTAAGAAATATCATTTTTGTTAATATCGAAGTCAGTAATATCGTGTACAAAAATATTGTTGTTAATAATATCAATGTTTACATTAGTGTTATGTATTTTATATGTGTGTTCTATTTTTTTTTAATTATTGTATTTTTTTTAAATATATATATTACATTTTGAGAAGTTAGTAATTTTTTTTTAAGTAAATTTTGCGTTTTAGTTCCGTGGGTTTATAGAAGAATAGGGTGGGAAGTATTTTAATTATAGTAAATTAAATAATCATTTTTGAAATTATTAATTATTTTTAATTCATTTTTGCGTTTTAGTTCCGTAGCATGTTGTAAGTTTATAGGGGAATAGGGTGGGAAGTAATATATCATAATAAAGATTTTTTTATTGGTGTTGATAATTAATTTATTGTTAATTATTAATAGTTAATACATTTTTATGAATTGATTAATTGATAATTATATTAATTGTGTTAATTTTTTTTTAAGAGTGGGTTGTAGGTTTATAGGGGAATAGGGTGGGAAGTAAATTAGTTATATTAAAGCCATTACTAATTTTTATTTATTGGTATTGATAATTAATTTATTGTTAATTAATTATTAATTGGTAATTATTTTTTATTAATTGCTTAATTGATTATTATATGAATTGTGGTCATTTATTTTGGGAACGGGTTGTGGGTTAATAGGGGAATAGGGTTTTAAAATATGCACGTGTCAGTGCAGTGCTTCAAGGTCCCTTCTCCCCTCACGTCTCTGTTCTTTTTTTTGCTTCCTTCTTATCCCATATTGTGAATATCTCTTGTATTTGTTTTTGGTAGGTGACAGATATTCAAGAAAGAAGGACTGCGGCATGCCAAGGGGATTCCTACCAGGTTAGTACTTCCTACAGTAGCATAAAATAACATCAGAGAGCCTCATAATATTTGCTGACAAAATGGAAGGAAAACTTATAGTGGTTGGTACCTTTGGTGCAAGCTCAAGACGAAGATGACATTGATGTATATGCTGTAGCAGTAAAGAAACTGGAGTTGCGTTTTGACGTACAACCTAGGGGGATATTCACAAGGACTTATTGTCGATTTATCACCACCTTAACGCATCAAAAGTGGAGTTAGATTTACCACCCCATTCACAAGCTGGTGCAAACTGCAGACAACGTTAGTATTCCTGTGATAACTGCCACAAAATTTATCTCCACGGTGGACACCACCAACTAACCCTGATGAGATGCAAAGTAGACGTTTCCGTGCAAAAACACCCCGAAAAAAAAACACAACACAACTTTCACAACGAACTGCCAGATCTGCGATGCGTCCAAAAAACAGGTGATAAGCCGCAGTAGCAGCAGGAAATTAACACCTGCCTTTTGCTGGTGTTAAGCAGGACGACTACCTGCAGCATTAAAGGGAGCCCAGCCAATAGCCACACCGGAAGACTCACAGATGCCATGGACACAATGATCATGCAATGAGGATACCCATGAGGGCCACAACACCCACCGCAACCACCCCGGGCCCGCCACCACCCCTAGGACCTGTCCCGCCACCCTGGGAACACCACAGAGGCAGCATACACAAAGACAGCAAACCCACCTGAAAGGCACCTGCCGCCCAGACCCAACGCCAGAGGAGGACAATGCCCACCACAGGCCCAAAAGGACAACCATCCCCCGTATCCTGACCCACATCCCCCACCTGCTGACGGGAACAACCCAGCGGACCTCCAACATCCCACTGCAGACAAAGCTGCCGGCTGGGCAGCACATGCCAGCCTTGGTACCATCCAACCCACAACTGTCAGAGTTGGAGGAGTCACACAGCCAGCCCCATGAAAGGTCATCACACCTGTCCTGGATGCCAACATCAGCCTGGTACCCCAACACTCCTACGTCACCCACACTGCACAGGAGCAGCTGGAGACCAGGCAAGGCCCCTACGCCATAGCTGGATTCCCTCACGTGTCAGATAAAATCAACTGCACACACTGCACACAACTACCAAAACAGAAAGCACACGCATTCCATGAATGTGCAGGCAATAGTGGACCGCCCGGGACTCCTCAACAATGTTGTGGCAAACTCCCGATGCAGAGTGCATACAACTCATATCTCCTGACAGTCAATCATCACCCAGCACTCCCAGGATGACACACATGGACATGCAGTGCCCGTTGGTAAGTCCAAAATATACACACCACACAGCTCCGGCCCACAGTCAAGCAACTCACGACACTGCCAATGGGCACGCAGCACAACTACATTCAACATGACACACAATATGCCAACCGGCCAGACACAACAACACGACTGCATTGGGAATCCTGCCTTGCCATGCCCACAACCTAGCTACGGCAAGGCACCACAGACACACAATAGCAGGATGTGAGGAGAGGCATGGAGAAGGCATGTGTGAGAGCGGCAAGTGACTAAGGAATGTGAATCTACCCAATGCCGGGTGTGGCATGGAGGTGCCGGACAGACCACAGAGTGCAAACCACAGAAATGGTCATGGGGAGATCAACTGCTGGTGCATGGAGTGTAGTGGCCAGTGGATGCTACCATGTTCCCACAGGTAGTCTGTACTGGGGTGAATGTATGACATTGTTCTGCATTCTGTCCATCAAATTTTGTTTTTGCATTTGTCACCCCGAGTGGGATGGGTATGCACAGACGTGGGTCCCGTGCTCTCCACGCCACTAGAATCAAGCTATCCTGGCTGAAGAAGGGTGAAACCCCGAAACCGGTCTTAGGATGCATGTTTCCAGTCTAGGGAGGAACTGGCTTGGCAGTACAGGCTGGACTGTTCCCATGAGGCACAGGGTCAAGACTGATTTGCATATGGCTTGGTTCAATCTGGAATGGCATGGTGAGCAAAAAAAAAATGGCTTTAGGCCCAGATCTCTGTACTGGGGTGAATGTATGACATTGTTCTGCATTCTGCATTCTGCATTCTGTCCATCGATTGTTGTTGTTTTTGCATTTGTCACCCCGAGTGGGACGGGTATGCCCTGTGCTCTCCACGCCACTGGAATCAAGCTATCCTGGCAGAAGAGGGGTGAAACCCCCAAAACGGTCCTAGGATGCTTGTTTCCAGTCCAGGGAGGACCTGGCTTGGCAGTTCGGGCTGGGCTGTTCGCATGAGGCACAAGACTGATTTGCATACGGCTGGGTTAAAACTGGAATGTCATGGATCTCTGTACTGGGGTGAATGTATGACATTGTTCTGCATTCTGTCCATCAATTGTTGTTTTTACATTTGCAATTGTCCTGCGCCGAGTGCGGCAGGGCCGGCGTCCCTGTGCGCCTGCTGCACCCCGGGCCGCTGGTCCCCAGACCCCTCATGCCTGCCCCAGCGCACCAACGAGGCTCCGCTCACCTGCCTACCCTAGCGTGTGTCAGAGAGGGCCCACCACATGCCGGTGCAAGCTCCAAGCACCAGTCGCACAACCTCTGCAGCTTCTGCAGACCATCACTGGCCACACCAATACTGGCCCACATTACTCCTTTCTCATTGACATACTCAACCGGCGTCCCCTTCGGTCCATTAGGTCCCACATGTGTAACTTTGTCTTGAGTCCTGAATGGCAGTGACCCAACGTCCATGGCAGTGGCCACAGCACCAGGCTCCCTTTGATCAGTGAGGCATAATTCCATATCGCAGGCCTGCGACACGTGGTGCCACCAACCCTGTTCAACACAAGCCGGCGACATGTGGTGCCACTAAACCTGTTCAACGCAAGCCGGCGATACGTGGATGAGGGCTCAGGCCTACCCTGCGGACCAGTAGGTCCAACATACAGCACATAGTCGTGAATCATGAATGGCAGAGTCCACAGCAGTGAACACACAGAGAGGAGTAAGAGGAAGATGCGGCTCAGTCCAGACATAAGCCGGATCAGAGTCACAGAGGTGATCAAACACTATCAACTACTCACCTGGTGCCATCAACCCTGCTCACCGCAAGTCCGCGTCCAGTGGTGCCACTGAACCTGAACTACGCAGGCCGGTGGGGCCATCCAACCTAATCCAGTGTCACTCGGTGAATGGGCCATGCTGACCGCTGCCTCAGGCCTATACTGCGGCCCAGTAGATCACACATGTGGAACTGTGTGTGTAAGATGTGGAGGAGTCCACACCATTGGACATGCCTCATCACAGGCGGCATCCCCAAACAGCACTGGTGCCACTAACTCTGTCCAGCAAAAGTCATGAGTTGAATAGTTGTGTCCTTCACGATGTAGACTCTTGTCGATTTCTAACTGCACCAGGCAGCCCTTGCCGGCTGGTGTGCACACACCCCACACACATTCAACACAAGTGTCACTCGGTATGTGTGCCTGCTAATAAATGTGGCTGGGCGCACTTGCCCATAGCCATTCACACCATCTGAGCAAGTGTGTCCGTGTGGTCATTGAGTCAGCATAATGGGCACGGGCCCTGCAACATCACAGTGTGCTGTCTTCATCGGACGTTACCATGTCACCTCAGCATCAGCAGTGACCCTGGACATGTAGCTTCGCACGCACCCCCCTGCATGCACAAGTAGTGTGTGCTGGTCCTGCGTACGTCAGATCAGCGCAGGGTTGTGCTGATTTGGCAGGGGAGCAGGGCGTGGCTCGGACTTGGCCTTGGACAGGAACTGCAGTAAGTGTGTCTCTGTGTTGGGGTGTTGTCGCCACCAGGGCCACAGTAGTCGATGTTGCAATGTGGTATGCACCAGGAGGGTGGGCCTGCACATACGGGGACATATAGGAGCGCAAGACCGCTAGGGGTCTTGGCACATGCATGCCAAGTGTTATGTGTATCAGTCCTGCGGATGCATGAGTCAGTTGCCGGGCCTCATTCGCAGGGCAATCACAGCCATCCATGGGCTGTACACCTGTGTCCGCCCTGTCCGGACCATTGGCCGCACACCTTCAAAGGCCAGCATCACGGTGTTGTTGGCATGCCGCTGGACATGCGTGGACTGGCATTACAATAGTGTGCCGTAGGAGTGCCCGTGGTGCAACCGCGCAGCGCACACAAGTGTGGGGGCTCGTGGGAGGGAGGAGCAGCTGTGTGGCAACATAACACACAGTGAGGCCGCTCATGTGCCACGTGCTGGGCATATCATCTATGATTCCCAGGGTTGCAGACATCCCACCACACCCACAACATGCCTCTGTACATCTCCTGTATGCATGCAGATGGTGAAGTTACTGTAGGGATGAAAGGTCCTTTGTCTGAACTATCGCGGTAGCACATTTGCAGCTCCGAGCAGCAACTTGCATGTGGCAAGCACCCACTGACAGATGCAATAGCATTTGCTTTCGACTCCCACACTACGCACTGCCTGACATGAGACCAACGTGTGCACATCCAAAACACAGACGTCCTTGGTCGTAGTTAGCCTGCGTGAAATGGCCTTCATACATACTCCCACCCCACCCCACCCCAGGCCTACACCCGTTGCACACAGACACTGCTCATTGCACCGAGCTGTGCCATTTCATCCACAGGAATAGCAAAGGACAAGCCAGTGCCGCTTCAAGCAGAGCCACTGATGCAATGGGAGCTTCCACCTTGCGGACGTCACCTGCGTTTAGCCTGTTTTGCATTGTCGCTCATGCAAATTCGAGTGGCCCATGGATGTCTGCCTCTCCAACGTGACGGTAGCTGACCTGGATTACGACGTTTGTGTGTGCCCCCTGTTGGCCCACAACCAGGAGTGTCACCTTGATGCCCGTTTATGGCGTGCATGGATGTTTGGCATGCAGGCTGGAAACTGGACCTGGGAGATTGCACAAGTCGTCGTGTGCAGTGAGCACATTGGGGTACTACCAGATTGGGCTTTGGTGCACATTTGATGGATTACGTTGACCACATGTCAGATGTGGTGGACAACGATCGCTCATTGGAGATGTTGGCCTACGCAGCTGCACACGTGTTCATGGACGAGTGACAAGGTACCTGCAGGCACAACTGGATGTGACCCATTGCACGTGTCCCAATGCCTGGTTGCATGTTGGGAATCTGGTCACATGTCCCAAGACAACAGTGGACATGGCTGCATTGGCCTGGACTCATGATCCAGGCGTGGACAACCAACGCGGGTTGGCACTGACTTGTGTTGGTGATGGACTCCCCCGAGGTGGACATGGGCGCTTTCCTACTTTCCTCATTCAGACATGCTGCTACACTGGTCTGCATATCGTGGCACTTCTCTTGGCTGTACTGACACGCACTTGTTGATAAAGTTTCCGCACTTTCACTTGTCTCCCACTGTGTTGTGTCTTAATTTGTATGCCAATGTGTGTGTCATGGACTCTCTGGCTCAATGCCATACGTGCATTGCTACCCCAGCAGGACTGTGGGTCTGTACTTGTGCATTATCATGTCCCTGTTTCGTGCTTTGCCAGATGCGTATGGCCGTTTACCGGCCACAGGTGGGTGCACTTGTGTCTTGTGTTTGGTTGTGCAAATGTTGGTGTTTGTACCACATTGTGTTCGATGTTGGGGTGCTCTGCTTCCTATGTGTGTGTGCTGCATTGTGTGTGAGATGTCGCTTCAGCTCTGATTTGGCTCACCCTTCTCCCTTTCAGGCATTGTGGTTTTCACTTCTGTGCTTGTTCAGTGGTGTGATATTGCCGGGTTGTGTGACTTGTGCTCTTGGCTGGTGTTGTTACTCTGGGGCATGGTTTGTCTGCAGTTGTGCTGTGCTTAATTGTTTATGTGTGCCAATGTGCCCATCTCCCCCCATCCCACCAGTCCCTGCTGGTTCCTCTCCCTGTTGCTGTTGTGTCTGTTGTTTTGGGCAGTTTCCCATCCCCTAGTCCTGCCACCATCACCAGACTGATGTTGTGGACACCATTTCCTCCATGTCATCCAGCTCCTGGTGTGCCGCTGGACTCCCACCTCCGGTGGGCATTGCTGCCTTGTTGTTGTTGGTTTGTTTCTACTTGTTTGTGCATTTTGCATCATTCCGGATGTTCTGGTTTTCTTCCATTATCCTCCTCCACTCTCAGGCTGCATTCACCTTGTCCAAGATGGCCTGCCATGTACAATGTTTTGTTTTGTTGTCAATTGGGCTTGTGGGGTTGTATCCTTGCTCGGATTGCATCCACTGTGCTTGGCTGTTGTTTTCTGTTTGGTTTGTCTTTCTTTTTCAGGCTTTTGTTGTGCTTATTCCTGCCTGCCATGTGTGTATTGCTGGCCTGGCGCTGCTTATTGCTGATTTCCTCTTCACGCTTTGGCCCATCGCATGTATTTTTGCATTGAGGTTTGTGTTTTTATCTCCGTCGAGGTGGTTGTATCACGGACATTGACCGCGTTTTCGGCGGACTATCGCATGGTACCGCCGTGTTGTGAATTCCATGTTGACACGGGGTTATTTTCCCACGATAGACTGCGATATGTAAAGTTGTGTTAACATTTTTTGGAGATGTTTAGCACATGTTCTTGTGAATATACCGCCTAGTCTTGTGGTCATTCAGCTCAAGTTTTTCAAAAGGGAGCAGAGATCTGGAGAAGATGTTCATGCATTGGTTTCTGCTCTTCGCAAGTTGAGTGCTGACTGTCAATTTGAAGCGTTCACAGAGCAATTAGTCAGGGACATTTGTAAGTGTTCCAACAAGATGATCCAACAGAAGTTGTTGTCTATGGGTAACTCTTCCCTCGAGGAGACTATTCACACTGCAAAGAGCATTGAGCTTTGAAAAGCATCGGTGAAAGAATTAGAAGACAAATCAAGTGAACTTTTGGGGGCAGTTAGATCCAGGGATGTAAAAAATAAGGTTGGCCAACGTCCTGAGTATTCCTATTTCAGGCAAACTCATTTTTGTTTCCGCTGTGGTAATCCCTCTCATCTTAAAACTGGTAGGGGGGGTCCAGCCAAAAATGTGACTTGCAGGTTTTGTGGCAAACTGGGTCATTTTGCTAAAGTGTGTCAAGGTGGCAAACGCAGTGGGTTGTCTTCCCAGGTGGTCAAACAGGCAAATTCCCCTGCTGTTGCTAATGTGTTGGATGTGGAGTATGTTGATGCTGACAACTACCGTTATATCCAGAATGAGCGAAGGGACATGGCTATGGCAGTTGGTGAGATAGCTGTTGTAGTTGATGACACCTCTGCTTGTGTTGATACCTATGTTGAAATCGGAATTGGTGACAGTAAGTTGTGTCTTCTGGTAGATTCTGGTGCAAGAATAACCATGATCACTCAAGAGCTGTTTAGCAAAGTGTGGGGTTCTCATCCTTTAGAACCGCCTGACAGGGCTCCTGTTTCTTATGAGGGATGTAGGATAGAGCTGGCAGGCTATTTTGAGGACATTCTTGAATATAACGGTAGAAAAATACATGGCAAGGTGTATGTGGCAATCAAGGGTTT
Source organism: Triturus cristatus (assembly GCF_964204655.1). Taxonomy (NCBI): domain Eukaryota; kingdom Metazoa; phylum Chordata; class Amphibia; order Caudata; family Salamandridae; genus Triturus; species Triturus cristatus. The sequence continues at coordinate 149,703,593 of NC_140590.1, read as the reverse complement.
GTCCATTATAGGATGGTTCCATCAAGGCCTTTTCCAGATGGTTCTTAGGCCGGGTACTAAGTAACAGGTCGCCATTGTCTCATCTAATGATCTCTCATATGTCATTTGACAGCACTTTTCTGCTGTTTTTGGTGGGGGATCGGGACAGATCATGGGTTTCACTCATCAGATTAAGATTAAGGATGATGCCATTCCCGTAAAGCCCCTTTACTGTTAGACATGAGCTCGAACAGGAACTTTATGACTTGTGCCAGAAGGGCATCATTGAAACAATTGAATCCTCTCTCTGGATTTCTCCTTTGGTGGTTGCCAAGAAGAAAAGTGGTGATCTTCGTGTTTATTTTGACTTACGCAGTCTCAACAAAAATATCTGGGTTGATTATCACCCTCTCCCTAATATTTCAGCGATGCTTACTATGATTAATGGGTCCAAATGGTTCAGCAAATTGGACATAGCATCAGCCTACCACCAGGTAGTCTTAGATCCTTTCTCAAGGCACCTCAAACCATTTGTGTCAACCATTGGTACGATTCAATTTTGTCGCATGCCTTTCGGTCTCGCCTCTGCTGCAGCAGTTTTTCAGAGGATCATGAGTCAGATGCTCAAAGGGGTCATAGGTGTTGCTGTTTTTCAGGATGATTTTTGATTTATGGTGAATCTAAGGAGCAGCACAATGATTCATTGTATCGTGTTCTTGATATCATGCCAGAGAAGGGCATTGTTCTGAAAAATTAAGTGTATTTTCTCAGTTCAGAAGGTGGAGTACTTGGGTCATGTTTTGTCGGAACATGGAGTGGAGATTAGACCTGGTATGGTCAAGGATATAGTCGACAGTTCAGCACCTACTGATAAGGTTGGACTCAAGTCGTTAATTTGTCTCTTTGAATTTTACTCAAGTTTTGTTCCTGATTATGCTTCTAAGCTACAGCCTCTCACCAACATGTTGAAGAAGAGTGTCCTTTTTGTCTGGGATGATCTTTGTCAGGAAGTGTTTGAATGGATACAATTTCCGTTAGTTGGTCCCAATATTCTCAAACCTTTTGATCCTAATCTCATGTGCACCATCCCTATTGATGCTAGTGGTGTTGGGTTTGGTGCCATTCTCACTCAGACAAGCAATGGCACAGAGAATACCTTGGGTTATACGTCTAGAGTGTTGCATGGTCCTGAGTTGAATTTCTCTGTCATTGAGAGAGAACTGTTGGCTTGTTGGTGGGCCATCAGACAATTTCATTCCTACATCCGGGGGAACCATTTTGTGCTACGCACAGATCACAGTCTACTGGTTTCTATCCTGTCTGGAAACAAAAACATAGAACACACTCCCAGAATTTCCAGATTGACCACCAAGTTGCTTCAATATGATTTTGAAGTTCCTTATCTTCCTGGTAATAAGAACGGCAGGGCTGATTATTTCTCAGGTTTTCTTGTTTCTGATGATGATTCTTGTCAAGATGATGATGATGATGATTTGGACAAATGTTTCATCACCTCGTTGGTCACGGGCAATATGTGTGCTGTTAGTGAGGATGAGTGGAGGAGTGAGTAGTCCGAGGATGTTTTGCTTTGACAGGTCATTAAGTATGTCAAGAATGGATGGCCTAGGGAGAAGAATGTACCTTTTCCTTTGCAAACCTTTGTCAAAGTCGCTATTGAATTCTCTGTGGAGGTTGGTATTTTGATGCGTGTCGATAGGTTGATCCCCCCTGAGAAGCTTAGAAGCAGAATAATTGGTGGTGCTCATGAGGGGCATTAGGGGAAAGACACTCACCAAGCGCAGGTTACGCAAGTGTTTTTGGTGGCCCATTATGGGCAAAGATATTGATGTTTTTGTGGGTGAGTGTGTTGTGTGTTTGAGTGCTGAAAAAGGACTGAAAGTGAGGACTCCTCCTCTCCAACCCATTGATCTTCCTGCTAAGCCCCGGTGGAAAATCGGCATTGATTTAGTTGGTCCTTTCAACCTTCTTCCTCCGTCCTCTCGCTTTGCTGTTGTTGCCATAGATTACTATTCAAAGTGGCCAGAGGTTCATTTTTTGGGTGAACCTAATTCCAAGAATGTCATCGATTTCCTCAAGGACATTTTCCTGCGGGAGGGTTTCCCCTCTACCATCGAATCTGACAATGGGGTACAGGTTGTCAGTCAGGAATTTCAGGACTTTATAATCCAGGGTGGTATCACTCACTCCAAGTGCTCCCTTTATCACCCACAAATTAGCAGGCTTCTGGAACGTATGAACAGGGTTTTGAACAATTACATTCAATGGGCAATTGCCCGCAAGTGTGTTGTCCAGAATGCTGTGCGTTCAATGCTGTGGTTCTACAGTACCACACCCCACTTGTCCTTAAAGGTTTCTCCTTTTGAATTATTGCGGGGAAAGAAGCCTTCCTCCAAGGTGTGTCCTGGGTGGATGTCTTGGTGGGTTAAAATGGATACTTTGATGGGAGTTAACGATCTCGTCAGAGAGAATGTTTCCAAAGCTCAGCTAAGCCAAAAGTCTTATTTTGATTCCAGAAACAAAATCTGTTCCACGTACCATTGTTGTTGGAGATACTGTACGTGTGAAGATTCCTGTTCACAGCAAGGAAGGTGATCCAAAGTTTTTTGATCCCATGGCTGTGGATAAGGTTTGTGGTAATGCTGTCAGGGTGAACTACAAACATTGGTATAATGTGTCCAGGGTTGTCAAGTTGTCAGGACATTTTTCTAACAGTAGCATTGATTCCAGTCCTCCTGATGTTTTTAATGGTAAACACATGAATGCTCTTTCACTGTTGAGTTTGCGCAGGAGCATTAGACAACGTACTGTTCTGTATAGATTTCGCTGAGATTGTTTTCTTTTTTTCGCTTCTTTCATGCTGCGCTCTTCTTTGCCCTCTTGGTATATTCTCTTCTTTTCCTCATTTCCTGTTTTCCTTTCCTCTCCTTTTTCTTCCCGGTTAATATATGACCTTTGTTATATTTTGTGGAGAGGGGATAATGTAGCGGTTTCCTTTTTGAGTTTTCTGTTGTGGAATGCTCACCTCGCGTGGGTGCTGTCTCGTGTGCATTCCACAACATAACCTGAAATTTTGGGGTTTTGAACTCGAGCACTTTTGGCTCAGTGGTGGTTTGTCTACCAGCTGCTGCGCAGTCCCTGTCATAAATAAAGCTTATCTTCTAGAAATCCTAACATTTCCTGAGAGTCGTTACAACAGTTGGCCAAAACGTTTTCAAACATTTAAGGAACTGAACCTCCTGTTCCTGTTGGATTCACTTTGTGTTCACTACTCTATGTTTTGTGCAGCTCCATCAAGCAGGTGGGCAAAAAAGTCCCATAAGCAACATTTAGGGGCCGATTCCAATGTCTGACTGACCTGAGTCCGTCCGACAACGGTCAAGAACCGTAACCAACTGACCTACTGTTGTTGGTTACGGCCCTGCAAGTATGATGCGACCAAACCCTGTTCGGTCGCACTCGTATGTTGCACAATGGGAGCATGCATTCCGAGCGGAATGCATACCTGCATTGTGAAATGGAGGGGTGCAGTTCATCTCTGCACCCTGTGGCTGGCACACCAAGGTGCCTGCCACCGTGCGCAGGGATCAACAGAGGGGCACCATAGGTGCCCCCTGGCTGCCATTTGGTGGGCTCGCACCCATGGGGGCTCTACTGGGGGCACCCAAAGACAGTTTCCAACTGCCTTTTCGTGCCGGAAACACCGGCATGAAAAGGCAGTGGAAAACTGCCATTGTACTCCCACGGTCGTAAAGAGACAGCCAGGGGAGTACTGAAGGATTTCTGGATGGCAGACGGGCTTTCCGAGCCCGTCGGAAGCCATCTGGAAATCTGAGGCGGATTCCTTTCCAATCGAGCCTATCGGAATGGCTCGGTCGGAATGGAATCCGAACGGTGCCTTCCGATGAAGACGGAAGGGCTCCGACCCTTGCTCGGAGCCCTTCAGTCCGACATCGGAATCGGCCCCTTAATATTACAGCTCCCATTTGATTCTTTGCTCCTCAATGCAATAAACAGCTGAACAAAATTACAGAAAACATGCTGAGGACGTGCCTTTGCTTGGTTTGACAGATCAGTTTAATAGTCTTTGAAAAAATAGCTTTAAAAAGTGTTTTGGTCTGGCGATGACAATTTAAAAATTTTAGAGATATCTTGACTTTTAAATTGCAGATCTTCCACTGAACTATTCCTTTTAGGGTCCTTCGCTGACCTAAACCTTAGACTTCATCTGGCTTGAGCATTCCGATCACTAGAAAAAGGACTAAGCAGGTTATTTAAAGTTTGGTGGATTGGGAACTCTGCTGTAAACAGGGTGGAGTACCCTCTGCATCAAATTATCATTCTCTTTAGAGTGGGTCAAACTGTAATTTTCCACCGCTAGAACTGCCGCTGGCTCCACAATATGACTCTTAGATCCACACACCTCTAAAGTCCTTGTGATATACATTTTCCCTGTTCCAGACCAGCAGGAAAAGTGTGGTTGTCCTTAACAGAAAAATGTAAATATTTCCTACATACACTCAAAAAATCTCAGAGGATGTATTTTACATAAACAAACTCACTCTTTTTAGTATATTTTTGAAAAGCAAAAAGGTTTGCAGGGTGGTAACATGAAAGATGGCAGCCACTCAGCAAACCTACATTGCCTTTTGGCAGGCTGTCCTCTGACGACATAGAGGTCTCCGCCAGGCAGGAGAAGATGCCAAAATATAGTGGGCTGTAGTTCACCGAGGCAACAGTGTGCCTGCCACTGCTGCACTGGAGGAACTGGGGACAGCCCATCAAACTTTACATTTTTGCTCATTTCACTCTGCTCTATTTATTTAAATTCGTTTGTGAATGCTATTGTGATATTTGCTTGACTTTAAAACATTTTATACTGCCAGAATGTGATGATGTTTTAATGTGTTTAATACAAAATGTGCATTAATAATTGTGTGCAGAGTGATTAATCAATGCCTGAATTCTCATGTGTATACTGAGATGGAACTTTTTCAATTTAAACAAACTAGCTATCACATGTAGGGGTGGGCGGAATTTGCGAAAGTGACTTTCGCAAATTATCGCGAAAATGTTAAAAATCTCCGCAAACACGCGGAAATATCGCGAAGATGCGGAAGATTTCTTTCCCGCACGTTCGCTGTATTTTCTGTGTGGTCGCGGCTCGTCAACTTACCCATGCGTTGCTCGCGGGCGTGGCCATCTTGTTTTCACTCTTCTCGCGGTGCATGATCGCGAGAAGAAAGACGTGATCGCGCGACCAATGACATTACTGCGGGCGCGAACTGTCGCGAGACAGCGCAAATGGCTACCAACAATCCAACATCTCGTGGAGAACGCGACCGGATCGGGAAAACTTGACGGCGAACGCGGGGATTCAGGTAAGACGATCGCGCGCGCGCGAGAATGTATTATTTCACAGTGCGTGCAAGAAACAAATTATCGCTAAACTGCGGAATGCGGAAATTTTGACATTTTCGCACTCTCCGCGGAACACGAAAATGTCAAATTATCGCAATTTCCGAGAGCGGAACGGAAATTTAGCCGAGACCTAATAACATGTCAAAATGTGTTTTCCTTGATTATGCTAACTAGGCCTCAGTTAGGCTTGATGATCTCTTTAAAATGGATGTCACAGCATCATTTTTTCTATTGGATTATTTTATCTGCTGCACATTTTTCAGCAAGATACAGTTTTTGTTTATTTCTGAATTACACTATTCTTGAAGAAAGCCTGCTAGAGGCCTACTGTAACAGATTCTCATTAACAATTTGCTTGCGCACAGTATTGCTTTCATTCACAATGGTTCACTGTTGTTTATGTAACTAGTTTGTTCTGACACCTCTGGATGACATTAGGTCAGGGGGGTGTAACAATATTTTTGTAGTGGGCTAGTGCTTAGGTGATGGGGTTATGTGACATGTTTAAATAATAAATTATGATTTGCTGAAAATGTAATTCCTTACTGACACTACAGTGAGTTTGCAGCTCTAATGCCTCCCTATGCAAGAACACTGTATATTAACCCCTTGATTTTGGGGGTGAGCCATGAACCTTTCAGAATTCTTTAAGTCTTTACTAGGGATGCTGCATGATTTCTTACTGATTTTGGTGCACATTTGAGACCAAGCCTTTTTTTTTACTTTGCAGATTGTGCCAATTTGTCTGTATTGTGCTTCTTATTGAGACCCTTCATGACAATGATTTTATGCATTTAAATGTGTCTACACTTTAATATTTCTGTATTCTACCCTTTTGAATTTGTGTAGAAAACCTTCATGGTTTTGCTAAAATCCAGCTCTAGAACTCCTTTTTGAAGGTTTCTTTCCCCTGTTCACTCGAATTAGAAATGCTGTTTTGTCTGGGACACATTGCCTCCTGAACCTAGGTTAACACTTTCCCTGATCCAACTCCTGGGCGGGCCAGTGAGCTGTAAATTGTAGGGGTACAGTGGGCCCACAAACATCACATGCACTTCTTTGGAGATTAATTTAATAACTGCCATGTTGAGCAGAGTTTTTCTAAGACTTTTAATGAGACCTAAGAATGTTGTGTATTTTGAGTTGGTAAGGGTCCCCCATTCCCAAATAAATAACTCCGTTTCTAAGTGGAATTAGTTTTAAGGGAACTATGAGAGCATGTTGCAGCAGTGTATAAAACAGAATGAATAGCATAGCTCTTACAAAAATAATCTATAACAAAATAATTACTGTATAGACAAGACCTGAACTATTAGTGGCAATTTTGCCTTCAGGAATAGAACAATATTTCAATATGGAGCAGAAGCCAGTGTGCTGTTGGGTGCCAGAATAAATGGAGGTTACATTTTAACTGAACATTAATGTACACCGGGAGAACATAGATCAATATTTTACTTGGTTGAGATGCACTGATGAAATACAAAAAAGACACCAGGAATAGAGGTCCCATAAAAAGCATTGTGTTTTTTTTCTGAAGATATTTTCATAAAATCACAGTACTTTCGTAAAACTTTGAAATAAAAGGGGCATGCCTTGAACATCAAGGGGCAGATTTACAAGCCCCATGCGCCACTTTTACGCCACTTTTCCCATGTTAAAAGTGACGAAAAAGTGGCGCAAGGGGCTTGTAAATCTGCCCCTAAATGTAGTTTAATACGAAAGAAAAATCCAAGTAGTTTATGTAATGGATTACAAAAATGTTCAAAATGAACATTTTGTCAAAGGAATGTTGACAAAAAACAAGCATATTGGGCATTTTTAAAGGCAAGAAGAATACCATCCCAGGAGTTGGAACATGATAGACTTTGCTGGTTTAGCCCAGAGATGAGCATCTGTTAGTATGCGCCTGCTGTGTGTAAAGTGAATTCATTTAACAGGATATTTCTCTGAGTTAGTGTTTTACCTTTAGAAAGTACAGCTGTAAACAGTGAGCAAGACTTGCCTATTTCTGTTTCTGAGCTTTGATATTTGAAGAAAAAGAACTAACTCTGAGAAATATCACGTTAAGTGAATTTACTTTACAAGCTGCAAGCACATAATAAGCATTTGCAATACAATCGATCTTGCATTTGTGAAAGTTCGAGCTATTGTCATTGTTAATGACAAAGGGGCATATCGGACGAAAAGCGGCGATAATTTTATCGCCTTATCAGCAAGGTCACACTATCGCGTGAAACCTTGCCTCATCGCCATTTCCCTTAACGTCCATCTTTGCATCTCTAATGAGATGCAAAGTGGGCGTTCCTCCCCAGTATAACGGGACATTTCTCCTATTATCAAGCATAGCGACAGGAAAAGTAGCGATAACCTCTGTTATCGCTACTTTCCTTACGCCTGCTTTGAAACTGACTTAGCCATGATATCCTATGGAAGGTGGATATCATGGCTAAGTATGTGAGGGCCTATCAACAAGCTATCGCCAAACTTCGTGTGATTATCGCATTCTCAGCGATAAAAATCCACGCTAGCCGGCGATAATTATCCTAGCGCTAAGTGCGCTTAGCGATAATTATCGCCGGTTGTTGCTGATTTGCCCCAAACTGGCACATGCATCAACCAAAAATCAACTCGCTAAAATACAGAATCGCAAAAATCACCCGTTAGCGAGTGGCAAAAAACGATTTCCAATGCATCAACACAAATAGCGAGAAAATAAAGAATCGCAAAATAATTGCCCGGTAAAATAAAGAATCGCAAAAAAATGTCCCGCTAATATAAAGAATCGCTAAATAAAAAAATCGCAAATACCGAAATCACTATTAGCGCCTGGCATTAGCCAATAGCAAATAAAGAATCGCTAATGAATGCATCAAAAGTCGCAAATACCGAAAATCCCAAAAATCGCTATTTTGCATGAGCAGATTAAGGGGAATCAGAACCAGGAGGTAAAGTTGCAGGAAAAAAAAAAACTAACAAATCCCTAATATGCCACAGATGCTAACAATCAGTAAGCCATACAAATAGGGCCAGGAGACCCTGTTTCCTGTCACAAAATGGCAGCCCTCTACGTGCTTGCAAGGAGGATGAGAATTAATGCAGCAGCACAGCGCAGGAGAAGGGTCCAGGAGAGAGTATACAGAGTGCGCATCACATTGCTTGGCCAAAATGAGGATGAGGTCTACGACAAGTATCGTCTCAATCGTGCTATGATAATGCGCCTAATTGCAGACCTGGAACCACTACTGCAGCACCAGACACGTCAGACCAATGCTATTCCTGCGCACGTCCAGGTCCTATGCAGCCTGCACCTACTGGCATCTGGAAGTTTCCAGGGGGTCATAGCGGTAGGGGGAGGTGTATCACAAAGCGCACTATCACGCTTCTTCCACAAATTCATTGATGCCATGCTGACAATGATAGAGACCCACATCAGCTTCCCCACAACCCCACAGCAGTTGGACCACACCAAACAGGCATTCTACCAGGTGGCCCAATTCCCCCTTGTCATAGGATGCATTGACTGCACGCATGTCCCCATCTGTCCACCCTCAGCCAATGAGTACATCTTCCGTAACAGGAAGTCCTACCACTCCATCAACGTGCAAGCACATCATCACGGACATTGTGGCACAATTTCCAGGGAGCACACACGACTCCTACATATTCAGACACAGTGGCATCCACAGGTGTCCACTCAATGGAGAATTCGGAGAGGGACTCATGCTAGGTACGTACACATACCTCTTCATTACATCAGCATCACACATGTATCATCATGACTGTCGCTAAGCCTTTGCTTCCATCCTGTAGGTGACAGTGCATACGCCCTCCGCGAATATATCCTCACCCCCTACATCAATCCAGCAACACCACAGGAGCAACGCTACAACGCGGCCCACATACGCACCAGAAATGTGATTGAGAGGACTATTGGGATTCTGAAGAGTCGCTTCTGAATCTTACATAAGACTGGTGGGGCCTTGCAATATAAACCAGACACCTGCTGCAGGATTGTAGCAGTATGTGCCATGCTGCACAACATTGCAACAAGAAGGGGGATACCCATAGAGGTGGACAGGAATGACGACTACCGGGATGACCAACCACCCGCACAACACCTACAGGCACACGTTCCAAACACAGCTGAGGGCCAAAGGAGGCGGACATACATCACGCAACATCATTTCTGACCCAGGTAAGAATGAGCCATGACGATTTCATTAGTGGTGCTACTGTTTAATTCACAGAAGCACTGATGTGTGTGATGTCACACAGAAATGCAAAGTGGATTTCCCCCACAGATTGTGGACAAAAACATGCCCGTTTTAGTCACGGGAGTCCAATAGTTAAATGGAAGTTGCCCATGGTTACCCCACCATGGTCAGGGATGCCGTACAGTATGACTAGTGGCGCTTGCCACGAACGCCCAGCCTCCTATCACCTGTCTCCTCCGCCTCACCACGCCCTGTCCCTGTGGAGCAGCGCAAACTGCGCCTCCTGGTGCTGGTCTCCACCACGGAGACGCTGCTGACACTTGAGGCAGCCTCACTGCCGTCCTCCCCTCCCAAGTTGCTGCCACTGTTCCGGTCTGCAAGTGTTCCACTGCAGTGGTCACCTGGCCTAAGGTCTTTGCCACGTCACCACAGTAATGGCCGAGGTCCACCTGCAGTGACACCGAGTGGCGGGACAACACAGCAGTGCTGTTGCAGTGCCTTGTGATGGCCCTGGTTGATGCAGTGGAACGGAGCAAGTTCTGTCTATGCCTCCGTCGCTCACTGTGTTGTCCTGCTCTGATGGCACGGGTGAGTTCCTGGAGGTCCTCACTGAGTTTGTCATTCCCCTCAGCCACAACTGTGGTCATGTTCCGCACTGCGTCTGTCAGGGTGCACATGTGCTTAGCAAGACGCGACATGTGTAGGTTATTGTTCCCCATGTGTCTCCCCTGCAGGCGCTGAACACGCAGCATCTGCACCTCGATGCCACCATATGGGGAGCTTGCCTGGTCGGCTCCATCTGAAGTGCTGCGAAGGGACCTGCGCCGCTACGTGACTCGGCCACATGCTGGTGGTGGTGCTGGCAGTGTGACACCTGTCGGACTTGGCCCAGTTATGGTTGCAAGACTCGGGCATGCACCCATCACCTGCATGGAGGGGACTTGTGCCCTGCGTCTTGGTTTTGTCGCAGTTGGCGCAGGTGTTGGTGGTGGTGGTGGTATAGTTGCTGGAGGAGGTGGGGATTGACCCTCCTGCGGAGTGTCGCCATCTGAATCAGCTGGTGTTTCCGAGATGATGAGGCGCCCGCTATCATCCGAAGCGCCAGGAGATACATCTGTGTGTGAAACAGTACATGGTTAGTTGGATTATTTCTACATCTGTTTGTAATTTTGGATTCATGTCCTACTATGATTTACAATATTTGAGTCTATGTTTTGCCTGTACTGCTGATCTCATTTTGTTTTGCATTTATGACTATACTTGCACACCTGGCTGACATGACTACAACTCCCATGATGCAATACTTATATGAGGGTATATGTGTTGTGCACTTCTGCCTGCACACTGTTATAGAGCTGGGGGGATGGGAATGGGTATGCGATATGCAGAGTATGGGCGCAGGCATGCACCTTACCTTGTTCAGTGGTGGCTGCGCCGGAGGTGTCCATCTGCGTGACTCCCACGACCGCCTCTGGCTCGATGGTCCCCTCGACCAGCTTCTCAAGGGCAGTGTTTGCAGGCACTGTGGATGGCCCCCCTCCTGTGCCAGCTGCCTCCTTGACCCTTTCTGCAATCCTCTCCTTGGCCCTCTTCCTGAGGTCATACCACCTCTTGTTTAGTTCATCGATGCTGCGGGTGCCACTCCCACGGCATTCACCCTCTCCCTGATGCGCAGCCAAATTCTTCTTTTCTTCGCCTCTGGCACCTTGAGCGACAGCTTTCCGAACAGCCTATCGTGCTTGCTGCTCACCCCCTCAATCAGGTGCTCCAGTTCCTTGTCTGAGAACTTTCTCTTCCTCTTCCTGGCAGTTTCAGCAGTGCCTGGTGCTTCCTTGTACATCCTGGTGAGGGTAGGGTGGATGGTTTGTCAGTGAGGATTCTGTAGCCTCAGCCTGGGTCCTATGCCTCCTCCTGTGAGCTCCTCAGGCGAGTGAATGAGGGTGGGGCAGCTTCACTTCCTGGTGGTGATGTCATCAGGCCGCTCCCGGAGCGACACGTTTTTTGCGATTTCGCTATTAGCGGTTTCGCTAATACCAAATTTGCTAATACCGATTTCGTTAATACCGATTTCGGTAATACCGAACTCGCTATTTGCTAATCGGTGTTTGCTCTACTCGCTATTGTGGATTCGGTAAATAATAGCGATTTTTTGGGAATCGCTTTTTTTACCGAATCTGTTAATGCATTCCGAAATGCGATTCCTTAATAACGAATCCTTATTTCTCGCTATAAAGGACTCGCTTTTCCGAATGTTGATTCATGTGCACCAAAGTTCTTTATTTCTGTTTATGTGTTTGCAAGCATTTAACAATCCTGCGCTGGCAAAAGCTGTGATGAGAAAACGAGAATGCTGAAAAAACAGAGCACATTAACTTTCAATGTCTAACGTAGAAAATAGGATCTCCGAACCCGAGAGAATACTAACTGGCTGTGGACAGTGGTAAGGCGAACAAAAACACTGCGAGTGCACGCATGTGTAACACCTACCACAAAGCAAGTACTATAAGTGTGCATGGTATGGGTGGGCTCACGGTACCTGTGAGGGTGAGGCAAAACTTTGTTTCATATTACCTTCTCTGATAAAAATTAACCCTGTGAAGCGTGGCCCGCCCCTAACATGGCTACGGCTACATATGCTACTGTGTGCAAGGCACGACCCTGCGCCTTCTCATGACCCTGTACTACATGTGTCTAGTGTGCATTTCAGTTGCTCTGCTCAGTGGTCGAGTTCCCTCCATTTCTGTCATTCCACTCCTTCACCTGTGTAGAAAACAAGCAGCAGTGACAAAGTTGCACCCACACTAGTGTGCCTTCTTTGAGGATGAGAGACATGCAGCCATAGAACCGAAATAGCACATTTCTTTTACCAACACATGCTTAGAGTCAGAGAAAAACTTGAAAGTGGAGGAAATCTTGAAAACGCGGAAGCAAATATTATTTATAAAAGCTATACATTGACAGAAGTAATGAGTATCAATCGCATGTCCTACAAACATCTCTCGAAGACCATGCTTGTATTTCAAAATATGAAACGCCTATTGTTGCTTCCGATTACGCATAGTTTGCTGGAAAAACTGCTGGCTCTTCCTCGCAGGCTCCTATGGTGCTCTCTGCTGCCCAGGCAGGAGTGAGCTCTAGAGGCAAACAAAAAAGAAAATAGTGCCACAAATGAACGTACATTAAAAATAAAAAAAACACGTAACAGGGGCAGTCTGCTGGGAAGGTCCATAACAGCAAAAGGCAGGACGAATTAACTATATTCACGAATCAGAAGCAACCATTTACAAAAGGCATTAACAGGAGCCAATAGAACACATGGATGGTGCTTCGAACCCATATTTCAGATGCAGCATGTCTCAAAGTGACAGCACATGCAGCGCATGCATGTGCTGTCACTTTGAGACATGCTGGAGCACTAGGGTGTGCATGGGACTTGTAATTATAACTCATGGGGCGAGAGCATGGCAATTACGATTCTTGATAAACCTTTAATGAGGGACATGATTGAATCAAGGGAAACTCATGTTGCCCAAGGGTTTATGAACAATCAATCAGGAGAAAACATAAAGTAACACATCTCATAATCATTCGTGTGAGATGAGAACACAGATTTCAGCAACTTCAGAACTTCCCAAAGCAACCACTGAGTCAACAGTGACAGTCAATCATCTGTGTAAGGTTCTTCACGTCTATCATTCCTTCGAATATCTTCATACTCAGATGCGGCCTGGGTGCCGTCAAGGGCCGCATAAACATTGTCCACGTTTTGAGAAAGACTCTGTCCCTGCAAAACAAAACATTTTTTAAGCATATTGACTTTGCTTGTATTGACACTCTCAGGCCTTACTCTGGATATTTTGTGCACCAAAACACAAAAAGACTGGAAAGATTATTTTAATTTACCCTGTCAACAAATGAGCAAAATGGTGAAATTCCTTATAACAAGGCAAATATTGGTGAAACCAAACATTCTGGACTTTTAAGGGTAGTTGTTTTATATTGTATAGATTGCAAGACTGTGGACAATGCATGGATAAGTGGTGTGGCATTTAATATGTCTTAGTGCTTTTCATGATTATGACATGCATGCCGGTAATGGAATGCATATGAATTGTTGGACATTGTATAATGGGGATCTATCAGAGTCATTGTGAGAATCATACCATTAGCCAGTGTATCTAAACATAAGACCATATACTTTGCTCATGTGTCAGATATTTGCATAATAATGCCATATAATGTAGGTGTTCACACTAGCGGTGGGGAAATTAACACTTTGCCTCCAAAGTTGCTAAACTTCACCCTTGATAAGGGTGGGAAAAGGATCAGCTGAATTCATAAAAGGTGAAGTCCACCTTACACGCCTTCTTTGATCAACTCCAATATTTGCTAACCCCGGGCCACAATTGTTCTCTTCCAGTGGAGTGTGCGGAGATTTGCCTGTTCCGCGTAGAACGCGGACCATAGTGCAAATTCACACTCCACTGCGGAGCGGAATTGGCCAGCCCCAGCCTCCACCCTGTCTGTTAAAAAAATAATATTACTTTATTGAAACCCAAAAAATAAACACTTACCTGTACTGCATGTGTCCCCGGCTGCCCTCCTCCTCTTCCTCGTTGTTTCCTACTTGGGTCAATCAGCTTGCGAAAACTGCGCATGCAAGTACGAGTAGGAGACAGCGAGGAAGAGGAGGGGGGCACCCGGGGGACACCGCCAGTACAGGTAAGTGTTTCCTTTTTGGGGTTTTAATAAAGTATTATTAATTTTTTAATAGGCAGGGTGAAGGCGGTGGGCGGAGTGGAGCAGAGCGGAGTTCCACGGAGTTTGTTCCCAACTCCGTGGACCTCCACGTAGTCCCGCTCCACCAGCTCTGCCCGGGGTTAATATTTGCTAGTAAAACTGACATGGGCAGGTAAACCACCTAGGTTGCCCATCACTAGGGAACCACTAATGGTGAAAGAATTACACAAAAGAAAATGTTTGAACTTTGAAGATTTACACATTAATATATTAACAAGCAATTCATCTTCCATACTGACTTCCTGTGCAAAGGACATGACACATCAGTAAACATATTTCATCATAAAGGGCAGCTTTCCCTCATGTCCACGAGAACAGGCGACTGTAAACGAGTAACACTAGTTGCAGCAGGCCCAGCCCTGAAGAGGCCAGATACTGTAATGTAAAACACAGTTATGAATGACATGCTGTCCGAATTAGATCAATTCAGAAAAAAGATGTGTGAGAGACTTAGGGACTGAAAGAACTGATGCACAATGGAACTTATGTTGTAGTCATACAAAAGAATTATCAATGAATGACGCAATAAAGATATACATCTCAGGCATTCACCATCACTGACTCATTTAAGGAAGTACCTCAAAACCGGGCTCTTTGACTGAAGTGCAGTTCCCTCCCCCCCACCCCCCCCCAGCACCTTGAGACCCTAATGGGTGAGTAGTCGCACTTTACAAGAGCCAAACTGATTGATTGATGCACAATAAATCCCTGCATCATACACCAGTCATTATGTTCAAATATTTATGGAGGGAATTCACGAAAAGCGCTAGATGCTCAGCCCCAGGTGTAGAATTTCATCTGGCATCGACATATCCGAAGATAGTTGAGTATGGGAAGCAGATATTTCAGGACATAAATGAGATAGCTAACATTTCCTTACTGGTCAACCCACTATTGAAGAGGAAAATGTGTAGGCATTGCAGTGCTATTTGGCAAACACAGTGTGGCCATGACATAGGTAGGGGTACAGCCCCCAGACCTCATGCATGGCTCAACGACCTGATTATCTCCATCCTTCCACGCAATGCAGGGTATGTATGTAGGGAGCAGTTACAGCTCCAGTCCTCTTTTGTTGTTTGTTGACAACACACATGAGGTGACGTCAGACGTAGCTCATCAATTTTAAGACGTACGCGGCTCCTCGCCGACTTGTTATACAAAGCGTACACTTTATCGTTGCGTGTTCCAACTTCTACGAGACTTATTCAACATATTTAAGGTAAATAAGGGGGAACTTTTGGTGAACAGTTTCAGGATCTTGTCTTTGTTGAGCAGCAACTTTCACGGTTTAACGACCGTAAAGCAGTTCACTATTTTTTCCGTGTTGTTCTTAGGTCTCGCCGTTGCCAGTCACATTTACATGGTCGCGTTTGGTAGTTATTCCAACAGCGGAATCTTCATCCTTTGAATAAGTCAGTGATCTTGGTTTCTACAAACATCAAGAGTCACAGCTACGTGCCACAGGGTAAATTGAGAGTTGCATTTAATCGTCTCTTCGATGTTCACATTCTATCGGTATTAGAACAGTGAGTTGAGTTTGAGTCTTTTTTACATTTCAGTACGCCTGTAGAAGTCGTCGTATATTATTCAGAGGATGGTACTGCATATCTAGGTATCATTTGGTGGTGGTATTATCAACAGTGTGTTTGCTCTGCTTTTACAGCTGAGAGGACGTAGATTTCAAAACTCAGCATCAACTTAACAGATTTTTGCAATTTCCAGTAAGGTCAATTACTTAGTACCATTTTTTCTAATCTTCTTCTTTCTTTTCCTTCTCTAACACATCACTGGTCACCTAAAGAGGGAGTGGTTTGCACAGGTCTGTGGTTCTTTTTATCTTGACACACAAAGACGCTACCGGATTTTAGACACAATTTTAATTTTAATTATTTTTGGTTCCACTGCAAGAGTTGATATTTGTCTGGTTAAGGATATGTACAGGTGTGTTCTTACCACTCTGGTTATGCACGCTGTATCTGTGGACAATATGTGTAACATTTCATGCAGTGAATATTAGCATATGTTCTTGTGTTTATTTTTTTCAAATACAGGCCCCTGAAGAAGGGATTTTTGAGAATCCTGAAATGCATTGGGCATCAACAACCACAATCGCCATTTACTTCAGTGTCATAAGTTCTATGCTGATGTGGTTTTAAATGAATTGGGATTGATAATTGATATGTTTATACAATATTCAACTATCATGTTTGTTTCAACATAAATACTTTCCTTATTTTCATGATTAACTGCTCAATAATTAAAGGAGCATTATTTGTGTTAGGAGAACTGTCAGTGATTCATTATGTCAAATTTGAGCAATGACAATTTACCTGTGCAGCTTACATTGTGAAATAGTTTGTAGTTTTTTTGATAGCTGTGCACCCGGTATACAGGTGCAGTAGCACCTGCTTTTTGTTTGTTGTTTTAGGTTGGCTACCTTTTCCGGTTTGCACGCACTATATGTTTGACATCGATGATCACATGTTGAAAAGAATTGTTTTTAAGATTATAGATGATTAGTATAGTCATAGTAGTGCGCTGACTTCTTTGAATTTCATCAATACCCTGAGCCATTCCCTTAGCCAGCAGCACTCTCATCAGTTTCAATCACAATTTCTTTTGACAGCATTTCTAATTTAACAGATAACAGAGCAGAGACCCTGACATTTACATCTTCGCAAGTTAAGGATATTTATGCTCTCATTCAAGATACACCGTCTTTTAATGTCCAGAGTGGGTCCATTTCTCAACAGATCCGACAACTCGAATTTATCGCTCGCAGAGCCTTAAGTCAACGGCTACATGCTTCAACTTTAATACAATATCACAAGGTGCAGCGCATTACTCGCGGTTTACGCTTACCCATTAAGCCTCTCCTATACAAATTTCAATTTAATAAAGCCTTCATGGAGAAATGGCAGGCAATATTAAATAAATGTTCTTTGGATCTGATTCTTTTACTAATTGAAGAATTGTCACGCACTATCAGGGATCTTGAAGAAGAGATGAATGCAATCAAATCAGACTTGTCAACTCGCTGTGAGGCAGATTACTGGAAGCTGACCTTAGATGATCTTAATAATAAACTAGACATCTATGGCAAAGAGATCCAGGAGAGACAATTGCGTAAATTCCGGCGTGACACTATTGATTACAAGTTGAAAGAAGTGTACACATGGGCAGAGGTTTATGCACGCAGGCAGCCCTACCAAAAACCTAACACCTCTTCTCAGGAATCAGTAGTGTCTGACCGTGAATTAGACCCAGCACGGGTACCAATCATTTCTGCTACAGAGCCTACTACCTCCAATGAGCAGTCAGCAGCAACAGATGTACCTCAGCCATCTCCATCCCAAACACATTCTTTTTTAGCGAGCGGTTCATCCACAAGTCGCCCCCCAGATCAAAAAAAACCAGGCGGGGTAAAAGAGGCAGATGTCCGAAGCAAGAGGAGCAAGGGCAGAGCCTTGTAATTAATATCTCTTCTATTGAATTGACATCAGCGCAGCTATGGGTTCTCAACAAAAGTACATCCTTCGTACCGGTTCACCAGACTAATTCTTTTGAGCTTGAAATTTCAGAGTTTAAATTCATGCAAAATTTACGTTTAAAACATTTCTTTGCTAACGTTGTTCCTAGCCAACTTACTCAAACTTCCATTGACGATGATTCTCAAGCAGAACTCGATATTTTCAGACCTAAAAGTGTCTTCATGTCACCTGTTTCCCACAAAACATTAGATACGTTTGAATTTCTCATTCGCAAAGATTTGTCAAAATTGAAATTCCTTACATCTAGTGAGACTAATTTCAAAAAACATGAAGCTGCCATTATTCGGCAGCTAGCAAAAGATGACAGACTCATTTTCCAAATGGCAGATAAGGGTGGCGCTCTAGTCATCATGGACAAAACTTTTTACGAAGGTAAAGTGGCTTCGTATTTACAAGACACCACAACTTACCTGAAATTAGATCAAGATCCTACTATGATGATCAAAGACACTCTTCTCAAAATTTTAGATCATGCTGAAGAAATGTCATGGATATTCTCAAAAACACGCAACTTTCTGTCAGTGACTCATCCTAGAAGACCCACGATCTACATGTTGCCTAAAGTTCACAAGAATTTACACGATCCCCCCTTTCGACCTATAGTGTCAGGTTGTGATTCACTGTTTACGCCTTTAGGACAATTTGTGGATCATTTCTTACAAAAATGTGTTCAGTCGTGGCGTAGCTATGTCAAAGACACTACGCACTTTTTAAATCTTCTGCATAATGTGGCTGAACAATTTTCTCCATCTTGGCTCTTGTGTACTATAGATGTCACAGCGATTTATACATCAATACCATTAAAGGAAGGTATCGAAGCGAGTTAATGGGCACCTCTTCAGTTACTAGAATTAGCAACCACCAAGGTGTTCATTCTTGAACTCCTGACATTTTGCCTTCAACACAGTTATTTTCAGTGGCAAGATGAGTATTATCTTCAAATCAGCGGTACCAGCATGGGTTTTTCCAGGGCCCCTGTTTATGCCAATACGTTCATGTCGAAGTTTGAGCATGATCACATCTTCAATAACAGCCAATGTAGTACTAACTTGGCATTCTACGTTCGGTTCATTGACGACATTTTTCTGATTTGGACAAACACACGAGCATTACTAGAAACGAGCATCAATGAATGAATGTTAAGAATGCCGGGATCAAATTCACACATAACATAAGTGCAAAATCTTTGCCATTTTTGGATGTATTAATCACAAAAAACAGTAACTCTTTTTTGACCTCTGTGTATTCCAAACCTACAGACAGGAACAATTTATTGATGTATTCCAGTTTTCATCCGCCTTCTTTGTTACGGAACTTGCTTTTTTCCCAGGCGTTATGCACCAAAAGAATTACATCAGATTCTGACCAGTTAGATGAGGCACTGTCTGAACAATGTACTAAATTTAGAGCACGGGGTTAGAGCACGTGCTAGAAGCAGCATTGGTTAAAACCAAACAAAGAGACCGCAGTGAATTGCTATCATCTAAACCAGCTAAGAGTCACAAGAGACTAGTGTTCGTATCTAAATATTCCACCAATTCGTCAAACATCAGTAAAATCATTAAATCTAGGTGGGAATTACTCCAACATGAACCGGATTTCAACGGTTTATTTTCTGAACTACCTCTTTTTGCATACACACGCAGCAGGAACATTAAAGATTTGTTAAAAAGATCTCAAGCACCCAATTTGGTACCCTTTACTGGCATGCGCAAATGCTACAATTGTGTAAATTGTCACAATGTGATGACTGGAAATGTCATCAATCACCCACATTCAGGTAAACCTATCTCACTCAAATATAATGGAGACTGCAATAGCATAAACGTTATTTACACCATCAAATGTCCCTGCGGACTTCTTTATGTAGGCAAAACTTCACGCAAAATCAAAATTCGCATTTCGGAACACAAAAGATCCATTCGAACAAGAAGTCTCAAGTCGCATTTAGCTACGCACTGGTCACAACATCAACATACTAATGCTCAATTGAAATTTACGATTTTGGAACTTGTTTCATCAAGACCAGGTACAGATATTCCGAAGGTTTTAGCTCAAAGGGAGGTTTGGTGGGCCAAATTTCTCCACACTTTGGTAACAGCAGGGCTCAATGATAAATTGGAAATGCTATGTTTTCTCTGAAATGTGTAGTCTGTAAGTACTGTCCTTTCCATTCATTCATCAACCATTAGTTGATCTTTGATTTTATTTTCAGTAGCGCATTGGTTTTCTTTCACTGGCCACTTTTTAACAGCACTATTAATTGTTCACATTTTGGTTTCTTTTTTCTTTTTTCTACATGTTTTCCTATTCATACTCACTACCCAAGTGCATCATATATTGCAGTTGTACAATTATCCACAGGACATGAGGAGGACTTATGTTTATGTACCAGATTTTACATGATGTATTGGGCATGCATTTTGTTACATATCTGACATTCATCGATAAGATATACATTAGTTTTTAAAGTTTCCACATCTTTTTAATTTCATCAAAACTCCGCTCTTTATTAGCTGCTTCGTCATTATTACGTATATGCCACAGTGTTTTTATACTTCGATAGCTGAGTATCCTTTACTTATTTGGACATATCTGATTTGCTATGGTTAAGACAAATGAGTGGGCTATTTATTTAGTATACGGTTTTTGCGACCATATGAGGCACTGTGTTTCAAAATAAGTGACTTGAGTTGTAGTCGACTCATGAGGATGTCGTTCATTATTATTTTTTATTTTTTATTATTTTTTATCTCATTTTAATTGATTTTGTTTATTATTTCCATCCTTCCACGCAATGCAGGGTACGTACGTAGGGAGCAGTTACACCTCCAGTCCTCTTTTGTAGTTTGTTGATAACACACATGAGGTAACGTCAGACGTAGCTCAGCAATTTTAAGACGTACGCAGCTCCTCCCCGACTTGTTATACCAAGCGTACACTTTATCGTTGCGCATTCCAACTTCTACGAGACTTATTCAACATATTTAAGGTAAATAAGGGGGAACTTTTGGTGAACAGTTTCAGGATCTTGTCGATATTGAGCAGCAACTTTCACGGTTTAACAACAGGAAAGCGGTTCACTATTTTTTCCGTGTTGTTCCTTGTGTTCTTAGGTCTCGCCGTTGCCAGTCACATTTACATGGTTGCGTTTGGTAGGTATTCCAACAGCGGAATCGTCATCCTTTGAACAAGTCAGTGATCTTGGTTCCTACAAACATCAAGGGTCACAGCTACGTGCCACAGGGTAACTTGAGAGTTGCATTTAATCGTCTCTTCGATGTTCACATTCTATCGGTATTAGAACAGTGAGTTGAGTTTGAGTCTTTTTTACATTTCAGTACGCCTGTAGAAGTCGTCGTATATTATTCAGAGGAGTGTGGGCAATAGCTCTCTAGAGTGAATATACGTACATACACATGGTACTGCATATCTAGGTATCATTTGGTGGTAGTATTATCAACAGTACGTTTGCTCTGCTTTTACAGCTGAGAGGACGTAGATTTCAAAACTCAGCATCAACTTAACAGATTTTTGCGATTTCCAGTAAGGTCAATTACTTAGTACCATTTTTTCTAATCTTCTTCTTTCTTTTCCTTCTCTAACACATCACTGGTCACCTAAAGAGGGAGTGGTTTGCACAGGTCTGTGGTTCTTTTTATCTTGACACACAAAGACGCTACCGGATTTTAGACACAATTTTAACTTTAATTATTTTTGGTTCCACTACAAGAGTTGATATTTATCTGGTTAAGGATATGTACAGGTGTGTTCTTACCACTCTGGTTATGCACGCTGTATCTGTGGACAATATGTGTAACATTTCATGCAGTGAATATTAGCATATGTTCTTGTGTTTATTTTTTTCAAATACAGGCCCCTGAAGAAGAGATTTTTGGGAATCCTGAAATGCATTGGGCATCAACAACCACAATCGCCATTTACTTCAGTGTCATAAGTTCTATGCTGATGTGGTTTTAAATGAATTGGGATTGATAATTGATATGTTTATACAATATTCAACTATCATGTTTGTTTCAACATAAATACTTTCCTTATTTTCATGATTAACTGCTCAATAATTAAAGGAGCATTATTTGTGTTAGGAGAACTGTCAGTGATTCATTATGTCAAATTTGAGCAATGACAATTTACCTGTGCAGCTTACATTGTGAAATAGTTTGTAGTTTTTTTGATAGCTGTGCACCCGGTATACAGGTGCAGTAGCACCTGCTTTTTGTTCAACGACCTGATTGCCATTCTATCTCTGAGAATTAAAGCATGACAAAATGAGTGATGAGCACCTTAGTAAGGAAAACTGCGAATTTTTTAACAGACTTCAACCCGGAATTTAACACATGCAGCATTAGATGTTGATGGGGGTACCCTATGTATATAAAGAATAGCTAGGAAAACAAATGTAAATGAATGATGAATATACTATTCCATATAAATTTCGCTGACATTGTTTTCTTTTTTGCGCTTCTTTCATGCTGCGCTCTTCTTTGCCCTCTTGCTATATTCTCTTCTTTTCCCTTGTTTCATGTTTTCCTTTCCCCTCCTTTTTCTTCCTGGTTAATATATGATCTTTGTTATATTTTGCGGAGGGGGATAATGTAGTTGTTTCCTTTTTGAGTTTTCTGTTGTGGAATGTTCACCTCGCGTGGGTGCTGTCTCGTGTGCATCCCACAACAGAACCTGGAATTTTTGTCCCTGTCATAAATAAAGCTTATCTTCGAAAAATCCTCAACGTTTCCTGAGAGTCGTTACTACTGTTGGCCAAAACGTTGTCAAACATTTAGGGAACTGAACCTCCTGTTCCTGTTGAGAAAGGATTCACTTTGTGTTCACTACTGTATGTTTTATGCTGTCCATCAAGCAGGTGGACAAAAAGTCCCATAGCAACATTTACTATTTCAACTCCCATTTGATTCTTTGCTCCTCAATGCAATAAACAGCTGAACACAATTTCAGAAAACATGTTGAGGATGTGCCTTTGCTTGGTTTGACAAGTTGAAGAACCAGAACCAATTGGGCCTGGCGGCGCAGGGTACGCCTTAATCTCCTGGGTTCTCCTGCTTCAGCTAACAGAGACACGGGGACACTCTGTCGGCGTAAAAGATCAGATTTTATTAGCTGCAGCTAGTACAGTTGTCCTAGAAGTACACACGGTATGTTCTCAGGAGACTGCCACTTCACTCCGTGGCGCACAATCTTTTATAGTACATAGGTGACATATACATTAACGAAGGACACACCTAAGACATACATGAAAAACCAGTAGGAATAGTTTGAAAGAAAGTCAGAGCCAATTGGAAAAGTCGGAAAACAAAAGTATCGAGTAACTCTAAGAAGCCTCTCCTCCAACTGTGTTTGCCACCCTCCCACAGGTTAAGGTATTAATATGTCTGTAACTGACTTGCAGGTGGCGAGATACGTTTGTGTGTTTTGGAGGACAGTTGTGAAACGAGAGAATACAAGTGGAGGACAGCGAAGGCCAGAAGATAAGATAAAGTCAGGAGAGAATAGTGTGAACCAACAGATAGTTAAGACAGGGATTAGAAAAACCAGACAGGGATTAGTGTACTCGGCCAGTCTCTAACACCAGCTTCGTAAACAGAGGCACAAGGCTATTTTGACACAATATTGCAGGAAAAGCAGAAAAGACTTCGTTTGTCTTGCTGCCTGAGTGAGGACAACACAAAATGGCGGCAGAGCACAAAATGGCGGCTCAATGCGATCGTGATCGAAAATCGAATTTCCTCAGACCCTCCTTTTGCCAGAACTCAGGCAAGATACACAGACTCACGTTAATCTGAGTCGATGTCGATGGCCATGAGGTCGTCAAGCTGTTGCTGTCACATCATTCTAATATTCTCTGTTCTTTGTGTCTTAGGTTTTAGGATACACATAGTAGCAACAAAGGTCGCAGATGGCGGGACCACAGTGCATACAAAGACAACAAGAGAAAACGATGGCTAAAACCATACCAAGGAATGTTAGCACTTTCCAACCCCATTTGGACAGTAGTCCCCAAAACCATCCTAATAACGACTAATCTCCTTCGTCCTGATGAATCGACTCAGAGATTATATGTAATTTAGAGATGGCCTGGTATACTGTCGGAGCGTCATCAGGTATATAAATACAGCAACTCGATTTGATCAATTTGCAGACTCCACCACGATCTGCAAGAATAACATCTAAGGCAACTCGGTTCTGTAAAGTCATAAGACGATCCGCTTGTAGTTCCGGGGTAATATTACTCAAAGCTCCTACAGTGATGTCTATGGTAGTCTCTACAACACGAACCAGTTGTCTCATATTCCTGCTGTTTGCCATAGGACCCCAAAAAGGAAGAAATCCTTTTAGGAAGTCTCCTCCCTCTTGACCTGCTGTGTCTTTGGAATCAATAATTCCTCTGCCATATCTGTTTTTATGAAAATTTGAAGAAGCAGTGTATGTAGGGGGAAGAAGAAAAGCTATATAGCAAGTTCCAGAAAAACCAGTCGATAACCACGTATAGGCTCTATCGTGACAGATGAAATACGTGCCCTGAGATGGCACTAATGGCGGCAAATTCTGAGAGGAGTGGATGTAGGTATGGGAACAAAAGCTTTTTCTCTGTTCGGGGTCAGTAGTTTGGCCATTTATTTGCAAACAGAAATTGCCTTGATGAGGTACAGTCCAAATTGGTGGAGACTTTCCTTGTTTAACCTTATCACTAAGGCTTGTGATATAATGAGTGATGTTCCAATTAGTATATGCTTTTCTCTCATCAACAGAAATTTTACTATTTTCCATGATTTTAGCCATAGCTACCATTCCCTTTATCAATGAACTATGACTGAAATCTGGTCCACCAATATAAGAACTGACAGGTCGTTTAAATCGGCTTTGATAGGCGTTAGAGAAAATTACAAAATAAGCCCAAGCAAAACCTTCATAAGAGAACGGAAGGACTAAATATGGCATCCCTTTTTCTGTGGTATGAGGCATTAGTCCACATACCCAACAATCGGTTGTATTAATTACTAATTGGTGTTGGTATAATAATTGAATAAATGAATTATTGTAATATTCGATTCTTCTAACGAGTTCATGTTGAGGAAGTGTATGAAACAGATGTGGAGAGATAGTAGAATAAGAAGGCACAGAGATAGAAGAAGGGACAACTTTTTGCTGCATAGCGTAAACAATCCATCCTATACACGCCAATAAAATACACAATAATATAAAAACACATAAAGTTATACCACAACTACTGTATATTATTTTACAATGATTGTCTTTCATTTTGTTCTTTCTCTCTCTTTCGCCTAATGTAGTTTCCATCTTCTAAATGGATGTTCACGGCAATCTTCCTTAATCACTTGGTCATGATTGTCTGCCGTCCTATGACACTGCAAGTCCTGCAGGCCTATTGCCACTACGCAGGTCACAACCAAGACTCCTACCGTGACCCTGCAACCGGGATAGAATCTACATAGAAGAGAGAATCTCAAGTTTTCTTCTTCAGACTGGGTCTTAAATCGTAATGAGCCTTATCAGGTACCGTCTGATCCTGAAACAATGTTCGTGGGTTTGTGGTATTCAGACGAAAATGTGATGGTACAGCTTCTTGGAGAACGTCATCGTTTTCTTTTTCCGACAATGTTCCATTCAAGCGTGCATCACTAATAGGTATAAATCGTGGAACCTTCTCGCTTTCAGAGTCACTTATACCCTTGCGGACCCACTGATCAAAGGGCAAAGGCAAAGGAACCTTCTTGCAGTGCACGCCGTGAATCCAGTTCTTCTTTCCTTCAACCTTCACTGCTGTACGAGTGGTCAGGAGGACCTGACGGGGTTCTCTCCAGCAAGGCTCCAAATTCTTCGTCCTTTGAAAATTCTTCACACAAACCCAGTCACCTGGTCGAATGGAATGACCTGAGTCTGTGGAGGCCTCTGGCAAAGCGCTCTGGACCTTTTGATGGAGAACACGCAATTTAGTTGTAAGGTCGTGCAAATAATCAATCAACATTGGGTATGGCAAGTCTGAATACTTCTTAGGGCGAGGGACTCCCCATATATTAGCTGGGCGTCCGAAAACTATCTCATAAGGGCTAAGTCCCGAACGGGAATGCACAGCCGTTCTGGTGGATAGAAGAGCCAAAGGTAGTGCATCGGGCCAACTAAGGCCTGTACTGGCCTGTACTTTAGCAAGTTTGAGTTTTAGAGTGCCATTATAGCACTCCACTGGACCCGCTGACTGAGGATGGTTTGCCGCATGGAACTTCTGTTTTATACCAAGACCTGCACAAACTTTTTGCATGACTTGGCCCACAAATTCACTCCCATTGTCACTCCAGACAATGCGCGGCAAACCAAATCTAGGGAAAAACTCTTTTAGAAGTACTTTGGCTGTAGATAAAGCAGTATTGTCTTTCAGGGGGTAAGCCTCTATCCATCTGGAAAAGGCACATACCACCACTAAAACATATTTGAGATTGTTGCATCGTTCCATCTGAATGTAATCGATCTGAAACACCTCAAATGGATAGGTCGGAGGAGCAAAATGACCTGCTGGAGTTGGGGTTCCCTTTCCCGGATTGTACATTAAGCAAATAATGCAATATTTCACTACATTGTCTGCACACTTCGGGATTCCTTCGTTTTGCCATACTGGAGCCAGAAGCTTGCATATTCCTTTTGCACTTAGGTGGGCTGGACCATGCACCATAGTAACTACAGGTAGTACATAGGCATCTGGTAACAGCCAACATTGGTGCTCGGACAATTCCACCCAACATCCCATCTCATCTAACATTCCTGTACTTTCTTTCCACTTTCCCAATTCTTTCTCTGTAGCCTCTTCTTGAATTGATTTCACACTTTCTACTGTGTCCTCATACATTCCTCTTTCTCTGACCCAATTTGCAGGGCCCGCAACATACATGCGACTTGTAGCATCTCTGGCTGTCTTTTTCGCTACCTCATCCGCAAATGCATTCCCGCGACCAACATCGTCAGTAATCTTCTTATGCGCACTACACTTCACAATTGCTATCTGGGTAGGCAAAGCAAGTGACTCAAGAAGGTCAGTCACCAACTGACCATGTTGTATCTTAGTGCCGTGGGAAGTAAGGAATCCCCTTTCTTTCCACAAACGTCCAAAATTGAACGCCACACCAAAAGCGTACTGGCTATCGGTATACACATTCACTCTTTTTCCTTTGGATAGCACACACGCTCTGGTTAAGGCTATCAGTTCAGCTGCCTGGCTGAGTTATGTCTGATGCGTGCTGTTTCCACGATTGTATGTAAAGTAGTAACAGCATAGGCTGAAGTTGCTTCTCCATTAGGAAGCTTAAAACAAGAACCATCTACCCATAGCGTTCCATCCGGATTTACTAATGGCGTATCTGTTAAGTCAATTCTACCGTTTGTCTCTTCCTCAGTACGAAAGAAACAATCATGTTGTTCCTGAACACCTTTCTCTTCTGGAAGAGGTAACAAAGTAGCTGGATTTAAAGTATTACATCGTTTGATATGCACGTGACTAGCCAAAAGCATCAGCTCATATCCAGACAAACGAGCACTCGTAAGATGCTGTGTTTTTGTTCTGTTTAGCAAAGTATCCACTGCATGTGGCACCATAACAATGAGAGTATTATCTAGCACCACTCCAGCAGACTGTCGAATAGAAATTGCTGCTGCTGCTGTCGCTTTAAGACAACTAGGCAATGCTCTAGCTACTGGAACTAACGTAGCCGAAAAATAGGCACAAGGTCGTTGTTTATCTCCAAACCGCTGTGTTACCACGGACAACGCACAACCTTCTCTTTCATGAACATAGAGCGTAAAAGGCTTACTATAATCATGAGTACCTAGTACAGGAGCAGAACACAGAGCAGTGCGTAAGTCAGTAAAACTCCTCTGACATTCGTCAGTCCATGGAAGGGGCTGAGGCGTATCTTTCAAAGTGAGTGCCAACAAAGGTTTAGCTAACAGAGAGAAGTTAGGGATCCACTTCCTACAATAGGAAGTAATGTCCAGAAAGGCACGTACCTCTCTTTGTGTGGATGGCACAGACATTTGCGCAATAGCTTGGATACGTTCTGGGGTTAATCGTCTTCCCTCCTTTGATAAGAGATGACCCAAGTAGGTAACCTTTCGGCGAACATATTGCAGCTTAGAAGGTGAAACCTTATGATTAAGATCGGATAAGTGTCGCAACAATGCAACCGTCACATTCTTACATATATCCTCTGAATCAGCAGCGATTAACAAGTCGTCCATGTACTGAATGAGAGCAGCACCACACGGCAAGGAAAAAGCATCAACATGACATTTCAAAGCTTGACTATAAATAGAGGGACTTTCACAATAGCCTTGAGGTGACCGCTTGAACCGGAAGCTTCGGCCTCCAAGAGAGAAGCCAAAAATATCCCTACTTTCTTCGGCGATGGGAATACTAAAGAAAGCATTTTTCAGATCGATAACAGAAAACCAAACCGCTGTAGAAGGTATCATTGTCAACAGCGCAGTGATATCTGGGACAACAGGAAACTGTGGTACAACAATTTTGTTTACCTATCGAAGATCAATTACAAAGCGATAAACAATAGGCTGAGAAGGATCAGTGCATTTAAGAACAGGAAGAATAGGACTATTACATATGTTACCTCTCGTTTCCTCAACCACATCTTTCTGAATCAAGTCATGAATGATTTCCAGAAGCGCTCTTTCACCTTCAGTGGAAATTCTATATTGAGGAACACGTGGCAATTCAGCATTGGGCTTGAGAGTAACAACATAAGGTGGAATTTCAAGACAACCAACATCATTTGGACCCGTAGCCCAAAGCGTTGTAGGAAGAGAGAGCAATTCAGGTGGGAATTGATCTTTAGACAAATACATTGGAGAAGTCAGTTTTTGTCCTAAAGTGAGATATACACCAGAAGGAGAACAAAATATTGTGGCATGCAATCTTTTTAATAGATCCAAGCCCAATAGATTCTCGCCGCAACCATTCGTTAAGAGAAGCGGAACTTCTAAATCATAAGGGCCAATTGAAATAGGCAAAGGGCAAGAAACCGGATTACGAACTGGGGCGCCAGAAAAACCTACAGATGCATTCGTTAAGCCAGACAAAGGTGCCCCAGGGAGTTTTGAATAAATGATAGAACTTCTCATTACACCAGTATCTAAAAGAAATGGCTCTGAAACACCCATTGTAGTGACATTAACATAAGGTCCATTCTGATCTACTGGAATCGACACAACTCCCTTACTTTGTCCATGGCTGTCCTAGTTAGCATGAAGACTTTCATTCCCGTCTTCAACATAACAATCCTGATTGTAATACTGTGTAGACCGAGCGTTTTGCTGATCAAAGTAGTTCACGGAATTAGAGGGAGAAAGGGAACGCTGTTCTTGGGTCAACATACCTCGACCTCTACCGCTGTTTGCTGACTGGAGGCCACCACGACTTCGCGGAGCAGATAGTGTCCCATTGCGCTGCAATAAAACCGGACAACTATTCTTAAAATGACCTTCCTCTCTACAATAGGCACATTGATTAGGACCCAACAAAGGTCGCGGAATATATGGCTCAGGCTTTTGATACACCCTCTGAAACTGTGGAGGCTGTTGAAACTGGGGCTGAGCATAACGAGGTGGATAAGCCTGTTGCAAGAGAACCTTAGTTTTTAATTCTTTAGTCTTTTTCTCTTGCTTATCTTTTTCTTCTTTATCTCTATTTTCATAATATTGAGCAGTAGCCAATATCTGGGCTGAAGAAGAAACAGCCCATGAACTTTCGGAGTCTTTCAACTAATGCGACAGCTCGGGAAGCAAATTAAATATGAACTTATCTACAAATAACTGCTGTCCACCCTCCGTAGTCATGTCCTGACCACTGTGATCAATGAATGTCTCCTCGAAACGAGAGAAGAAATCGGAGACACTCTCATCTTTCTTCTGTTTACACGCGGCTAGTTTATCCCAGTTAACTCTCAAAGCAGGCATCATCGTTTTCATTAATGTAATAATCCTACCAGGGAGTTCTGAAATC
Organism: Triturus cristatus; assembly: GCF_964204655.1. Classification (NCBI taxonomy): domain Eukaryota; kingdom Metazoa; phylum Chordata; class Amphibia; order Caudata; family Salamandridae; genus Triturus; species Triturus cristatus. The sequence continues at coordinate 149,673,552 of NC_140590.1, read as the reverse complement.
AAAGCATGAGGTTTCGCACCACCCACTTGGTTTCTATCTGCGGCAATTATAGCATCCCAGTTTCCACCTAATTCTTGGGCATGATTCTCTTTACGAATCCTAGCCCATAACGCTTGTGGGACTACATTCCCCATCAACATATCGATATCTGCTAAATTCATGATGCAGGCATCAACAGTCTGTGACAATTCTTTATAATAACCTGCAGGGTTCTTAAGAGGATCCGGTAGAGACTGTTTAAGAGCCAAAACTTCAGATCTTTTCCAGGGGACATGTACCCATATTCGCAGGAAGTAAGCAGGAATAGCTTGATTGGCACCTGCTGCTGGAACCTCTTCTCTCCATACCGGAGGAACCTCTCTCATTGGGTAATTTTTCAGTGTCAACCTAAATGAGGGATCGGAATCTAGAAAAGTCTGTGAGGTAAATAAGTTTCTAAAGGAAACAAGTGTCTTTACAGCGTCCTCAACCTTAGAACCCACAATGAGTCCCTTATCAAAATTAGCCTGAATATCTAACACACCCTGAGGAACCGAACCCAAGTCCATATCCTCCCAACTTTTAACAAGAGTATCACACATAGCATTAAAAACATATCGCTGCGTAGGCGCATTCCACTGTGAGAAGGTAGGCATAATGTCAGGTACACTATACTGAGGACCCTTCTCAATCCATTTGCGAGCGAGAGAGTCCAACCTTTCTCATTCTTCGGACGCTGGGAACTGACTACGAGACTGTCTTCGAGAAAAAGCCGGAGACACATTTAACGCCTCAAAGAAAGGAGAGAAAAGACCAGAGACCGTTTCTGTGAGTCGTTTACGCATAGACGGAGAATTGGACATAAGGATAGGGGACAAGGTATTAGGCGAACTAACTAGAGAAGAATCAGTAATTACCGGGGGAACAGAGGGCAAAGAAGATGAAGGAAAAGGAGTGAACGCAGAGGCGGCAATACTTGAGGGGGCAAATGTGGAAGAGCTGGAGCAAGCGGAGGCGCAACTGGCGGCTGAACAGGCTGTAACAACGGGGGTGCATTAACACCTTGTACATAGGGCGGAGGCAATCTCAATAGGTGAGACATCAAGGGATCTTCCTCTAAATCCTTTCTTTTATCAGAAGGGGAAGCTGGCAACATCGGGTAGCATGTATCTATTGCCATACGATGCTGTCTCTCTGAAATTTCCATCGTATTATCAACTTCATCATCTTTAAATTGCTGAGCAGCCTGTATAATTGTCATACTCTGTGCTTTCTTATCTCGTTTTTCTTGTTTAATTTTTCTCTGTTTGGCTTCCTTACGCCAAAGGCGGAAAGAGTCAAACATTGCCGGCCGGGCTTTTCTTTTAAATAACATAGTTTCCAAATTATCTAGAATGTCGGGCTTAAAGCTACCATTTTCTGGCCATTTTAAAACACCATCATTCTTCGTGTATCGGATCCATGTCTCGTTAAAGGCAATGGGGCCAACACCATGTTTAGAATAGAGCTCATAAGTGGGAGTTCAAACCGAAGGAATCGGACAAGAGTCCTCCAGCCAGGAATCCCTATTACAACCAAAACAACAAAGTTTCTCAAACTTAGTCAGACCAGGCATCGTTATTTCACTGGACTGTTCACAAACATCAAGGGGGTTAAATCAATTAACACAGCACAAATGTACTTACCCCTCGGCTTCGGTTATTGCAATACCCGAATCAACAGAGCCAAAGAACCTAAGAACCAAAGAACCACAGAACCAAAGAACCTAAGGACCAAAGAACCAAATGTGGGAGCGACCCACCAATACTTAACTAAGATGTCTTCTTGCACCAACAGAGGCCCGTCTTTCGTCTCGCTTTACCATACATCACCAAAAAGAGGGCCAAGGCAGGGCGGCAGTCAGGGCAGCAGTCGTCAGTAGCCGTCAGGAAGGAGTAACCACGCTGCAAAAGACCTTCGGACCACTTTCGACCTACAGGGGTCGCTTGACGTGGCTCGCGATTCCTCCAGAATTTTCTTGCGGGGTTCCTCACGACCTTCAGGCAGAACCACTACCTCTGAAGCCGCCCTACGTTGGGCGCCTGTTGAAGAACCAGAACCAATTGGCCCTGGCGGCGCAGGGTACGCCTTAATCTCCTGGGTTCTCCTGCTTCAGCTAACAGAGACACGGGGACACTCTGTCGGCGTAAAAGATCAGATTTTATTAGCTGCAGCTAGTACAGTTATCCTAGAAAGTTATATTTTCAAAGACTATTGAACTGATCTTGAGGAAATTCGATTTTCGATAACAATCGCATTGAGCTGCCATTTTGTGCTCTGCCGCCATTTTGTGTTGCCCTCACTCAGGCAGCACGACGTAAGTGTATCTGTGTTGAAATGGTTGCATTGTAAAGGTATTGTGTTGTAATGCCTGCGTTGTAAATAATGTCCCCCTTGTCTCAGGTGTTGCTCAGTCATTTGAATCTGGGGTTTGGCTGCTGAACGGGAGCTCTTGTCAGCTAACAGTTGCTCTTTAGGCAGAGCAAAGGCTATTCAGCAGTCCAATAGGCGTTTACACAAAATTATTACAGTAGGCATTAGGCAAAGTTTTGGGAAATGGGGTCTAACCAAGTGCTTACAGGCTTTTCTTTGTAACCCTGTTAGGATTTTGGATTACCTGCAGAATGGTTTCAGGTTGGGGTTGGCAGAGTCCGCTATTCAAGCTCAGTGGGTGGAAATTCAGGTTTCCGGGGTGAAGTTACAATAAGACTGGCCCCATTAGATTCACGTCTATTAAGGAGTTTATTTCTTCAACTTCCTTCTGTTCATTCTCCGGTACCTCCATTCGATCTTCCAATGGTTCTGCAGGTTTTCTCTCTTCCCCCAATTGAACGATTAGATTCAGTGGATCTTAAATTATTAACACAAAATGTTGTCTTTTTGGTGGGCATTTTTTAGGACGATGGTTTGGAGACCTGGGTGCATTAATTTCAGTTTCCCATTCACTAGTTTTTTCCTAGACAATGTGGTCCTTCATCCTAGCTCTTCTTTTTTGCTTATGGTCCCATCCTCCTTTCATTGTTCTGAAGATAATGTTTTTCCTGTATTTCTTCCTAAGCCATCATCCCCTTGGGGCCGCAGAGGCCTGGAATAAACTTCCACCCGCGCTCAGACAAATCCAGAATCTGATGGCCTTTAGAAGAGATCTAAAAACATGGCTCTTCACTCAGTAAGCACGCTTCAACACACCAGTCTATCTTTCTAGCGCCAGGACACCTCCGGGTATTAGAGCGCTCTATAAATGTGCAAAATAAATAAATAAATAAGAGGCTCTTCATAATTTGGACTAGCATAGGGGACTATCTGTCTATTAGGTCAGTACAGCCCCATTTGGGAAAGTGTATACATTGTCTGTTATCTTTGGTTTACCAAATAAGGGTTCTCTTTCTTCCACATCAACACTGTTTAGATGGATTAAGTCCACCATAATCTAAGCTATGGATTGTCGCACACTCCTCTTCTATCTTTGATTGAAGGTAGATCCACTAGGGGGTTGTTTGCTTTCTGGGCTTCCTTTTGGGGGGCCTCCTTGAGGGACATTTTCTGTGCCGCTATGTGGCAAACTAATGACACTTCCGTTTACCATTACAACATTCAGTTTGGAGAAGGCTTTTCTACTTCTTTTGGGGGTTGTTTCTTATCGTTTGTATCAGACGTATGATTTGTGCCAGTGTTATGAATAATCACCTTTATTAAACATTTAGATTTGCATCAATCACTTAAGGGTCTGTTAGGATGGCGGTCAGAAAACCACCCCGACCGCCATGGTAGCATAAATCAACCGGCCGCTGAAACCGCAGCAAAACCGGTGGTCCAATTAAGATCAACTGCCCAAAAAATCCCAACGCGGTGGAACAAGGCCACCAAAGACCACCCGTAGCGGGCGGAGAAGGCGAAAATCCATCCGTGGTGGTCGGATTCGCGGCGTAAACACACCAAACCACCGCCAGGACAGTGGAGACACCACACGGAAAATTAGGATATCCCCGATGTGACCCAGGTATGTTCCGCTGTTTCCGCAAACATTGATAAATTGGATATCTTGCGGAAGGGCTATAGCATAGCCATGGCTGCGGACGCTCCGTGAAAAAAAAGGCAGCCTACTAAAAGAAATCACAACTAGGCCACCAAATTCAAAAAGTACCAATCCCAGGACAACCCACGCAACACACCTGACAGCAATACTCCATCTTGACATACCCACATAGCTGAGCATAACACCAGCCTCTTCCCTGACCAGAATCCTTTACAATACTCCTCAACTGAAGGGCCCAACGCCAGAGGACAAAGGAGAGGCAAACCTGCAGACATCATACCAGCACAACACACACACACACCACCTACACCACCCCCACCACCCTCACAACGGTACCCTAAAACATTAGCACATCACACACCATGGCACCACAGAAAATGCCCAAATTCACAGAGAGTGAGTTGTCAGTCATGCTAGATGATATAATCACAGTAGAACCACAATTGTTTGTTAACCTGGTCCAACAGATACCATTAGCCACCAGAAATCAAATGTGGGTAATGATAGTTGACAAGGTCAATGCAGTAGGGACCACCCCGAACAACAAACAGGAAATCATGCAGCAGTGGCATGACCTAAAGAGTGTTGTTAAAAAGAAGAGGAACAAGAACCATGAGCTGGCTCATAGGACTGGCGGTGGCCCTCCCATTCCACCAAGAACATTCAATGCATGGGAGGAGATGGTGCTTGGTGTCATGCTTCATCATTGACCAATCTTGGCCCTCCAGAATCTCGGCTTGGTGGAAGGCAGGCATACACCTGACGACAGGGATGTACTTCTAAGCTAAGTGCGGGCCCGTGTTAAGTGAGTGAAATTTAAAAACCATTATAGTTACCAAATTAAATGTAATGTGACTGGCAGCTATATGGTGTTAAAATCTGGTGAACGGTGGAGTGGGGAAATTATTGTCCCCACACCGTCATTGGTGCGGTCGACATTTTTCTGCCGTGTGGCCCGGTCAGATCCGTGGCATTCATCAGGATCTAAAATAAATATTTGGCTCCCATTTATCAAGGTTGTTCTGTTTGTGTGTGAGAGGCCTGCACTACTACTCCCACCATGCACCCTTGTTCCCCAGCTCATCAAGATTGAGCACTCCCTTACACCCAGATGCATGTGTCAGCCATTGCATTGTACACTTCAAACTAACAGGTAGTTATCCATCTTCCCAGGGAGGGCTGTTTGAGGGTGGGAGGCCTGCCCCACAACTCCCACCAGGCCCCCTGTCTCACCCCTGAGCAGGATGGAGCACCCCCCCTCCCTCACAGAAGCATGTGGCAGCCATTGCATTGTACACCTTCACCTAACAGGTAGGTAGCCATCTTAACAGGGAGGTGTGTGTGTGTGAGGCCAGCACAACAACTCTCAACAGCCCCCCTTGTCCCACCCCTGAGCAAGATGGAACACTCCCCCACACCCAGAAGCATGTGGCAGCCATTCCATTGTACACCTTCGCCTAACAGGTAGGTAGCCATCTTATGCTCTCTTGTCCCACCCCTGAGCAGGATGGAGCCCTCCACCACACACACAGTGAGATGTGTCACAAATTCCAACCAAATTTGAAAACAGAACAGGTAAGTAGACAGTACATTCACCCAGCTATTCCTCTAAAAAAGCATGGTGTCATATGACAACACCAGCCCTCTCATCCCACAAAAATTCACACAGATCTTACAGTGTGCAGACAGCTAAGCGAATGTAACTGTTATAGCAACCAAAGTGTGACTTACCAATTCACATGTTGAAGAAAGTCTGTGCACAATCATGCACAGCACTGAATGCCATGTGTAAGTGCCATGGGGCCAGAGCATCAAGGACCAAATGCATGGTTGGTAGTACAAATTGAGATTTGCACATGACATGACCAAGGTATGCATGAGATAACGATGGCTAGTTCATGCTCAGATGTAACATCTACCAGGCAGAGTAATCAACAAAGATACTTCACATAAAATCGTCGTGGCACTAGTTGTTAGATGACAACATGTCCTTGTAATCACAAAATATTCCCGTGGCCCATGGTATGTATTGACATGTCACACCATGGACAAGTATTGCATGTCCCGCAACATCATGTCAGGATGCACAGAAGTGTGCAGACAATAAATGTGACAACTAGTAAACTGTGTGTGTATAACCTGTCAATAAGATACATCTAACACCAAGCTTGAGGGTTGCACTTCAATGACCATTTCCCCTCTGTCCCACAGGTGACCAAGAACTGACTGCAGAGGACAACAACAGCAACCTGCAGAGCCAGTCTCTCCCCGGAACATGGACTCTCATATGTTGACTCCTGAGGATGCGGAGCTCGAAGCCGGCCATCTGGTGTGCCAGGGCGCAATAGGTCCCAGGACCCCATTGTCTCCCCTCCACATCTGCAGCAACTCCAACTTCTGTGCAGACCCCTGCTGTAACAGCCTGTGCCTCCTCCACCACCACCACCACCACCAGTGCTGCCTGCAAAACTCTTCTGGCCGAGAGGATGACCACCCCACACCACCAACTGAGGAGGGCATGGAGAAGATGCATGTGCCTACAGTGGTAAGGCAACTGGTCCATTGCAACAGGGCAGGTGGGAGGGCAAGGGTCAGTCAAAGACAACTGGACCCTGGGACTGAAGCCCCGGACAACATCAACAGAGTCCTTGGGGCCGATGAATGGGCCCAGAGACGAAGGGGCCGGGCTGTGGAAGATTCACGCAAGCTCCTCCTGCTGATGAGGTCCATGGACACCCACATGGGCCAAATTGTGGACCTCTTGGGCCAGCTAGTGGCGGTACTGAGGGACAGGCCTGTGCCACAACCAACACTTCCACCTCCCTCTGGTGGGCTGCAGGATGACAGTTCACCATCCTGCCCTGTGAACACAGAGAGGGGTGAGTCCTCAGATCCCACTGGCCCCGCAGCAGAGGCCCCCCCGCAAAACGATCAAGGGGCCGTCCCAAGAAATCCCAGGGCGGATCACATGGCAAAGCCATGATGGCAACACTCTTCAATACTGCATTGACCTTTTGGACTGTCCTTACCCACACTGCCTTGTGAATGGCATCTGTCTGCCGTAGAACGCAATATTTTGGGCAATTCCGCGCTCTCAGCGGAACACGAAATTACCCAAATTCCGCAAATTCCACGAGTGGAACGGAATTTACCGCCCAGGCCTAGTGTTGGCATCACAGCCATCACACAACACTTGTCATCAAAGTACTCCAACCTGCACACATTATAATGAGCAACAATGCTGACATAAACATCCTGTAGATGTGCCAAACTATACTGTCCCAAAAACATCGGCAGCCACCGCTGAGTCAACAACCGGCTGCAGTCATAAAGCTAACATACACCTTGCCAACAACACCGACATCTTCAGATAATGGGTATACTGTCACTCACCTTCAAGTGAAGTAGAGGTTGATGAGCTGTTGACGCAGGTCGACACCTTCCTCCTCTCCACTATCCTCGTCACTGGAAATGGGTTGGTTTGTAGGCCAGGGTCTTGGCTGCTCATCAGCATCCAGGAGCAGGGGGATCTCCTTGCGCAAGGCCAGGATGTGGAGCATGCAGCATGCAACTACAATCTGACACACCTTCTTGGGCGAGTACATCAGTGCACCTCCTGTCTTGTTTAGGCAACGGAAACATAACTTCAGGAGACCGACAGTACTCTCCACCACACGACGTGTCCTCCATAGGCATCATTGTAGCGGACTTCAGCCGGTGTCCTGGGATCCCGCAGTGGGCTCAGCAACCAAGGAAGGTTGGGATATGCTGAATCACCTAGGTGTGAGAAACACAGAGAAACCTTGTAATGTAACTGTGGCAAAGGACAGCATGCACACACACACCATGCTACTGGACTCTTCGTACTCACCCACAATCCATGCATGCTCTTGAAGCAGATTATCCATCAGTCGTGGCATAATGTTGTTACGCATGATGTACGAGTCATGGGCCGAGCCAGGGACTTTGGCACAGACGTTTGAGATGATCATATCTGCCTGGCACACCACTTGCACATTGAAGGAATGGAAATACTTCCTGTTCCTTTAGATGTGCTCACGTGCCTGGTGTGGAACCAGGCCAACATGTGTGCAGTCAATGGCACCAACAACATTGGGGATGTGCCCAATGGCATAAACATCTCCCTTCACACCTGCCAATTCATGCCTCCTGGGGAAATGGATATATCTGTTCTTGTAGACCATCCTAGGAGACAGGACATCACGTAGCGCCATGTTGAACATAGGTTGCGACATCCCACCTGCGCTGGACACCATGTGCTGGAAATATCCAATAGCAAAGAAATGCATGGCCACCATAACCTTAGACGTTGGCGTGAAAGCCGTCGGATATGTTCTGCGAGGCTGCAGGTGGGGGTCCAACATAGCACATAGGTCTTGTGGGGTGACTCGATCCAGACGGAACTTCCGTATGACCTTCTCATCCTCCATGTGTGCCAGCACTGTGTAGGGACGATGCACATTTGGTCTCCTCCTAGGTGAGATGAAAGCAGACACAGGTCAATGCAATCCACCAGGAGATGTGTCCGAAATCTTACGTTTTGACTGACACAACGGCAACAATGACTAGCATCACAGTCCAGCTTACAGCACAACTTTCTTGTAGGGACACCTTTAGCTACACCATATGTCCACCTGTCCACTTTCCACACAGCTAGCATCTCACAAACAACATCTGACTATGTGAATGCCCAAAGGGATATGGCCACATCTTGCATGGGCATCCCTGAGAGTAGTACCAACAGCATACGAGTGAAACTGGCATACTACTGTCTCCTACCTAGCTGCTGTACCTGCCATACCTTCTTGCGTAAGTCACACAGGGCACACATCAACCACACAATGACCCAAGACTGTGCGTTCATTGACAAGTATGTGCATGAGCCAACAAAAGTAGACAGTCAAATCTGCACATTGTGTAATAAGACATTAATCACTGTGAGTTGCATAGCCCTTTCACACATTGACATGTGTACCCATTGAAGAGTTCATCACAACACTGTTATGCGTACATGCCCAGCTAAATCCCAAATGACATGTGAGTGAGTACATGCCATTGTTTCTAATCATATACAACAACATGGCATGTGTAGTCAGAAGTGGGGTAAAGGTTAAATTGGCATTGAGTGCACAAACTTGTGCCATGAATCATGTGTCTACTGTGCACTGTTGCGAACTGGCCATTGGCCATTGCCTCTGCATGACGTGTCCATCGGTGCTGTAAAGGTGATCTGCCACCCAAATCATGGTAATTCATAGCAATGTATGGCACACATATCGCGGTAGCTACCACCTGGCCCCTGCGGTGTGTCACCGCCAATGCCCAAAACACAATTACGGTAATGATAGACATATACACATCGTCAAATGGCGGTTGACATGCTCCCCCACCCAAATCACGGTCATTCATAGCAATTTATGGGACACATATCGTGGTAGCTACCACCTGACACCTGCGGTGTGCCACCGCCAATGCCCAAAACACAATTGTGGTAGTGATAGGCATATACACATGGGCAAATGGTGGTTGGCATGCTCCGCCACCCAAATCACTGTCATTCATAGCAATGTATTGCACACATATTTCAGCAGCTACCACCTGGCCCCTGCAGTGTGTCACCACCAATGCCCAAAACACAATTGCGGTAGTGATAGGCATATACACATGGTCAAATGATGGTTAGCATGCTCCGCCACCCAAATCACGGTCATTCATAACAATGTATGGCACACATATCACGGTAGCTACTGCCTAGCCCCTGCGGTGTGTCACCGCCATGGCCCATGCCCTTACAGCCAATGGGAACCGCAATAGCGGTAGACTAATGAAATTTTGAAAATCGCAGTAGGTGTGCTCCGCCACTGGGGTGCTGGTCATTGGATGCAATTGAAAGATGCACGACCGCCGTAGCGACCGCCTGGCCCCTGTGGTATGTCACCACCATAGCCCATGCCCTTACAGCCAATGGGAACCGCAATAGCGGTAGACTAATGCAATTTTGAAAATCGCAGTAGGCGTGCTCTGCCACTGGGGTGCCGGTCATTGGATGCAATTGAAAGATGCACGACCGCCGTAGCGACCGCCTGGTCCCTGTGGTATATCACCACCATGGCCCATGCCCTTACAGCCAATGGGAACTGCAAGCGTGGTAGACTAATGCTATTTTGAAAATCGTGGTAGGTGTGCTCCGCCACCGCGTAGCCAGTCATTGGATGCATTTGAAAAAGGCTGACCTGGAATACCAATTGCAGCAGCGTAGAACCACTGAAATTAGCCCAGGGAGTTATATATGTGTGGGAGAGAGCCTCACATTTCCACAGCTCACAGAGCCTGCTGCCTGCCACCCCTCAACATCAACTGCTGCTGCTGTCACCAGGGTCTGCTGCCTGCCACCCCTTACCACCAATTGCTGCTGCTGCTGTCTCCAGGACCTGCTGCCTGCCACCCCTCAACACCAACTGCTGCTGCTGCTATCTCTAGGGCCAGCTGCCTGCCACCCCTCACTGCCAACTGCTGCTGCTCCTGTCTCCAGGGCCTGCTGCCTGCCACCCCTCACTACCAACTGCTGCTGCTCCTGTCTCCAGGGCCTGATGCCTGCCACCCCTCAACACCAACTGCTGCTGCTGCTGTCTCCAGGGCCTGCTGCCTGCCACCCCTCACTGCCAACTGCTGCTGCTTCTGTCTCCAGGGCCTGCTGCCTGCCACCCCCTCACCACCAACTGCTGCTGCTCCTGTCTTCAGGGCCTGCTGCATGCCACCCCTCACCATCCACTGCTGCTGCTCCTGTCTCCAGGACAGAGTGATGGCAAGGACTGAGATGATCCAGGCTAGTCCCTTCACCACCGAGGAGTTGGAGGTCCTGGTGGATGAGGTGCTCACACAGAATGCGAGGCTATATGGTGCTCCAAATGTCATGGTAAGTCTTTCAGAGTGGAAGTGAGAGTACAGGGGGGGCACACATGAAGTTGATCTGCTGCAGTATGTGCCTGAGAGTGTGGCGTTGTGTCATGCACTGCCTAGCATGCTGTCTCCAGGGGAAAGTGGTGTGTAGCCTATTTCACACGTTTCCCTGAATGCACATCAAGATTGGAGGGACATGTATTGTTTTGTCAGCCAAACAGTGACGCAGCAAGTTGGTAATGCAGGAGTCAGGACAGTAATTGCTTGTGTGAATTGAAGTGGAGGCCCTGATGTCCTTCACAGGCTCATCTGTGGCCTTATCAAGGGTTTACGTCCAGAGGGTTGTGATGGAATTATGTCCGACTCAAAATTTGCATCATCCATGGCTAAGCGCTATGCTCATGGCTTGGTGGTCATTCACCTATGACACAGCAGATTGTCGTACTTTTGTGCACAACCCCTTCCATTTCCACCAGCATGTGTACTGATTGGCATGCGTAGGCACTGTTTCCGCTCTCAAATTGTCCCTTCATGTGACATTTCTGTTACCCCACTTTGGACCTCAGTGTGATCCCACCTGGCCCGCACAGTCACTGCCCAATCTGAAAAGGACACATCACTGAATGTATAGAGTGTAACATGTGCGTGGTTTGCTGGACTCTCCATCAAAGGGACATCTCAGTCCTGTAGATTGCACATGACAGGCCTTGTGAGAAGGGTGTGGGATTGAAAGATCATGTCCCTTGATGTGACCTCCATGACACAGTGAGCCATTCACAGGGCAAGGACATTGTTGGCTGCGCAGTGTTGGACACAGTGAGTCTGCCCCTAAACATATATTGAAATGTAATGTATGTCTTGCTCACCCTCAAACTGGATAGTAGATGTGGGCAGCCTACACATAGCTTTCTGTGCTGGCATCCTGCATGTGTATGAGATGGGCAGGTACTGTGTCCACCCTCATACCTGCATGCATTTTCTTATGATTCTCCCATGCTAATGTGCCACGTGAGATGCATTATTGTCTCTCCTTGACATATTTGTGAAGTTGGGCTGAGTTAGTATCATGCCCCTGTACTGAGAGATAGTGGTACATAACACTGTGTCACTGATTCTTTACCTCTCTTGTCTCCCATGCGTGCAGCTCAAAGTCCACCAGCGTAAGGCCGTGTGGAGGGCCATTGCACGCAAGGTACGGGCTCTGGCTGTCTCCAACCGACGGCACACACACTGTCACAAGAGGTGGGATGACATCTGCCAGCTGAGCAAAAACGTGGCTGAGATGACGCTGGAGCTTCTCCCTCGGACTGGCAGGCTGGCGCGCAGGAGCATGACAACACTAATGGTCCACATCTTAGCTGTGACACAGCCTGAGCTGGATGCACGTTTGAAGTAGCATCAGCAGCAAGCTGGGGGTGAGTATTCAGGGAAGGATGACTTTGGTTGTGAGTGGCTGCATGTTTTCACAGCCTGGGCCAGCGCTGGGCTCTGTGATGTTGGAAGTGTGCTGCAGTGGCTTGTAAGTGGCCTCTGTGTTGTGTGCAGCTGTCATGCATTTGCCCTCCCTGTACTTTCTCGTGTCATTGGAGAAATGGCCCTTGACATTGCATTCAGAGTCGTGGCCTTTTGACATCGTCTGCATTGGGGTAGTCAGGGACATCCCATGGAAGGGAACGGCAGTGTGCATCATCTGAGTGTGCTTTCATCAATGTGTGCATTGCCTGACATCAGAATTGTGAGGACTAGACATCTGACACCAATGTGCAACTGTAGTTGTGACCCAAAGAACGACGTAGTAGATGGCATGAGCTCATGGCCATTGTGGACTGTCAAGTTGGAGTCTGTATCTGTGTTGTCCCTTTCTGCTCCCTCCAGATGTGACAGTGGCAACATGTTTGGAAGCACATCTTTGCCCCCCTCAGGGCCCTAGGTGTGTGCAGAGGGATTTGTGTGTCTGGTTAAATGGAACCACCGGCAGGCTATTTGGATGTGTGGTCGTCACATAGCTCACTTATGCCACGTTTGAATGATGGCACGCAAAATTCAAGGTTTGAATTGAGGTTGCACAATGTTACTGCACAGGGTGGTGTACAACATGGGAATATCTTCATCTTGTTTAGTGCTTTGCTCGCATAAGATGGTTGTGTTGATGCCACTGAACTGACCCGACATCTATATCTCTTGCAGCATCTCCCGTGGGCACGGAAGAACAGGGGACGGACACCAGTGGTGAGGCATCAAGCATGACTGCTGCACACGAGCACAGTGACACTGATGTGACCAGCGCCTCCGAGGGGGACAGGAGTCTGCTTGAGGAATTACAGCCAGAGACACAAACCTCATCGTCATCTGACGCCAGCGGTGACGCATCTATGTTGGCGGCACAGGGAGCGGGAACTCTGCCTCCTCTTACACCACACAGCATCCAGTGCCCACCCTCTCACCTACTTCCACTAGTGCTGCCCGTGTTCGCACCAGTAAGAAGGAAAGAGTGTCCTTCACCCCAGGCACCGCTGCCCCTGTCCCTGACTCCCCCTGCTGCCATCAGTGCTGAGTGTTTGGACATTTTGCGCACCAGCTGTGTATGGGCCAAACAACTCTCATCAATGCCTTCCTAGAACATGACAAAAAGTTGGTACAGGTAGTTGCTTTCATGGAGGGCATTCATTCAGACGTGGGTGGTCTACACCGGACTGTCCAGTCTTTGTCCTCCGCAGTGACGGCGATCATTCAACTGGCACAATCTCAGAGTCCAGACCCAGTCCATTTGGCCACCCCCCTGCAAGTGGCTACATCTGACGATAGTGACCACACACCACGGACCTCAAGGGCAAGATACAGCACACGCAGCACAGAATAGCAGCAGACCAAGCGGTCCAGGGTGGAAACACCATCCCCACTGAAAACTAAAGCCACCCCAGAGCGCAAAGGAAAAAAGCCCTTCAGGCGACACCCAGGGCCATAAAGCCAAGAAGCAGGCCTTAGGCTCACATGCCTCAGAGGCATCCCCAGGCAAGGACTCTCCTGTACCAAAAGCATCTCGCAAAGACAAGCAGACAGTTGCCGTGCCCGCTGAGAAGCTGGTGCCTGCTAAGAGTGCACATAAAAAGAGCTCCAAGGGTGATTCACCCACGACCTCAACTCCCATCCAGAGCCTTGTGAAGCAGGGAAAAGAGTGCACTGTAGGGGGTACCCCTGGTAAACAGGGGATGGAGGGGCAAAGGCAAAGTCAGGCCAAGCGTACCGCTGGATCCAGCATGTCCCCAGAGGGAGGGCCACTGGCTGCACCTGATGCAACTTTGGTGGAGAGTGTGCCTGTTGGGTCCGCCCCACTTACCACTACTCCCAAGACAGTGAAGCCATTTAGAATCCCCAAAAAGTAGAAAGGCACCCCTCAACATTCTCCCACCCACACTGTATCTCACGGCAGCATGACTCCACCTCCACGTGTTACCACACCACCCGGTCCAAGCAGCCCTCCGGCTTCCAAAGCTACTGTTGCCTCTACCTCAGCTTGGCCTCTCTCTCCCCGGTCCAGTCCTCCAACTGTCCTAGACACTCAGCCACCTCCCAGTCCAGCTGACAGCCAGGTGTGAGTGAAAGTCCCCCTCACACACCTGTCTCTCCCACAGCGGTGCCTAGACTGCCCATTGTGATCCCTCTAACTGTGTTGCTGACCATGGCAGGGTACAGTCTCACCCAATCCCTGTGTAGGATCTCATGTACCTCATCTGCACTTTGTACTGGCCACTGGCCTTGATGTTCACTGATGTTTGCCCCTTCCCTGTGCAGGATCTCATGTACTTACTCTGCATCTTGGACTGGCCACTGGCCTTGATGTTCACTGCTGTTTGCCCCTTCCCTGTGCAGGATCTCATGTATCTACTCTGCACCTTGGACTGGCCACTGGCCTTGATGTACACTGCTGTTTACCCCTTCCCTATGCAGGATCTCACGTACCTACTCTGCACATTTACTGCCCCCTGGTAATGATGTTCACTGCTGTTTGCCCCTTCCCTGTGCAGGATCTCACGTACCTAACTGCACCTTGGGCTGGCCACTGGTCTTGGTGTTCACTGCTGTTTGCCTCGTCCCTTTGCAGGATCTCATGTACCTACTCTGCCCCTTGGACTGGCCACTGGCCTTGATGTTCACTGCTGTTAGTCCCTTCCCTGTGCTGCTTCTCATGTACTCACTCTGCACCTTGGACTGGCCACTGGCCTTGATGTTCACTGCTGTTTGCCCCTTCACAGTGCAGGTTATCATGTACCTCATCTGCACTTTGTACTGGCCACTGGCCTTGCTCTTGTCTACTTTTGGTGCCTATCTGTGTAATATGTGAATAAAGACAGTTACTCCTGTTGTCTGCCTTGTCAGTGTCCTTGCTAAATGAAGGGTTTTCTGTGTGGGTATGTTTTACTGTGACACATGCTCTATATGCCATTTCAACATTGCCAATGGCTTGTTTCATTTTTTCAGGGTTTTACAGAGGTGATAGGCACTTCAGCTCTTCTCGACTCTGAGGCTTGGGGGTGCAATGATGTTGGTTTGTGATAAACTACCGTTATCATAATCACTCTTTGGTAAGGTTAGCTATATTGTACACATGTCATATTTGTGTGCACTGCCAGCAGAAAGTGGGATTCTATCCACCGTATTACAGGCTGGCTGGCCAGGGTCACCATGTCTGTGTGATCTTTCTTGAGGTGTGCACAGCAGTGTTGGTGTATGCTTATCGTGTGACGGCCAGGCATCCTAGTCACATGGGTACATTTCAATGTGTGCACTTGGGTGGTTAAGAAGTGTGCAGTGTGAAGGGGTGACTTTGTTAGTAGTGTTGATATGTGTGTGCCCCTGCAATGTCAACCGCACACATGTGTCACCCAGGAGTTGAGTGTCTGTTATTTGGATTGGATTGGTCAGCCCTGTGCTTGTGTGGGAGTTGTAGGTTGTGCACTGTGCCGTGTTTTGGTGTGTCCTTGCACTTCTGGGGGACACCTACTTGTGTGACTGGCAAGTCAATGTTATGTTTTGTTGATCAGCCATGTGTCTTGATACTGTTTGTACTCACTCTGCAGACCTGCTCAGCCACACTGACATTGTGGGTGTGTTTTCTCATTCATTGCTGTCACTTGGGGCTTTGTTGGATCCATTATGGCATGTGGGGTGTGGAGTCATACCATCCCCCATCTGTGCTTCTGATGCCTACCCATTGTGAGTCTGCACTCCATCTATTTTTGTATGGGGCACTCCACACCTGTCCACTACTGACGTACACGCCACTTCATTCTCATGTCAGCTGTCCCCTTGGGTTGCCAGTGTGTGTGCCTTTCCATCACTTCATTTGTTACACTATGCTTTGTGGTGCTGATCTGTGCACAGGACCAATGTGCCACTCAGGACAGTTTCCCAATTGGTTATATGGGATTTTCTTGTCTTGTTTTGCAGCCATGGTTGCTCATATGCAGTTCAACTGTTTGTGCTGCACAGTCCTCTGGTCATGTTGTTGTAACCTGGGGGTCCCAGACTTGTGCATCTGTGGGTGTTGGGTTAGCTTTATGTGTGTTTGCTGAGGTACTACTTCACTTCCTCAGTGTGATGTTGTTTGTGTGCTGTGCTGATTAGTGTTCTGGGGGTTCATGGAGTGTCACTCATATCTGTGTGGAACTGGTATGTTTGGTGTGCATACACTGCTTGTTATGCATGCAGTGCTGTGAGTGTATTTTGCCTTGTGCTTGCCTGGTGTGCACCCCCTGAAGTCCTGCTGTGTTTGCAATGTTATGGATTGGCATGTGCATCTGTTGTGTGTTTGGTGTGGATGTGTGCAGTGTGTGGGCTGTGTTGTCTCTTGCAGCTGACAGATGCTTTGTGTGTGATGTTCTATTTGCATGTCAGTGTGTGTGCTTTTTAGTGTGTTGTGATTCAATCAGATGTGTGTTGCCAGTGTAGTGTGCATTACTTGTGTGTCTGTCACATGCACTTAGGGCTATTCTTGTTCCTGGGCTTGTTTTGGGTGCATCCTTTGGGCTTTCTCCTCTCATATGTGACCTGTCATTTGTCAGGTTTGTGCATGTGCATGCATGTGGTACACTATAACACTCTGTTGACTTGATGGGTGGTGTGGTATGTCTGTCTGTGTTTTATTGTAGGCTCATTGGCCCCAGTTTGTGTCCATGATTGTTTTGATATGATGCACTTCTTGTCTGTGTTAAGGTATGTTGTCTGTGCATTGTTCCTGACTGATGAGGTTGTGTTCTCCAGTTCTGTCTGGGCTCCCATTGCCTTTCCACAGTTTTGCTGCACAGGTCAGGTCTGGTCTTGTTGTACTTCTGTGTATGTTGTTAGTAGGTTTTGTGTTTGGCTGTTGTTTTTGTGCCAGCATTGGTTCAGGCATTCCTGAGTGTGTGTGTGATGTTGTGTATGCCCCCCAGGGAGTGTGATTGTTTGTCAGTCTATTGACTGGACATTATTGGCACCCTTCTGTGTGTTTGACACTGGTGTTGTGTGCTGCAGGTGTGAGGTTGGGGGAGGTGGGATGTCTGAAGGATCCTATTAGTGTTTGACAGTCATGGAGTGTAACAATGCCCCTGTGTGTTGTGCTGCTGACATACACCTGTCAAGTAGTTTGATGCAGATGTGTGGCTGTTCACTGTTTGACTTCAGAGACTTCCTTTTATCCCTGTGCCTATGCATGGTTTGCCTTGCTGTCACCCTCAGTTCTTGAACAGAGGTTATTGTCTTTTGATTTCACTCACTGTGCCAGCCATATGTGATTTGATGGGCTAAGGGCGTTGTTATATGTTCCTTCTTTTGCATGTGATGTACACATGCTTAGTGGTTGGCTCCCTGGCCTTCCATTTGGGTGCACCTCACTTTAGCTTTCCTATTTGTTGTCCTCCATTGCTGCTGACATCTGGTCTGAGTATGTGGCTGTGTATCAGTATGGGGTATGTCGGTGTGACTTGACAGGCTGTGTGTCCAATTGAATGATTGTTCATATTCTGCGTGAATGTTTATTTTGTGCTTGGACTCAGTTTTCTTGCCATGAGTGTGGTGTGGGTGTGGTGTGAGGGTTGCCCTGGCCCTGAGCGTCTGTGCTGTGTGTTCCTTTGCAGCCTCACCTGCTGAAACTGTCTTCCTGGTTGTTTAGTTTGTGGTGCAGGGTGTGGGTTCACCTGGTTGGTTATTGTGCATGGGGGAGCACAGGAGGGGCATATAGCATGTCTCTTAATGGGGGGGCCTAGTTTGTGGAGGGTGGAGGTGTGTCCCTATGATCTTTGTGCACTGCCCATGCCTGGCACTGGCCCTGCCTTCTGCACTGTGCGCATGTTTTCCCATGTCTTCACCGCTGCGGTGACGTGACCGGGACATTGCATCAGTATCGCGGTTGGTGGGTGACCTGGGTACGGAGGGGTGATTTTGTGACAGGTAGGACATGGGTGGGTACACTTGTGGATGTGTTCTTCTCCCCACCAGGGTGTCTGGTGTGGACAGGAACCCTATATCTGCCCAGGTATTGTGTGTTGTTGTTGTGTGCGGAGTTGTGTTATTGCGTACCTGCGGCATCGTCCACAACGGTGCATGACTTGCTGGTAGTGTATCAGGTACAGCACCGGGAAGACGTGTAGAGCTGGATCCATTGCAGTCGGGACCGGGCAGAGTGGACCGGGACTCTGGTTTCACGCTCCGCTATCGTGCTTTCGCCGTCTCTGGTTCGGCGGTTTCTCCCCTGCGGTGCGACTGGCTGTTTGGGGCATCCTGATTTGTACAGCAGACGGGACGTCATTCCTCATGGCGGTGGGTCTCCATTGGCTCCGACCTCCGTGGTGGCGGGTGCATTTTGATGGCGGTTCGCGTCGCACCGTGGCAGACGGAAAAATTGGCTATGTTTGGCCATACTAATATGGCGGGCGTGAGGACACCTGCTGCAGTGCGGAAAATGGCATTTTCCGCCAGCACTGTGCTGGTGCCTCTGCCTGCCATCCTAATGGGCCACTTAGTTTTTTCGTTATGGGTTTCTATAATACATCTGAGTCTGCTTGGGTATTTTCCTGCAGGTAAGGATTGTAGTGGAGAAGATGGACGAGGAGGTAATGCCCCCTTACTTACTGGTAATCTTTATTTCTCAGAGTCCAAGTTTTTTCCGATCCAGTCCTGGTATGAAGGTGGGATTGGTTATGTGTATGTTGGTTTCTCTTGGGGAAGCTTGTAAAATGCACAAGATAGGATACAATAGATCCTCTCATTTCTACTGCCTGATGGGCAGTGGCAGCCATGTTGGGAGGATTTTAGGAGTCAGCTAGGGAACAGGCTTTCAGGACATAGATGGTATCCCACAGGTAATGACTGTATTGGGCAAAACTTGGAGTAATGAAGATTTCCAGTAAGTGAGCGTGGCATTTCATTCCCCCAAATTTTGACAAATGTTTTCTCATTGCTTCTTGACCCAGGCATCTGCGGTTACATCTTGGATTTGCAGTTGTGGCGCCCTACCTGAACCTGGCCATTCTCACAATATTTCCAGCCTCAGAACTCATACCCTAGACTCCTTCCGCTATGTCCCTTTCTTTAGTGTTTTAATGTTGCTCCTATGCTCCCTCACATACCTCGATGGATGCTGCTAATTTCTGCTAATTCCTTTAGTTACTCTTGAGAGGATTTTAGTTCCAGTTCAGCCACCTTGATTTCCCGTTCAATACCACCAGCTTTAGGGGCTTATTAACAGGCTCCGTGTGCCTCCGGAAAGCCACTTTTTATGACATTCCAGCAGCTCAATAGGCTTACCCATATCTACGAGGAAACATAAAGCCACCCTGCGTGGCTTTTCATGGCCTGATAGATATGGTGTGAGGCATGCCATGGGTGTCCATTTAACACCCATGCCATTTGAGACATTCCCAGATTTAAAAAAAATGCTGTACACCTGGGAATGCGTTGAAAGCCCACACCTCCCCAGGGGTGGCATAATGGTTGTTTTTGTGAATGAAGTTGTCCCTTCCTCAACAAAATAACCTGTTGACACTCTTGCACCATGGTGCAAGGGTGCCTGTGTTGGCGCATAGCAGCCATTTGTGTGCCAGCGCTGGGAAGGAGGACAGTTCAGGTTGGACGGGTTCAAGACTGATTTCCATATGGCTGTGTCTGAACTGGGGTGGTGAAGTGAGCTAAAGAACAATGATGGATTCCACCCAGATCTGTGACTGGGGGGTGAGTGTCTGAAAAATTAAAGAGCTCCGTCCATCATCTCCTTGTGTTTACTTTCCACAAAATATGTGGCACAGGTTCATACCCTGTGTGTTCACCATGGTGAGCCAGACCGGAACCCTCTACAGAAATTTCAAGGCCTGACTTCAGCAAGATAGTTCCCCAGAATTAGATATGGGATTACCTACTGGTCCACTAATGCCTGAGGTGGTGTCTCTGCATACAATTATGCTGAAAGCTGCAGAGACCTTGGAATTACAACTGTCTTCCACAGAGACTAAAACCAGTGTTCTCAGTGAGATTCTCTTGCCCTCGTCAGCTACTTCAGAGCCCTTGTCTCCCTTTAATGAGGCCCAACTGGCACCAGTCCCGGCTATGGTGAGAAACATGGATAGACTTGTAGACCCTTGTTACCATTTGGCACCAGGTGACCGACCATTCCTCTACACACATTCATCACCAGAGAGCCTGGTCATCCGAGCTTCTTGTTCAGTAACACATTTGAGTGGTACCTTCCCTACTGTCCCCTTAGACAGGGAGTCAAAGGGGCAGATGTATCATCATTGTATTTTGCGAGTCCTTAATAGCGAATTTTACCATTTCGCTATTAAGGACTCGCAAAATGCAATGTATGTAGGTTTTGAATTTTAAATAGCGATTCCTACGCATTCCTTATTTGTGACTCGCAAATTGCAAATCGCAAATAAGGAAGGGCTTCCCATTCATTTCTATGGGCCAAGAGGCAGGATGAGAAATGAATGGGAATTGCATGTGCAATTTGCGAGTACCCAATAGGTACTCGTAAATTGCGCATGCAATTTCAAGGGTGCAAGGGTGCTAAAAGGACCCCCTGTTGCACCCCTGAAATATGCATGTGTGCACACATCTGGCCCTAAACGTCTAGAAGCTTAGGGCAAAAAGGCCTTTTCTGCTGGAAGTAGGGCCTTAAAAGCTTTAAATGACAATTTCCCTAAAGCCTGCTATACCCCTTCCTTGTAGGACATGGCCCAAATGATGCTGCCGCACATACCTACTGCCACAAAGGATCACTTTCAAGAAGTCCTAGTGGATGATCAGAGCACATCTAGACACATCATTAAATCTCGGCTCAACAACGCAGAGTCCTGTATCCGGGGAACTTCCATGTCAGCCCAACCTAATGCATGTCTTTGAACATCCAACTTTTTATCAGATGTCTAAGTGAACCTTATGGATCTCCCCTATGACAGGGCTTTTCAGTGATAAAGCATACTTGGCACTGGATGGGTTTAAAGATTCCATAGACCCAGCCAAACCACTGGGCCTTCAGCTCCTGCCACTAGCTAAGGACTTTTGATCCTTTTTCCACTTTCGTAGCTTCAGAAAAAGGCTCTTCCTTTCGACCCTGGAAACATCAACCACTCCAACAGCGGCCTCATCCCCTCAACTGTCAATATAGGAGCTACAGAATAGGAAGGGGCTGTGGATCTGCATTGCAACCCCCCTCCTTTTCATTTTCTTCCTTACCCGCACCTCTAGGAAAGCAGGCCTAGTTTATTTCCCCAATCTCACATGGAGTCTGTGGGTGGGCAGATGTCCTGCATTCTTCCGGCCTGGATGGCCATTATTGTGGACCAGTGGGTCCTTCAAATTATAGATAAGGACTACACCCTTCCCTTCCTTCAGGTTCTACACTCCATACCACCTCCTCTCTCCTCCTTGCCACAATAATTTGTCCATTCTACTGCTGTAGGTGGCAACTCGGCTTCAGAAAGGAGCAATGAAGCTAGTGCCTGACAAGAAAACAGGCCAAGGTTGTTATGCATGCTACTTCCTGGTGCCTACGAAGGACGGCAGTCTGCATCCAATTCTAGACGTCAAAAGCCTGAACTTCTTTCTAAAAAAGGAAAAGTTCAAAATGCTGACCCTAGTTCTACTGGCATTAGAGCTTAGATACCGGATGATTTTCCTTGGACCTGCAGGATGCTTACTTCCATATCACTATTAGGCACAGGCAGAGACCTCCGCTCGGCCAGCGTAGTGAGTGGAGATTTTCCTACTCCGCGCTAATTTGAGAACGCAGAGTAGGGAAAGAAACTCCCAGCAAAATTGCACCCCGCCTCCACCCTCATAATAAAATAATAGTGATAACTTACTTTAAAAAAAAATAAAGTCACATACTGTATTGCGTCATCCATGGGCTGCCCTCCTTCTTCTTGCCGGACATCTTGCACAAACTGTGCATGTGTGCGTGCGCATTTCTTTGCGAGAAATGAGCAGAGAAGGAGGAGGGCAGTCTGGGGATGCCACAAAACAGGTAAGTGACTTTATGTTTTTTTAAATTAAGTTATCACAATTATTTTATTACGGGGTGGAGGCAGGAGGCGGAGCGGAGTTTTCCCCCAACTCAGTGGACCTCCACATAGTTGCACTCCGCCAGCTCCGCCCAGGGTTAATCACTAACCTGCAGTCTTATGGGAAGCTCTGGCGATATGTGGTGGGTTCTACACACTACCAATTTGAGGTACTTCCTTTTGGTTCGAGATCAGTACCTTGAGTCTTCACGAAGGTTATGACAGTGGTTGCAGCCCATCTCAGACGGTTGGGCATACCTATTTTTTAATATCTGGATGACTAGTTCCTCAAAGCCAACTCGCTGGGGATGCGTTGTGCCATCTGCAGTCAATGACGTTTCTGCTGTTTGACTGGGGCTTTTTGATCAACAAGCCCAAATCCCACCTCTGGCCCTCCCAGTGATTTGAGGTCATAGTGTCAGAACTGGACACAACCCATGTCTGTGTCTTTCCTCCTCCACAGGGAGTCCAAGACTTCCAGGAGATGGTTCAATCTTTCTATCAAAGCGTGAGAGTCCCAGTCCTGTGATTCTTAGGTCTGCTGGCTTCCTGCTTTTTCCTAGTTATGTATACATATTGGCAAATGAGGGCCCTGCAGTAGTGCCTCAGCAGGCAATGGCTCCAGTACGGGAAAGCCCTGTGGACTAATCATTATCTTTCCCCAGCACAGACTGGTTGAAGCTGGAAAGCAAGGCTGCTTTCCTACCTAAGGTGGTCACTTCCTTACACCTTGTCCAAGCCATCACTCGTAAGACTTTCTACCCTGCACCTCATCATACAAAAGATGAGAAATGGTTGCATTGGTTAGACCTTAGAAAGGTGGTTAATTATAACCTGGACTTTACCAAGGAATAGCAGTCAGACGACCAACATTTCCTGGGCTATTGTGGTGCCAAGAAGATGAAGGTGTTTCAGAAGAGGACCCTTTCCCAATTGAATCCTCTGCATCAAGTCCTGTTACACCTTACCCTAACAGAAGCCGCCTGAAGCCATTAGGGGGCCATTCCACCAGGGCTAAGTCCACCATTTCTGCTTGATCTCTAGGTATCCAGATTGCAGAAATTTGTAATTCGTCAACGTTGGCTTCTTTTCACACCTTTGCAAAGCATTACGTCTTGATGCTGAGTTGCACAGGGGCGGATATTTCCCTAATCCATCTAAAAGATTTCCTAGTTTAAATCATCCATCAATCCTCCTCCTGGGCAGGATATTGCTGTGAAATCTGTTATACAGGTGAGAAATCTGCAGGTAGACATTTCCATCAGAAGAAAAAGTTACTTTGAGAACAATCTTTCTAGTAGATACTCTTCCTGCAGATTCCTCACCAACCCACCCACCTCTCTGTTTGATGGATGTTTTATAGGGAAACGTAATAGGATCTCATATTGCAAATATGTTGGTACTGCAGTTTTTCACGATCTCAATCTCCCTCTCACCTTGAAGGTTTGAAAAAAGTGGAGGGACACTTACGTTGATACAAAGGGACGGGCACTTTATGGCCTCAGTTGTATCGCCTGGTGTCACTTCTGGCGCTGACTGAGCCCAATGTCCCTATCAGTGAAATTGTTGTTTGAAGTTTTCCGGATCCAGTCTGATGCCTGTTCTTTAGGTTTGAAATCTGCAGGTAGATAGAGTATGCTCCAAAAAGATCATTACCGCAGGTAAGTAACTTTTTCATACAGGAGGGGGGTGGGCGCACACTGCCTCACACTCCAGCACTCAGTTTGCCCCGATGCATCATGATAAATACAGTGCATGGTAACACTTTGTTCGGTGTCAGGCTTTAGTTTTTCACCCTTGTTGGTGCAGCCAGTGCTGTGTATCTCTAGACACGTGTTTCAGGATAATTGTCCTTCTTCAGTAGAGAGCAACACTTTTTTTGGGGGGTGCTGAAGATGCTGCCCAAAGTCTTCTCAGGTCTCAGTACCACTACATGGGCGCAGGTGCATCAACCAGAGTTCGTCAGCTCATCAGCTCAAGGGAGATTTTCAAACAGGAGGGGGGTGGGCGCACACTGCCTCACACTCCAGGACTCAGTTTGCCCCGATGCATCATGATAAATGCAGTGCATGGTAACACTTTGTTCGGTGTCAGGCTTTAGTTTTTCACCCTTGTTGGTGCAGCCAGTGCTGTGTATCTCTAGACACGTGTTTCAGGATAATTGTCCTTTTTTAGTAGAGAGCAACACTTTTTTTGGGGGGTGCTGAAGATGCTGCCCAAAGTCTTCTCAGGTCTCAGTACCACTCCATGGGCGCAGGTGCATCAACCAGAGCTCGTCAGCTCATCAGCTCAAGGGAGCCTTTTCAAACAGGAGGGGGGTGGGCGCACACTGCCTCACACTCCTGCACTCAGTTTGCCCCGATGCATCATGATAAATGCAGTGCATGGTAACACTTTGTTCGGTGTCAGGCTTTAGTTTTTCACCCTTGTTGGTGCAGCCAGTGCTGTGTATCTCTAGACACGTGTTTCAGGATAATTGTCCTTCTTCAGTAGAGAGCAACACTTTGTTTGGGGAGTGCTGAAGAAGCTTCCCAAAGTTTCTCAGGTCTCAGTACCACTCCATGGGCGCAGGTGCATCAACCAGAGCTCATCAGCTCAAGAGAGCCTTTTCAAACAGGAGGGCGGTGGGCGCACACTGCCTCACACTCCAGCACTCAGTTTGCCCCGATGCATCATGATAAATGCAGTGCATGGTAACACTTTGTTCGGTGTCAGGCTTCAGTTTTTCACCCTTGTTGGTGCAGCCAGTGCTGTGTATCTCTAGACACGTGTTTCAGGATAATTGTCCTTCTTCAGTAGAGAGCAACTACCTCGAAACACGTGTCCAGGGATGGCTAACGCGACACTTATTTTCATTTTAAACTTTTGGCATAGGCGTACCCGCCGACGCTACTTCATGGACTAAAATTCTTTGGGGTAACACGCTGGTAGGACTAGCAGAGTGCGGCCAATCAGATTTTTGTTTACATTCAGGCTCCCTTGAGCCGGTGGGGCTGACGAGCCCATGGCTACGCACCTGCACGCCTTGAGTGGTACTTTACCTGAGAATATCTTTTGGCAGCCTACGCAGCAACCCTTCACACATACCTACTCCCTGCTGACGAGAGGCAACTACCTCGAAACACGTGTCCAGGGATGGCTAACGCGACACTTATTTTCATTTTAAACTTTTGGCATAGGCGTACCAGCCGACGCTACTTCATGGACCAAAATTCTTTGGGGTAACACGCTGGTAGGACTAGCAGAGTGCGGCCAATCGGATTTTTGTTTACATTCAGGCTCCCTTGAGCCGGTGGGGCTGACGAGCCCATGGCTACGCACCTGCGCGCCTTGAGTGGTACTGTACCTGAGAATATTTTTTGGCAGCCTACGCAGCAACCCTACACACATACCTACTCCCTGCTGACGAGAGGCAACTACCTCGAAACACGTGTCCAGGGATGGCTAACGCGACACTTATTTTCATTTTAAACTTTTGGCATAGGCGTACCCGCCGACGCTACTTCATGGACCAAAATTCTTTGGGGGTAACACGCTGGTAGGACTAGCAGAGTGCGGCCAATCGGATTTTTGTTTACATTCAGGCTCCCTTGAGCCGGTGGGGCTGACGAGCCCATGGCTATGCACCTGCGCGCCTTGAGTGGTACTTTACCTGAGAATATTTTTTGGCAGCCTACGCAGCAACCCTACACACATACCTACTCTCTGCTGATGAGAGGCAACTACCTCGAAACACGTGTCCAGGGATGGCTAACGCGACACTTATTTTCATATTAAACTTTTGGCATAGGCGTACCCGCCGACGCTACTTCATGGACCAAAATTCTTTGGGGTAACACGCTGGTAAGACTAGCAGAGTGCGGCCAGTCGGATTTTTGTTTACATTCAGGCTCCCTTGAGCCGGTGGGGCTGACGAGCCCATGGCTACGCACCTGCGCGCCTTGAGTGGTACTGTACCTGAGAATATTTTTTGGCAGCCTACGCAGCAACCCTACACACATACCTACTCCCTGCTGACGAGAGGCAACTACCTCGAAACACGTGTCCAGGGATGGCTAACGCTACACTTATTTTCATTTTAAACTTTTGGCATAGGCGTACCCGCCGACGCTACTTCATGGACCAAAATTCTTTGGGGGTAACACGCTGGTAGGACTAGCAGAGTGCGGCCAATCGGATTTTTGTTTACATTCAGGCTCCCTTGAGCCGGTGGGGCTGACGAGCCCATGGCTATGCACCTGCGCGCCTTGAGTGGTACTTTACCTGAGAATATTTTTTGGCAGCCTACGCAGCAACCCTACACACATACCTACTCTCTGCTGATGAGAGGCAACTACCTCGAAACACGTGTCCAGGGATGGCTAACGCGACACTTATTTTCATATTAAACTTTTGGCATAGGCGTACCCGCCGACGCTACTTCATGGACCAAAATTCTTTGGGGTAACACGCTGGTAAGACTAGCAGAGTGCGGCCAGTCGGATTTTTGTTTACATTCAGGCTCCCTTAAGCCGGTGGTGCTGACGAGCCCATGGCTACGCACCAGTGCGCCTTGAGTGGTACTTTACCTGAGAATATTTTTTGGCAGCCTACGCAGCAACCCAACACACATACCTACTCCCTGCTGACGAGAGGCAACTACCTCGAAACACGTGTCCAGGGATGGCTAAGGCGACACTTATTTTCATTTTAAACTTTTGGCATAGGCGTACCCGCCGACGCTACTTCATGGACCAAAATTCTTTGGGGTAACACGCTGGTAGGACTAGCAGAGTGCGGCCAATCGGATTTTTGTTCACATTCAGGCTCCCTTGAGCCGGTGGGGCTGACGAGCCCATGGCTACGCACCTGCGTGCCTTGAGTGGTACTTTACCTGAGAATATTTTTTGGCAGCCTACGCAGCAACCCTACACTCATACCTACTCCCTGCTGACGAGAGGCAACTACCTCGAAACACGTGTCCAGGGATGGCTAACGCGACACTTATTTTCATTTTAAACTTTTGGCATAGGCGTACCCGCCGACGCTACTTCATGGAACTAAAATTCTTTGGGGTAACACGCTGGTAGGACTAGCAGTGTGCGGCCAATCGGATTTTTAAGTAACTTTTTCATCCTGACACTAGCCTGTAGTGAGCAAACACCAATCCCCGGGAGGCAGGGTCTGGTTGGGACCTGGTGGGCACGTTCCAGGGCAAAGAGGTGAGGAAGGTCCTGGGCTGCTAATGTGTCTTAAATCTATGTTTCCTGAAAAGTGACCATATCAGTACCGTAAACACACTCTGATTGCCCAATCACATGGATATTATATCTACAGACTTCTCTTTCAGCGTTTATCAGACCCATATGTTAATGCATGGATCGCTCCTTTATTTTAGACACCTGTTCTTTTAGGACTCCCATTACAGGCAGCAACTCAGCCAGAGACCACTTATTTGTCGTGATCCTCTTCGTCATCTTGCTGTGATAGTCGCGCATCACCACAGTGTCCATCTTGTGTGCTACGGTTTCTCTAAGGTCTTTGATAGCCAGGAGTAGAGAGCCCAGGGTGGCCTCAGGGGTGTCGTCTGTGTTTTGTGAGGCGCAAGTTACTCTTTCCTCTCTCCCAGTATGGGAGTGAGATGCAGATTGCTTATTGTCTTCTAATGCTTTCCAGTTAGAGTGCCTGCCCATCATGTGCTATAGGTGTATTGTGTGCTAAAGGCGTACTCACTGTGGCATATAGGAGAGGGTTACAGTGCATGGCCTCCCATTCTGTGGCAGTGGCACCCTGTGGAGGACAGAAATCCTCAGCAGTATGCACACCCTCTGTTCTATGTGTATGTCCACCAGCAGGGAGAAGTCATCACTCCCAAGCCAATTACCCACAGCTATGGCTTTTTGTAACCAATATTTCTGCTATGACTTGCAAGCAGTCTGGTGGATTCCGATGGGCAGGGGGACCACCAGAAGTAGTGGGCAGAAGGCAACCATTCCTCCACAGTAAACCTCCGCAGGTAAGCCATTTGAAGTGGCCAGCTATCCCTGCAATCCACCTGTCTCCAGCAGTTGGCCAAGAAGTGTCACAGCTACTGTCTGGAGCTTTTCCTGTAACCCTTGGTATCACAGTCCGTTGCACCTGCAGGAGCCTGTGTGTGCCAGCCGCCAGTTTCCCCAAGCGGCAACGGCAGTGGGAGTTTCAGTGTTGTTTTTTTTGCTGTGGCAGCACCCCTGTTCGTCAGCACTCAGGGGCAGCTCGGTGGGATTGGCCCAGTGCCACTGATGGGCTGCGTTGATGCTCCAATGCCGCAGCAATCTTGTGGGGGTCCGCCATATTGGATTTTTACCCTCACAGCTGTGGTTAAAGCTGTCTTTCAGTTCTTTTAGGCAATGAGGTCGCCAATGGCTTCTCTCCCAGGCAGACAAGAAGGGCACACTCACCCACAACGTTCTGGGTCTGAGGGGGCAGAATTGGTGTCAAGATGTTGGCAGGTGGTATTGCCTCACAGGGAGCTCCTTGGCATCAGTTTAAAACTCTTCACCCATCCCAAGCATTCAGCTCTTGTGGCTCACGGGACTAATCAATCCAGTCCAGGAATGTGTGTTTGTTCTTATGGTTACATGGTTTGTATAACCTCTTCATCACTTTAATTTTGTTTTTAGTGTATTGTGAGAGAAAGAGTGGAAATCGGCTGGCTTCTTTGATTGATGTTTTACTAATGACAAAACCTACACCTGAAGCAACTGCATTCGTTCTCTGTGCAAAATGTTCCATACAGATGCACTCTATGCCGTACATGTTATGTACACCACGTGTGCACGGACAGTCACACACATCATACAGTGTGTACAATTTTATTTCTTGAAAAATGTGTTGCACAAGAATTTACTCATCATTTCTGTGTGCATTGTATGACTGGCAAAACATGCTGCAGGGATCCTTCCGGTATATTGATATAAAAGCAGTGCTATTTCTGTCTAAGCTCTTCACAGCAAAATGGGACCCCGCAAATTAAATATTAAGAAACAGTTCTACTATTAAAGGTGCTGATGTTATTCTCTGTGGCGCCAGTAACCAAAGGAAATACAAACACTGCAATTGATTTCATGTTCTAAGCAACAGTAAGTAAGCAGAGAGCATCATACTTTAGCAGAATCAATATCAGAACAGCTCCTGAAAGCAACAAGTTCATCATCAAGAGAGGTGTGGCTCACTGGTTAGAGGCGGCAGACCCGCATGCAGAGAATCGGCCTGGGACCAGGGTTCAATTCCCGACGCGGCAGGGTCGTGGACCAGGGTCAAAACGGACTCGATAATTCTCGCCTCGGTACCTACTCTAACCAGGAACACACTCGGCAACTCTGGGCATTAAGCTTGCCTCATCTCTACAACGGCCCCCCACAGACGCCGGGGATGCCTGCTTTCACCTTGGAGATACCCAGATAGGGACCATCTCACAGGGAAAGCCAGGACGGGTTCCCCAGCGGTCTTCAGCGCCGGGACACTTCCGTTGGAGGTAGCTGCGCGCTTTACAAGCTTCCATAACATAACATAACATCAATCCCAACTAAACGTTCCTAGCCCCAGGCAAAATCAATTGGCTTAGCCAATGCTTGTTATATTTGTGAAAATGGCCAGCTCCATTGAATATAAGTAGCTTTATACATTTGCAAACAAGAGAAAAGTAAAAAATAATTTTCTTTATGACAACGAATCAATACAAAGATTTATGCATTGTAAAAAAAAAATGTGGTTAGAAAATAAAATAGCAATATGATAAAATACAGAAGAGCATCTTGGCATTAGGTCATACTTGTGTGATTAAAACCTTAACCATCTTATGGATTATTTTAGACCCAAATGTAAAAGGTGAGTGCAAATAACATTAGTGCAAGCACCAAGTGTATTACTGGGCCCTGTGTGTTCCCACTACCAACTATGGTTTTTGATAGACAGTCATATCTACTAAAATCGGTAGTCAGGAGTTTAAGATAACAGCACCACGACACAGGCACTAACAACACCAAATGTTATTATTGCTCCTATCTTTTCTTACATTACATGTTTGTTGCACTGTGCAACACACATCAAATGTGTGTAGAGTTTTAAAGTTAGTCTAAGCATATGATTTTGTACTGGAAGGATACCGTTCAGTACGGAAAAATCCTTCTCTAGTCTATAGGAAGGGCAGTGTTCAGATTTTTTAAAAATACCCCTCTCACACTGAAACCTGATTCAGTGTCATGCTTCATCATTGGGGTCTTCCCGCCCCTCTACGGGACGGGGCGTGCTACCACCTACGTAGACGCTGGAGCAGTTAATTTAGTGATTAGTGTGTGTGTGTGTAGTGCGTGGGATCGTGAAACAATATATATATATGTGATGATTTTAAAAATTCCCTGGCTAGTGGAAAAAAATTCCACTGCCCTAATTGGGTACATAGAAGAGTATGTGTGACCAGCAGGCATATGTACACTTATAATATCACCCAGTGAGGTGCAATAGGAATGGTTCTGGTCCTGAGGAAGTAAGCCAAGGGGATGGCTTCTGAAACATGTCGACCCTGTAGAAAGTGACCTATCAAAGTACACTATCTACACCTCCCCACTTTTACTATTCTCAGCTAGGGAAACCAATAAAGTGATTTTTTTTTCCACTGGCCAGGGAATTTTTTAAATCATCACATATATATTTTTTTCACGATCCCACGCACTACACATACACACTAATCACTAAATTAAGTGCTCCCGCTTCTACGTAGGTAGTAGCACGCCCCGTCCCGTAGAGGGGCAGGAAGACCCCAATGATGAAGCATGACACTGAATCAGGTTTCAGAGTGTGAGGGGTATTTTACAATTTTTTGAACACTCCCTTTCCTATAGACTAGAGAAGGATTTTTCAAGACATCATGATTAGAGCACATTAAAAACACCTGCAGTAAAACTGAGTATACACTTATACACATATATATCTTCATGTAGATAATGGTAGAATCCCTTTGTTGAATTACGATCTCACGAGGAGGACGATTCTAATTTTTCTTCTTCACTCCCCCCTTTGATTTTTTGATTACTCGTTCAGTACAACATGAACACACCTGCTAGAAATCCCTTGCGTGGCGTTAGTCAGCCCATTTGTGCGTCAGAGCAGCAGCGCCATTTCTTAATAAGTGCAGCTGTGTAATGCTCGCTCCCTCAAGCGCAACCCAAAGGAGCAACTTTATTTGCTAAGATCCTTTTCAATCAAGCTGCCCCATCGGTTTCCTTGACTTGCATATCAGAATATTTTAATGTGCATTGTTACAAACTGCGAAAAGCCAAGATTTCGTATGTAGCTCCTCCTTTCTCTTGTGATCTTGCTGGTAGTTACGTTTATTTTTTATTATGTTTTGTGTGTAGTCTCCCACAGTCCTGTTCAACTGCGCAAATGCAGTCTATGTCACCCCTGGCAGTGATACTCCCACAACAGATCGTCAAGTATGGTTCGTCGACAGAAGAAGGGGCTAGCGTCTCACGGTTGCATATTCCACCATCTCCTCTCCACGAGAGTCATTCGGAGAGGTTCGTGGCCTCTGAAAGTGATGGATTGTGGCGTAATTGAGCTCCTCTGAGACCTTGTGACAAAAAACAGGAGAAAAAAACACAAAATTAGAAAGAGTGTGTTTTTCTACAGTTCATCACCTATCTACATAATTTTACATGGGTTACATGTGATGGGTGAAGGATAGGGTATGGAAACAAGTTTTCTGCCGTTTTAATATTTTATTGACATGTCTAAACTTTTCACCTACTCAACAACACTAAGAAGCCTAGAATCAGTAATCGCCAATAACAAGCTTCATTAAAACTTGAAATATTTCCCCATAAGATAAGATCTTTAAGAATTTAATTGAGTTACAGTGATACTTGCTAAATGAAAGAGATTGTGGAAAATTAATCATTGTGCTGTTTTGTTCAGTGGGGAGAGCCACAGATAAATGTAGTGGTACATTTTGGAGGTTCTGGAATATATTCTACCTACTATTTTTATAATTTATGTATATTCAGTGGTGTTTTCAAACTGCTACTTCTTTATGAGATTCTATATGAAGAATAACATTCCATTTGTCATTTCAGATGATTGTGAAATCATATCTCGAATATTGGCAGTCACAATATTTGTGACCAAATTATCGTAGGACAAAATATTGAAAGGCAGGTAAACAGAAGGACATAACGAGCAATTTACAATTCTTGCGTCCACATCTTTGTACCTTGGAAACAAAAATATATATTACCTATGTACATGTATGTGGAGTTAGGTATAGAATATGTATAGAAACTTACCGTACGATAATTTGTCCCTCGATATTGTTGTAAAGATATTGTGTCGCATTTATATACAGGATTCGATATTTCAAGCCTACAATATTTCTTGTTAGATAGGAGGTGAGATCAGTATTACCATGCAATTTTTCACAGTCTAGGCTGCGCCTGCTTCCTTCTCTAACCACAAAGGTAAAAACCTTGGCTGGTGCCTTCATGCTAACTTTGCCCTTGTTTCTCAGCCACTTTGGCTACTCCCACTTATGCCTTTCGAATTCTTAACGAGAGATTAAAATGCCTAGGTCACTTATAGGGTAATTTAGACCAATGTATAAGTGCAAAAACAACTAACTGTTTAACACTAGCGCCTTGCGCCCATTAAGAGCCTTTCACAAATAATGCTGGATGATTTTTTGGGGTAAAATATCAAAAATATCGGGCACCCAATATTCTAAGCGAAAAGGGTTGTAAGCCCATAATACACTGTGGGGCATATTATCAAGGACAGCGTTAAAAGAGAGAATTCCAATAGAAGCCCATGTTCTGGTGTCAACATGAGCTTCTATTGGAATTCTCAAGGGCATATTATCAAGCCCATTATCGCCGCTTTAGCGGCAGTTTTCTGCTGCTAAACCAGCGATCATTATAACGCCGTCCTTGATAATATGCCCCTGTGTTCCCTTAGGAACAATTCAAAATGTTGTTCATAAATAGTACAAGTGGTCAAATATCAGTGTATGATTATGATAATCAACACAGTTTTGCCAGAATTCAGTATTTTATGTTGAATAACAAAGTATCATACCACGTGTCCATTTGACAGTCAATATATTCGATAATCAAAACCAAGTAGGTAGTCCAAGTGACGGCGCAGTGTAAGTGCAAATATGTGAGCCAAACACAAACCAACATATATATCAGTGATATTCACAATATGTGCAATGATCCAGACCCATAGGACAAAGAAAATTCTTAGGAACCAAATGCTATGGACATTTGGGTTAATACAGTCCAACAATCAATGATATGTGTGGAACCAAATAAGTTGAAGTTTCGACCCCTTAGACTGAGTTAATTAGGGTCTTCATCACGATGACAAATAAATGGTAGCAACCTAAGCAACCTAACCAAATAAATTGTTTCCCTACATACATTTTCTCATAGCTTGAACAATGAGGTAAAAACGCTGCATTACGGCTCGCTGATGAGTATCAACTCAAGGCTCTGTAACACCTACTTCGTTTTAATTTTTGAATATACTGACGGTCTATTTGACTCATGTTATCATGTTACTTTTGTGTTCAACATAAAATACTGAACACGGGCAAACCCATGTTCATTTTCATTATCATACACTGATACTTGGCTGTGAGCGATTTATTAATCACATTTTGGATATTTTTGTGTAGACATTTACCACAACTTATATCTTGGGTCCATTATCCAAGTAAAATTCAAAACAAGCCAACATGTGTGTTATAACATGTGCTATAAAGTGCTAATGAATACAAATACAAACATGCACATATGTTGTGTGCATGAATGAGCACTGCTTGTTATGATTTCAGCTTGATTCATTCTTCTGCTGGTTCATCATACCTTATTTCTCATATGTATGATTGCCACTCATATAAAATTTTCTGGATTTCCATTGTGATCCAGAGGATCGACCAATCAGTCAATCAGGATTTATACAGCGCAGCTAATCACCCAATAGGTTATTCATGTGCTTGCAGGTCCTGGAGGCTTATTTGAACATTCAGGTCTTGAGGGCCATTTGGCATTCCGGGAGTGAGGTGTTGGTCCGGAGATGAATGGGGAGGCTGTTTCAGGTCTTTGCTGCAATGTGGGAGAAGGAGCGTCCTCCACTTTTGCTTTGGTAGATGCAGGGAGTATGGGCAAGTGAAAGGAAGGTTGAGAGTAGTCTTCTTGATGGTTGGTGGAAGTTCAGGCAGTAGTTAATGTAGGCAGGTCTTTGGTTGTGTAGAGCCTTGTGTGTGTTGGTCCATAGTTGGGGTGGGCGGAGCTTGCAGAGTTGCACTATGCGGAATTCTGTGTAGTTGCATAGAAACTCTTTAGAATTCTATGGAGTACTACTCTGCCCTACGTTTCAGCCCAGAGAGCTAACATTGTGGGGTGAGCTGCACACTGTGGGCAGATGGGACACTAGAGAAGACACTTTAGTGTGGGGGTGCGGGCCACTGTGAGCACTGCATCTCCAGAGATGGTGTTGAACAGAGCGTCTTTGTGCAGGGCATGGGAGGGGTAATCAGACATGCCCCTGAAGCTGGCAGTGCAAGAAGGCCTTTGTGATGGCAGCGTGTGAGGCCCCAGCAGCTGTCCTTCTGCCTCTCCTCCCTGCTTATATGTCCAAATGCTAGAGAAGGATCCTATGGAGCTTCATTTTCAGACCGCCATTAGGGCACCCCTGCGCATCTGCAATATTCAAGGGTTCTCACTTGAGATCCAGCACCGTGACAGTGCACTCCAGTACAAGCAAGGTATACTAGAATCACACCAAAAAGAAGCAGAAGGGACACTAGGAGCAAAAACACAGTTACACTAGGAGTGTGCCCCCTTACATTTCAGCTTTCCATATGTCATGCAGCCCCCAAAGACAGTTTATTTAATGTGCTTCTTGTATGGAGCCACCTTGACTGTACGAGCGTGATGGTACGCTCCAAGCATTCAGTGCTGGAGGGGGTGCAATAAACTATCAGCAAAAGCCTCACCTTTCAGTGGGAAAGCGAATCACTGGAGCCATCAAGTCAGTGCCTCCTGCAGCAGGAGGGGAAAGGGAGGCATAGTTGCTTCTGTTGCTCAGTGAAACAGGCACAGGAAGAAAGGGAGGCAACAGGCTCCAGGAGGATGGCTGGGCACTCCTGGATGAAAAGAAGTCAGACCACCCATGAAAACAAGGCCTAGGACAGTCAAAATAGGAAAAAGGAGCTGGATAGGCTAAAATATGAATCTTCTCAAGGAGTGGGTACCAGTAAACTCTGCAATGCGTCGATTGACAGAGTTTTTGCTACACTCAACGCGCTCCAAGCAGAGCGCAGAGTGGACAAAACTCAGTAAACTCCACCAGCGATGTGAAGTTTACCGCCGATCTCTAGTCAGCAGCTTGAATTAACATCTCTTCTGCATGTTGAGCCAGTGGAGTTGCCTGAGGTGGGGTGTGATATGATATGGGCTCATCGGGGAATGGCGAGGATGAGGTGTTCTGCAGCGTTTTTTATGGTCTGAAATCTCTGTAGGAGGTGTGTCGCGATTTCTACGTATGAGAGTGTTTCCGTAGTCCAGTCGACTGGCGATGAGGGTTTGTGTCACATTGTGTCTCGTGTGTAGGGGTAGCCACTTCTAACATAGCATGCGCAGATTGAGGATGCAGGCGGAGGAGACAGCATTTATCTGTGACTTCAGTGTGAGCTGCTTGTTGATGATGATTCTGAGGTTTCTGGCACGGTTGGAGGAAGTGAGTGCGGGTCCTGGATCTGATTGTCACCAGGAGTCGTTCCAAGTATTGCTGCTGTTACCAAAGATCAGTACTTCTGTCTTGTCTGTGTTCAGCTGCAGGCAGTTACTCTTCATCTAGATGGCGACGTTTATAATGCATCTGTGGAAGTTGGTTCTGGTGGTAGTAGGGTTGTCACTGAATGAGAAGATGAGTTGGGTGTCGTCTGCATAGGAAAATATGTTGAGACCATGGGATCGGACGAGGTTGGCCACCGAGGTCATATATGCGTTGAAGAGTGTGAGGCTGAGGGTGAGCCCTGGAGGACACCGCAGGTGATCTCCTTGGGCTTAGAGGTGAAGGGTAGAAGGGGATCCTCTGCGTTCATCCAGTGCGGAAGGGGGTGATCCATCTGAGCGCATCCCCTTGGATGCAGATGTGGTGGAGTCTTTCGATCAGCATGTGGTGCAATGCAGTGTTGAAGGCTGCTGAGAGTCCCGGAGGATCAAAAGCTGCTGTTTTTCCTCAGTCAAGGAGGGTTTGTATGTCATCGGTGGCTGTGATCAGGCTGGTTTCGGTGCTGTGATTGCTGCAGTAGCTGAATTGGGAGGCATCGAGTAGCTGGTTCTGCTCCAGGTGTGTCATGAGTTGATTGTTGGTGACAGTGGTGGCTCCTCAAAGGAGTGCTGTGAGGCTGTGGGGCGGGGTGGGGAAGGGGCAGGGTGGTGGGTAGTAAACCCGTGCATGCGGCCGAAAGGAGTTAAGGAAGTAAATAAGTAAATAAAATGAATTACATTGCGTGCGCTGCATCGCCATTTGGCGTTGCAGCGTGCGCAATGTAATTAATTGGATTTATTTATTTACTTAACTCCGTTCGGCTGTATGCTTGAGTTTACCACCCCCCACCCTGCCCCCCGCCGCACCCCACCGCCGGCAGCACTCCCTCGAGGAGCCGCCACTGGTTGGTGACCTTTCACAATACTTTCACTGAGAAAGGGAGCGGGGAGGTTGGCCGGTCGTTTTTGAGTTCGCTCGGGTTGGCGTTTTTTTTTTTTTTTTTAGTAGGGTTCTGACCTCAGCATGTATCCAGGCATCGTGAAATGTTGCGGGGTGATAGAAATGGTGAGTAGTGTGGTGTGCTCCTGGACAATCTTTTGGTTTCCGAGTCTGAAGATGTGGTGCAGGCATGGGTCTGCGGGAGCCCCCAAGTAGATGGATTTTGATGGTGAAGGTGGTGTCCTGGGTGGAGAGGATGTTCCAGGTGGTCAGTGTGTGGTTTGTGTTGGTAACGGTGGTCGGTTATCTGTTGAGTCCATAAGTGTGTGTTGGGGTTCAAAGTTTCTGTAAATGGTTGCGATCTTGAAGTGGAAGAAGTGGGCAAGGTTTTCACACAGCTCCTGTGAGGGTATGATGTTGTTTTCGCTGACAGTGGTGTTGGAGAATTCCTTAACAATGGTGAATAGTTATTTGGTGTTGTTGGCACTGAGTTTCGATGCATCCAGCAAGGGCATACCCGTCCCGAGTGGGACGGGTATGCTCAGACGTGAGTCCCGTGCTCTCCATGCCACTGGAGTCAAGCTATCCTGGCTGAAGAGGGGTGAAACCCCGAAACCGGTCCTAGGATGCTTGTTTCCGGTCCAGGGAGGACCTGGCTTGGCATTTAGGGCTGGACTGTTCCCATGAGGCACAGGGTCAAGACTGATTTGCATATGGCCAGGTCTAAACTGGGGTGGCATGGTGAGCAAAAGAATGATGGATTTAACCCGGATCTCTTGACTGGGGGTGAATGTTTTGATTTGTTCTGCATTCCGTCCATCAATAGTTCTTTTTTTCTTCTTTTTTCTTTGCTGCCCTCAGCAGGTGGTGGTAGAGGTTGGGGGAGGTCTTGAAGGCTGCCCTGTCATGGGTGTCCTTGCCGGTGCACCATTTCTTCTCCAACTGTTTGCTGTCTTGTTTCAATGTTCTGAGTTCTTGGGTGTACAAGCTGGAGGATTTTCGCTCGATGTTGCTCATGATTGGGATGATGCTGTCTGCGCAATTGGTGATTAAGGTGTTAAAGTTTTTCACTCCCTGTTCAAGGTTGGTGGCAGTAGCAGGGTTGGAGGTGTTGAGAGCGTTCACCCAGCTGGTCTCTAAGATTTTGTTCCATCTCTGGTGGGGGGCGTTGTTCATCTTGGGGTCAGTGGTGCAGGGGCTGGAGATGCTAAAGTGGATGATGGAGTGATCGGTCCATGTGAGTTCTGTGACATGGCTGTATTTGACGCAGTTGCTGAAGGTAAAAATGGAGTCCAGCATGTGTCCTGTGATGTGTGTAGGGTCGTGGATGATCTGGGTCAATCCAAGGTTGCTCATACTGTCGAGGAGGTGTACAGTGATTTTGTCTTTTGGCTAGTGGATGTGGAAAGTTAGGTCGCCAAAAAAGATGGAGTCTAAGGCTGACGGTGCAATGAAATCTGCGATGGTGTTGCAGAAGCTGGAGCATGGGCCTGGGGTTTGGTATGCGAGTGTGCCTCCGATGGTTGTCTTGTCATCCATGTGGAGCTTGAAGTTGAGATGTTCCTTGGGGGTGGTTGTGTTGTCGGTGGTAATGGTACCCCATTGGGTGTCTTTGTGGTTGATGGCTGTTCCTCCTCCCAGCTTGCTGGTGCAGTTCTGTTGAGTGATTTTATATCCCTTGATGATCGCTGTGGCAGTGTTTGAGACAGATGTGGTGTTGAGCCAGTTCTCACTGAGGAAGACAATGTTGGGCACGAGGGTGGCTATGAGGTCCCAAAATTCAGGAGAATGCTTGCATAGTGAGCACATGTTAAGAAGGGTGCATGCGAGTTGGTTTTTTAGTTCAGGTGGTGTCTGGTGTGTTCGGGTGGGGCTGGTTTGTGTGCAGTGGCAGGTGAAGTGGCAGTGGGTGCAGGTGAAAGGTCCTACCGGTGAGCGTGGGTCGGCACGGTGGCTGTTTTTGGTGCGGCCTCTGGGGTTGAGGGGGTAGAGCTTGGTGTATTTTCGAGGGGTCAGGAGGGCCAGGGGATGTGGCATTCGTTGCACTGGGCACTTTCCAGGCGTGGATGGGCACAGGCAGGTTTGCCTTTGGTGAGCCTCTGGCACTCCTGTGGCTTGGTCGTGCTGCGGTCTGCATTAACTAAGTCCTGGGGTGGGCAGGGCTTCTGTTGGCAGGAAGACCGGTGTATGGGATAACCCAGTCAGGAGAACCCCAGCGGAAAAACCCAGGTGGCTGCGGTGTCACTGGATCAGTCTTGAACAAGCAGGAACCGGAGCTACAGGCAAGTGGCAAGCTAGGTGCACAGGTGCCTACTCAGGACAGTTTTGTTTTTTCAGGTCTCATCTTCCTGAACCATTCCTATTTGCGCTTCAGCTGTGCTTTTGAGTGATATATAATTTAACAGCCTTGTTCTTAACTAATTTGATGCAGCTCTAGATTTTTCCATGAATCAGTGATTTCAGCATTGACCGGCAGATCACGACTACATGCTGTCATAGGTACTCAGCATTCTATCCTTCCAACAGGCATAACTGTTCATTTTACACTGACACTATTGTGGCAGTTGGCCCTAATAAAAACGAATTGTTAGATACTGCTTTATTTTTCTGCTATTTCTAAGTGCCCTGAGTAGCTGCGGGACAGAGGAGTCGGGCTTGACTCAAAGGAAAACAAGTATAAGATCATTCATCAGTACCAAAACAGTCAATATGTAAGACACAAAACACAATAAAACCTCACTCCATTTTATAAAAATAGAATATATTTTTATTTTCAAACAGCCACCAAAACAGCATAAATCTGATGAAGGTAACCAGATTTATAATTTTTGCAAGGTATTCATAAATCACTACTTTTCACTAGAAAACGTTTTCAAAATTATATAAATCACAGCTTTTCACACTTAGCCATTGTCTGTGAGCCTCAAGCAAGTAGGTCCCGGACAAAGTCAAAGTTTCAGGCTGACCTCAGTGATAGTGGGGACGGATGCGATGGCTAGATTGATCCCAGTGGAGATTTTACCTTTGCACTTACAAACTGGTGTTGGGTTTGATGTCGACGGATCGGCAAAGTCCACTGGTATGATAAAGAGCTTTAGTTCTCAGCATCATTCGAGGCTACCAACAATATATAGTATCCTATGAGCCTTCGACTCTATGTTCAATAATGTTAGCTTTTAGATTTGGCTCATAAGTTGCAGTTTTGTTGCAAGAAAATACACTCCAGCACTAGCTGAGGGTCCAGGACCTGGGAGGCACATCTGGGTGGCTCAGACTTGATCTCCCCACGACACCAGTGGAGTCCAGGACAGGTCTAGTGCAAACTGGTCAGCTAGGCATTTTGCAGGTGAAGGGCTTACCTACCCTTTGTGTCCATGAAGCTTAGCAGGAGGCTAGCCAACTAGCCCTTGGAGTCGTTACCACAAGTGGGAGCAGGTCCAGTCCTTGGGCTCTCTCTCCATAGATTAGCAGTTCAAAAATTGCCCAACTAGGTTGCAATGGCAGATCTAGAGCCATGTTTTTACTGTGTCACTGTGGTGGTGGCACAATAAGTGCTACAGTCCACTTGTGGCATTTAAAGTACTAGCCCTGGGTAAACTTTGGTACATTTACTAAGGACCTATAGATAAGTAAAATATGCCAATCAGTTATAGACCAATTGCACATACATATTGTGGGTCAGAACAAATTGACTGGGGCCTGGTCAGCAGGGCCCAGTGCACTCCAGAGTCAAAAAACAGCAGCATCAGTCCAAATACTTAAGGTTTGATTGTTAGATCTGTCATCCTCAAGATGGTCTTTCCCTAAAGTTTTTGCCTGCTTACCTCCTCTTTTTACTGTAGCTTTGTGTTGCCCTTAGGAATCTGAGTACTTTACCACTGCTGATCAGTGTTAAATTGCATGTGCTTCTTCCCTAAACATGGTAACAAGGGTGTATACACAACTGGCATATTTAGTTTACCGATAAGTCCCCTGTAAAGAGGTATACCATATACCCAGGGCCTGTATTCTAAATGTCACTAGTGGGCCTGCAGCAGTGATTGTGCTACCCTCACAAGTAGTCTTTCAAGCCTGTCTCAGGTCTGCCATTACAAGGCCTGTGTGTGCAGTTTACTGCAACTTGGACTTTGCATTTAAAACCACTTGTCAAGCCTTAAATTGTTCGTCCATCGAGCAGTCTCTCTCGGCAGGATGGATCTCCCCGAGACCGCTGACCATCACCGCCTAAACTACAATGATCATGACAGGATGGATTTCCCTCCGACGTGTGTGACTCACCTCGTCCAGTGAGCGATGTGCTCTGCTTTCCCATCAATCCCGAAACTGCTGTTGTGAGGAGACCCTAACAGGGACTTACAGCCTGGCACCGGGCCCTGCTGTGAAGAGAGATTGGCCCTCTAGCCTGGCTCGCCAACCCAGCCGGATTCTGCTGCTTTCAACAGGCAGAAGACTCGCACCCAGTGAGCAGGGGTGGTGTGCCTGCTTCCGCCTATTCCGAAGCCGTCACTTTGAAGCGGTCCAACAGCCGGGTCTCACAACCTCGAGCAGGGCCCTGTTGTCAGTGGAGGTTGCCCCTCTAGCCTGGCTCTGTGGCTGCTAGAAGGGCTCTGCTGTTTGTGAGCCCCCTGCCAATTGCCCCAATCTGTAGGCTGCTGGGGTGGTCTGCAGCCCGAGGCCTCCCGTGCTGCACCGGCTCTGCAATTTGTGAGCCCACTGCCACAAATCTATCCAATCTCGAAGAGGGCTGTAGGCCGCTGAGGTTGTCCGCAGCTCACAGCATCCAGAGACACTCTGGCTCCGCTGTCTGTGAGCCCGCTCCCCTGATCTGTCTGTCGACGATAAGCACTGCGGCCCACGTCCTCCCAAGACACACAACGCATTGGGCATCCTGTGGCCGGCTTTATTATGTTTCCTTAGGCCCGCTCAGTTGATAGGGTAAATGACACCCTGATCTCCAACTCTGGAGCTGGCGATAACCCCTACCCCCTTTTTGGAGCATGGTCAGAGATATCTAACTATCTCTGCTGCTTAGCCCAGCCTGCGAGACGTTCCTCTGACCAAAGACAATGACAGAAGTCTCCCATTATCGCTGAGCTGAGGCCATGGCTCTTCAATACACACGGCCTGACTAGCTCTAACTTTTGTCTGGCCGATGCTGGGGTGGCACCCATCTTAGTTCTTGGGCCCCTGAATATCCTTGATTGCCTGTCTATCACCTGCCATTTAGTGATTTTCTTTTTTGCGCTCACGCAAAATGGCTGCTCTTTACTGAATACTTACTACTGGAATGTATTTCTTTAACTGGCTCTGCCTTTCCGGGCATGTCCCCTGCCTATAATTGGCTGCTCCCCCTAAACCTTTCTTTCCTACAGCAGAGGAAGCGGTCTCTTGTTTTAAGCTTGAGCACCACCTTGTGGCCTCAAATACTATTCTAAGGCTAGCCAGTTTTCTCGATACCAGTTGATTGGTGCTTCATTGCCTGTGTTTTGAGGGTGATAATAAAAAATTAAAAAATGATTTGCTTTTGCTTGTGTTGATGTTTCTCATAATTCGTAGTCATAACTAATCGTGGCTGCCCTAGTTTTAATTGCTGTATTCCTATTTTGATGTAATTGTATTCTTTTTTACGCATTCACTAGAGTATTAGACCGGTTCCCGTACTTTATGTCTCCCTGTACACTCCCCCTCCTTATTCTCCATCCTTCAAATGTTGTTGTCCAGGTTCACAATATTAATGTTCTTTTATTTTAGATATTGTTGATAGGTTCGCAATATTGATGTTCTCTTATTTTAGATATTGTTAATTGTTTTTTGTTCGGACAATTCACCCCTCTTATCTCCCAGCATTTAACTCTCCTCTCTCTCAAAATATTTACTCAGGAAAATTCACTCCCCTTATACTGTTTCTATATATCCTTCTTCTTTCTGTCCCACCCCCTATCCCATTGTGCGTTTTGACCATTTGCCCCCCCAATTTCCCCCTCACTCCCCCTGATCCTGCTTTCTCCAGACATGACCCCAACTCATGAAACATCTTATACCCGTCTAATCTTTCTAAATATTCCAAGAAAAACTTCAAACATAAATTATTATTATGTCACCCTGAAACATTAATAGTTGATACCTACCACAGCCTGTCCTCTACAATGAAAGCAAACTTTGTTTTCTATTCCAAACGCCCCACTAAATTAAAAAACACTTTCCTTCGCCACTTAACAATCACGAAAATCAAGCAAAATTCCGGACGGATTCAAAATGTCAACAACATCATCCCCACCCTTTCTCTGTGAAATTGACATTTCCAAATTTAAAACTGGTAACATTCTTATTCAAGCATCCGAATACCACCTCAACATTTTCGATAACCATTTCAGTTCCTTGTCCTACCAACTCTCCCAACTAGTTCTTAACCCTTCATTAACCCAATTGCCTGATGCTGATAGGTCGTCTCTCGCCACCCCGGTTCAGGCCATCTGTCCCCTACCCATCGTAACCTCTCTCACCATCTCTGACGTACCATCGATTACTACCCTCCTGCTCCTTCCATCCTCCCCGACTGTCCCCCTAACCCTTTCCAGACTCACCCGCCCTTTCCCGTGCCCCTGCCGGTACTCTCCCCTTTGTCAAATCCTTCTCCACCCCCTTCTACTCAGACAATAAATCCTTTCCCTCCTGCCCCTACCACCTTCTCTGTCTCTCCCCTTAACTATCTACCTATTGTCTTACCCCCTCTGAGGACCCTGCCGGTACTTTCCTCTTTGTTAAATCCTTCTCCTCCCCCTCTGACCATCAACCCTTCTCCTCCTGCCCCTACCACCTTCCCTGACTCGGACTTCAACTCTCTACCTATTATCTTACCCCCTGTGGGGTCATCCTCCGCACTCTCTGCTATAACTTACACCTCGACCTCTCCACATTCCTTTGACTGACTCCCCTCTGACCTTTCCATTGTCCCAGAATCTCTCTCAAAAACCTCCCATACTCAAACACCTCCCCCTGGATTACTGCTTGAAGAATTGCCAGAATCTCTCACAAACACCTCCCATACTCACATACCTCCCCCTGGAACACCGCTTGTAGGATTGCCTTCCCCTGTCAACACTAACCCTTCCTAATCCCCTTCGCCCGCTTCAACTGGTTTCTTCCCCACTCTTATAGCACAGACTCTTATCAACATAGAATCCAAACTCTCAGCGATGACTATTGAAATAACTCGACTTAGAGGGGATTTCAACTCCCTCAACGCCAGGACCTTCCCCAATCACACTGATACCTCTTGCTCCCATAACTTTTCCCAACACACCCGATGGTTGACTACACCCCTCTGCAGTCACACACATAGACCACTACACACTGTTAGCTACCTCTCCACTTATGACCTAATTAGCCTACGTAACTCCTACCTACCTAAGCCTCCAATAACTAATACCCCCTCCCTTACTCCAACATCCCAGTTATTTTGGGCATTAACAGAGTCCCCGAATCACCCATCTCACCTAGACCTCCAACACAACTTACCACCATCCACTCTCTTAAGCCCATCAGTGACAAACCAAATCAC
Source organism: Triturus cristatus (assembly GCF_964204655.1). NCBI lineage: Eukaryota > Metazoa > Chordata > Amphibia > Caudata > Salamandridae > Triturus > Triturus cristatus. The sequence continues at coordinate 149,628,746 of NC_140590.1, read as the reverse complement.
CTTCTTGCATGCTTGTCAACTGCAGATCGGCAGTTCTGACATCGCCTTCCTCACCGAAACCTGGCTAAATGACCACTTGATGGCCATTCTTAACTTACTCACCCCTTCCGGCTACGCCATCATTAGGCAAAACAGACCCGACAGAAAAGGGGGTGGACTAGCCAAAATCCATAAAAATGAACATCAAATCTCCCTTTTAAAGAACAGGGATCACTTAACTTTTGAATACCTTGGCGTTGAGCTCACAGTCAATGGCTCCTCTCTGATTAGACTACATAACATCTAGCACCCTCCGGGTGAACTGCTCCTCTTCGCCGACAAACTATCCAGTCTTCTCACACACTCCTCCCTTTCAGATGCAAAAAATCTCTTTTTAGGAGACTTTAACATCCAGTGGAATAATTTATCTGATCCTACTGTCATGCGCATCATCAACCTTCTAGACATGAATGACCTCAAGCAATTATGCCACAATCCAACTCATATCAAAGGGGTTGCACTTGACGCGATCATCTCCAACACTGACTTGGCCTCCCTTTCCAACATCATCCCCATTGATGGGTCTGACCATCTCCTCATTATGTTTAAGATCGCAGCCAGTGCCCTAACCCCCCTATAACAAATAACAAACCCATGAAGTGGACCCGAAACCTTAAACAAATCTCCCCTGGTGAACTTGAGTTTAAACTCCAAGCTTCACTTTATCTCACCCCGCTCTTCCAAAATGCTGCCGAGCTCTCCGAACATTTCAATAAGACGGTTAGTGACATCCTGGACCAAGTTGCCCCTCAAAAATTCAATCCAAATCTTGATTCAATCCTGAACTGAATAACGAAAGAGGACAACTTAGACTGGCAGAAAGAACATGGAGACAACACCCTTCACCCTCCCACCTTGCCCTCTTCAGATCTCCTAGATCAACTTATAAGAAGCACATTTCAAAGGAAAAGGGTTTCTTCTTTCAAGTTCAACGTGATCATGCCAAAAACAGGCCCAAAGAACTGTTTATTATTGTTAGAAAGCAAACATCATCTGCCCCTCCAGAGATGACGGCATCAATCAAGAGATGTGAGGAAATTGCCAACTTCCTCTCAGATAAAATTGCCAAATGCCTTTGACTCTGCCGTAGACATACCTCCTTGGTCGGCACCACCCCTACCACCTAATACTACCAACCACCTACCCATTCCAACCTCGCCAGTTAACATCCTTCCTAACTTACAACCGAAAAATAATGCCTCCTGGCATCATTTCCGTCTTATGAATGAGCTGCAGTACACAAACCTCCATGCTGAACATTGTGGATGACATCCACAGATCCCTCGATATTGGTGAGGCTTACCTCCTCATACACCTCGACCTCTCTGCAGCGTTCGACACAGTTAACCATTCTTCCTTACTTAATTTGCTTAAAACTCGCTTTGGCCTTAATGGTGTGGTCCTCAAATGGTTCTCTTCTTTCCTCCAACACAGAACACAACAAATCAAAATCAACGCCTGCCTCTCTAATCCTACACCTGTCTCCCTGGGCATCCCCCAGGACGCTATTCTCTCCCCCTCTCTCTTCAATCTCTTTATGGAACCCCTTACCCTCATTCTGAAACAAGCTGGAATCAACTATCACCTCTATGCTGATGACACCCAACTCTACTACAAAATTAAATCCCACTTGGATATTCTTCATTTAAACAATACCCTGAGAAAGATCAATCCTGGTTCTACTCCAACCATATTAAAATGAATCCTAAAAAAACAATGAAATTATTCTCTTCTCACCAAAAAACAATCGGCTCCCCATCAAAGGCTGGATCAGGGATCTAAATGCCCTCAATTGTTTACTCTCGAAATCTGACTCTGTGGAATCCCTAGGTTTCACTGTTGACAAAAACCTGGCTCTTAAGGACCACATAAAGACTTGGCAAAAGGAGCACTTTTCACTCTCCGACACCTAAAGAAAATCAAACCCTTCATTCCTTTAGATGACTTCAAATGGGTCGTCCAATCACTAGTCCTATCGAAATTGGACTATGACAATGCTATTCTCACAGGAACCCCCAAAGTTCAGCTAGCCCCACTTAGAGCTGTGCTCAACTTGGCGGCCAGACTGATCACTGATTGTAAATGATTTGACCACATCTCCCTGGCCCTTAAAGCCCTAAATGCTACCCGTTGAAGGAAGATGCTTTTATAAGACTGCATGCATCACGCACAAAGCTCTACACCAACAAACCCCGTAGTACCTAACAAAAAAACTCAATAAGGCGGGCTGTACCAGACTGATGAGAAGCACCAATGCGCTCCTCCTGGTCCCCCCGCTTTCAAAAAAGAAATGCACCCAATATCGCTCCTTCTCCGGGAACGCCCCAAACATCTGGAATGCCCTCCCGCAGGACCTGCGCTGTAACTCCTCCTACCTAAACTTTAAAAAAAGACCTAAAACTTCACCTTCTCAACCTATATTGGGGTCCATAATCTCTCCTTTGACCATACTTTCTATTTCCCCTGCATTGGTTATCTTCAGTTTTTTCCTGACCCTATCTTTACTCTCCCTCTTTACATATCATCCTCTATTCTCTGACCTTAATTGCTATACCCATGTATATGATTTATATGTTCATTACCCACAACCACCTGGAATTTCTGCCCCCCTTTTATTAAAATGAGATGTACCAGCGTGTGTTATCCTGAAAAATCGCTAAAGTTATTTTTGCCCCTTTTAACTTTATATGAGATGTACTCGCTTGTTTTGGTTTATGCTGGACAACTTTTTTTTATTGATTTTCTCTGTTCAAGTAAAGCGCTCTGATACCCCCGGGTCTAGCCAGCGCTATATAAAACCTTTCACATAAATAAATAAATAAAAACTTTAATTGCACATACCAGGACATCTTCATTTATGTTTTACATGTCCTGGTAGTGAGAAACAATTAAGTTTGTTTTTCACCACTATGAGGAAATGCTCCTATCATAGTTTAAATTTGTGACTTGCTTAAAATACTTTTTATTAAGCTACAATTCCTGACCTGAAAGTAGTAGTTGCATTATGTTTCATATCTTTTGAATGGTAATGATAAGTCCCCTTTACTGGTAAAGTTGGATATATCATTACTATTTTAGAAATGGCACTTTTAGAAAGTGGACATTTTTCTGCTCTTACTGCTGTGCGCTCTTGAATACACGCTTAGGTTGGGTGACAGCTACACTTTGTGCATTCCCTCTAGACAGCCACAAACACAGGAAGTCTGGGTGTGGTTGAGTACCCATCTAAATACATCTGAATTCTGATTGCCGTTCCTGGGCAAGAAGGGGCTGACACTTGCACTTCAATATGTAGAAGCCTGACCCCACTCGAATGACTGATTACGTGCCACTGATAGCCTGGCAGACAGCACTGGATTTAAAGGATACTTGTGTACTCCAAAGACCACTCTTTGAACTCACCCCCACTTCAAAGATAACATTTGGCTTTAAGTACTGGGCCTCTGACCCTACTAAGACAGTACACTTCTTGACCTATGAAGACCTCTGCTAAGAAGGACTGCTGTGATCTAACAAGGACTGCCACTCTGTGGAACAGCTGATCTGGAAGAGCTGCTTTTCTACTCTGATGTGCTGCCGGTTGCCTGTTACCTGCTTCTCTCTGCCCTACTGTGGAAAAGGACTGGACCCATCCCTCTTGAACTCAGAGTGACTCCAAGGGCTTTCTGGCTTGCTCCCTTTTCTGAAGTGATGCGAAGCAACACAAAGCGTGGTTAAAGTATTTACTTGCCAGCACAAAGCATTTTTTGTTTTGGAAAGTAGTCATAAAAGTAATGCAAACCAAACAGCTCAGTACACTGCTTTCGCTAAAAGTGGAATTTCATGGGTGGTACATGTGTGTTCCCACACTACCACCAATGGTTTTTGATGTACAGTTGTATCTATTAAAATTGGTAGTCAAGGGTTTGCACACAATCGAGGTGTGTAGAGTTTTAAAGAGACTTCAAAGGTTTCCACAACCCTACAACACCACCTGGAATCTGCCATCTGTGAGTCCTGCTCTGTTAAGTAGTGCTAATCCATTCCTGGGCCCCTGAAATGGAGCTTTTGCTGATCCAACAAAACCAACGCATCAACAACTTTGTACCAATCGGAACCAACACAAAGTGCTTCAATACTCATTCAGTAGGTGATGGACTGCGTGGCTCAACGATGCATCGCCTGCATCATAAAGGGATTTGTCGATGAGGTCTCATCGACCTGCATGAGTCCTGTTGCCGGCATGCCCTCCATTTTGGTCCACCGGAACTTTGGATTTACCACGGTCGACCTCAAGTAACCCCCAAGTACTATTTGACTCCAACCACTATTTTTTTATGTATTCTTTCGAAATTCATAACTTCTGTTCTGCTTACTGGATGGTTGTATTTTACTCCTAAAATCAGTATCTATTTTTCTAAACCTGTGTGTAATATTTTTTAGGTGTTTTAATCGTGCTACTGTGTGTGTTACACAAATACTTTACACATTGCCTCTTGAGATAAGCCCGACTGCTCTGTGCCAAGCGACTAGTGGGTGAGCACAGGTTATCTTTTAATGTGTATCTATCTTATCCCGACTAGAGTGGTGGTTCCTGCCTGGCCTGGGTGCATACCTCTGCCAACCAAAAACCCCAGTTCTTGCAAACCATTCACTTTCCTTACACACACCCTAATGCTTCTATAGGCAACAATCTAACTAAAAAAACATCTCTTTGTTAGTGTAATCTACCTTTTGACCACCACCTTTGAAATAGGACCTGCGCTACCCTCAACCAACCGCTAAGAATGTGCAGCTAATGAGGGGGAGCAGTATAGGGTGCTGCTTCAGAGAATGCCCTACTGTGTTTATGATCAATTTATTACAGAAATTGTACTGGAAAATGACCATAATCCACAAATTTATAAACCTTTTTGGGGGAGGGGATAACTCCCCTGGAGCCTCCAGGATAACATGAAGCTTGTTTGTTAAACTTGCCTGCGCGCCAAAGTTTGTTAACTGGTTTTGCACAACATCACTTTCAAATTCCACCTGCCTCTACTGCAATATGGTAATATAGCTCTTTCTTTTTTCAGTGGCCAGGTAAAAAAATACTCTTAGATTTTCAAGTTTTATTAGAAAGTTATCTAATATTTTAACTTTATTTTTTCTTTGATGGTTGACATGCCATACTGTGGTAGCTTTGAAGCACCCATTCTTCTCTTTTATAGAATTGCATAGTTGGAGTTATCAATGATAAGGACAAATAATTTAAAGGTATGGAGTCCAGCCTTAACAGAGCAACCAAGCCCACTCTCTTGACTTCCTATGTGAGGATTCCATTTTATTACAGTTGGTCCCAGTGTAGTGCAAGAGGCACTCTTGTGGTCTGACACTCTGTAATGACCTTTGACTACCATAATTTTAATTGACTTTGATGTGTTATTTTATCCTAGCCTGAATGTACGACGTCCTGCATATGCCCGGTTTCTCATAATGCAGTCTTACAGTGGGAGCTGTCACAGAATAGAACAGCCTTGCCAAGAACAGAACGTGTGGGATGTTCATTTGAAAGCATGGGAGAGGGAGAGAGAGAGAGGTGTGGAATTTTGGTCTCAAAGAGCAGTGGTGCACAAATGTACACTGTGTTGTACATTGAGAAATTAAGTATGTGATGCTATAGGCAGTGGTGCACAAATGTGCATTATGTTGTACATTGGGAAGAATTATGAAGTTCTTACTATTGGCTTTGACATAGCCTCATGTCATCCTGAATTCTAACTCGCTTGAGCTTTTCTGTGCGCACAGACAGGTTTGCAAGTTGAGTTAATCACGTTCAAGGATTGTTTTGTGAGAGATTGTTTAATGTGCCGTGGAAGTCTTTCATAAGCTTCATTAAAGGTAAAGGCTGACACATGTGAGAATGTAGAGGAGAATGTAGAGGGAACTCCTTCCTGCTGCTTGCCTGGAAGCTGGCCAGTTCCTGTAAGTTTCCTTGGCGCAGAGGAGAAGACTCTTGAACCTTCTAGTGTGTGTTTTGAGATTACAAAGCTGAGGGTTGTTGACTTAGAAACCGGGATTTTGAAATCTGAATGGGGACGGATGCCTCTACTTCGGTACAGCGGAACCCTGGTTGCTGAGGCTCCTCTCCCTGGCTGTTAAATCCCCTGTCAGGAGTGGGCTCAGATGCAGTGTTTCACCAGGTGAAGCGTTGAGTGGCTTTGATCATATGAGGTGTTTTCTTTGTGATGTGTGAATGAGTCAGAGTCCACATCCAAAGTAATCATTTGATGTGTTTAGTGTATATATCTTATCTCTTGCAGGACGTCCAATATACTTGCTTGACTTTTATCTCATATTTGCTGCTTGTTTATTCATTAGTATTATCCATGTATTTAACTGCTGCATTTACCAAGTGTGTTATTATTGCTTGCATATAAATAAACACATATTTCTATATACATTTGAATGTGGTTCATTTGGCATCTGGGAACACCTTTCTGTTAGAGAGCATTGCATAAATAAAACCCCAAGCCTTATCCTATAAATAGAGTCTTTGCATTTTGAGAAGTAAAACCCTTTCTAGGTGTTGTTGTGTTTTATGTCTCCTGCTCTGCCGTGTATGAGCCACCGTGTGTAAGTGGAATTTGTGGGAGATTCTGTTTTATCTGAAAGGCGGAGCAAGACACCCAGGCCATGCTTTCGAGTGGTTGTCCCAAATGTGTTGCTTGTCAGTAGAGTCTAGTTACTCTTGATCTTCGTCTGTTTGACTTTGCATGCCCACTACAAGAACCTCATATTTTCAGTGACTTTAAATTAGCGGCTATGTACTGGCAGTTGTCCTGTTATATTATCGTCCCAGGGAGCAGATGCGGTTATAGTGTCTCTTTTAAGTGCAAGTGGGCTGAGTCGTTCATTCATTTAATCTTTATTAGTCTATCATAAGATAGTCATAAAAGTACATCATGCAAAAAAAACATATTTTTTTATATAGTTACAATCAAAACCGTACATCCAAGTTCATATTAGTACATCACCAAAAAATCAAGCCATGAAAATTACACATAAAAAATCTAATACTAATATTCTAAAATTCCATGTCATTTCCTTTCTGCTAGATACTCATAGTTTTTCTCATTTTAATAGCTTTAAGTATAAACAGGGCAACACAGTAACAAGTCAAGGGATCACCCAATGTCACCAAGAATTTCAACGCTTCTTTATGTGACCTGATATGATGGGTGAGAAAAAGAGGCTTCAAATAAAAACATCTAAAATTCTTATAAATATTACAAAATAGCAAAAAATGAATTGAACTCTGCTTACTCCTGTTCTCACATGGGAATGGCATATCTTCAGGCGGATGAATCTGCATAGTAGGGAAAGCTACAAGATAATGGGCAATGCCACATCTTAATCTAATTAGCACAAATAGATGATGGGCGTAGGTCACGTATGACAGATATTTTTTGTGCTTGCCTCTATGCTATTTGGTATATACTGTACAACGATCGATTTGTCCTTTTCCGCCTTAGATCTCAGGTCCAGCCTAAGTTCTAGAGAGGTATTTTTAATCTCTTTCTTTGTGTGCATCAGTGTTTTAGAAATTTCTGACTATATTGCTACCTTATAATTGTTTTCCAGAGCGGAATTAATACATGACAACCATGGTATTTTAAGTGCAGCATGCAATTTAAGACAATCTAAAATAATTTCTTTTGTAAAAGCAGTTTCTTCCCTTTTCCATACTGAGACCCAGTATACTAGTGGTTGTACCAATAGTAGTTCTTCAATGAAGACCCGCCTCATAATGTGCGATGGTGTTTGAAACAGATGGTGGTAAATAAAGCAAGCATTTCAGGAAGAGGTTTTCTTGTATTTGCAAGACCTTAATATTTGTGTAACCCTATAGCCCTGCCCCATAAAGGGCTGTACTTGCACCGTTGGCTTTATACAAAGCTACCATCTCATAAATCGGCCAGCTCTATGGTTTGGAAGAAAATTTAAAAATTCCCTGGGTTGCCCTGTTCATTTTGGCTCTAATATTAGTAACATGTTGAGACCGAGAGCCGTTATCCATAAAAAGAATACTTAAATAGCAAAAGGAAGTGACAGTCTGGATTGCGCTTTTTTCAATAAAAAAATGTTTTGAGCAGTTTATGTTTAGGCCCACAGATCATGGTGTATGTTTTGGACTTATTTATAACCATTTTCTTCTGTACCATAACGGTATAGAATGTGTACATCAGTCTCTGTAAGCCTATCGCGGTTTTTGCTAGGAATACGGCCTTGTCCGCATATAATAAGACAGGTATTGGACGACCTGTCACCATAGGGGCGTCTGCCTGTATTGTCTGTAGGTGTTTATCTATTCCATTATTGAATAGAGAAAATAAAATTGGTGCAGGAACACAACCTTGTCTTATCCCCCGCCACACTCTAAATTTGGGTGTATATTCTCCTTGGGGGCCAAAATGCACCTGACTAAATAACTTCTCGTACAGCCGGCTTCAGCAAAGCATTTTAAAAATTTTATTTCACTGCGTGGTGTCACTTACTGTGTTTTTAAACGCAGAGGGCATCTCGCCTGATATTCTGCTCGCAGCGCACAGCTGATCACTAGCTGGCGCGCTTTCTCCTCTATTCAAAGCGGCCGCCATCAGAGCCGGCGTGCGCGCTGACCACGCCCCCTAGAGGCCACGCCCCCTCCTCTGACTACTTAACACTCGATCCTAGCAGCTGTCAGTCAAATCCTTTCCCAGTCCTGAGGCGGAAGCCGGGAGCTGGCGGTACTTGTTTACTTCAGCAAAGCATTTTAAAAATTTTATTTCACTGCGTGGTGTCACTTACTGTGTTTTTAAACGCAGAGGGCATCTCGCCTGATATTCTGCTCGCAGCGCACAGCTGATCACTAGCTGGCGCGCTTTCTCCTCTATTCAAAGCGGCCGCCATCAGAGCCGGCGTGCGCGCTGACCACGCCCCCTAGAGGCCACGCCCCCTCCTCTGACTACTTAACCCTCGATCCTAGCAGCTGTCAGTCAAATCCTTTCCCAGTCCTGAGGCAGAAGCCGGGAGCTGGCGGTACTTGTTTACTTCAGCAAAGCATTTTAAAAATGTTATTTCACTGCCTGGTGTCACTTACTGTGTTTTTAAACGCAGAGGGCATCTCGCCTGATATTCTGCTCGCAGCGCACAGCTGATCACTAGCTGACGCGCTTTCTCCTCTATTCAAAAGCGGCCGCCATCAGAGCCGGCGTGCGCGCTGACCACGCCCCCTAGAGGCCACACCCCCTTTTTTCCGGGTTAAATGTGCATCTGGAGGAAGCGCAGCGGACGAGCGCAGCGGGAGCGCCGTTTGCGCGCCGAAGGCACGCCTAAGGCAAGCCCGTCTGCGCCCGTCATCGCCAGGACATCCCCTCTCGCCAGACCCCCTGCACCAAATTCACAGCTTAGAGTCTGCTATGACAGAGAACATCTTCTCGCACTAAATACCAACACCAGATGCGACAAGCCGGGAGGATGTCTCGGGCAAACAGCACTTCTCTGTGAGTCCTGTAAATTTACCACTCCTAAGCCGTGCCTAGCTAGCTGCATAGCGAATACACCTAAGCTTTCTCCCCTTCGGATTATTCAACTGAATGTTAGATCTCTCGCAAAGCATCATGCGGAAGTCCATACTCTCATTACGGATGAAAACCCCGACATTCTGTTCATATGCGAAACCTGGCTTCATGACGACCAGACTAGCATTTTGAACCTTACGCTGCCCAATGGTTTCTCCGTAAAACTATTTAACAGAGACTCTAGGGGTGGGGGAATAGCCGTTATATACCGAACCACGTATAACTGCTCCTTCACGAAAGAAGACATCTGGGGTTGCGAATGTGCTCGCTTCAAGATCTCCATTTGCCCTCAACTCACCCTCTCTGGTCTTTACATCTATCGGCCACCAGGCCCCTCTGCCAGATTTATTGATGAACTCCTCGAACTATCCCACACTCTGGCAGTCTCCTCTCCCAACTTCACCATACTGGGTGATCTTAATCTCCACTTGGACTCCGTCAATGAACCCACCATTAAAAACTTGCTGGCCGACCTTACGGCCCTGCAGCTAAACTCCCTGGTCCACTCCCCCACTCATATTGCCGGGCACATATTAGACCCTATTTTTACCGACATCTTGGAAGCCAGTGCTGAGCCCCCTGAACCCATGGGTTGGACCGACCACTCCCTCATCAAACTTACTATCACGGCAAAAAAAACGCACGCTAAAGCTGCGGCTAACCCCTGCCACAAACGACCATGGCACAAACTGTCCTCAGAAAATCTCATTCAAAACCTAGGAGAATTCCATCTCCCCGACAATAACAGAGATATTAACACAGCCTACGCTGCTTTTCATGACTGGATTGTGACAGGGCTTGACGCCGTTATTCCTGCAAAATGGACTAAAACCCGCAGCTCCCCCTCCAACCCATGGTACAACGATACGCTTAAAACCTTACGGAAGGACTGCAAGAAAACCGAACGAGAATGGAGGAAAAACTACCTAGATAGCGACAAAGCCCTCTACCTGTCAAAATTGCGTATATATCACAAGACGATACGTACCACCCGAGCCTCCTTTTACGCAAAGGAAATTAAACAAAGCACCAACCCCACCAAAACGATCTTTAAATTGGTGCAAAGCCTCCAAAAAGTCTCCAACACTGGCTCATATATCACTTCCTCGAAACAGTGCGAAGACCTTGCCACTTTCTTCATTGAGAAAGTGAGGAAAATTTATACTTCTTTTCCTCAAGATGAGCCAGTGCCCATTAACACTTCCAACTCTGCAGTGGACACGTCGAAACTGTCAAGAATACCTGACATATCCCCCGACGACCTTGCAAAACTGTGCAGACAGGTTAAGTCTGGCTCCCCCACAGACCCCATGAGACCATCCAAATTCCTGGACTCATTGGAATTTTTTCTTCCCTCGCTTTCTAGCTTACTCAATCTCTCTTTCTCCTCAGCTGTGGTTCCCACCCGCTGGAAATCCGCTTGGGTCTCTCCTATTATTAAAAAGCCCACATTAGACCCCACAAAACCTGAAAACTACAGACCCATCTCGCTGCTCACCTGGACGTCTAAACTGGCCGAAGCTCATGTCAATAAAGTGCTATCCCATCATATGCTGTCCAACCACGTCCTTGATCCTTCCCAAAATGGCTTCAGGCCAGGACATAGCACCGAGTCGGCCCTGCTGACCACCACGGAACACATTCGGGACGCCCTGGACGCTGGTCAAAGTGCCGCGCTGATCCTGTTGGATCTCAGCGCGGCCTTTGACACGGTCTCACACAGCATATTGTTGACTCGACTTGAGGCCATAGGGATCAACGAACTCGCCCTTGAGTGGTTCCGGTCCTTCCTCAAAGACAGGTCCTTTCAAGTTTCAGCCCCACCTTACATCTCCCAACCCCATTCCATCGAACAGGGAGTCCCCCAAGGATCGGCGCTCAGCCCATCACTTTTCAACCTATACGTCCAGCCTCTTGCAGCAGTGGCAAAAGAGTGGGACCTTACGCTTGTATCGTATGCCGACGACACACAGCTGGTCATCACACTCTCTGAAGGCCCTTCCACCTCGGCCACTAAATTCAAGGATGGGCTAGCGGCAGTTGCACAGTGGATGACAAACAACTGTTTGCAGCTGAACGCCGGGAAAACGGAGGTGCTTCTCCTTGGCAAAAACCCTAGCCATTGGAGTGACCATTGGTGGCCCTCTTTGCTTGGTCCCACCCCCGTGCCGAAAGACGTGGTGAAGAACCTAGGTGTCTGGCTCGACTCCTCTCTTAACTTCCAGTCCCACACAAAGAAAGTGGCAGCTACGTGTGTGGGCCTAATGAGAAGTCTTAGCCCGATACTCGGTTTCTTCGACTCTAAAACCCGCCAACTCATCATCCAGTCCATGATTCTCGCCCGGCTGGACTATGCCAATGTGCTATTCTTAGGGGCAAATAAAGCAGAATTAGCACGGATGCAGCGTATTCAGAACTCGGCCGCCAGAGCAGTGGTTGGCCTCCCACGCAGGTGCTCGGCCAGAGCTACCATCCGCAATCTGCACTGGCTGCCAATTGAATCCCGCATCCATTTTAAAACCCTCACCACGGCATTCAAAATTCTTAACTCGGACTGCCCTGAACTCCTACGCCCGCTCCTTGTTCCCTACACCCCTCAGCGTACTCTACGCTCTTTAGGACAACACCTTGTGACAGTCCCCCGTTCCAAGCTGTGTAGAATGGGTGGACGTTCCTTCAAGGTCTTGGGGGCAAGATTGTGGAACTCCCTGCCTCTACACATCCGCACCCTAACCAACTTAACTGCCTTTCGGAAAGAATTAAAAACGCATCTCTTTTCCCTTATCTAGTCCTCTGTTGGTTATCCTCCTTCACCCCTCAGGTACTGGTTGGGTTAGCGCCGGGACGCCCCGTTGCTGGGGCAGCTGTTTGCGCTTTAAAAAACTGGATAACATAACATAACATAACAATCGCCCTAGGTGCTCCCATTGAAATTAGGGTTGTCCAGAGCAAATTATGGTCCACCAAGTCAAAAGCACTGCATAAATCGGCAAAGCAAAGGTACAAGGAACCTGCCTTTGCACTGGTGTATTTGCTGATAAGCAGCACTTGATTGGTAAATTGCTCGATAGTCCCTATTCGCTTTCTGAACCCATACTGCATCAGTGTTAAAATGGAGTATTCGGTCGCCCATTCCTCTAATCTTATCAACAGGACCCTACTCATCACTTTCATAGATGTACCAAGGAGTGAGATCGGTCGATAGTTTTTGGGATCCTCTTTATCCCCCTTTTGAATATTGGTATGATAGTTGATTCTCCCCATGACTCTGGGATTCCATCTATAGCTGCTATATTAAACACCTTAGTTAGGATTGGTCCCCACAAGGTAGGTGCTGATTTGAATACATCTACTGGGACGCCATCCGGCCCGGGAGCCTGACCCCCGGCACTTGCATGGATTGCCTCAATAACTTCCTCATTGGAAATATTCATTGGGAGGTTTCTACCTTCACTTTTCAGACCATCCTGTATGGCCCTCTGCACCATATTACTATTAAAAACTCCGGACAAAATGATTTACCCATTTGTCCGCAGAGATGAAGGAAAAGAAATCCAGGATGTTATCGTTTCTTCAAAAAAGGGGCATTAACTACATCCCAAAAGAATTTGTTATGCTTAGATTTTTAGTTTTTGCCGCTATGGTCAAATTTTCCCATGCCTCTTCCTTTAATATCTTTTTCCGGGCAGATACAGCTATCTTATACTCCCGACATAGGGTTTGAATAGTGGACAATTCTCTTGGTGAATTGGAAAGAGCATGCTTCAAATCCCTAAGGGTTTTAGTGGAGGCACCATCAAACCACCCCTTCCTTTTACTACATGATGGTCCGTGGGTTTTAGTGAGGATTGCCTTCATCGATTGTGTAATGGTGCAGAAATTCTTGGCCAATAACACCGGTGTAATTTCTCCTGTAGACAATATGCGATTTCCCTTTGGTTAGAATCCACTATTTTCCTCATCATTAAACATGGGTCAACACCTGACCATTTTATTCTAATCCCATTTGTCCCAGCTATATTTATATGATGTGCTATATCATAAACATCTTTTTACCCCAAATGAAAAAGGATAATTGTAACAAATTATGATCGCTAAATGGGGAAGAAACTACATTAAGATTACCACACAAACCAACAGCAAAAACAGATACCAATACATGGTCAAAAGTGGATTTGTGCATTCCTTCCTATAAATGTTGGGTATAAACAGCCATTACGGTTGCTGGCCCCCTTGAGGAGTTGTAAATCATATTTTGCGATCATTTGATTAAGTGCTTCTGCATAATCGTTAAGGCTAAAATGGTCAATTTCCTCACCGACATTTAGGCGACCACAGGGCATCGAGTTCGGTCCTCTGCATGCAACTAGATTAAAATTTCCAGCACAAATTATAACATACTCTGTATTGACTAGGGACAAGAATTTTTCTAAGCCTTGATCAAGGGCTGCTACCAGGCTGAGTCATAAACGGCAAATCATGATGAGACAAACCTTAACTTGCAGCCAAGTAAAGTGATTCCCATACGTGTGGAGAGTGGTAACTAGACATAATATCGAAAAAGTAATATCGAATGGACATAATATCGAAGTAAAAACTATAGAATGGACAAAATATCGAATGGACATAATATAGTGGTTAAACATATCGAATTGAAGGTAAGTAATATCCATTGTCAAAATATCGAAGTATAAAATATAGGCATTAAAATATATCGAATTTTTAATATCATCGAATTTTTTTAAGTGTTTAGTATGTTTGTATATGTGTTAAAAGAGTATATTATTTTAGTAATGTGTGTTAATTTTTTTTTAAGTAATGAATTTTATGTTATTTAATATTTGCATAATTTTATTCCATAGCGGGTTGTGGGTTTATAGGGGAATAGGGTGGGAAGTAATTTAATTTTAGTAAATTAAATGTTAATTTTTTATTTATTGGAATTGAGTTCTAATGTTTTGTTAATTAATTTTTAATTGGTAATTATTTTTTATTAATTGGTAATTAATTTTTATTAATTGATTAATTGATAATTATGTTAATTATATTAATTTATTTTCCATAGAGGGTTGAGTGTTTATAGGGGAATAGAGTGGGAAGTAATTTAATTGTAATTAATGACATATTAACATTATTTTTGTGTATTGATAATTAATGTACTGTTAATTAATTATTCATTGGTATATTTATTACTAATTACTTGTTATTGAAAATTAGTCAATTAATTATGAATAGGTAATTAATTTTTAATCATTAGTATTTATTTGTATTTATAATTGATTAATTATAAAATATTATGTAATTGGAAATTAATTTTAATTCATATTTTATTGGTATTGATATTTAATTTATTTTTATTAAGATATTAAATCATTACTTTCCCTAATGTTGCACTTACTGGAGTGGGAATAGTAATTTTTACCCTCCTGCTATCCAACGCTTTTCCTACCGTTGCACTCTCTGGAGTGGGAATAGTAATTGTTACCCCTTCACTTTCCAACACTTTCCCTACTGTTGCACTCTCTGGAGTAGTAATAGTAAATTTCACCCTCCCGCTATCCTACCGTAAAAATATTGAATATTTTTTCTTAATGTTACGTTATATATATATATATATATATATATATGAATTAAAAAATACAAATGTATGTTTCTTTTTTTTTACTTACATTAATTATTTATTAATTTTAAGGGTATTTAAGTATTTAAGTATGTTTTAGTTAATTATATTTATTCATTTATTAATTTAAAATGACTTTTAAGACATTTTACAAAATTCGATATTTTGACTAACTATATTTTTTACAACGATATTTTTGATTCGATATTTTTGTACTTACCTGTTTGAAGATAGGAATTCAATATTTTTGTATTCGATATTTTGACCTCGATATTTTGTCAGGTCGATATTTTCAGCATCGATATTCTGTCAGTGATCCGTGGAGAAAACCCTAACTTTTATTATTCAAGATGTTTACATCCTAATGGAGATCAAAGAATGTGCTCCTGGGTGTACAGATATGAGGCATAGGTGAATTTGCTACCTCCAGCGGTTTCTACCTCAGGTACTCTGTTAGTTCTAAATGTCTGCTGCCTGAGATCCCCACTGAAGAGAAATGTACCCTCATCACACACTCTAAGCAATGGTCCTCACCTGCTCTTCCTGCTTTCTTTCTGGAAGCTGACTGTAACCTTCTTCTATATTGCTGCCTTTAGGGTCGGTGAGCTCAGGATACCTACGATAGACAAACATTCAAAAAACATTTGAGCGCTGAGCTGTTTCCGCCATGAAGTATCTATTGCATTTTTTGCATACATATGAGCTGGTTCGCCCTGTGGAATCTGAGGAAATGTACAACATTCAAATCTAAGCCTTCTGGCCATCATAACTTGTATGACACCATTGGATAAACATGAAAGGCTCTGCAAGTGAAAGGCATGGTGATTTAGATGCCATCAAACTGGAAATGATCTGACAACTAAGTTTGAGACGCATGGTGCTGTCAGTGTGGCTTTATTGAATCTGCAGCCTGACTTTAAAAAGTTTGAGATTATTTTAATAATGAATTAAACATCAGCTTAACTATTTCATGTCAACAGTAGGTCAGGTTGGATTTTGTGCTCTTGGTCTTTTGACAGAGTTCATGGCTGCAGACAATTGCGCCTGATTTAAAATTGGCAATAAAACCACCTTTTTATTTCTCTACTGGCATCTTTTCAAAGGCAAATGATCAAGGAAGACAGCCTCCCCTTGGTGAAGTAGTTGAATGCATGAAGGATAACACATTCTTACACTGTGGTACAAGTGCATATGATAGACACATACTCACTCCTGCATGGGTCTCCTCTGTACCTGGCCTCTCACATGGATGTAGTTATCTATGTTTCCATAGAGCTGCTCCTTCATCGGTATCTCTTCATGATTTTCAACATGCTGTTAAACAGAATAAACAGCCATTGTATTTAAGAGGAGATCATCCATCGAATACAATGAATAGCAGAGTATGCTGGGTATAAACAATGCAAGAATAGCAACATAGTTATGATACCTGGGAGCACAACTTATAATGTAATCAAGAGTTAAAGCCTAATTATCCTGACAAAACAAGAAAGCATTGTTGTTGAAATCAACACTTCTCAGAACACTAAGTTCACAATAGCCATGAACAAGCTCTTCCAAAGCCATAGGTCTGCCCTTTTTAGGGAACCTGCATGTTAATACTTGGGCGACTTTGGTTATGGTTTCCCCAACTTTCCTATAAAGACAATCCTATAATAAAGAATTAGCTTATGTGGAAGCTTGGTGTATAGTCCCTTTGCCAAAGAATACCCTAAAAGAAAATTCAGAAGTTTGCATTGTAAATGGTGAATTCTAAAGACATAAATAGGGCAATATTGAATAGGAGATACATTTGACATAGTAAGTATTTTTCTGCTATCTTCAATTAAGCCTATTTGCACATAAGTGTATGCTTTGTCAACACAAGAAGCTGAAAACTCAACTATGTATATCATGACAGCAAACAAAAGCAAATGAATGTGTGGATGAGCAATACATTCCACGTGAGGTTATGACAAGTTAATGCATCGAATCAGCTTGCATATTTTAGAAAAAATGCAATAGACCAGCAATCAAAAGGTTATCATATTATGTAAAGTAATCAATCACTTCAGAAAATGGAAGTAGTGGTTCCCCAAGGGGAAGTTTACCGCACTTCAACTATTGTTATAGTATTCTCAAACAAGTAATGTGTGAAATATTCAATCCAATTGAGGTGCTATATAGGTTTAACCACTTTACTACCAGAAGGTGCTGGTTGCAAATTAGATAACTAACATGCTAAAACAACAAATATACTAGAACCTTTTTTGTAGCTCTCTCTTAAGTAAAGCATAAGACCATTAAATCATCAATATAATAGCGGCACAAATGTAATCATACACAATATCCCTTATTCACAAACAGAGATCCAAAATTAGAGGTCTCTCTTCTCATGACTGAAATAAGAATCACTGTCCAATTAGTTCATTCACTCCAATAATGATGTATTCCTTGATGTATCCAACAATAGTCAGCCCAATTCTTTCAGCACAAACTCAAACTTCAGCCGACACGTGTTTCGTCTTAGAAAAGACTTTCTCAAGGCAGCTCAACTAAATCGTGGCTAGGCATCCCTGGCCTTCAAATTCAACTATACCGACATCCTCATTCCATTTTACGAAGTCCGTAGATTTGAAAAAACAAGTTTGCAAGTTAAAAGAAAGGTGTCCTCCACATCCATATAAGATGTCCACGTCTAAATTAGCAAGTGATGGTGTCCAGATTTACAGCATTGTAGTTATCACGTTTTAGTCAAACAAATATAAATTACAAATTGACAAAGTTTGCATGAAATGTAAAAGAAATGACACTTTGCCAAGGTATGCAACTCTGGCAAGGGTAAAACATTAAACAATTGTCAGTTCAGTTAGTGAAAATAACATGGCACAGGAAGTTTCTTATTCCAGTGATGAGAGTGTAGTGTTGTTGTCCATGGAAATGGATATGGTTCCTTTGAAGTTTAGTGTGGGAAGGTTCCTTTAAGATGACTGTGTGAGTAGTGTAGATGTTTTTGACTGTAATGGCTGATTCTGGCTCAGCTTTCACTTTGATTGTAACAAATGATTGGAAAAAGTTAAAAAACGTCAACTTAGGAAGTTTCCATATTAATAGGAAGACATGTAGGTTTTACCCTCGAAGGGTCCTCTATAGACCCTAGAGGGAGGTGGGCAGTTGCATACGGTAAATTAAACAACGTTTATGTTATCTTTGCAACAATCTATGCACCAATTTTGGACGACCCTAAAGCTATTTTACAGGTCAAACAGGCATTAACCGGTCTTCCTGGACTGATAATTTGGGGGGGTGATTTTAATTTATTACAAAATCCCCTGTTGGATTCTTCTAAGAAAGACCGCCAACAGAATAAACCTCAAGTTGCTTTAGCTGTCCAAAGTTGCAAAACTGATTTAGATGTTATTGATTTTTGGCGTATCTCAAACCCTACCAAGCGCGAGTATACGTGCCACTCTGCAAAATACAATTCTGCGTCACGGTTGGATTTTTTTTCTGTCATCCTATGCTTTAGAATTTTATAAATACGCCTATTTACCTAACGCTTTTTCAGACCATGCAGCTCTCTGCATGGAGGTCAAGTTGGGGAATTGTGAACCAAGAACTATAAGTAGATGGTTTTTTTATAAAATCAACCTTCTTGACCAACAATGGTGCATGGAAATCAATGAAAAGATAGAGCAATTTTTTGCACAGAATAATGGTACTTCCCCATTAAACACAATCTGGGATGCATTTAAAGCCACTTTACGTGGAATAATCACATCTAAAGAAATTCCCAAGCTCAAGGCAAGAAGGGAGGAGAAATCCAAACTTCAAACTGAACTCTCGAAGGCTACTTTAGACCACTACAGGGTCAGATCTACGATCTCTGGACATAAATTGTATGAGGCGAAGCGCAGGATGAAGGATTTCTATTATGATTTAGGTGAGATAAATAGTAATTCACAAGCACAAAAGATTTACGAGGAGAGTGAATATACAGGAAAGCTGTTGGCCTGGCAATCTAAAGAAAAGCAGGTGCGTAATAGAATAGATCAGTTAATAGATCCTATCACTAAAATACGAGTTAAGACCACCACTTCCATCGGTAAGCTATTTTTAAATCATTATGAGGGGATATATCAAGTAACTGAGGGCGCTACATCTGACTCTATCATGGAATTCCTACAGCCACTTGAAATACCTAAAATAGATGCTGAGGGTATGATTAACCTTACACAGGATTTTTCACTATTAGAATTAGATGCAGTGATAGAGGCCTTCCCCAATGGCAAGGCCAACGGTGAGGATGGCCTTCCCATTGAATTTTATAAAAAATTTAGGGGAGCATTACGCAAGGAACTTTTGAAATTAATGAATAGCTTACTTCAAGGGAGCCCCCCGCCGGACTCCTTCCATACAGCAGTGGTGGTCAGTATTTTAAAAAAAGGAAAAGATAAGGAAAATATAAACTCATATAGACCGATTAGCCTTCTGAATACCGATTATAAAATTTTTACAAAACTTTTAGCAAATCGATTAAATAAAATAGTAGGATCTCTGGTAGCACACGATCAGTGCGGTTTTATTGCAGGCAGGCATCTTCATTCCAATACCACATTTTTATTGGAGGCACTAGATTATTTTAAAATTAACAAGGTAGAGGCTCAAATCTGGTTTTTAGATGCGGAGAAAGCCTTCGATCTAGTGTCTTGGGATTGCATGTTTGCAATTTTACGCAGTTTTAATTTCCCGAATGTTTTTATTTCTCTTTTACGCCAATTGTATATGAATTCTAGGGCACAAATTATTATCAATAACACTAACATTGGGTCCTGTGAGGTCACTAGAGGCACGCGACAAGGATGCCCCCTGTCGCCAATTTTATTTGCATTATTTATTGAACCCCTAGCGATCGCCATTAGGAATATTAAAGCTGATACTGCCCCAATATTAGGAATGACAAACATAAAATTATATGCGGACGACATTGCCCTTTTCATAGACTCTAAACCCTCAAGTCAATTAAAGATTTTAAAAATTTTCGCCGATTTTCAAAGGCTTGGGGGTTATAAAATTAATGTAAACAAAACGGAAATTATTCTACTCAACTGCACTATAGACACTTTAGCTCCAGAATTTAGACAGATATATAATACGGATCCAAAGAGATATCTCGGATTATTTATATCAGATAACCCAGATGATTTTTTCTCTCTCAATTTTTTACCTCTATTAAAAAAAGTGGGCTCTCTTTTAGATCGATGGAATTTATTACCCCTTTCTCTTATGGGGCGAGCATCGCTAATTCGAATGTCGGTCCTACCCCTTTTCAATTTCCTTTTTAGCGCAATTCCCTGTGCAATCCAGGCCTCTTATTTTAAGAAAATAGAAACCTTGATCTCTTCTTTCTTATGGGCAAAAAAATCACCCAGACTAGCACTGAGCACTTTATATTTATCATCTACCCAAGGAGGGTTGTCCCTCCCAAATATCAAAGAGTATTATTTTGCGTCTTTTGCACATTATAGTCACAGGTTTCTGCTCCTAGACTCCCAAGAGACAGATAATTTCTTCATGAAAAAAATGTTGCCGGAATTGAAAATCTATGATCCGGTCAGAATCACGAAAGATCCAAAAAAAAGTTCGATATAAAACCATCCAGTGGATTTTTAAGGTGAAAACTCAGTTTTTTAAATTTTATGACTTATCGGTTTTGAGTAATAGGACGAATCTAAAAAACTTCAGTGTGAGAGATGCTAGTTGTATGGAACAAAATATATTAACTCTCTGGAAGGAGAATGGTTTCGAGAAAATTGAAGACTTCCTGCTGGGAAACAGATGGAAATCTTGGAACGAAATTCATAGTCAGTTAATCCATTCGCACTTAATACTTAACTGGTCCTTTATAAGAATAAATCCAAAACTCAGAGAACTCAATATAGGAAACTTATTCAATAAAGAAAATATTTCGACTATTCTTAATAATAAAATACAAAAGGAAGTGAGTATCTGGATAAAAATATTAAAAGAAAATAAGGACCATGATATTTATAGCAAGATTATTGAAAGATGGGAGAAGAGTGAAGATATTGGTGCCAATTCCGATCCGGTAAAAACCGGGTACGAACCGTCGGACGGAGCCTTTTCTCCGTCCGACTCGTACCCGGTGCGAAATCCATCCGAAAATGCAAGTACGATTCATACGGAAACACCATTTCCGTACGATTCGAACAAAACACCGACCGAACAGAAACTAAACACAATTCCGATCCTGAAAGGAGCCGACGTGACGTCGGTACGCATCCAGCCTACGTTTCACGAACCAGGAAGTACGATTCGAACCGACGTCATCCCGCACGGAAAATATTTACCGGCTGCCAAAAACTGCCGGGAAATCAGGACGACACACGCAAGGAGCAGCTGGACGCGACGAACAGACATGGACCCGAACCTACGTGCCATCCCTGCCCTCCTAGCAGTCCACCTGGCGTACAGGAACCGACGCAGACGCCGCAGAAGGTCAGCACAACAACCAGGGGCAAAGGGGGGGGCAGGGGCAGGACACACAACACCAACACATGGTACCAAATCACACATGGCCTGGACATACCTGACCATCAGGGCCTGGTCACTTCCAGGGGGTGGGGGCAAGGCCAGCAACGCAAGCGTCCGCCACAACGGAAGTGGATGGTCACGCGAACCGGTACGTACCCTACCCAGGCCGCAAGAGCGTGGGTACGGAACGTACCACGCGTCCCCCTACGTCACTCCAACAATAGCGGTACGGCCCGTACCCACGTCAGAAAGGCCTTGGTACAGCTCGTACCAGCATTGCTGGGGTCATGTAGGGGTACGCGTGGTACGACCCGTAGCCACGCCCCCAAGGCCTGTGTACGGTGCGGACCCCACGGCCCGCAACAATGGTGGGACGCACCGTACCCACACACCAAAGGCATGGGTACGGCCCGTACCCAGGCACGCAGAGCGTGGGCAGGGGTATGTACGGACCGTACCCCCACCCGTGGAAGTACGGCCCGTACCCCCACCCGTGCATGTACGCCCCGAACCCCCACTCGTGTATGTACGCCCCGAACCCCCACCCGTGTATGTACGCCCCGAACCGCCACCCGTGTATGTACGCACCCAAGCGCCACCCGTGTATGTACGCCCCGAACCCCCACCCCACCCTGGTATGTACGCCCCGAACCCCCACCCGTGTATGTACGCACCCAAGCGCCACCCGTGCATGTACGCCCCGAACCCCCACCCCACCCTGGTATGTACGCCCCGAACCCCCAGCCGTGTATGTACGCACCAAACCCCCACCCGTGTATGTACGCACCAAACCACCACACCAGCCGTGTATGTACGCACCAAACCCCCACCCCAGCCGTGTATGTACGCACCGAACCACCACCCGTGTATGTACGCACCGAACCACCACCCGTGTATGTACGCCCCCGAACCCCCACCCCAGCAGAGTATGTACGCCCCGAACCCCCACCCGTGTATGTACGGACCGAACCCCCACCCCAGCCGTGTATGTACGCACCAAACCACCACCCGTGTATGTACGCCCCCTAACCCCCCCCAGCCGTGTATGTACGCACCGAACCACCAGCCGTGTATGTACGCACCAAACCCCCACCCGTGTATGTACGCACCTAACACCCACCCCAGCAGAGTATGTACGCCCCGAACCCCCACCCGTGTATGTACGGACCGAACCCCCACCCCAGCAGAGTATGTACGCCCCGAACCCCCACCCGTGTATGTACGGACCGAACCCCCACCCCAGCCGTGTATGTACGCACCAAACCACCACCCGTGTATGTACGCCCCCGAACCCCCCCCCAGCCGTGTATGTACGCACCGAACCACCAGCCGTGTATGTACGCACCAAACCCCCACCCCAGCCGTGTATGTACGCACCGAACCACCAGCCGTGTATGTACGCACCAAACCCCCACCCCAGCCGTGTATGTACGCACCGAACCACCACCCGTGTATGTACGCACCGAACCACCACCCGTGTATGTACGCCCCCGAACCCCCCCCAGCCGTGTATGTACGCACCAAACCCCCACCCGTGTATGTACGCACCTAACACCCACCCCAGCCGTGTATGTACGCACCGAACCACCACCCGTGTATGTACGGACCGAACCCCCACCCCAGCAGAGTATGTACGCCCCGAACCCCCACCCGTGTATGTACGGACCGAACCCCCACCCCAGCCGTGTATGTACGCACCAAACCACCACCCGTGTATGTACGCACCAAACCACCACCCCAGCCGTGTATGTACGCACCAAACCACCACCCGTGTATGTACGCACCAAACGCCCACCCGTGTATGTACGCACCAAACCACCACACCAGCCGTGTATGTACGCACCAAACCCCCACCCCAGCCGTGTATGTACGCACCGAACCACCACCCGTGTATGTACGCACCGAACCCCCCCCCAGCCGTGTATGTACGCACCGAACCACCAGCCGTGTATGTACGCACCAAACCCCCACCCGTGTATGTACGCACCTAACACCCACCCCAGCCGTGTATGTACGCACCGAACCACCACCCGTGTATGTACGGACCGAACCCCCACCCCAGCAGAGTATGTACGCCCCGAACCCCCACCCGTGTATGTACGGACCGAACCCCCACCCCAGCCGTGTATGTACGCACCAAACCCCCACCCGTGTATGTACGCACCAAACCACCACCCCAGCCGTGTATGTACGCACCAAACCACCACCCGTGTATGTACGCACCAAACGCCCACCCGTGTATGTACGCACCAAACCACCACACCAGCCGTGTATGTACGCACCAAACCCCCACCCCAGCCGTGTATGTACGCACCGAACCACCACCCGTGTATGTACGCACCGAACCCCCACCCCAGCAGAGTATGTACGCCCCGAACCCCCACCCGTGTATGTACGGACCGAACCCCCACCCGTGTATGTACGCACCAAACCACCACACCAGCCGTGTATGTACGCACCAAACCCCCACCCCAGCCGTGTATGTACGCACCGAACCACCACCCGTGTATGTACGCACCGAACCCCCACCCCAGCAGAGTATGTACGCCCCGAACCCCCACCCGTGTATGTACGGACCGAACCCCCACCCGTGTATGTACGCACCAAACCCCCACCCGTGCATGTACGCACCGAACCTGCTATAAGAATGGGGTGTGCAAAACACCCCCAGCAGTGCCCAGACACAGGAGGGGTGGGTGCAGGGTCCTCCCAGCAGTGCCCAGACACAGGAGGGGTGTGTGCCTATCACTCCCAGCAGTGCCCAGACACAGGAGGGGTGTGTACCTATCACTCCCAGCAGTGCCCAGACATCGGACAATATACCCCATCAACAAGTTCAGTGACCTACAAGGGTGATACCCCAGATGCAGGCGGAGCCATCGCTGAGCCAGCATGGCTATATTGAAAGGCAACCCTCACACATCCAGGAAATGTAGACACAGCACAGCACAGCATTTGGGAGACACCCTGCAGGAAAAATGGCCTGGGCCACAGAGGACGGAACACACCTTGGGACAATGTCACCATACAGTGAGAGCAAACATGACCAAATACCATTTGCAGAGACCTTTGTGATGGCACGCAGATGGCAGGGTACACCCCATGAGCAGCACACTCCAACATTTCACAGACCCCTAACACATTATCACCACCCCAACGCAGGGAGCACCAGCACCAACAGCAAGTCCAGGAAAGCATCAGTGTGCAAAACAAAAAGAAAAGGCTTTATTCAGCAGGAAAATATATCAGAGAAAATGTCCACTATGTACAAGGGCCATGGGCCAGCCCAGCAGCAATGTCCGGGGGGGGGGTACACATCGGGACGTGTGTCCCCTAGCTTGCCTGCACAGTTCACAAGTCCATTTCATCCACAGAAGAGGGGGCATCAGGGGGGAGGGTGGAAACAGGCACCGCAGGGACAGGAGGGGAAAGGGTAGGTGTTGTGGGTGCAGGGAGGGATGAATCTGCCACAGGGGGGGTGCCAGCGCCAAAGGTGGAGGACAGAATGGCGCTGCACACGTCGGCAAGTTCCCCCAGCGACTCCCCCGTACCCAATCCAACCACAGGCCCCAAGGAGGGGGGGGGGCAAAGGGATGGGTCGCAGCGCCACTGGGGGAGGGTGTGGACAGGGTGGGGGACTCAACTCCCCTGGCCGGGTCCCGCCTCCACCGCTTGCGGGGTGGTGTCATCCTGGGGCTGGGGGGCACACTCGCAGTGGATGATGCTGTCACTGACTGTTGGCCAGGAGAGCTAAGGGGAGTGGATTTGGAGGGAGTGGGTTGTGTGGAATGCGGACTCCCACTGTGGCTGCGTGTTCTACGTTTCCCCCCCGACCCAGTGGGTGTGCCTTCCTCACCCTGTGTGTGCGTGACAGGAGGTGTGCGCTTCGACTTCCCTGGTGGTGTGGTGCCTGTGTCTGTTGGGGTGCGTGCACGCTGACGTCTGGATGTGCGTGGGACAGGCACGGGAGTGGGAATTGTGGATGGGGCAGGGGTAGGGGGTGTTACGCAGCGCTGCAGGAGATCCAGTGCTGCAGTCAGTGTGGAGTCTATGGACCTCAGCAACTGCCGTTGGTCAGACTGCGCAGCCGACATGCCCTCCATGTATGCCTCCATCTGGGTCAGCACCTGGGTGTGGGCATGGAGGACATTTAGCATCGCAGTCTGACCAACCTGCAACTGCCTCAGGATGTCCACAGACTCCGCACTCACCGCAGCAGTGGTGACAGGGGCAGGGGGTGCGGTGCCTGGCAGGAAGGAGACATGTGGGGACCGAGCACGGAGGGAAGGGCCACGAGCATGTGGGAGGCCGGTGATGGAACCTGAGGTGGCGGGGGGATGTGGAGGGCTGCCATCAGCTGGGGGGGCAGACTCCGCCACCTCTGGGAGCTCAGCCTCGGACCCGTCTGCGTCATAGTCTGTGTTGGCAGTCAACAGGTCCTCCGCCTCACTCCCTTCGGCCTCCGTGCCACTCCATGTGCCAGACAGGACAGCACTGCTGGTACTGGTGCTCAATCTCTCCTCCCGGTCCGTGCTAGTGTCTCCTTCCGTGTCCCCCGGCGATGCTGTGGGCAAGGTGAAGAGACAGGAGAAAATCAGACACCTGTACACTTATGTCACATGAGTCAAATATACATAGGTCACATTGCATAGCCTGAAAAGCAACAGGAGTAACACCTACAAAACAATGTACACATGTAGGCCATGGAACACACAGTTTTTCTACCCACCATGCCACTGAGACACAATGGAGATCATGACACAACAGCAAATCACTGCACCTGAAATTTTAGAGAGGAGTCAGCCTCTGGGGACAAATGTGCACAGCACCTGCACCACACTGCGTCGTCAAAAAGGGATGAGCATGAATCATATCCATTTACTCTTGCCGCATGCTGCAAAGGCAATACATGAAACCAGGCCACACATGACAGGGTCACTGCACCTTGAGCGTATGTCCAGTCAAACATCACACACAGGCTAAACCCAGCAAGGAGGATGAAGCTTCTGACATGTAGGCCTTGTACGCACAAACCACCCACACCTGAGACAATCTCATTGAGACGGAGAAAGTATGTACACCTCTTACTCTGGGATGGAAACACATGGCCTCCACTAATTCATGACTGTAAACACACAGCCCCTGGTGGCCATGTCCACACATCATTGACAGGCAAACATCATCAGATTGTCTCAACAACACACACAGGTAATGCCCACTGTGAGTATGCACAAGCAAAATGGGTCCCCCTGTACAGTGGACACATGTAGCAACCTGTAGGTCCTAACAGTTGAGCCCAGGGTACAATGCCACCCTACGCAACCCATGGCAAAGACACAGTGAATGGCCATATTGTTGGATGACGCACATGATACCTAGGAAGAGGTGCCCCAGGGCACAGTAGTGCCCACACTCCTCCATGGTCCAGGATGGACATGACTGCAAATTAAGCAACCGTCCCTGCACTTAGCAGGCCTCCCACTCAGGCACATCATGTCAGAGGGCACACAATTGGACATGCATGCTGGAAGGCTGTACATTTTGGAGACACACCCCTATGTCGTGATTCACAATCAGTGCCAAGTGACATGGACACCACAATGACTGAAATTGGCCATGGCACACGCAAGGTCCCCATACCTGTGGCACATCACCCCCACACATGATGCTGATAGCATAGGGCACCTGCATGAACTGCCTGCATAAATAACCTTGTGCAAGAGTGGCGACAGACCAGGGAACACATTGCAAGGAGGGGAAGGGAGGGAGTGAGAACAGCACTGTGCTACTTTGTGGAGAAGTTGACGCACTGCACAATCAAACCCTGGCAGTGTATCCATGCAACTGCACACTTACATTGGCTGGGGACACACAACTGACACACATGTACCTACCCCCTTCCTGCTGCTGCCTCTCCTGTAGGCGCCTGTCCATATCGGGGAAGACCACCGCCAGCACACGCTTCTGGATGTGGGTCAGACGACGGCGGCCACGGTTCTTACGGCTCTCAGGTGAGTCCCCCAGCAGGAGCCGTGCAATCCTCCTCGTCCAGCACCGGATGTCCTGCCAGCGTTTCCTCACCTGAGACAGGCTCCGCCTCCGACCCTCTGTACCCCTCACGGCACTGACGGCTTCCCTCCAGATCTCCCCCTTGGCAATGGCGCCTACCTGTGAGGATGCAAAAGAGAGAATACATTAATCCACATGAGCAAAGACACAGAGACACACATATAGAACAATCCTCATTATGAACAGGCCATGGTATGCATGCAACTAATTGCACCTTTGTCATAGGGACATTATCCACTGTGGAAGGCCAAATGCACTACGTGCCAGTGGAAGCACACGGGTGGCATGAGGGGTACCACACACTCACTGACCAGGGATCACACTGTGCCTCACAGGCTACACCAGGATTATGTACAGCACCTCACAGCAGTCACCTGCCCCAGCACACTGATGCTACCTCAGCAGAGTACACAGACACACACAGGTACAGGACAATCACATGGCATTGCCAACTGCGGGTACACACCTCACTCTGCCCATGTGCCAGTAGACGGGGGTGTCACAGGTGTGGGGCTGGCTCAGCACGGCATGCACACAGCACTGCTCCCTGCTCACATCCGATGGCCAGGCCATATCCATCCCTCATGCTGCTTGTGTGCAACACTCCCCATATGCACTCACCCACATGACAGGGGACTAACACACACACCAATGTGCAGGGGACGAACACGGCCTTTGGACACTCACAGCACAGGTACACTGAACAAACACACATCCATGGGTACTGACACCTGTCACACTGGGGGGAACACAGGATCACATCAGGACTGTGGAAACAACATCCCCAGGAGGAGTATGCAGGCAGAATGTGGCATGCACCTTGCATTCATTGTCACAGTAGGCACTATGCAAGTGAGGAGTGCACACAGGAAACACAGCATGCTCTGCATGGGTGACATGAGGCCTTCCACACCCTGGGACCCACTCCAAACAACAGTGCATGTCTGTCACACATGGACACAATGCCAGAAGTCACTGTCACACAAAAGGGGCACAGTCTAAGCTAGTGGAGTCTGCACTCACCTGAACCCCTGGTCGACCATACAGGCTCTGGAACTGTGGGAGGATCACATCTATCAGGGCAAGGTTCTCCTCCTGGGTGAATGGCTGTGACCTCTCCACAGTCCTGGACATGGTGCCAGAGGAATCACTATCAGCAGCAGTGGTCATGGATGAATGGATGTGCAGGCAAGTGCTCTCTCATGGGACCTGGCTGCCTTATATATGCCTGGCTGGCCTGTTCATGTATAGGAGTACAGATTGATTGGTCAGTCACATTAGCATCCTACGTTTCATCCAATCCCTTCAAACCTACCCCAGTGTGTGGCTTTGCATGGTTTCAGTTTTGATAATGATGTCAAGTCAACATCCACATTGCAACAATGTAGATTCTTTCAAACTGACTTCTGCTGTGCACCTGGTGCTCAAATTCAAAAATTTAACTCAGTCTCCATGGCAACCATCAGGCATTTAGGCCCTTATACTTGTCCCTCATGTGTCCCCTATGTGTTTTCATACATTTACACACAGGTACGGTGCGTTCCACGCCCTAGGGCACCCCACAAGCAGTGATACCGACCGTACATGCGCTTGTACGGTCCGGATCACAATATGGGCGCTGGCGTATGCGTACGCCACAGTAGTACGGACTGTACACGCGCTTGTACGGTCCGGATCACAATATGGGCGCTGGCGTATGCGTACGCCACAGTAGTACGGACTGTACACGCGCTTGTACGGTCCGGATCACAATATGGGCGCTGGCGTATGCGTACGCCACAGTAGTACGGACCGTACAAGCGCGTGTACAGTCCGTACTACTGTGGCGTACGCATACGCCAGCGCCCATATTGTGATCCGGACCGTACAAGCGCGTGTACAGTCCGTACTACTGTGGCGTACGCATACGCCAGCGCCCATATTGTGATCCGGACCGTACAAGCGCGTGTACAGTCCGTACTACTGTGGCGTACGCATACGCCAGCGCCCATATTGTGATCCGGACCGTACAAGCGCGTGTACAGTCCGTACTACTGTGGCGTACGCATACGCCAGCGCCCATATTGTGATCCGGACCGCACAAGCGCGTGTACAGTCCGTACTACTGTGGCGTACGCATACGCCAGCGCCCATATTGTGATCCGGACCGTACAAGCGCGTGTACAGTCCGTACTACTGTGGCGTACGCATACGCCAGCGCCCATATTGTGATCCGGACCGCACAAGCGCGTGTACAGTCCGTACTACTGTGGCGTACGCATACGCCAGCGGCAATATTGGCCCAGGGACCCTATACACGCGCTCCGAGCGTATGTACGGTGCGTATAACAACTGTCAGTGGTGACAGGCGGCACACAGACAGGAATGGAGCGGACAGGTATTGCCAAGGGTGGACACCAATGCATTGTCTGTGCAATACCACCTGTGTGTGACACAGGTGTGTCAGGATGTGATGTGGCACTTTACCCCTGAGGTGTGGGCAAAGCACATGTACGATGAGCTGTGTACACATGTCGTGTGTGATGGTGCGCATTGTACCACACATCCCCTGCACTCCTTTGACATGTGTGCATGTCGTACACACTAGTGGAGCCATGAGTCACTTGCATGTCCCAGTCACGGACACCCGCACCTGTCCCCTGATGCCAGGTACACGGAATATTACATATGACACGTGTATGGCTGCGTTGCATGCTGCAACCATGTCATGTGTGTGGCATGTCTTTCCATGATTTTGCTGTAGGTGTGTGATTCAATGTGTCAGCAGTTGCTGCTGCCAACATGTGTCTGTGTGTCGATGGGCATGGCACACTGTTCCGCACACCAGCCCACATATGTGATTTGCCATGAGGTGTGTATGTATCCAACTACACGGAGTATCAACACAAGTACATATCCACATGCTCCCTATGTATGTTCTGTCTCGACATGTACTCCTCAAAGGCAATGTGTGTGGCCTGTCCTATTCCTATGACATGTGACCAGTGCATATCGCATCCAACTACCTGTCTGTACCATACGCATACTACCTCTGCACATGTGTGGATGTCTGTGAATCCTGTGATGCGTGTGCATGTTCACTTACACTGGCCCACAGCTAGTCTCATGCCATGTCATCGTGATCTTGCCCCCCTCCGTTAGTGGCTGTCCCTTGGTAGGAGTGTAACCTGACTGGCGTTCGTGTCCAGGAACTGTGGCACAGACCTGACTCACAACGTGGCATATGTGTATTGGCTGTGTAACATGTGCTCAGTGCATTGACGATGTTGTTGTACAGTGCTCACTCTTAGGTGTTCCTTCCATTTCACTGCAGGGCTCCGCCTCTCCCTCGACGTATGCCAGACATTGCTGCCCTGCATGAACGGGACTGTATACGCCGCTACAGATTCAGCCAACGGTTGATTGATGAGTTGACTGGCCGGCTGGAAGCACAACTCCTCCCGCGCCACAGGTATCCAAGTGCACTGACACCCAAGTTGAAGGTGATGGCAGCCCTACATTTCCTTGCCACGGGTACGTTCCAACATACCATTGCTGATGTCGGGGGCATGTCCCAGACGATGTTCAGCCGTGTTCTGCATGATTTCTTAGAGGCCATGTTGGTTCACCTGGATGAGTACATTAAATTCCCAAATCGTGAGCAGTTGACAGATGTCAAGCGTGAGTTCTATGCCCTGGGAGGGATGCCCCATGTCATTGGGTCCATAGATGGGACACATGTTGCGTTGGTACCACCACAGGCACAGGAGGTGGTGTATAGGAATCGCAAACATTATCACTCCATTAATGCCCTTGTGGTGTGTCTGTCCAACATGGTGATTTCACATGTCTGTGTTCGCTTTCCAGGATCAGCACACGATGCCTTCATCATGAGGCGTAGCAGGGTGCCAGAAATGATGCTGCAGCTGCGGAACGAGCGAGCATGTATTGTTGGTGGGTAGACTCTGGCAGTTCAGTGTTTGGCGTCATCTTCCAATCTCACTGCCTGTGCTGACACACTTCTGTCCATGATGTTTCCTTGTAGGGGACGCTGGCTATCCCAACATGCCATGGCTGATGACGCCTGTCCGCAACCCCAGCACGGCTGCCGAGCACCTCTACAACAACGCACATGGGCGGACCAGGAGAGTCATTGAGAGGACGTTTGGACTTCTGAAGAGCCGATTCCGGTGCCTCCACAAGACCGGCGGAGCACTCCCATATGCCCCGGTGAAGGTGTGCAAGATCATCATCGTCTGCTGCATGCTGCACAACATGGCAGTGGAGGAAGCTGTTCCACTCATACTGGATCAAGATGACCAGGACCATCCACCCGTGGAGGATGAAGGGCTTGGTGACGGGGCAAGTGATGTGGAGGAGGAGGAGGCTGTGGAGGACATGCGGAGTCGGCTCATACGCAACTTCTTTGCTTAGTGGTGAGTTCCAGTGTCTGAGTGTGCACGCATTGGGCCGTGTGTGGCATGTGTTGCAATGTGTGTGTCCATCTGCATGTCTGCCAAGTGAGTCAGTGGTGTGTATTGAAGTGTCACTCAAGTGATGGCGCAATGGAAGGATGTTGTCTGAGGGTCATCATTGTCACCTGTCATGTTAACAACATGATACGTGTTAAGTACATGCTTGCGGATGTGCTCCTTTGTGCTGAATCCTTGTGTGTCTCTCTTCCACAGGTCCATGTGCATGCTGTCTGCTGGTGGCATTGTTGTGCTCCTGCTACTCCTCATGAACACAGCGACATGTGCTGATTCAGCGTCACATGCACGGGCAAGTGTTGAAATCTCCTCAGGGTAAGGGATGCCTCACGTCGTTTTGGGTGTGTGAATTGTTTGTAGTCTGTGTGCACTTCTCCGGTTCATGTGTGTTCCATTTGCATACATGGTGATCCTACATGGGGAACATGACATGGGGCAGGCTTCACCTGGAGCCATGCTCAGACTTGGTGACTGTCATGTGGCAGGGGATTGGGGATTGTGATGAGGCCATCATTGTGTGTAACACTGGCCTCGGAAACATACAGGTTGCACCGGGTTGACATGGTGTGTGATTGCCCCATCAGGGCCTCAATGGTGTATAGCGGCCTCTCCGTGGCAGCAGGGGGTGTTTAGCTGTTATCCGTCACTTGTGTGCCAGGTCAATGGGATGCCAGCATCTGTGTTGCAATGGGGGGTGCCAGTGTTGCTCCCACATGTACATCCACATGACCTGTGTATGTGTTGACAGAGTATCATTGTCATTCCAACACACATGACTAATAAATTTGTCCCTCTGTCTCCAAGGTGCCTCTTCCCTGTCAATGGTGCCCTGTTGCCACTGTGCGTGCCGCAGGTCTGGCATAGTTTTCATAGGTGGTGCATATGTGTCTATGTGTAGAGTGACAAGATGCTAGGGGTTTGTCAGGGAGTGGGAACTGTATTATGCACAAGATGCACAGTTCCATCCACCTCAAGGCAAGAGAGACCATCCCCCAGGGAAACTACAACATCTGTGTAGAATCCTACCCTGCAGTCTACGGACATGTGCCTCACGACTCCCATGGTACTTGTCCATATCCGGAGTGCATCTGCACAGCTCTGCTACTGCGTCGGGCAACCAGGCCACATCAACGTCCTAACGGGATGGGGGGAATGTTTCACAGCCAGCTGCAGGATGACCTTCTAGATCCACGCCCACACTCATGATGCAGCCCACAACCCCAACACAACCATGTGGCACAGTGATCCTAAACTGCATTCTGGCATCTCCATGCATCCAACCTTGGCCTAGCCACCATTCTCAACATCCGCCTGACGCAAGCATGCTGCACATTGTAGGGACACATGTCTAGACATACCTGGGAGCGGCAAGCCAGGTCACTCCACATGATCCCTGACCTCTGCGCATGACTGTTGCTCCCCTGAATGTGTCTGTAGCCACAGTTGTGCGGGAACCACTCAGCTGGTTGGGCCCAGCACAGGTGAGTTTGGTACTCCATGTCTGTATCAGATGAGACATTGGGACCCATGTGTGTCCTGGGCAAGACTGCGACCCCACGGTTTGGATGGTTGGAGTTAATTCTGAGATCAGGCATGCTTTGACTGTACGACACACACATGTATTGTAATAATGTAGAATCACGGCATCATCTTGTAAGTGTGATTAATTTATTTGTGGTGGGGTACGGGTTTGTGGGGATGACAAGAGGTGCACAGCGGGAGTGTAGAATCCAAAGTTCACTGGGGGAGTTGGTATCCTTGTCGTAGCAAAATGTCAGAGTCCATGCCACAGTCTTCGTCAACATAGGTCAGACAGTGACCAGCAAGTCCATGTGGCAGAGAATGTCATGTGCTGCTATTGGGCCAGAGGGCCAGGTGCCAGGCCAGGTGACCTGGGAGATGGTGATGTTCTGCTGACTCTCACAGTCTTTTTCGTGGACGACCCACCTTCCTGCGGGGACCCTCGGAAGCAGTCCGTGACGATGTCTGTGACGCTCCGTCGGATGAATCCTCCTCCTCCTGATCCCTCCCTGTGTCTGGTAATGGCCTTCGCCTGGTGCCACAGGGAGGGTTGCCCATGTTGTCGGCAATCCGACGGAGTACACCGGTCATTTGGGTTTGCACCGCCACGAGCTCAGCCTGTCTATCCTCCATCCTTCCTTGGTGTTGCAGTTGACAGGCATGTTGCTGGGACTGCAGGGTCTTCATCTCCTGGAGGGTCCCCTTGATGTCATTGAGGGTGGACGCAATCTGGTCCATGCCCCTGGTGTCACGCCGGTATGTATCCAGGATGTTGCTGACCTGGGACACTACCGGGTCCTGAGCTGCCTGGTCAGGTTCGCGCCTCCGCCGTCCTCCACTCCCGCCACCCCTGCCCACGTGCACCTGGCCTGCCGTTGTGGGTGCATCGGGTCTCCGGGACCCCTGAGGGATGGCATCTGCGTTGCCGCCTGCCTCCTCCTGGGTGCCCGGAGGACCGTGTCCCTCCTGGGCAGACTGGCTGGGTGGTCGTGTGCGGGCAGGGCTCCTGGACGTCTCCTGGGATGTGGCAGGAATGGGGGTGGTGGTTGGCACAGTTGTACCTGACGCAGGTGCTGCAGGTGGTTGGACACCAGAGGGGCCAGGTTGGTCTGGGTCATCCACGGAGTGGTGAGAGTCATCGCTGGCGGTGGGGTCATCATCCCGCGGAGCCTGGTCCTGTGTGACTTCCCCCCCAGTGTTGGGGGGTGTTCGTCGACGTTGACCTGTGTGTGAGAGAGACAATGTTAACAGTGTCACATGTGGCATCCATGTTGCATGCATTTCTGATTTGGCACTCTTCCTCTGGGTAGTTGGATCTGTCCTGCATTCCTCTCACAGTGCACTTGTGCATGGCTATGTCCCTTGGCCACAGCTGTCAGGGCTTTACGCATGTGTGAGACACAATCTTAGTTGATGCATCTATTTGGGTACACAGTCAGCAGTGTGGTGTGCGGGCGTAGCGAGCCATGCAGAGGCGCCTTACGTGTTGCACTGTACGTGGCCAAATGGTGTTTTGGCAAGGCAATTTGATGTTGCAGGTAGGGGACTGAAGCATTTGTGACAGGGTTCTTACCGACACGGTGGGTGGGTATACTGGGTGTGTGGTTAGGTCTGTGCCTGCAGCACGGATGGACTCGTGCACAGATTGACACATGGACCGGTCTTCATCTACGGAAGGGGGGGTTGAGGCACTGCCAGACCTGGTCTGCATGCACACAGTCCACCGGCTGACGAGTGGACATGGCCACACCACCCAAGGGTGATTTAGTCTCCCTGTGTCTCCCTTCCTCCCTCCCTCTGTCACCCTCCTCCCTCCCTCTGTCGGTCTCCCTCTGTCACCCTACTCCCTCCCTCTGTCTGTCTCCCTGTGTCCCCCCTCTGTCTCCTTCCCTCTCATTCCCCCTCTCCCTCCCTCTCTTTGTCACTCTCTGTCACCTCAGGCCAGCTTCCTGGGCACACACAGTTAGCCGGTCTTTGAATGGCCATTGGCTTGTTCATGTGAGTTAGTCCCTGTTCTCCGGGCACCCATTGGGCAGTGTGTCTGAGTGTAGGCTGCTGCTGTGGCGGTGTGTGCTGAGACTCTATCAGAGCGATGCATCTTCATTGTCTGCTGTTATGTGCAAATTGTGCCTTCAGACCCATGGCATCCTGCATGGCAGCCATCATTTGCAGGCAAGACAGTACTGTGTGGGTACACACAGTTTGTATGGCTGTGCCCTGGGCCAAATGGGCTGAGGGCATTGTTGTGTGCTTGTGAGTTGCTCAATGTTAGTTTTGCTGCCCCCACTCCCAGCATCGACCACATCCTGTGTTGTGTTGGTGTTTTGTGTGGCCTGTGACTTGGCATGGCCCTGATTGATGCATGGGGCATGGAGGTGCCAGTGGCATGTGTGTGTTTGTGGAGTGTTGTTGTGTCCGGTGGTGGCTTGGGGGGGGTGGCATGCATGATTGATTGTGTATGGCATCCCCCCCATGTGAGGTGAGTTGTTTGTGTACTCACCAGGGTCTGGGAGTCCTGGCAGTCCGTGTAGTCCCTCCACCGCCAGCGTGGACATCACCTTCTCCTCCCAGGGATGGTATTGTACCGGTCTGGGGGGCGGCCCTCCTCCAGTGATGTTCCCCTGGTTGTGATTGTCAGTCATCTTCCTCTTGACCGTCCTCCGCAGATCGTACCACCTGGATTGGCACTCGTGCCTGGTCCTTCTGGTTGTCCCAACAGCATTCACAGAATCGACGATCCTCTGCCACATGGCGGTTTTTTCGGATATGCTGGTCTGTCTGACCAATGTCCCAAAGAGCTGTGGCTCGACTCTGAGGATTTCGTCGACAAGGATCTCCAGCTCCTCCTTTGTGAACTTTGGATTCTTGGTGGTGGACATGGCGTGGGGTGTGGTTGTGGGGGTGTGGGTGTGGATGGCTGTGGGTGTGTGGGTGTGGTAGTGGAGGTGTGTGTGTGAATGTGATGAGGGGGTGTTTGTGTAGGTGGTTGTGTGAAGGTATGCAAGTGTGAGGTTCAAGTATGGTGGTGTGGGTCGTCTGTGGGCTCTGGCAGCAGTGGGTCTGTTGCAAAGGCTCATGGTTTGTGTGTGTGGTCCATTTTTATTGGTCCATTTGTGGGTGTGGCTGTGTTTGAAATTTGTGTGGGTGTGTTATGAGGAGTGATTGAGTTTTGGGCCTCTGTTTGGCAGTTTGGCAGTTGCAGGTGAGTGTATGTGATGTTTGTGGGGTTGTTGGGCCTGTTTGGTGGTGTGGGGAAACTCTACTTGACTCTCCTTGTGTAAATATGGTTTGTCCGGGTTCAGTACGTGTTTTTTTGGCGTCAGTACGGTCCGTACATGCACTGGTGGGGGTGCGGTCCGTACATTCCCTGGTGGGGTGGTGGTTAGGTGCGTACATACACGGCTGGGGTGGGGGTTTGGTGCGTACATACACGGCTGGTGGTTCGGTGCGTACATACACGGCTGGGGGGGGTTCGGGGGCGTACATACACGGCTGGTGGTTCGGTGCGTACATACACGGCTGGGGGGGGGTTCGGGGGCGTACATACACGGGTGGGTGTTTGGTGCGTACATACACGGCTGGTGGTTCGGTGCGTACATACACGGCTGGGGGGGGGTTCGGGGGCGTACATACACGGGTGGGTGTTTGGTGCGTACATACACGGCTGGTGGTTCGGTGCGTACATACACGGCTGGGGTGGGGGTTTGGTGCGTACATACACGGCTGGTGGTTCGGTGCGTACATACACGGCTGGGGGGGGTTCGGGGGCGTACATACACGGCTGGTGGTTCGGTGCGTACATACACGGCTGGGGGGGGGTTCGGGGGCGTACATACACGGGTGGGTGTTTGGTGCGTACATACACGGCTGGTGGTTCGGTGCGTACATACACGGCTGGGGGGGGTTCGGGGGCGTACATACACGGCTGGTGGTTCGGTGCGTACATACACGGCTGGGGGGGGGTTCGGGGGCGTACATACACGGGTGGGTGTTTGGTGCGTACATACACGGCTGGTGGTTCGGTGCGTACATACACGGCTGGGGGGGGGTTCGGGGGCGTACATACACGGCTGGTGGTTCGGTGCGTACATACACGGCTGGGGGGGGGGTTCGGGGGCGTACATACATGGGTGGGTGTTTGGTGCGTACATACACGGCTGGTGGTTCGGTGCGTACATACACGGCTGGGGTGGGGGTTTGGTGCGTACATACACGGCTGGTGGTTCGGTGCGTACATACACGGCTGGGGGGGGTTCGGGGGCGTACATACACGGCTGGTGGTTCGGTGCGTACATACACGGCTGGGGGGGGTTCGGGGGCGTACATACACGGGTGGGTGTTTGGTGCGTACATACACGGCTGGTGGTTCGGTGCGTACATACACGGCTGGGGGGGGGATTCGGGGGCGTACATACACGGGTGGGTGTTTGGTGCGTACATACACGGCTGGTGGTTCGGTGCGTACATACACGGCTGGGGTGGGGGTTTGGTGCGTACATACACGGCTGGTGGTTCGGTGCGTACATACACGGCTGGGGGGGGGTTCGGGGGCGTACATACACGGCTGGTGGTTCGGTGCGTACATACACGGCTGGGGGGGGGTTCGGGGGCGTACATACACGGGTGGGTGTTTGGTGCGTACATACACGGCTGGTGGTTCGGTGCGTACATACACGGCTGGGGGGGGTTCGGGGGCGTACATACACGGGTGGGTGTTTGGTGCGTACATACACGGCTGGTGGTTCGGTCCGTACATACACGGCTGGGGGGGGTTCGGGGGCGTACATACACGGCTGGTGGTTCGGTGCGTACATACAGGGCTGGGGGGGGGGTTTGGTGCGTACATACACGGCTGGTGGTTCGGTGCGTACATACACGGCTGGGGGGGGTTCGGGGGCGTACATACACGGCTGGTGGTTCGGTGCGTACATACACGGCTGGGGGGGGTTCGGGGGCGTACATACATGGGTGGGTGTTTGGTGCGTACATACACGGCTGGTGGTTCGGTGCGTACATACACGGCTGGGGTGGGGGTTTGGTGCGTACATACACGGCTGGTGGTTCGGTGCGTACATACACGGCTGGGGGGGGTTCGGGGGCGTACATACACGGCTGGTGGTTCGGTGCGTACATACACGGCTGGGGGGGGTTCGGGGGCGTACATACACGGGTGGGTGTTTGGTGCGTACATACACGGCTGGTGGTTCGGTGCGTACATACACGGCTGGGGGGGGGATTCGGGGGCGTACATACACGGGTGGGTGTTTGGTGCGTACATACACGGCTGGTGGTTCGGTGCGTACATACACGGCTGGGGTGGGGGTTTGGTGCGTACATACACGGCTGGTGGTTCGGTGCGTACATACACGGCTGGGGGGGGGTTCGGGGGCGTACATACACGGCTGGTGGTTCGGTGCGTACATACACGGCTGGGGGGGGTTCGGGGGCGTACATACACGGGTGGGTGTTTGGTGCGTACATACACGGCTGGTGGTTCGGTGCGTACATACACGGCTGGGGGGGGTTCGGGGGCGTACATACACGGGTGGGTGTTTGGTGCGTACATACACGGCTGGTGGTTCGGTCCGTACATACACGGCTGGGGGGGGTTCGGGGGCGTACATACACGGCTGGTGGTTCGGTGCGTACATACAGGGCTGGGGGGGGGGTTTGGTGCGTACATACACGGCTGGTGGTTCGGTGCGTACATACACGGCTGGGGGGGGTTCGGGGGCGTACATACACGGCTGGTGGTTCGGTGCGTACATACACGGCTGGGGGGGGTTCGGGGGCGTACATACACGGGTGGGTGTTTGGTGCGTACATACACGGGTGGGGGTTCGGTGCGTACATACACGGCTGGGGGGGGATTCGGGGGCGTACATACACGGGTGGGTGTTTGGTGCGTACATACACGGCTGGTGGTTCGGTGCGTACATACACGGCTGGGGTGGGGGTTTGGTGCGTACATACACGGCTGGTGGTTCGGTGCGTACATACACGGCTGGGGGGGGGTTCGGGGGCGTACATACACGGCTGGTGGTTCGGTGCGTACATACACGGCTGGGGGGGGTTCGGGGGCGTACATACACGGGTGGGTGTTTGGTGCGTACATACACGGCTGGTGGTTCGGTGCGTACATACACGGCTGGGGGGGGTTCGGGGGCGTACATACACGGGTGGGTGTTTGGTGCGTACATACACGGCTGGTGGTTCGGTCCGTACATACACGGCTGGGGGGGGTTCGGGGGCGTACATACACGGCTGGTGGTTCGGTGCGTACATACAGGGCTGGGGGGGGGGTTTGGTGCGTACATACACGGCTGGTGGTTCGGTGCGTACATACACGGCTGGGGGGGGTTCGGGGGCGTACATACACGGCTGGTGGTTCGGTGCGTACATACACGGCTGGGGGGGGTTCGGGGGCGTACATACACGGGTGGGTGTTTGGTGCGTACATACACGGGTGGGGGTTCGGGGCGTACATACGCGGGCGGGGG
This sequence comes from Triturus cristatus, assembly GCF_964204655.1. NCBI lineage: Eukaryota > Metazoa > Chordata > Amphibia > Caudata > Salamandridae > Triturus > Triturus cristatus. Next base: position 149,588,413 of record NC_140590.1, on the reverse strand, counting down.
GTGGTGGGGTGTTCGGCGCGTATGCGGGCACATGTCTCCATGGTTGCTATGGGAGTTCGGTTCGGACGGTGTTTTTTGCGTACGGTTGTGAAATGGGGAGGACGGGAGGGATCGTACTTGCGCAGTCGGACTTTATTTTTCCGCACGGTGGGTTTCTCGCCCGGGGACGTGTCGGTGACTTTTCCCGACCCGAGGACGTGTGGGGAAATCTTCCCAATGCGATTCGTATGGACTTTTTTCCGTTCGAATCGTACTTGGCAGTTTGTACGCTACTTTGACGATTCGGACGGAAAAAAATCCGGATACGAGTCGGACGGGGAATTTTTTTACCGGATCGGAATTGGCACCATTATATTTAATCGACTGGTATGGGACAAAATAAATAAATTCAATAAAACCATCTTTCGTGGTGCGAACTTTAAACGAATGCAATTTTACAACAAATGGTTACTATATAGAACTCCGTCCTTTTTAACAAAATCTTCCCGCAAGTAGCAGATAAATGCTTCCGTTGTGATGGAAAAGGTTCTTGGAAACACATTGTTTGGGAGTGTCCAAAAATCCAGGCTTTATGGAAGGAAATAGAAAAATATCTCTCAATTGTTCTCAAAACTAATATTGTATTTGATGATTTAATTCCCCTTCTAGGTTGTTCTTCTATCCACACTCCACATGATGAGTCCCTCTTTATAGCTTCTTTAATAGCTAAATCCCTCATTCTACAGTCCTGGAAAACAGATCTTGCTCCTTCCTTTCAGGCATGGAAGTCAAAGCTACTTTTAATCCAGGGTAGGGAAAGAAAATATGCTCTTAGATTAGGGGCTCTCAAAAAATATGATAAATATTGGAGTGTGTTTGATTTTTAATTTAATCAGATTTATACTGTTGTCTATTAGTCCACTATAACTGTCCGGATCTCGCACGTTGCACTTCATAAATTGTGAAGACGCTTATTGTATTTAAATGACAAATATTCAATTTCGCTGCATTTTAATGATTTTTTACTGTCTCTTAGTTCTTATATGACCTTGCACTTTATAATTATAATTTTATTACTACAATGACAATTTATACGGTTCTTAATATATTCATTCTCATACTGTATTAATTGAATTCTATTTGTGTTTATTAATATTGTATTGCCATATTTGAACTCTCAAAAAAAAAAAAAAAAAAAAAAAAAAACTTAGGAAATTTGAATATTAAACCAGTTGCAAATGGAAAAAAAAACATTTAAGTTTTGGGTGAATATGATGGCCAAGTATAGTAGTTCTCCAGCCACTGTATGTGTGGTATCAATTGAGTCATCATTATTAAAATGGCTGCAGTAAAGGAATCTTGGCATAAGTATGGATCCCATCAATCAAGAACAAGTACTCCTTAAGAAGATATGTATGGGTGTGGTCTGTGCAGACACTGGAATGGGAGATGACATTTCCCAAGGTGTACAATGATGTGGTAGGCAGGTTGAAGGGTGTTAAGCACAGAATACAACTCAAAGATGGTGCAAAACCTGTTGTACATACGCTCAGAAGGGTTCCCTTAGTGGTTAGACCAGATTTACGCAAGGAGTCGAATAAGTTAAATGCTCATGGATTATTAAAACTATTGAAAGTTCAAATATTTGTGCCCTGTTGTGCTAGCTCTGAGAGCTAAGGGAAGTTTAAGAAAATGTGTATACCTCAGAAATCTGAACTCACACATTTGGGGGGACAGGCACCCATTGACGAACATCACAGAGATGTCAACCAGGATAAAAGGGCAAGGATTTTTTCTACTTTGGATGTGGCATATCAACAGATTGTGTTGGATGAGGAGTCCTGTCACTTAACATCATTTGTTACTCCAGAAGGGGTATTTTATTTTAAATGAATGCCATTTGGCCTTGCTTCAGCCTGTGCAGCTTTTCATCATTTGATGGATATGATGGTCAGACATGTAGAGGAGTAATTTGTTTTCACAATGATTTCTTGATTTATGCTAAAGATAGGGTATCTCATGACTGAAGGTTGGAATTTGTTTCAGCTACGTTTGAGGAGAAAGGAATTAGGTTTAAGGTGGAGAAGTGGAAATTTAGAGTGTCCTGTGTTGTGTACATGGGTAAAAATGTGTCAACACATTGAGTTGAACCAAAGGATAACTTGCTGAATCCTATTGTAGGAGCACCTGTTCCAGAGAATAAGGATCAGAGAAGCTCATGGAATTTGACTCCAGATTTATTCCCAGTTGTGTGGAAAAAACTAATTCTTTGCTTAGTCTACCCAAAAAGGGGATATATTTGTCTGGAGGACATAGTGCATAAATTAATTTAGTGTAACAAAAAATTCTATTGCCAAGGTAATACCTCCTAAACCTTTTGATACTAATGATACTAGTCATGGATGCTAGTCAGCCTTGCCAAGCAATGGTTTTGTTACAAAGGAGGAATGGTAGAGAAGATGTGGTGGCATTTGCCAGTCATAGGAGCTGAGTGCTCTTATTCAGTGGTGGAGTAAGAGGCTTTAGCATGTTGGTGGGAGATAAATCATTTTCAGCATTACTTCTGAGGCACCATGTTTGTGGTTCGGGTGGATCACAAACACCTGGTTGGCATTTTACACTACTAAGGGAGCAGGCATACCTATACCCAAGATTCCTGAATGGTAGTTTAGGCTGTAGAAGTTTTGTTATTGCATGGAGTAGATTCCGGTAAACAAAAAAGTAATGTCTGATTGTCTTTCCAGATTGTCTTTGAGTCAACAGGAATGAGAAGAAGAGGATAAAGATGATGAAATGGTGGTCAGTGACCTATCAGTTATAACCAAATAAGCGATAACAGAACATGAGTGGTCTATGGCCATTAAAAATGATGTGATGGTAAAAGTTGTCATGGAGCATGTGAGCAAGGGTTGGCTAAAATCTAAAAATGTGAATAAGGGTGTGGATGTTTTCTGGCAAGTTAGCCCAAAACGATCTGTGGTGTATGGATTGCTTCGTCATGGTGAGAACCTGAATCCATGGGATAAAAAGTTGTGGTTTTGGCTCATGAACGACACACACGTATTCAGTCCATGAAAAGGAGAGTAAATGACTTCTGGTGGCTTGGTAAGGATGGGCCGTAGAGCATTATATGAGGCAATATAGGTTTTGTGTAGCCAGTGACAAGTTACCGTACCTATTGCCATGTGTCCAGTACCGGTACCCAACCAAGTTTGGTGTAAAGATCCCATTGATATTATTGGACCCATACATGTTGGGAGCAGATCAATTATGGATTGGACTGATTGATTATTATTCAAAATGGCCGGAGCTGGCTTTCATGAACTCGGTCACTTCTAGTAAGGAGAAGGAGGTTTTGGGAAATGTGTTTTTCCGAGAAGGAATTCCTGATGAGATTGTAACACATAATGGGCTACAGTTTGTTTCAAGAGAATTTGAAACGTTCTTGCATGATCTTGGTATCAAATATGTGACCAAATCTTTCTATCATCCCAGAAGTAATTGTTTGGTGGAAAGATTAAATTGAGTGAGCGAAGAAAATATGCAGTTGTCCCTTTCAAGTGGTTTGGATTGGATGCATGAGATAAAAATAATTGTTAAGGGTGAGCCGCACCACACCTAATGCTGACATTAAGGTTTCTTCTTTCAGTTCTTTTTTTTTAACTATTTTTTTTTAAACTTTGTTTATTGGTTTCAGTCTTAGCCATACATACATGATTTGAGGACAAGTTCAAGAGTCTTGACATAATAATCGCATGGACATTGGTTCCCTTATGATATTAGACATGTCCCACAGTCCCTGCCTGTCTATGCATGTCCATTTCAACCACAGGCGACACACATAAACCCCCCCGATGCTTATTCCAAAGAGCCCACTTCCTTTCCCATTTCTTGGGACATCCCCGAGCCTTGAACACCTCAGTTTCTGCCAACATGCATCTGTCCATTTCTTTGGTCCATGTAGTGACCAGAGGTGGGCCCGCACCTCCCCACCCTCTAGCCAGTTCTCGTTTATCCAGCGTAAAGCCCAGTGTGGTAAACTGCTGTCCGGCCTCCGTGAGATCCGTCTCCTCCCATTTGTTCAACAGTCCCAATTGTGGTTTTAATTCTATGGCCTTCCCCAGAGCTTTGCGCATGTGATCTGATGCCCCCTCCCAGAGGGTACGTATCTGAGGGCAGGTCCATAAGGTGTGATAAAATGTTGCCTGCCCACCACACTCTTTAATACAACAATCGTCAGGTCTAGCTCCAATTCTCGCCAAAACGGTCCCTGTGATGTATGATCGGTGGAGTATCCTAAGATGGATCAGCTTAAATCTTTGTGTGATAGCCGCCTCCCTGGGGGACATAAGTGCCGCCTGCCAGTCCTCATCATCTAAGGGACCTATGTCGTCTTGCCACCTCTCCCTGAGCTTCGAAAAGGAGTCCGATAGATTATTACTCAACTTCTTGTACGTTAGAGATATTGCCTTCGAACTGAGGGTTTCTACTTTCATTTTAATGAAGGGAAGGTTCCCGGGTTCAAAGCTTAATAGAATGTGGAAGGAGAAAAAACTGCCTAAAAATGTTTTGACTGTTGTGCTTGAGAAAAGCTGGGAGGCGGAGAGGAAGCATACGAGACGAAATGGTCAAGGTTTGGATGTAAAGGAGGGAGATGCAGTGAGAGTCAAAATATCTTTCAAAAGTGTGAGAGGTTCCTGGTTTTCAGAACCTTTGACGGTAGTGAGAGTGTATGATCAAGCAGTGAAACTGGAAGATGGTAAATGTTGGAACAAATGTACATTTTCCCTGGTGCTTGATAACTCTAAAAGGAATATTCCAAACAAAGGTTTCACAAGAACTTCCTCTTACTGTTGATGGATGCCTGTTGGTGCTGCTCCTCTGCTGCACGTGACTAGTTTCATGTCGTATGGTCTTCTCCTGATCTGGTATTCTACTGCCACTCTGTGTGGTAGATTTTCACTTCACTAGCTACATTCCCTTTCGGGACTCTGCCAAAGTGGCTCTGTTACACAACTTTATAGACATGGATGACGTCTCCGCACATTGGCAGTGGTGGCTGCCAAAATCCTAATAGTGGGTAAAATATGTATCCTCTGCCATTGGAGTTATCCCTAGGTGCCCACTTCTCAGAAATAGTTCATTTCCAGTGGCCATGTGTGAGCTGCGAGTCTTTAAAATTCAGGATCTTTTACATGTGTTTGAGGAGGTGTGGGGTCCCTTCTTATGTCTGTCAGCAAGCCAGTTGGTCCAAGTGACGTGCACCATTTAAACTGAAGTGCACACACCTCCTCCCTGTTGCCAATCAGCAGCAATAAACCCTCCCTCTGACTCAGCTGCCAGCATTAAAAATAAAATGGCAATACATTTGTTTTATTAAGACTTTATTTTTCATGCTTGCTGCTCCCACAGCGGAGGGGCGACGCTACACCACCCTAATGTAAGAACAGCCGCTGCCTCTATACTAGGTCCTTTGCTTCTAACTTAGATATTTTGAATCAGATTCATCTTATCCAGAGTTCTTCTAAACAACTAACACCTTGTACTTTCCTGACTTCTTTCCATCGCTAGATTTCCTATTCATCCACTCCCTGACATAAAGCCATTTTCTGCCACACTTCTTTCAAATCCCACCAAGAGCTAAGCACCCTTTAAACATAGAAATTTGCACATACACCAGTCATTTCTTCTTGTTCATAGTTTCTTCTGACATATTTAAATACCTCATGTCCTTTAGTATTGCTTCTAACTGATGTGCTTTTATCAATTGAATGAGAACATGACAAATACATCATGGCCTTCCAACCTCAGGGCTTGCCAAGGAAACAAAGCTAGCTGTGGCAAAAAAAAAAATCAGAATCACATTGCGCTAACTATAGCAAGTAAGCCTGATACTTAGGATTTGTTGTGGTTCCTCCAAAGAATTTTGAAGGAAAGTATCCTGGCAAATGATACATTTACAGCACAATTTAGAGCAGTGCTTTAGAGTCTCTGTCAGCATCAATGAAGAATTAGACTACATTTAACACTAAACATCTCATCATATATGTGCTGCAGAATCTCATTCAACATTTAGGCAGCTTTGTTCCCTGAGATTCGCCACATAGATGAACCTACTATGGTTCAGCATTTTCTATTTACTTTTTTTTTTTAAACATCTTTCTTTTGAATATTTTAACATGAACATTACAAACATATCTTCACATTGCTATAGTGTTACTTATAGCAAATGGTGCATGTAAAGTTCATCTTACATCAATTGCACAAATGCCCTGCTTAAGTAGCCTTTTGGTTATTCAGTATATCACAATGCTAGTGTCACTGCCTAAAATGTTTTGGCTGTTGTGCTTGAGAAAAGGAGGGAGGTGGAGAGGAAGCATACGAGACGAAATGGTCAAGGTTTGGATGTAAAGGAGGGAAATACAGTGAGAGTGAAAATAACTTTCAAGAGTGTGAGAGGTTCCTGGTTTTCAGAGCCTTTGACGGTAGTGAGAGTGTATGATCAAGCAGTGAAACTGGAAGATGGTAAATGTTGGAACAAATGTACATTTTTCCTGGTGCTTGATAACTCTAAAAGGAATATTCCAAACAAAGGTTTCGCAAGAACTTCCTCTTACTGCTAATGGATGCCTGTTGTTGGTGCTGCTCCTCTGCTGCATGTGACTACTTTCATGTCGTATGGTCTTCTCCTGATCTGGTATTCTACTGCCGATCTGTGTGGTAGACCTCCACTTCACTAGCTGCATTCCCTTTCGGGAATCTGCCAACGTGGCTCTGTTACACAACTTTATGGACATGCATGACGTCTCCTCCCATTGGCAGTGGTGGCTGTCAAAATTCCTAATAGTGGGTAAAATATGTATCCTCTGCCATTGGAGTTCTCCCTAGGTGTCCACTCCTCAGAAATAGTTCACAGAGCTGTACCAGTTGGCCATGTGTGAGCTGTGAGTCTATAAACTTCAGGATCTTTTACATGTGTTTGAGGAGGTGTGGGGGTCCCATCTTATCTTCACATTGCTATTGTGTTACTTATAGCAAATGGTACATGTAAAGTTCATCTTACATCAATTGCACAAATGTTCTGCTTAAGTAGTCTTCTGGTTATTCACTATGTCTCAATGCTAGTGTCACTGATGCCACATCGATCATTCACTGAAATAATTTGCGTGGCAGTTCAGCTGTGGGCAGAGTGGTGGTGAAGAAGATAAACCAAGTAAAGACCTTAAAAGACTAAACGTGAAACTAGTGGCTGTGAAGTCATCTATTTAAGCCCAGAAGAGAGAGATTACAACGGCCAGCAAATTTTTGCGTTCCATTTTGACGAACGTATTTTGGCTTGGTGCCGAATCCCACAGGGGTATACAGAAAGCCCCTCGATATTTAATCAGATATTGAAAAAGTCTTTGGAATATTTAGAAATGCCCGAGAATTCAGTGCTAGTCCAATATATCGACGACGTGCTTGTGGCGTCGAAAACTCGAGAAGCCTGTGTAATGGACACCATAGCCTTGTTAAATCATTTGCAGATGGAGGACTTAATGTGTCGCAATCAAAATTGCAATTTTGTCAGAAAGAAGTACAATATTTGGGTCACAAAACTGAAAAGGGATGGAGGAAAATAACAACAGACAGAATCAGGATAATAAAAGGAATAAGAGCCCCAATGACGCAAAGAGAAGTGAGGATGTTTCTTGGAATGGTTGGATATTGTCGTCAGTGGATAAGTAACTTTTCCCTGATTGCAAAAACTTTGGTAGCCTGACGAGAAGTGATGTGAGAGATCCCGTTGACTTAGATAGGGAAGAACTAACGGCATTCAAGAAATTGAGAGACAGTTTGTGTGAAGTGCCAGCATTAGGAATACTTGACTATGAAAAGGAGTTCGAGCTGTACTGCAGTGAGAGGAATGGATGTGCACTCTCTGTATTAATACAGAAACATGGAAAATTGAGAAGACCAATTGCATATTTTTCAGCTATGTTAGACCCTGTATTTGTAGCCTTGCCAGGTTGTTTGAAAGCAGTAGCTGCAACTTGTAAGAGTCTGGAACAGAGTGAGGGAATTGTGATGGGATATCCTGTGCGAGTGTTTGTACCTCATGATGTGACAATCCTTTTAACAAGGAGTCACACTCAGTTCATGACACACAGTCGGCTGACTAAGTATGAGAAAGTCATATTAGGTGCAACAAATGTGAGCCTTGTGAGATGTTTGAATGTGAATCCTTCAACGCTATTGCCTGATGCTGAAAATGTCGAAGTCAGAGATGAAGTGGACCATGATTGTTTGGATGTTTTTGATTTCTGTACCAAACCACGTCCTGATATAAAGGATGTACCCTTGTCTGACAGTGACTTTGGGATGTTTGTGGATGGATCATGTTTGAGAACAGACGAAGGAAATCTGAGTGCAGCATATGCAGTATGCACAGTTGCAGCAGTAATGGAAGTATCTTACCTGAAGGGAGTAAAATCAGCCCAGGTTGCTGAACTTTAACTAGAGCATGTAAGATTGGAAAGAATGTGAGAGTGACTGTGATAACTGATAGTCAGTATGGGTTTGGTGTTGTGCGTGATTTTGGCCAGATATGGCTGCAGAGAGGATTTCTAACTTCAAGTGGAACTCCAATAAAGAATGCTGAAGTGGATGGGAAGTTGCTTGAGGCGATACAGCTGCCAAAGCAATTGGCTATTGTGAAGTGTGCTGCTCATGTGCAAACCACTGATTACATCGCGGTTGGAAACAAATATGCCAACGATATGGCTCAATATTGTGCTTGAAATCAGAATTCAGTGAACAGGGCTAAAGAGAGGGAGATTAATTCTTTGCCTCTAATGTTTACTAACATTGTGGGTACCTGGGAAGAAGTGAGGCAATTGCAGGAAGAAGCAGGAGATGAGGAAATGAGACAGTGGGTAAAAGCAGGTTGTGCACCAAGAGAAACCGATTATGTGTGGGTTTATCGAGATGGAAGACCAGTCATGCCTGATAGCATGATATCTGCCATGGCACGGATGTATCATGGACAGGGACATATAGGGAGGGACGCGATGATTCGGTCCTTCAAGCAAACGTGATACAATGCAAAATTTAGACTTGTTGCTGAGAGCCTTTGTCAAAGATGCCTTATATGTCAGCAGTTCAATCCTGGAAGAAAAACAGATTAAGTCTAGGAACGATAGGTCGAGAAGGAGGGCCTTTCACCAGAATGCAGATTGATTCCATTGAGATGCCGCCCTGTAATAGGTTGAGGTATGTTCTAGTAATGGTCTGCTTGTTTTCCAGATGGGTAGAAGCATATCCTACAAGAAGGAGTGATGGGATTACTGTAGCAAAACTACTTTTAAGGGAATTCATCCCTAGATTCGGGTTCCCAGTTACAATTGAATCAGATAGAGGAAAGCATTTCCATAATGAGATCATGAAATTGATTTGTGAGGCATTGAATGTACAACAGAAACTACATTGTGCCTATAGCCCAGAGGCTTCTGGTGTGGTGGAACAAATGAATGGTACTATAAAAAAATAGATTGGGAAAAATGTGTTTAGCCACAGGTTTGAAATGGCCTGATGTCTTGCCTCTGGTACTCATGACTATTAGATCAATTCCAGATAGAACCACGGGTTTGAGTCCACATGAAATTATCATGGGAAGAGCAATGCGCCATGTATTCATACCAGTCAACAAGCTGTTGCCTATATCTGATGACTTGGTGTTGGATTACTGTAAGGGGCTGGCTGACGCAGTTCATTCTGTGTTTCATCAGGTTGGAGCGGATGCCACCACCCTTGAAAAGAAACAAGCTCATGATCTGAGTCCAGGAGACTGGGTGAGAATCAAAGTGAGGAAATTCGATTTTCAATCTCGATCGTATTGACCCGCCATTTTGTATTCCGCCGCCATTTTCTGTTGCCCTCACTCAGGCAGCACGACGAACGAAGTCTTTTCATCTTTCCCTGCGGTATCGTGTCAAAATAGCCTTCTGCCTCTGTTTACAAAGCTGGTGTCAGGGACTGGCCGAGTACACTAATCCCTGTCTGGTTTTCCTAATCCCTGTCTCAACTATCTGTTGGTTTACACTATTCTCTTCTGACTTTATCTTATCTTCTGGCCTTCGCTGTTCTCTGCTCGTATTCTCTCGTTTCACAACTGTCCTCCAAAACACACAAATGTATCTTGCCACCTGCAAGTCAGTTGCAGACACGTTAATAAATTAACCTGTGAGGAGGGGTGACAAACACAGTTGGAGGAGAGGCTCCATCGGGTTACTGGATACCTTATTGTTAAACTCTTTCTAATGGCTACGTTTTGTTTTCGAACTTTCCTTATTGGTTCTTCATGTATGTATGTATTGGGTGTGTTTCTGGTTAATCTATATGTCATCTATGTACTATAAAAAATTGTGCGCCACGGAGTGAAGTGGCAGTCTCCTGACAACATACCGTGTGTACTTCTAGGACAACTGTACTAGCTGCGAGTAATAAATCTGATCTTCTACGCCGACAGAGTGTCCCCGTGTCTCTGTTAGCTAAAGCAGGAGAACCCAGGAGATTAAGGCGTACCCTGCGCCGCCAGGCCCATAAGGTTCTGGTTCTTCAACAGTACACAGAAGAAGAAACTGTCTGGTCCCACGTTGGGAAAAACCACAACAAGTGATCTTGACTACAACCACAGCTGTAAAGTGTGCTGGGATCAAGAACTGGATTCATGCTAGTCACACACTGAGAATCCCAAATCCAGTGGATAACAAAGAAGGAGACTAGTTCTGAATCGGATGCTGAAGAAACCAGAACAAGAGAAAATCCTTAAAGGGGGGAGTCAGAACCAAGTTTGATTGTTGCCCAGAGAATATTCCCTTGAGAAGAAGATTACAGATTTCTGATACCAGCTCAGACTCAGAGACTGAACAAATACCAGTATGCTCGGGAAAAGAGAGAAGCAGTGAAGGGACAATCAAAGAAGTTATTGATAAGGAGATTCCAGATGAAAAACTTAGAGAAATTCCACCTGAAATAACAAATGTAGATGAACAGGTGAGAGATACAGAAAGAGAGGGAAAGATTCTTGCGGAAGACCCCCGAGGAGTTGTAGGGAATTCCAACATCCAGTTAGAGGAAGGGACAGTTAGTCAGCAGGAAGATATTGTGCAAGAAACACGAGGAGGGACAGAAGAAGGGAATATAAAAGAAGTGGTGGAAAGAGGAATAACAAAGTAAAAAGCAAGTTGAAACTGAATCAGAAGAAAGTGATGAGGAAGTACCAGAAGGTCGAGTCCTGAGAAAAAGAGCCTGGAGAGCTGACAAGAATGATAAAGGAAATAAATCGAAAAGACCAGCAAGGGATGAAACCTGGCCTAATAAAATAAAGAGATTAAGATATCGACTGACACGAGTGAATTCACCGAGAGCAGAGCAAGCGAATGAAGTATCAAGTCAAGAAAAGTCGAAAAATGAGAAAATAGCTACAGTAGAGGAAAACAAAAGAAGAAGAAAGCCCAACCAGAAGTATAAATTGCCAGAATGGTCGTATGTGGCCCTGCCTGAAATAAAAGAAGAGGCAGATAGCCAAGAAAACCCAGAGGTGACTGTATCAGAAGTGGTTGAGCAAGACGAAGAATCGGAAATCCTGAGAGTTATCTTGTCGGATATTGGAGAAGAGACGGATGTTCAGGAAGTTCTGTATCAAGATTATGAGAGGAAAGTGAAAGACGATCAAATGCCAAACTGAAAAAGACGAAAGTGCTGCTAATGGAAAGGAAATAGAATACAAGAAAAGACAAAACTAGTAGAACCAAGTCGGTGCTTAGAGCCTTGGGTTAGACAAAAAAAACTAGTTGTGAAGTAGAAGAGGCTAAGTCAAAAGACACTGATCATTTTACGAAAATGGCAAACACAGAACGTAGAAAAGCTAGATGTGTATTACTAAAACGATGGTTTAAAATGTGTTGTTGTTGTACAGGATTACTAATGCTTCTATGGAGTGTATTAGCTTTGATGATTTCATTTAAGGTTACAATATACAAAATAGAAGGACATAGTGAAAATACGACTAATATAGAGAAGGTTCAGAAAGTATATTCGACTAAAATAGATAGAAACTATCTACATCAAGGCAGGTCTATAATTGATTTCTCTAACAATGTGTTTTCAAAACTTTTGTACGAATATGTATAGACAATGAATGTTAGGGATTGCTATGTTTGTATGCAGTTACCTGCATCTGTATCGGAGGGAGTGACCTATCATCATCTCCCAGTAACATATGGAATAACATGTAGTGTAATAGCTAGTCTGTTTTACCAAATAGGGAAATTAGAATACTATTTTTCAGATGTATATAACATATTTTCACAAGTGCCTGCAATTAACAAGTTGAATAAAGTAAAGCCTGCAAAGGTGTTAGGTGAATTCTTCTTAGAAACTAAGGAAGTAATATTAGAATACATATTTAGGAATAACTTGACTTGTAGTTTAAAGAAAGAAGAAAAGACTTTTTTGGATATGGTTGAAGAAAGGAGATTGAAAATGCAAAAGAAAGCATCTGAGAGAAAGAAGGAAAAGACAGTCTGGGATGTTGAAATGGAAAAACACTTGAAGGGAGAAGCTAGTCCAACTATGGCTTTAGATTTGCCCCAGAAAGGGAAGTTGTGTATTAGAAGGAATCAAACTGCATATGATAATTATTTTGTAGGTAACAGTCAGTGCCATGATACATACCGAATCATGGGTGGATGGGGATTTAAAGGAGGAAATTATCCAGTTTGTCCTGGGTTATATTTTATCTGCGGGAACAAGGCATATTATCATTTGCCAGACCATTGGTATGGCACATGTTATGTAGGTCTGATCTTTCCAAAGATATTCCACATGGGCTTTAAATATTTCACCCCTGAGGCGGAAGCCGGGGGCCACATCTTTTCTTGCTGCTACGCTGTCACTTAACTTTTAATAATTGTACATATTTTAACTTGCCTGTTTTAGAGCAAACACCGGGTGCGCCAGTTCCGATACGGTGAGGCTCCTGCTGCTTGTTCTCTGATCCCGGTTCAGCCGATTGAGGGCTGATGTTGTAGGGTCAAAGGGCGCTAGCCGCCATCTTGCGGGGACGACACAGGTTGCGTTCTAGTTTTCGGACGCCTCCCGTCCTCCCTGGCAATTTAAGGGGCGTGATCTTTGCAGTGCATAGACTTTAATATTTCACCCCTGAGGCGGAAGCCGAAGGCCACATCTTTTCTTGCTGCTACGCTGTCACTTAACTTTAAATAATTGTACATATTTTAACTTGCCTGTTTTAGAGCAAACACTGGGTGCGCCAGTTCCGATACGGCGAGGCTCCTGCTGCTTGTTCTCTGATCCCGGTTCAGCTGATTGAGGGCTGACGTTGTAGGGTCAAAGGGCGCTAGCCGCCATCTTGCGGGGACGACACAGGTTGCGTTCTAGTTTTCGGACGCCTCCCGTCCTCCCTGGCAATTTAAGGGGCGTGATCTTTGCAGTGCAAATACTTTAATATTTCACCCCTGAGGCGGAAGCCGGGGGCCACATCTTTTCTTGCTGCTACGCTGTCACTTAACTTTGAATAATTGTACATATTTTAACTTGCCTGTTTTAGAGCAAACACCGGGTGCGCCAGTTCCGATACGGCGAGGCTCCTGCTGCTTGTTCTCTGATCCCGGTTCAGCCGATTGAGGGCTGACGTTGTAGGGTCAAAGGGCGCTAGCCGCCATCTTGCGGGGACGACACAGGTTGCGTTCTAGTTTTCGGACGCCTCCCGTCCTCCTCCGCACAGTTTAAATCTCCATGTCCTTCCGACGGCGCAGCGCCCGTCCGCGCCGGGTTCGGGCCGTCGGCCAGACCCCCTGGTTTACCCATGCATGGGGCCCAGATTACCTACTCCTCGCATGCGCTGCAACAACTTAGACCAGGATATACCAATGGATGTACTTGCTATGACCCTGAGATCGTTATAGTAGATGCTCTAATCAGATGTCCAGAATGTAAGTGCGTCCCACCTTTTATAAACAACATAAGATATGGAAATATGGGAACTAAAACTAACAATATTATTGTGTCACTAGTTAATGCACGTTCTGTTGGGAGGCACAGACAAGAAATAGCGGATCTAATTCTGGATCACAATATAGATATTTTATTTGTGACAGAAACCTGGCTTAATGACTCTTCAGAACCTGATTTAGTAATTGCAGTCCCACCGAATTATGCCATTCAGAAAATGGACAGGCTGGGAAAGAACGGGGGTGGTGTAGCCATAATATCAAGGTCACAGTTCCCTATTAGATCGAACCCCATTAATTCCTCATTCTGTGAAGCACTTAATTTTAACATCTTGCTTACACCCACATTCAATCTTAAAGGTATACTTGTATACCGACCACCGGGCCCCCGTAATGATTTCTTATCCAATTTTTGCTCACTGCTGGAAACCCTAGCTATTGAGGATGCATGTATGGTACTAGGGGATTGGAATTTTCACCTAGAAAATATCAATGATACAGACACACAAATGTTATTGGCCAACCTCGATGCCTTTGGCCTCTCCTCGGAGATTACGGCATCTACACACGAGGCTGGCCACACGTTGGATGCTATTTTTTCCAACATTAACGAGCTAAAGATCTCTGATATTATGCCACTTGAGTGGTCCGATCATTATGCTATATTGGCTGTGATTGCGGTTAACACTGTATATGGTAGGAAGCATGTGCCAAATACTAAAGAGTACTTTAAAAATTGGAAAGATTTAGATTATGTCGCTTTCCAACAATACCTAGAAAAATCACGTCCCAAACTCTCTCCTGAAGCCAATACAGCAGCTGATCAATATACTTCCTGGATTGGAAATGCGATTGACCTTCTTGTGCCCATAAAATCTATATCTAAAAATAGATCTACACCATCTGCCCCTTGGTTCAATGAGGAACTGAGGATAAAGAAGTAACATTGTAGAGCGCAGGAACGTTGTTGGCGCAGAACGTATGATAGTGAGAGTAGAAGAAAATACAGAGATATTCTACTTCACTATAAAAAGATGATCAATGAGGCAAAGAAAAAGTTCTATACCCATCAAATAGCAAATGCACAGAACTCCAGTAAACAACTGTTTGGAGTAGTACAGCAGTTGGCTGGCAAAGTGGTCTAGCACCACCTGCTTCACAGAGCTTTTGCGACTCCATAGCAAAATTCTTTTTTACAAAAGTCAATGATATTTACTCAGAGTTCACATCAAAAATCAATGTAGACCACAATATTGCTAAGCAGGGAAGATTGCACTGCTCTTTAGATCAATTTACAGATATAGATAATGTTCTCATAAAAACAATTACTCAGCAGATAAAATCGGGATCAGCCCTGGATCCTTGTCCCCCTAAGATCCTTCTCCCAGTTTTGGAAACAATTACAGATATCATCACCTTGGTCTGTAATACCACATTTAGAACAGGTATTTATCTGGAAAGCCTTACAAACACAACAATCAAACCGCTGCTGAAGAAACCCTCCCTGGATAAAGAGGAACTTAAGAATTATAGGCCTATTGCAGGATTACCTTTCCTGGCAAAGGTGCTTGAGAAAGCTATAAATCTCCAACTAGCAGAATATATAGAGCAATATAAATTGCTTGACGACACACAGTTCGGTTTTCGGAAACTGCATGGTACGGAGACTGCCTTGATTAAAGCCGCAGATGACATCAGAGTCATCAAAGACCGAGGGGGGGGGACAGCAGTATTAATACTGCTGGATCTGTTGGCAGCATTCGACACGGTCAACCATTCTATTTTGATTGACCGTGTCGGAAATCTAGGCATTCAAGCAAAAGCCAGGGACCTGCTTACCTCGTTCTTAATTGGCAGAACACAGGTGGTCACTCTAGGCCCATTTAAATCTGCCAGCTTGGCGTTGCCTTGTGGGGTTCCGCAGGGCTCATCCCTAAGCCCGACACTTTTTAATATCTATGTGTCTGATCTGGCGAGGGTTATTAAACAACATCGGATGAGCCTGACCTCTTATGCAGACGATACCCAGCTTGTGCTTGCCATTGGGAACGATGGGGAGGAGGTAGCAGTTAGGTTCCAGGAAGGTATGCTGGCAATCAGAGATTGGATGGCAGGAAACTGCCTGAAACTAAACTCGGAGAAAACGGAGGTGATCATTTTTGGAAAACTTTCTCCAGAATGGTCCTCCGCCTGGTGGCCCCCACTTATGGGAACACTGCCGAATCCGGTATCCAAAGTTAGGAATTTAGGCATCATCTATGATGATAAACTTAATTTCGCCTCTCATGCAAATCAAATTGCCTCAACTGCATTTCAGAAATTAAGGACGATTAAAAAGATTATGCCATTCCTACCAGACAATGCGGCAAAAATAGTGGTGAGCACCTTAGTGCTATCTTCTTTGGATTACTGCAATGGTCTTTTTGCAAATGCTCAATCCCGAGTGATAGCAAAAATGCAATCTATTCAGAACGCCGCGGCAAGATTGATTTCTAAAACACCTAAATTTGATTCTATCAGTCAAACCATTAAGGACTTTCCCTGGCTTACAGTCAAGAATAGGATAACATTCAAGACTTTATGTCTTACTTTTAAAGCTCTTAAAAAGCAAGGTCCACAATTTCTTCAAGACCAATTGCTTTTATACCTACCCCCAAGATCCCGGAGATCGATAACAAGTTTACAAATTGCGGTCCCACGCACAAAAACTGTGTCTTGGGGAGACAGGCGCTTTGTGGTAGTGGCCGCTAAACTGTGGAACATGTTACCTTTACATATTAAACTAAGCCAAACTCTTCTTCAGTTCAGGAAATCACTGAAAACTTGGCTGTTTAACCAAAAATGATTCCCTCTGTCTCCCTCCTCACTCCATTTCAGATAAAGTCCTGTTTTTCTCTTTTCTGTTGAAGTCTCAGCGCCAAGACGCCTAAGGGCATACGTTGCGCTTAATAAATTGCAAAAATAAATCAATGGGAAGAGGAGAAGATGGTGTACATAAGTTAGGTAGTCTATTAGCTCATAGAAAGAGAAAATCTTGGTCAGAAATTGTAGGTGACATATTTGGAGCATTGATACCAGCAGTGGGAATATCTCTGAATGCACACTAAATTAGAAAACTATCAACAGTTGTGGATCGCTTATCAACAAGCACCGCTGGAGGATTCTTATTGGTAAATACTGAAATGGTTGCCATGCGTGCCATGGTAATGCAAAATCGACTTGCCCTTGATATATTATTGGCAAAAGAGGGTGGAGTCTGGAATGCTGAAAGTTCAACATTGTTGTACTTACATTCCCGACGAAAGTAAAGATCTGAAAATTTACATAAAAAATATAACTGAATTGCATGAGGAAATACACCACTGGAGGTTGAAAGTGTTTGAGAGAAAATTGGGAAGAAACTTTCTTCTATTAAAGATTTTCTGATAAACTTAGGTAGTACCTTTATAGGTAGAATCTTATTTCCATTAACCTGTGTGATTTTTATAGTATTGATTCTAAGATTAGTTTGTATGTGTCATAAAAGGAAGAAAATACAGAAAAAGTTAAAAAGAGAAAATTTGAAAAGAAGGCAGAATAAGAGACAAGAGAGGGAGTTTGAAGAAGTAGAATTAGAAGAGATGAAAGAAAACATGTATAAAACAGCTAGAAGAGAAGAAATTGGTGAAACAGAGATGTAAACTAACTAAAAGAATTCATTTCACTTTGAGAAATTAATACAAAATTTTAATTGTGTGGTGATAAAATCACCAAAGGGGGGATTGCTGGAGCGGGTAGTACACAATTTGTATACCTCCCCCATTCTGCATGAAAATACTAATTGAATAATCTATTAAATATAATATTATTAAATGAGTTTGCATGAATATTAAACCAACATTACTAATATCCAAAATTACACGTGGGATTGCATATAAATAACCTTATGACTAAAATCCGTACGCATACTAACAGTAGTGTATGTAATGAATAGAATATTGCATGATATATGTTGCTTTTGTAATGTCTTTGTAATATTGCCCTAGAGGAGGACCAAAAGCGTGAATATAAATGCTTTAAATGTTGCTATACGCTAGATAAATACAAGCACATAGAGGGATTAGTAAGGGGTTAACATTAGATTTATTATTTCTATGCATCAATTACTCTTTTGTGTTAGTTTCGCTTAAGTTGGCGTTTGGGCCTAAATCCCAAAATGGCCGCCGACGCTTCACGACGTAGTGGCCACTGTCCCACGAGGCATGGAGCGAAGTGCGCAGAAGCGACAAAGTCTTCTAGACCTCGTCATGAACCCTGAACTTAGTGTACTCAAACAAGGTCACTGTGGGATGACAGCCAAGACGAAAGACAATGGACTTCCACAGCAAACCAGTACAGACTGACTTTAGACGAACTCATGACATCACCCCTTGAACTGTACCAGAATTGCAAACCTCAGCATCGGACGATCTCAACCAACCAATCACGGCAGTATTAAAATAACAAAATGTATCTTCTTGCTTTGATTTTATTATAAAAATACGCGGTAGAATAGAGAGGGTCGGAATGCGATCATTCTTTCCGATGGTAACGACGACGATGGTGACGCTACATGAACTCTGCTACTTAGGGTGACTGCTGTGTTCCCAGAATCCTAGATGGTCCGGAAGCTGCCCGATTACCTGATGACTGCAAACTTTTCCTAAATTCTATGGGCACTGACAGATGCTTGCACTTCTCTGGTCTTTACCGATTCTTTGAGTCTGTAGCGTGCTGAGCAAAGAACTTTGAACTTTTAGACGAATGACAAAAGATCTGAGTATGCAGACTTAACGATTTAGAGGACTTCGGCTAGCCAGATTAGGTAAATATGATGTTCTGCGATTTTCATAAAATTTGAGATAAACTTTCTAAGTGCAAAACTAACTTTCAAGAGATTTCTGATAAACAGATATTGATTAGCAAAAATTGAGTTTGTGGTTTATTAAGAAGGATAAGATCTAAATCTTGAAATGTGTTTTAGCTGGTTCTAGATCACCATCAACCAATCCAACTATTTGGTCCATTGACCACGTGGAGGGAGCGCCTTGATGTTCAGGATTGAGATCTGTAGGTGGAAGGGGTATTGATGTATATTTTGAAAATTAACTTTTCTTTCCCTATAGGTTATAAGGTGTTCCCCCCCACATGTCGAGCGCTTGAACCGCTCATCATTCCAAACTGCGTGCATACCGGTGAATGGTTAGTGTGAGTGTTGGTGTTGTGGGCCTCACCAATGAATACATATGTGAATGAGTTAGTGTGACGTCTGGTCTGCCAAAGGGAGGATATCGGTACGGGTTTGCTTTCCCCGTTACCAGGGTTTTCCGCGCTCCATCACTAGTTATACAAGAAACACTCAAACGCCAATAATATTAATAAACAAAGAAGTAGGGTGTTAAATACGAAAATAATCACCCAAATGATGGGTAGGTGAAAAAAGAATTATTAATAACAGGGAAAAAAAACATAGGAAAACATCAGAGAAAGGTGTTAAAGGTTATCCTTTGAAACGATGCAACGAAATATGTAAGAAATAAAATCACAATGCATCTTCCATTTAGTTGACTGGGAGCTAAGCATTGTCTGGTGCTGACCTTAATGTGAACATGGATGGATAGAATTTGGACCTTAGTCCCGTTGGAATTTCTATCCTTTAGAAATGTTAACTTTGAGAGGTCCGAAGTGTTCAATGTGTCAAGCCTGGAAGATATTGATTAGAAAGTTAGTTAAGTGATCCACCTGGCGCACCGCTCCTAACACCAAAATGTTCAGAGCATAAAAATGTGTTAGGTTAAATTTGCTAAGGTTAGGTCTTTTTCTGTGGGATTTCCTGCTTGTCCTCGTCCTGACCTAATCCTTATGTTTTGGTAGTAGTTTTACCCTGCTAAAAAATGTAAGTTCCCAAATTTGCAGGACTAATTTCTAATACACAATTTAATTTTGCTGGCGGCATGAATCCCTAGATTCAGATTCTCAGATCTGTCCTTTTCAAATAGGCCCACTTCATTTCTAGTAGGCAGGAAACCTTTTCCCTTATCTCAGGGCATTTTGCACCATTTAGCCACAGGAGGTAAGTTCCTAATTGCCAACCATCAGAAATGTCCTGTTGCAACTGGTCCACTGGAAGTCTTCCACACAGGCAGCTTCTTCCTCTTCGTCCAGACATTCTGACTTGCAGCAGTTGCATGGGGTGTTGAGATTAGGTGGTCCACCAGGCATCTATGTGAGCTAAAAACTCGCTCTCACTGTGCAAGAAACTGGCATAATATGCACCATCCTAGCGAGAAGCGTCAAGGACACACCCAGTTGCTCCTATGTCTCAACACTGCATTGATTAATCATTGCTCAGAGAGTTCAACTGAACACCTTCTGATTCATGTGACTGTGCGAGGCCAGCACTGTACCAATGCCCGCTGCTTCTCATCCACTGCTGGCCATCTATTGAAGGATGGCTAAAGATTTAACAGGTTGGGGAATCTGGAGCAGGTGACCTCTGAGCTTTGGGTTGTTCTCCCTGTGCCTCTTAGATGCATTCCTCCCCATCTGCCTTTCAGGGAAGCCTTTGCCAACCGAGTTCTAGACAGGAGGCACATGAGATACAGTGGTGTCAGAGCCTCGGGTATCAGGGTACCACAGCACCCCAATTACAGCTACCATTTTACCTGTCACCCGGGCTAGGACAGTCCATTTTGTTTTCTTGCACTGGGGCCTATGGCACCTTCCTACATTGCTGATTCTAACCAAGGGTTAACATATCCTCATTGGGTGAAAGGTGTGCTCAATAAACAACATATATTACACAGGATGATGTTGCTATAATATTTTTCAGGATTATTCAGTCCTGTTCTGTTTTACCAGACCTGGTTAATATTGCGGTTGCTCTTTGCAGAACGTTTTGTGAATTATTTCCCCGTATGACTGGCTTTACAGGGTTTTGATGTAGGGCTGTTGCAGGTTATTTACACATAAAAGTGTGTGTTACAGGATGCGTATGCCATTGTGCGTAATTTACCTATACATCTACCATTTTACTATGATATGGAGTATTGTGGGTGCATGTTATCACACATGTACTTTATGAAGCCTCTATTACCATGTAATATTGAGGTCATATGTTATTTACCTACACGATTGTGTGTTACAGAATATGCATGTAGTTGTTCGAGCATGTGTTATATACCATTGTAACAAACAATTAAAACAGCTATCCCAGCTTGCTTGATATCTCTTGCATAAGGAATACCTTAGCGCTTGGCAATGCATACATTCTGAAATCTCTTTTATCAACACTTCTCCTTTACTCCTAAAAACGTAGATGTGATAAAATAATAATTTATAAACTTAAACGGTTGTGACATAGTGCACACATTCAACTTTTAATCAACCAGCGAATAGTTCGAAGGTATAGCCTGCATGATTTGTTTGTAAACGTTAACATACAAATATTGGCAGCGCCAACAGTTCTTGGCTTTCACATTCGGAGTTATTGGCTTTACCAAAGCTAGCTGATAGTGGCATGCAAACTGTCAGTCTATCGAAGGAAACCCATTCTAAGATGGTGGCCGATGCAAACGAAAATGCTATGATGCATGCACATGACACATGGCAGCCATTTTTTATTTACTGATAAAACATAAACAAACATGTTAGAATGGTAAATTAACGTGTTAAATTAGAAAGTGGCCTTGCACCATGTAAAACAAAGCACGCGGTTCTGCAACTTTTGCAGCTTTCTGACCCTGCAAAAAATAAATACATTTAAAAAATTGAAACTCAGGGAGCATGATGGGATCAAGATGGAAAACATTTGGGAGGGGTAGACAAAAGATAGCAGGTTGAGAGGGGGACAAAGAGGGAAAGGATGTGAGAGCATGGGAAGAAACGCACACCTGTGGAGTCCTGAACAGTAAAACACTGCGAGGCTGAAATGCTCATAGGAGGGACAAACACAAGAATAGGAAAGTAAGTCATCAAATCAAGAACACTCAACTGAGAGAGATTAAAAAGACATTCATTAATGAGCAAGGGGGCTAACCCAAAGACCACTCTATGGGCCAGATGTAGTAACCTATTTTCCAAAGGCAAACATTCCCGATTTCAAAATCAGAGTGGTTGCAATCGCAAAATATTTAGATCCCCTTTTAGAAGTCAATAAACCATTTCCAACTCAAAAAATAGTTTTCTGGCTGGTTACTGATTAACAGTTTAGTAGGAGCATGTTGTAGGACTCTCTTGCACATTGAAAATCAGCAGCAGCTAACGGGATTCCAATCTCACCCCCCCCCCCCCTGAAAAGGTCATGACACCCGAGTTGGGGTGGTAACCTATTCACAAAAGGGACGGGGTCCACTTTGGACAACCTCCCCTTCACGAATTAGGGTAAAAGGTTTATGGGGAATAGCAGTAGTTCAGGGAACTTCAGGGACCAATGCAACTTTTTTTTTAAACTTCTGTTCCCTCTAATTAAATTGGGCAGCTCAAAAAAAGATTGACTTTCTTAAAAAACGATCAGACATGGCTTTTCTGACCCATACTGGCAACCATCCCTTTGATTTTGGCCAATAAGACTGAGTTCCAATTTGTGACCTATCTCATGAATATTAACGAGGAAGGCCAGATTGTGACTCAATCTGAATCCTTTTTTTGCAAACTAACCTATTAGTACATGGGATAGATTTCAGGTCATACATAGACTGTTCACAAATTGTAACCGCTTTTTGTAACCTAAACTTTAACGTCTAGGTATGTATAGGCAATGTAATTTTATGAGTGGATTACTACTTTGTGGGAATCCACTGCAGCAACCCTTCCTTCTCCTCACCTTTTCTGTCTTGCTCTGTGTGCTCTGATCTGATGCTGCCTTTGTGTCCATTAGTGGCATGCAACGTGTGGAGAAAGCATCACTACAGGATGGAGATAGACTTACCCACCTATACATTATAGTGCTTGACAGCTGTATTTGTGCAGCAGTGACGCTATCATTGATCCTGGTGCATCAGATCTGTAAAAAGACTTGTGCCTCATGTGCCTGTGAAGCCCATGTTTTAAATAACATTATACTAGCTAGTGTTGCCTGTTTTGAAAATTGTGAACTGAATTACTGCTAATAACACATCTATTCTTTAAAAAACAGCGTATAAAAACTAGCATTCCCAATATGACAGACTTTGCAGAATTCATCATTTCTGGCTACCCTATGACAGGTAAAGCACCTTGGCATTTATGAAGAGTATGCTGATTTTCTTTACCTAGTCTCATAAAAGTGAAATAACTTTATTAAATATAGCTTGTCATTCTGACATCTGCCATTTGTATTGCCTATAAGTGAGCAATAGTACTATTATTCACTTTGTGGTATTTAATTGGTATTTTAGCAAATGCTTGTTTGAGAGAAAACTGGTCCTTGAGAGCAGAGTATTGTAAATCTTTGGTGTCAGAAAATCAGTTTCTAACCTCGTACATACCCAGTATAATTTGAATATAATTTTTAATAAATTAGACTGGTTTGCAACTTTCATAGTGTGCTCACGAAAGAGGATAGTTTGGCGAAGATTGTAGAAAGTGAAAAAGGAGCAAAGGAAATTACAAAATGCCTGTAGGATATGTCCAACGGAGACAAATGGTATCTACATTAGAAGGTTGAAAGGACAATATAAACCCTTGATTAAAAGCAAGAAAGCTAGCTTCTACAATAGAAAATGGAGGGAAATGTTGAAAGTTATCTAGGCAGGGAATCAGAAACAATTTTGGGGTTTGGTGAATGATATAGCTGATTCACATGCAGTACCTCCCTCTTATATGATTTCAGACAGGGGCGGCTGGTGACATTTGAAAGTGGCGGGCGTAAAATGCTTGCAGAGGAAGCAAACGAACGTGTGAGCAGTCGCGAGGGGGGTGGGGTCAGGCGCAGGGGTGGTGGGGGGGGGTCGCACGGGAGAATAGTGTTTGGGCTGAAGAGACGTGGCTTGCAGTAAACAGCAATAGTGAGCATTGGAATATATTTCTTAAAGGAAGTTAGAATTACGAGAGATAAGGAGATTCTGCTGGCATAGTGAAATGCTTGAATAAAATACCCTGTTTTCCCGTGCCAGGCCAGGCAAACCTGGTTATCATGCACTAATGAGTACTCTACGTCGCAGTCCTTTTTCTTCAGAATACTCTATCGTCCTGATAATAAGAGAGAGGGCCCAGCGGGGAATTGAATTTTAAGTTCAGAAGAACAGAAAAATGTAATTTCCATTATAGCTTCTGCTCACACGTGGCTCAAGCAACCAACGCAAGCTTACCCAAATAACGGTTAATTTTCCCCAAATCCGAATAGCCAAGCGAACAGTTCCTGCCGCAGTTAACCATCTCGTTAACGTGACAGGTAAACGCCGTTTAGCGAATAGGATTTGCGAACACCAGGTCAAAAAACACGCACGAACATCGTTCTATATTTCGAAATACCAATGCTATTAATACGCCCATGTCTAACACTAAAGACACATTTTATAAAACACTACAAACAAGCCTTATACATTTAAAATTAAGAGGAAAACTTACCTGACCGCCTCTGTTCCTGGTCCGCGTTGGCGCCTCTGCCCTCTTCGAACTGGAACAGCATGTCAGTACTGCGTGGCAACCACTCAGCCAATCCTGGCGCTGCTGCAGCGCCAGGATTGGCTGAGGGCACAGCCTACTCCTCGCCCGCCGCCTGCCCATTAGTAGACCGAGGGGCTCCTAATGGGCATGTGCAAGTCCGTGAAAACACAAGTGCGCATGACTGGGCACGGGCTAAAAATTAGCTCACCATGCCCACTCATGCGCACTTGTGCTGCAGTGCTGCCTGGTCTGACAATGCATGTCAGTCAACATGACGCCGGACCGCCCACGGTCCGACGTCATGCTGACTGACATGCATTGTCAGTTCTCCCCACCCTCGGCGTCTCTGAACTTAAGTAAACTAAGTTCAGAGACACCGAGGGAGCTGCGGGCACGGGCGGGTGCGCTGGGGCGGGGGGGCAACGCCCCAATGGACGAACCGCGCCTGATTTCAGAAGAGGATTGGGTTATACATGTGTATATACTCTATGGCCCTTCTCCATCGGAAGATCAGGTAAAAGTATAACATATTGATCCCTGATACTTTTGGTTTTTTCACTGAAGAACTAAAAATACAATAGCTGGGTTGAGGTTAATTAGGGCAGCTGGACTAGACTACATCTTAGCATTTGTGGGCAGAGAATCTGGACTGTAAGTATCGATGGATAGCTGAAACAGCAATTTTCTCCGAAGTCCTAGAGGGGCTCCATGATAAAACCACTTTTGAAGGAAAGGAGATGATATAATCACATCAAATTTCAGGCTAATCAGTCTTTTCACCAAAATTTTGCTGAAAAGTTTTGAAGAATGTATTTTAGAAAATAGACGTTTGTTTATTACACAAGGCGGTTTCCGGGCCGGCCATTCCACCACAGACCATTGTTTTGTCCTTTTGGTTTCATTAAAAAAATCTGTAGAAATAATTCAAAGATTGTGCAGATTGTGGGCATACGGTGAATAGAGGGAGCCTCTGCGACAAACTGCCCACTTGTAATGTTTAGAGAGGCTTGTTGTCTTGGATTCAAGCATTGCATACCTCAGATTGGACCCAGGTGGAGATGGATCAGTATGGTAGACTAACTAAGAAAATAGAAATAAATAATGTTTCACGCCAAGGCTGTGTGTTAGCCCAGATCCTCTTTAGTTTGTATGTGTCTGACCTTTCAGTATGCCTAAATAACTCAATTATTTTTCTGTATAATTGGTTGCAACCCATATCCCCTGTCTGATATATGCTGATGACCTCCCTATTTTAGAACATACTTCAAGTAGTTTCCAGAAGAAACTTGATGCATTGGCAGCATACTGTGCATCGAATCATCTGAGGGCTAATTTAGATAAGACTAAATTCTTCGTTTTTAGAAAAATGTATCCCATTTCAATAAGGAAAAGGAAATAAGACCTAGAGCCCCATTACAGGTAGGTTCCTTGGTGAAGATCAATGGTATGTATGGGTGTTTGTCACAAACACCGCTCGTGAAAGCTTTTTTGCACCAAATCCCCCTACTACCATTTTAAATATCGGAAATATTTACAATAGATAAAGGGGATATTTTAAAACCGGTGAAAAATGTGTTTAAAAAGAGTTTTAAAGAAATAACTTCAGGAAATTGCTTGGATTTTCGCCAGCCAAAAAGATAAGATTTACTTATCTCAAAAACTATCTATATGACTGGCTCTTTGTTGGGCTAGCCAGAAATGTATCCATATCTCTTTTATCTGTCAGACACTTTACTTCATCAGAATGTTTTACAATATATAGAATAGATCGTAATGCATTCATGGGGATTCCAATCTTGGAAGAGAAAAAAAAGGGAAAATAACGGTCAATGTAAATGCACTTAGGGGTCGGAATATTTTTAAACCTTTATTCTTATAATATGGTGCACTGTCGAATCTCCCTTCAATTGATGATTTAGCCAGTATTCGATGTCTAGATGTGACAGTGGACCTGGGGCGCTTTTTATGATCTGTGAGAAATATGGGCATTCATGAATTTGCTTTATTGGGGATAAATAGTTATTTTTACCGTATTTGATTTTAGAATGTGGTTGGTATTTAATTGAATTTTATTGATTTTACGGACATATGTCTAAATAAACGTATTATTTAATTCTGATTCTGTTGTGCCAGAGTCATAATTACAGCTAGGTAAAGTTACAGACTCTTTGTCTGCAGTAAGCTGCAGTATTTTCCAAGATTATATGAAACTTCCTTCTACCTCTCAAAATGTGTGCATGTCTACCCTGATGTGTGTTGGAAATGAGAGCAACATTAGTTGCAAATCAGAAATCAGGCAAAAAGAGTTACTTAGCCTCATGTAGTTTATTAAATGTAATGTTCACTAAGCTGTGCTGTGCTGCCAACATTAAATGCTAAGTAATATATTTCCTAAGATTCCCCCCAACGCAGCGAGATCAGACCTGCATAATATTTACAAAGAGATGGCACACTTTAGTGCTCTCCTTGAGATGGATTACGTTGGGCTCCCTACCACTAATGCCTAGCACCTTTGTGCTGATAGAGCGTGATGGTGCTCTGAAATTGTAGGGGTGCATCATAATCATGGATAGTCCACACCCGCACATATATTTTGTGTTGTATTAACATGTAATCATTAGATTGTGCTGTAATAATGAAATGTGCAAGTGAAATGATGGAATGTATTTCGCGTCATTCAGAAAAGAAATGTAATGGCATTTATAATTGAGACTGTAACCTTTAGTATATTTCAATTGTTCAACGAAAAGCTTATGTGTTATGTAATGCCTTTTAATTTGAATGTGCACCATGATGAAGACTGCACGAAGAAACAACGAGTTATGTTAATGTTAGTGGTATTTGTAGAGCGCAACTGCTACCCGATGTTGTTGTGGCGCTGTGTGAAGGCCTGCTGTGGGCTGGAGGAGTGTGAGAGTTAAAAAAAGAAATAAAAATAATTGGAGAACAGACATGTTTTTAATGCTTTCCTGAAGGCCATGAGATTAGACATTATTCTCATGGATAGCGGAAGAGAATTCCAGGATTTAGCCGCGTTGACAAAGAAGCTTCTGCCGCCCCAGTTGTCTTTTTTTACCCTAGGTACCCTCTCTAGTTTCGCGTCCGAAGAGCCCAGTGCTCTGTTTGGTGTGCACCAGCAGAGACGTTGTTTTAGGAATTCAGGTCCGGTTCCCTGTAGAGACTTATAACCCAGACAGAGAGACTTAAATTGTGTCAGTTTCCTTACTGGCAACCAGTGAAGCTTTTTTATTTTGGCTGAGATAGACTCGTACTTTGATGTGTCAGTAAGTAGCCTGGCAACTGCATTCTGCAAAATCTGTAGTTTATTCACCGATCCTTTGTGGACCGTGAGAGAGAGGCAGTTGCAGTAGTCCAATCTGGACATTATAAATGCAGTGACCACTGTTTGTTTTGCATCTTTTGGAGGCATAATTTGTTTGCAAGATTTCAGGATATATGTTGTTGAGGATGTAACTGTGTTGACCTGGTCCCTGAAACTTAATTTATCATCGATCCAAACTCCGAGATTTTTCACCTTCCTAAAGGGAGTTGGTAGGGGGCCCATATCTTCAGGCCAGCATTTAGGAGTCCAGAAAGTAGCATTGTTGCCGAACAACACTACCTCCATTTTCCCAGAGTTAAGTTTCAGGCAGTTTTGGGCCATCCAACTCCCTACGACTTGCATGCAGTCCCGCAACCTTGACGTCGTTTCCTGAACATCGTCTGGTAGAAAAGTCACCACATGTTGGGTATCATCTGCGTAGGAGGTCAGGGTGAACCCGAAGGACTCAATCAGGGGTGCTAGTGAAGATATGTAAATATTAAAAAGTGTTGGGCTCAAAGATGAACCCTGCGGCACCCCACAAGGCAAGGAGAAGGATTCGGCTTCAAATTCACCGAAGGCCACTGTTTGCATTCTGTTAGCTAGAAACACTTATGCTTAAGTGTAATAATTTAAGACGTGTATAGTAAAGTATTATTAATGCGTGTAAATCCTGATGTGTAAAGGCCTAATTGAAATTCACATTTTGCTATGAAAGGCCTGTTCGTTTATTCTTATGTTAGCTGAATTGCATAGGCCTGAAATGTATTTTCCCTGGTAAGCTCTCATTTTGAAAGTAGTCAGTGAAATTCAGGGGCATGCAAGGATATTCTGTTCTCACATTTCAGTTGCAGGTGGAAGAAGCTGCCTTTGTTAGTTAGAACTAAAGCCTTTTGTTTTAGGAGTTAGGAATGGAGGAGAGATGAAACATTGTATGAGGAATATCAATAATGGGAGCCAATGTTCTTTCTCACTGAGGAGGCCTGGGAATCAAGGTCAACGGGATCCGCACGGAGAAGACGGTGGAAAATTACCCCGGAGAGGTGTCCATTAGCATGAGGTGATCCGTGGGCATGTTTATGTTTTGTGATTTTGTATTAGGGAAAGCGCCCCGAGGGAGGAGAGGTAAAAGGAGAAGGAGAGAGGTTCAG